>NW_028245501.1:0-1220786 GCF_964263255.1 Lissotriton vulgaris | reverse complement strand
AGACAGGCTGGGGGGGGGGGGGGGAAGACAGGCTGAGAGGGGGGGGGTATGACAGGCTGCAGAGGGGAGGGGGGAAGACAGGCTGGAGAGGGGGGGGAAGACAGGCTGGAGAGGGGGGGGGGGGGGAGGACAGGCTGGAGGGGGGGGGGGAGGGGGGGGGGGAGACAGGCTGGAGAGGGGGGGGGGGAGACAGGCTGGAGAGGGGGGGGGAGACAGGCTGCTGGGAGGGGGGGAGACAGGCTGGAGAGGGGGGGGGAGACAGGCTGGAGAGGGGGGGGGAGACAGGCTGGAGAGGGGGGGGACAGGCTGGAGAGGGGGGGAGACAGGCTGGAGAGGGGGGAGACAGGCTGGGAGAGGGGGGGGGAGACCGGCTGGGAGGGGGGGGGAGGGAGACAGGCTGGAGAGGGGGGGGAGACAGGCTGGAGAGAGGGGGGGAGAACAGGCTGGAGAGGGGGGGAGACAGGCTGGGAGAGGGGGGGGGGAGGACAGGCTGGAGAGGGGGGGAGACAGGCTGGAGAGGGGGGGGGAGACAGGCTGGAGGGGGGGGAAGACAGGCTGGAGAGGGGGGGGAGAACAGGCTGGAGAGGGGGGGGAGACAGGCTGGAGAGGGGGGGGGAGACAGGCTGGAGAGGGGGGGGAGACAGGCTGGAGGAGGGGGGGGAGACAGGCTGGAGAGGGGGGGAGACAGGCTGGAGAGGGGGGGGGAAGACAGGCTGGAGAGGGGGGGAGACAGGCTGGAGAGGGGGGGGAGACAGGCTGGAGAGGGGGGGGAGACAGGCTGGAGAGGGGGGGGGAGACAGGCTGGAGAGGGGGGGAGACAGCTGGAGAGGGGGGGGGAGACAGGCTGGAGAGGGGGGGAGACAGGCTGGAGAGGGGGGGAGACAGGCTGGAGAGGGGGGAGGACAGGCTGGAGAGGGGGGGGAGACAGGCTGGAGAGGGGGGAGACAGGCTGGAGAGGGGGGGGAGACAGGCTGGAGAGGGGGGGAGACAGGCTGGAGAGGGGGGGAGACAGGCTGGAGAGGGGGGAGACAGGCTGGAGAGGGGGGGAGACAGGCTGGAGAGGGGGGAGACAGGCTGGAGAGGGGGGGGGAGACAGGCTGGAGAGGGGGGGAGACAGGCTGGAGAGGGGGGGAGACAGGCTGGAGAGGGGGGGAGACAGGCTGGAGAGGGGGGGGAGACAGGCTGGAGAGGGGGGGAGACAGAGGGGGAGAGGGGGGGAGACAGGCTGGAGAGGGGGGGAGACAGGCTGGAGAGGGGGGGGAGACAGGCTGGAGAGGGGGGGGAGACAGGCTGGAGAGGGGGGGGAGACAGGCTGGAGAGGGGGGGAGACAGGCTGGAGAGGGGGGGAGACAGGCTGGAGAGGGGAAGGGAGGGACAGGCTGGGAGAGGGGGGGAGACAGGCTGGAGAGGGGGGAGACAGGCTGGAGAGGGGGAGACAGGCTGGAGAGGGGGGGAGACAGGCTGGAGAGGGGGGGGAGACAGGCTGGAGAGGGGGGGAGACAGGCTGGAGAGGGGGGAGACAGGCTGGGAGAGGGGGGGAGACAGGCTGGAGAGGGGGGAGACAGGCTGGAGAGGGGGGGAGACAGGCTGGAGAGGGGGGGAGACAGGCTGGAGAGGGGGGGAGACAGGCTGGAGAGGGGGGGAGACAGGCTGAGAGGGGGGGGGAGACAGGCTGGAGAGGGGGGGAGACAGGCTGGAGAGGGGGGGAGACAGGCTGGAGAGGGGGGGAGACAGGCTGGAGAGGGGGGAGACAGGCTGGAGAGGGGGGGGGGGAGACAGGCTGGAGAGGGGGGGGAGACAGGCTGGAGAGGGGGGAGACAGGCTGGAGAGGGGGGGGGAGACAGGCTGGAGAGGGGGGGGAGACAGGCTGGAGAGGGGGGGGAGACAGGCTGGAGAGGGGGGGAGACAGGCTGGAGGGAGCAGCTGAGAGGGGGGAGACAGGCTGGAGAGGGGGGGGGAGACAGGCTGGAGAGGGGGGGAGACAGGCTGGAGAGGGGGGGGGAGACAGGCTGGAGAGGGGGGGAGACAGGCTGGGAGGGGGGGGAGACAGGCTGGAGAGGGGGGGGAGACAGGCTGGAGAGGGGGGGAGACAGGCTGGAGAGGGGGGAGACAGGCTGGAGAGGGGGGAGACAGGCTGGGAGAGGGGGGGAGACAGGCTGGAGAGGGGGGAGGCCAGGCTGGAGGGGGGGGGAGACAGGCTGGAGAGGGGGGGAGACAGGCTGGAGAGGGGGGGAGACAGGCTGGAGAGGGGGGGGACAGGCTGGAGAGGGGGGAGACAGGCTGGAGAGGGGGGGAGACAGGCTGGAGAGGGGGGGAGACAGGCTGGAGAGGGAACAGCTGTAGGGGGGGAGACAGGCTGGAGAGGGGGGGAGACAGGCTGGAGAGGGGGGAGACAGGCTGGAGAGGGGGGAGACAGGCTGGAGAGGGGGGGAGACAGGCTGGAGAGGGGGGAGACAGGCTGGAGAGGGGGAGACAGGCTGGGAGGGGGAGACAGGCTGGAGAGGGGAAAGCTGGAAGGGGAGACAGGCTGGAGAGGGGGGGAGACAGGCTGGAGAGGAGGGGGAGACAGGCTGGAGGGAACAGACGGAGAGGAGACAGGCTGGAGAGGGGGGGAGACAGGCTGGAGAGGGGGGAGACAGGCTGGGGAGAGGGGGGGAGACAGGCTGGAGAGGGGGGAGACAGGCTGGAGAGGGGGGAGACAGGCTGGAAGGGGAGACACGGGGGGGGAGACAGGCTGGAGAGGGGGGAGACAGGCTGGAGAGGGAGACAGCGAGAGGGGGGAGACAGGCTGGAGAGGGGGGAGACAGGCTGAGAGGGGGGAGACAGGCTGGAGAGGGGGGGAGACAGGCTGGAGAGGGGGGGAGACAGGCTGGAGAGGGGGGAGACAGGCTGGAGAGGGGGGAGACAGGCTGGAGAGGGGGGGGAGACAGGCTGGAGAGGGGGGAGACAGGCTGGAGAGGGGGGGAGACAGGCTGGAGAGGGGGGGAGACAGGCTGGAGAGGGGGGGAGACAGGCTGGAGAGGGGGGGAGACAGGCTGGAGAGGGGGGGTGTTGGACTTGGCCCTTCTGGCAGGTTCACCCCTGAACTTTTGCCTAGTGACTCTGGTCTTTGCGCACTTTGACACTGTGGCGCAGTGTAAAGTGCGTGCGCTCCCTGAGTGCGTGTGTGAGATTGGCCTGCTCTCCATAGGAATGCATGGGGAATGTCTGTGTCCCTGGTAGTTCCTGATGCGTGAGGCGTGCATGGTCAAGTTTGGTATGTGCGAACTCAGGAGAGTGAATGCTTTGCAACGATGTATGTGGCCTGGTTGTGTCTTGTGCGGAAGTGCTACTTCTAGACATGGCTGTGTATGTGCTGTGAAGGTGCTGGCGTGTGATTGGCTGGAGCTGGCTGGGATGCCAGGCTCCAGGAAGTCTGTGTGGGTCTGCCCCAGTGGTGAATGGAGAGATTAGCATGCTGATGTGAGGGAGGGGCTGCGCCTGTGTCCTGAATGAGGCTGGGTTTCCCCCACACAATGCTGGCTCCGCCCCCTGTGGTGCGACTGATGACCCTAGCCTGCCTGATGAATGAAAGGGGTGGTTGAGCCATCAACAGTGCTCTCAGACCAGCTGCGACTGGTTCTGCCCCCACCCTGCACCTAAAGACAAAGGGAAAAGGTGTATAAAAGAGGGGCTGTGACCCCATGAAGAGGTTCTTGTTTTTGACTTGGATCTACCAGGGGCGTGCTGCTGCTTGGGCCCAGGGGAAGGCTTGCCTCCCCTGGGCTCTGCCCAGCCCCTGGCTTACTGATGCCCTGGAGGACTTTTCTCTGCTGTGCTTGTCTCTGGACTCGGGGGGCCTCTTTGCCCTGCCCCGCTCCTGGATGCCAGAGGGACTGTTGCCTAGCGCAAGGAGCGCTTTATTTGCTTTATAGCGCATGGGAGCGCTTTTATTCTGCCCCTAGCGCTTGAAAGCGCTGTGTTGTTCCCTAGCGCTCGGAGCGCTTTATTTTTACTTTTGCCCGTTATTTACTTAAAGCGAGCGAGTGCCCACCTCGCTGTTTATTTTTAATCTCGAGGGTGCCACCCCTCTGAAATGCCCCCGAGATTCACCGCCGCGGCCCGAGCGCCGCAAAACAGGAAGTAAGGCACTACAGTGCCTGATGCGGGGCGGGACTTCCGGGTTGCCGGAGGAAGTCCCGCCCGCCGCCGCGCTGGGATTGGCCAGCGCCGCCAGGGAGACTGAGCCTGGGGCTGAGTCCCGGTCCCGAGATGAGGGACCGGGTGAAGACACCTGTGTCAAGAAAGCGGGGCTCTCATGAGGTGAGAGAGCCCCGCCCGCTGCCCTGCTGACACCCGCCGAGGCCCCCGTGAGCGAGGGAGGGCCCCGGCAGACTGCTGCAAGAAGATGGTGTCCCCCGCCGCCTCCGGAGAGCAGCCGGTGAGTAGAGCTGCCCGGGGGGGGGGGCGGGACGTGGTGAAAGTGCGCGAGGGATCCCCTCGCAACGCTGAGCGGCCCCGCTTGACAGAGGGCTCGGTGGGGGCATAGCGTTTTCTTCTGTCCGTGCGCTCCGCCTTTAGGTGCCTTCAGGGCGGCCCCGGATGGTAGAGGGCCGCCCCAACGTTTCCCCAGGGCACAGTATCGAGTGAAAGGGCCCGAGGAGCCCGTGCTGAGCCCCGTGGCTCCAACGTGTTGGGGCATTGTATTTACTGCAGAGCCTGAGGGCTCCCACGCTGGGCAGTAGTGTTTCTTGAGCCTAGATGGCTCCAACCCGGGACATATTTGTTTTTAGAGCCAGAGGGCTCAGTTGGGCAAAGTCCTTGTCCGGAGGGGCCAGTAAGAGCCCTGTCGCAGTTCTGTTTTCAGCTGCCCAGCAATTAGTGGGTAGCTGCACCGTTTAGGTCTTTCTTTTCTAGGGACATGTTCTGTGAACTTAGGAGTGAGGCGCACTCCTGCTTCATCCCTGGCCTTTCCCCAGCTGCGCAGCACTTAGTGCCAGCTGCAGCGTTTAGGCCCCCTGTTCTGTCCCTCAGCTGCCCAGCACTTTGTGGGCAGCTGCTACGTTTAGGTTTTGCGCAAGTGGCGCAACCTGGACCCTGGACTTTGATGTAAGTTCATGTTAATGTGATTTCTGCAAAGTGCTCTTTGCTGCACCGCTGAATGTGTTGTTGATACATCATGTGCCTTGTTTCTCTTGCACCTCTGAATGTGTTTTTATGCGTCATGTGCTTTGTCCTTTTACACCGCTGAATGTATTGTGATGCATCATGTGTTTCCTTCCTTACACCCCTACAGGTATTGTAATACTTAGGTGGTTGTTTTCTCCCTAGTGCAGGTGGTACTAGCGAGGCCCAGGTCCCTAGTGTAATCTCCTAAGATAGTGAGGGTTGCATAGGTGGTGCTCACCTGGTGCCAGTAGTGACTGGTTGTATGTTATTTTGTGCTAATGTAATTTTACATTCTAAGTGCTATTTCTAAGAAGTGTTACTTATAAAAGTGCTGATTCCTGACAGTGGTCCAGGTGGCCCTGTCTTGTACATATCCCCTGTAAATTCTGCCCGTGCCCCTGGCACAATGTAAAGTGTGTGTTTTATCTAATGTATTTTGGTGTAATACAAAGGCTATTTTTATATATAACCTTGTGTGGAGTTTCCTTTGTGGTGGGCCTTGGGTGTTGTTGCTGGGGTGCGTGCGCAAATACTTAACTCATATCGCCTCCAAGTTTAGCCTTGCTGCTCGCGCCACGTTACCTAGAGGGCGAGTAGGGGTTATCTTGGCGTGTAACTCCCTTGCCCTGACCTTAGGAATGGTGATCCCTGACTGACCTCGACGTGAGTCTTGGCCAGCCAGGATCCCATTTCTAACATTGGACGCAGCGGTGAGGATGAGGATTTGTGTTTGCGTTGTACCACAGTGGCAACTGGCCACTACAAAGCTCTGCATTTTAGATAATCACATTTTGGGGATTATTGTATGGAGTTTGCTAAAAATGTCATTTCTGTGGAAATGTGTTTCTTGTGCACTTTGAGTTAGGTGTCCCTAGCTCGGGAGGGTAGATCATCCCCCTAAGTGCAGTGTGTTCTGGATTCACCAGAAGGGTGGGATCCAGTGGTGGCAGCATAAGTGTGTTCAGTGCATGTGTCCCCCGTCCCTGCCCTGGAGTTATGGTACCTGTGTCACGTGTGGTCAGGTTGAGAAATCAGGGGTGGTAGAAACTGCCTTACCAGTCTGGGGAGGGGTGTGTGTGGACGAATGGTGTGTTGCACTGAATGCTTGTGTACTCTTGTTTTGCTCAGATACCAAAGTTCTGTGTGTTAAACTTTTCCCAAGAACGTCTGCAGACAGTGGAGCCTGCTTTTGATTTCTGTGGTCTATTTAGAGACAGATGGTTGGAGTTGGTAATGTTCTGGGAGGAGAGAGGCATAGGGGATGGAGTGATTCCAAAAGGAGTGGCTGAGGTGTCTTCCAGCCCAGTGTGGGGGAAGAGGTTAAGTGTAGCCCAGCTAGGTCTCGGTGTAGGGGCTCACGTCCTGTCTCAAGAGGAGAAGGAGTGGGTGGGACTGCATGTCTCCAGGTGCCCGAAACCCAGTGTCAGGGCCTAGAATGTTTCTGAAGGGAACGTCAGGTCGGGGGCCTAGGCTGTACCAATAGGTCATTTGAGGAAGATCTCCCAGAGTGTTTGAAGAATGTAGAACATCAGTGAACAGGATTTCATGGGTGGGCCTGAAGCTCATGGGAGTTTCCCCTGCCCCTGTGCTATTGTGTTAATTGTTGGGGAGTGACCCTAAGGAAAGGTTCTGGTCTTCCAGCCCAGTGTGGTGGAAGTGGCTCGGAGGAGCACAAGCCTGGTCTTCGTAGTCTGGGTGTTTTTTTTCTTAGGAACACCAGGTGAGGGAGCCTAGCATGTCCGTATGGAGCGTCCTTGTAGGGAGATCTCCCAGCGTGGAGAGAACGTGGAGCGCCTGTAAGCAGGGCTCTAGTAGTTCTGTTATCTGGCAGTACCGCTCCAGTTGGGAGGGTGCAGAAGTCCAGATAGAGGGGTGCGAGGGGGATAGGTTCCCCAGTGGAGTAACCAGGGAGTGACCATGGTGCTGCCACTTCTGTCCTGAGTGTCAGGAAGACTTGTACACGACACATTAGTTAGGTGTCACCCTCAAGGAAGTCCTGGTGCGCCAGGCATCTGACCAAAGGGGTACGTCCCTCGGTTGGGGAGCCAGTAGCCGGTGTGTCCGGATCTGGACGTAAGGGCAACTGTATGTAGTGTCCTGAAGGAACTCCTGCCTGAAGAGAAGGAACCGGGTAAGCTGTATGGGGGATTGACCTGCAGTGGTTGCCTTGCTGCTGAAGGAGGAGTGAATTCGAATCCCAGGTGGTAGACCAGTTAAGGGAGCTGTGACTGTCATGACCAGCCTGGTGTCCTGTAGGCACCGCACTGAGCCGCGTCTGCCTTCGGCCGCGCAGCCTATGCCGCTCACCGTCCCCGTCTCGACGCGGTCCGCGAGCCGCTGCCTGCGCCGCATCTGGCAACCCGCAAAGTGCAACGCCTCACTACACCGATCTTGTGCTGGTCTGACCGTGGTCACTGCTGCTGAGGGAGTAAAGGTCCCGAACTGGTGGGAGAGTTGTGTTCTGGAGGGTGCTTCAGAAGTAGAGGTAGGGTGGGGCATTCTTGCCCGTGACCTCTGGTCAGCCTGAGGGTGCGGACCCTAGGTTGAAGAATCAGTGGTAGTTTGGAACTACACTGAGAAAGGGAGTGGAGAATGGCTATGTAGGCCAGGGGTTACCACCCCCCACTCTGTGGATTGGTAGGGACCAGTGGTATCTGGGTGGCCTAGGGCCTGGTCCTAGCCGTGGACAACTAAGGAGTACCAGTGGGGTAGCCTAGTTGGGCCTGTTTTTTTTTTAAGTATGTGCTTGTCTTATGGATCAACGTGGCGTAGAACCGGAGGGTGTCCCTGCAGTGCGGGCCCGCGTCCGTGTTCTATCGCCCCAAGCAGGGAAGTCCATCACGGTGGTGATTGTTCTCCCCTGCGTTTTGGCTGGAAGGGGGTTGTGTTGGACTTGGCCCTTCTGGCAGGTTCACCCCTGAACTTTTTGCCTAGTGACTTCTGGTCTTTGCGCACTTTGACACTGTGGCGCAGTGTAAAGTGCGTGCGCTCCCTGAGTGCGTGTGTGAGATTGGCCTGCTCTCCCATAGGAATGCATGGGGAATGTCTGTGTCCCTGGTAGTTCCTGATGCGTGAGGCGTGCATGGTCAAGTTTGGTATGTGCGAACTCAGGAGAGTGAATGCTTTGCAACGATGTATGTGGCCTGGTTGTGTCTTGTGCGGAAGTGCTACTTCTAGACATGGCTGTGTATGTGCTGTGAAGGTGCTGGCGTGTGATTGGCTGGAGCTGGCTGGGATGCCAGGCTCCAGGAAGTCTGTGTGGGTCTGCCCCAGTGGTGAATGGAGAGATTAGCATGCTGATGTGAGGGAGGGGCTGCGCCTGTGTCCTGAATGAGGCTGGGTTTCCCCCACACAATGCTGGCTCCGCCCCCTGTGGTGCGACTGATGACCCTAGCCTGCCTGATGAATGAAAGGGGTGGTTGAGCCATCAACAGTGCTCTCAGACCAGCTGCGACTGGTTCTGCCCCCACCCTGCACCTAAAGATAAAGGGAAAAGGTGTATAAAAGAGGGGCTGTGACCCCATGAAGAGGTTCTTGTTTTTGACTTGGATCTACCAGGGGCGTGCTGCTGCTTGGGCCCAGGGGAAGGCTTGCCTCCCCTGGGCTCTGCCCAGCCCCTGGCTTACTGATGCCCTGGAGGACTTTTCTCTGCTGTGCTTGTCTCTGGACTCGGGGGGCCTCTTTGCCCTGCCCCGCTCCTGGATGCCAGAGGGACTGTTGCCTAGCGCAAGGAGCGCTTTATTTGCTTTATAGCGCATGGGAGCGCTTTTATTCTGCCCCTAGCGCTTGAAAGCGCTGTGTTGTTCCCTAGCGCTCGGAGCGCTTTATTTTTACTTTTGCCCGTTATTTACTTAAAGCGAGCGAGTGCCCACCTCGCTGTTTATTTTTAATCTCGAGGGTGCCACCCCTCTGAAATGCCCCCGAGATTCACCGCCGCGGCCCGAGCGCCGCAAAACAGGAAGTAAGGCACTACAGTGCCTGATGCGGGGCGGGACTTCCGGGTTGCCGGAGGAAGTCCCGCCCGCCGCCGCGCTGGGATTGGCCAGCGCCGCCAGGGAGACTGAGCCGGGGGCTGAGTCCCGGTCCCGAGATGAGGGACCGGGTGAAGACCCCTGTGTCAAGAAAGCGGGGCTCTCATGAGGTGAGAGAGCCCCGCCCGCTGCCCTGCTGACACCCGCCGAGGCCCCCGTGAGCGAGGGAGGGCCCCGGCAGACTGCTGCAAGAAGATGGTGTCCCCCGCCGCCTCTGGAGAGCAGCCGGTGAGTAGAGCTGCCCGGGGGGGGGCGGGACGTGATGAAAGTGCGCGAGGGATCCCCTCGCAACGCTGAGCGGCCCCGCTTGACAGAGGGCTCGGTGGGGGCATAGCGTTTTCTTCTGTCCGTGCGCTCCGCCTTTAGGTGCCTTCAGGGCGGCCCTGGATGGTAGAGGGCCGCCCCAACGTTTCCCCAGGGCACAGTATCGAGTGAAAGGGCCCGAGGAGCCCGTGCTGAGCCCCGTGGCTCCAACGTGTTGGGGCATTGTATTTACTGCAGAGCCTGAGGGCTCCCACGCTGGGCAGTAGTGTTTCTTGAGCCTAGATGGCTCCAACCCGGGACATATTTGTTTTTAGAGCCAGAGGGCTCAGTTGGGCAAAGTCCTTGTCCGGAGGGGCCAGTAAGAGCCCTGTCGCAGTTCTGTTTTCAGCTGCCCAGCAATTAGTGGGTAGCTGCACCGTTTAGGTCTTTCTTTTCTAGGGACATGTTCTGTGAACTTAGGAGTGAGGCGCACTCCTGCTTCATCCCTGGCCTTTCCCCAGCTGCGCAGCACTTAGTGCCAGCTGCAGCGTTTAGGCCCCCTGTTCTGTCCCTCAGCTGCCCAGCACTTTGTGGGCAGCTGCTACGTTTAGGTTTTGCGCAAGTGGCGCAACCTGGACCCTGGACTTTGATGTAAGTTCATGTTAATGTGATTTCTGCAAAGTGCTCTTTGCTGCACCGCTGAATGTGTTGTTGATACATCATGTGCCTTGTTTCTCTTGCACCTCTGAATGTGTTTTTATGCGTCATGTGCTTTGTCCTTTTACACCGCTGAATGTATTGTGATGCATCATGTGTTTCCTTCCTTACACCCCTACAGGTATTGTAATACTTAGGTGGTTGTTTTCTCCCTAGTGCAGGTGGTACTAGCGAGGCCCAGGTCCCTAGTGTAATCTCCTAAAATAGTGAGGGTTGCATAGGTGGTGCTCACCTGGTGCCAGTAGTGACTGGTTGTATGTTATTTTGTGCTAATGTAATTTTACATTCTAAGTGCTATTTCTAAGAAGTGTTACTTATAAAAGTGCTGATTCCTGACAGTGGTCCAGGTGGCCCTGTCTTGTACATATCCCCTGTAAATTCTGCCCGTGCCCCTGGCACAATGTAAAGTGTGTGTTTTATCTAATGTATTTTGGTGTAATACAAAGGCTATTTTTATATATAACCTTGTGTGGAGTTTCCTTTGTGGTGGGCCTTGGGTGTTGTTGCTGGGGTGCGTGCGCAAATACTTAACTCATATCGCCTCCAAGTTTAGCCTTGCTGCTCGCGCCACGTTACCTAGAGGGCGAGTAGGGGTTATCTTGGCGTGTAACTCCCTTGCCCTGACCTTAGGAATGGTGATCCCTGACTGACCTCGACGTGAGTCTTGGCCAGCCAGGATCCCATTTCTAACAGGGGGGAGACAGGCTGGAGAGGGGGGGGGGGGACAGGCTGGAGAGGGGGGGGAGGCAGGCTGGAGAGGGGGGGGGAGACAGGCTGGAGAGGGGGGGGGAGACAGGCTGGAGAGGGGGGGGGAGACAGGCTGGAGGGGGGGGGGGGGGGGGGAGACAGGCTGGAGAGGGGGGGGGGGGAGACAGGCTGGAGAGGGGGGGGGGGAGACAGGCTGGAGAGGGGGGGAGACAGGCTGGAGAGGGGGGGGAGACAGGCTGGAGAGGGGGGGGAGACAGGCTGGAGAGGGGGGGGGAGACAGGCTGGAGAGGGGGGGGGAGACAGGCTGGAGAGGGGGGGGGAGACAGGCTGGAGAGGGGGGGGGAGACAGGCTGGAGAGGGGGGGGAGACAGGCTGGGGGGGGGGGGAAGACAGGCTGGAGGGGGGGGGGGGACACAGAATGGCGGGGGGGGGGGGGGGGAGACCTCTGCTGCACAGTCCAGCATGCGTCTCAAAAGTCTGTGTCCACCGAAGCAACCATCAATGCATTGCAATAAATTTAAATACATCTCTTCGCAGACTGTGAAAAAGACACAGAGATGGGCATGCGAAGGGCTGGGGGTGTGTGTGTGTGGGGGGGTGGGGGGGGGTTGCGAGCCGCCTGCTGAGGAGGGCACCTTTATCCCTTTGGGAAAACCCTCGGGACACTTAGCCCTGGAGCTATAAACTCTTGTTATTCAAGGGGCCCGTCCGAAAATAAAACACTATTAATCATAAATGCGAGCTCTTCTTAAACTGTAGGTGTTCTCGCATGGATGCCACGCCTGGACCAGGGAGGGGCGGTGACAAGTTAAGCACGGCCAGAGATCAGCATCCTTACATTTGGGCATGTTGTCCTGGAGGAGGTGGGACACCGTCTCCGGCCTCTGCTTCCGCACCACATCCTGGAACCTCTTCAGCAAGCCAGACTGGTCCTGACCCTCGGTCTGAATCTGGACCACAGCCGGGGCCAGGGGGGACGCGGCCAGCTCTGTGTGAAAAAAGAGAAGTGCACCAGTGAGGTCAGGTGTACAGGGAAGGAGCGTCACGGGCGTGAAGGACCCCACAACAACCCTGAACAGACACACAACTAACCCCCTTACACAGCAACCCTCAACCGACACACAACTAACCCCCTTACACAGCAACCCTCAACAGACACACAACTAACCCCCTTACGCAGCAACCCTCAACAGACACACAACTAACCCCCTTACGCAGCAACCCTCAACAGACACACAACTAACCCCCTTACGCAGCAACCCTCAACAGACACACAACTAACCCCCTTACACAGCAACCCTCAACAGACACACAACTAACCCCCTTACACAGCAACCCTCAACAGACACACAACTAACCCCCTTACCAGCAACCCTCAACAGACACACAACTAACCCCCTTACCAGCAACCCTCAGACACACACACAACTAACCCCCTTACATGGCAACCCTCAACAGACACACAACTAACCCCCGACACAGAAACCCTCAGACACACAACTAACCCCCTTACACAGCAACCCTCAACAGACACACAACTAACCCCCTTACACAGCAACCCTCAACGGAAACACAACTAACCCCCTTACACAGCAACCCTCAACAGACACACAACTAACCCCCTTACCAGCAACCCTCAACAGACACACAACTAACCCCTGACACAGAACCCCTCAACAGACACACAACTAACCCCTGACACAGCAACCCTCAACAGACACACAACTAACCCCTGACACAGCAACCCTCAACAGACACACAACTAACCCCCTTACCAGCAACCCTCAACAGACACACAACTAACCCCTGACACAGAACCCCTCAACAGACACACAACTAACCCCTGACACAGCAACCCTCAACAGACACACAACTAACCCCTGACACAGCAACCCTCAACAGACACACAACTAACCCCCTTACCAGCAACCCTCAACAGACACACAACTAACCCCTTTACACGGCAACCCTCAACAGACACACAACTAACCCCTGACACAGAAACCCTCAACAGACACACAACTAACCCCCTTACCAGCAACCCTCAACAGACACACAACTAACCCCCTTACCAGCAACCCTCAACAGACACACAACTAACCCCTTTACACGGCAACCCTCAGACACACAACTAACCCCCTTACACAGCAACCCTCAACAGACACACAACTAACCCCTGACACAGCAACCCTCAACAGACACACAACTAACCCCCTTACCAGCAACCCTCAACAGACACACAACTAACCCCCTTACACAGAAACCCTCAACAGACACACAACTAACCCCCTTACACAGCAACCCTCAACAGACACACATCTAACCCCCTAACACAGCAACCCTCAACAGACACACATCTAACCCCCTAACACAGCAACCCTCAACAGACACACAACTAACAGACACACAACTAACCCCCTTACCAGCAACCCTCAGACACACAACTAACCCCCTTACCAGCAACCCTCAACAGACACACAACTAACCCCGGACACAGAAACCCTCAACAGACACAGAACTAACCCCCTACACAGCAACCCTCAACAGACACACAACTAACCCCGGACTCAGAGATGCACCGGTGAGGTCAGATGTACAGGGAAGGAGCGTCACGTGTTTCAAGGACCCCACAACAACCCTCAACAGACACACAACTAACCCCGGACTCAGAGATGCACCAGTGAGGTGAGATGTACAGGGAAGGAGCGTCACGTGTCTCAAGGACCCCACAACAACCCTCAACAGACACACAACTAACCCCGGACTCAGAGATGCACCGGTGAGGTCAGATGTACAGGGAAGGAGCGTCACGTGTTTCAAGGACCCCACAACAACCCTCAACAGACACACAACTAACCCCGGACTCAGAGATGCACCAGTGAGGTGAGATGTACAGGGAAGGAGCGTCACGTGTCTCAAGGACCCCACAACAACCCTCAACAGACACACAACTAACCCCGGACTCAGAGATGCACCGGTGAGGTCAGATGTACAGGGAAGGAGCGTCACGTGTTTCAAGGACCCCACAACAACCCTCAACAGACACACAACTAACCCCGGACTCAGAGATGCACCAGTGAGGTGAGATGTACAGGGAAGGAGCGTCACGTGTCTCAAGGACCCCACAACAACCCTCAACAGACACACAACTAACCCCGGACTCAGAGATGCTGCCAGACACAGGGGCACTCAACTGTTCGTCATACAAGGCATTGCCAAACAGCAAATGACCACATTTCAAAATCCAAGCGGGCGGTGAGTCAACCTGCCGCAGAGGGCAGCCTTCCTCATTTGAAAGGGATGTGACCCAACGGACAGGATTTCAAGAACAGGTTCCTGTTGAGGGCAGTCACACCCAGAAAGGGCACACCCCAATAACCACATACCTTTCCTCACCGCCTGCATTTCCTGCACGTCTTCCTGCAGCTCCAGGCTGGCCTTGCGGAACACGCTGCTGTTGTCCGGGTTCATCTGTGCTGCCAGGAAGGGGCACTTGGTGCCCGCCTTGGGGCTGGCATTAGCTGCAGAGAGGCCTGATTGCGAATGGGCTCCGCTGGGCTGGGGCAGGGCTCTGGCAGCGCTGCTCTCTGTGGACACCAACAGAAATCTTTAGATTTCTCTGATCAACCTCCCAGAATTTCACAATATTTCCTGTATTCAAGAAACCCAACTCTTCACCAGTGGATTTGTCTACATCTCAAAAACCCAGCGCCCCCAAATGCACATTTAATGTATACCAACAATGTACAGATGTTCAGTCCATTTATCTCACATCCCATGAGACATGCACATCCTACAGATCTCAAAAACAGAGCTTTACAGGTGCAAAGTTCCTGCTTCTTAAAACCCAGTGCTTTAGAAGTTCAAAGTTCATGCATTTAAAACCCAGTGCTTTACAGGTGCAAATACAATGCTTTACTGATCCCATTTCCTGGCATAGAACACGCTCTGGTGTGGGATCACATACATGCAGACTGAGGGCGGAAGGGGGCTATCTGTGGCCTGGCATAGAACACGCTCCGGTGTGGGATCACATACATGCAGACTGAGGGCGGAAGGGGCCTATCTGTGGCCTGGCATAGAACACGCTCCGGTGTGGGATCACATACATGCAGACAGAGGGCGGAAGGGGCCTATCTGTGGCCTGGCATAGAACACGCTCCGGTGTGGGATCACATACATGCAGACTGAGGGCGGAAGGGGCCTATCTGTGGCCTGGCATAGAACACCCTGTGGTGTGGGATTACATACATGCAGACTGAGGATGGTGGGGCCCACCTGTGGCCTGGCATAGAACACCCTGTGGTGAGGGATCACCTACCTGCATAGCGGGGTGGGGGCACACCTACGCCCTGGCACGCACTCGTGATCTGCAGATGCCACACATCTGAAGTGGCAGACAACAGCCGTGGGTGCGGGCTCACCTCTGGGGTGGGGGTCTTTGCTGCCAGGTGCGGTGCCCGTGAGAGACATGTTTTGGACCAGTATTTTACCACTCCCCCATGCCCACAAGACGGCCTTCCCCGGTCTCCATCCAACACTCACCTGGCGGGGGCATGCTGAACTGCTTGGCCTCCGAGCCCACAGGGCTGTTCTCCTTGGCCTCCTGGCCATGAGCAGCTGAGGTCCGCAGGGCACGGGCAGTGATCCCCTCCATCATCACTGGACAACTCTGGGCATAGGTGAGCAGCGACTGCCCGGCCTTCTGCAGGAAGGACTGGGACACCCGGGAAAGGAAGGGGCACCGGCGGGCGAAGGCCTCCATCCTGGGGAGAAAGAGCAAGGAGTCAGAGGGGCTTCTACCAGCACCAGGCATGGCACATCCAACCCCAGCCCTGGGACAGACACTCCCAGGCATGGCACATTCCATCGCAGCCCTGGGACAGACCCTCCCAGGCATGGCACATTCCACCCCAGCCCTGGGACAGACCCTCCCAGGCATGGCACATTCCACCCCAGCCCTGGGACAGACCCTCCAGGCATGGCACATTCCACCCCAGCCCTGGGACAGACCCTCCCAGGCATGGCACATCCAACCCCAGCCCTGGGACAGACCCTCCCAGGCATGGCACATCCAACCCCAGCCCTGGGACAGACCCTCCCAGGCATGGCACATCCAACCCCAGCCCTGGGACAGACCCTCCCAGGCATGGCACATTCAACCCCAGCCTGGGACAGACCCTCCCAGGCATGGCACATTCCACTCCAGCCCTGGGACAGACACTCCCTGGAACAAAAGCACCCGCTTTGAGGTGCCACAAGTCCCACCCATACCCCAGATGCCACGACCCGTCAGAAATCTTCCTCACCCCACAGCAGAGCTCCTGCCAGCTGAGGCTCAGCTCTAAGCCTCACATGTATCAGACCCACCTGTACACCGAATGGAGCAACTCCAGCAGGACGCACCCTCTATCGATGTCAACCTTTCCAGAATGACCACCTCACTGGAGCCTTACCCCCCGTGCCAGACGTCCACCAACCTTACATAGCATCTCACATTCAGAATACCTACCGTGCCAGACGTCCACCAACCTTACATAGCATCTCACATTCAGAATACCTACCGTGCCAGACGTCCAGCAACCTTACCTAGCATCTCACATTCAGAATACCTACCGTGCCAGACGTCCAGCAACCTTACCTAGCATCCCTCCCGTGCCAGACGTCCAGCAGCCCCACCTAGCACCTCACATTCAGAATACCTCCCGTGCCAGACGTCCAGCAGCCTTACCTAGCGCCTCACATTCAGAATACCTCCCGTGCCAGACGTCCAGCAGCCTTACCTAGCATCCCTCCCGTGCCAGACGTCCAGCAGCCTTACCTAGCGCCTCACATTCAGAATACCTACCGTGCCAGACGTCCAGCAGCCCCACCTAGCATCTCACATTCAGAATACCTACCGTGCCAGACGTCCAGCAGCCCCACCTAGCATCTCACATTCAGAATACCTACCGTGCCAGACGTCCAGCAGCCCCACCTAGCATCTCACATTCAGAATACCTACCGTGCCAGACGTCCAGCAGCCCCACCTAGCATCTCACATTCAGAATACCTACCGTGCCAGACGTCCAGCAGCCCCACCTAGCATCTCACATTCAGAATACCTACCGTGCCAGATGTCCAGCAGCCCCACCTAGCATCTCACATTCAGAATACCTCCCGTGCCAGACGTCCAGCAGCCTTACCTAGCGCCTCACATTCAGAATACCTACCGTGCCAGACGTCCAGCAGCCTTACCTAGCATCCCTCCCATGCGAGTGAATGAAAATAGTCCCCCAGCTACATCTCCCACAATCCTCGGAAACGGAAGGGCTCCCTTAACCCTTGGTTGAGCTGGACACCAGCACCCATATCTGTGAGTAACAAGCAGCATCAACCCTCGTGCTTAACAACCAGCACCCTCACACATGCCCACACAATTTACAACCTAAAATGTAAAAGGCCTTGGCAGTTGGGCACAGATAAGGGATGTGGCACGCATAAGGGTACTAGTTTGTATGCATTGGTAAAGGTGTGTGACATGTCTGAGAGTGCTGGTTGTAAGGCAGAGGTAAGGGTGTGTGGCACACATGAGGGGGTAAGGGTGTGTGCCATGTGAGGGTGCTGGTTGTTAGGCATGGGTAAGGGTGTGTGCCCACGTGAGGGTGCTGGTTGTTAGGCATGGGTAAGGGTGTGTGCCCACGTGAGGGTGCTGGTTGTTAGGCATGGGTAAGGGTGTGTGCCCATGTGAGGGTGCTGGTTGTTAGGCATGGGTAAGGGTGTGTGCCCATGTGAGGGTGCTGGTTGTTAGGCATGGGTAAGGGTGTGTGCCCATGTGAGGGTGCTGGTTGTTAGGCATGGGTAAGGGTGTGTGCCTATGTGAGGGTGCTGGTTGTTAGGTAAGGGTGTACCGACCACGCTCGGTGGCGTCAGAGCACTTTTCATTTACAAAAATTTTGAGAAACACAAGCAAATTAACATGAATGCAGATTTACTTAGTAAAGCTAGAAAGTCAAATTATTTCGTTATATTTGTTCTTCATTTTTTGGTCTAATTTCAGAGCCAGGCACTGCCCCATGCCAGTGACAGACACTCCCGGTGCCGGTGACAGACACTCATCATACCACCCGCAGCAGACACCATTCACGATCACCTGCATAGAACCACGATCATCTTGAACTGCAGACAGACATCCAGAGCTGGTTCTGTGTCAGGTCTTCAGCACCCACCAAGCCACACCCTCAATTGTGTTGACCAATCAACACGCCCTCCAGTGCCAGACACCTTCGTCAGTGCTAAACTAGCACCTCCCACACCACTAACAGACACCCAATATCCCGCCCACGACAAGGAACCAGCACCCTCACCCAAGCTGGGCCTCATAAATGCAAAACAACCAGCCCCCACGAGTGCTGAATCCCTCAGCCTGTGTCAGACTCCCTCAATAGGGCACCCAGCGCCCTCACCAATGTCAGACCCCTCAATAGCCAGGCTTTGCCAGACACCCTGGATCAGACACCCTCACCTATGCCAGACCCCCTGACCTCTATCCGATACCCAGCACCCTCATTTGTGCCAGAGATGCAGACTCTCTCCTTTGTCCGATTGCTTGGCCTCCGTCAGCCACAAGCATCAAGGCCAGTGTCAGACACAGAGCGCCTATGCCTTCTAGCCTCGGCATGCCAGCCTCGTGCCCTCCCCAGTACCAGACACCCAGCAGCACTGCGATGTCAGATCGTCTAGTTTCTCATCTGTGAATGGAATCCAACACCCCACTTCTCAGACTCTCCGTTCCGTTGCCAGGGTCAGACACCTCAAATGTGCAAGAAATGCAGCACCCCGATCTCTGCCTGTCTCCCTCCCCCCTGCCCTCGCGTGCAGCAGACAGACTATCCGTGCCAGGCACCCAAAAGAGCCACCACTCTACTGACAGACCTGCCAGTGACACCCCTAATGCTAGACATCAACCGGGGTCAGACACCCATCAAGCCTTAATGTGTCAGACACTCATCTATGCCAGATGTGTAATCCTCCCGTGGCGCATCCCTCATTCTCCTGGCCGTGCCAGGCCCCTTGGGCTGTGTCAGACACCCCTACCTGTGTCAGACACCCTGAGCTGTCAGACACCCTCGCTTGTGTGACCTCTCACATTTGTCAGACACCGACATCCGTTGCCAGTGACCCAGAACCCCTCCAGCGTCAGCTCCCCCGGAATTCTGCCCATGTCAAGCACCCCCACCAGTGCCAGACACCTTCACGAGTGCCAGACACCCAAACCCCCTCTAGGGTCAGAGCGCTCAGTATCCTGCCCATGCCGGAAACCCTCACCTGTGCCAGACACCCCAACCTGCGTCAGAAACCTACACCTGTTGCCAATGATCCAGAACCCTCCAGCGTCAGCTCCCTCAGGATTCTGCCCATGCCAACAACCCCAAATGTGCCAGATACCCCCACCTTTGCCAGTCATCTAGAACCCCTCCAGCGTCCTGATCCCTCAGTATCCTGCCCATGCCAGGCACCCCCACATGTGCCAGACGCCTACACTTGTACCAGACAAGACACCTACACCCGAGTCAGTTGTCCATGACCCCTCCAGGGTCAGATCCCTCAGTATTCTTCTCATGGCGGGCACCCCACCTGTACAAGACACCTACACCTGCGTCAGACACCTACACCTGCGTCAGACACCTACACCTGCGTCAGACACCTACACCTGTGCCAGTGATCCAAGACCCCGCCAGCATCAGATCGATCCTGCCCATGCCAGTCAACCCCACCTGTGCCAGACAACCCAGCCTGCGACAGACACCTACACCTGTACCAGACAAGACACCTACACCCGAGTCAGACTCCTTCTTCCGGGTCAGACACCTGCAGCCAGGTCAGACCTCTCAGTATACTGCCCTTGCCAGGCACCCCCACCCGTTTCAGACAGCTTCACCTGGGTCAGACACCTTCACCTGGGTCAGACACCTGTGCCAGTGCCCCCTCCAGGGTCAGACTCCCTCACCAGGGTCAGACAGCCGTGCCAGTGCCCCTCAGGGTCAGACTCTCTCACCTGTGCCCCCTCCAGAGTCAGACACCTTCACCCGGCTCAGACTCCCTCACCCGGGCCAGACACCCGTGCCCCTCAGAGTCAGATCCCTCAGCAGTGCCCCCTCAGGGTCAGACTCCCTCCTCCGGGTCAGACACCTGTGCCAGTGCCCCTCAGAGTCAGATCCCTCAGCAGTGCCCCCTCAGGGTCAGACTCTCTCACCTGTGGACTCTCGGTGCAGCTGTGGTCTAGGGCAGTCAGATGTTGATGGCGGGGCTGGGGCGGTGGCGGGACCCGTCTGGTCGAGGCGGAAGCACCGGAGGACGAAGCCGTTCACTGACCCTGTGCGTCCGCGGTGGCGACTGACCCCGGGGACACCGCTTCCGCTGTACCAGCCAACCAGCGACACGCCCCTGCGCTGCCATTGGCTGGATCCCGTCCCCGAGCCTGCTTTAGCCCGGTGATTGGATTCTACTTCACAGTTACGCAAACCTCCGCGATCCTATTGGTCCGAGTCCCAGACTCCTTAAACTAGCGCTGGTAGCTGTCCAAGTCCCACACAAAGCCCACCCCCTTTTTCCATTGGTCCAAATGTCACGTCACTCTCTCCCATGTAGATTTCATGTCAGATCCGCGCGAACCCCGCCCTAGGCACGTCAATCAACCTATCCGCACGGCAGGGATAGGTTACCTTGCTGCTCTCCGCCCTCTGCGATGACGTCAAACCTCTTCAACTAAGAAAACCTAATCCATGGTGACCATGCCGATGATGGGCGGGCCTATGAGACGTCAGTATGTGACGTATGATGACAATGATGAGCCGCGCTCCTCTGAGCGTTGTACTCCGCGGTGTCCCCGGCTCGGGTGACCGGCGGGACCTGTCACAAACATAGAAGTAGGACTACATTCCACATGGACTAATGGGGGCGTGGGATGATTTAAAGGGCATTAGATACATACCTTCCAACTTATTTTTATTTATTTTTATTATTTAATCCAGCGCCACTAAAGAAATTCTGTCTCATCAAATCTACCCACCACCACAATACTCACCATTAATCATAAACAAGGCCCATAAGAAACCGAGACAGATATTAGGCAACTGAATCATGTGACTCAATTATCAAAACCATCAAATCTATATACACTTTATATATAACTGCAGTAAATCATCATTATAACTATAGAACTATAACGGAAACATTTAATTAAGCCACTTAGGTCGATAGAATCAAACTGATGGTAACTAGACACAAATGATCAAGACCAGTTTGACATTTTAAAGTCTATTTTATTTTTCAAAGAATGAGCATTTAAATAGGAAACTTTTATTTATTAGCATTAGCAGATTAGCAGTTTTATTAAGTTAAGGCACATTGAAATTGACATTTCAAAATCATCACAGAAGCATGAATATTAATCAAATGTTTTCAATCCCTAAATCTGCTCAAGGGCCCAAACACAGGCCAGTGCATCTCGTTCAATTACAGAATATTTATCTTCGGCTGGACTTAGGGAAGGTGGTGCAAATGCAATTGTATATTCTGTTCCTTTTGCATCTTTCTGTGTTAGGACTGCTCCAATGCCCTTGTTGCTGGAGTCCGTCGTCACATAGTTATCCAGGGTAAGATCAAACCCCTGCAAAGGTAATGCTTTGCACATATTGTATTGCAAGTCTTGGAATGTTTGCTCACATTCATCTGTCCACTCAAATTTGTTTTTCACCTTCAGCTGTTGCCTTAAGGCGCATGTTTTTGTGGGAAAAGTTCTTGATAAACTTGGAGTAGTATTCTACTAATCTGAGGAATGACCTCACCTCGTCCCTGTTGGTGGGTACAGGCGCTTCCTTAATTGCTTGGATTAGTTCATTTTTGGGACTGATGCCATCGCCTGTTATCTGATGTCCTAGATAGTTGACAGATTTGCATGCAAATTTGCATTTGGAATGCTCAGCCATTAGTCCTTTTTTGCTCAATAAGTCCAGGACTTGCTCAACCCGACTGTCGTGTTCTTCTTTTGTTTTACCCATCACCAGTATGTCGTCCTGGAATAACAGTATCCCAGTGACGCCCTCAAAAATGTTAGTCATCAGTCTTTGAAACATTGCAGCGGCTGAAGCTAACCCAAAAGGAACACGAGTGAACCTGAAACAACCGAATGGTGTCACAAAGGTAGTTAAAGATTTGCTCTCTCGGTGTAGATGGACCTGGTGGTATGCTGATTTTCAGTCGATGGTGGTAAACCACTTTACTCCCTTGGTGGTGGACAGCATTTAGTTTATTTTAGGTAGTGGGTATTGCTCTACAATGATGTTTTGGTTAAGATCGCGGAGATCAATGCAAAGTCTCAGTTTCCCTTCGGGGCGTTTCGCTACGACTAGTGGTGCAACCCACTCAGATGCCTCCACCCTCTCTATTATTCCATCAGCTAACAGTTTCTCAAGTTGATTTTTAACTTCATCCTTTATTGCAAAAGGTATGTTCCGCGCTTTAAGCACTGTTGATGTGGTGATAGGTTTCAATTGTATTTTATGCTGATATCCCTTAAGTACTCCAACATTTCCACTGAACACTTTAGGAAATTTCGCCAGTATCTGGCCTGCGTAGTCGTCGATGTCTGACATGCTAAGCACAGGTTCATGGCTGTTGGGATCCAGCTTGATTCCCAGACTACCTTGGTCTATCCATCCAAGTACAGATGGTCCTACTTTTGATATATATAGTTTACATTGTGCCTCTCTGCTCTTGAATATGAACCTGAGACTCCTGTACCCCAATATTTCAATGGGTTTCTCGTTGAATGATTTAATGATTATGTCTGGTTTATTGAGTCTCCGACTGATTACTTATTTAAATTTCGCTTCCCAGACCCTTTCGTTCACAATGGTGTACGGTGAGCCTGAATCTGCTGTTATGTTTATTTCCACACCCCCAATGGTCATAGTATACATAGGTTTTTAGGTCTCGCCTGTCGATGCGCATGCGCATCGAGCTTGCGAGTCTATGGTGGCTTATCCACTCTTTATCCACCTTGCAAGGAATCGTGGCGATTCCTTGCAGTGCACGAGAAATTTAAGCTCAATGCGCATGCGCATTGAGCTTAAATGCGCGTGCACATGCCCCCAGCCGCCTGCCTTGCCTACTCTCTCTCTCACAGCCTCCCCCAGCTCCGCCCCCTCACTTCTTGATTGCACGGCCGCTAGGCCGTGCCTCCCCTACTCTCCTCCCCCCTCCTCCTCCTACTCTCCTCCCCTGCCTGCCTGCCGTGTCGCACCTCTCCCCTCTCCGCCCCCTCCCCTGCACTCCCCAGCCATATGTTGCTTTTTTCGCTGCTTCTTTGTGGTAGAGGTTAGTGCTTTAAAGCTTAATTTACCTGTATATTTTAGCCTGTCAATGTGCCCTTCCACAAAAACACAGCATTTTTCTGTTTGCCGAGAGGTCGCTGCATTCTGCGTCGCTTGTTTCTGTTTTAGTCTTTTCTCTGTTACAATTGTGTTTCCGACCCTGCTTTGTACACAGTATTAGTATGTTTATAGTTTCCATTACTTTATTTTCCTTCGTCCTTCTTTGGATTCCATAGCCTATTCCTTTGTAGCAGCAGTCGTTATCATTTTGCCAGCTGGTTCGTAGTGGCCCTACACTTGTTTCCATGGCAGCTATCTCCGCCGGGTGGCCCTAGTATTTTGATCTGTGGGGTTCGTCGGAGGCGGCCGACCCGGTCGAGCTTTGTAAGGGTCCGGCAACATGGGGGCCGCCATGTTCTTCGGCAAGAAACATTATTAAATGGTCGAAAGCACTATGATTTTTCTTTCCTTGCTCTTTCAAAACAGAAGTGTCTATATACTGTGCAATCTATATGCCTTTGACAATTTGTAAGGCTCTTTATGAGTCTCCATATTGTTGATGCATACCGGTAAATTCTGGTTTAATCTTAACTTCAGCCCGATGGGGAGAGAGCACATTCTTGCGCAAGGACACCACATGTTTACTCACCCTTTGCACTATTCTCTCTCTTTCTGTTAACGAGGGGCAAACTGCTGAGCCGCCTATCCAGCCCGTTCTTTTATTTAAAATGTCTATTTTGTCAAAGGGTCACTGCGCGCACAAATCAGCCCAGCTCGCTAGGATCCATGTCGCCAGCTGATTGTTTGCTGTTGTCTAAATTGCCTTCCAAAGCACCATTTCTTGTTGCGTGAGATTGTGCAAGCATCGCGCGTGTTTTGTTTGAAGCTTGCTCTTTAATGTAAAGCATGTGTCACATGGAAGAGATTAGTTGCCAGCTCCGCCGTAGACGGGAGAAAAGGCTTTGGGTGGGGGTGGGGCCACTGCTCAACTGAGGGGAATAGTGCTTTGGTAAACTTTGAAGATTTTTGTAGTCGCAGACATTTCCACAAGAAGAACTTTACATAGCAAGCCTTCTCCCGCCATTCTACCAGCCAGCCTCTCTTCCTCTTCACAGTGGCGTAGCAGGTGTGTCATGTGCCCTCGTGCAAGAAAGAAAACGGGACCCTGGTCGCAGTATGAACTGCGAAGTGCAGCAATAATTATGGTCTACTGGACCGTTATTGCTTCTGGGCTCCGGTGCCACTGCACCTGCTGCACCAATGGAAGCTACACCAATGTCCCTCCCCCTGGCTCTCATCCTCTCACTTCCTGATCCATTCACTCTGGTTTATTTCTTCCCAGGTACCCTTTTCATAGCAGCCATTATGCGATCACTACACATCTCCCTTCCTCTCTTTCATTGTTGCCTGCTCTCCCCTACATATTCTGCTATGCCTCCTTGTATCATAAATCCATGATCAGCCCATCTTCTTCTCTTCGCCTACCTACGTCTTCTCACAGCTCGTACCCACCTACTCAATTTCCCTCCTCCTCCCCTCTCCTCCAGCTTCTCTCTTTGTACATCCAATTCGCTTCACTCCCTCGTATCTTCTACCTATGCCGCCCTCTCCTCTCCTCTGTTCTTTTCAATTCATCGTCAACACCTTTCTCATTTTCCTTATGTGCTTTATGCCCGTTCCCCCTTCCTCTACCTTATTGTCTCCATCACAACCTCACTCTTATCGCTTTTCTGCCTGGTTACCCTTTTTCATCTAATTTAAACCGACAGTATTGATCTCCACCCTTATCCACCTTTATGTTTCCCCCCTCTCTTCCTCTGCTCTGCTCACCCAGTGTCTCACGCTTGCCACTGTCATTACTTTTCTCTTTTCTTCATTTTGTTTTCTTCTTTGCATCTTCTTTCAGCTCCCCTTCCTGTCTCCACTCTCCCCTCTCACCACCACTCTCCCCTCTCCCCTCTCCTCACCACTCTGCCCTCTCACCCCTCTGCCCTCTCACCCCTCTACCCTCTCACCACTCTGCCCTCTCACCACTCTGCCCTCTCACCACTCTGCCCTCTCACCACTCTCCCCTATAACAACTATCTTCTCTCATCCCACCTCACCAGTATGCACTCTCCCCTCTCACCATCACTCTCCCCTCCCTTCTCTTTTTCCCCTCACTCCTCACTCTCCCATCACTTTCACCTCCCCCTCTATCCCCACTCTACCCTCCCTCTCACCACTCTCCTCCCTCTCACCACTCTCCACCCTCTCACCACTCTCCCCTCTCACAACTCTCCTCTCTCTCCTCTCTCTCCCCTCCCCTCTCCCATCTCCCCTCAAGGTACACACGATTGTCAATGAGCACTAACACAGCATCATTTTACCATTTCGGCATTAGTCAACACCACTAGTTTTTCCCTGTTGTTCTCATCTTCATCTCCCCCATGGTTACTCCTTTCCCTGGTCTATCTCCATTGCTCTGCCTTCCACCTCTCATGCCTCTCTCCCAAACTCATCTTCTCCCTTTCTATACTCAACTCTCTCCCTTTCTATAATCTCAGACTCCCTCTCCCTTTCTATAATATCAGACTCCCTCTCCTTCTTCTCTCTCTTGCTTCGCTCTTGGGCTCCCTGTCCGTACTTCTCACCCCTGATACACTCTGTCTCCCTCTCCATGCTTCTGCCCCCTGCTGCACTCTCAGGCTCCCTGTCCGTGCATCTCACCCTTGCTTCACTCTTGGGCTCCCTCTCCGTGCTTCTCTTCCTTGCTGCACTCTCTGCTCCCTCTCTGTGCTTCTCTCCCCTGCTGCACTCTCGTGCTCTCTAGAGATGTGGCCTAACGACCAGAGCTGCCATCTAAGTCACGTAAATACAAAACATGTTGCATTCCAAATGCTATAGGTGTCACATTCGCGAAAGTTATAACTATTGGCATTGTAAATGACAAAGCTATCCATTTAGCTATTTTAAAAACCAACACATAAATAAAATATTTGTCATTTACAAGACCAATAGCTCCAACTTTTGTAATGCGAGACCTATTGCATTTCCAATGCTTGTTTAGTCTTAGCTCCTTTTCCAGTTTCCTTTACTTCTTCTTCTTCGTCGTCTATGTTAAGGATGTACATGTTGATGTCTTCATCCGTGTCTTCATCAAATTTATCCTCTTCTTCTACCACTGCCTTCACATGTCGTGGTTTTCTTCTATTACATGCCTTGTTAACCCCTTTGATGCTCATAACGAGCTCAGCTCGTCATGAGGCACGGTTGAGCTGTGCTGATGACGAGCTGAGCTCGTCATGAACAATGGGAAAACATAATAGTCAGCATAGGAGGAGAATTGCTGCAGCAGCGATGGTGTTAAAATGTCCAATTAGTCCACAGAACATGCACTTTGCTTCGCGGGCCGGGCACCTAAAATCATATGCCATGTGTGCAGTGCTTAGGCATCGGTAACAATATCCTTTTCCCCATTTCTCTTGCCTTCTTTCGGGTTGGATAGCGTCTTTCTTTCTTACAGCTTGTTTGCTGTCCTTCCTGCCCTTTTGATCAGACTCTTTGCTGACAGGGTCACTTTCTGTTTTCATTTTTTCGTCCTTCAACACAGCTTTGGCACATCATCCAGTGAGTTCTGCTTTACTAGCTATGTCTATTATGTTCTGCAATGGGTACTCTCCCTTTGCCCAAAGGTTATTTTGAATGTTTTCGTTTGACCCTTGCATTATTATTTGATCCCTCATTAGTTCACCATGAAGACCTCCGAAACGACAGTTAATTGCTAGGTCTTTTAGAGCAGATACATAGTCGTCTATTGTCTCCTCCATCCCTTGTTTCCTATGGAAACATTTGTATCTGTCTACCCCGACACAAACTGTAGGTTTATAGTAAGTGTTTAAGTCATCAATAGCGTTTGAGAACACATCCCCATCATTTACACCCCTAGTTTTCTTGTTTATGGAATTATAAACTTTTATTCCTCAAGCACCCAAGTTGTGCATTAACATCTTGTACTTCTTTTCAGGTTTTAATTCTGCATCTTCTTCTATTGTGGAAATGTAATTGAGGAAATAGTCCCTCCACTCTTCCCACTTTAAGACTGGTACACTACCTGCACGTAGGAATGACTCAGGGGGTGACAGATTCCAAAAGCAACCGGTTGCTAAGTCACTCATTCTGATTGCACTGTGTAATGCCTTCTGTAAATATGACTTTTATATGTTTTGCGCTACTTCACCAGTATAACCTTTCTTATTCTGTAGCTAGGTTGGTTGTACTAAAGTCCCATGAGAGTTTTCTAATCGCTAATTAAAGTCACTGTATGCAGCAGTAATGTTCTGAGTTAATAGATTATCTCGAATTTACAGTTTTTTCACCTAGATCTTGTAGTTGATCCGATGCACTGCTACTCCTCTGGTTACTGAAGAGATGTGCTTAGGTCGCGTAGTGTTCGCACTATGCGCTCACTTCCTCGTTTTCGTTTTGGTGAGCTAGACCGCTGAGTTCAATGTATTTTCCATTGACACCTAAAATGGCTGCCAACGTCAATTTAGTTACAACGCGATGACGTGGTAATCCAGATGATTAAAGAAGGTTGGACCAGCAAGAATAAACTGAAGGATGAAATGAAATCTTTCTGGGAAGTGAAGAACGAATTGTCCATGGAAGATGGACTACTTATGAGAAGCGGAAGATATGTACCGCCGATGGATATTCGGGAAAAAATACTGGAAGTATGCCATGAAGGACATCTGGGCATCGCGAAATGTAAGAACAGGGTGAAAAACATATATTGGTGGCCGGGCATTAGCCGAGACGTTGAAAGAAATGTGAGGAACTGTAAGTTATGTGTAGAGGCTGACAAAACTCAAGTGACTTACAGACCTCCCCTGCAGCCATTACAGAGCCCGTCCATGCCTTGGGAAAGAATTGGCGTAGACATAATGGGGCCGGTATCTGATGAGAACGAACTACAATACATAATTGTTATAAGTGACCACTACACGAAATGGCCTGAAGTAAGAATCACCAGAAAGGCAGACTCTCAGCACGTGGTCCAATTCTTGGAAGACACTTTCACGCGCGAGGGTTTACCAAAAAAAGTAGTAAGCGACAACGGCGTACAATTCACCTCAGACCTGTTCAAAAACTACATGGAAAGGCATTACATTGAACACAAGACTACGTCAATATACCACCCAGCAGGCAATGGAGCCGTTGAGAGATTTAACAGAGTACTTAAAGGTATCATACAGATAGCCACCTCAAACCAACTGGACTGGAAGAAATAAATAATGAAAACAGTGTGGGCCTACAGAATAACGCCATGTGAGTCTACTGGCCACAGCCCATTCAAACGTATGCGCGGTCGGACTCCACTTACAAAGGACAATGTGGGTTGGGTTAAGGCTGCCCGCAGAGTACACTAGTCTTCAGAGGTGGTGAAAGAAAAACTGTCCCAAGCACAATCTAGGAGCAAGAATTACAATGACAAAAAACATGGGTGCAAGAAGGTGGAAATCAAGGCAGGCGATGTGGTGAAGGTAAGAAGGAGCGGACATGTCGGCAAGGGTCAAGAGAGATACACCAAACCCCTTACCGTTCGTGAAGTGTACTGTAATTCTGCACGCCTGAGTAATGGGAAGGTCTGGCATTTTTCAGCACTTTCAGCCCACAAACATCCCGAGAACGATAGAGTGGACAACACACCTTTAGATGCCACTGCGGAGCAATACAGGACGCAGAGGGGAAGTACTGCAAGACTATATCTTTCTGACACTGAATCTGACATTGAATTTCCTGCAACCCCAGGGCTGGGAAGTGATGATGGTATGCATGAAGACAACCAGCGGACCGTTCTGCCTCTTCATCCAGACCTGCAGGCGCAAGGCGCAGACTACCTGCCGTTCCAGTCTGTGACCGGGCGCGACCTGTGGACACTAGCATGGCTGGTAGACTGTTGGGACCGCTGGCTAAACTTAAGGACTATATATGTGGATAGCGGAGTGCTGCTCGAAGTTGTGTGGGGCAGACTGTGATTACTGGAGTGATTTTGCGGAGTGCCATTCATCACCGGAGACTCAGGAAGCAGCAGGACCATCACTGTTGGGCGGCGGCAGTTACAGCGGGACTGCGAGTCCCAGGGTCACTAGCGGCGTGTGCTTGTGCCGCACCTGGAGACTCTTCCCCATCGACCCCGCCCCCCCCTCCTGGGCGCAAAGCCCGCCCACTGGCTATAAGATCACGCACCTACACGCGCAACGCGGGACGCGCGCGGGCGGGCGCCGGGCTAAGGCCGTTAGAGAACGTTAGAGACCGGACCGGGCCACCCCCCTAACATTTCCCTTTCCAGGACTCCTTTACTCTCCCGCCTGCCTACCCAGAGGTTCGGCCCGAACAAAATGGCAATGAGGGAAACAAGAAGCAAGGCGGCTACCATGGTCACATGTACTTTGGACAACTTTCTTGCAAAGGCAAATACCGTGGTAAACAAGGGGCTCACAGTTTTAGAAAAGCAAATAGCTGAAGGAATTGAAAGCTCATACCTGGCTTCACCGGGGTCATCTTCCAATGTTAGATCGTCACTACTGCTGGATGCTACACACTTATCACTTATGGATAGCATTGATCAAACTATAGATCAAACTATAGAGTCTGTCCTACAGCAGCTAAGGACACCATCTAACTCACACAGGGATAGAGACTCAGTACACATTACTGATGAGGTGGCATCCTCCCCTACTGCAGAGTTAGTCCTACCCGGGGATCTGGGGAACGGTTCTGCTGCAATGGAAGATATGGGTCATAGAGAGGACGCTGTTTTGAAAAGGAAAAGGTCGAGGAAGTCCAAAGGTGCTAAAAGGGCTAAAATAGACCCCACAACAAACACCGCTGAAGACAGCACGGACTCCCCCGGAACCTCCTCCATGGGGAGCGTCACTGAAACGGCGAGTCCTGTACCCCTCGCCCCCAACCCTATACCCACGCACACTGGTCCATTCATCTTTGGAGGGGGTCTTTCTAATACCTCAGAGCATATCATCGGCTCACTTACTGGTATCATCAAAAGTCTTTTGGACCCTCTCTTCCTCAAATTAGACTGCATTGAGGCTAGACTTCTAGCTTTAGAAAGATTAGGTGGTAGCGGTGGCGATCAGCAAGGGTTACGACTAAGTACATATGGACCTAACGGGGCTACTGCTGGGATCCCTCTCTCCCCTACTGCTTTAATTACCGTGGCTCCCACTCTGCCAACAGCTCCTTCCCGGGAGAACGCCACCACAATCCCCCCACCACAACCTGCCCCTGTACCCCTCCCTAGGCAACTGCCTCCGGTGCCAACTGCCAGGAGGTCGAAGCCACCTACTTCTGCTAGCTCATCTGGACAGGAGAGACCACCTAATGAAACAGCTAGCTGCCCAAACCGGTTGGGTAACACCCTTAACCGGCGAAAAGCAGTTAACTTGCCCCCTGAGGCGGCGGCCTACACTGTGATTCTGGTGGAGGTACCGGAGCTTTCCAGCAACGTGGTGGAATCTTATGATTCCCTACGTAACAAAGTTATCAGCTGGCTAAATGTCCAAAGGGAATTCTACAGACTCTGACTCCTCTGACTCCTCTGCTAACAACCAATGGAGGGGTGGGAATCGTCGATCGCGAGGACCAAGAAGAGGAAACCAGTTTCAACAACCTCCTCCACCACAGTGGTGGCCACCTGGTCCATATGATTTTGCTCATCCACCGTTTCCGGGACAAATGTATCCCTACCAACCATTTACTAATTACCCACAACAGCAGCATTTTTTAGGCCAGGGCCAACGCCGCTCCAGAGGCAAGAGACGACCAACACAGGCCAATGTACACTGGAGCCCCCCACCGTCTTCACGAACCCGGAGCAACCAACAGGAATCGGCTCCACCGGGACCGAGCACGGCGCGAGTCTAATTGTCAATCTGAGCCAACGCATCTTAACAACAGAGGAGACCAAGGTTCTAGAGAAAGGACTTGGATTTGTGCCTACACATAAAGGCGATGCTTTTGAGACCAGACTTGAGTTGGCTGCTTTCTTTCGGAAAATTAGACTGCGTGCTTTTTTCAAAGATGAGACGACCAAGGATGATGACCAAACCAAAGATAAGAATACCGGTCTACGTAATAAGTCAACATTCAATCCGCCGCAAAGTCTCACTCCACCTGAAGTTCTGACCTTCGAAAGAGCAGTACTCAATGATACAGAACGGATCTTCCACACTACCCATCAACAATACAACAATCTCTCAAAACGTGAACATCTAGCACTATCAACTTTGTCTAATGACAAGTCCATTGTCATCAAACCCGCCGACAAGGGGGGAGCAACTGTGATCCTTGATATAGACACATATGACAATGAGTGCAAGAGACAACTGGGTAATAAGAATTTCTATCGTCCTCTAAAAATGGACCCCACCAATAGACTCAGCGTTGGTATCAAGAGAATGGTAGAAGAAGCTAAAGAGGAGGATTGGATTACCGATCAAGAGGCAGCGTATTTGGTTACCACACACCCGGTGGTTCCTTACTTTTATATCTTACCAAAGATACACAAAGGAGTTACACCTCCTCCTGGAAGGCCCATTATCTCGGGGATAGGCTCCTTATTGGAACCCCTGTCGACATTTGTTGATTTTTTTCTAAAACCTCTAGTAAAACTAATGCCAACATACATTCAGGACACTAAAGATCTATTACGTCTACTAACGGCCATGCAGTACGATGAAGACCAAGATTTCCTTGTGTCTTTCGACGTAGAGTCCTTGTATACATGTATACCTCAGGACGAAACTCTCTCTGTGATAGAAACACTCCTGCTACAGACTGATTTGGATAGCAGGACTCCGGTCAGTTTTATTATGGCATGTGCATCCATAGCCATGAAAGAGAACTTTTTTCAGTTTGGTAAAGACCTGTTTCTCCAAGTATCTGGCACATCCATGGGCAGTGTTTTTGCTCCTTCGCTGGCGAACCTCTATGTTCATCACTTTGAGCAGACTCATATATTTTGTAACACTAATCCATTTCTGAACCACATTGTGACTTGGAAACGTTACATAGATGACGTTCTAGTCATCTGGAGAGGAACAGCTGAGAGTATAAAAGAATTTCACCATTGGTTGAACCATCGGAACCAATTCCTGAATTTTACCTGTGAATTCTCTAAGAAGAATCTCCCTTTTCTGGATGTTAACATCTACTCTCAGAATGGGCATCTGAGTACTGAACTATATAGAAAACCAATGGCGAGGAACTCATTATTACATTTTCAGAGTTATCACCCCCAGGCATTTCGCGAAAATCTGCCCTTTGGACAGTTTCTGAGAGTTCGGCGGAACTGTTCTGACAGTGCGAAATACAAAGAACATGCAACAGCACTCTCTGTACAATTGCAGGAACGGCAGTATCCGAAGAAAACAATCAAAACCTCAATGAAAAGAGCGTCCAATAATAATAGAGACGCCCTTTTGGAACCCAGACTAACACCGAATGATGAAACCGATACACAGAGGATGACATGTGTAACCACCTTCTCAGGACATTCAAATGCTGTGAAGAAGAGTATCCTAAAACATTGGAAGATTCTGGAAATCGGAGGGAAGACATTACCCCCTCCGCTCTTTGCATTCAAAAGAAGTATGAATGTTAAAGATCGGTTGGTACATTCGAGACCACGTGAACCCAATCAGGATCCCATGGAACCAGGAATATGGGGATTGCCTCCTGTGACAGGTCACTTCCCATGTGGTAACTGTTCGGTTTGCCCACTGACGAGTCACACCACTGAGGTAGACATAGGGACGGCCAGGCCCTGGACCCTAAATAAACACACTAACTGCAACACCGAGAGGGTCATCTACCTCATCACGTGTCCCTGTAAAAAGAGATACATAGGGATGACATCTAGAAAGATCAAGGTGAGAATCTCCGAACACCGGAGTACTATTCGGTGTAAGAAAAGTTCCACTAAATTAACCAATCACTACATAGAGGCAGGACACTCGGATACAGAATTACACTGGGTGATTCTAGAGAAACCGTTTATCCCCACTCACATCACGGATATTCAAAAATTTCTCCTACAACGCGAACAGCGCTGGGTGTTCCGGCTACATACAGATGTGGATGGGCTCAATGAAGAGATTCCGTGGCTGGCATTACAATAAATAAAACCACCATATGGCAGGAAAAACTACTCTCTGCATACATCTATGTGGTATTTGAGTAACATCAACTGTTTACATATAGTAACTTCCTAGGTGCAACATGGCCTTGTTGTGAGTGGGTGAGGCAATCTGTCATTTGTCCCCTTGTTGAGGAGTAACAATCCCAGAAGCTATTGAGAACAATGACTCCAAGAAATAACATCTTTCATAGGGAGACATTCTAGAACTTACTGCAGACTATTGAGGCTGTCTTTGTTGAAAAAATACACCAGATACTTTTTTGTACATAATACGCATCACTCATCTCATTTGTAATAAATAGTTTTCTTCACCGAAATTTCTACACACCAGAATGAGAAAGAGTGAAGCCAATGGGTATTCACCCTATGATGAGGATTTCACATTACAAACAATTGTTAGTGAACACCTTTTAGTGATAGGAACCTGTGTCCCACCGCTGTATACCTTGCCCATACTCCGCCGGCTATTTGACACCGATTTACACTAAATAGCAATGAGATATATTCCGAGGCATGTGATTATAGTGGCACAAACTCGGACATGCTCAGTACTAAATTTTATTCACTGAACATGTCCGTTCTAGAGTGTCTGGTGCCTGGCGCATGCGCAATCGGGGCCGGGCACACCAAATGCAGTGCATATCGCCGCGCGCATGCGCGGTACTAACGAAGCACTGCAGGCACATCCACGGACGCCCGAAGTGAGGAGGACCCCGCGACGCGGGCGAGCCGGCCAATCCACTTTAAAAACAGTACAGATGGGAACGTCGGTACCTCCGGTCATTACTCCTTACGGCCCGGGGTACCGACGGACAGATGAGCATCTCTCACAAGAGATACTTAGACTTTGCCATTTGAGTAGGCGAACGCTGGTTCAGTAGTGGGAACTGGATGCCCCATTAGAGACCTAGCTAAGACTTAGTCTCTTTACCTTTCTACTACTAATTAGGATTACTTGCTTAGTTTTCAACAACAACCTAGCCAAGACTTAGTGTCTATGTATATCTCTCCGTTTTTTAACTAAAATTACTTGCTTTTTTCTCAAGAGCATACTGCTTTACTTGCTTTACTCAATCAACAGCAGGTTAGACAGAGAGGATTATACTAAGAAGGGGTGCAGTGGATAAATATGTGATACTATGAAAGAACACCACATGACACCCCTTGATTAATGAGGGCTGAGATTAATGATGGGTACCCCTTGTGGACTGTACCTGATGCGCTGTACCTTCAATTGGCCCTAGCCAGGGGCGAGTGTAGTAATTATAAGACGTTTTGGTCGTGATGTAGTTACATCACTGACTATATGTTTTTTTCTGTCCTTATTTAAGAGCGGGCCCCCTTCCCTGAGTAGTGTACCAGGTTGAGGTGAGGGCGACACCCAAGTGTTATGGGTAAGTGATAAACCACTTTTGAGTATCACCACACAATTAGAAATACGTAAGCGTCATTTGACGCAAGCACAGAGTGAGTAAGAGTGAGTGCAATTTATGGAGTACTGTTTGACACATATATGATGTTTCTTATCTATTGCAGGTTCCGGTTAATGTATCCTTAATCATTCAATTTGGACATTACCGGTGGAGTATCTGTATATTAATTTCACACTATTATAATTTTCACTTTTTGTAGCAGCAGCTGTACTTGTTTATTGCTTGGTCCTGAAGAATGCCCCGATACAGTTAGATCTTAGTGAGGGCAGAAACATGTCGACCTTTTACACTGTTTGACGTCTTGTAAACTACAAGCGTCAGCACTCTGCTTTTTAATAATGGCAAGGGGGCTTGCTGAATAAAATTGTTATAAGCACTCCTTAGTCATTTTTAGAACACCACCTTTTCACTTTAATTTGCGCTGCACATTTCACACCCTTTACCTATACTTTCCTGATCCTCTCACCTCCCTAAGTGAGTCTCTGGATGTGAGTAAGTACTATGTAGGGTGACCAGCTAACCCATAGTCTTCCTCTTAGTCAAGGTTTTTTCCGATCAATCCCTAGATCGGTTTTCCTTGATGGGATGATACCTAAACCCAGATGATGAGACATCACATTGGGTGATTGATGGGTCTTGGTAGAAGGACGTTTCGCTCCCACTAGGAAGACTGGTACCCTAGTGTTTGCTTCATTTGGTTGACTCACTCCTCTCTCACTCTTTTGTAGAAGACCCAGGGTGTTCTGTATTGAGTAAATGTCCAAAGGCCCCTACCACCAAACCTAAGAGGAGAAGTACTCATGGTCAGAATGTGGTAAATATTTGATTTACCGTCCTAATTTCTATGCAGGTAAGTACTTAAACAGAAATAACTCAATCGGAAAGAAAGACGCAGAGTCCGTGGTGTTAGAGTTCTTAGGGGTTTTATTCCTTAAAAAGGAATGGTTCTAGAACCGGATATCGGGTTCCTGCCACCACTGGGGTGCAGGAAGGGATAGAGCATACTTTATTGACAAGACATAACTTTTATACTTAAACCATATAGTGAATACCAATACAGTAGGCGTAACAGCTGAGAGAAACGAGATAACAGCATACACGTGTTAGCAATACGTAATCAGAAGGCGTGAACTGGGCGTGAACATAGAGGTGTGTGCAAGAAACGTCACATGTAAGCGTCACAAGTAGGTGGGTACCTGGCAGAATCTTGCAATGTCAGCAGAAATCTGAGGCCTGGATGCGCGCGCAGCTGCATGACGTGTGATTGACGTGGAGCTGGAGGGTGCAGGGGACTTGACATTTACACTAGCGGAAAGAGACAGAAGTCTGGCATGTCAGATCAACTCGTACCTATATCATATCTGATATCTGATGTTTGAGAACCATATTATCTAGAGAGAAAGGTCTCTTGGGCAGAGGCTATTCTATACTGACTGTGAGTGCGTGCATAAGCGTCTACGTGTCTGCATGAGATGCGAGGGGGCATGGGCCTTCCATGGTAACAGAAGCTATGAATTATTTGCACGGAGACAGTGAGGCCGGGCCCTTTGCTCTGCAGCTGGAAAGATGTTTACTTGAACTAGTAGGCAGGAATGTATGTTTGAGGAGCGGAGCAGATAATTCGAAGGTTGAATACAGTCTTGGCAGGCAGCAGGCTGAGTTAAGCGCCGTTAGCCGCACAGGGAGTAAGGCAGAGGTCACGGGTACAGAGGCAGCCCAGGCTGAGGCTTTCAGAGTCAGAAGGCAGGAAAAGGCTCGATGGCAGAATTCAGGGCCTACTTCGCCAGAGCTGAAAAACGTGTAAAGTACACCACAAAAAGACGTTGGCATGGCATACTTAGGAACGGAATATTCAACCCGTTCAGGGTGGATCTGAAAGAGGACATGTTAACGTTGGACGCAAATGTATTTGCGTCTTCATAGCTGGCACAGGAGGGAAGTTACATGCACTTTAAGCTTGTACATGGAGACGGTGGGGTACACGTTAGGGAACATTTCTTGACCATAAAATTTATATTTCCTCATTCCCTCCTTGTTCCCTACGGACCCTTCATGATATATCGATTCTCATAAATCGATCAGTCTGTCCTTGTAACATCATTTGCTCTTCTTTCTTCTTTTCGCGTTTTGAGTGAAAACTGGAATGTGGAATACATGAAGTGGCGCACAGTCCACAAATCGCTGGCCCACACTGTAGGCACAGGCAGCAACTGAATACTATGACAAGGGCAATGCCTAGGAAGGATAGGATCTTCCATCCCCAAGCGGTCAACGTTGTCCAGAACCAACCGGACCAAGTCCAGGTGCCTGGATTCTGATGTATCAAACTTGCAATTTGATGAAGACGTGTAATAGCTTTATATACCGTTGGCGCGTTTTCTGGAATGAAAACACAGCAACTTGACCCGATGACCTTACAAGCTCCGCCCCTATCTGCTAGGATGACGTCAATAACAAGACGATTTTGGAGAACAACAACCCGCATGGCAGATTGCTCCTCTGTTAAGTTGCCTAGAGCGGAGGTAGTTTCATTCACTACTGCTTCGAGTGTTCTAGTTAATCTTCGTATCAGTTTACTATTTTGGACGGGACCTGTGAAGAAAAAGAATCCTTTATTGAAATCTGTGTATTGCTCCCATGCCGTTTCAGTAAAGTCGACAATCGGGAGATCTCTTCGGAGTCTATTCTTTACTAGATTTGTATTTCTGTGATAATCAGGAGGGGCTAGGAAAACAGGTGGCAGAAGGAATGCAATGTAACAGGTACCATCCCAATCTGGAGGTAAGCGTATGTATGCGGTATGGCCACAAACAAAGTAGGAATGACGAGTAGCTCTAAAGGAAGATTTGCCTTGATCACTGAATTCGACCACAGTAGTGCATTTACTATGACCTAAGTGTACTGAACCCTTCTTTCTGACACATAAGTCACCTGTGACTGGTAATACTGACATAGCAGGGAGAACTGGTGCAGCTTCAGATTCAACAGTAAGAATCATAAGGTTAATTGTATAATTACCTAATCCATATACTTCGTTTTCTAGATCAGTTCCTATTCTAGTGGGAAGTCCCTTCTTGTCCGGATAACAGGCGTTAAGCAGAACTAAGTTCAGGTTTCCCCAAACCCAATTTCCTTTGAAAACAGCAATATCGGGATCTAAGGAATTAATTATTCTGAACCATGCTCCACAGGAGCCATTGTGCGTGAACGGGTACGGAAAGAGGGGCAGAACTCCCTTATATTTCTGATAGGGAGGGAGTCGGCCACATATCCAACAGTTTGTAGCATTATTAGTCTGATGGGAGTGATGTAACATACTAATGAATGTGTTGTTGCGCAGCGCAAGTCTGTAAGACAATTCATGAGGGGGTAATTCGCTAAAAGAATGTTCAGCAGTGACATTGTAAGCAGATTGTTCACGCTTGAAGATAGGGTAGTATATAGGCAGCAATATACTGGTAACAATAATCAAAATACTTAGGAAAAACATAACCAATAATGTCACTATACAGTGACTACGGAGTGATTTACAATATGCATGTTTCTTGAATTTTCTCTCTCTCTCTCTATCTCGGTCTAGGGGATACATGTCAAGAACTATTTAACCGATTCACCTAGGGGAGGACTTAAACAATTAAACTGTCTGACTTGCTAGACCGTAATTTTGCTTTGTACTCCTCTTGGGGAGTTTTCTCTCTTTTGGGAACTTTAAAGTCACTGATAGCGAGGCAGTCCTTTGAGGGGGTGGACGAGTCAGTCTCTGGCAACAGTTCATTACATTTTTTAATATGACTCGTGTGGATCCACCCCTTTCGTCCTTCGACTTTGATTGCCGTCCTCGTGGTTAGAAGGACGATCTTCGGCTCTTTCCAGCGGGGCTCCAGCGGACTTTTCCTGTCGAAGTTGCGAATCAACACAGTATCCCCGGGACGGACGTCGTGTGGCTTTACATCAGTGTTGTCGGGGAAGGCTGCAGCAACCTGTGAACGACATGATTGGAGTGCAGACATCAAGGAGGCAAGGTAATCTGTCAGCATATTACAATCAACATCGGTTATTTTCTTAGGCATGGGCGTCCCCCACATATTCGGTGGTCGCCCAAAGACCACTTCATACGGGGATAGTCCTGATCTCGAATGGGGGACCATTCTCATATAGAACAGTGCAACTGGCAGGGCGACTATCCAGTCGACCCCTTTCTCTTTACAGATTTTAGCAAGGCGTGTTTTCAGTGTCTGGTTGTGTCTCTCTACAAGGCCAGTGGCCTCGGGATGTCGGACGCAGTGGAATCTCCACTGATATCCTAGCAGAAGGGAAACCTGTTTCATGAGCTCGGATGAGAATGGCTGTCCGTTATCTGAGTACACGACACGAGGCAAGCCGTACCGTGGGAAGAATTCTCGAACCAGCTGCCTGGCAGTGGTCGGGGCAGTGTAATCTGGGACTGGATATGCTTCGGTCCAACGGGAAAGTGCACAAACAACTACGAGGACATACTTGAATCCTCGACAACGGTCCATCTGGATATAATCCATCTGGAGGACTTCGAAAGGGTGATCGGGAGGATGGAATCCACCTTGCTCTACAGGGACGCTTTTACCTGGATTGAACTGACAACAGATCATGCAAGTACGCACTTTCTGTTTTGCTGCTGCTCGTAAATGTTTGTTGTACCAGAGATTCTGTAGGCTGTCTAACATAGCTTTTTCTCCTAGGTGTGCTGGACTATGTGCTGTATTTATTATGACTTGAACCATAGAGTCGGGGAGAAACCATGTAGATTTTCCCTTCGTCATCCAACCTTGATCTGTCTGGATCCCTCCTAGTTCAGTCCATTTCTTTATTTCATCTGGAGTAGCATGTGTCTGAATATCGATTACATCTAGTGTGGGATCCCTAACTGTCATACACTGTGTCGGCACTATTGTCTTTGTCACATCAGTTGTCTGGATATGAGTCAATGCTGAATGTTTTGCTGTTTGGTCTGCCAGGTCGTTACCCTGGGAAACGGAATCGGTAACTTTAGTATGTGCTTTACACTTCATGATGGATATGCCTGAAGGCAGATGTATTGCTTCTAATAGTGCTTGAATGAGGGAACCGTGTTGGATCTTGGCACCATGAGAGGTCAAGAAACCTCGTTCTTGCCATAACACTCCGAAGTCGTGTACGACTCCGAAAGCATAACGTGAATCTGTGTATATGTTAACATTTCTGTTCTTGGCTAGTATACAGGCTCGGGTCAGAGCGATGAGCTCTGCTGCTTGAGCGGACAGTGTATCAATACGATGTGTTTCTTTGACTTCAGTTTCAGTGGTCACTGCATACGCGGCCACTAATTCTCCTGTGTTCGTTCTCATACATGAACCATCCACGTAAAGTGTCAGGTCTGGATTTGTCAGTGGAACATCTGTTAAGTCTCGTCGGGGCTTTGTTACTGCATTAATGATCTCTATACAATCATGCGGGGCTGAATTTGTCATAATCGAAGGTAACAATGTTGCAGGGTTCAGAATGTTACAGCGTCTGATTTCTATGTGTGGCTGGAATAGCGTCAATTCATAACCTGTCAGTCGTGCTATAGTCAAGTGTTGAGTCTGGGTTCGGTTTAAAAGAACCTCTACAGAATGTGGAACTTGTACTGTTAATGGATGTCCTAATACGATTGAATCGCTCTGTCTGATTGCTAGGGCTGTCGCTGCAACTGACTTTAAGCACGCAGGGAGCGCCTGGGCTACTGAATCCAATGTACTTGAAAAATAAGCACAAGGCTTATGTGAACCTGCTTGTTCTTGAGTGAGGACAGACAATGCTGTACCATCACGTTCTGTAACAAAAAGTGTAAAAGGTTTACTGTAACATGGTGTCGCTAAAACTGGTGCTTGACATAAAGCTTTCTTTAATTCCTCAAAGGCCTGTGTATGTTCCTGAGTCCAAGGAAGGGCAGTCGAAGTCGCTGCCTCCTGTGTTGTCAACTGAATGAGTGGTTTAGCTAGAAATGCATACTGAGGAATCCATTGTCTGCAGTACGAGGTGAGGCCTATAAAGGCCCGCACTTCCTTTTGTGTCTGGGGTTGTGGCATATTTACAATTAACTGGATACGGTCAGGTGTGAGCTGTCTCCCCACTTTGGACAGCAAGTGACCCAAGTACACAACTTGCTGAACACAGAATTGTAGCTTCGAAGGAGACACCTTGTGTCCCTTGTCGGCCAGGAAATGTAAAACTGTCAGTGATGCTTGTTCACATTCGGGTTCACTTCGTGCGGTGATCAGCAGATCATCGACGTATTGTAGTAAAGCTGTGTTAACTGGCATTTGGATACAATCAAGTTGTCTTTTCAGTGCTTGACTATAGATGCTGGGGCTTTCTGTGAATCCTTGAGGTGCGCGTGAAAATTTGAAGCTTCGTCCATTTAAACTGAATCCGAAGAGGTATTGGCTCTCTGGATCAATGGGTACACTGAAGAAGGCGTTCTTGAGGTCAATTACAGTAAAGAACGTTGCTTCTGAATCAATAGCAGTCAATAAGGATGAGATGTCGGGAACCACAGGGTACTGTGGAACAATGCATTTATTTAGTTCACGTAAATCAATCACCAGCCGATATACTGGCGGTGCATTGGGATCAGTACGTTTAAGAATCGGAATGATAGGGGAATTACAGATATTGGAGTCGGTCTCTACGACCACTCCTTGGGCAATGAGCTCTTCAATGATTTCCAGTAAAGCCACCACAGCATCGGGTGGTAATTTGTATTGTCTGATACGCGGCAAAACAACTCCTGGTCTGAGTGTAACACGGTAAGATGTAATGTGCATGCAACCTACATCGGTTGGGCCTTGTGCCCACAGGTGCTTCGGTACATTTTTCAATCTGACATCAAACTCTCGTAACACATAGTGACCCTTAAAGTCACGCAGAAAAAGTCTAACTCCTTCCGGAGAACAACATATCACTGCTCCTAGAGCCTTCAATGTTTTGATACCTAACAAGTTTTCTGGACATGATTTCGTGAGTAACAAGTCTGTAACACGTGATAATGGACCCACAGCCAGGGGGACTGGTTTCGATACCTCATTTACAATAGGCTGTCCTGAAAAACCAAGGGAAACATTCTGTGAGCCTGAGAGGGGTGCCCCTGGGACTTCATTATGGCTGATCGTTGTGCGGCTTGCCCCTGTGTCAATTAAAAACTTTCTGTCTTTTCCCAATACTTGACTGTGTACATAAGGACCCTCTTGATCTACAGGAATCTCAATAAGAGGCAAGCCAACCTCCCTCTCTAGGCTGTTTCATGTATATCGCTGATAATCAGGATAATCAGATTGGGCATACTGGTTCATCTGTCGTGAAACTTGCTGTGTCGCGGCAATGGGCTGTGGCTGTGGCTGTGATACCGCTGCGGTCTGTGCTGTATGTGGTGGAGCATGCATAGGTTGGGAATTCTGTGAAGTCTGTTGCTGGACCTGATCTTGTCTAGGCGGATGCGGTCTTTCCTTAGTTTTACCTGTTGCTATATTGTGTTTCAGGACTGGACATTCATGTACGTAGTGACCTGGCTGCTTGCAATAGTTGCATGTCCCTTTAACGGGAGCTGCTGAATTACCTGTCTGGGTCGTACCCTTTCTCTGGCCGTCGGCTGGAACCGACTGGGCCACTAACATCTTCATTTTCGTGTCTTTCATACGTCTCTGTTCGTGATCCTGTTCTTCTCTAATTCTGTTCTGGTGGTATTGTAACATTTGTAACATCTGGGATGGCGTATTTGCTTGCCATGTACTTTCAACTTTATATACACGGTTCTTAACTGCTGTCAGGGAATTCTCAACTAACTTTGATACAAAAAGATGCGGGTACGACTCGCTACCTGGTTTTAGGCCACTATTAATAATGAAACATTTCTCAATCTTGAATAGAAGTCACTGGTATCTTCATCGTGTTTCTGTTTACATGCTGAGATTGCGTCCCAGTCTTCCTTTTTAGTTGTCAATAATCTTGGCAAGACCTGTACTATTAAACCTGGTAATGCTTTTGCTTTGTCCCCAAGGCCTACCCCTGGGGTACGACCTTTTTCCTCGTCTTCTATTTCAGTCCATATAATCTTTTTATCTCCCACCTCCCATTCTTTTTCCTTTAGTTTCTCGTAGATGCCGGTGGGCAGCAGTACCTTTAATAATTTCATAATGTCTGTATATGTGTAATCTCCCATTAGTAACATGTCTTTAAGTTCTCTGTGAAAACCTGCAGGGTCTTTATCATGACAGGGTACTAGTTTCTTCATTTCTAACAATTCTAACTTTGTTAAAGGTGTGTACACATACACACGTTCCAAGGTATTATTAGTACCCATAACTGGGTGTACTTCTCGTAAGGGATTCTGTCTGTCGAAATGCTCAAAGTGACACATTTTTCTTTCTGGTGGCTGAGCTGGAACATATTGTGGGCCTAAGAAAGCGTTATATTTTCGTCGTTGCTCTAGAATTATTTGAATTAATCTGGTACTTAGGCCTCTCCATCTATCCATGAGTAGTGCTTCTAATGTATCAGGTAAGGGACCTGGATCGGAATGTTGTTGTCTGTATAACGTGATGAGATGCTGAATCATATATATACCTGCTAATTTCTGCTCGTCTGGGGAAAGGTTCAGAAATGTCTGTGCCACTGTATCATCATTGTATGTGTTAGAATTGTCAGCCCATAGTACTGCTGACCGGGCTAGTTCTTGTTCATCCATAGAATTGAGTACATGGTACCCCATTTGTTCTTGAAGCATTTTATCGGTAACTTGAAACAGATGTTCAGGGGAACTTGGTTTTGATATGGCAGAGAGGAAAACTCTCTTGCTTTCCGGACGAATGCCTTTCCTAAGGTAACTTCCCTTACCCACATATGCTATCGTATCTGTAATCGTTTCTGGTTCTTCAGGTCCTTCCTCCCCGGAGGAGTCATTCCTGTCACTTTCTTTTTCTTTTTCATGTATCTCTATTACTGCCTTTCTGATTTTCTTGTACATGCTCGATATACAATTCATTTTATCATGCTTTCCATCGGCTATATTTTGACCCCACTTGTTTAGTGCTTCCATTTCATCCTGGTCTGCCCCAGGCCTGTCTCGGTCTCTTATTAAGCAATTTATGAAAAAACGTAATATATATGCTTGAGTGTCAACTTTCTGGTGTGCCAGGGCCTCCTTAATACTTTCGGGATTTTCCCCAGTCTGGACAAAATGGTATATACTATCTAGGTGATCTGTCATCCCTGGGAATAACACTAGGTAATCTGTAGCTTGTCGCAAGCGTAGTGATGCTATCATCATTCTATCTTCTTTACCGGGTACTGGATCGTATCTGCAAACTGGAAGGGGTTCTTTGAGTATGTCGAGACGGGGTGATTGGGGTGTATGATGCTTCAGCAGGTCTCTAAGGTGTAATCTGTGTGTGGTTGGCGGGGTCTGGAGACCCCCTGTCGCACCTCCTGAACCAGAGGCTTGAGCATTACTTCTCTGTGGAGTCTGTATGTGTATCTGAACTTGTCTCTTACTGGGATCAGGCACAGTCGGATTCGGTATATTAATCTTAGGTGCGGGAAGCGGTGGAGGAGGTGGAACAGGTGGGACAGGCTGTCGAACGGGGGAACCTTGTTGTGGTAATGGCGGGATATGGTCTGGAGGCGGGTTGCCACCTCCGTCACCGTCAGTAGGCGGGACGCGGGCACGTGGAGTTGTGTAAGCGGGTGCTACATCGTCTAGATAGGAAGCAAGGAATATATCTTTGGTGGTCCTGTGATTTACTTTATTCGGAACCAATGGTGACGGCAGGTTTTTCGGTATTTCTGAAGTGGCTTCAGGCGAACCCTCGGCCACTAAGTACATGCCATTCACATCATTATTTCGCATGCGGTCTACTTGTTCTGCTTTTACTCGGATCCCTTCATTAACTAATTCATTTTCTCGGGCTCTATCCGACTCATCTCTATGTCTGTCTTCTCTGCGGAGTGCTCTTTCAGCACGTTTATGTGATTCTTTACGCCAAAATTCTATGGCGTCTTTCTGAGATTGTCTGGCTTTCTTTTTCCATAGCGCTTCTTCTACTTTCACGATGCACTCGGCATCCCATGTTCCTGTAACAGGCCATCTATGTCTCTCGTCTAGGTGCTTAGTATAATCAGCCCATAAATCTAGATACAATATGGCATCTAAGCCATGCTTATGGTACATAAAATTTCCAGGAGTGTCCCTAGGGGGGATAGGAATTTCTTCCTCTAGCATCCCTTTCCTAGTTCCTATCTGTCTTAATTTATTGAAAAACGGCATCTTGTTACTTAGTACTGGATACTCGATACTGGTTACTTACTTTGAACACAGCTAGTTACAAAAACACAATAATGTACATCAAACAGTCACTCATACCATGACATTAATCACATGAAAACATTTTGAACATATATCACTACCCTTGATACTAGATGTACTGCTAAACAGCACAGATACACTGTTGAGGACAGTGCAAGAACTTGTATGCTTGATATACTGCTAAACAGTACAGATACACTGTCTAAAACAGTGCAGACCGCGTTTGTGTACCCAAACACGTCTTTACCGGATACATAATAATGCATCCGTCTAGATACGTCCCAGCAATGGTACTCACCGGGAAGCACGGAACGGAAGGCCTCGGAAAACTCGACTGGACTGGACCGGACTGGACCGGACTGGACTCGTCTCGACTCGGCACGTGGATACTTCGGAAACTGGTGGGCCTCTTGACACCTCGGACCTTGCCTCTTTCGGCTAGGCTCTGGTCGGGATCCTCCGCACTCCTTACCGCCTCGTCTGGGTGCTGATCGCAGTCCTCGTCACCTCCGTGGGCCAGAGGGAGATACAGGAAATCCTGCGGGTACGCGTAGTGGTCCGTCTTGACTGATGGCAGGGGGCAAAGGTTGCAACGCACCAACCGGCGCGTAAGGTGGGGGAGGGGTCCCTGTTCGGGCGCCAAAATAATGTGGTAAATATTTGATTTACCGTCCTAATTTCTATGCAGGTAAGTACTTAAACAGAAATAACTCAATCGGAAAGAAAGACGCAGAGTCCGTGGTGTTAGAGTTCTTAGGGGTTTTATTCCTTAAAAAGGAATGGTTCTAGAACCGGATATCGGGTTCCTGCCACCACTGGGGTGCAGGAAGGGATAGAGCATACTTTATTGACAAGACATAACTTTTATACTTAAACCATATAGTGAATACCAATACAGTAGGCGTAACAGCTGAGAGAAACGAGATAACAGCATACACGTGTTAGCAATACGTAATCAGAAGGCGTGAACTGGGCGTGAACATAGAGGTGTGTGCAAGAAACGTCACATGTAAGCGTCACAGGTAGGTGGGTACCTGGCAGAATCTTGCAATGTCAGCAGAAATCTGAGGCCTGGATGCGCGCGCAGCTGCATGACGTGTGATTGACGTGGAGCTGGAGGGTGCAGGGGACTTGACATTTACACTAGCGGAAAGAGACAGAAGTCTGGCATGTCAGATCAACTCGTACCTATATCATATCTGATATCTGATGTTTGGGAACCATATTATCTAGAGAGAAAGGTCTCTTGGGCAGAGGCTATTCTATACTGACTGTGAGTGCGTGCATAAGCGTCTACGTGTCTGCATGAGATGCGAGGGGGCATGGGCCTTCCATGGTAATAGAAGCTATGAATTATTTGCACGGAGACAGTGAGGCCGGGCCCTTTGCTCTGCAGCTGGAAGGATGTTTACTTGAACTAGTAGGCAGGAATGTATGTTTGAGGAGCGGAGCAGATAATTCGAAGGTTGAATACAGTCTTGGCAGGCAGCAGGCTGAGTTAAGCGCCGTTAGCCGCACAGGGAGTAAGGCAGAGGTCACGGGTACAGAGGCAGCCCAGGCTGAGGCTTTCAGAGTCAGAAGGCAGGAAAAGGCTCGATGGCAGAAATCAGGGCCTACTTCGCCAGAGCTGAAAAACGTGTAAAGTACACCACAAAAAGACGTTGGCATGGCATACTTAGGAACGGAATATTCAACCCGTTCAGGGTGGATCTGAAAGAGGACATGTTAACGTTGGACGCAAATGTATTTGCGTCTTCATAGCTGGCACAGGAGGGAAGTTACATGCACTTTAAGCTTGTACATGTAGACAGTGGGGTACACGTTAGGGAACATTTCTTGACCATAAAATTTATATTTCCTCAAGAAGGGTCCCATGGGTTGGGTACACTGTCAAGAAAAATGTGGGAGATTGTATAATTGTAAGCTTTAAGAGTCCACAGGTTGCTACGTACATTTGTAATTGGCTGGGGAGTCCAGGAAACACATCCATAGAACTGGTCCCTCTGTCGTTCTTCTATCCCAATGTACGAGATGTGACTATGAGGAGGGACGATGTTTGGACAAGGGTGGGATTTGCTGTTGATGGGTCAAGGTATAGGCCCACTCGCTATGATATCCCTGTTCATGGCAACTATGTACACCCCAACAGATTCAGTTGCCTCGATCAGGTTGACTGACTCCAGAAGGGCGCATCTTCTGGGTACACTCAAAGTATCGTTGGCGAAACTGTAGGGCAGGGGACAGGGAGAGACGCAACTGATACCACCACCCGAGACCCTGACGCATCTTCCCGGGAGAGTTTAATTTCTATCAGTTCCCGGTGTCATACAGATAACTTACTTCCGAGTCCACCTGGTCCTAATTTAGCACCCGAAGTCCCACCTGTTTTGGGAACATCACTGCACAGGCCTGAACAACCACCATTAGGTACCGCTCCTGAGATGACCAGGGGGTTGGTATCAAAGACTCCAGCAGGAGTCATGAAGGTCCTCTCCTGGAATGTGGCAGGTATTGCTAACAAATTAGATACAAATGACTGGGCTTCCCTAGTAGGCAGCAGTGACATCTGTCTCTTCCAGGAGACTTGGGCCAGGGAATGCCTCGGTAGAGCAGGTTACGCAATCTTCTGCATTAATGCCAAGTGGAATGGTAAAGTGAGGCCTTCAGGTGGTCTGGCGGTCTGGGTGGCCAGTCATATCGGGTATAATGCGGAGATTGTACCTACTTTTTCGGAGGACATACAATGCGTTTTACTTAAATGGCTCAATGCCTTCAATTTGGCAATCATTAATGTGTACTCTCGCCCAGTTAGCGCGTCCATGGAATCACCTACTTTGGACGATCTTTCATCATTCTTGGGTCAACTCCCCATCGACTGTAAGATAGTGATGGGTGGAGACTTTAACTGTCACTTTGAACCCCTGGAAGGTTTGAAGGAGGGCGCCCTAACTGCTGAAGACGATTACTGGGGGATCCCGCCATGCCAATCCCCTCATCCTAAATCATGGTCCCCTCTTGCAGTGCAAATCATGTCCCTGACTCTGAACTTTGCACTAAGGGCTTGTAATGGGCGCACCGCATCAGACACCCCTTCATCGTGTACCTTCAATAGGAAGGACCACAAATCGCGCCTGGACTATATCTTTGTAGACACAGGCCTATGGTCTAAGGTTCAGGATTTTAGGGTCATTGAAAGAACAGACAGTGACCATAACGCCCTCTGTCTAGATATGGTTCACCCTGCCCCTGCTGTTGGGTCAATATCCACCGATCCCAGTGAAGACCCAGGGAGTCTGGTTCTTAGCTCCAATAGACGTAGGGTAAGATGGGGAAATTGGTAAACTCAAAAGAGAGCATAAGTAAAATCTATGAACGAGCGCTCCCCAAGCTGGATGAAATGGACAGATTGATCAACCAACCTAGACCCCCAGATTTTAATGAGAAATTAGCCCAAATCCATATAGATTTAGTGGGAACTCTAGGAGAGGTTTTCCACCCGGTGGTGGTGCCAAGGAAGAAAAAGACTCGAACCTCAGCTTGGTATAATTCCTCCTGTAAAAAGATCAAGACAGAGCTGATCGCCACAATAAAATCAGGCACTAATAAGGACAAGGTAGCTGAGCTTAGGCGCAAATACAGGGAAGCCATGGCACAAGCAAAGTCTGAATGGGACTGGAACAGATGGCAGGACCTCTCCCTAGCACTAGAAGCAAAGGATTCTAGAAAATTTTGGTCTTTGGTTAACACCGGCTCAGGAGAACCAAAAACTGCAGTGGAGCCAAACATAGCAGCTTCTGTCTGGGAAGCCCATTTTAGCAAACTGTACCAAGATACCCCTGAAGTTGCTAATGATGTGGCCACTGACACCTTACCTGACCCTGTAGTTGGACTAGAATTCACACTGGGTGAGGTAGTTAGCGCAATAGGGAGACTGGCGTTGGGGAAGGCCCCGGGACTTGACAGATTGCCTGGGAATCTCTTTAGATATCATCCAGAGATCTGGGACCCGTCCCTCCTAATCCTTTTCAATTCCATCGCGGGAGGTATGGCGATCCCCTGTACTTAGCTGGGAGCAGAGATAGTACCAATCTTTAACAAGCATTGGAAATGCAATAGGTCTCGCATTAGGAAAGTTTGAGCTATTGGTATTGTAAATGACACTTTTTTTATTTATGTGTTGGTTTTGAAACTAGCAAAATTAATAGCTTTGTCAGTTACAATGTCAATAGTTTTAACTTTTGCAAATGTGACACCTATAGCATTTGTAATGCAATGTGTGCTGTATTTACGTGACTTAGAGGTATTGATATTCCAAATAACAATGGCTTTTAATTTTTTTAATAATTAATACTTAAATAAAAGTTATTGTAATTTATAATGGCAATAGCTTAAACGTTTGTAAATAACTTTTGTGAAGATTATGTTCAGTGTATTTTACTGTGACGAAAATCCAAGAACATTGCATTTGCACCTAAACACACACAGAGCCACACACATATAGATGTGGTGGTGGTGGATCTGGGGGATATGGTGGTGGTGGATGTGGTGGTGGTGGTGATGGTGGATGTGGGGGTGGATGTGGTGGTGGATGTGGTGGTGGTGGAGGTGGTGAATGTGGTGGTAATGTGGTGGATGTGGTGGTGGTGGTGGATGTGGTGATGTGGTGGTGGTTGTGGATGTGGTGAAAGTGGTGGTGGATGTGGTGGTGGTGGTTGTGGATGTGGTGAAAGTGGTGGTGGATGTGGTGGTGGAAGTGATGGTGGTGGGTATGGTGGATGTGGTGGTGGTGGATGCGGTGGTGGATGAGGTGGTGGATGAGGTGGTGGATGAGGTGGTGGATGTGGTGGTGGATGTGGTGGTGGTGGTGGATGTGGTGGAAGTGGTGGATGTGGTGGAAGTGGTGGATGTGGATGCGGTGGTGGATGCGGTGGATGTGGTGGTGGTGGATGCTGTGGTGGATGTGATGGGGATGTGGAGGTGATGGTGGATGTGGTGGTGGTGGTGGTGGATGTGGTGGTGATGGTGGATGTGGTGGTGGATGCGGTGGTGGTGGATGCGGTGGAAGTGGTGGATGCGGTGGAAGTGGTGGATGTGGATGCGGTGGTGCATGTGGTGATGGATGCGGTGGATGTGGTGGTGGTGGATGCGCTGGTGGTGGAAGTGGTGGTGGTGGATGTGGCGGTGGATGTCATGGGGGATGTGGAGGTGATGGTGGATGTGGTGGTGGTGGATGTGGTGGTGATGGTGGATGTGGTGGTGGATGCGGTGGTGGTGGATGCGGTGGATGTGCTGATGGTGGATGCGGTGGTGGTGGTGGTGGATGGGTTGGTGGTTGTGGTGGATGTGGTGGTGGATGTAGTGGTGGTGGTGGTGGATGTGGTGGTGGTGGATGCGGTGGTGGTGGATGTGGTGGTGGTGGATGCGGTGGTGGTGGATGTGGTGGTGGTGGTGGATGTGGCGGTGGTGGATGTGATGGTGGTGGATGTGGTGGTGGATGTGGCGGTGGATGTCATGGTGGATGTGGAGGTGATGGTGGATGTGGTGGTGGATGTGGTGGTGGTGGTGGATGTGATGGTGGATGTGATGGTGGATGTGGTGGTGATGGTGGATGTGGTGGTGTATGCTGTGGATGTGGTGGTCGATGCAGTGGATGTGGTGGATGCGGTGGTGGATGCGGTGGTGGATGAGGTGGTGGATGAGGTGGTGGATGTGGTGGTGGATGTGGTGGTGGTGGTGGATGTGGTGGTGGTGGTGGATGTGGTGGAAGTGGTGGATGCAGTGGAAGTGGTGGATGTGGATGCGGTGGTGGATGTGGTGGTGGATGTGGTGGATGTGGTGGTGGTGGATGCGGTGGTGGTGGAAGTGGTGGTGGTGGATGTCGCGGTGGATGTCATGGGGATGTGGAGGTGATGGTGGATGTGATGGTGGTGGTGGATGTGGTGGTGATGGTGGATGTGGTGGTGGATGCGGTGGTGGTGGATGCGGTGGAAGTGGTGGATGCGGTGGAAGTGGTGGATGTGGATGCGGTGGTGGATGTGGTGGTGGATGCGGTGGATGTGGTGGTGGTGGATGCGGTGGTGGTGGAAGTGGTGGTGGTGGATGTGGCGGTGGATGTCATGGGGGATGTGGAGGTGATGGTGGATGTGGTGGTGGTGGATGTGGTGGTGGATGCGGTGGTGGTGGATGCAGTGGATGTGCTGATGGTGGATGCGGTGGTGGTGGTGGATGCGGTGGTGGTGGTGGTGGATGGGGTGGTGGTTGTGGTGGTGGATGTAGTGGTGGTGGTGGTGGATGTGGTGGTGGTGGATGCGGTGGTGGTGGAAGTGGTGGTGGTGGATGCGGTGGTGGTGGAAGTGGTGGTGGATGTGGTGGTGGTGGTGGATGTGGCGGTGGTGGATGTGATGGTGGTGGATGTGGTGGTGGATGGGGCGGTGGACGTCATGGTGGATGTGGAGGTGATGGTGGATGTGGTGCTGGATGTGGTGGTGGTGGTGGATGTGATGGTAGATGTGATGGTGGATGTGGTGGTGATGGTGGATGTGGTGGTGTATGCGGTGGATGTGGTGGTGGATGCGGTGGATGTGGTGGATGCGGTGGTGGTGGTAGTGGTGGATGGGGTGGTGGTGGTAGTGCATGTGGTGGTGGATGTAGTGGTGGTGGGTGTGGTGGTGGATGCGGTGGTGGTGGATGCGGTGGTGGATGTGGTGGTGGTGGATGTCATGGTGGATGTGGAGGTGATGGTGTATGTGGTGGTGGTGGATGTGATGGTGGATGTGGTGGTGATGGTGGATGTGGTGGTGGATGCGGTGGTGGTGGATGCAGTGGATGTGGTGATGGTGGATGCGGTGGTGGTTGGGGTGGTTGTGTATATTGTCTAGAAGCCTTGTATCAGCAGAGCTGGGCATTATTGACATAACAGCAGTGGCACACAGGTGGGTAACATGCACGTGACCTGGTGACCCTGGAGGCGTGAGTGGTAGGACATTGTTACACCCCTACAGTGTGCATCTGTGTGGTGTGTCCTGGTGCGTGTCTGTCCATTTTCACGTGCATTTATTCTGGGAAGGTCTGTGTGTCTCTGTCAGTCTTTGTTAGAAAATGGTTGAAGGGACATCTGTTGTAGAAGTGTTTGTGTGTTTGCGTCTGTTTCCGTGTGAATGCGTGCCTGCGGTGTTTATCATCATCTGTGGGATTCTCTTTGCAAAACGACATGTATGTTCGTGTGTATGTGTGCTCGCACGTGCCTGCGTTAATGTGAATGTGCATGCTATTGTGTGTAGTGTGTGTGTCTATATGCGTGCGAGTGTATTTCTCTGCCCTTCCACATGATGAAATTCACAAATTTTCCTTCCCTTCTCAGTCAGTTCCACTGAGAATACGTGAGCTGTCACATCCCAGATTGTAGAAGCTAATAATCTTAGACTTAGACACTTGTTAGTTCCCAATCTCCACTCCCCGAGTCTGTGTAGTAGATTTAAAAATGCTCACTTAGAACCTGAGAAAATTACACAAATGCATTCTGTAAAACTACAATTTGATGGAGAACTCTGACAATGAAGAAAACTGTGATTGTCTGCAATCATACTTGCAGTCATATTTGCATTGCAAATGAAAGTAAATCTGGCTTTAAGGCAGCCAATGCATGGCACGGTGCAACAGGAAAAGAGATAGCCAGGCAAACAAAATAGTTTGTAGTAGGTCAAGGAGTACTGGCATTTACAAACTTCAGAAGGTACATCCTCTCCCTAGCTATGTCTCTATCCATGCCGTGGTGGCACAGCAGCTGATCCCTCCCACCTAAGGATCTAATCTGATGACACTGATATTCAGGATACGGTTTGACAAAACATCTTTCAATCCCTATAGTAATTGGTGCAGCTCGTCGTGGCTCAATGGTGATGAAGAGTTATCACAAGTAAAAAGAAACCTAAATCACGTCAGCAGGGCACCCGCCACGAGCTTCACCTTCCCTGCTTGAATCAGACTGTGTTGTTCCATTACGAACGTCAAACACAACAAATATCACAGTTTTGGGTTTGACAGATGCAGGTTTTTGGTCCCTCTTCGCCTAACCACTAACGCATCTGCACACGTGCTTGGAATCCAAAATACTAACCCATTACACCTAAAAAGGAAGGGAGAAGAGAAAGCGAGACTGATTACAGTGATTTAACTCCGCATTTAAGGGAAAGCACTACATTTTGAGAGAACAGATGGTACTAAAGGAAGGAGGCATACTCGGGGCTGGGATAGCAAAATGTAAAGTGTGTGTGTGGGGGGGGGGTGGGGGCGGGTTACCGGGAAGGCATAGTTAATCAAAGGATAATGGGTTGACTTAGAGAATCCACAGTGACGACATGTACCCACAGGAGCGAGCATGTGGTAGCGTCCTTGTCAGCATTTGTGGCACAGGAGGCAGCAGCCATTTCATGTCCGTGGCCAAAGTACCGTGCAAATGGGAGACCTGGGAACCACGAGAGGTAGTCAGCTTGACATCCGCCAGATTCTCGACTGACAGCTTCAGCTGTTAATAAAGAAAACATCTTCAGATCAGGCGGAGGCTGAAAGGGGGCGGGGAGAGAATGTTTTCGCTGTGATACTTACTTCTTTTCTGCATGCTAATTCAAGATGAATATGGAACAGGGTGTAATTATTGTAAAGAATCATTACTCGGCTACGCGGGGCTCCCGGACACTTGAGGGCATTGCTGTGGGGAGGAGAAATGCGACACAGCGGGTAGGGGAGGGGGCGGAGACCTACAAAGCAAACAGTATAGAAAGCGATCGCTATGGTAAAACAAGTATATGAAAAACGGGCCACCGCGCTGCCTGCGGCGACCCGGAAGCTCTTGCCCGGCCGGCCAATCCGCTCGCGGCCGACCGGAAGTCCCGCCTCCTGAGGTCCGGGAGAAGAAAGCCTGCCGGCGCATGGAGCGCCCTGCCGGTCCTGGGTAGCCCGGGTCCCCAGGAGGGGGCCCGGGGAGAAGGAGCAGTGTGGCGCCTGTTGCGGGGCTCCTCTGACCTGAGGGAGCCCCGATCCAGAAGAGGAGACGCGCCGTGAGGAGCAGAGCGCGAGAGGAGCCCCGCCGGAAGAGAGCAGCTGGTGAGTGGGGCCCAGGGCTGATGTGAAGTTAGAGTCCCCCGTAGGGGACTCCGTGCCTGCCTGTGTGTATGCCTGGGGGGAGGGGTGGAGTGTGTGCGCGTGTGTGCGCGAGGGAATGTGTGTGCGCATGCGTGACTGTGTGTGAATGAGAGAGAATGCGAGGCAGGGGATAGCACGGCGACGTGCGCGCCCTCGAGGAGGAATCTGAGACAGCGAAGCTCGTGCTTGAACGCTGTCTCACATTCCCCCAGACACGCCAGCAAAAGATGTCTTCGCAGACAAAGCAGGCTTCGCCTGCTTTTTAGGTCTGCTCGACCTAATAAGGGCTCTCCTCTGCTCCCAGCCAACTACAGGCCGATCAGCCTTATAGATGTCCCCCAAAAATTATTCTCTCGCCTTCTCCTGGACCACCTTCTAGACTGGATGGAGGAAAACGCGATCCTTAGTCCCCTCCAGGCGGGCTTCAGGAAAAACACGTCCACTGTTGGACTTGGCCCGCAGGGCAGGTTCTCCCCTAGACTTTTTGCCTTATTTGTGACCCTGTGTCAGTGATTTTTGGGTCTCTGCGCACTTTCCCCTGAGTCCCAGAGTGAAAGTGCGTGCGTGTAGTATGGCTGGCCTGCCCTCCCATAGGAATGCATGGGGAATGTGTGTGTCCCTGGTAGTTCCTGATGCGTGGGGAGTACAGGCTCGAGTTTAGTATGTATAAACTCGTGAGAGTGAATGCTGCAAGATGGTGTCTGCGGCATGTTTGTGTCTAGTTGGGAAGTGCTACTTCTGGACTTTGAGATATGTGTGCATGTGCTGTGAGGGTGCTGGAGCGTGATTGGCTGGAGCTGGCTGGCATGCCAGGCTCCAGGAAGTCTAGATGGGTTTGCCCGGTGGTGAGTGGGAGATTAGCATGAGTGATGTGTGGGAGGAGTGTACCTGGGTCCTGGATGGGCTGGGTTTTCCCCACACAATGCTGGCTCCGCCCCCCTGTGGTGTGTCTAACGACCCTAGCCTCCCCAGTGAATGAAATGGGTGGTTGGGCCATCAAGAGTGCTCCAGAACCAGCTGCGACTGGTTTTCCCCCCACCCTGCACATTGTAACAAAGGATTTGTCAGTATAAGAAGGGGCTGTGTCCCCACTGAAAATGTTCTTCTTTTGGAATCCTGCCAGAGGGGGCTTGTGCCGCTGCTGGGGCCAGAAGGACCGCCACTTGGGGAGTCTCCCTGCCTGGAGACCCAGTGTGCTGGCTCTGGCCCAGCCTTGCCCCCCTACCTACCTCCAGCCCTGCTGGAGCTCTGCCGTGTCCTCCAGTGCTGGGGAGCACTGAGGACTTCTTGCCTAGCGCTTGGAGAGCGCTGGATTTTACCCCCAGCGCCTGGGAGCGCTTTTTGTTGCTGTTTTGCGCTTACGAGCGCTTACAGGTGCCTGCAGCGCTTGGGAGCGCTGTGGACTGCAGAGGCCGATCGCCCCGTGTGGCGAGTCGACAGCGCGGGTGCCACCCCGCTTATTGCCGCGTTATTTGCCCGGTTTTGAGTGATCTGCGAGGGAGCCCACTCCTCGGATCATAGGAGCCCGCCTGCCTGCCTAAAGCGAGCCGCCGCGCTGCCCGCGGCGACCCGGAAGCACTGGGCCGGCTGACCAATCGCAGCGCGGCCCGAGACCAGCAACCGGAAGTCCCGCCTCGCCGCCGGGAGAGGAGAGCCCAGCAGCGAGGAGAGCAAAGAAACGGTACCGGCAAGGCTCCGTCGCAGCGAGGAGAGCCCCGCCGCACAGGAGAGCCCCGGGACCAGCGGGAGAGACCCGCCTCCGTGAGAGACCAGCCGGTGAGTGTGGAAGACGCCGGCAGTGGTTCCCGCCCCCCCGCAGCACCAGTGAAGTCCCGGTGAGTGCGGGGGCGGGTTCTCTTTGTTTCCTCGAGCGGCCCCGTTGGCAGAGGGCCGCTCCGACGTGCACCCCAAGCCCCCCCAGGGTTGGGGAGCCCCGAGGCTCCAGGAGCTATTTGTCTACCGAGCCCAGAGAGGCTCTGAGGGCCATTTCGGCCGTGAGCCTGCGAGGCTCTTGCCGGGCATTGCGTAGTGAAGAGCCCAGAGAGGCTCTCGAGGAGCAGTTTGTCCGTGCCCCGGGGGCACCAGTTGAATTAGAGCCCAGTGAGGCTCTGGGCATTCGCCTTTGCTTTGGGTCCCCAGAGAGAGGGACCCCACAGCCCAGCGAGGCTGCATCTGTTCAGTGCTGGGGCCCTGAGAGGCTCAGCAGCCCCCCCCCTTGCTGGTGAGAGAGCCTAAGAGAGGCTCACCAGTGCCACAGTGGTGGTTCTTTGAGCCCAGAGAGGCTCCAACTTTGCGCTAACTTTCCCTGCTCCAGTTGTCCAGCACTTAGTGGACAACTGCCACGTTTAGGCCCTGACATTGGGACACCGGGACAAGTCACAGGTGGTGACTGGTGAGTTTGGGGAGATAGTTAGTGACCTTTACACCTCTGAATGTTACGGCATCATGTGTTTTGCTTACACCTCTGAATGGGTAGATTATTCATCATGTGTTCTCTTTGTCCTTTTACACCTCTGAATGTTACGGCATCATGTGTTTCGCTTTAGCACCTCTGAATGTATTGTTGATGCGTCATGTGCCTTTACACCTCTGAATGTTACGACATCATGTGTGTTGCTGATTCTGCACCTCTGAATGTATTGTTTATGCGTCATGTGCCTTTACACCTCTGAATGTTACGACATCATGTGTGTTGCTTTTACACCCCTACAGGTAGTGTGACGTGTAGGTGGTTGTTTTCTCCCTAGTACAGGTGGTGCTAGTGAGGCCCTGTTACCAGTGATTACTGGTGGCATACTCTACTTTTATATGGTGTACTAAAAGTGCTATTACTGAAAGTATTGCTTATTACTGAGTATATTGCTAAAGTGCTATTACTGAAAGTATTGCTTTATTACTGAAGGTATTGCTAAAGTGCTATTACTGAAAGTATTGCTTATTACTGAGTATATTGCTGAAGTGCTATTACTGAAAGTAATGCTTATTACTGAGTATATTGCTAAAGTGCTATTACTGAAAGTATTGCTTTATTACTGAAGGTATTGCTTTAGGGCTGAAAGTATTGCTGCTAAAAGTGTTGATACCCTTGACAGTGGTTCAAGTGGCCCTGTCCTGTACAAATATCCCTTGTAAATTCCGCCCGTGCCTGATTGGCACAGTGTAATAAGATGTGTGTTTTATCTGATGTATATTTTTATAATACAAAGGCTATTTTTACATAACCTTGTGTGGAGTGTTTCTTTGTGGTGGGCCTTGGGTGTTGTTGCTGGGGTGCATGCGCAAATACTTAACTTACATCGCCTCCAAGTTTAGCCTTGACTGCTCGCGCCACGTTACCTAGAGGGCGAGTAAGGGTTGCCTTGGTGTGTGACTCCCTTGCCCTGACACCTAGAACTGGCGATCCCTGACTGACCTCGACGCGAGTCTTGGCCGGCCAGGGTCCCGGTTCTAACATTGGCGGCAAGCGGTGAGGATAAGGATTTGTGTTTGCGTTGTACCACAGTGGCAACTGGCCACTACAAAGCTCTGCATTTTAGATGACCACATTTTTGGGGATTATTGTGTTTTGGTGAAGTTCCATTGTTTCTTCTCCTGAAGAGTGTCACTTGATAATTGTGTTCAGTACATTTGTCCCCCGCCCTGCTTCCAGAGTTTGGTACCTGTGTCACTTGTGGTCAGGTTGAGAAGTCAGGGGTGGTAGAAACTGCCTTACCGATCCGAGGGGAGGGTGTGTGTGGATGAATGGTGTGTTTTCCTGGACGCATGAGTGAGTTCTTTTTTTTTAAGGAGAGTGTTGAAATTTTGGAATTGTGTACTTCTACTTCAGATTGCTAGTTCCCTTGTGTTGCACGTGTCTGTGAGCATCCTGTCAAGATGGAATCTCCTTTTAACCTTTGTGGCCTGTTTAAGTACAGTGTGCATGAGTTGGTACGGTTATGTAAGGAGAGAGACATCCCAGTGAGTGAGTCAGACACCCAGTCCAAGCTTAGGGATAACATGATCCTGTGGCAGAAGAGTGACTGGGAGCGTGAGCACAGTGAGAGGGAGAGGGCCCGGACCGCACACCATGAGGGTGGTGGGTCTGAGGGGAGCCCTGAAGAGTCTGATGTGGAGAGTGAGTTTGACAGTGGATGGGCGCCAGCAGAGAGTGAGTACCCCCTAGATAGGGAGTCCCTTGCTGGGTCCAGTGTCAGATGTAGCACCCCATTCCTTTCCCTGTCCCCAGAGGAGTGGGTGGATAGGAGAGAAGAGAGGGAGCACCAGCTGGCCATGGAGAAGCTCAGGTTAGAGTATGCCTGGAGGATGGCGCAGCTGGGTGTGAATGAGCGGACTGCAGAGGCTGAGAGGGCCTGGGCCAGGGAGAAGATAGCCCTAGAGTGTAGGTTATCCCCTGACCGCAGTCAGAATTTTCTGGCTTCCCCAGGGAGGGTGGAGTCCAGTGGTGGCAGCTTTTTAAGTGTTGGTATTGACAGTCCCACTCCCAGTTCCCAGAGTATGGTACCTGTTTCCCCAGAGGAGGAGTTAAGGTTGAAATTCAGGGGCAGTAGGAAGCTGCCTCACCAGTCTTGGGTAGACTTTGAGGAGGACTGTTGTGGAGCCCTGTGTGATTGGGTACGGGAGCCCACGAAATGTGATTGGGACATATTGTTCGATATGTTTCTCAGAGAGCAGTTGCTCAGTTGTTGTTCCCCAGGGTTGCGGCAACACCTGATGGGGTGTGGATTGTCTGAACCATGGGAGCTTGCACTGGAAGCAGACCGCTGGGAGAGGGCCAGAGGTGCTGTACAGTCATTAGAGAGTGAGTCCAACAGTAGTGGTACAGGGAGCTTCCAGCCCAGCGTGGTGGAAGAGGCTCAGTGTAGCCCAGCTAGGTCCCAGTATAGTGAGACGGGTGAAGGGGCGGACTGCCTGGCTCAGCGGAGCAGGAGTCAGTGGGTGGCTGAGAGCCCCCAGAGGCCCGAAGCCCTGTCTCAGAACTTGGGTGGTTTCTTGAGGGAACACCAGGTTGGGGACCTAGGCTGTCCTGTTAGTACACTTGAGGAGGATCTCCTAGTGTCTAGGGAACCTGGAGTGTCTGTAACCAGAACTCCAGGGGTTCCAGTGCCCGGCAGTGTCGCTCCAGTTGGGAGGGCACAGAAGTCCGAAGCGAGGAGTGATTGGGGGACGAGGTTCCCAGTGGATGCACCAGTAGACCAGAGACTAGCCAGTTGGGCTAGGTCTTGGGTGGACCCGGGTGGCGCCACTTCTGGTCTGGGGGATCTTTGCGCACTGTCAGGTGGACAGGAGGCGGGAGATCTGCGCCAGACAGACCGTCACACGACACATGGGTCATGTGTCAGCCTCAGGGGGATTGCGTGCGAGTCCCCAGAAGTCCTGGAGTGCCAGGCAATTATTCCACCAAAGGTTTTAGACCGGAGGTTGGGAGGCCAGGTGCAGGTTCGGCCTGACCTGAAGGGTAGGACGACTGTAAGCAGTGTCCTGACCGGTTCTTCCAGGGGAACTTCTCCAGTTGGGAGAGGGCAGACCTCTGGAAGGGGGTGCAGAGGGTGGGAAAGCCCACCTCTGACCCCGGTGCAACCTGAGGGGTTAAACCCTGGGTTGGAGTGGCGTTGTAAGGGTACCCCTCGCAGGAGGAGGAGGAACCCTGGAAGACGAGGTAAGGGGAGGAGAGCCTTCCCTGAGACTCCTGGTCCGCCTGAGGTTGTAGACCAAAGGCTGGTGAACCAGTGGCAGTCTAGTCCTGTCTTGCAGACAGGGAGAGTGGAGAATGGACACTATGTGCCAGGGGTTACTACCCCCCGCTCTGCGAATTGGCAAGGACCGGTGGCACCTGGGTGGCCCAGGGCCTGGTCCGGGCCGCGGACAGCTGAGGAGTACCAGTGGGGTAGCCCAGTTGGTCCTTACAGTAGTTTTAGAAGGAACCCTAGGGGTTCACCGTGGCATAGAACAGGAGAGTGTCCCGGCAGTGGCGGGCCTGCGTCCGTGTTCTATCGCCCCAAGCAGGGAAGTCCATCACGGTGGTGATTGTTCTCCCCTGCGTTTTGGCTGGAAGGGGGTTGTGTTGGACTTGGCCCGCAGGGCAGGTTCTCCCCTAGACTTTTTGCCTTATTTGTGACCCTGTGTCAGTGATTTTTGGGTCTCTGCGCACTTTCCCCTGAGTCCCAGAGTGAAAGTGCGTGCGTGTAGTATGGCTGGCCTGCCCTCCCATAGGAATGCATGGGGAATGTGTGTGTCCCTGGTAGTTCCTGATGCGTGGGGAGTACAGGCTCGAGTTTAGTATGTATAAACTCGTGAGAGTGAATGCTGCAAGATGGTGTCTGCGGCATGTTTGTGTCTAGTTGGGAAGTGCTACTTCTGGACTTTGAGATATGTGTGCATGTGCTGTGAGGGTGCTGGAGCGTGATTGGCTGGAGCTGGCTGGCATGCCAGGCTCCAGGAAGTCTAGATGGGTTTGCCCGGTGGTGAGTGGGAGATTAGCATGAGTGATGTGTGGGAGGAGTGTACCTGGGTCCTGGATGGGCTGGGTTTTCCCCACACAATGCTGGCTCCGCCCCCCTGTGGTGTGTCTAACGACCCTAGCCTCCCCAGTGAATGAAATGGGTGGTTGGGCCATCAAGAGTGCTCCAGAACCAGCTGCGACTGGTTTTCCCCCCACCCTGCACATTGTAACAAAGGATTTGTCAGTATAAGAAGGGGCTGTGTCCCCACTGAAAATGTTCTTCTTTTGGAATCCTGCCAGAGGGGGCTTGTGCCGCTGCTGGGGCCAGAAGGACCGCCACTTGGGGAGTCTCCCTGCCTGGAGACCCAGTGTGCTGGCTCTGGCCCAGCCTTGCCCCCCTACCTACCTCCAGCCCTGCTGGAGCTCTGCCGTGTCCTCCAGTGCTGGGGAGCACTGAGGACTTCTTGCCTAGCGCTTGGAGAGCGCTGGATTTTACCCCCAGCGCCTGGGAGCGCTTTTTGTTGCTGTTTTGCGCTTACGAGCGCTTACAGGTGCCTGCAGCGCTTGGGAGCGCTGTGGACTGCAGAGGCCGATCGCCCCGTGTGGCGAGTCGACAGCGCGGGTGCCACCCCGCTTATTGCCGCGTTATTTGCCCGGTTTTGAGTGATCTGCGAGGGAGCCCACTCCTCGGATCATAGGAGCCCGCCTGCCTGCCTAAAGCGAGCCGCCGCGCTGCCCGCGGCGACCCGGAAGCACTGGGCCGGCTGACCAATCGCAGCGCGGCCCGAGACCAGCAACCGGAAGTCCCGCCTCGCCGCCGGGAGAGGAGAGCCCAGCAGCGAGGAGAGCAAAGAAACGGTACCGGCAAGGCTCCGTCGCAGCGAGGAGAGCCCCGCCGCACAGGAGAGCCCCGGGACCAGCGGGAGAGACCCGCCTCCGTGAGAGACCAGCCGGTGAGTGTGGAAGACGCCGGCAGTGGTTCCCGCCCCCCCGCAGCACCAGTGAAGTCCCGGTGAGTGCGGGGGCGGGTTCTCTTTGTTTCCTCGAGCGGCCCCGTTGGCAGAGGGCCGCTCCGACGTGCACCCCAAGCCCCCCCAGGGTTGGGGAGCCCCGAGGCTCCAGGAGCTATTTGTCTACCGAGCCCAGAGAGGCTCTGAGGGCCATTTCGGCCGTGAGCCTGCGAGGCTCTTGCCGGGCATTGCGTAGTGAAGAGCCCAGAGAGGCTCTCGAGGAGCAGTTTGTCCGTGCCCCGGGGGCACCAGTTGAATTAGAGCCCAGTGAGGCTCTGGGCATTCGCCTTTGCTTTGGGTCCCCAGAGAGAGGGACCCCACAGCCCAGCGAGGCTGCATCTGTTCAGTGCTGGGGCCCTGAGAGGCTCAGCAGCCCCCCCCCTTGCTGGTGAGAGAGCCTAAGAGAGGCTCACCAGTGCCACAGTGGTGGTTCTTTGAGCCCAGAGAGGCTCCAACTTTGCGCTAACTTTCCCTGCTCCAGTTGTCCAGCACTTAGTGGACAACTGCCACGTTTAGGCCCTGACATTGGGACACCGGGACAAGTCACAGGTGGTGACTGGTGAGTTTGGGGAGATAGTTAGTGACCTTTACACCTCTGAATGTTACGGCATCATGTGTTTTGCTTACACCTCTGAATGGGTAGATTATTCATCATGTGTTCTCTTTGTCCTTTTACACCTCTGAATGTTACGGCATCATGTGTTTCGCTTTAGCACCTCTGAATGTATTGTTGATGCGTCATGTGCCTTTACACCTCTGAATGTTACGACATCATGTGTGTTGCTGATTCTGCACCTCTGAATGTATTGTTTATGCGTCATGTGCCTTTACACCTCTGAATGTTACGACATCATGTGTGTTGCTTTTACACCCCTACAGGTAGTGTGACGTGTAGGTGGTTGTTTTCTCCCTAGTACAGGTGGTGCTAGTGAGGCCCTGTTACCAGTGATTACTGGTGGCATACTCTACTTTTATATGGTGTACTAAAAGTGCTATTACTGAAAGTATTGCTTATTACTGAGTATATTGCTAAAGTGCTATTACTGAAAGTATTGCTTTATTACTGAAGGTATTGCTAAAGTGCTATTACTGAAAGTATTGCTTATTACTGAGTATATTGCTGAAGTGCTATTACTGAAAGTAATGCTTATTACTGAGTATATTGCTAAAGTGCTATTACTGAAAGTATTGCTTTATTACTGAAGGTATTGCTTTAGGGCTGAAAGTATTGCTGCTAAAAGTGTTGATACCCTTGACAGTGGTTCAAGTGGCCCTGTCCTGTACAAATATCCCTTGTAAATTCCGCCCGTGCCTGATTGGCACAGTGTAATAAGATGTGTGTTTTATCTGATGTATATTTTTATAATACAAAGGCTATTTTTACATAACCTTGTGTGGAGTGTTTCTTTGTGGTGGGCCTTGGGTGTTGTTGCTGGGGTGCATGCGCAAATACTTAACTTACATCGCCTCCAAGTTTAGCCTTGACTGCTCGCGCCACGTTACCTAGAGGGCGAGTAAGGGTTGCCTTGGTGTGTGACTCCCTTGCCCTGACACCTAGAACTGGCGATCCCTGACTGACCTCGACGCGAGTCTTGGCCGGCCAGGGTCCCGGTTCTAACATCCACCATGGATCAGATTTTCCGCCTCGTTCTCCTCTATTTGAAAACTGTGAGGATCGAGGGGGGGAGGCTGTACATGGTGTTCGTGGACCTGAGGTCCGCCTTTGATCTGGTTCCCCGTAAGAAATTATGGGAGGTCTTAAAGGAGTTGGGTGTTCCTATCCAACTACTACATGCCATAATTAGGCTCCATGAAAGCAACTTTGCTCAGGTTAGGTGTGGGAGGGATGGAGCGCTGTCATCTAGGTTCCCAGTTCTCAGAGGGGTAAGACAGGGTTGCGTTCTTGCGCCAACCCTGTTTTGCCTCTTCGTCAACAGTGTCATATCCCATCTTGACAACGTCAGGGACAATGACGCCCCCCTGTTGGCAGGCAGGAAGGTACCGGCTATCATGTTTGCCGACGATACCCTCCTGCTTTCCAAATCCCTGATGGGGATCCAACGGATATTAGATGGGTTTGGTGTTTTCTGTAGGCAACACGGTTTGGAGATCAATACAGAGAAAACCAAATTCATGATATTCAACCCCTCCCCTAAAACCAGACCCAATCCTACACTGGGCTCAGCAAGACTGGAAAGGGTAAAAACGTTCCAGTATCTGGGGGTAACCCTACATGAGAACTTATCTTGGGACCCTCAGATAGCCAGATCTGGGTTAAAGCTGTCCCAATTGTCGGGGGCAATTCTGAAGGTCGCAAACACATCTACCTTTAAACCCATTAGCCCGGCAGTAGAGATGTATAAAACCCAGGCTAAAGCGGCTGCATCCTATGGTAGCGAGTTATGGGGGCACAAAGCTGGAACAGAACTTGTCAGTGTAGAAAACAACTTCCTCAGACGCCTCTTGGCTCTTCCTCGAGGCATACCCTTGCTTCCCCTAAGATTAGATGTGGGTCTCCCATCGATAGGCGAGGACTTGGAACTAAAACCGCTTAGGTTCTGGCACAGGCTCTGGACCACCGGCGAGCTTGCGCACTATAGGCAAGACCTTATCCATGTAATGAATCTCAACCAGCGTGACAGAATCCAGTGGTTGGCCTTTATGAAGAGAGAACTGTACCGTCTGGGACTCCCCGAGTTATGGGAGTTTCCTGAACAAGGTTGTCAAAGGGTCCCTCGCAAAAGAATGGTTGAAATATTCAAGGAGAAAAGTCTAGTTTCTCTTGTGTGTGCACCTAATAATGGCACCCTGACTGAACAATTCCTGGATTCCAAAAATTCCTATCGTTTTGAAGGTTTTATGGACATCATATTTCCTATTTTAGCAAGGAAACTGTTTATTCAATGGAGGCTAGGCACCCTGCCCCTCAAAACCTTTACCTGTAAATGGACAATGAGGGATGATAAAATCTGTCCAGGGTGCAGTAATCATGAAGAGGAAGAAATTCACGTTCTGTTTTTTCTGCCCGGCCTACAATAGACCAAGGAAATACTGGCTAGCGCCATTGTGCAGGAACTTGGGCATAAGGAACTATTTACATTCCTACAGAATACTGAAGACAAGTACCCTGCCCCACATAGTCTTTGCAGTTGCCAAGTTTATAATGGCCATGTGGCAGATAAGGGGAAAACTAGCTAAAGACTTAACACTGTTATGAATTGTAATGTTAATTCCTACTCATGTCCAGATTCTCGAAGGAATTGAACTCCTATGAAATGCACCTTGGCATGTTTTTATTGTATGTGGATGTCTTTTAAATGTTGAATGTTTTTTATTGTATCTTTTATGGTCTTGAATGGCCGAAAGAAAGAATTTTTTGGATTGGATTGGATAGCGGAGCCCTGCGCTCACTACCTGTTCCTATGGATTCCATTACTCCCCAAAGGAGGGGGATGTGTTGTGTTTATTATACGTGTGTCCCTCAATGGACACCATACCTGGTGTGCTCACTAGTGTCCCTGCGAAGACACCGTTCCAGCAGTGAGGTCACCAGCTGATAACTGTCAGATATGACAGTTACCAGCTGATCGCCGAGCTGACTTCAGCTTCGCTCCATGTTACTGGAGCATGCGTGTTGCTTATGAATAAACAAGTTAAGAACTCACAAGTGTCGAGTATTCTTAATACGCAAACTTTACCCGAAGGTGTCAGAGCGCTTCACATAAGAACCAGTTGCAAAACATAAGGACTAAGGATTACATGTGTTACATAAAAGATACAAACAGAAAAAATTGCAAAATGTACAAGATGTAAAGTCACACAAGGAAGAGATACAAACAGAAAGAAAAATTGCAAATGTACAAATAGTAAAGCCATTCAAGGAAGAGATACGAGTGAATATACTCAAGAGTCACATAGGAATGGCAGAGAGTACAAAGGTCTACTGCATATACTAGTGATTAGAGTTATCTCTATATACATAGGGAAGGGATACGAATGGATATACTCTAAGAGTCACATAGGAATGGTAGAGAGTACAAAGGTCGACTGCATATACTAGTGATTAGAGTTATCTCTATATACATAGGGAAGGGATACGAATGGATATACTGTAAGAGTCACATAGGAATGGTAGAGAGTACAAAGGTCTACTGCATATACTAGTGATAGGGAAGGGATACGAATGGATACACTCTAAGAGTCGCATGGGAATGGTAGAAAGTAACAGGCCTACTGCATATACTAGTGATTAGAGTTATCTCTATATACATAGGGAAGGGATACGAATGGATATACTCTAAGAGCCACATAGGAATGGTAGAGAGTAACAGGCCTACTGCATATACTAGTGAATAGAGTTATCTCTATATACATAGGGAAGGGATACGAATGGATATACTCTAAGAGTCACATAGGAGTGGTAGAGAGTACAAAGGTCTACTGCATATACTAGTGATTAGAGTTATCTCTATATACATAGGGAAGGGATACGAATGGATATACTCTAAGAGTCACATAGGAATGGTAGAGAGTACAAAGGTCTACTGCATATACTAGTGATAGGGAAGGGATACGAATGGATACACTCTAAGAGTCGCATGGGAATGGTAGAAAGTAACAGGCCTACTGCATATACTAGTGATTAGAGTTATCTCTATATACATAGGGAAGGGATACGAATGGATATACTCTAAGAGTCACATAGGAATGGTAGAGAGTACAAAGGTCTACTGCACATACTAGTGATTAGAGTTATCTCTAGATACGGAAAAGCAGAGTTCCATTAAGTGGGGTCGGATGGGGGATGCAGTCTCACCGTCTCCCGGTGAGGAGCTGATATCACACGGTGGCAGAGAGGACCAGCTCCTTCATCAACTGCCGAACTCCATGAAGGGGGGTGAACCCTCCAGGACATGGGCACCAGCTCCTGCAAGCTATTCTGTTTTTGGAGAAGGAGGCCTGGGGCAAAAGGGCCTCTTAAATACTTCTATACATTACTGAATATTTTTTATCTGCGGGTGAAGTTTCTTAGTTTTTTTTTATTTAATACATTTAAATTGGCAGTACCACATCTCTTTGCAAACACCAAGACTCTCAGTGTGCATTTGGCAAAGTCATTGTTTTACTTGTTTGCGCTTTGTTTTCGTTCTTTCAGTTGTTGTAACAAAGGTATACAGATAGTAGTTTTTTTTCAAAAGACAAAACAGTGTACAAATAAATCTATACACAATACTACAGGAACATAACATATAAAACATTACCTTCAATCATGTTATTCATAATCAATTGAAATGTCCTATTATGATCGTGAGGTATTGGGTCTCTAGAATTTCTAAGACCTCTATACAAACGGAGTTAAGGGTCCAAAACTGAAGAGGTCAGGGAGAACCTGTGGAAGATCAATAATATCCAAGCTGTCTCAATCCAGCTTATATATCAGTCATTCTGATGTCTTCAACACTTCAACAAGGGGGATCCCTTGGCCTCTCTCTGGGGGTGCCGACTCATTTCAACCGTCATGTGGGGACCTAGAGGATTTTCAGAAGGTCTTGCCAAACATGGTGAGCAATGCTTGGTGGTCGGTGAGAACCGCAATGTGTTTTCCATACAGTAACACTTGAAAATGCTCTCCAACTTACACAACAGTGAGGCTTTCTTTTTCAGGTAGTGAATAAGCACGCTCCGTCAGTGACAAGGTCCTGCTAGCATAAGCCACAACATGTCTTGTTGCATTAGGATGTCCATTGTGCTGGGTAAGTATGGTACCGACCCCACTGGGTTGGCATCAACAACAATCTTTGTTTGCGGTTTCAGACCAAAGTGTGCCGAATCAGTGACATTCTCAATGGCACGTTTGATTTTCTTGAAGCTTGATTCACATTCACGTTACCACCGAATTGGAACATTTTGTTTAGTTAAGTCTCTGAATGGGGCACTTACAGTGGCACAGTCACGTACATACCTTGAACAGTAAGTGGTCATACTAACGAAGGATCAGAGCATAGATACATTTTGTGGGGAAGAAGTGAATGAGACAATTGTACTTTATTAGGATTTGGAGGCAATTCCCCCCCACAGAAAATAAGATATAACCAAAGAAATTGAGTTTTGTTTTATGAAACTCACACTTCACTGCAATTTAAGTGAGACTTGCATCAGCAAGTACATGACACACTTGTGTAAGAGTTTTATTATGTTCCTTTTGTGCGACCCCAAAAACCAATAAGTCATCACTGTAATTGAAAGCATTTGTGACTGGCTATATTATGTGATGAATGACATCCTAAAAGAGGTTTGTATCTGAGGACACTCCGAAACATAGTCTTTTATATTAAAAAAACGTGTGCCGGAGAGGTAGTAATGTACCTGCAATTTTCTTACAGTTCGAGTTGGTGTTACCCTTTATTCAAACAAAGGCAGGAAAAGACTTTGGCTCCATTCATCTGCGTAATCATGTAAGCATTGAGCCGACACGGATGTCGTTCTCTTTCAGTCGCCTTCCTAGCTTGGCGCATATCAACACAGATGCACACGGCTCCTCCAATGTCCTTCTTCGGCACTACAACTATGGGTGATACCCATGGTTTCGGTCCAGTGGATTGCTCAATGATGTTGTGCTTTAATATTGTCTCAAGTTCTTTCTCAACAGCCTCTTGTAAATAAAATGCAATTCAACAATGTCATTGAGCAACTGGACGGATGTCCTCATTTATGTGAAGTTGCAGTTTCATTGTCTCAAGTCTTCCTAGTCCATGAAACAAGGGATGTATGATGTTACAACGCATACTTTTACAACGCATACCTTTACAACACATTTTTTATAACGCAACATCCATTACAACGCATTCCATTACAACGCATGCCATTACAACGAATTTTTTAAAACTACCTTTACAACGCATTCCATTACATCGCATACTACCTTTACAAAGCATACCATTACAATGCATAACATTACATTGCATGTAAGGTAAGTATTGGATAGTGTAGGGGTAAAAATGACTATTCTAACTCCAGGGGGGTGCAACAGTAGGGTAAGTGTTGGATAGTGTAAGGGTAAATATTACTATTGTAACTCCAGGGGGGGGGGGGCAATAGTAGGGTAAGTGTTGGGTAGTGTAAGGGTAAAAATTACTATTCTAACTCCAGGGGGTGCAATAGTAGGGTGAGTGTTGGATAGTGTAGTGGTAAATTTACTATTCTAACTCCAGGGGGTGCAACAGTAGGGTAAGTGTTGGATAGTGTAAGGGTACTATGTGTTGTAATGCTATGCGTTGTAATGGTATGCGTTGTAATGACTGCGTTGTAATGACATGCGTTGTAGTGGAATGCGTTGTAGTGTCATGCGTTGTAATGGTTGCGTTGTAATGGCATGAGTTGTAATGGATGTTGCGTTGTAAAAGTTTTGTTGTAATGGTAGTGCGTTGTAAAAGTTGCGTTGTAAAGGTTGTTTACCGAAACAAGTGAAGGTTCACTATCTCATGATAAGCATTGGCATTGTAGTTTGAGAAATCAGCCCAATGTCAGTGGCAGTACTGAAATTGAGTAAACATGCACTCGATGAAGTGCCCATACAAGGCATCAATTAGTGCTTGTACTTCTGTCTTTTTATACTTTACAGATTCCATAAATGAACCTAGACTTTAAAGTGGCATCAAAGCAGCCCATGTATACACTTTGGGTTTCAACTAAGGATGGGCATAGTTGGTAGAGTACAACTACAATCTGCAGAATTGAAAAAAATGAAAAAAAACTCCATGAACCCCGCTCCCCAACTCCATTACGTCTCATCCTCATTAAAAAAACAGAACCCTCATATATCCGATAAGACAACAAGATACTCTATTGTTACATGCACAAATGCATATAGTCATCTTATAAAAGTAAAAATTAAAATATGGCAAGCAGTGAGAGAGATGATGATTTTGGTGTCCTCCCTAACCTAGGGAGAGAACCAAGTAGATGCCTTGAACACAAGGAGCACATCCCTGGGGATAAACGGTCTGGCCAAGGATCTTATTTCATCTTTCCTGGCAAACCGTACCCAGACAGTAAAGCTGGGAGATTTCTACTCCCCTATTTCTGCACTCCCTTGTGGAGTCCCACAAGGCTCCTCGCTAAGTCCTATGCTATTCAACATCTATGTAGCGGACTTAGCGAGGGTAATAAAGGCCCATGGGATACGGCTTACATCGTATGCAGATGATACCCAGCTGGTTCTGGGTATCCATAAGGACGGCTTTACTGTGGCAGCCAACTTCCAGAGAGCTATGATTGAGGTCAGTACTTGGATGGCCTCGAATTGTCTCAGGCTCAACTCGGACAAGACCGAGGTTATGACCTTCGGAAGACTCTCCCCGGAATGGTCCCCTAGTTGGTGGCCGGAAAAGCTCGGCCACCCACCTGTCCCAGTGGAAAAAGCCAGAAATCTGGGAGTAATTTTTGACAGCAAGCTGGTTTTTGACCTCCACACTAACAAGGTCGTGTCGTCATCATTCTTTATCTTGAAAAAAATCAAGAAGCTGCTACCTTATCTCCCCCCCTCAGCTGGGAAGACTTTGGTCTCTACCTTAGTCTTCTCTAAAATTGATTATGGGAACGCTCTCTTTCTTCACACCCAGAAGCGTGTCATAACGAAGTTGCAATCCATCCAAAATGCTGCTGCCAGGATCCTCCTAAACATTCCTCGCCGCAAATCCACCACTCTTGGCATTCGTCAGCTCCACTGGCTGAGAGTTGAGAGCCGTATTAAATTCAAGGCCCTCTGTATTGCATATAAGGAAGTACATGGTATAGGACCCAGGTTCTTGACCGAAGCTTTTCAGCTGTATACTCCCAGAAGGCAATTAAGATCGGCCAACACCAGTCTCCTCCCTGTGCCACGTACAAGAACGGCCACCTGGGGAGACAGGCGCTTCCTTGTGGCCACTCCAAAACTTTGGAATCTTTTGCCACTTCCCATCAAAACTGCCCCGAATCTGATGAGCTTCCGCAGGCTCTTAAAAACATGGTTGTTTAACCAGTAAGAGGATGGCTGACCCCAGTAGCTCCACAGCGCCGAGACACCCCAGGGTAATTGTTGCGCTATAAAAATTACGTAAATAAATAAATAAATAAATCATGTTAAACGATTTGGTGGTGGGCCCGTCCTCCAAAGAACCACCCCAAGCACAGTTATGGGCAAAAAAACAATCCCTACCAAAGGCCCTGCAAAGCATTATGTGATGAGATTAGCAGTGTGCAGTGAATATTATAGTATCCAATATAAAAACATTTCTTAAGGGGCCGGCTCTCGGGCTCAGCTGAGAGTTAATACTATAATATTCAATGCACTCTAGAATCTCACCCCATAATGCTTTGCTGGGCCTTTGGTTGGCATTGTATTTATGAACCGACAACCTCACGAAGTGGATCAGCAACTGCGCGGACGAGCTCGCCCCGCTGAGGACCCCGCCCAGCAGACCCGGCAGCAAGAAAGCCCCGTGGTTCACCGACGAACTCAAGAGCTCCAAGAAGAACTGCCGAGCCCTCGAGAAAGTCTGGAGAAGGGAACCTACACCGGACAACAGGACCTCCCTCAAGCTTGCCACCCGGAAGCACCACCAGCTGATCCGCGCCGCCAAGAAAACAGCATTCAAGGACCGGTTGGACAACAACGCACACAACTGCAAGGAGCTCTTCAACATCGTGAAAGAGCTCTCCAACCCCAGCGCAGGAAACAACGACATCACCCCATCGCAAGACCTCTGCAACTCCCTCGCTTCATACTTCCACAACAAGATCGCGGACATACACAACAGCTTCAACAACCAACCAACGCACACCATGACCGAACAACCACCCCCCACCACCACCCTCCACGCCTGGACCCCGATCAGCACCGAAGACACCATACGCACAATGAACTCCATCCACTCCGGATCACCGACCGACCCCTGCCCTCACCACGTCTTCAACAAGGCCGACGCTGTCATCGCACCCCACCTGCGGGACATCATCAACACCTCCTTCGACACCGCCACCTTCCCTGAGAGCTGGAAACACGCCGAACTCAGCGCTCTCCTCAAGAAACCAACAGCGGACCCCACCGAACTCAAGAACTACCGCCCCATCTCGCTCCTCCCGTTTCCAGCCAAAGTCATCGAGAAGACCGTCAACAAGCAGATGGCCGCCTTCCTCGAGACGAACGGATCCCTCGACCCCTCACAGTCAGGCTTCCGAGCCAATCACAGCAACGAGACAGCCCTCATCGCCGCCACCGATGACATCCGAGCCCTGATGGACAATGGAGAAACAGCGGCCCTCATCCTCCTAGACCTCTCCGCGGCATTCGACACTGTCTGCCACCGCACCCTAGTACAGCGCCTCAGCAACGTCGGAATCCAGGACAAGACGCTGGAATGGATCATCTCCTTCCTCGACGGAAGAACACAGAGAGTCCGTCTACCACCGTACAAGTCAGAGGCCTCCGAAGTCATCTGTGGCGTCCCTCAAGGGTCATCTCTGAGCCCCACCCTCTTCAACGTCTACATGAGCCCCCTCGCGGCCATCGTACGCAAACACAACCTCAGCATAATCTCCTACGCCGACGACACCCAGCTGATCCTCTCCCTGACCAACGACCCCGCCTCTGCCAGAGCCAACCTGCACGAAGGGATGAAAGAGGTAGCCGAGTGGATGACGACCAGCCGCCTGAAACTGAACTCTGACAAGACGGAGGTCCTCATCCTGGGCTCTTCACCCTCCGCCTGGGACGACTCCTGGTGGCCTCCCGCCCTGGGCACCGCACCCAAACCGACAGACCATGCACGCAACCTGGGCTTCATCCTGGACTCCTCCCTCTCCATGACCAGGCAAGTCAACAACGTCTCCTCGGCGTGCTTCAACATCCTACGCATGCTACGAAAGATCTTCTGGTGGATCCCCTCCGAGACCAGGAAGACCGTCCCCCAGGCCCTCGTCACCAGCCGACTGGACTACGGCAACGCCCTCTACGCCGGTACCACCGCCAAGCTCCAGAAGAGACTCCAGCGGATCCAGAACGCCTCAGCCAGACTCATCCTCGACATCCCACGAACCAGCCACATCACTGGACATCTGAGAGACCTCCACTGGCTCCCCGTCAACAAAAGAATCACCTTCCGCCTCCTCACCCACGCACACAAAGCCCTACACGACTAGGCATGAGCGGATTTTGCGGATTGGCAATCCGCGAATTTGCGGATTTGCAAACTCGCAATCCGCAAAATCCGCGAATTCCCGCGAATTTGCGGATTTTTTTTTTTTTTTGTGTTCGCCCGTGTTTCTGCCAGTTCGCGAGGGTTTTTACAATTTCGCAATTTGCGAACTTACCTGTCGGGTCGCAAGTTTTGCGAACTTGTTGTTTCTACGTGTCCAACCTGTTTGGGACACTCTTCTTCATCACTGCCACTCTCTGTCACCACTGCCACTCTCTGACTACTCATGCCACCCTCTGGCCCACCCATGCCACCCTCTGTTTCATCACCACACCCTCTGGTTGTCCAGTGTACATTATTTTTGGCAAAGCAAAGCACACCTTCCCTGCCTCAAGTGACCTGAATTAATTTGGGGCTGATTAATGTGTCACAGAATATTTTTTTAGCTGGCACCTGCTTCCTTAGTGCGCCCTGATTAGTGATCTTTTGCACTTGCTAAGTGCTTTCATTGTTGCAAAATTAGTTACAACACCTGCCCTGCCCCAACTGACAATAATGAATTAGGGGCTGATTAATGGATTTTAACTTCCAGCCTGGCTCCTGCTTGTCTCCCTTAGCTGTAATTCAGGACCTTTGTGGCATATGTGTAACTATTCTGAGGTTCAGAGCAGGGTCACATAATAGTTGCAACTGGCAACTGAACTCTGGAGGGGCCCCTCAGGAAGCACTACAGGAAATGGCTACTAATGATGAGCCTGAACTTTTGAACCTGGTAAGTAGTTACTTTCAGTTTTGCTAAAATCGTATTTCTGCAATTTCGCACTTATTCGCGGGGCGCGAACTCACGCGAACAGTGCGAGCAGTGCGAGCAAAATCCGCTGCTCGCGGATTTGCGGATTTTTCAGGAAATTCGCAAATCTCGCGGATTGCGGATTTCCCGAAAATCCGCAAAATCCGCGAGCGGAACGGATTTTCCGCCCATGCCTATACACGACCAGGGTCCGAGCTACCTCAACAGCCGAATCAACTTCTACGCTCCCAATCGCCACCTCCGATCAGCCAACCACGCCCTCGCCGCCGTCCCCCGCATCCGAAGAGCGACTACGGGAGGAAGGTCCTTCTCCTACCTGGCCGCCAAGACCTGGAACTCCCTCCCGACCGACCTGCGCCTGACCCAAGACCACCTCTCCTTCAGGAAGAAGCTGAAGACCTGGCTGTTCGAGCAGTAGCGGCACCCCCCCCCCCTCCCAGCGCCTTGAGACCCTACGGGTAGTTAGCGCGCTATATAAGTGTCACTGATTGATTGATTGATTGATTGAACTTTGCTTAGGGTGGTCCTAGGAGGATGGGACCACCACCGAATCGTTCAGCATGATATGCTATGTGTGGAAGACATATGCTTGGTCCGGCCCCTAGGTTAGGTGGGACCCCAAAATCATCACCTCTCTCATTGCATGCTATTTCTCAAAACTCACTTTTGTGAATTGGTTATCTGCTTTTTAGCATGTAAATGTCAAGTTGTTTTATCAAAGGGTTGTGGGTGCAATAGCTTACTCCAGAGTTCCGTGGAGTTTCTGCATGAATTCCGTGTTATACATATTAATAAAACAGAAATCTTGTGTTTTCTTTGTAATGCGGATAAATAAAACCGAAATCTCACATACCTTTAGTAAAAATTCAAATAACTAGGGTCACATGCTTAAATACATATAGTCATCTCCCGAAAGTGAAAATGAAAACATAACAAACACTACATTTAGTTAAACAATAATTAATTCTATCTTTAAATACTAAAATGCATATAGTCATCTCACAAAAGTGAAAATGAAAATATAGTATTTAGTGAGAGACATGATGATTTTGGAGTCCTCCCTAACCAAGGGAGAGAATGAATCAGATGCCTTGAACACAAAGAGCATATCATGCGGAACGATTCAGTGGTGGTCCAATCCTCTTAGGACCACCCCAAGCACAGTTATGGGCAAAAATAGAATCCCAACTAAAGGCCCTGCAAAGCATTATGGGACGATATTTTAGTGCCGTGAATATTATAGTATCCAATATCAAAACATTCCTCCAGGGGGCAGCAGCTCTTGGGCTGAGCTGAGAGCTAATACTATAATATTCACTAAACTCTAGAATCTCGCCCCATAATGCTTTGCTGGGCCTTTCATTTGCTCTTTGCATTCAAAGTGTCTGCTTATCCGCCCCCTAGGTTAGGGGTGACCCCACAAGCATCACTTCTCTCATTGCCTGTTATTTTTCAGAGTTCACTTTTGTGAATTGGTTATATTTGTTTAAGAGATCCGAAGGAAGGTATTGAGTGCTTTACAGCATTGTCACTCGTAAGACACATAAAAACTTTAGTATGTACAATGACCCGAAGGAAGGTATTGGAGTGCTTTACAGCATTGTCACTCGTAAGACACATAAAAACTTTAGTATGTACAATGACCCGAAGGAAGGTATTGAGTGCTTTACAGCATTGTCACTCGTAAGACACATAAAAACTTTAGTATGTACAATGACCCGAAGGAAGGTATTGGAGTGCTTTACAGCATTGTCACTCGTAAGATACATAAAAACTTAAGTATGTACAATGACCCGAAGGAAGGTATTGGAGTGCTTTACAGCATTGTCACTCGTAAGACACATAAAAACTTAAGTATGTACAATGACCCGGAGGAAGGTATTGAGTGCTTTACAGCATTGCCACTCGTAAGATACATAAAAACTTAAGTATGTACAATGACCCGAAGGAAGGTATTGGAGTGCTTTACAGCATTGCCACTCGTAAGATACATAAAAACTTTAGTATGTACAATGACCCGAAGGAAGGTATTGGAGTGCTTTACAGCATTGTCACTCGTAAGACACATAAAAACTTAAGTATGTACAATGACCCGAAGGAAGGTATTGGAGTGCTTTACAGCATTGTCACTCGTAAGACACATAAAAACTTAAGTATGTACAATGACCCGAAGGAAGGTATTGGAGTGCTTTACAGCATTGTCCCTCGTAAGATACATAAAAACTTAAGTATGTACAATGACCCGAAGGAAGGTATTGGAGTGCTTTACAGCATTGTCACTCGTAAGACACATAAAAACTTAAGTATGTACAATGACCCGGAGGAAGGTATTGAGTGCTTTACAGCATTGCCACTCGTAAGATACATAAAAACTTTAGTATGTACAATGACCCGAAGGAAGGTATTGGAGTGCTTTACAGCATTGTCACTCGTAAGACACATAAAAACTTAAGTATGTACAATGACCCGAAGGAAGGTATTGGAGTGCTTTACAGCATTGTCACTCGTAAGACACATAAAAACTTAAGTATGTACAATGACCCGAAGGAAGGTATTGGAGTGCTTTACAGCATTGTCCCTCGTAAGATACATAAAAACTTAAGTATGTACAATGACCCGAAGGAAGGTATTGAGTGCTTTACAGCATTGTCCCTCGTAAGATACATAAAAACTTAAGTATGTACAATGACCCGAAGGAAGGTATTGGAGTGCTTTACAGCATTGTCACTCGTAAGACACATAAAAACTTAAGTATGTACAATGACCCGGAGGAAGGTATTGAGTGCTTTACAGCATTGCCACTCGTAAGATACATAAAAACTTAAGTATGTACAATGACCCGAAGGAAGGTATTGAGTGCTTTACAGCATTGTCACTCGTAAGATACATAAAAACTTAAGTATGTACAATGACCCGAAGGAAGGTATTGAGTGCTTTACAGCATTGTCACTCGTAAGACACATAAAAACTTAAGTATGTACAATGATCCTAAGGAAGGTATTGGAGTGCTTTACAGCATTGTCACTCGTAAGACACATAAAAACTTTAGTATGTACAATGATCCGAAGGAAGGTATTGGAGTGCTTTACAGCATTGTCACTCGTAAGACACATAAAAACTTTAGTATGTACAATGACCCGAAGGAAGGTATTGGAGTGCTTTACAGCATTGTCCCTCGTAAGATACATAAAAACTTAAGTATGTACAATGACCCGAAGGAAGGTATTGAGTGCTTTACAGCATTGTCCCTCGTAAGATACATAAAAACTTAAGTATGTACAATGACCCGAAGGAAGGTATTGGAGTGCTTTACAGCATTGTCACTCGTAAGACACATAAAAACTTTAGTATGTACAATGACCCGAAGGAAGGTATTGAGTGCTTTACAGCATTGTCACTCGTAAGACACATAAAAACTTTAGTATGTACAATGATCGGAAGGAAGGTATTGGAGTGCTTTACAGCATTGTCACTCGTAAGACACATAAAAACTTTAGTATGTACAATGACCCGAAGGAAGGTATTGGAGTGCTTTACAGCATTGTCACTCGTAAGACACATAAAAACTTTCGTATGTACAATGACCCGAAGGAAGGTATTGGAGTGCTTTACAGCATTGTCACTCGTAAGACACATAAAAACTTTCGTAAGTACACTGACTCATGAAGCATCCAACAATACTGTTGTATAAAGCACAATGTCACATGTAAGATATGGTATCACACTAATATGTACCATGACTCATGTTACTTCACTTACTGTCGTCGTGGAGAGCACAATGACTCATGACAGGATGAGATCCCGGAGAGGGGATAGAGGAGGTAGTCATGAGGAAAGTGAGGTAGATGTCTTGATGTCAAAAGTGTCTGTGTGCTGCTGTGGGCAGGCTTCGGCGGTTAGGCTAAGTCTATCCATTCGGGAGAGATCAGTTGAGGAGGAGGCCTTGGAGCTGCCTTTTGAATTTTAGGTAAGAGGGGTTGGTCCTGATATGGACTGGTGTGGAGTTCCATATTTTGGGCGCATTTCCTGCAAAGGATCGAGATGCGTTTTTTTGTTTGCGAGTTTTCGGAGGGATGAGGAGTAGAGTGTTGGTACTCCTTAGGCTTCTTGTCTGACCGGCCTTCTGGAGTTTGGAGGTCAGGTAGGCAGGCTTCCCTGTGTGCAGCGCTTTCTGCATGAGGCAGGCAGTTCTGAAGTTAGCACGCATTTTCATTGGGAGCCATATTAGCTATATGTTTTTTAGCATGTAACGGTAAAGTTGTTTCATCAAAGGGTTGTGGGTGCAGTGGCTAACTCTGCTACGTGGCTGAGTCGGAATTATTGCATGAATTCTGTGTTTTTAATGTAATGAGTAGTTAACAAATCTCAGCAGCCTCCGAGTTCATTGCCCACGGTTAGTTTCAACGGGGTTAAATGGGGCACTGGAGACAGTTCATTGTACGTTCCAGCTGGCATAATGTTTATCGATGCACCACTGTCACCGATCCACCTTCAATGTGAATTTGGGAGAGTGTCTACATGAATTTCGCACTTGCCGATCTCGTTTTGATTGGCATTCTTCCTTACAAGAATCTAATCCTACATGCTCACGTTTTACCTTGGTCAACACTGACACCACACACCAAGCTTCCTCACTGTCGCTTGACAATGATGGTGACAAACGTTTTGATGAGAGATTTGATGACAATCGACTTAGTTCAGTTTCTACTTGCCTCAACTGATGTTGCCGCTTGGCTTGTGGGCGTGGCTGGACCGTCTCTGGAATTTTCTACCATCCATTATGGTTTCTCTACCTGACGCACTTGATCGTTCCCTTGCTCTGCAAAACTGTTACAAAAGGGATCTCTTCCCTGCAGCCTTTTCATATCTATCCAATGGTGGGACATTCAACTTCATGTGAAAAGGAAAATCCACAACTTATTTTTCTTTGGAGACATTACTTTGTGGTCTTCTCCCTTGTGTTTTGCTGACTTTTCACACTCAGCGCTGTTTCCTTTTCGTCCGTTCCAGCCTCCATGTAAGCGGCTTGTCTGACAGTGCTTTCTTCCTCTCTAGCAGCCATGAGTACTAGCTCCAAACTAAGTGTGTCTTTCAGCATTCATCGTCTGAAGGACTCAGGGAGACAACCATCTAATACTATGAGACGTGTGGCCTCTTCATAGTTGAACCGATTGAACTTGCAATGCTTGATGAGCGAATCAAGTCTTTCTACAAACTCATCCGCTTCACCAGCTTCCTACATTTCCTAACTGAAAATGTGCCTTTCATGGTTGACATTTGGCATTGGATTGAAATTGGTGATTTGCGCTTCTTTGATTTGACGGTACATCAATTCATCATTATGTGGTATTATGTTTATCACTTTCGGGGGAGTTTTATATAGCTCAAACTTGACCCGAAGATATCAGAGCACTTTACAGGAGCACCAGCTGCGTTATAGAAGGACATTCATTTAAAAAAAGAATTTATTAGGCACAAGGTGCCCGATTCACAAAAGTAATCTGAGACAAAATCTTAAACTTACTACTTTTGGTATTCACAAAAGGCATTTAGTGGTAGTAAAGTTAGGATTCCTAACTTTACTACAACTAAACTCAGACAAAATCCTAACTTTACGTCTTTCGGTATTCACAGAAGGCATTTAGTAGTAGTAAAGTTAAGAATATTAACTTTATTACTACCAAATCCCTTTTGTGAATACCGAAAGTCGCAAAGTTAGGATTTTGTCTTTGATTAGTTCTGAGAATCGGCCCCAGAGAGATCGAGTGATTTGCCCAGAATCACAGAACGGTGAGCGTCGCTGCTGAGACTTGAACCCGGTTTCCCAGCTTCGAGGTCGACCGCTCTAGCCATTTTACTTTTTCACCTGCCCAGTTTGTTAGATATTTGATGATCTTTTTATCATTTGATTCCGGTGCATCGATTAAATCATCAAAGGATTTGATTTAGGGACTCCATCTGTAGTCAATATTCAGCTTTGTGGTTGTACTACAGGGAGGCAGTGGTTTTAAGAATGCAGCAGCATCATAACCTTTGGAACTTTCTTCTGCGTTGAGTGGGACCCTCTCCAGCAATGTCTGCTGCCCACTTGAAATGGCAGTGTCGAAAGCACTAGCCATTGACTAACATTTGGGTCGTCGTGCCCGCTCCCTGGTTGTGAGGCGCTGTCTTCTTCTTTGGCGGTGAGTAGCAGCTTTGCTTCTTGGACGGGACCTTCATCCTGCTCACCTCGTTGCATTGTACTTGGTTTCTACTGCCTCTAGTGTTTCTTTGTATCAGGAATGTTTCCACGTTTAGTGCTTCCTTGCACTCGGCTATCACTGCCTTTAGCACTTATCGGAATCTGGCTGTTGCTGCCTTTAATGTTGCCGTACTGTATGGAAGACGGCTCTGTGTTTGGCTGTGGCAAAGCATCTCTTGTCTCAACTTTACCACTAAAATTCTAATCAACGACAAAGAAACTTTCTTTAAGGACTTCTTTTTTTTCACAGGCCTTGCTTTGACTGAAGTGGCGCTTTGCCTCCACATACTCCAACTGTCGATTTTCACTTCAACTGAGGCACACGTAGCACGCACAAGCAGCTTGCTGGACCACAGCAAACTCTCCGGGAGAGCACTGGTGGTTCTCCGGGTTGCAGGGTTTACGTCATCCCATATCTCGTCACCAGTTGTAGCATCCTCCCCAATCCAGGTACATGTAAATGATCATGTTAAACACGAGCTCGCTATTACACGTCTTTATTCTTCAGTGTGTAACCGTCAACTGCATGCCCTACGTCATGAGGTTTCTTAAGCACACCCAATCACTTGCTCCTGCAAAGTCTGCCAGGGATCAGAGGGGTCCTGCTATCTCTGGCACATAAGACACTACACCTTACGGGTGACAAGCAGCAGTGGTGGCTGGCAGGGAACGGGGGTGCCGGGGCAGGGGTGTGAAAAAAATGTATTCTTTCTAAAAAAACACGTACCTCTTCATGGCCATCGTCTCTCCTCTCTCGTTGGTTCCCTTCCTGATGAGTCCCGGAAGCAGGAAACACACAGGCTCTCCTAAGTCAATCACAACCCTGCTGTCAACAGAGTCGTGATTGGTCTGAGCCCCGTGGTTTGGCCCTCAGATGGGGACTGGGAGCCCATGCCTATTCTCCACCCAGGCTGTGTACTACAGCCCAATGGAGAACATGCTAAGTGCGCATGACTGTTTGGCCAGCCCAAGATGGCCAGCCAAGCAGTCATGCACACTTATTGTGCACATACCACTCCTTCCAGGCGGTGCACCAGCCCAGCCCTGCCCCGCCCTAACACAGCCCCATAGCTATGAACAATAAAAGGATAATCACAACGTTATTCCCATTTTTTTCTTTTTTTACGGCTCTGAGATTAGTGGAGTGATGCTCCACCATTTCCGCAGAGGGGCCATCCCGGACAAGCAGCGCACTGCAAATCCACCTCACATTACATCGTGGCCGCAGGTGAGGAAGCGGAGGAAGGCACTTGTGACCTGATCAACTTTTTAAGTCCTCACCCTCAGTGTTTGGAAATGGTGGATGGTCTTCCAAAGCAATGTCTCCATACTGGCAACCCCTCCAGACCCCAGCAGGACTCCTCTCTCTGGGCATAGCTGATAAACTAAAACTGCACAATAAATTATATGATTTTTCCTTGAATATAAAACCTAAATCAATAACTGAACAATTAAAGCATTTTAGAACTTTTTATAGTTTTCTTAAGTGATCAATAAAATGGAAAAGATAAACATAGCCATGATAGAAAAGGTTACAGTGGTGTATATATAAATTCCACTCAAGAGACCGCTCCTCGCCCACCCAAAATGTTGTAGTCGCGCGTGGTTAATAATTTTCTGTGGCAGCGGTAGTCGTAATCCTCTTTGATGAGGGCCCTATGATGAAGTCTCTATCAATAGTCGAAGCGGTTCAAATGGAGCTTACGTAGAGTCCCTCCTGAGACGGCTGAAGCCAGTAGAGGCGGGGCAGGCTGACATAATGCTGCAAGAAGGCTGGTTTCACTTAGAATAATGATGCTTATTATTAGTAGTCTTACTACTACCTTGCTTCTTCTCTGAACTGTCTAAAATGAGATCTGATGCCAAAATGTTTAGATGAAGTTCCTGCATCTTCATCATGTTGCACTCTGTGACAGCTTCAACCTCAGAAGAACACCTCTCCCATTGCCTGAAGCAGGTAAGGCCCTGATGGTGGTGAAGCATCATGTATTGTGTAAGTGAAATGCTTCAACTGCCTTTTGGAAGGCGTTGCAAGCCGTTTTCCAGAGAGCGGCTCTCAGGACTGGACAGTAGGATGTAAAAGTGGACGGCGCGAAGGCGAAGGGAGTCGCTTGTGTTCTGAAAGGACGCGGCTAAGAGTCAGGTCACACTTCCATTGAGCTACTCAAGAATACTACAGCTTGAAATTGGTATGTGGCATTGAGATTTGGGAACAAAGGGATTTTGGGGAATCCAGACCATTACAAAAAAGGTATTTGAGAGGGATGGTTCGGGCTCTCAGTTGGAACTGTAAATTGCCCTCTAGGGTTTCATCTGGGCTGGGGAATATTATTCAATTACTATCAAAGGGTATTGATCTATCGGTCCCACTTTCAAAAATGAATGCGGTGGTCATCACGGCATATGATTAAAGAGGTTGTTCCTAAATATAAGCGAGTTCTGTGGCTTGATAACTTAAAACAAATCCAAAGTTATTAGATCCTGAGGGCATTGAAGGGCCAAGCTCTTTTACAATAGCAAGCTGATGGAAGTGTGTAAAAAACTTGACAAACACATGATTGTTTGAAAAAGAACTACAGGGCGAGCTGCACTTATACTTCAGGGACATCCGATTGGGGACATTAGAAGGTGGATGTTAAGACTAAGATGGAAGCAAGTTCTTCTAAACAATAAATGGAAGATGCAAGCAGCTAAAAAAGGAACAATAGTGATATACCAAGTGCTTCCTTAACTTGCCCATTTTGAAATTTGTTTTGCACTTGATTGCATTGTGTTTTGCACATATTTTTCCACGGCTCTGAAAGAGCTGTTGCTACCAGTTTTTAGATGTTTCAAGACACAAAGAGTTAATGAATTACTTGTAATTATAATGAAATATGAACATTTTGTATTATTTTATAAATTGGGTTTATGTTTTAATATTTTGGAGAAATTGTTATAATATGGGTTTAAGAAGCGCCATGAGACTCTTTGGATGTGAAATGTGCGCGATACAAATGCATCTGACTTGACTTGACTTGACTTTTTGAATGATGCATTTTTTTGAGTATTTTTATAGAATTTGTAAATCATTGTATTCCCAGGTTGGCATACAAACAAACAATAAAAAGAAAGGAGTGGAGCGGATATCCAGATGAGCAGAGCACATCTGTTGTGATTAAAGGCACTGCTTGTTTCGGGATACTCAATGTCCAGGCAGGCTCACTGCTCTGGGTATGATCCCCATTACTCCAGATGTAGTTGTGTTCAGAATTGTCTCCGTTCCCCGCTCCAGTTTTCTATCTCTTTGCCTTTTTGGGAAATGTTCCATCTTCACCAGTTTTGCACAAGATCCTCTCATTCCAAGAACTGAAATATGGAGGCATTTGATCTTACACAACAGGCCATGCGTATGCATGTTTATCTAGGCCTGCTGAAATTTAAATTACGGTGGCATAAAAGTTCCCTTTCCTTAATATTTATCAAAAATCATTGGACTTCACCATTGAATTGGATTATTATTAACTATTATGTAGGAAGCTGCCTCTCTGTATCCTATACCAAAATGAGGTATAGTGTGCAAAGAGTCCAGTGGATCCCCAGAGGCTTTACAGAGGCTCAAGTAGAAAATACCTCACTCTCTTTTGTGGTAATGTGGGCGAGCAGTTGGGCTTATCAGAGGGTCGTGTTAAACGTTTGTTGTACCCACAGTTGCAATAAATGAGACACACGCTTAATGAAGACATTTGAGACCAATTCATGGGTACGGTTTATAGTATATACGCGGATGTGCAGAGTGTAATATGCTGTTTATTACCACCGTTGAGCGTGACGGCGCTTGCACTGTTATGTACGACCTGTAGTATATACGCAGATGTGCAGAGTGTAATATGCTGTTTATTACCACCGTTGAGCGTGGCGGCGCTTGCACTGTTATGTACGACCTGTAGTATATACGCAGATGTGCAGAGTGTAATATGCTGTTTATTACCACCGTTGAGCGTGGCGGCGCTTGCACTGTTATGTACGACCTGTAGTATATACGCGGATGTGCAGAGTGTAATATGCTGTTTATTACCACCGTTGAGCGTGGCGTAGCTTGCACTGTTATGTACGACCTGTAGTATATACGCAGATGAGCAGAGTGTAATATGCTATTTATTACCACCGTTGAGCGTGGCGGCGCTTGCACTGTTATGTACGACCTGTAGTATATACGCGGATGTGCAGAGTGTAATATGCTGTTTATTACCACCGTTGAGCGTGGCGGCGCTTGCACTGTTATGTACGACCTGTAGTATATACGCGGATGTGCAGAGTGTAATATGCTGTTTATTACCACCGTTGAGCGTGGCGTAGCTTGCACTGTTATGTACGACCTGTAGTATATACGCAGATGAGCAGAGTGTAATATGCTATTTATTACCACCGTTGAGCGTGGCGGCGCTTGCACTGTTATGTACGACCTGTAGTATATACGCAGATGAGCAGAGTGTAATATGCTATTTATTACCACCGTTGAGCGTGGCGGCGCTTGCACTGTTATGTACGACCTGTAGTATATACGCAGATGTGCAGAGTGTAATATGCTGTTTATTACCACCGTTGAGCGTGGCGTAGCTTGCACTGTTATGTACGACCTGTAGTATATACGCAGATGTGCAGAGTGTAATATGCTATTTATTACCACCGTTGAGCGTGGCGGCGCTTGCACTGTTATGTACGACCTGTAGTATATACGCAGATGTGCAGAGTGTAATATGCTGTTTATTACCACCGTTGAGCGTGGCGTAGCTTGCACTGTTATGTACGACCTGTAGTATATACGCAGATGTGCAGAGTGTAATATGCTGTTTATTACCACCGTTGAGCGTGGCGTAGCTTGCACTGTTATGTACGACCTGTAGTATATACGCAGATGTGCAGAGTGTAATATGCTGTTTATTACCACCGTTGAGCGTGGCGGCGCTTGCACTGTTATGTACGACCTGTAGTATATACGCGGAAGTGCAGAGTGTAATATGCTGTTTATTACCACCGTTGAGCGTGGCGGCGCTTGCACTGTTATGTACGACCTGTAGTATATACGCAGATGTGCAGAGTGTAATATGCTGTTTATTACCACCGTTGAGCGTGGCGTAGCTTGCACTGTTATGTACGACCTGTAGTATATACGCGGATGTGCAGAGTGTAATATGCTGTTTATTACCACCGTTGAGCGTGACGGCGCTTGCACTGTTATGTACGACCTGTAGTATATACGCAGATGTGCAGAGTGTAATATGCTGTTTATTACCACCGTTGAGCGTGGCGTAGCTTGCACTGTTATGTACGACCTGTAGTATATACGCAGATGTGCAGAGTGTAATATGCTGTTTATTACCACCGTTGAGCGTGGCGGCGCTTGCACTGTTATGTACGACCTGTAGTATATACGCAGATGTGCAGAGTGTAATATGCTGTTTATTACCACCGTTGAGCGTGGCGTAGCTTGCACTGTTATGTATGACCTGTAGTATATACGCGGATGTGCAGAGTGTAATATGCTGTTTATTACCACCGTTGAGCGTGGCGGCGCTTGCACTGTTATGTACGACCTGTAGTATATACGCGGATGTGCAGAGTGTAATATGCTGTTTATTACCACCGTTGAGCGTGGCGTAGCTTGCACTGTTATGTACGACCTGTAGTATATACGCAGATGAGCAGAGTGTAATATGCTGTTTATTACCACCGTTGAGCGTGGCGGCGCTTGCACTGTTATGTACGACCTGTAGTATATACGCAGATGTGCAGAGTGTAATATGCTGTTTATTACCACCGTTGAGCGTGGCGTAGCTTGCACTGTTATGTACGACCTGTAGTATATACGCGGATGAGCAGAGTGTAATATGCTGTTTATTACCACCGTTGAGCGTGGCGGCGCTTGCACTGTTATGTACGACCTGTAGTATATACGCAGATGTGCAGAGTGTAATATGCTGTTTATTACCACCGTTGAGCGTGGCGTAGCTTGCACTGTTATGTACGACCTGTAGTATATACGCGGATGTGCAGAGTGTAATATGCTGTTTATTACCACCGTTGAGCGTGGCGGCGCTTGCACTGTTATGTACGACCTGTAGTATATACGCGGATGTGCAGAGTGTAATATGCTGTTTATTACCACCGTTGAGCGTGGCGTAGCTTGCACTGTTATGTACGACCTGTAGTATATACGCAGATGTGCAGAGTGTAATATGCTGTTTATTACCACCGTTGAGCGTGGCGTAGCTTGCACTGTTATGTACGACCTGTAGTATATACGCAGATGTGCAGAGTGTAATATGCTGTTTATTACCACCGTTGAGCGTGGCGTAGCTTGCACTGTTATGTACGACCTGTAGTATATACGCGGATGTGCAGAGTGTAATATGCTGTTTATTACCACCGTTGAGCGTGGCGTAGCTTGCACTGTTATGTACGACCTGTAGTATATACGCAGATGTGCAGAGTGTAATATGCTGTTTATTACCACCGTTGAGCGTGGCGGCGCTTGCACTGTTATGTACGACCTGTAGTATATACGCGGATGTGCAGAGTGTAATATGCTGTTTATTACCACCGTTGAGCGTGGCGGCGCTTGCACTGTTATGTACGACCTGTAGTATATACGCAGATGTGCAGAGTGTAATATGCTGTTTATTACCACCGTTGAGCGTGGCGTAGCTTGCACTGTTATGTACGACCTGTAGTATATACGCAGATGTGCAGAGTGTAATATGCTGTTTATTACCACCGTTGAGCGTGGCGTAGCTTGCACTGTTATGTACGACCTGTAGTATATACGCGGATGTGCAGAGTGTAATATGCTGTTTATTACCACCGTTGAGCGTGGCGGCGCTTGCACTGTTATGTACGACCTGTAGTATATACGCAGATGTGCAGAGTGTAATATGCTGTGTATTACCACCGTTGAGCGTGGCGGCGCTTGCACTGTTATGTACGACCTGTAGTATATACGCAGATGTGCAGAGTGTAATATGCTGTTTATTACCACCGTTGAGCGTGGCGTAGCTTGCACTGTTATGTACGACCTGTAGTATATACGCGGATGTGCAGAGTGTAATATGCTGTTTATTACCACCGTTGAGCGTGGCGGCGCTTGCACTGTTATGTACGACCTGTAGTATATACGCAGATGTGCAGAGTGTAATATGCTGTTTATTACCACCGTTGAGCGTGGCGTAGCTTGCACTGTTATGTACGACCTGTAGTATATACTCAGATGTGCAGAGTGTAATATGCTGTTTATTACCACCGTTGAGCGTGGCGGCGCTTGCACTGTTATGTACGACCTGTAGTATATACGCAGATGTGCAGAGTGTAATATGCTGTTTATTACCACCGTTGAGCGTGGCGTAGCTTGCACTGTTATGTACGACCTGTAGTATATACGCAGATGTGCAGAGTGTAATATGCTGTTTATTACCTCCGTTGAGCGTGGTGTCGGTTCTCGTGATGTCGCGCCCCACCCTCGTATGGTATACACATATGATATCCCAACTGGTATTATTCAAAGACAATTATAAATGATATATAAACAACATTATCAGAAGGAAGTGAGGAGACTCTTTCTTGGTTATTACATGTGTTCATGGCATCATTTTACATAGGAATATAACGAAAAGGAAGGAAAACAAGGTAATCGGCAGTTGTGACAGCACTGCACTTAAGCAATTAAAACAATGGATGACAACCCAAATTGTACTTGGTGCTAGGTGTGCGTGGGTGAAGAACACCGTAGCGGCGCAAGTGACAATGTGATCAGCGAGGACGGTGCAAAGAGACTAGTGCAGAGATATATATATACAGTGATTAAACGACGATAAATGATTTCAGGTGACTTGACGAGTACATTTCTATTTGTATGTTCGTGAATCACTTTGTATGAAGCGACTTTGATCGCGGTGAATGGTCGACGGCGTTTCGGTCCACTTGAATCGGGATCTTCTTCAGGACTGGGTTGGTCGCAGTGCGAGAGTGGCTACTCGTTCAAGAGAGTCCGGGGTGGCAATACCAGGAAGGTGGGTGAAGGTTGCAATGAATCAGGAATTGAAGAGTGAAGGCGCAATGGGGGGTTCACGGTGGAATCGGCATGAGTCCGGTTATGCGAGCGAACCCGCTGCGGGGTCCCGTGCGCCGATCCAGGAGCGATCGGTCCTGTAAGAATCAATCTCAGGAGAGAGACGAGCGGCGCGGCGTTCAGTCAGGTATGGGGTTGCCCCACCCTCAGCAGTGCTGATAAGTGGAGTGCCAGGTGTGGCTCTGATAGAGTCACCATCGTGACCCACTGGACTCAAGGCGCCCCGTCCTCCTCTGTCCCTGGGAGGTAAAGACACGAGCCCGTGTAAAATGATGGATGAGTATAAAGAACAGGGTTCACCTCAGGGCTCTGAGTGACGTCAGAGGCGACTCGAGGTTTGAGGTATTCAAACAAAGCCCGGATGTCAGAGGTGGCATTTGTGTAACTTGGTAAAATCGCGCCGAAGAGGCCGCCTCGCCACCGGCGCGGTTGTTTTCAGGGGGGAGTTGTATCAAACAGTTTTACCCATTCTGTGTCTATGGGAACATGTCTTTATACATCTGGCCAGGTGTAGTAATTGCTAGATGCAATCTGTGAAGAAGTAAAGGTGTTTTTCTCTTTTCAGTTTTGCAGCGTGGAGGAAACAAACTGGAATTTGACATTTTCATTCTAGTAATGTGTGAATGCAGGTGCATGTGTACAGTTGCTGCAAAGAAGGTGTGATGGCGCCTCATTTACTTTCACTGACATTTCACAAACTTCGATGATATCAGAGTAGACTTTATTTATTTTTTTATAAAGAAAACATTGGCTGAAGCAAAAGTCCAGACACGACTTTAGAAAAAAGTTACAGAAACGAACTTAATTCAACTTAGCAATTGCCTTTTCACAAGACTTACGTTTAGTGACGTTAAACAGTATTCACGGCGGGGTCTCAAGTGTGTGTCTGGGAGGCCCTTGGCCGTCGCTGCGTGGAGGGGCACCTGGGGGCCCTCCGATCCGATGGCACATGGTAAACCCACCGGGAGGGGCCCAGTGGAGTTTCCACTCCAGCTGCCCCACCCCCGGCGCAGGAAGTGCCTTGAAGTTACAAACTCACGTGCACTGGGGGGGGGGTGCACTGGTGTTTCACGGCCGTGGTGCAAGCGCAGTTTGACCACTGGGCGGTTGAGGCCCATTGCTCAACCTTTCAACAGAAGATGTGGTGGGACTTGCACCCACAGCCCCTCTTGCGACACTGGCCGGGGTCGTGCACCGGTGTTTCACGAGCGTCCAAGCGCCGTTTGACCACTGGACGGTTGAGGCCCGTTGCTCAACCTTTCAACAGAAGATGTGGTGGGACTTGCACCCACAGCCCCTCTTGCGACACTGGCCGGGGTCGTGCACCGGGGTCGTGCACGGGTGTTTCACGAGCGTCCAAGCGCCGTTTGACCACTGGACGGTTGAGGCCCATTGCTCAACCTTTCAACAGAAGATGTGGTGGGACTCGCGCCCGCGGCCCCTCTTGCGACACTGGCCGGGGTCGTGCAAGCAGAAGAGGGGGTCTGTTGTGCAACACCCAACCGCCCAAGGGTGGTGGAGCGCCCAGCAGGAGGGCCCAGCAGCGCTTCTGGGCGCTATGTGTCGCCTCGGTTCTGTACATGCTCCAGTGCGCGGACCAGGCATGCGTCGTTCCCCCTGTGAGCAGTGTGGGGCTCGGAGGGCCACACTGTGCTGGTACCGAGGCCCGCTGGGGCCCCACTCGGAATGAACGCGGAGGGCGCCAGTGCCTCCCGGCAGCTGGCATCGGCACTTCCTGATGCAACGTGCCCTTTCCTCTGTAGCAATGTCCTTTCTGGCCCTCTGCCGCAACGTCTGCACCCTGGTACCAGAAGCACCGGGTCTGGTGGCTCAGTGGATTAATGCGCGCACTGCGGGGGCCTGTGCTCGACCTCATGTCACAGGTTCCAACTCCGGCGGCCCCACTCAGCCTTTCATCCTTCCGAGGTCAATAAAGTCTGTTATTCAAGCGACTCACTTTATCCTTCCGAGGTCGATAAAGTATGTTATTCAAGCGGCTCAGTGGATTAATGCGCGCACTGCAGGGGACTGTGTTCAACCTCATAGTCACAGGTTCAAACTCCGGCGGGCCCACTCCGCTTTTTATCCTTCCGAGTTCGATAAAGTCTGTTATTCAAGCGACTCAGTGGATTAATGTACAGTTTCAAACTCCAGCGGGCCCACTCAGCCTTTCATCCTTCCGAGGTCGATAAAGTCTGTTATTCAAGCAGCTCAGTGGACTAATGCGCGCACTGCAGGGTCCTGTGTTCGACCTCATGGTCACAGTTTCAAACTCCAGCGGGCCCACTCAGCCTTTCATCCTTCCGAGGTCGATAAAGTCTGTTATTCAAGCGGCTTAGTGGACTAATGCGCGCACTGCAGGGGCCTGTGTTCGACCTCATGGTCACAGGTTCAAACTCCGGCAGACGGGTCCACTCAGCTTTTTATCCTTCTGAGGTCGATAAAGTCTGTTATTCAAGCGACTCAGCGGACTAATGCGCGCACTGCAGGGGCCTGTGTTCGACCTCATGGTCACAGGTTCAAGCTCCGGCAGGTGGGTCCACTCAGCTTTTTATCCTTCTGAGATCGATAAAGTCTGTTATTCAAGCGGCTCAGTGGATTAATGCGCGCACTGCAGGGGGCTGTGTTCGACCTCATGGTCACAGGTTCAAGCTCCGGCAGGTGGGTCCACTCAGCTTTTTATCCTTCTGAGGTCGATAAAGTCTGTTATTCAAGCGACTCAGCGGACTAATGCGCGCACTGCAGGGTCCTGTGTTCGGCCTCATGGTCACAGGTTCAAACTCCGGCGGGCCCACTCAGCCTTTCATCCTTCTGAGGTCGATAAAGTCTGTTATTCAAGCGGCTCAGTGGACTAATGCACGCACTGCGGGGTCCTGTGCTCGACCTCATGGTCACAGGTTCAAGTTGAATGACGACAAAACTGAGCTGATGATCCTGGGCACAGCCTCCCCCGTCTCCATAGAGGCGAGTTGGCCACCAAGCATGGGAGCGGCTCCACCCCCCAGAGACAACATCAAAAGCTTAGGGGTCTGGCTCGACAAGTCTCTGAGCTTTAACACACAGGCCACTAAGATCTCAGCTACCTGTTTTGGCCTCCTCAGAGTGATTAAGAAAGTCCTTCCCCTCCTCTGCTTCGAGGCCAAACAGATAATTATACAGGGCCTTATCCAATCCCGCTTGGATTTTAATAACGCCCTATACCTGGGAGCCCCGGACTACACCCTACAGAAACTTCAACGCACCCAAAACTGTGCTGCTAGAGCATTGCTGGGCATCCCCCGGAGGACCTCAGTGAGAACCAGCTTGAGGACCTTGCACTGGTTACCTATTAGGGACAGAGTAAGATTCAAATCGCTCTGCATTGCCCACCAGACTTTCTGGGAAACGGGCCCAGACATTAATCGACCCCTGATCTCTCCCTACAGGCCGAATAAATCCCTCCGCTCTTCTACAGCATTCCTGGCCGAGATCCCCAGAACTCGCAGAGTCAGAGCAGGAGGTCGCTCCTTCTCGTATAACGTTTCCAAACTCTGGAACTCACTCCCTTTGCAGCTAAGGAACAACCCCAACCTGACCACTTTCCGTAAACAGCTAAAAACCTTGCTGTTTAACGCATAGCAAAGTAACCTCAAGAGGGCCCCATCTGTTTTTCAGCGCCTGGACGCCTCAGGGCAACTGTAGCGCTTTATAAATCTCATTTTCATTTCATTTCATTTTTCAAGCTCCGGCGGGCCCACTCAGCCTTTCATCCTTCTGAGGCCGATAAAGTCTCTTTTTCAGGCCAAGAGACCCTTCTGAGTGAACGTGTGCTTTAAAAATACAGGTTATGTAAAAGAATGACCCCTTAACTTGTACCTTGTTTATAAAGGCGCAAATGGACCGCATGCATTTTAACTCACTTTACAACGAGAGAGGTGAGAGTAAGTTGAGTCTACAGCAACGCTCTCTCCTGCTCCGCAGCGCTGGGAAGCCAGCCCTTGGGCAGCTATGCGCTTTACAAAACACATCAACATAAGTTTGAAGCAAAACCAGCCTGCTTTCATTTCTATAGAACAGGCACAGTAAATACCGAATCAAGTTTCAAGTTTCACGTTTTTATTAATTTAGCACAGTTACTTAAATCCATTGCTATACAAAATCTACTTTAGCACGAGTATAAAATTTAGCTTTTAGCACATTTCTCAAGTAAAAACAAGGCTAAAGAACAGTTTACAAGGCTGAGAGAGCAATATGTTTATTGAAGAGCAGCATTATAGTTCCCTGTGTGAGCGTTTTGCTAGGCTTGGCCGGATAAAATAGTTAAGACAGAGAGTACTGGGCCAAAGGACGAAAAAAGCCTGTAATGAGTCTTTGAGGGGGAGGGGTAGGGGAAGGGGGAGGGGGAGGAAGCATGGCAACCAGGGGAGGTAATAGAAGATTGTCCAAAAGTCTCACAAATTTTCCAAACCTAGCGAGAACTTGAATGTCAGTAGATGTAAAGCACAAGGCCGAGGCCTCCCAGCACGTCCTGGCGCCCCATTTTAAGAACAAGGGTTTCAAAAGGGACCTTCTGGGGGCTGCTAGTGCCTTTTCTGAATCGTTTTGTCCACCATAAGCGTGGAAGGGTATGCTTAGATGTGAGTCCCTGTCTCATTGCACCATCAGGATTCAAGCAAGCCGGGCCGAAGACGGCTGAAATGCCAGAAACCGGTCCCCGGTAGCTTGTCTCCTTGATGGTGAAGAATTGGCTTGGTAGTTTAGTCTGCCCTGTTCCCATGATGCACTGGGCCAGGGTCAGCCTAATTTGCATGTAGCCAGGTTCTGAGCTGGGATGGTGCAGTGAGATAAATAACGGTGATGGATCAAGCCCTGATCTTTGGACTGGGTAAGAGTGGTCTGCTTAATTCAGTCACTCTGTTCATCACCACCCCCTTTTCTGAATCGCTAGTGCCGGGCAGCAGCACAGGAGATGCAGCCATGATTCGGAGGGGTTGCACAGCCTGCAAGCCCCACCCCCTCGCTTCTAGGGGCCCATTTGTTGAAGGCCGTCGAGCGCAGGCCTAGAAGTCGCATAAACATTATGTTCTTCCGAGCCACTTTGCTTAAGTTTTCCTGGCAGTATGCTTGTGGACGCCCAAGAAGATACGAATAGTTCAAGGAGAGCTGAATGGTTGGTGCCTTTAGAGCCGGCAGATCCATGGACTGAGAAATAGGTTTGACTTGCTTATTGATGGTGCTTTTCCAGGCCGAGTATGGAATGGTGACTGAGGAGAGAGATGACTCGTCAATCTCTAACACTCTGTAACGAAATGGGGATGTCCAGTAATGCGGAATGTGAGCAACATGCAAGGACAATACGGACAACCTCTGCCTTTAACCAATTGTACCCTCTGCAGAACACCAACACAAACGTTGACTCACAATCGGAACCCTGGCCCTTTAACGAAGACTGGGATTATCAATGGGCGGAGTCGCGTCAAGACACAGAGACGTCATATACGGCACAGAACCTATCAGAGGTGTGCTTGTTCACCGAGGAGGAAGAGACGGAGACACGGAGCGGAGTTGAAGGAGACAGCGAAGCGGAGCAGAGTGAAGAAGGACGAGACGAAAATCGAGCCGGAGGAGCGAGAGAGACGAGTGAGGAGGAGAAGCCAGGAGGCCACCGTTACTACGAGTCGCCCAGCCATACACCCGCGGGAGGTGTATGGCTACGCCAGGTACGTGACAAAGTACGGGGCTGGGTCACGGGCAGGAATACACGTACCGACGTTCCCTAAAGTCACATCCTAACTGGTCCCGGTGCCCCCTCCCTGAACACAGATTCCGCCCCTCCCTCACTACGGCGTTTGCAGTGAACTGGTGCACAGTTAGGGTTATCCTCACTCCCTTTTCCCTGTAGGTATAAACGCCATTGGGACAGTACACTGATACTCCCTATCTTTCTTTCCCCCCCTGGGTATTGACTCCGACGGCACGACGGAGGTGGACGAGCCTGCCCCGCGACGGAGACTCGACCGGGACCATCGCGCCTCAGCTGCGGGGTCTAGGATCAGAAAGGCAGCCAGAAGCCGATCTCCAAGGGGGAAAACAACCACCAAGAAGAAGAGTTCGGACTCTTTGTACTTAAAAATAAAACCCTTGAAAACTAGGATCAGCGTATTGCCTATTCCTCCTGCAGCCTTAACAGTGGTGGAGAATGCGGGCATAGGCACCATCTGCGGAGAGAAGATGGAAACCGTAGTACAGCAACTGGTGAAAGGACAAGAACGGATCGAGTGGGTGTTAGAGCAACACTTGGCTTCAGCACAAGCTGACAGAGAAGCCATAAAAAAAGCGTTTGAGGAAAAACCTGAGCAAGCCTGGGTCGACTCTAGTAATAGAGGAGGAGCCACGGAGAGAACAATAACACACGGAACCCCCTCAGTTTCCCTGCAGAAATACCGTTCAGGTGAAGATCCGGATTCATTTTTGTTAAATTTTGAAAGGGCCGCCAGAGCTTCGGGATGGCCCGTAGCAAAATGGCCATTCTTTTTGGCGCCTCTTCTAGGGGGAGAAGCACAGGCAGCTTACCAAGTGGCCAATCCCAATGGGAACACACCCTACAATGAGGTAAAAAGAATAATTCTCGACCATCTGGGGCTAGATCCTGAAGCCTATCGGATAAGGTTTCGAAGAGAAAGAGGTTCAGTAGGGGAGAACCCCAAGACTTTGTTTGTAAGGCTCAAAATGGCAGCAGACAAATGGCTCACACCCACGACGAGTAGCAAAGAAGAAATACTCGACCGTATTTATTTAGAACAGTTCCTAGAAGCACTCCCCTATGCCACACAAAAGTGGCTGAGGCAGCACCATAATTTAACTACTACTCAAGCGGTGGAAATGGCTTCATCTTTTTCACGGGCTCAACCGAAAGGTTTTCCATTTGAACTGGATAGGGAGAGAAAAGCTGTGATAAGACCTGAAAAACCGATTACAAGAGGAAAAGAAATGACTCGGCCTAGAACATGGAGAACGGAAAACACCCTCCCTTCTGGCCCACAATGTTTTGACTGTGGACAATGGGGCCACATTGCAAGAATGTGCCCGAGAAAGAGAAATGAAGAGGAACCAATGGAGGTTGGTTACCTCCCCAAGGCAGTCATGTTTTCAGCGGAGATGGGCGGAACCTTTAGAGTAAGTGTCACAGCAAATGGATACCCTCTGTTAGCTCTATTAGATTCAGGGTGTCGCCAATCTGTAATTAAAACATCTTACGTCCATCCAAAACAGTACGTCCAAGACGGGGTGGTGAATATAAAGTGCGTCCATGGGGACATAAAACCCTATCCAGTGGCTAACATTGTTATAAAATCCACTTTAGGGACTACTCCTGAAGTTAGAGTAGGGGTAATGGAAAGTCTACCTGAAGATTTGATAATAGGAACGGACAATCCGGCGTTCCTAAATATGTTTAGAGATAAACTAGCAGACACAACGGGGCTTCCCTTGAAAACTGATACAGGAACAAAAGAAAAACACACCCTTGACTGCCTACGCTTTGTAAAAATGTCTAAAAATGCATACTCTCCCTCAAAAGGTTCGGTCAAGGCAGCCGGGTACGATCTATATAGCGCATATGACTATATAGTGCCCAGTAAAGAAAAGACTTTAGTTAAAACAGACTTACAGATTGCAGTTCCCCCGGGGTCCTACGGCCGAATCGCTCCCAGGTCGGGTTTAGCCGCCAAACATTTTATTGACGTAGGAGCAGGGGTTATAGATGAAGACTATAGAGGTAATGTGAATATCCTCCTCTTTAATTTTGGAAATGAGAACTTTAAAGTCAATAAAGGTGACCGGGTGGCTCAACTAATTTGCGAAAGCATAGCGTCTACCACATTGTCCGAAGTAAACAGCCTAGAAGACACGGATAGGGGGACAGGAGCCTTCGGGTCCACTGGGATGCGCGGTGAACCCGTACATACTATACTCCCTCATGATCCGTGGGTTTTAGACAAAAGCTTTAAGTTTGCTCAAATAAGTGATCCAACTCTGATGAATGCATGGGAACAGGCACATCAGACCGACATAGGCTCTAAAAATTTTCCCCGCTTTGTCATACAGGGTGACCTGCTGTACAGAATTGGAAAAGAGGGGGACCCGGCTCAGCTTCTTGTACCGGTGTCGTTCAGGGAGCAGGTTCTTTTCTTTGCTCATAGCCACCTGGTCGCCGGACACACTGGTGCTGAGAAGACGACCCAAAATGTACTCAGACAGTTTTTTTGGCCTGGGATCTATAGAGATACGGAATCCTATTGCCGTAAGTGTGACATTTGTCAACGAATGAATATGGTAAGGCCCCCTGCCGTCCCTTTGCAGCCATTACCGATTATTGGGAAGCCTTTTGAGAGGGTCGGGATGGATCTGATAGGACCATTACCCAAAACTAAAAAGGGGTTTCAACATATTCTGGTCGTAGTCGACTACGCTACCAGGTTTCCGGAGGCATTTCCCTTGTCAGCTGCCAACTCGAAACAAGTAGGGGATAAAATGATTGAACTGTTTAGTAGGGTGGGGTTCCCGAAGGAAATCCTTACTGACCAGGGCACGCCATTCGTATCTAAGCTGATGCAGGAAATTTGTGGTACCTTACGCATCCACCAGCTCCGTACCTCTGTTTACCATCCGCAGACGGACGGACTGGTGGAACGGTACAACCGTACCCTTAAATCAACCCTCCGGAAAATGATGGAAGTTAGTGGGTCTGACTGGGACAAGATGCTGCCGTTGGCTTTATACGCAATAAGGGCCCAGAAACAGAGTAGTATGGGGGCCTCTGCGTTTGAACTCCTTTACGGCCGTCAACCCCGCTCATTGCTGGAAATGACAAGGGATGCATGGGTCAATGAACAATCTGAAGAGGTCGCCACTACACTGGATTACGCCACGGACTTGAAGGCCAAGCTCGCTAAATTGAGGGAACTAGCGGTGGTCCATCTGGCGGCCAGCCAGACAGCCCAGAAAAAAGCGTATGACAAAGGGAAAAAGTGGAGACAACTACAGGTAGATGACTGGGCCTTGGTTCTCCTACCTTCTTCCTCCAATAAGTTTAGGGCGGAGTGGATGGGCCCATATAGGGTTTCGGCCATTATAGGGCGTACTAGCTATAAACTGCAGGTCGCTCCAAACAAACACCAATCATATCACATTAACCTTTTAAAAAAATGGCTGGGGCCGCCCCCTGCCGCTGTTCACTTGACTGACAAATCGGAATCTGAGAGCGCCACCATTGACATGCTGGTTCACAATGATGAACTACCTGGACAGCAACGTAAGGAACTGAAAGATACTCTGAATAAATTTGCAGACGTTTTCTCCAGCCGGCCAGGGAGAACTTCTCTGGCTGAACATTGTATCGATACCCCACCAGAAAAAAAAGTGAGGATCAAACCGTACAGAGTCCCCGAGGCCAGAAGAGCGGCTATTAAGGCTGAGGTGGAGGAGATGCTCAGGCTGGGAGTAATCCAGCCTTCAAAAAGTGATTGGTCTAGCCCCATCGTCATGGTCCCTAAACCTGACGGCAGTCGCCGTTTTTGCATGGACTTTCGGGCACTGAACGATATATCTCTGTTCGATGCATACCCCATTCCAAGAGTGGACGAATTAATTGAAAGGCTGGGCAATGCTAAGTATATCTCGACCCTGGATTTGACAAAGGGGTATTGGCAGGTGCCCCTACGTCGGGAGGATATGAAAAAAACGGCATTTTCGACTGAAGATGGTCATTTTGAATTTACAGTCTTGCCGTTTGGCCTCCACGGGGCGCCAGCGACATTCCAGCGTTTAATGAACAGAGTATTAACCGGGTTGACTGACTATGCATCCGCTTACCTAGACGACATTGTCATCTACAGTCCAGATTGGCGCTCGCATATGAATCATCTGGCCTCTGTCTTGGACACATTAAGGAATGCGGGATTGACAGTGAACGCCAAGAAATGTAAATTGGCCTTTCAAAAGGTTAAATATCTTGGCTATGTGTTGGGACATGGAATGATTGAGCCACAAATTGAGAAGGTTAGGGCTATCTCGGACACCCCTTTCCCGGCAACTAGGAGGGAAATGAGATCTTTTCTGGGGCTTGTCGGATATTATAGGAGGTTCATCCCACAGTTTGCCGACATAGCCGCGCCTCTTACAGATGCACTGAAAGATAAGGGGAAACCGTCTACTCCAATACATCCTACAGAGCGGATGCAGGAGGCCTTCTTCACGTTGAAGTCCATCATTACGTCAACACCTGTATTATCTTCTCCGGATTTCTCCCGCCCGTTTTCGTTGCACACAGATGCATCGGATTACGGGATTGGAGCTGTGCTTTCACAAATAGGACCTGATGGGCTTGATCACCCAATTCTGTACGTGAGCAGAAAACTCTTCCCCAGGGAATTAAAGTACGCTACCATTGAAAAGGAATGTCTGGCGATCAAGTGGGCCATCGAGAAACTCGCCTATTACCTAGAAGGGAGACATTTTGATCTATTTACAGACCATGCTCCACTGATGTGGATGGCCCGCAATAAATCAAATAATGCGAGGGTACTCAGGTGGTTTTTGTCCCTCCAACCATTCTCATTTGCTGTCCATCATCGGAAAGGGGTCGAAAATGAAGGGGCTGATTTTTTGTCACGTCATCCACTCACCGATCGTGAGTGTCCGGAGGGGGAGGTATGTAACGAAATGGGGATGTCCAGTAATGCGGAATGTGAGCAACATGCAAGGACAATACGGACAACCTCTGCCTTTAACCAATTGTACCCTCTGCAGAACACCAACACAAACGTTGACTCACAATCGGAACCCTGGCCCTTTAACGAAGACTGGGATTATCAATGGGCGGAGTCGCGTCAAGACACAGAGACGTCATATACGGCACAGAACCTATCAGAGGTGTGCTTGTTCACCGAGGAGGAAGAGACGGAGACACGGAGCGGAGTTGAAGGAGACAGCGAAGCGGAGCAGAGTGAAGAAGGACGAAACGAAAATCGAGCCGGAGGAGCGAGAGAGACGAGTGAGGAGGAGAAGCCAGGAGGCCACCGTTACTACGAGTCGCCCAGCCATACACCCGCGGGAGGTGTATGGCTACGCCAGGTACGTGACAAAGTACGGGGCTGGGTCACGGGCAGGAATACACGTACCGACGTTCCCTAAAGTCACATCCTAACTGGTCCCGGTGCCCCCTCCCTGAACACAGATTCCGCCCCTCCCTCACTACGGCGTTTGCAGTGAACTGGTGCACAGTTAGGGTTATCCTCACTCCCTTTTCCCTGTAGGTATAAACGCCATTGGGACAGTACACTGATACTCCCTATCTTTCTTTCCCCCCCTGGGTATTGACTCCGACGGCACGACGGAGGTGGACGAGCCTGCCCCGCGACGGAGACTCGACCGGGACCATCGCGCCTCAGCTGCGGGGTCTAGGATCAGAAAGGCAGCCAGAAGCCGATCTCCAAGGGGGAAAACAACCACCAAGAAGAAGAGTTCGGACTCTTTGTACTTAAAAATAAAACCCTTGAAAACTAGGATCAGCGTATTGCCTATTCCTCCTGCAGCCTTAACACACTCTTATGGCCTTTATAATCTGGGTATTCCAGGGATTGCCAGTGCCTCATTTTTTAAACGAAACCTTACTTATGACGCAATGTTTTTTCTTCGTTATACATTTTGTTGAATCAGTGATAAACAAATATGGCCATCCATTTTTTGGAGCAGTTTCCCAATCTGTGTTCTCGCTTTGTGCCTGTCACAACTAAGTTTGTCTCTTTTCCTAGCACAATCATTGAAAAAATACTTCTAATAAGAAGTTGCTGGATTTTTGCACCAGCGTTTTATATGAATCTTGCCCAGGCATTCTTCAGTGTCACCAAAGGAGTTTGGCGGGCACCTAGAAAAAGAGGGCGTGAATCCCTGTATATCAGGGTCACTGTGCGGCCAGTCACCCCCCGTCTGTACAGCACAGGAGACAGTTATCAACGTACCCCCACCTTGAAGAGGCCGGTAGGGCTGGGGCAGAGCCAGTCATGTACTATCCACCTGCCAGGCAGTTTAGAGGGTAACTATACTTAATAATATCGAAAAAATAATACCGAATTGGACATAATATAGTGGTTAAAAATATCGAATTGAAGGTAAGTAATATTGATTGTCAAAATATCTAAGTATATAATATAGGCATTAAAATATATCAAATTTGTAATAATATCAACACATTTAAAGTGTTTTGTATGTTAGAATATGTGTGAAAAGTGTATATTATTTTTGTAATGTATGTTTAATTTTTTTAAAGTAATGAATTTTATGTTATTTAATTTTTGCATAATTTAATTCTGTAGCAGGTTGTGGGTTTATAGGGGAGTAGGGTGGGAAGTAATTTAATTATATTAAGTTAAATATACATTTTTAGGAATTATTAATTATTTTTAATTTATTTTGATTTTAGTTCTGTAGCAGGTTGTGAGTTTATAGGGGAATAGAGTGGGAAGTAATTTAATTGTAGTTAAGTATTTTATTATTTTTTTATTGGTAATGTTTTTTAATTTATTGTTATTACATTTTTAATTGGTAATTAATTTGTATTAATTGGTAAAACATTTTTAGAAATGGATTAATTGATAATCATGTTAATTTTATTAATTTATTTTCCGTAGCGGGTTGTGGGTTTATAGGGGAATAGGGTGGGAAGTAATTTACTTGTAATTAATTACATAATTAAAATATGTTTGTGTATTGATAAACAATTTACTGCTAATTAATTATTAATTGGTATTTTGTTTTGTTATTATTAATTATTTTTTTGTTACTAAAAATTAATTAGTTGTTAATTAATTATGAATAGGTAATTTATTTATTATTAACTAATATTTATTTGTATTTATAATTGATTAATTATTACATAATATATAATTGGTAGTTCATTAAAAACATTCTTTTATTCATATTGATATTTAATTTATTTGTATTAATATATTAAATCCTTACTTTCCCTACTGTTAAACTCTCTGGAGTGGGAGTAGAAATTTTTACCCCTACGCTATCCAGCGCTTTCCCTACTGTTGCACTCTCCGGAGTGGGAATAGTCATTTTTACCCCTACGCTATCCAACGCTTTCCCTACTGTTACTCTCTCTGGAGTGGGAATAGTAATTTTTACCCCTACGCTATCCAACGCTTTCCCTACTGTTGCACTCAATGGAGAGGGAATGGTAATTAATTACCCCTACGCTATCCAACACTTTTCCTACTGTTGCACTCACTGGAGTGGGAATAGTCATTTTTACCCCTAGGCTATCCAACGCTCTCCCTACTGTTGCATTCTCTGGAGTGGGAATAGTAATTTTAACCCTCCCGCTATCCAACGTTTTCCCTACTGTTGCACTCACTGGAGTGGTAATAGTACATTTTACCCTCCCGCTATCCTACTGTAAAAATATTGAATATTTTGTATTGATATCATGTTAATATATATATATGTATTAAAAAATAAAAATGTATGTTTATTTTTTAACTCATATTAATTATTTATTAAATTTAAAGTTATTTAAGTATTTTTATGTATGTTTTAGTTAATTATATTTATTATTTCATTAATTTTAAATGACTTTTAAGACATTTTTAAAAATTCGATATTTTGCCTAACTATATTTTTTACAATATTTGTGACTCGATATTTTTGTACTTACCTGTTTGTAGAGAGGAATTCGATATTTTTGTATTCGATATTTTGTCCTCGATATTATGTCAGGTCGATATTTTCTTCATCGATATTCTGTCAGTGATGGCCCCACCTGCCCCTCTGTGCATGGGCAGCGATGACGCACGTGTCCACGCACAAGAGCCGTGCAGCCGGCTCATGACTGTCCATATACTCAAGCTGAACCGCCTCTTGTCACGTAATAATCACTGGTGTATTTGTCGGCTCTGAAATGATGAAAGCCTGGCTCGACCCATGCAGTCTTCTTACCTGCTTAAAAAGGGGGCGCCCCCCCAACACGCCCGGGGGCATTGAGTGGTCACAATAAACCGTCCCAGAATGCCCCCGCCGGCCAGGCTAGTGCTTCAAAGCTGCTGCGGTCACTTCTTTCCAACTTTAACTGCTGAAAACTCAAACTTGGCAGCAGCATCGTCTGGATCCTCGCCATTCTGAATTTATTTCAAGTGGGAGCAACGGTCCTGTTCTGTCCTCTCCTGCCCTGCCCCACCCTTTCCTGCTCTGCCCTGCCCTGCCCTTTTCTGTCTTGCTCCGCCCTGCCCCGTCCAGGCTTGTCCTCCCCTGTCCTGCCCTGTACTGTCCTACGCTGTCCTATCCTGTCCTGTCCTTTCCTGCCCTGCCTTACCCTATCCTGCCCTGTCCTCCCCTGTCCTGCCCCGCCCTGTTCTGTCCTGTCCTACCCTGTCCTCTCCTGCCCTGCCCCACCCTTTCCTACCCTGCCCTTTTCTGTCTTGCTCTGCCCTGCCCCGTCCAGGCTTGTCCTGCCCTGTCCTGACCTTTCCGGTCCTGTCCTGCCCAGTCCTCCCCTGTCCTGCCCTGTCCTATGCTGTCTTATTCTGCCCTGTCCTCCCCTGTCCTGCCCCGCCCAGTCCTGTCCTTCCCTGTCCTTCCCTGCCCTACCATACCATATCCTGCCCTGTCTCCCCTGTCCTGTCCCGCCCTGTTCTGTCCTGTCCTACCCTGTCCTGCTCTGCCCTGTCTAGCCCTATCCTGCCCTGTCCTGCGCTCTGTCTCAGAGAGCACACTGTCCCCTCATTTCTTTATGTGGGCGCTAATGTCTGTGCATCATCTGATGATTGAAAACTCTGCATTCAATCCTTAATTATTAAGAAGAAATCTTGTATCAGTGTGGGATTGAGAACCTTACATTGTAAAGCCAAATAAAGATGTATCACAGGTCAGCAGGGCCGGGTGGGACCACAGTGAATCCAGGCCAGTGGGGCAGGAGGGGGTCAGTCGCCTGGGAGGCTTTCAGGGCTGGGACAGTGATTTGAACTGCGGCTCAGAGGGGTGGGGCAGAGTCAGTCAATTGTCAGACTGGAAGGCACAGAGCAGACTCGGGGGCATATTTACAAGGGGATTGCACCACGTCACTTTTAACGATGCTCCGGTGGCGCAATGCCCTGCTCAAATATAACAAAGTGGCGTTAAGCCACTGTGAGAAGTTGGCCCGATATGCAACGTTCGCTATTCTAGCGACCGCTATGTATCGTTCCAACGACCCTTATGGTGTTCGGTTGTAAGTCAACCTATAGACCAGCTATCCTAGTAGCGTGGATACGAGCAGTCTAAGGCTAAAGACTCGAGAGGGCGTGTTAAGCCAGCTGTTATACCACATATACCCCTTGAACACCCGGTGAAAGGACACCACACAAGTGTTATGAAAATAAACAGTATATTTATTAAGAATCACAACAGCCCTGTACTCTTTATGAGGACAGGGTACTAAGCACAAACCAAATCTCTTAGGAAAATACTTCAAGTGCACAATTAAAACAAGTGTCCGAAGACACGGGAAGTTTAGTGGTCTCGGGCGGACCCGATAAGGCAAGTCGGAAGCGAGGGACTCAGGATCCTAGAGTAAGGAGGCTATGCAGGCACCGAAATGCCGAAGTTACCTAGCCACGAGGGCTGCGGCTGCACAAATCTTACAGGCGTCGGGGGTCTTCGCTGACGAGCCAGGAGCCGGAAGAAAAGGAGTTGCTGGCCGGCGACCAGTGATGAATAGTTCGTAGAGATCCAAGCCTGGATCAGAGATCGTTGATACCTGAAAGCAGAGGGGACCAAGTTCGTACTACTAGCCAGTAGTCAGAGGGTACCAGGAGGGCACCGGTTGGCCGTCACCTCGACCAGGTGAGTGGGCGACGCTAGGCTCTGCAGTCTCACGGACCAGGAGGCGTTGTCGGCGACCAGGATGGAGGTGCGAGCTGTCCCACGAAGGATGATGCTGTCGGCGTCGCTGGGCCCAGGATTGGGGCAACAAGCCTTGGCAGATCTCAGGGCCACGTGGTAGGCCTAAGATGGCGTCTTGAATGGACCAGGAGGGTCCGGGGTGCTCCTCTCGGAAAAGGGAGCAAGGGCCGATCTGGAGCAACCAGACCAGCAGAGTTGTTTGTCGGTCGTCGTCAAGGAAGGGCACAAGCCAGCGGCTAGTGACCGGACAACGTGCTGAGCAGCGAGCAGAAGGGCCCCACGCAGATCGTGGAGATGCTGGGAGACTGCACTTCGGTGCTGGAGCGGCTCAGGGTCGGGGCTTCTCGGACCCCAGAGCACTCACCAGAGAATTGCTTCGATGGTCGTGCTGGTTAAGAGCGTGCAGGTTCTGATGATGGCTGGTCCCTCGAGGTCTCGTCGCACCCACAGATCACAGCTGAGCTGATGACGTGGGTAGAGGTCAGAGGTGCCAGGGAAGCCGGTTCTCGTCGAGCTGGGCCGTCGGATTCCTTGAGGAAGGACTTACAGCAAACCGCAGAGTTCTTAGATGGTGCCCGCTGATGCAGGGTGACTACTCCTTAGTCACAAGGGAGAAATCTTGAGAAGAGTCTCGAATGTCCTTTCGTAGAAATTAGTTCTTGATTCAAAGATGATCTAATTTGGAAGGGTCCCCGCTCCGGCCTTTATTTTAAAGAAAGGGGTGGGTACATGACTAGGTCCTGCCCTAAGGGTGGGACCAGGAAGGGGGGTAGTTACACCCCTCTCCCCTGCCGGACTTTCCCCAGGCCAGGGCTGGTGCCCCTGGAACTGGTTCTAACCGGCAGATGCGTAGTGAGCACCGGGGTGCCACTCCGCAGTCACCTTCTCGCAAAAGCCCTACCTACCCAGAATACACAAACCCTGTCTGGGACGGTGCGAACACCGCCCTCGACAGGAAACCCTTTGTCCAAGCTCTCCTCGCTGGAAGGACTCCCAGCAGCAGGAGGTCAGACTCGTGTCTGTGGTGGCAGCATCCATTTTGTGGAGCTGAGGCTTTAGTTAACTTTAACCGGGGTTCACAGTTACGTACATGTCGTGTCCCTCTAGAAGGGTGGAATGCTAACCTCGTCGCCAGAATTGGTGAGAGGGCAGCATCCCGATTCGTATGACACCTTACTCGACATGCCTTGATAACGCGACACCGAAGTTACCGATGTGGTACGCGTTATCATGGAACAGCCATTGGGTCTTGATTCCGCCAGCTGCAACCGGGCTCGGCTCGGGCCAGAACCTAGTTCACACGAGCCCACGCACTCTGCCTTCAGGATTGTCAAGGCCTGCCATAGGAGTGACTGATAGGAACTCGGGTGTCCATTGTATGGTTAGATATAGAGCTACTATACCTAAAGCAAAGGGTGATTACACGACTTTGCCCCAGCTGTCATGCAGCCAGTTGTGTCAAATTTAGGAGGCCAGCCAGGGGTGGCATAATACATGCTGCAGCCCCTGGCGGCCCTGGGTACACCTATGCCCTGCGTTACGGGGTCTGATAAGGTGGCCCAGTACCAATTGGTAAATGCACCTAGGGTACATATCGTAATTTAGAAAGAGAACAGCCAGGCTGTGGGTCTGATTGGCAGGCCCACAGCCAGAGAAAGTCGTAAACCAGTGAAACAAAAGCAAAAAATCTGGGTGATCATAGGATTGCAGACCCTACTCTCCTACATGACCCCCCCCCCAAACGTCGGAACAATAAGCTAACCTTGACCAGGTGAGTCTTCTTGTTCTAAGTGGAAATATCTGGAGAGCCCATCGGCATTGCCATGATCAGTACCAGGTCTATGTTCCACTGTAAAGTCCATCCCCTGTAGGGAAATGGACCACCTAAGCAGTTTGGGGTTTTCACCCTTCATCTGATTTAGCCATAAGAGGGGCTTATGGTCGGTCTGAATCTTGAAGTGAGTGCCAAACAAGTATGGCCTCAACTTCTTCAGGGCCCAAACCACAGCAAAGGCCTCCCTCTCAATAGCTGACCAATTCTTCTCTCTAGGGGTCAGCCTTCTGCTTATAAAAGCAATGGGCTGGTCTTGACCATCAAAATTCAGTTGAGAAAGAACAGCTCCCACACCCAACTCAGAAGCATCTGTTTGGACAATTAATGGTTTGGAGTAGTCCGGACTCTTAAGGATAGGCGCCGTGCACATGGCCTGCTTTAGGTCATCGAATGCTTTTTGACAGCTCGCTGTCCACTGAACCTTCTTTGGCATTTTCTTGCTTGTCAGTTCGTTTAATGGTGTCACGATGGAACCATAGTTCCTGACAAACTTCCGGTAGTATCCAGTCAGGCCCAAGAAAGCTCGAACCTGAGTCTGGGTGGTTGGAGGAGCCCAGTCCCTGATTGACTGTATTTTGCTCTCCAGTGGCTGAACCTGGCCTCCACCTACAAGGTGGCCCAGGTATACAACCTGTGTCTGCCCTATCTGGCACTTGGTGGCCTTGATAGTGAGGCCTGCTGCTTGCAGAGCCTCTAACGCTTTCCGCAGGTGGACCAGGTGATCCTCCCAGGTGGAGCTAAAGACAGCAATATCGTCTAGATACGCCGCACAGAAGTCATCCAGCCCAGTAAGGACTTGATTCACCAACCTTTGGAAGGTGGCAGGTGCATTTTTCAGACCAAAGGGCATCACCACGAACTGATAATGCCCACCAGGGGTAGAAAATGCGGTCTTAGGCTTGGCGTCCTCAGCTAACCTGATTTGCCAATTCCCAGCTGTCAGGTCAAACGTACTTAAGTAGTTGGCCGAAGCCAATCTATCGATAAGCTCGTCTGCCCTTGGTATTGGGTGGGCGTCAGTCTTAGTGACTGCATTGAGACCCCTGTAGTCTACGCAGAACCTCATCTCTTTCTTACCGCCCTGGGTGTGAGGTTTCGGCACTAGAACTACGGGACTAGCCCAAGGGCTATCCGAGGGTTCAATGACTCCCAGCTCCAACATTTTCTGCACTTCACTCTTGATGCAGTCTCTAACGTGATCAGGCTGCCGGTAGATTTTACTCTTGACGGGCAAGCTGTCACCAGTGTCAACCTCATGGGTGCACCAATCGGTCTGACTGGGTGTTAGAGAGAACATATGTCTGAAAGACTGAAGAACCTGTTTACAGTCTTTCTGTTGATGTTCGGAGAGGCTGCCACAAAAGACAACACCATCGACCGATCCATCGTCAGGATTCTGAGTGAGCAGGTCGGGGAGAGGGTCACTCTCCTCTTCCTGTCCCTCATCTAGGGCCATGAGCAAACTCATGTCCTTCCTGTCGACATATGCCTTGAGCTTGTTGACATGAAGCACCCTGTGGGGGCTCCGGGGAGTTCCCAGGTCGACCAGGTAGGTGACCTCTCCCTTTTTCTCCAGGATGGTGTAGGGCCCGGACCATTTGTCCTTGAGTGCTGCTGGGGCCACTGGCTCCAACACCCACACCTTCTGTCCGGGCTGGTAAACAGTCAAGACAGCCTTTTGGTCATGCCAAGCTTTTTGGAGTTCTTGGCTGGCCTTAAGGTTTTCAGATGCCTTCTCCATGTATTCAGCCATCCGCGAGCGGAGGCCAAGCACATAGTCCACTATGTTGGCTGCAGGCTTTTTGAGAGGTCTCTCCCATCCTTCCTTTACCAAACATAGGGGTCCTCTCACAGGATGCCCGTACAAAAGTTCAAAAGGGCTGTAGCCAACCCCCTTCTGTGGGACTTCTCTGTAAGCGAATAAAAGGCAGGGGATCAGGACGTCCCATCTACGCCGAAGCTTTTCAGGTAGTCCATGAATCATCCCTTTTAGGGTCCTGTTGAATCTCTCAACAAGCCCATTGCATTGTGGATGATAGGGTGTAGTGAACTTGTAGTTGACACCACATTCCTTCCACATAGCAGTTAAGTAGCTCGACATAAAGTTTGCACCTCTGTCGGAGACGACCTCCTTAGGGAAGCCCACTCTGGAGAATACTCCAACTAGGGCTCTTGCCACAACAGGTGCTGTTGTGGTCCTAAGGAGAATAGCTTCAGGATACCTGGTGGCATGATCCACTACCACCAGTATAAACTTGTGCCCTGATGCTGTTGGTGGTTCCATGGGACCGACGATGTCGATCCCCACCCGTTCAAAGGGCACCCCCACCACAGGCATTGGTATAAGGGGGGCCTTTGTCGTGCCACCTGACTTACCACTGGCTTGGCAAGTGACACAGGAGCGGCAAAACTCCTTTGTATCTTCGTTCATATGAGGCCAGTGAAAGTGTGAGACAAGCCTGTCCCACGTTTTCGTCTGGCCTAAGTGACCTGCTAAGGGAATCTCGTGGGCCAAGGTAAGTAGGAAACCACGCTGAGACAAGGGTACAACCAGCCTCCTGGTCATGCCAGGCTTGGGGTCTCTTGACTCAGTGTACAGGAGTCCATCTTCCCAGTATACCTTGTGGGTACCTGTGGCGTTCCCAGCAGCCTCAGCAGCAGCCTGCTGTCTGAGGGGTTCAAGAGAAGGGCAGTCTAACTGGTCCTTCCCCAGGTCTTCCCTTGAGGGTCCCCCTGAACCCAAGAATTCAACTTGATCAAGTTCGAACTCCCTAGGCTCAGTTTCCCTCAATTCCCGTAGGTCAGCCTCCTCTGAGACTTGATCCACGACCTGGGGCAAGGGGGAAGGCGCAGCCTTAACCCTACCGCTCTTTTTCTTGGGAGGTGTCTGGTCCGTTGTTCCAGGATCCAGCACCTGTTCAGTGGGGCATTTCCTGACCTGTGACCTGGTCACAGCGAACACATGTGCTGGCAAGCCTAACATTTCCATGTGAGTCCGGTGCTCCACTTCTGACCATTGTGATGACTCCAAATCATTGCCCAACAAACAATCCACTGGGAGGTCTGAACTAACTACAACCTTCTTTTGGCCAGTTACCCCTCCCCAGGAAAAAGCTACAATTGCCATACTGTGATTGGTAGTGACATTGCTTGCATTGGTCACCAGGAATTCTGTACCTGGCATGATCTGTCCAGGGTCCACAAAGTTAGGTGTCACCATGGTGACACTGGCACAAGTGTCCCTATAGGCCTGAGCCATTTTTCCGTTTATGAAAGGCGTCTGTCTGTATTTGCCCAAAGTATTGGGACTTACGTCAGGGGACATATCCACATCCCCTGTACTGACAAGGACAGCCTGAGTGAGTGTGCCAACTAAGTTGTCACGCCCCTCAGAACCCAGGGTTAACCCTACTAAACCCTTGGGAGGTGCACTACCACTGCTGGCTGTACTAGGGGGCACAGGTGCCTTAGGGGCTGCAGTGGCAGGAGTCTGCCCTCCTCCTTTCTTGGTGCACTCACTAAACCAGTGAGATTTACTTTTGCAGTATTGGCACCATCTTTTAGATTGGCCTTCTTTCTTCTTTTGGGGAGCCTGACCCCCACCCTCTTTGGGTTGTTGGGGACCTGTTGAAGACTTCTGGTCATTTTGTTCCCCCTTAGAATCTTTACCCTTCTGGTCTGCTTTCTTCTGACCACCTTGATTCTGGCCCTGGTTCTGTTTAACTCTTGTACGAACCCATCTGTCTGCCTTCTTTCCCAATTCTTGGGGAGAGGTCAGATCCGAGTCGACAAGATGCTGATGCAACAACTGGTTCTGACAATTGTTTAAAATTTGCTCTCTCATCATCAAATTATACAATCCTTCGTAATCAGTAACCTTACTGCCCAGCAACCAGCCTTCAAAAGCCTTAGTGGCACAATCGACAAAGTCAGACCAATCTTGAGACTGCGTTTTCTGGGTATCCCGGAACAGCACCCTGTACTGCTCCGTGGTTAGGCCAAACCCTTCGACGAGTGTATTCTTCAAGACGTGGTAATCATTAGCATCCTCTACCCTTGTGGTGAGGAGCTTGTCTCTTCCTTTACCTTCAAAGGAGAGCCACAAGATAGCTGCCCACTGACTCTGGGGAACACCTTGCACAGTGCAGGCCCTCTCCAAAGCAGTAATCCATTTGTGGATGTCGTCCCCTTGTTTAAAGGGGGGCACTATCTTACCAAGGTGTTTCGTATCAAAACTCCTTTCCCTATTGCTAGGTATAATGCTGCCACCAGTGGGGACTGCCCCACTTAACTGTTGCTCTCTAGCAAAGGCAAGCCTCTCTTTGGCCAGGGCAAGTTCTTCCCTTTCAATCCTCAGATTAGCTGCCCTTTCCTTAGCTTCGTACACTCTCCTCTGAGGGGACGTCATCCCTCTTTGAGAAGAGTTGTGAGAGCCATTGGTTTGAAGGGATCTGCCAGAGTCTCTTGACAGAGATCGGGCTCGTCCATTCCCAATGTTAAGCTGACCTGATAGTGGCCCCAGGGGTCCCCCAGTACCACTGTCATGTTTGCTTAAGTTGGACCTGCTTAGTCTAACGACTTCTACCTGTCCCATATCTGCCTCATCCCCAGAGGGATCCTCATCCTCATCATCCTCCACATCTTCGTTCTCAGTTGCGAGGTGGATGAGGTCAGGATCGTCTCTGGTTCCCTCGAGGGGAGGCATGTCTCCTTCTGGATTAGAAGAGCTGGGAAGGATCTCAGCTTTTCTGGCATCATAAGTCTCCAAGAGACCAATCAGAAAGGACGTTGTGGGGTTAGACCCCTGCTTGATCTTCCTGGAGTGACACACTTGTCTTAACTCCTTGAAGCTCAGCACAGTATATCTTGAAGGGATGACCTGTGGAGGGTCAACTGACACAAGGGGAGACTCAGAGTTTCCTCCTTTGTCCGACATACTGTTTCTAGTGTGGTGTAAGTGATGCACCTACCTACACTATGTGTTTACCTACTGATCCCTTGCTAAGAGTTGCAGCCAAGGTGTGCTAAGCCTTGAGGAGCTACAACAGCTGGTTCAGTAGAACTCAGAGTATTCTAAGCTTTAGTTATATGTACTAACAGTACTTATGTGATCTTTCAACAAGATATTCTTAGGATACGTGTGGTAAAACAACAGCAAGCTCAAATCCCAACCGCTGCTCACCAATGTGAGAAGTTGGCCCGATATGCAACGTTCGCTATTCTAGCGACCGCTATGTATCGTTCCAACGACCCTTATGGTGTTTGGTTGTAAGTCAACCTATAGACCAGCTATCCTAGTAGCGTGGATACGAGCAGTCTAAGGCTAAAGACTCGAGAGGGTGTGTTAAGCCAGCTGTTATACCACATATACCCCTTGAACACCCGGTGAAAGGACACCACACAAGTGTTATGAAAATAAACAGTATATTTATTAAGAATCACAACAGCCCTGTACTCTTTATGAGGACAGGGTACTAAGCACAAACCAAATCTCTTAGGAAAATACTTCAAGTGCACAATTAAAACAAGTGTCCGAAGACACGGGAAGTTTAGTGGTCTCGGGCGGACCCGATAAGGCAAGTCGGAAGCGAGGGACTCAGGATCCTAGAGTAAGGAGGCTATGCAGGCGCCGAAGTTACCTAGCCACGAGGGCTGCGGCTGCACAAATCTTACAGGCGTCGGGGGTCTTCGCTGACGAGCCAGGAGCCGGAAGAAAAGGAGTTGCTGGCCGGCGACCAGTGATGAATAGTTCGTAGAGATCCAAGCCTGGATCAGAGATCGTTGATACCTGAAAGCAGAGGGGAGCAAGTTCGTACTACTAGCCAGTAGTCAGAGGGTACCAGGAGGGCACCGGTTGGCCGTCACCTCGACCAGGTGAGTGGGCGACGCTAGGCTCTGCAGTCTCACGGACCAGGAGGCGTTGTCGGCGACCAGGATGGAGGTGCGAGCTGTCCCACGAAGGATGATGCTGTCGGCGTCGCTGGGCCCAGGATTGGGGCAACAAGCCTTGGCAGATCTCAGGGCCACGTGGTAGGCCTAAGATGGCGTCTTGAATGGACCAGGAGGGTCCGGGGTGCTCCTCTCGGAAAAGGGAGCAAGGGCCGATCTGGAGCAACCAGACCAGCAGAGTTGTTTGTCGGTCGTCGTCAAGGAAGGGCACAAGCCAGCGGCTAGTGACCGGACAACGTGCTGAGCAGCGAGCAGAAGGGCCCCACGCAGATCGTGGAGATGCTGGGAGACTGCACTTCGGTGCTGGAGCGGCTCAGGGTCGGGGCTTCTCGGACCCCAGAGCACTCACCAGAGAATTGCTTCGATGGTCGTGCTGGTTAAGAGCGTGCAGGTTCTGATGATGGCCGGTCCCTCGAGGTCTCGTCGCACCCACAGATCACAGCTGAGCTGATGACGTGGGTAGAGGTCAGAGGTGCCAGGGAAGCCGGTTCTCGTCGAGCTGGGCCGTCGGATTCCTTGAGGAAGGACTTACAGCAAACCGCAGAGTTCTTAGATGGTGCCCGCTGATGCAGGGTGACTACTCCTTAGTCACAAGGGAGAAATCTTGAGAAGAGTCTCGAATGTCCTTTCGTAGAAAGTAGTTCTTGATTCAAAGATGATCTAATTTGGAAGGGTCCCCGCTCCGGCCTTTATTCTAAAGAAAGGGGTGGGTACATGACTAGGTCCTGCCCTAAGGGTGGGACCAGGAAGGGGGGTAGTTACACCCCTCTCCCCTGCCGGACTTTCCCCAGGCCAGGGCTGGTGCCCCTGGAACTGGTTCTAACCGGCAGATGCGTAGTGAGCACCGGGGTGCCACTCCGCAGTCACCTTCTCGCAAAAGCCCTACCTACCCAGAATACACAAACCCTGTCTGGGACGGTGCGAACACCGCCCTCGACAGGAAACCCTTTGTCCAAGCTCTCCTCGCTGGAAGGACTCCCAGCAGCAGGAGGTCAGACTCGTGTCTGTGGTGGCAGCATCCATTTTGTGGAGCTGAGGCTTTAGTTAACTTTAACCGGGGTTCACAGTTACGTACATGTCGTGTCCCTCTAGAAGGGTGGAATGCTAACCTCGTCGCCAGAATTGGTGAGAGGGCAGCATCCCGATTCGTATGACACCTTACTCGACATGCCTTGATAACGCGACACCGGAGTTACCGATGTGGTACGCGTTATCATGGAACAGCCATTGGGTCTTGATTCCGCCAGCTGCAACCGGGCTCGGCTCGGGCCAGAACCTAGTTCACACGAGCTCACGCACTCTGCCTTCAGGATTGTCAAGGCCTGCCATAGGAGTGAAACCAGTGAAACAAAAGCAAAAAATCTGGGTGATCATAGGATTGCAGACCCTACTCTCCTACAGCCACTATTTGTGGTTTAAAGCCGCTTTGTCAATATGGTACCTTTCATGCAGGTATCTGCGTGAAAGGGGCGTGCAATGGGTGTTTATGCGGGCGTTCCACCACAACACCCATAGCTTTTGGCGAGCCCAGATTTACAAGGAGGTGTAAACCTGAGGCAGCGGCAACAACTAACGACGTGCAAAAGCAGGCGTTAGCATGGCGCAACGAGGAGAAATGCTTTTATTTCTCCTGGTTTTTGCTTTTTCTATGTGTGCTGCAGAATGCAGACCATATAGAAAGAGTAAAACGCCATGAATGATTGTTTATGTGCAGGAAGGGTCCCTACCTGCACATAAACAATAATCCCTGCAACCCTGGCGCCCTTGCACCATGGCTCAAGAGTGTCTGTGTGGGCGCTAGGCAGCTTTTTCAGAGCCAGCACAAGGGAAAGCACAGGGACGTGCCATATTCTTGTAAATACTCCGCATCCCTCTGTTTTTGAATTGACGCAGCACCGCACTGTGCTATTTCCTTGCACATATACCCCTCAGCCACAAGGCAGGCCAGTGGGGCAGTAGAAGGGCCAGTCACCTGGCAGCCTGGGACAGTGAGTTGAACTTCGGTTCAGAGCAGGGGCGACAGGCACAGCTCGCCGGAAGGAGGCGGGCGTGCAGCGGGGGGGGTGGTCGCAGGCTGCATTGAAAAAATGAAAAAATAGGAACACTTACCTGCCCGCCGGGTCCTGTGTCTTCTCTCCTGCTCGCCTGTATCTGACTCCAGGTCGGAACAGGAAGCAGGTAGTCAGGCTCCCACCCCTGAGCCAATCACAACGCTGCAATGCAGCATTGTGATTGGTCTGAGCACCGTGACACAGCGCTATGCCAGGGATTCTCGTGGTGGGCATGTTCCCCATGCAGGCTGTAATTCAACTTGTATGGAGAAGGGGGAAAGTGCGCATGACTGTTTTGGGCGGCCCGAGAGTGTTCTACCACTCCTGCCTGCAGCACCACCTGCCCCCTCACACTCTGCCGCAGCAGGAGGACAAAAAAAATCATAATAACATTCCGTAGTAATCATTTTATTTGTTCCTTTCTTTTGCTGCTTTTGAGCAGTTGGGCAACGCTTCTCCGCCTTAGTGGAGAAGCCGCCACTGGTTCAGAGCGGCTTGGGAGGAGTCTGACACATGTCAGATTGGAAGGGCTAGAGCAGTCACATGGCAGGCCATGGGGGCTGGGGTAGGACCACTTGAATATGAGACCAGTGGGGCAGGGCAGAGCCAATCACCTGCTGGGCCAGTGTAGCTGAGGACAAGTCAATCCAGAGGTAGAACTGGACAGGATTTGGGGGGCACCACGTGTTCGTACTTTTTTTTAGTTTAACAAAAACAGCTCCCCTACTTTGCATTAAAATACAATTGTCCTGGGATGGTTATTTCGAAGAGCTGAGATGTCTCAGCCGAAGTCGAATGGAGGGGGCCTCTAGTGCTGTGAAGAGAGGGATGGACAGACAGCTGGACAAGAAACAAGCCTTCTAGCCAGGGTGCCTGCTGCCTGAGAGAAATGTAAATGTGTTCAATTGGTTCATATGCAAATGTAGGGACTGCGTGGAAGCCGGTATTGGCTGTATCTGCTGGGGTCCCTTGAGGCTTTGTGATGACGCAGGTGTGTTCTTTGTGAGAGGTATTTCAGGGGTGTCACCAGCCGAGCTGTGGGGTGCATACTCTTAACCCAGAGGCGCGCCCTCCGAGGCCTGGTTCTCGGCCACTCTTCAATTGGTAAAAGGCATTGTAAGGCGCTTGAATGTAAGTGGAGGAGGGAATATAATTGAGTGGATAAAGAATCCTTCAAAAAAGCACAACTATTATGTAGCCATAACGAAAGTTAAACAAATGTATTACAAGGTGCAAATTGGAAAAACAGGAAATAACTCGAAAACATTGTTTGCGATAGTTAAGAGTTTTATGACCCCATCTGCCTGCACACACTCCAAAGAGGCATCAGGTGAGTGGTGTGAAGAACTGGCAGGTTTGTTCGCATCCAAAGTCCAAAGTATCCAGGCAGGCCTAGGAGTAGGCAGAATACCGGCTACTGATGTAGAAACCTCCATGAAGATATCTGTGAGCAAGTCAAACCTGACTCCTCGAAGCCATCTCTCTAAAGGGGTCTCTCACGGCGCTCGAAACCTTGAAGTCAGGGTCTCGAATGACCCAGGCCCCCTAAACTGCCAGCTGCAGGGGCTGCGATCATTCGTCCAGTGGTCAACAAGGTTCTTAATACATCTCTAGGAACAGCCACGGGTTCTGGAGTTTGGAAACAGGCACCGACTCTACCGACTCTACCCCTTCTAAAAAAGCCAACAGCAGATCCGGCCGCCCCATCTTGCCACAGACCACCTGCCCGCTGCCGACATTTTCCAAGATACGAGAGAAGCAGCTAAATGGACAACTGTGGAATCATGTGGAGAGTAAGAGGCTTCTCCGCCCAGGTCAATCCGGCTTTAGAGCCCGGCACAGCACAGAAACGCTCTGGTAGAGGTATTGGAATTCATCAGGGGTACCCTGGACAGGGGGGGGGGGGGGGTGCAGCTGCAGTAATATTATTGGATCTGTCGGCAGCGTTCAACACGGTCCCGCAAGCTCTTCTCTTAGATCGTCTTCAGGAGATAGGACTAACAGGGCAAGCCTGGAGCTGGTTAAAATCATTTTTTACAAAACAGAAGCGAACACATCTGGATTCCCCCCGCTCCTCAAGTCCCCAAAAGGTGGATACAGGGCTCCCTCAGGGATTGACGTTAAGCCCTACACTTTTTAATATTTATCTCACCCCGTTGATCCAGCTAGCAGAAAAAGTAGGAGCAAAAGTGATCGCCTACGTGGATGACACACAGTTATTTCTTCTCCTGGAAGAAGGCGACAGAGCTGATAAGCTCTCACGATAAAACCTGTCTTACCGCAGTCTTTCATTGGGTAGCAAAGGCGCAATTGAAATGTAATGAGGATAAAACTGAAATTCTACTCTTCGGGAGTTCTCCCCACAGTTCTGGCTAATGTTTTGCCTGGAGATGCATCCCTGCCGGATCCCAAAGAGATCCGGTAATAAATTTGGGGATTTGGTTTGATAATACGCTGTCATTTTTTACCACAAATTGACAGGTTGGCTGGAACCTGCTTTGGCCTCATGAGATCCCTGAAGAAATGTCTGCCTCTCTTATCGATCCATGCAAAGAAATCAGTAAATGATCACGTCCCGTATTGACTACGGCAATGCCCTGTATGTGGGCCTCCCGGAATATCTCCTGGATATACTTCAGGTGATCCAGAATGCGACAGTTCGACTTTGACTCAACCTCCCAAGACGGACGCACATCAGGCCGCATCTTCGGGGTCACCATTGGTCGCTACTTAGGGAGAGAGGGAGATTCAAGTCTACGGTGCTGGCTCATGCAGCCCTGTATGGCAAGGGACCTACCTACGTCAGCACCAGATTTAGCATCTACAACCCAACAAGACAGCTGCGAACTACCAATACATCTCAGGTACGCCCCGCTAGGATCGCAGACAGAGGGCAGCAGGTGCATCACTCACTTTTTTGGCTGCAGCGGCATGGAATCCACTTCCTTTGGAATTACGCGTTATAAGAGATCCAGGGCTGTTTAAAAAAAAGCTGAAAACCTGGTTCTTCACGACAAACTGAGCTTGTTTTTCTCTCTGGCCTCGCACAATATAAGTTTCATATCATATCATCATATCATATCATTGTAAAAAGGTTTGCCCTAGAGATATTCTGTCTATTACCAAAAATCTATATTTTGGAAGCACTTTTTTAATCATAAATGTAAATCTTTTTTGCACATTTTGTGACATGTTATTTTACTCTTTGTCTAACACAAGTTCTGAATAATGACTTCCATCTCCGCAGCCCCCACTGCACGAACTCGGATTCCATCTTGTGGCTTCTGGCCACTCACAGTGGCACCTGCGGTGATCGCATTAACCAGTGGAGGGTTAATGACGTAAAATCGTGCCCTTCCCACTGATTCGTTCACCGCGCACTTATGCTTCATTTGGGCATTGGTTACTTTACCTTCAGGCACCTGGAGATAAAAGCCCAACAGAAAAGCACAGAATGTTTTGTTCTTTTAAGCCACACCCTCAGCTACGCACACTGGCCCGGCCCTGGACTCGGGATCACAGATCCAGACTTGTTGTTAATACACTTGGACCACAGAGTTATCACAATGACATAATATAAAATGATGGAATGCCCTTTCAGAATGTGGGAAGAGGCTCCGGAGGTACACAAGACTGGTCATATCTAAGGTACACTGGGCTGGGTCACAGCCATGTCATATGTATGGTACACAGAGGGTCACAGCCATGTCATATGTAAGGCACACAGTGCTGGGTCACACCCATGTCATATGCATGGTACAGGGTGCTGGGTCACAGCCATGTCTTATGTAAGGTACTCAGGGCTGTCATATATACGGTACACAGTGCTGGGTCACAGCCATTTTATATGTACAGTACACAGTGCTTGGTCACAGCCATGTCTTATGTAAGGTACACAGTGCTGGGTCACAGCCATATCATATGTAAGGTACACAGTGCTGGGTCACAGCCATATCATATGTACGGTACACAGTGTTGGGTCACAGCCATATCATATGTACGGTACACAGTGCTGGGTCACAGCCATGTCATATGCATGGTACACAGTGCTGGGTCGCAGCCATGCCATATGTACGGTACACAGTGCTGGGTCACAGCCATGTCATATGTACGGTACACAGGGCAGGGTCACAGCAATGTCATATGTACGGTACACAGTGCTGGGTCACAGCCATGTCTTATGTAAGGTACACAGTGCTGGATCACAGCCATGTCATATGTACGGTACACAGTGCTGGGTCACAACCATATCATATGTACGGTATACAGTGCTGGGTCACAGCCATGCCATATGTACGGTACACAGTGCTAAGTGACAGCCATGTCATATGTACGGTATACAGTGCTGAGTGACAGCCATGTCATATGCAAGGTACACAGTGCTGGGTCACAGCCATGCCACATATATGGGGCACAGTGCTGGGACACAGCCATGTCATATGTACGGTACACAGGGCTCGGTCACAGCCATGTCATATGTAAGGTACACAGTGCTGGGTCACAGCCATGTCATATGCACGGTATACAGTGCTGGGTCACAGCCATGTCCTATGTACGGTATACAGTGCTGAGTGACAGCCATGTCATATGTACGGTACACAGTGCTGGGTCACAGCCATGTCATATGCACGGTACACAGGGCTGGGTCACAGCCATGTCATATGCACGGTACACAGTGCTGGGTCACAGCCATGTCATATGTAAGGTACACAGTGCTGAGTGACAGCCATGTCATATGTATGGTACACAGAGGGTCACAGCCATGTCATATGTATGGTCACAGCCATGTCATATGTATGGTACACAGAGGGTCACAGCCATGTCATATGTACGGTACACAGAGGGTCACAGCCATGTCATATGTATGGTACACAGAGGGTCAGTCATATGTATGGTACACAGAGGGTCACAGCCATGTCAGATGTAAGGTACACAGAGGGTCACAGCCATGTCATATGTATGGTACACAGAGGGTCACAGCCATGTCAGATGTAAGGTACACAGAGGGTCACAGCCATGTCATATGTATGGTACACAGAGGGTCACAGCCATGTCATATGTATGGTACACAGAGGGTCACAGCCATGTCATATGTATGGTACACAGAGGGTCACCGCCATGTCATATGTATGGTACACAGAGGGTCACAGCCATGTCAGATGTAAGGTACACAGAGGGTCACAGCCATGTCATATGTATGGTACACAGAGGGTCACAGCCATGTCAGATGTAAGGTACACAGAGGGTCACAGCCATGTCATATGTAAGGTACACAGAGGGTCACAGCCATGTCATATGTACGGTACACAGGGCTGGGTCACAGCCATGTCATGTACGGTACACAGAGGGTCACAGCCATGTCATATGTATGGTACACAGAGGGTCACAGCCATGTCATATGCACGGTACACAGGGCTGGGTCACAGCCATGTCATGTACGGTACACAGTGCTGGGTCACAGCCATGCCATATGTACGGTACACAGTGCTGGGTCACAGCCATGCTATATGTACGGTACACAGTGCTGGGTCACAGCCATGCCATATGTACGGTACACAGTGCTGGGTCACCGCCATATCATATGTATGGTACACAGAGGGTCACAGCCATGTCAGATGTAAGGTACCCAGAGGGTCACAGCCATGTCATATGTATGGTACACAGAGGGTCACAGCCATGTCAGATGTAAGGTACACAGAGGGTCACAGCCATGTCATATGTAAGGTACACAGAGGGTCACAGCCATGTCATATGTACGGTACACAGGGCTGGGTCACAGCCATGTCATGTACGGTACACAGGGGGTCACAGCCATGTCATATGTATGGTACACAGAGGGTCACAGCCATGTCATATGCACGGTACACAGGGCTGGGTCACAGCCATGTCATGTACGGTACACAGTGCTGGGTCACAGCCATGCCATATGTACGGTACACAGTGCTGGGTCACAGCCATGTCAGATGTAAGGTACACAGAGGGTCACAGCCATGTCATATGTATGGTACACAGAGGGTCACAGCCATGTCATATGCATGGTACACAGGGCTGGGTCACAGCCATGTCATGTACGGTACACAGTGCTGGGTCACAGCCATGCCATATGTACGGTACACAGTGCTGGGTCACAGCCATGCTATATGTACGGTACACAGTGCTGGGTCACAGCCATGCCATATGTACGGTACACAGTGCTGGGTCACCGCCATATCATATGTATGGTACACAGAGGGTCACAGCCATGTCAGATGTAAGGTACCCAGAGGGTCACAGCCATGTCATATGTATGGTACACAGAGGGTCACAGCCATGTCAGATGTAAGGTACACAGAGGGTCACAGCCATGTCATATGTAAGGTACACAGAGGGTCACAGCCATGTCATATGTACGGTACACAGGGCTGGGTCACAGCCATGTCATGTACGGTACACAGGGGGTCACAGCCATGTCATATGTATGGTACACAGAGGGTCACAGCCATGTCATATGCACGGTACACAGGGCTGGGTCACAGCCATGTCATGTACGGTACACAGTGCTGGGTCACAGCCATGCCATATGTACGGTGCACAGTGCTGGGTCACAGCCATGTCAGATGTAAGGTACACAGAGGGTCACAGCCATGTCATATGTATGGTACACAGAGGGTCAGTCATATGTATGGTACACAGAGGGTCACAGCCATGTCAGATGTAAGGTACACAGAGGGTCACAGCCATGTCATATGTATGGTACACAGAGGGTCACAGCCATGTCAGATGTAAGGTACACAGAGGGTCACAGCCATGTCATATGTATGGTACACAGAGGGTCACAGCCATGTCATATGTATGGTACACAGAGGGTCACAGCCATGTCATATGTATGGTACACAGAGGGTCACCGCCATGTCATATGTATGGTACACAGAGGGTCACAGTCATGTCAGATGTAAGGTACACAGAGGGTCACAGCCATGTCATATGTATGGTACACAGAGGGTCACAGCCATGTCAGATGTAAGGTACACAGAGGGTCACAGCCATGTCATATGTAAGGTACACAGAGGGTCACAGCCATGTCATATGTACGGTACACAGGGCTGGGTCACAGCCATGTCATGTACGGTACACAGAGGGTCACAGCCATGTCATATGTATGGTACACAGAGGGTCACAGCCATGTCATATGCACGGTACACAGGGCTGGGTCACAGCCATGTCATGTACGGTACACAGTGCTGGGTCACAGCCATGCCATATGTACGGTACACAGTGCTGGGTCACAGCCATGTCATATGCACGGTACACAGGGCTGGGTCACAGCCATGTCATGTACGGTACACAGAGGGTCACAGCCATGTCATATGTATGGTACACAGAGGGTCACAGCCATGTCATATGCACGGTACACAGGGCTGGGTCACAGCCATGTCATGTACGGTACACAGTGCTGGGTCACAGCCATGCCATATGTACGGTACACTGTGCAGGGTCACAGCCATGTCATATGCACGGTACACAGGGCTGGGTCACAGCCATATCATATGTACGGTACACAGTGCTGGGTCACAGCCATGTCATATGCACGGTACACAGTGCTGGGTCACAGCCATATCATATGTACGGTATACAGTGCTGAGTGACAGCCATGTCATATGCACGGTACACATATTCCCTGTATGCCCCCCTTCATTCTCATATTAGATGTTTTGTGGCTAATTCACAAAGCATAAAAGAGTATGTAAAAGGGTACCACAGTAGTAATAGTTTACATTCTCCAAAATGCCTTTTTGAATAGGCCTCATTTTCAGAAGTAGGCTGTCTTGCAGCCTCCATCTGCAGAACAAACGGAGCTGTTTGACCCTGCATGAGCCAGTTTATCCTTGTGAACCTCAGGTGCCAGATTGAACAACAGCGAATAATGATTCCCAATGTATCCAAGGTTACTCAGCCGACAGAGGCTTATGAGCCGGGGTTCGGACGAGGAGGGAGGATGACTAGTCGCAAGGCAGATGCAGGTACCTGCATGGACCAGTTTATCCCTGCGTATCCTCCACCTGCTGTAGTGATGTCATGAAAATATTAGAACTGAGGCATGTAGTCATGGCCACATGTGGAATGTAGAATACGTTAATGTTCTAGGATTAAAATGTAGCTCTGCTAGAGTACAGCTGGAGGCTGTGATGGTGCAGATGAGATAACTGCTCTGTTCATATGAGAATAAACAGCTTTATCTCAAGTGAGACTCAGCGACATTACAGATTGGCGTTGAGCGCCGATACGAACGAAAGCGCGATCATGTATTCAAGCAAGTAAGTGTGCTATGTGGCTTGTAAAATATCGACACTCAACGTAAAAGGCAAAGCAAGCTATTTTATAGTACCAGACCATAAGCGTTGCAGATGGTTTAAACTTACCAATAATTGAAGGGATTTACCACTTAAAAGGAATGACGCTTACAGTTTGGCATGTGCTGAGCTCCCCATATTTTTTTTTTTTTTTTTATAAAACCTTTATTGAGGAACATGAAGATACAGTAGCAATTTTACAGCCATGTCGGGTCAGTTAGCAATCGCTCCAGAAACAGTTCAAGATGAATAAATACACAGCCCTTGAGCCGACAACCCTAGGGCCCGGCAGCAATCAAACAATCATGTTGTGTCGTACATTACACCACAGGAGGAATCAGGTTTTTGTTTTTTTGTTTTTAAGAAAAAATAAAAACCCACCAACCAAAAAAAGAAAATAACTGCAGAGGCTAAACTGAAGACAGAGACATGAGTGTTCCTTCTGGGGAGGGAGTACCACATCCATAGCTGTTTCATAGTCTATAGGAAGAGGGGAGGGGGGAGGGGGAGGGGGAAGAGAGATAGCCTGCGATAAATAGACAAATCGAAACCAGAAGGAACATCACGCTAGGGGGAGTGCAGCGCTTCCGGTGGAGGCTCAAATGGAGGGGTACAAATTTCGCCACAGTATTGGTTCCACTGATTCCACACCCTTCCCCATTTCTTGGGTCTGCCCTGGGCGATGTAAACTGTTTTTTCACGAAACATACACCAGTCCATGTTTCTAGACCAGGCCGACAGGCTGGGAGCCCTAGACGACCCCCACAGCTGCGCAATATCGCGCTTAGCAATCATGTTTCCCAAGGAGGCCCACTGCGTCTGCGCCACATTATAATCATTAGGCTCCCACACATTCAATAGACACCTTCGGGCCTCGGGCATAAGCGAAACACCCGTCACCTCAGTCATAACACCATGTACACGGTTCCAAAAGGATGCTACCGCAGGACATTCCCACAAAATATGAAGGAATGTACCCACCATGCCGCACCCACGCTTACACAAGTCATCCGAGACATATCCCATACGCAACAAGCGAGGACCCGTCATATACACTCGGTGTAGAATTTTTAACTGCACCAATCTCAGACGGGCCGAGATTGCTACCTCCATCGGGGAGGATATCGCCGCCTGCCAGTCTTCATCATCAAGTTCCAGTCCATCGCCGGTCCAAGCTGAACGGAGCTGTAGAAGAAGGTCCGCTCGATCATTTATCAGCTTTTTGTATATGAGGGAGATTGTACTGTCCGGGATGCGGCCATCGAGTACTCTATCCTCCAGGAGTGAGGATTCTGGAACAGGCGTGCCAGCCGGAAAAACAGAGGAAAGGGCGTGTCGGACCTGTAGGTACCGATAGTATTCTCAGTGACTGAGTTTGAATTCTATTTGCAACTCTTCAAAAGACTTTATCTTATCCTTCCGCCAAATGTTCCCCACCTTACTAATTCCAATAAGGTCCCATTTATCAAAACCCTTGGTAGTCCACAGATTGCCCAACCTCTCATCAGCGTAAAGTGGAGTCGCTCGAGTAAGAGTATCCGACCAGCCCATAGCGGCATTAGCGTTGTACCAGACTCGTACCGCAACTCTGGTAGGCCCGGTCAAAGCCACATCTGACCGTTTGGAATAAAGCGCCCTATTATAGTCTCCGCCCGGCAGCAGCCATTTGTCCATAGCAAAAGCCGGGTTAGGAGCTGGACCATACATCGCATGATTAACCGAGCTCAGTTGTGAGGCCCAGTAGTATCGTCGTATATCCGGCAACGCAATACCGCCGTCATACCACAGCAGCGTAAGCTTGGCCAAGGCAATCCGGGGACGTCCGGCCCACAGCAGTTTCCTTTGTAGGCACTCGATCTCATGGAAATAGCTAGAAGGCACTAGATCCAATGTATTCTGAAGCGCATACAGAAATCTGGTAAGGGACTTCCTTTTGAATAGGGCCGCCCAGCCCACCAGAGACAGCGGCAGTCTGCACCAAGCTTTCACGTCTGCTTTCAAGCGAGTAAGCGGGGGGAGTAGATTGCGCTGATATCCGACAGCCGAATCACGCGAAACGTAAATACCTAGATATTTAAACCCGGAGGAAGAAATTTGTATTGGACAGTTGCGTGGTACAAGTGGAGTATCGTCCGTGAGCGAATACACACAAGACTTGCCCCAATTGATAACTAGCCCAGAGTTCCTCCCGAAGGAATTAAGAACATCGAACAGTACCCCCAGTGACTTCCGAGGGGAGGTAAGGTAAAGGAGAATATCGTCCGCATAAAGTGAGATGCGATCTTCAAAACCGGGGGCCCACCTAATACCCTTGAGGGACGGCTCCCATCGCAACCAAGTGGCCAAGGGCTCCAGAGCCAAGGCAAAAAGCAACGGGGAAAGAGGGCATCCTTGCCGCGTACCCCTCCCCAGAACAAAGGGAGCCGAAACTCGACCGTTAACGACAACCTAGGCCAGAGGCTCCTCATAAAGTAAGCGGACCCACCCGATGAACACCGGTCCGAAGCCGAACTTCGCCAGAGCCGCCCATAGATATGGCCACTCCACTGTATCAAACGCCATAGTGGCATCTAAGGAAACCAAAATGGCCGGTTCACGCAGCGTTTCCGCCCTCGCCAGCACGCCATGAAGCCGCCATAAATTTAGCACGGTATTACGAGCAGGAATAAAGCCAGACTGATCCGGATGCACCAAATCTCCAATCACTTTAATCAGACGATTAGCTAATATTTTCGCCAAAACTTTAGGTTCCGCATTCAGGAGAGAAATAGGCCTATAGGAGGTACAGAGTTCATGAGGTTTTCCCTCCTTCGGGATCACCACGATAGAAGCTAAGCGCTGGTCACGGGGAAGCAAACCCTTCTCCCTGGACTCCAAGAACATCGATATGGCGCCATTTTGTTTGGACACAGCTTGTACAGCTAGATGGGAATGCCGCTTGGCCCTGTGGCTTTTCCAGAGCGGATGGAGCGAATAGCGAGCGCTACTTCATCAGTGGATAGGTCCGCCTCCATAAGCTCTCTATCAGAGTCGGACAGGCAAGGCAAAGCGATATCCCTAAGCAGAAGATGGGAGTCCTCCTCCGGCCGATCCGAGACTGGTGCGTTCACTTTACGAAAGTGGGAAGCAAACTCCTCTACTATCTCCAATGGATCAGTTACACGTATACCATCCACTCGCTCAACCACAGGAACAACACAATTCAGTCTCTCCCTCTTGTCCAACCAAGCAATCAACTTACCGGCTTTATAGCCCACGTCATACAAACGACCCTGTTGTTCGCGACTCATAGCTTTCGCAGCATTCGTAACTAAGGTTTTATAATCAGATTGTTTCAACTGTAAAACATGCACTTTTTCACGCGTTACCCCACACTCAAGATCTTCCTCCAAAGCCGCTATATCGGACTTCAGTCATTCAACCTCCTCATTGTGACGTTTCTTAGAGCTGGCAACCAGCGACAAAGTCTGACCCCGTATCACAGTTTTAAAGGCCTCCCATAGGGACAGAGACAAGGACACCGAACCCACATTTTCAGCGAAGTAATGGTCTATGGCTTTAAGTACCCCATCCCTCGTCTCTGGAGCACGGAGAAACCAAGGATTAATTGGGGTGACCCGGCCTCCTGCATCTAAGTGGAGATCTATATGGATCCATAGCGGGGAGTGGTCCGAGATACCTCTAGGCAAATGTTGGGCCTCTCACACCGTCGTGGCCTGAGCAGCGGGCACTAGAATATAGTCAAGCCTGGCTAAGCTCTCATGGGCCACAGAGTGGAAAGTATATTGGGCCTGACCTGGGTGAAGCAACCGCCAACAATCCACCATGCCAAACGTTTCCAAGAAACCACTTAGGTAGGACTGCGACGGTGTAAGAGTCCTGAGAGGATGGCGATCTTCCAGACCATCAACCACCGAATTGAAGCCCCCCCCCCAACCACCAGGAGTCCCTCCGGAAGCCTCAGTACCAATTTCCCCAAATCAACAAAAGTGGTGGCCTGTAAACCCGGGGGGACATATATTGAGAGGATGACAACCGTTCTCCCCTCCCACCTACCAACAACCGCTGCATATCTTCCCCTGTCGTCTAAAAGCGTTTCATCAATCTCCAAGGGAAGGGAACTACGGATCATAACACCCGCCCCTCTAGAGCCCGAAGTGAATACCGAGTGAGCCACCAGCCGGTAACCCCTCCGGTTCATTGCATGGAACGAATTCCCCACCAGATGTGTTTCTTGCAGTAAGACAATGTAGGGAGAGTGGCCCTTCACATATTGGAGTACAATTCCCTGCTTAATTTTGTCCCCCAAGCCGTTGACATTCCAACTCAAGACTCTCAACCCCCTACCCCCCATCCCGAAAATGAGTAATTGGGCCCCCAAACCCCACGAAGGAAACGCGAAATAAGCCATGCAACAATACGTAGCCTCATGAACAGTGCAAACAAGAAAAAAGAAGCCCCTCCCCCAAGATACCAAAACAACAACCCCCCACCCTGCACCCCTGCAATGAAACCAAAAAAACACCCCATTCACAGTGTGCCTGTCGCCCTACCCCAGAAAACGAAACTACAGGTAGAAAAGGAAACACCCCCGGAGGAGGAAAAGTCCCGAATTCCCCGCCGCCCCAGGGCATGTCTGTACAAAAAGTCATCGGAAAGGATAACAATCCACTGCAGTACAATACGATGGTAGCACACACCGGTGCCCTTACTCCTCCTGGTCCCGTTGGCCACCCTTAGCGCCTCTAGATTGTTCCGTGTTGTCCCGTGCATAGGGAGTGTTTCCAACCAGTAACTGACCACCTCTGGCATATCAAAAAAGAGCACCCGCTCATTATGTTCGATGCGCAATCGGGCGGGGAAAAGCATAGCATACTTCATGCCCAGGTCTCTAAGTCTCCACTTCACCCCAGAAAATCCCAATCTCTGCTTCTGTTCCGAAGGGGTGAAATCCGGATAAAAGTTAATGGACGCATTCTCGAACTTAATGGGGCCGCTAGTCCTCGAAGCCTGCAAGATGGCGTCCCTGTCCCTGAAGTTGAAGATCCGCGCAATGATGGGTCGCGGGACAGTCCCCTGCTTGCGTCTACCGCCCGGAATTCTGCAAGCACGCTCCACAGCAAATAGATTGCTCAGGCCCTTAGGGGCGAGGTGGTTGACGATCAAATCCTCGACCAGTAAGTCTGTCGATTGATCGGCTGAGGATTCCGGAACACCGACTATGCGAACATTATTGCGCCTGGCGCGACTTTCAAAGTCTTCAAGTCGGCAAGCAAACTGGTCACTCGAGGTCCGAAGAGTCCGGATCTCAGTCTGGAGTTCAGAGACATCTGTGGTGAGACTGGCTGTCTTGAGATCCAACGATTTGACTCTTTCGTTGGTCTTGGCCAAGTCCGCCCTGATCAGGCCCACATCTACCGCCACTGTGTCGATCTTGGCTGCCAAGGTTTCATACTGTTGTCCCATCGACGATTGTATGCTAGCAATGGCGCCCATCACGTCTCGAAGAGTTGGATCCTCCGACTCAGGGGGGCCTCCACCAAGGTCTTCCGAGGTTTTACCAGTCCCGCTGGGCGAGCCTTTATTGCGCGCAAATCTGTTCATAATGGAGGTCTGAGTCCCACCACCGTGCGTCTCATTCTTGAGGGACCAATTATCACTCTCAGACTTGGCCGCCATGGTGGGTTGCGCGCCCCTCAGGGGCTTTTGGGACCTGGTGTAAATGGCTCCCCTCAAGGAAGAACCACGAGAGACTGAAATGCAGGGCGTCGGCGAAGATGTGTCAAGCGATGGAGCTCACAGGCCAGCTTGGTCACTAGGCAGCCACCTCCAATCTTCCTGGCCAAAGAAAACGAAACCGAAAGTAGATCTCCGGTAGTCGTCCCCTACCACATGCCGTTGTTGTTCAATTACTTTCGGGGTGCTCCAGATGCCCAAGTCCCAGGATGAGCCACGGTGTAGGCCTCCAGGCATTCAGGAAAGAGTAATTCGGGCGTCTGGCATCCAATTCGAATTCTGAAAAAGGCCTTTCAGATCAGGAGAGTCGTAGCTATTGGAACCCGTCGTCAGAAACAGGATTTACGCCAGGATAGACGGTGGAGGCGGCGAGGGTTTCGGGAGCTCACAGCTCACGCGACCATCTTGGATGCGCGCTAAGCTCCTCCTCCCCTGAGCTCCCCATATTGAGAATCGCTGAAGCATGAGCATTGTAAATCTCACGCGATCTTGTTGTACCATTGGGCAACCATCTTTAAATGAGGCAAAGGAAGAGTTCACCAGAGATTTCAAAATCTTGGCGGCCATCTTAGAGCCATACAAGTTTTAGGACATATATAGTTAGAGACTGGTAAGCCATATTAAAGTCAGGCAAAAGTTCGTAAAAACACCGAAAGTGCAGAAAACATCATTCGTTTCTTGTTTTCCACAACAAGTAGAGTATTTATTTGTCTTTTTCTATTGGTAATTTTTAAATACCAAAATAAAATTACAAAAAAGTAAAGACAGTAATATATACACAATGCAAAGTGTAATGTTAGACGAAGGTAAAAGTTCCACAAGTACATCAGTAAATACACGTATGGATAATGTATATATTCAAAAGGAAGAAATGTTTCAAATGTGATTTACAAAAGACCTCTACCATTCGACATGACAGATGAATAAACAATTGCTCAAAGTTGGGAAAAATGGACACGAAGATTTGAGCATTTTTTAAAAGCTGCATGGAAGAAATACACCGATGAGCAAGCTAAAGATTTACTTCTTAATTTAGTGGGTGATGAATTAGAAGATATAATTTCCACGTTTCCTGATGCGTATAAAAATACATACAAGGGGATTGCAAAAAGTTGAAATGAGAGGTTTGATCCACTAAGAAACTTAGATTTTAAAAGACACACTTTTAATACGACATGTCAGGAAAAAGACAAAACCATTGGTGAATTCACAACCAAACTAAGAAAGTTAGTCATGTTTTGTGAACTCGATAAGTTCAATAACGTGGAAGTGGTCAGATTGAGAATTATCCAAGGATGTAACTCAGTAGAATTCAGAAAAAAACAGTTAGAATAAATGTATGGTTTACAAGCAATTCTTCCAATGGCACGCACAGAAGCACAAGCAAAAAAACATGCAACCAACATGGAACAAGGCAGAGTAAAAACTTTAGAATGAGTCAGGAAAATGACTAAGAAGGACAATAACATTGAAATGGTCAAAAAGAATAACAAAACTGACAGTAAAGTGGATAAAACAACTACTGTTACCCGCATGCGCGCTAGTGGGTTTTCCCGCTGTGCACTGAAATTTGAAAATCGCGGGTAACGTGACAAAGCCAGCTCGTCATCCGCGTAGCGCAGGTAACGCCCATGACGAGCTGGCTTTGTCATCCGCGTCGAAGGGGTTAAAAAAGATAAAAGAGCATGTTCTAGGTGGGGATAGCCATTTCCACATATAAACATATGTCCGGGGATGAGGCAACAGTGCAAAGAATGTGGACGAATTAATCCTTTTTCAAGTGTGTGCAGATTAAAAAGAAGAGATAATGAAAAAAAATGGAAAATACAAGTTAAAGGAAACATATTAGGCAGATGGAAAGTGTTGATGACTCTTCTGCGGACAAATGTGAAAAGAACGCCTAATGTCTAAGGAAAATAAAGATACAAAGTTACATTTGTTAAACAAGAAAATATTTTTAAAAAAGCATCTGTTCATATACTAGTGGGGTCTCAGAAAGTTCTGTTAGTTCTGGATAGTGGATCACCATGTAACATCATGTACGTGAGGGAATGTGATAAAATGCTGGAGAAACCGCCTCTTGTTTCAGCAGCGGTCAATGTTTTTCATTGGGGAGCAAAACATTCCTATAAGTTAGTTCGGGAGTGTGAAGAAAATTTAACATATGGGAAAATGTTTCTCAAAGAGGAAGTACATGTGTTAAAAGGGGAAACTTCTAGACCTTGCTTACTAAGCAACGTTACCTCTCAATTGATGGGACTGTTAGCCATGACATTTCACTTAACAGTGGAGCACCCCGTATTAAGAGATTATCCTACTTTGATTGATGGGCTTGGAAAACTAAAGGGAAGAACCATTTCTCTGCACATAAATGACAAAGTGAAACCTTTAGCACAGATACAAAGGAGAGTCCAAATTCATACGCAAGACAAAGTTGAATAATAAATTAATTCTGTTTTTAAGCAAGATATTATTGAACCGGCAACTGGTCAAACACCTTGGGTGTCTCCAATAGTAGTAGTGCCTAAGAAGAACAAAAGTCAGATTCAAATCTGTGTCGACATGAGAGTACCAAATCTTGCAATTGAGAGGGAAAGGCACCCAGGTCCACATTTGAATGACATGATTAGCATTTTGAATGGAACAATGTTTTTTCAAAGTTGGATAAATCGAGATCTATCACAACTTTTTCAACACATTTGCGGCTGTTTTGATATAAAAGACTTAATTTTGGATTATGTTCAGCCGGGAAATTTTTCTGGAGATCATACAAAATGTCATCAGGCCAGTGAAGAACTCAATTAGTTATAGCGATTACATTCTTGTTTTTGGAAAAACGGTAAGTGAACATAACCAAGCATTGAGAGCAATATGTCAGGAACGTCTGAAAGCTTGACTAACAGTAAACCCAGATAAATGTGAAATTGCTAAACTAGAATTAATATTTTATGGTCATATATTTTCGAACAAAGGAAGGAGGCCAGATCCATAAAAAGTGTCTTCCCTAACAGCAATGTCCAATTCAAAAGACATAGCAAAGTTATGCTCTTTTTTGGGAATGGCTAGTTACTGCTCTTGTTATCTCAAGGATTATGCCATTGTTAACTCACCTCTCAGAAAATTAACAAAGAAAGGGAAGACATTCATATGAAATATGGAATGTGAAAGAGCATAAAAAAATCAAGGATGATATAGAATCAGCTGCAAATTTAAAGTATTTTGATCCAAATGTATACACTGAATTGGTAGTAGATGCAAGTCCAGTAAGATTAGGTGCCATTTTATTGCAACATAAGTTTGGCATTATACCCCAAGGTTTGTAGTGTCACATGCAAGTAAGGGCTTAACGGATATTGAAAGAAAATACTCACAACCAGAAAAGGAAAGCTTGGCAGTGATCTGGTCATGCAAGCATTATAATGCCTTCTTATTTGGAAAACCATTTGTGATAATCACAGATCATCAGGCTCTCACAACCATATTTTGGAAATCCAAAAGTGAAAAGATCTCTTCGGATTGAAAGATGGGGTATGAGAATAATGGTCTACGATTTCAAAATAGTTCACAAACCTGGAAACGAGTATAATCCAGCAAATTATTTGGCCCAACACCCGGTTGATGTAGATAAGAAGCAAACGGATGAAACTGAGGAATATGTAAATGTTATAATTAAATCAGTGGTTCTCAGAAACACATTAATTCATGAATCTAATAAAGATAACACTCTGGCAGAGGTAATAATAATACAAAAATGAAATAAGTGGAAACCGGTAAATGTCATGAAAAGATTTCAAACTGGAGTATGTAAAAGAGATATGCTTGTGTTAAAAATTGTACAGGCAGAGTTACCAGTAACTTTTTCTGGCATTCTCATAAGAGGGAACAGAATAGTGATCCCAAGTGCTTTACAAAGACGTGTCATTAATCTTGCACATGAAGCTCACAAAGGGACATCAGCAACAAAACTCTGCCAAGAGACAAAGTGTGGTTTCCAAGACTTGGCAGCCAAGTAGAAAAAATTGTACAATCTTGTCACGTCTGTCAGTGTAACAAGAGAAAGAACTGTTGAAGAGTTACACATGTCTCAGCTGCCAGATGCAGTATGGTCTGAGATAGCATGTGATTTTTATGTCCCAGTAGACTCCGGGCAGTACTTCTTTGTGCTCATCATTGAGCACTCAAGATTTCCAGTTGTAAAACTAGTACCATCCAGCTCTACACCCATGATAGTACCTGTTCTTGATGACAAATTTGTTCTGCATGGGGGATGAATTGATAAGAAAGAAGCTGAAACATTATGCAGAGCAACAGAAATTTATTCCGCTGAGAATCTATAAAGTTGGAGATCTGGTACTAGTAAGAGAGAACCAAGTATGAACGCCCATGATCAGATTTCATTTATCTCCTATGGAAATAACAAAAGTAAAGCGGGTCAGCTATCCCTGAACAGAGCGAAGATGGAACAACAATAAGAAACAAAGCACATTTCAAAACGTTTGTGAACCCAGCTCCAATACCAGTGCATGAAGAGAGAGACAGTAAATGCAAAAGGCATTTAGTAGTAAAGTTAGGAGTCCTAACTTTACTACTACTAAATGCCTTCTGTGAATACCAAAAGTAGTAAGGTTAGGATTTCATCTCGGATTAGTTCTGTGAATCGGCCCAGATATTTCCAACTCGATAATTGTGTCAATTGATATTACTGACTCCATATTTTGTCTGAATGCCCTACCAACCCTCTGAGGATCAGTTAGGTTTTGTTTGTTAAACCTTAGCTCAACCCTGGATGGCTGTGGCTCTGGTTAGTTAGGGTTACACAGGGGAACAAGCGTAAAGCATTTAAACAGCACCAAAATAATTGAAAAAATAAATAAGACACTCAAGAAATCTGACAAAAATGTATAAATTAGTGTACATATTCTTTTAAATCATTTTTGACACTAAAATAAGAAAGATCGACCAGAGTGTTCCAAAGATAGAAAATGTAGAAAGTATAGTAAATCAGCACTTTTTACTTAACCGCAAGCAAGCATTGGCAACTTCTATGAATTTTACACTTAGAAATTTCTTTCAAGAAAAACTTAGGCAGTCTCAATGTGGTTTCTTAGAGCTACTTTAGGCAACCAAGTCCAGCAGAGAGACAATCAGGCAGACCATCAAGGACCACTGAAACAGTTACCTTGACAATAAAGCAGTCTCCAGTCCAGTTCCAGCTTCAGTGGCTTCTTACCATTGCCTTCTATGGAGTGGTCCTGATGCAAGAGATACAGGATGCTGAAGATGCTCAAGGACGCTGTGGATGCTGAGCTCGTGTCGGGGGGATCATGGAAGTGGTCCTGATGCAAGAGATATAGGATGCTGGAGATGCTCAGGGATGCTGGAGATGCTCAAGGATGCTGGAGATGCTCAAGGATGCTGAGGCTGCTGTGTGGTTGACAATGGCCTTCCTGGGGCTAATCATCAGTCCACTGGCTAGGAGTGACAATCCCGGCCGCAGCAGTTGACGGTCCTCAAAGTCCTCTCAAGCTTGGCAGATGTTCATTGGCCACTGGGCCACCAGTTGACTGGTACAGCAGTTTCAGTGGTTCCCTACCTTTGGTGGTAACTTGCCTTATGGGTGACCTAGCTGCACTCTGATGACTCTCCTGAGTCCAGCAGACTTGGGGCAACTATTGAGCATTGGTTCCAGGTCCTTCATGCTGCAAGACGGCTAGGAGAGGAGGTCTGCTGATCTGGGCTACCAACTCACCCTTGCAGGCTTCTTCAGCTGTTGTAGCCCTGTGATGCGAACAGGACGTCTGCCAAGTGACCCTTGGAGTCTCTTGCTTTGGCACGGCTCACTAGTCCACTTCTCGAGGAGCGGGACTTTCCTTCGCGAGCCCCGGGGGGGAAACGGGTTCAGTTCTTCTTTGGTCCTCTTCTCCAGTCCAACAAGATCTGAGCTCTGGGTTCCAGGGTTCCCTTCTTATGCTCAGGGGAAGTCACAATCACCAGCCAATGGGCTACTAGGTTGATTCGGTTTGATTTTGGGTTTTATAGAGCGCTCTGATGTCCTGAGGTATCTTGGCGCTGATCCGAGCAGGAGAATGTGCAAAGCGGGGACTGACCATGGAAATGTTATTTTCTGTACAGCCAGGTTTTTCCTAAAAATAAGAAGAGTGGGGGCTGTTTTTAAATCCGGAGGAAGTTCATTCCAAAGGAGTGTGGTGTTTTTCACAAAGTCTCTGCCACCCCGGGTGGTCAGTCGATGTCGGGCACAACAAGTTTTTTTCCCAAGCCTGGATCAGAGCGGTCTATTAGGTGTGTACCAGCTGAACTTCTTTTCCAATTACTCGGGACCTGCTCTGGCCAAAGCTTTAGAGGTAATACAGAGTGATTTAAAGGCAACTCGCTCTTATACTGGGAGCCAATGGCGTTTCTTCAGCGCTGGGTTTGCAGATTGTGAAGCATTCTACCTGCAGAATTCTGTACAGTTTGAAATTTCTGCATGAGATTAACTTGCAGATTAAGATAAAAGCCGTTGCAGTAGTCAATGCGTGAGAGAACCAGTTCAATGACTACTCTTTTTATACGGTCAAGAGAAATCAGATGTCTGATTTTCTTCAAGTTTTTTAAGACAAAAAAGGAGAAAGAGGTTACGGCAGTAACCTGGGTTTTGTAAGTTAATCTGTTGTCCAGCATGACTCCTAAGTTCCTGACTTTATTCTTAGGGATGGGAAGAGCCCCCATGCCTTGCGACCAGCATGAGGGGGTCCAGAAGGATGTGTAATGACCGATCAGCATCACCTCCGTTTTAGCCGAATTTAATTTGAGGCAGGTTTTGCCCATCCAGTCACTGACAGCCGACATACAATTACAAAAAGGTTCATCAATGCCATGCGTGGAATTGGAGAGGGACCCAACTATCTGCGTGTCATCGGCATATGATTAACCCTGGGCAAAGCTCTACGCTACGCTTGCGTAGTTTGGGAAGTTTACGCTACTTTGCACTACGCGAACTACACATAGCACAGTGAAAACACGCGTAGCGTAGCATAGCGCAGTGCAGCGGTCATTTTTTGCTTGCTCGCGGTCCTCAACATCAAGTTGGCGACCGCGAGCAAGCAAAATGACATCCCGGCGAGACTTTTTCCTCGTTCGCGATCAGCAACATCAAGTAACTGATCGCGAACGTGGAAAATAAACCTCCCGGTGAGATACTCAACGCAGGGAGGTTAGGTTACTCATTGTGAGTGTTCACGTATGCTCACGACTGCTCGAGATGAGAAACTAAACTACCAGTCAGCGTTGAGAAAGCTGCTGCTCGAGTAAAAATCTACTCGAGCAGCAGTAAAAGACAGCTCGCACTGTGCAAGATGCCGTTTTCAATGATTGCGCAGTGCGGACAAGCATCCGGCACTATGCAATCATCATGAACAGGGTACTACGCAGTTCGGGTAGTGCTACGCGTGGCTCGCGAAGTGCACTTCGCGTAGCTACGCGTAGCGCTACTTCGCTAGCTACGCCCAGGGTTACATATGATGCCGGCAAGGACACAAAGGATCTGATAAGAGCTGAGTATGTTGTGACATAAACATTGAACATGGATGAGCTCAAAGGTGAGCCCTGGGGGACACCACAGGGTAAGATATAGGATTCAGAGGTGTGTACGTCTAGGCTTACTGATTGGACTCTAGAGGTTAGGAAGGATTTAAGCAGAGCACGAGTCTGATCTTTAACTCCCAGTGTGCTCAGTCGATTGACCACATGAGTGTAGTCCCCTCCCTCCTGATGACCACTTCCTGACAAGTGTGAGATTTGGCTATCCAGGAAGCCTCCTTTCTGCCCACTCAACACGGCAGAACCCTTTTCCCAGCATGCAGAGCTCCCTAGCTCAACGCAAGGATGTGGCTGCCAAAGGAGATATACTTCTCGGAAAAAGCAGTTTGACTACTAGTTTCCCATCTCTGTCCCTAGTGCCAGCCGGTCTAACTAAACTGTGGAGCAGTCCTTTTTCAAGTGTATGCCAGTTGTCCTTCAAAGGCGGCTTCTACTAATATCCATGTGTTTGTTTGCCAGGGAGAGACAACACCTCTCCCTCATGAAGGCACCTATTATCTCCTGACCTGGAAGTAATTTGCACGTCTCCCCAGAATGGCAGAAAGCTGTCTCGGGGCAGACCCAGTGTGCAACCGAAAATGGGCACAGGAGACATTGGGCAACAAAGTGGCAACTTTGTCAAAGTTGTGCATAGCAAAAAGCTACATTAATTCCGACTCGAGCAACAAATCAGGCTTAATGTCAAGGGTTGTTGGATACCTTACAGGATTGACTTTGATAGTTCCAGGTAGAAGTTAGCAGCTCTGATGTGTCAGCCTGGGCTTTGCACTCGTCAATAGGACTACTAGCCTTTTCCACAATATAAATGACAATTTAGGGTTTTTACTGCTGGAACATGCAAAAGTACATCTTCCACTTTCTAACATACAGCACCTGACTGAGGACTCGACAGGCCTACCTTAGGGGTAACTTGTGCATATTAAAAAGGCAGAATTGGGCTTTGCCGTGCTTTTAAATGCAGAGTCGAGTCAGCAGTTTATAAATGCTCTTCCAGTCTCCAGGCAGGCTGGGAGCCTTGTTTTACTTTTGTCACATCCGGGGTGGCACAACCAGCGCTGCAGTCCCTGGGGTGACCCTCTCACTTGAAGGCCCTGGATAGGATATACTGGGAACTAGGGTATACACCAATCAAACATACCCCTTTTAAGGTCAGGGTACCGGCACAGAGGTCCAGTTAGAAGGCCTCAGTCCACTCTCAGAGCCGGAAACTTTGGGGGCGATCTAGAAAAAGATGCATTTCCTTACACCCTCACTTCTCATCGACACTAAGCGCGAAGAGGGGTGGGTAGTAGCCAATCTCTGTAATAATGCATGCCCCATCAGATGTTACTCTGGCCAGCTGGACGCGAGCTGCCATATCACTGCCCTTTGAAAAGCCTTCCTGGGAGGTTGGGTAGTCCATAACGCTTGGCACGTGTGAAGGTGCTCCGATTTATAAGCCCTTTTCCAGCCTTGACACTGTGGCTACAATGGAGTTAAAGCGTCTTACCTTCTAAGCTGTCTCCTGAGCCGCCTCTCATACCACGAGGAAGACACAGTGAGAAGAGGACAACAAACGACCATTGATTACCAGTGGAAGTGCCTAGCGTCTTGCAGCGGCTTCTTCCCGCTCTGCGTCACCCCCGTTGGTGCCTGCGCTTTACTTCGTCAAACGTGTGACTATGGTCAGCACTAAATGCTGCCTGATTCACAAAGGGAGCTCACACTTCGAGTCATTTCAACTTTTAAGTAAGTTAACTACTTTTTCACTATTAACAAAATCAGTGTGAAATGTATACCAAAATTGTAGCTCAAGTGTCTCCATCATGTTGAAGGGCCGGGGGGGGGGGGGGGCGATGCACTTGTGAGCAATTTACACTTTTGAGTATGTGTAATGCGTTTTGGCTTGTCACAAGATCAGAGTGTAAATTTACTCTAAAGTGTCTCTTACACTCACTCACATTTGGTGAATAGCCTTCATTCAAGAATGTAAATTACTCCGCAGCGTAAGTTACATTTGTGAATCAGGACAAACATATGTTCCTTTTTCTAAGCTCTGTTCAAGACAGGCAACAGAAACACGCATTCCCCTTGCTGGATATTTAGGGCTTCATGTGCAAAAAATTGGCATTGGCAGCGCCGCAAGTCTTCTTGCTGCGCTGTCCCACGCCAATGTAAAATGGCAGGAATGCGCTGTACGTATGAAACGCAGTGAATTCCTGTCCTTTCTGCCTGCGCCAGCACAGAATTGGTGCAAGGGTGCATGCGTTGTTGGCAGGATCGTTTTTGTGCAGGAAGGGGCACCTCCTTGCACATAAACAATCCATGGAGGCGTTTCCTTGTTCTCTGTGTGAGGTGCAGAAGGCAGCACACATGGAAAGAGGAAAAAACAAGAAGAAATTAAAGAATTTCTCCTCGTTACACCTGCTCTGGGGAGGCGTAAGGTTTTGGCGCTGCGACAGGTTCACATGATGTTGTAAACACCCACTGTGAGCCCACGGAACACCTCCTTTACGCAGAGTAAGGCAACGCAGCGACTAGCGCCCACTTGCCTTGCTCCATATCTTTGAGGCTATGCAAAGCCGCGCAAAGTCACGCCGGGTGTCTCGGCATCGCCTCATAGATATGATTGAGAGGCCTGCACCACCAGAGCGTCAAAAACAGTGACGCTTCGGCGGCGCAGGCTACCTGTAAATAAGCCCCTATGGCCTCATTTATAATTTTTTGCCGTTGGGCACCGCAGCAGGCGTTGCTGCTGTCCCCCTTCAAAAGTGTCTCAATAATTGGCTTTCTCATGAAATTTCGAGTCGATGCCCTCCCCACAAACAGGACAGGGCCTCGAAGACAGCTAAATACAAGGCCCCTTGGTATACGCCGGACCTAACTACCGCTCACCTCCTTTGTAGAAAAGCGGAACGGAGATGGCGTAGAACCTATGATAACGGCGACCGCAGGAATTACATCCTACAGAGGAAAATCTATCTCTCATCCATTAAATCAGCTAAAAAAAACTACTACGTCAACGCCATTAAGGATGCTAGTCAAAAGCAAAAAACCCTCTTTGCAATAGTAAAATCCTTTAACAAACCAAAAGCTCTTCAACCGGAAATCCCCCCATCTCAAGAACTTTGTGACAAAATCTCCGACTACTTTGATGACAAAATCACCTCCATCCACAAAAATTTCCCCCCCCCCCCATCCCCCTGTTCTTTCACCCCTGGATCCGGACCAATTTAACCCGCCTGCCAATAGTCTCAAAAGCTTTACTCCAGTCGCCTTGTCCCAGACCAGAGAAGCGATCCTCGCCTGCAAATCTGGCTCCCCCTCTGACCCCTGTCCACCTAAGATCCTTCACCTCATCATCGATGATGTTAACCCCTTCATCAATGCTATAATCAACCAATCCCTCTCATCCGGTTCTGTTCCCCGCTCTTGGAAAAAAGGGGTGGTCAAGCCACTCATGAAGAAGGCGAACAAACCCCCCTCTGACCTGACTAACCTCCGCCCGATTACCCTGCTACCCTCACTAGGTAAAATAACGGAACAGTTGGTCCACAAGGAGCTCAAGACCTTCCTGGATTCACATAACTTACTTCATCCCCAGCAATCCGGTTTCCGGTCGAAACATTCCACTGAGACGGCCCTGATCGAACTGACCGATACCATCAAAATCCTTCAAGATCAAAGGAAGAAGGCTATTTTGATCCTTCTCGACCTGACGGCAGCTTTCGACACCATTTCCCATTCCATTCTGATCAATAGACTCTTGGATATCGGTGTCACCAACTCTGCCCTATCCTGGATTAGTTCTTTCCTCAGTGACAGGTACCAAACCGTCACCCTTGGCCCCTATCATTCCAAAGAGAAAAAAGTGTCCTGTGGAGTCCCTCAGGGTTCCATTCTGAGTCCCCTCCTCTTCAATATCTATCTTATTCCTCTCCTTACCCTCATAGAATCGTTCGGCATAACCGTCACCTCCTATGCCGACGATACTCAGTTGATCATCCCCCTAGATGACAATTCTAACATGGCAGAGCTCAACCTGAAACACTGCCTTACAGCAGTCTTCCAATGGATGGACACCAATCATCTGCGCTGCAACTCGAATAAAACCGAGATTCTTCCCATCGGAAAAAATGCCTCTTTCTGCCCTGCCCTGTGGTGGCCGGACAACTCTGCAGCCCCACCACAAACTGTTTCATCAGCCAGGAACCTCGGGGTTCTCTTCGACTCCGAGCTCTCCTTCGATCTCCATGCTTCGACCACAGCAGGAAAATGCTTCGGCATAATAAAGTCCTTAAGGAAATTCTTTGACTTCCTCCCGCTTGACTCAAGAAAAACGGTGGCGGTAGCCCTCATACTCTCCCGTGTGGACTACTGCAATGGACTCATGGCAGGGACCAAAAAGTCTACTCTCGCCAAACTACAAAGTGTCTTGCACACTGCCGCCCGGCTTGTCTTAAAACTCCCACGAAAATCTTCTATCTCCGCAGCCCTTAAAGCCTTACACTGGCTCCCCCTGCACAAGAGAATCCTCTTCAAGATTCTCATTGTAGCCTTCCGAGCCTTCAACAAATCCGGTCCTTCCTACCTGATTAAACGCTTCCCCCATTATACTCCGTGCCGCTCCCTCAGATCTTCACAAGATAACCTCATGACCCCCTCTAAATTTAACCTGAAATCTAAAGGCGGCAAAACTCTAAGCACCTTGGCTATTAAAGCCTGGAATAGTATTCCAAGGCATCTCAGGCTTCAAACAGTCGAAAAGCCATTCCGGAAGCTCCTCAAAACCTGGATCTTCAAGCTTCCCGACGACTGGTCTAAAGCTGCCATCTAGCCTCCCTCACTTCACTCTGTGACTTGGAATCAGGACTCATAGCGCCATGATGCTCCTTCCGGAGCGACCGTCTGCGCTTTAGAAATACCATTCCAAAATTCCAAATTCCAAGAAAAGGGCAGGAATGTCCCGTATCTATTAGATACAGCTCATTTCTGTCCTTTTCCCCTGCGTCGGCGCACAAGGGGCTGTCGTGCATTCACCGGTGCACCATGGTGCAAGGGTGCCTGTCTTGCGGTTCTGATTCTTTTTGTGCAGGAAGGAAAACTCCCCAGGGAGGCGTAAGCTTTTGGCGCTGCCTCAGACTTACGATTTTTCATAAATCTGGGGCAGTGCCAAAAGGCCATGGGCGTTGCTGGGAACGCCCACCCAGCAACGCCCATGGACCGCCCCTCTCACACCGTTTTCTGCTTGAAAGGGGCACATATTTATGAAGCCACGTAGAGCCACGTAACGTGGCCATATCAATGTGCGCATTGTTTCACCGGAACGTCAAAAAACTGGCCCGAGTGTTCTGTGTCATTAGAGACGCCCAGCCCCAAAAGCACCTTGGCCCTTATTTATGAGGCCTTGCGTCAGTTTTACGCCGCCGGTGCGTCACTTTTTGTGATGCACCAGCGGCGTACAAAATGCGCCTTGTTGCGCCATATTTAAAAAGTGACGCATCTAGGTAGGTGCGTCACTTTTTAAACCCCTGCGCCACATTGTACCTGCGCCAGGTTTAATGTATGCAGAGGGGGCGTTCCCCCGCAAAAAGCCTCGTAATAGTGACGCAGTGAAATCTATGAGATTTCACTGCGTCACTTTTAGGATGCTGTTGCGTCAGAATCTTGCGCCTGCCTCACAGCAGGCGTAAGACTGATGCAAGCCATTTCACATGGGGCTCTCCCCATCTGAAAGGACGCATTGCTGGAGTTGTGTCACTTTTGTGATACACTCCAGCGATGCGTCACTTTTGCGCTTACAGATGCGTCAGAAATACTGACGTATCTGTAAGTCCTTGCGACATGATGCGTCATACATTAAATATGGCACATCAGGTATGTCGCAAGGAGTGCGCACTGAGAAGTGACGCATCGCTGTTTTCACGCAGCGATGCGTCACTTTTCATAAATGAGGCCCCTACAGTACAACGTGCCCACTGGCATCATGCCTTAAGGGGCACGAGCAAGATACAAGTACAGCGCTGTCGGGCTTCATGGCGCTTCACTGCCTTTGTACACTCCGGTTCGTAACCTGTTGCCTGTCACTTTTTAGGTCGAAGAGGTTTTTTCTGGATTTCACGGGGGGAGGGGTTTCTGTAGCTGGGGAGTTTATAATATATATTATTGAGTTACCATAATTGTTGTGGCCTTATTTCTAAAGAAACAAACACGCTGCTTTTGAGAGTGACCGCATTTGGGCCCTGTTATTGCGTCTTTACGTAACACGTGTTTCCTGCTCAAAGTGGGTCGTCCGTGGTCGAAGAAGGGATTTGATGAAAGCCCCCGTCGTCTCTCCGCGCCTGGGGCGCTCTCCAATCGATGCCACAAAGATACCCAGGCCCGCGTCCTGTGGCGGGAAGGATGCTCGTCTCCATGGCAACGCGAGGCGCAGACACCTGAGACTGGTCCAAGATCCCTGCATCCCTGGGCGATGCGGGGCGCGGACGTCACCTCTGCAGCTGCGGGCCCGAGGGGGGAGCGCGGGGGATTATGGGGCTTAGAGGGGCACGAAGACAGGCTTGGGTGGAAGGATGGGGTTTCACTCAAAGAATTAAGGAGACGAGGGCGGGGGCTCTTTCACGTAACAGCGAAACTTACTGACCTGACGGACGAGTGCCCTGCTAACTGCCAGCCCAATGACCTCACGAGAGGTAAGGCTGCTGACCTGACCGACGTGTGTCCTTCTCCCTGTTGACCCAATAGCCTCAGGGAGCAGAGAGGCTGGCTAACCTGATGGACGTATGCCATGCTAACCGCTGACCCAATGACCCCAGGAGCAGAGAGGCTGTGTAAGAAATGCACTGGTTCTGGTGTTTATGGAATGCACCAGTTCTGGTGTGTAAGGAATGCACCGGTTCTGGTGTGTAAGGAATGCACCGGTTCTGGTGTTTATGGAATGCACCAGTTCTGTTGTTTATGGAATGCACCCGTTCTGGTGTTTATAGAATGCACCAGTTCTGGTGTGTAAGGAATGCACCAGTTCTGGCGTGTAAGGAATGCACCGGTTCTGGTGTTTATGGAATGCACCAGTTCTGGTGTTTATGGAATGCACCAGTTCTGGCATGTAAGGAATGCACCAGTTCTGGTGTTTATGGAATGCACCAGTTCTGTTGTTTATGGAATGCACCCGTTCTGGTGTTTATGGAATGCAACCGGTTCTGGCGTGTAAGGAATGCACCAGTTCTGGTGTTTATGGAATGCACCCGTTCTGGTGTTTATGGAATGCACCAGTCTGGTGTGTAAGGAATGCACCGGTTCTGGTGTTTATGGAATGCACCAGTTCTGGCGTGTAAGGAATGCACCAGTTCTGGTGTTTATGGAATGCACCAGTTCTGGCATTTAAGGAATGCACCAGTTCCGGTGTTTATGGAATGCACCAGTTCTGGTGTGTAAGGAATGCACTGGTTCTGGTGTGTTTGGAATGCACCATTTCTGGTTTTTAAGGTGTGACCAGTTCTAGTGTGTAAAGAATGGACCAGTTCTAGTGTGCAAGGCATGCACCAGTTCAGGTGTTTATGGAATGCACCAGTTCTGGTGTGTGAGTAATGCACCAGTTCTGGTGTGTGAGTAATGCACCAGTTCTGGTGTGTAAGGAATGCACCAGTTCTGGTGTTTATGGAATGCACCAGTTCTGGTGTGTAAGGAATGCACCAGTTCTGGTGTTTATGGAATGCACCAGTTCTGGTGTGTAAGGAATGCACTGGTTCTGGTGTGTTTGGAATGCACCATTTCTGGTTTTTAAGGTGTGACCAGTTCTAGTGTGTAAAGAATGGACCAGTTCTAGTGTGCAAGGCATGCACCAGATCAGGTGTTTATGGAATGCACCAGTTCTGGTGTGTGAGTAATACACCAGCTCTGGTGTGTAAAGAATTCACCAGTTCTGGTGTTTAAGGAATGCACTCGTTCTGGTTTGTGAGTAATGCACCAGTTCTGGTGTTTAAGGAATGCACTCGTTCTGGTTTGTGAGTAATGCACCTGCTCTCGTGTTTATGGAATGCACCAGTTCTGGTGTGTGAGTAATGCACTAGTTCTGGTGTGTATGAAATGCACCAGTTCTGGTGTTTATGGAATTCACCAGTTCTGGCGTGTAAGGAATGCACCAGTTCTGTTGTTTATGGAATGCACTAATTCTGGTGTGTAAGGAATGCACTGGTTTTGGTGTGTTTGGAATGCACCATTTCTGTTTTTTAAGGGTCGACCAGTTCTAGTGTGTAAAGAATGGACCAGTTCTAGTGTGCAAGGCACGCACCAGTTCAGGTGTTTATGGAATGCACCAGTTCTGGTGTGTGAGTAATGCACCAGTTCTGGTGTGTGATTAATGCACCAGTTCTGGTGTGTAAGGAATGCGCCAGTTCTGGTGTTTATGGAATGCACCAGTTCTGGTGTGTAAGGAATGCACCAGTTCTGGTGTATAAGGAATGCACTGGTTCTGGTGTGTTTGGAATGCACCATTTCTGGTTTTTAAGGTGTGACCAGTTCTAGTGTGTAAAGAATGGACCAGTTCTAGTGTGCAAGGCTTGCACCAGTTCTAGTGTGTATGAAATGCACCAGTTCTGGTGTGTGAGTAATGCACTAGTTCTGGTGTGTAAGGAATGCACCAGTTCTGGTGTGTGAGTAATGCACCAGTTCTGGTGTGTGAGTAATGCACCAGTTCTGGCGTGTAAGGAATGCACCAGTTCTGGTGTTTATGGAATGCACTAGTTCTGGTGTGTAACAAATGCACCAGTCCTGTCACAGGGAGGTGTGACCACCTTCCAGACAGGACTTAGTGTATTGGGCTGGCGTGGGGGTGCTTGCCAGCGCCACCAGTCTGATCTGAAGGGCACATTTGGTGCCCTCCTTGCATACTCCAGTTGGAATCAGTTCAGGGAGTTGTTGGCTCCCGCTCTGGCATGAAACTGGACATGCCAGAGCGGCATGGACAAAGGACGCCGGAGTATCCTCCCTTCTGCCCAGCTCGTCCTCTGAGAGGGATCCCTGAATCGTCCCCAACCTTTCCATAGGGTACTTAAGGGGTTACCGTGGGTGGCTCTTCAGATTCGTCGCAGGACAAGATTCAAATGCAAAACCACTTCTACTTCAACCGTCTGGGCACCTGGACTTCATTGGAGTTCGCCTGGGACCAAGGCTGCATCAAGGAAGAATCCTGCTGCTCCTGTTCTCGTCGCCCTGCTAGGCTTCTGCATCGTCGTTGCCTGTGCTTCATCCAGGTCCTTCTCCAGGCCTGGGGGCATCAAAGACACATGAAGTGATCTCCCTTGGAGTAATTCCCCTGCATCTGCAGACATCACAACAAAGCTGACCGCCTGCTGCTCCTGAGCTCCCACTGAATTCGAAAGGCTCAGCAATGCAGGTGGTGGTTCTGCAACTCCCTTTGGGTTTGCACTGTCTCCTCAGCAAGTTTGAGGCCAGAATCCCTCTTCAGAACTGCTCGAACAGAAACCCTGTGTACATTGTTGAATTGCTGTTGACTCTGTCCTCCAGAGATCTTCAGGCTGAAAGCAGCTCCAGCCTCCAGCATCTCTTCCTGCCAAGGTCTTTGTCCTCATTCCACCCTCTGCACTGTGAGCCTGCATCTTTGGTGAGCTCCTCGAGGTCCTCTTGTGACTCCTGTGCCTTCAGCCTGTGGGTCCTCTTGAGGGTCTTCCTTGGGTTCAGTAGACTCCCCAGCTTGCTCGGAGCCTGCTCTGACTCTCCTGAACTTGGTGAGTCCCTCAGACCTTGCTGGTCCCATTCCTTGCTGATTTTGTGCAAGCGCTGGAACGCTTTATGTTTTTGCTACCTTGCTGATTTTGTGCATGTGCTGGAGCGCTTTATGTTTTTGCTACCTTGCTGATTCTGTACATGCGCTGGAGCGCTTTATGTTTATGTTTTCACCACCTTGCTGATTTTGTGCATGCGCTGGAGCGCTTTATGTTTTTGCTACCTTGCTGATTTTGTGTTTTCTATACTACTATTATAAAGCAAGAACTGGGAACCTTTGAGGCGGGTAAACTCGGGAACCGCAACGCCAATCCAAGCACCCAATACATCATTGGAATTGTCAGGGTCTGCAGAGTGACATAGGCTATATACCTTAAAAATATATACGTTCTGTTGGACTTGGCCCTTCTGGCAGGTTCACCCCTGAAATTTTTGCTTTTAATGGTGACCTAGTGGTAGTGATTTTTGGGTTCTGCGCACTTTCACTGTGTCCCAGTGGAAAGTGCGTGCGCACTCTGAGTGCGTGGAGTAAGGTTGGCCTGCCCTCCCATAGGAATGCATGGGGAATGTCGGTGTCCCTGGTAGTTCCTGATGCGTGAGGTGTGCATGCTCGTATTTGGTATGTGCGAACTCTTGAGAGTGAATGCTTCGCAATGATGTATGTGGCATGAGTGTGTCTTGTGCGGAAGTGCCACTTCTAGACATGGCTGTGTATGTGCTGTGAAGGTGCTGGCGTGTGATTGGCTGGAGCTGGCTGGGATGAGTCATGATGGGTCTGCCCGGTGGTGAGTGTGGAGATTAGCATGCTGATGGCTGGGGAGGAGTGTACCTGTGTCCTGAATGAGGCTGGGTTTTCCCCACACAATGCTGGCTCCGCCCCCTGTGGTGCGACTGATGACCCTAGCCCTGCCAGTGAATAGAGTGAGGGGCTGAGCACATCAAGGGTGCTCCAAAACCAGCTGCGACTGGTTTCTCCCCCACCCTGCACTTACAGACAAAGGAATGTGGTGTATAAAAATGGGGCTGTGTCCCTACAGAAATTGTTCTCTTCCAGGATCCTGCCTGAGGGGGCTGCTGCTGTTGCTGGGCCAGAGGACCGCCACTTGGCTTGTCTCCCTGCCTGGAGACCCAGTGAGCTGGCTCTGGGCCCAACCTTGCCCCCTGCCTTACTGCCTTCCTAAAGGACCTTGGGGCTGACTTTTTGATCTGGACTTTGGGGGCCTGAACTTTCCCCTAACGCTTGGGAGAGCTTGATTTCAGCCCCCCAGCGCTTAATAGCGCTTTATTTGCTACTTTTGCGCAGGAGGCGCTTTAATACATTCATCTAGCGCTTGGGAGCACTTTTTGGTCCTCGGCCGGTGCCCACCCAGCATTTGCGCCGTTCACTGCTGATATTTTGAAGTCCCTTGGCAGGTGCCCACCCTGCCAGGGACATTGCCGCCACAGTGAGTGCCCACCTCGCTTTTTGATTTAATGGCCGAGGGAGCCCACCCCTCGACAATCACCACCGCAGCCCAGGGGCATTGAAATCGTTGCCGGGCCGCTGCCTAGTGCGACCTGGAAGTGCCGCCTCCACGTCCCCCAGGGCCGCGCTACTACTGGCTGCCCTCAGCAGCACGACCCGGAAGTGTCCGCGGCTCGCCTGGCTGTAGGCGGGGCCTCGGTACAGGAAGAGAGCGGCGGCGGCCTTCACGGGGCTCCCGTGACTGAGGGAGAGCCCCGGAGTGCTGCCAGGAGGCGGAAGAAGAGCCGGGCAGAGGAGAGCCGCCCCAGGAGAAGCGCGAGCCGCCGCAGGACCGGGTGAGTGACGGCACGCAGGGTTTGTTCTCGAGAAGGGGGAGGCGTCGGGGCACATTTCCGGTGCCCGCCCCCCCCCCCCCAGTGCTCTCTCCCCGAGTGAGGGGAATTGTTGGTGGAGCCCTGAGAGGGCTCCGGGGGCCATTGTCATTTTGAGTCCCCAGGAGGGGGACTCCGCCGATTGCCCCGCATTTTGTGCTAAGAGCCCGGAGAGGCTCCAGAGACGGCCGGATTTTGTGTTTGAGCCTAAAAGGCTCAGGGGGAATTTTGATCTACTGAGAGCCCACGAGGGGCTCAGGCACCGCAAGTATCTTTGAGAGCCCAGAGAGGCTCAGGGGCCATTTATTTACTCAGAGCCCAGCGAGGCTCCAAAAAGGGGATAGTCAGTTGTCCAGAGTCTGCGAGGCTCCCACGTTGGCCCCATCATTGCCACACAGCTGCCCAGCACTTCGTGTGCAGCTGCTACGTTTAGGCCTTGACACTGGGACACAGGGCATCTTTGCCCTAGAGAGGCCAGTTGGCCTATGGACAGTCACAGAGTGGGTGACGTATGTGAGTTTTGCGCAATTGTGTGCTCCTGCACCTCTAAATGTGTTTTATGCGTCATGTGCCTTGTTCCTTACACCTCTGAATGTATGCTATGCATCATGTGTTATGTGCTTATACCCCTACAGGTATTGTGATACTTATGTGGTTTTTCTCCTAGTACAGGTGGTGCTAGTGAGGTCCTGGTTACCAGTGGTTACTGGTTGTGTGCTTTATGTCCTATGTTTTTGCTACAGTGATTTATATTCTATGTTTTAAGTGCTAATTCTACCCATTGCTAAGTTCTAAAAGTGTCTATTCCTGACAGTGGTCCACGTGGCCCTGTCTTGTACATATCCCTTGTAAATTCTGCCCGTGCCTGTTGGCACATTGTAAAGTGTGTGTTTTATCTAATGTGTTTTGGTACAATACAAATGCTATTTTTATATATAACCTTTTGTGGAGTTTCCTTTGTGGTGGGCCTTGGGTGTTGTTGCTGGGGTGCGTGCGCAAATACTTACCTCACATCGCCTCCAAGTTTAGCCTTGCTGCTCGCGCCACGTTACCTAGAGGGTGAGCAGGGGTTATCTTGGCGTGTAACTCCCTTGCCCTGACTTAGGAGTGGTGGTTTCTGACTGACTTTGGCGCAAGTCTGGCCTGCCAGGGATCCCATTTCTAACACGTTCTTTAAAAAATATATGTTAAAAAAAAGTAGTCCCTTGGAAGTAGCGCCGGCCGTGTGCGCTAACGACGTGCGTGCTGACATCATCACGAGCGCGGGGAGGAGCGGCAGACAGGAGCGGTGAATTTTGGCAGACTGGAGCGGGCTGAGGTAGGTCAAGCGCGAGGAACTTTGGCGGACTGGAAACATGGCGACAAGGAGCATTAGAGCCTTGCATGCATAAAACAAAATATTCGGGGTTAGCAATTAACTCCCAAAATGCTATGTGCAAAAGCGGCTGTGGACTCCAGCCATTTCACAATAGCCCGCTGGGAGACTCCTCGTGTCGAAATGCCTCTGCACAAAGCTTTAAAATTATCGTGCGCAGGTCGGTTTCAGTTTGTCATCTTCTAGAGTAGGTTGGCAGCTCAATCGGAAATAAGGAAAGTTGTAATGTGCTGTCAGACTGACCGAAGAAACCGGAAGTCGTACACTGACTTAACCTCCAATAAATGACATGCTCTAGCCTTCGCGGACACTCATCACTACACCACTGCCCTGCTAGAAAGAAGCCTTGCCCGTAAAACAGAGGCAGCATGGGGGTATGTTTCAGTTCTGGACAGTACGAGGGCCCACAGAACGAGGGAAACCTTGCTCATTGCTTCCGAACTGCACAATCTGAAAATAGGCCACTAACTCAAAGTAATAGCAGACTAAATTAATTCACTTAATGCCCATCAGACGCATGAGACAGGAGCTCCTATGTGCGCTGGGTGAGGAGGGGGCAGCAGCACCTGTGCAGCATTAGGGAAGGGGCTGCCCTGGGCTGAATGTTAAAAACATGCTGTAAAGAGCTCCAGCAGGTAAAATGCGGAGCAGCTTGACGAGGCTGGGTGAGGAGGGGGCAACAGCACCTGTGCAGCATTAGAGAAGGGGCTGTCCTGGGCTGAAGGTTAAACACATGCTGTAAAGTGCTCCAGCAGGTAAAATGCGGAGCAGCTTGACGAGGCTGGGTTAGGGGGCAGCAGCGGCACCTGTGCAGCATTAGGGAAGGGGCTGCCGCTGAGCTGAAGGTTAGAAATTGCAGTACAGGTCTACAATAGCTAAAACGAGGAGCAGCATGATGAGACTGGGTGAGGGGGCGGATAACGGAACCAAGCCAGTGATGACAGATCCCTGGGACACACGGCGCGCCCAGGGCTCGGTCGCCTTTGGTACACATTATCAACCGCCTCTGAAGCCGGTGAGCTGCGACCTTTGTCCCATAATCCACGCGGCGCATGACCGGCAGACATTAGGTGCACAGAGGAATTCGAAGGACGCCTGCCTGCCTTGAAGTGAGTCTCCACAAACAGCGGTAGTTGCGCTATTAGCGGGAGCTTCTTTGCCGAAGTAAGCAAGCATCAATCCCAAAGCGGGCCTTTTACCAAGCACACAACCTCCGTTTCACTGAGCAGAGTAATCAGTAATATATCAGAGCTGTGATTCCAACTTGCTCTTGATGGAGAAACTTTATCCGCAACATTCCTGGATGATCTGCGCTTAAAACTACTACGCGACTTTAAGTCATACATTCACATAAGAGTTTTCAAATAAATAACTGGCACAAAGATCTCTGTTGTGACCGGAATGTCCCCTGCGCATTGCACCAGCATGCATCCATGCCCGAGCACCCACTTGCGTCGATACTTCCTCCTGCCCTGATATCAGGCTAATCTAGCAAAGAAGCATCAATCAACCTATCCCCGATAATGCAACATCTCGGACCGTTCGGCGACATGGAAAGTGCAGCAAGTGTGCACTTATCCCTGAACTGGATTTAGTAAGTAAAGTGGTGGTAACACTATACCAGGTTTTGTCATCTGCGAGAGGGTGGCCTACAGACTACACCTGCTGAAAGTTATGATAGTACAGGCACACAGTGCATGCGCTGCAGTTGGGCAGTACATGCATGATAAAACCGTGTGTGTATGAGAACTGAAGCCAATGGGATCCATTATGGATGCCCCTGTTATGGGCTGGCACAAAATGGATGATCAGGACAGCTTCACCAGACAGTGCAAGTGTACTGCATGCATGTTTATGGCTGAAGAGTGGAGATCCAGTCACTCAGTGGAGCAGCAAAGATACCATGGGCCCTAGGTCAGACAAGGAAAATGGTCCCTTCGACTGCTGTTAGTATAGTAAAGCACAGCAATTGTCATGTATAATGGGCCCCAGTGCATTTCCAAATGCTGCACCAATAGTGGCTACGCCCCTGCCCAGACACTGAAGAAATAAGGCTGGAGTCACTGCTACCTTTAGAAATTCCATTTACACTTTTTTAGAGAGGGGGTGCGGGTTAGTTCTTCAGGAGTGCAGCCTTTGGCTTATAGAGGTGAAGGATGGAACTGCAGTACCTGTTATGCAGGGTGCAAAAGTTTCTAGGTCAGCCCTTTTCTTTTGTCTAGCCCAGATTACTGCTTCCAAAAGCTGATGACAACCGGACGCCGAAACCTTACACTTAATTGTGCCTGTGTTAAAGATGTTTTTGCTTGGAGACAGATCAGTGCTATCTGCTACAAGAAAAGAGGAGAGTTTGCTGTGCCTTTACTAGAAAGAATCCATGTCAATGCCACAGAAATCAGTCTTTCTTGGTAAAAATGCATGTTATATATATATATCTATTTATACTACTATTATAAAATAAGAACTGGGAACATTTGAGGCGGGTAAACTTGGGAACCACAGCACCAATGCAAACACCCGATTCATCATTGTAATTCTCAGGGTCTGCAGATGGACATAGGTTATATAAAATAAAATTAAATACGTTAATTAAAAAATGTAAGATAAAAAAGAGTAGTCCCTTGGAAGTAGCGCCGGCCGCGACCTGCGTGCTGACATCAGAAGCGCGGGGAGGAGCGGCGTACACGAGCATGAGGAGGAGTGGCGGACATCAGCGCGGGGAGGAGCGGCGGACAGGCGGGGAGGAGCGGTGAGGAGCAGCGGAGGACAGGCGGTGAAGAGCAGCGGACAGGCGGTGAGGAGCAGCGGACAGGCGGTGACGAGCGGCGGACAGGCGGTGAGGAGCAGCGGACAGGCGGTGAGGAGCGGCGGACAGGAGCGGTGAGGAGCGGCGGACAGGAGCGGTGAGGAGCGGCGGACAGGAACGGTGAGGAGCGGCGGAGGACAGACGGTGAGGAGCGGAGGACAGGCGGTGAGGAGCAGCGGACAGGCGTCGAGAACCGGCGGACAGGCGGGGAGGAGCGGTGAGAAGCAGTGGACAGGCGGGGAGGAGCGGCGGCAGAGGTAGGTGAAGCAGCCGCACTGGCGCTCACGGGGCGGGCGGGGGCTCTGAAGCCTGATTTCTCCCAGACAAGTTCGGGACGGGCTGCTAGTATTTTATAAAGCGTAGTAGCGCTTCACCTGGTATCATTTACCTTGCTGATTTTGGGAGTATAAAAAGTGCAGGAGCACTCGTGTTTCAGAACCTTGCTTTCCTGACACAGTACACTCTCTTACAAAGAATATCACTGCTATATTGTGGTTGTAGAGCTATTACTTAATCCTTTAGTCTAGTGTGAAATGTGTCTCTGTTATGATCCTTGTTGGACTTGGCTCTTCTGGCAGGTTCACCCCTGAACTTTTTGCTTTAAATTGTGACATGGTGTTAGTGATTTTTGGTTTCTGCGCACTTTACCACTGTGTCCCAGGGTAAAGTGCGTGCGTGTGGTGAGATAGGCCTGCCTCCCATAGGAATGCATGGGGAATGTATGTGTCCCTGGTAGTTCCTGATGCGTGGGGTGTGCAGGCTCGAGTCTTGTATGTGGGACTCGTGTGATTGAATGCTGCGCAATGATATATGCGGCGTGTATGTATCTAGTGTAGAAGTGCCACTTCTAGACATGGGTGTGCGTGTGCAGTGAGTGTGCTGGCACGTGATTGGCTGGAGCTGGCTGGTGAGCCTGGCTCCAGGAGTCTGGATGGGTCTGCCCGGTGGTGAGTGTTGAGATTAGCATGCTGATGTGAGGGAGTGGTGCACCTGGGACCTGAATAGGGCTGGGATTTCCCCACACAATGCTGGCTCCGCCCCCTGTGGTGCGTCTAATGTCCCTAGCCCTGCCAGTGAATAGAGTGAGGGGCTGAGCACATCACGAGTGCTCCCAAACCAGCTGTGCCTGGTTTTTCCCCCACCCTGCACCCTGAGACAAAGGAATTCACTGAATTCCATTGTGCCCATCCTCACTCACTGGCCCAGCTTGTTGTCTCGAGAGCCTAGACGGCTCCACCGCTTTGCCTATTTAGAGAGCCTGTGCGGCCCCACCATGGGCATATGTTGTTCAAAGCCCTAGTTCTAGGGGGGGAATGGTTTCTTTACAAGCCTAGAGGGCTCCAATAGGTGCACATTTGTTCTACGGGCTAGTTTTTCCTGTGTGGCTCCACAGTGCGCAGTATTTGTCCCAGAGCCCGCGGGCTCCAACCCTTTTGCTCAGTTTTGTTCTGAGGGCTAGCAAGAGCCCCTGTCACAGTTTTGTCACAGCTGCCCAGCAAGTAGTGGGCAGCTGCACCATTTTAGGTCTTCCTTTTCTAGGGACATGTACTGTGAAATTAGGAGTTAGACGCACTCCTTCATCCCTACTCTGGCCGTCCCCAGCTGCGCAGCACTTAGTGCCAGCTGCAGCGTTTAGGCCCCTTGTTCTTGTCCCCAGCTGCCCAGCAAGTAGTGGGCAGCTGCTAAGTTTAGGTTTTGGCGCAGTGGCGCAACCTGGACTTTGATGTAAGTTCTGTGCGAATGTGATTTCTGCTAATTGTTATTTGCTGCACCTCTGAATGTGTTTTTGATGCGTCATGTGCCTTGTGCCTTACACCGCTGAATGTATGTTTATGCATCATGTGTTTCTCCTGTGCTGCACCTCTGAATGTGTTTTGATGCGTCATGTGCCTTGTTCCTTACACCGCTGAATGTAGGTTTATACATCATGTGTCTTTCCTACACATCTGAATGTTTTATGCATCATGTGTGAAGCTTTTGATTGTTATACGTTCTAAGTGCTAGTTCTACTAAGTGCATATTCCTGACAGTGGTGCCTGTGGCCCTGTCCTGTACATATATCCCCTGTAAATTCTGCCTGTGCCTGTTGGCACATTGAAAAATGTGTGTTTCTATCTAATGTGTTTTGCAATACAAAGGCTATTTTTGCATATACCTTGTGTGGAGTTCCTTTTGTGGTGGGCCTTGGATGTTGTTGCTGGTGGGTGCGTGCGCAAATGGTTTACACATCGCCTCTGAGATAAGCCTGACTGCTCGTGCCAAGCTACCAAGAGGGTGAGCAGGGGTTGTCTTGGCGGGTGACTTCCTTACCCTGACTTAGGAATGGCGGTTTCTGTCTGGCTTTGGCGCAAGCCTTAGCCAACCAGAAATCCCATTTCTAACAATCCTTAACCCCGGTTCCGTCACTCCTTATATGCAGTTTCCCCAGACAGAAGACTCCCACCTTTCTGTGACGATCGTCTATGGTAGATGAACAGAAACAGGACTGGAGGAGCTGTCCATCCGGCAGTGTTTCTTATTTTATCCACTTCCCTTTTCCCTGGGGTGTGCTGGCACATAGTAGTGTTAAATTCACTATGTGAGTGGGCACGTCCAGGGGAAGAAGAGGGGCTTTCTGCAAACCATCGCTCCTGCTGACCATCTTCTGAGGTTAGTGGTTCCCTGACGCTGTTACCACTGGCATCACAACAACTGGAGATGGGACCCCAGCGCCACAGGAGGAGCTGGAGGATATGGAGTAAACGGTGTCCCAGTCATCAGTGGGGAGAAGGTGGCAGGAGGTGGGGTACCGACACTGTTCAACATGACCAGACACAACAACACCAGGGTGAGTAACAACCAGGGATTGGGGGGACGGGGGGAGATGGGCACAGTGGCATACATGCACAATTATGTAGAGCATATCTGCAGACAAACCATGCCCCAACTCCCACCAAGAGACCAATGTACCCAAGTATGCAACATCTCAGCACTGCATAAGCACAGAAGTCAAAGGCACACCGCATGTAAGGGAGAAGGGGCTGCAAAATCAGAGCTGCAGGGGTGACTCCCCTAAAATGCAGCACACACACATAATATGCAGAGCACATCAACATTGACAACAATGTGGTACACACCTCAACACGTCTGCAACAGAACTGAGGAAGCAACTGGTGCTGCATGTGTGTAGAAACTGGCCAATCACATTAGGCATTGGAGGGAAATGTGAGTTGGTAATGTACAAGTTCAAACACACATCCCAGATGTTGTCGAAATGTCCACTGTCCCCATCAAGTAGACAGCTCCTCCCAACCAGCCACAATGTACACTGTCATGCAGTCCATATGTAAACATGTCCAATGCCACAACATACATGTGAACACAATGTTAAACTACATCTCCCCTTCACATTGCAGAGGGAAAACCAACACCTCCTGATGACGAAGAGAACCACCACTAATACGACACCGACGCCCTGCAAGAGTTCATTGAGAGCCTCCACAACCCACCTCTAGGAGCAAGGCAGCCCAACTGAATTGATGAGACCCCACCCCTGCAAAGACCACACAGCAGGCAGCACCCACCACCACGACTGCCTCCCAGGACCCCAGCGAAGAACACATGGCCTTCTAACGCCGTGTGTTGAGGTGCCAGGAGAAGCTGGCTGAATAGGTGCAGGTGGGGTTCGACCGCATGGCAGCCAAACCAGATGCCATACGTGGGTGTTCAAATCCCATCAGGGACCACTCACAGTCCCTAACGGACACCCACAGTCCGCTCCACGCTTTCCAACGGACCAGGGCTGACATCGCTGGAGTCCTGAGTCAGAGACAAGAACAACTGTCCAGTCAGAGTGACTCTAGTGATGTCACACGGGAGTTGGGACACATGCGGAGGTTAATGGAGACCATGGAGTGGACGCAGGTGGAAAGAGCGGCTGCCACGGCTGCACACCAGTGATGACTGCAGCTGCTAACACTACATCCACATCTCCGTCCCCTGAAGTTTCAGTGCCACACAGTGTGGCAGACATTTCACCTTCGGCCCCTGAGGTGTCACACCCACACAGTGCTGGAGACAGTACACCACTGTTAGATTTGGGGGTCTCTAGTTGGCATAGGTAGGTACTTGTGACAAATAGGGACCCTCTCCTCTAGTCAGGATAAGGGGGATTACACTCCTAAAATAACCCCTGCTCACCCTCTAGGTAGCGTGGCGCGAGCAGTCAAGGCTTATTTCAGAGGCGTTGTAAGTTAAGCAGTTGTGACCACATACAGTAACCCAGTGACACCACTACAAATGGACACCACACAGGTCTTATATCAAACATAAGTAGACTTGATATAGAGTTTCCACAAGACCATAAACGACAAAAATACACACTAAGATTACTTTAAGATAGTAGATTCAAGCTTAGTTCAGTTCAGTTCTAAGATGCGACACTCTGCGTCAATGTATGCATTGTGCTTCCACGACAAGCAATGTCGCAGCGATGGGAAATGCGGAAAAGTTCAGATACAAAGAAATTAAGAGGTGAAGATCTTCCAGATGCGGCACGCTTCTCGGGGATGCAAGAAGTTCTCGGTTCGATGCGTGGACTATAGCGGCGACATCTACGATGCGAGTGCAGCAGCTCCAGCGGCGACACTCTTCTCCCACAATGTGTGAATCTTCCGCTCGATGCAACAACTACAGCGGCGACAACCAAGATGTGACGGCAGCAGCTCCGACAGCGGCGCGCTACTCGGGGATGCGAGGTGCTCTTGGTCGATGCGGTGCAGTGCGACAGTTCCAGCAGCGACACCCTCCTTCGCAGTTGCGAAGGCAAGCACAGCGACGGCAACACGCTCCGACCTCATTGCGAGATTCTTCTCCTGATGCGGTACAGTGCGACACCTCCAGCGGTGACACCCTCCTTCGGAGTTGCTACGGCAGCAGCAGCGACGGCGACATGCTTCCTCTTTGTTACGGAACGCTTCTCTCCGATGCGGTGCAGTGCGACAGTTCCAGTGGTGACACCCTCCTTTGGAGCTGCGACCACAGGCACAGCAACAGTTCTCGTTGAGTCGCGCTTCCAGCTCCTTGCGACACGCAGCTCCTCAGAAGGCCCAAAACAGCAGCAGGCACTTCCACAAGAACTCTGGGTAGCTGGGGTTGAAGTCTGTTGTCCCTGAGACTTCAGCAGGAGGCAAGCTCTTTTCCAACCCCTTGGAGATCCTTCACAAGTTGAAAGCAAAGTACATAAAGTTCCTTTCTCCTTCCTTTGCAGTAAGGCAACCACTGCAGGCCAATCCCCCAAGCAGCACTTCAGCTTGGGAATATTCTCTCCCCAGTTTCTTCAGGTTCCTCTCCTCAGCAAAGGTTTCTTCTTGTAGTCCAAAGAGATCTAATTTCATGGGATCAGGGTCCCAATATTTATACCCCAAACTCCTTTGTTCTCTGAGGGGAGAGGGGCCTGTGCCTAGTCCAAACCAGTTCCTGAGCACTTTGTTTACCAGACTTCTCCTTTCCTTTCACAGTGCATGGCATGCACATCAGACACCCCACAGGAGGTGGAGCCAGCATTGTGGAAGGCAAGTACAGTCCTGGAGCACTTTGTTTACAGGACTCCTTCTCTTCTTTCAGTGTGCAGGGCAGAGACATCGGCCGCTCCCCAGGGGGCGGAGCCAGCATTGTGGAAGGCAGGCACAGCCCTATTCAGAGTTCAGGTGAAACTCCTCCCTCCCATCTAGATGCAGATCTCTCTATTCACCACTGGGTGACTCAGCCTGTCTCTTCGCAGAGACAGGTTTGAATGGTTAGGCAAGCAAATACCTACTTTCTAAAAGTGGTATTTGCAAACACAGTATATTAAAATAAACTTTACTAAAAGATGTATTTTATTATTCTGAGTTCAGGCATACTATACTCGTATTTCTACCATGTTGTCTGAGACAGTTGGGATTATAAAATGTAACAATTCTAACAGCCCATTCTGCCCTATGGAGAACAGGTAGCCTTAAAATAGTGAAAAATGAAAATGGCTGTAATTCACTATTAGGACATGCCACACATATCAGGGCTTGTCCTACCTTATACTTACAATGCACCCTGCCCTTGGGCCTACCATAGGGGTGACTGATATAAAGAAAAGGGAAGGTTTAGGGACTGGCAAGTGGGTGCACTTGCCCAGTCAGCATGACAGTACCAGACTGCACGCAGGTTCTGCAATGGCAGACCTTAGACACATTTTACAAGGCTGCTTCTGTGGGTGGCACAACCAGTGCTGCAGGCCCACCAGTAGCATTTGGATTACATGCCCTGGCACACTTAGTGCACTAGACTAGGGTCTGACAAGTAAACCAAAATAACCAAACATGGAATCACTAATCCATACATCAATTTACAACAGGGAGCACCTGCACTGTGGCACTGGATAGCAGTGGCACAGTGCCCAAAGCATCTAACATCAACAAAAATACATGATGAAACAGCAAAAATGGAAGGGAGATCCACGCCAATGGTGCCAGGTCTAACAACCACCAACCACACGTAAGGCACATGAAACAGCAGTGGACGAAGAGGCGCATGAACCTGTCTTTGTGGTAAGAAGGTCGCAGCAGCATTCATCTCCGCCATATGGCCTGTTTCTGCTTGGTTCTGCCGTCTGCATCATCACCTTGCACTGGCCCCCGATGCACTCTGCGACACTCACCTTGTACCTCGCAATGGACTGCCATATTCTGTTTGATTGCCGATGACACACCATTCAGATTGCGGACTGAACTCTTCCACTTCCTTTGGACTTGTCATTCCCTGAAGGACTCTGGCTGGCCCTCCATGGGCCAACATTGTAAAGTGGGGTTTGCATGGCCCTGTACTGCTCCAGCTGCAACACTCATCTGAATGTGCATTAAACATTCATAATCACACAGATGTGTCATGTCTATGATCTTTCAGGTGTGGAAGTATGGATGAATGTAGGGTCGGTGGTTTCACCTTAGGTCCATATTGCTCATGTAGTTGGACTTGGGTCACAGGGTGACACATTGCCGAATGCGGTCTGGGTGGCGCCGACACAGCAACAGGGACACACGCAATAGTTACTTCCTTGTCCAGCCCAGTACGGAACCACGCCCAGAGCCCGTGGTTATTGTTCACACCCTTACACTGGACTGGCATACGCCAGGTCAGCCCACTCCACTTACGCTCACAGGGGGGGGGACAATTCTACATATCCCAGGTCTTCCCTGTAGTGATCTGCTCATCACAAGTCTAGTTGTCAGCATGCCACAACAACTCCCTCATGGCTGGTTTACATCCACACCACACCCATGCAGCACATGCGTCACACAACATGTGACCCTGCCAATAAAAAGTGCTGGGCGCAGGTGCTCGACGCCAGCTCCACTCTCTATCTGGGTGTATCCGTGTGGTTATCATTCATGCACGAAGGACGAGGGCCCTGCAACACCACATTTCCCAGGGCCGGAGGTGACATGATGGCGTCCGCACCACAATACTCGATCATAAAGGGCCCATGACTTGAGGTGCACAGAGTTGGTGGCGCCGGATACACTGCGTCCGGCACAGGCACACCGCCATGGGACGGTGACTTTCGTTGCATTGAGGTAGGGGCACCTTAAGTGCTGAGCAGGTGTGCAGCCTGCGATGATGCCCCGTCCTGGCAGTCTGAACTGCTGAGAATCATTGTGAGCCCTCCCGGACCACAGTGTAGGCCTGAACGAGCAGGCAGTGCTGGCCTACCGCCACGTGGCCTTGCTACGTGGCCCACAGAGTTAGTGACACCTAAAGGGCTGAGCGGGTGTGCAGCCTGCGATGATGTTGTGTGCTTTGATATGTTCTCTGCCATAGCGAAATCATAGCAGAATCAAGTGTGAGACCTGGTTGCCCGCGGAGCGGGGCTGCATGATGTGGAGGGTGCCATTTTCGTGGGCCCCGGGCTTGGGACTTGCACCGGCACATGGTGGGCCCTCTTGGAGACACGCCAGTGGCGCAAGGTGAGCCGTGAGGCCTGGGTGCACAGGGGCGGGCATGCACCGCTTGGGGGCAGAAGGGGCTGGGGTGCAGCAGCCTGGGTGCACAGGCGCGGGTATGCACCGCTGGGTGGTGGGAGGGACTGGAGTGCACAGGGACCGACAGGCGATGATGGCGTGTGCAATTGTATGTACTCTGCCATTCATAACTCTGGACTCTGTTTCAGATGAGGGACCTGCTGAACTGGGGTGCATACCGGCTCGTGGTTGGAGACACACCGATGCCAGCAGGTAAACAGTGAGGCCTGGGTGCGCAGTGTCGGCACTCTCTTTCCCTGTCCCTCTCTTCTTTTCAATGTGTCTCTCTCTCTCGCTCTCCCTCTCTCTCCCTCTCTTTCCGTCTTTCTCCCTCTCTCTCTCTCTCTCTTTCTCTCTCCCTCTCTCCCTCTCTGTCCGTCTTTCTCTCTCGCTCTCTTTCCGTCTTTCTCTCGTTCTCTTTCTCTCCCTCTCTTTCCGCCTTTTCTCTTTCACTCCCTCTCTTTCTCTCTCTCTCTGTATCTCTCTCTCTTTTGCTCTCGCTCTGTCCTTTGATGGACGCATGTCACACCTTCTTATCTGGATCTTTGCCTTGCAGGCTGTGACCTACAGATTGTCCCGAGGAGACCCGCCATGCGTCTTCAAAATTGTTGTTTTGAGTTTTTTAGAATAAATTGTTTTATTTGGTAATTTGAAGGTGAATGTGTGATACTACTTTTTCTGAACACACATGCATGTTACCTGTTGTAATTGTACAACATCAGGCGAATTGTTTTGTTATGATTTTGTGAAGTTGATGTAACATATCTTTGTCCGGGGTGGGGGGTGGGAAGGTGCCCTGGGGGGGGTCCTGTGGGTGGTCGTGGAGGGTGTTGTGGCCCTCTTGGGGCTCCGAGCTGCATGATGGTTGGCTCCACGGCATCTGTTGTTCTTCTGGTGTGGCTCTGGGCTGGGCTCCCTTTTCTGATGCAGGTTGTCGTACGACTTTACACCAGGTCAGAGCAGGTGTTAAATTCCGCCTGCTAATGCGCCTTATCGCCTGTTTTGGGTTCTTATCGCCTATCTGGCTGGTCATTGTGAATGTTGCGGAGTGGTGCTGTTGCTGCTTTTTGCACAGGAACGCCTTCTCTGCATCTCATTAGCGCTAGTTGCGGGGTCATCTGTGGCGATGTTTTTTGCGGTGCTATCGCGGGTAAACTGGTGATATGGGCTGTTAGCACCTGCTTGTGAATAGGGCAATAAATGTATCGCCACTTTGGCTGTGATAAAGTACCGATAACTCGGTGATACATCCTTGAGAATATGCCCCTCTGTGTGGTTCTTTGTAATTTAACCTACACTATAGGATTAGTTCTGGTAAAACAAGCTGCTTCACTCCTTCTGAACTAAGCCTGAAGGCTGCTCTCCACAGCTACCACTTAGGGAGGTTTCTTAGGTTGTCTAAAAACACCATAAGGGTTGCCTGGATTAGTGCAGGGTGCTTCACTTAAAAAAGTGTGCATCATATACTAAGCCAGCCTCCTAAAAAATAAAAGTCCATTTTTTTAAGGAAGAAGGCTCAGTATACAGGTAGAAAGATTATGACTTTTCTATAATTACCCATAGAGTGCAATAGACAAACATGTTGCCATAGACATCTACTTTCTGCTTGTTATTGTACAGCTAGAAAAACAGAGCCGAAGAAAGAAAGCCAATGTTGTTTTCCATCTTTAAACAACTGATTTAATTATGCACCTAAACAACGGATTTAATTATGCGGCATGACCTGACCTGCCTTTCCCCTGGCTGCAGGCTCTGGCAGCAGGTATGGTGATGCTGAAACTCAGCTGTAATAACTTATTACAGTTGAGTTCTGACGTCATTTCTTTATAATCGGTGACTGGGTGTACCACACGTAGCCAATTATAAAGAAATTAGAGACAGGTTTTTATACAGGGATTGCAGAAGCCCATGTTTTATAGCAAAACAAAGTCAGCACCCTTCTCTCCTCTGTTGGCAAGCGGTGGGAGCTCTGTGCCAGCATGAGCAGTGAGGAGATGGGCACCTTGGTTCCATTATTTTATTTTTTTACAGAGTTTTATATAGCGCAAACCTGACCCGAATCGGGTATCAGAACACTTTACATAATACCAGTTGCGTTACATTAGGCCACGTTCCTTTTTGTTATGCACGGGGAGATTAAGTGATTTGCCCAGAATCACAGGTTGTTCAGCGTCATTGCAGAGACTCAAACCCAGTTCCCCAGATTCGAGGTGCTCTAGCCGTTAGGCCACCTCAAGGAAATGCATCCTTTTGCATGTTCACCCCCATAATTCTGGATTGATGCTGCTGGCTTTTCAACTCTGAGAGTGCATTGAGGCTGCGAACCAGACCTCAGTGCCCGTGTTCTAACCCATTACAAAGTATTTGTTTAATTGGCTACTCCCAAGTGGCGAACATTGACTTACTTATGAGTACCTAGTATATGGCAACTAGGGAACCCAAGGACATGTAAGACAGAGTCTATACCCAGGGCCCTGGCACGGGTTGTGCCACCCTGTGTGTGACAAAGCGCAAAATGGCTCCCAGCATCCACTGCAGCCTGGAAGAGCAGTTTTAAACTGCTAGTTCGACTTCGCTATTTAAACTAATACCAAAGGCCCCACGTTCCTTAACAAGATATTTACGTCTCCCATACGGAAGGCCTCCCAAACCCTAAGGCAGGGGGCTGTTTATTATTAAGTAGGACATGTCGTTTTTTCAGGCCCTAACAGCAGAACATCCAAATTGTTGTTTTAGGTGGAGAAAAGTTAGTAGCCCCACTGGCTAACACAGAGTCACCATCTGACCCTCAGCCTGGATAACTTCTTAATGGGCCTAATAAAATGGGTTCTTCAAGGTATCATGGCATTAAGCATGACTTCACACTCAAGGTGGATTTAATATCTCTGCTATGAAAAGGCATCTTTAGAAAGTTGTAACTCTGCACTCCAGTTTGTCCAGTGGAGTCACACGGTTGCTGGCCACCAGACTGGCTTCTGCCCTTCTGTGGAGTGAAAACAACTCCCAGGCTTAGGAACAATGACCGTCTTCTGCAGGGAAATGTGCCACCTCCACCTTGCAGGGAGCCACTCAGGGTGTTGGCCCGAAAGGAGAGCTTCAAAGGCAAAGACGGCTTTGGTGGGCAAATGCCGATCACACTCCTGAAAGGCTGGCCCTTGGCTAAGGTAGATGCGCTGGTGGCAGGACCAGAGAGGGGAGGTCAGTGACAAAACCAGTTTTCCAGTAGGCATGAAGTCCACAGGTATCCACACCTCTAGGGTGGGCGACCCAGCTCCTAACATCCGAGGAACGGTTCAGACATCTTGGGAATGGGTGTACATGCCACACCCTTACACTCTCCTGCTTAATGGGTGTACATGCCAAAACCTTACACCCTCCTGCTTAATGGGCATACTTGCCACGCCCTTACACTCTCTTGCTGAATGGGCGTACATACCACACCTTACACTCTCTTGCTGAATGAGCCTACATACCACACCCTTACACTCTCCTGCTGAATGGGCGTACATACCATACCTTACACTCTCTTGCTGAATGGGCGTACATACCACACCCTTACACTCTCCTGCTGAATGGGCCTGCTGAATGGACCACTGTGCCTGCACCTGTGGCATGGTCGCCCCCACGCTCCTCCTGCTGCTTCTCCTGAGCCCCTCTGTTTTGCCGCCTTTTATCCTGCTGCTGCCCAGGCGACCCAGCCGCCGCTGAGCCGCCCGCCTGCTCCAGACTTTCCCGCCGCTGCCTCCCTGCGGCCCCGCCCCCCCGCCAGCCCATTTGCTGCCCCGCCGCTGCCCCTCCTCCCTGCTGCCTACTTATGACGCCCCACGCACGCGCAGCGTTGACGCGCAGCGTTGACGCGCAGCGGGCACGCAGATTGTGCGCCGAATGCGCGCCAAAGGCAAGCCCGTCTGCGCCCGTCCGTGCCTGGACCACGCCCAGCGCCAGGACCCCTGGTCCCCGACGATGCCTGCCCACACGACGGACCTACGACCCCGCCACCCTCATTGCACTCAAACCCGACCGGACAAGAGCCTGCCACTGAGCCACCCCGAGACGCACCCACGGACCCTTCACCTGCCAAGCCTGCAAGTTCACCTGCATCCGGACCTGCACCACAGCCACCAAACCGAGCACCAACAACCTCAAGTGCATCCTGCTCAACACCCGCTCCATCCACAGACACGCCATCGAACTTTGGAACCTGCTCGACACTACCTCACCAGACGTCATCTTCCTCACAGAAACCTGGATGAACGCCTCCTCCGCACCCGGCATCGCCATCGCCATCCCAGACGGATACAAGATCACCCGGAGAGACCGCGTCAACCAGATTGGAGGAGGCATCGCCATCGTACACAAGAACACCATGCGCATCACAACCGACTCCAACGACACCTTCGCCGCCGCCGAGTACCTCCACTTCCAGATACACACCGACCCAAAGACGACCCTCAGAGGCACCCTCGTCTACAGACCCCCGGGACCACGCACACAATTCAGCGAAGACATCACGGACTTCATCAGCCCGCACGCCCTCCGCTCCGCTGACTACATCCTCCTAGGGGACCTCAACTTCCACCTGGAGAACAACAAGGACCGCAACACCTCTGCCCTGCTGGACAACCTCGCCAACCTCGGACTCAAGCAACTGGTCAACACCCCCACCCACTACGCTGGCCACACGCTTGATTCCGTCTTCTCATCCAGCAAGCACATCGCCTTCAGCCACTCCACCGGACTTCACTGGACCGACCACAGCTGCGTCCACTTCAGCTTCAGAAGAACCACGACCCACCACCACCCGCTACAGGTCCCTCACAGGAACTGGAGCAAGATCACAGCCGAGCAGCTCACCACCTCCCTCAACCAGAACCCACCCGCCAGCACAACGGACGCCATTGAAGCAGCACGCAACTTCACGAAGTGGCTGACCGACTGCGCCGACGACCTTGCGCCACTAAAGAACCCCCCCAGCAGACCCAGAAGCAAGAAAGCCTCCTGGTTCACCGACGAACTCAAGGACTCCAAGAAAAACTGCTGCACCCTCGAGAAAGGCTGGCTCCTCGACCAGACCACAGACAACATGACACCCCTCAAACACACCACCCGCAAGCACCACCAGCTTATCGGCACCACCAAGAAGAAATCACTGAAGGAACGACTGGACAACAACGCCCAAGACAGCAAGGAACTCTTCAGCATCGTCAAGGAGTTCTCCAACCCCAGCACCAGCAACAACGACATCACGCCTTCACAAGACCTCTGCGACTCTCTCACCTTGTTCTTCCACCGCAAGATCGCCGACATCCACAACAGCTTCAGCGCACCATCCACGCACCCAACCGTCGAACCAACGCCCCCCACCGCCACCCTCCACACCTGGACCACGGTAACCACCGAAGACACAGCCCGCACGATGAACACCATCCACTCCGGATCTCCAATCGACCTCTGCCCCCACCACGTCTTCAACAAGGCCGACTCCATCATTGCACCCCAACTCCGGGACGTCATCAACACCTCCTTCAACACTGCCACCTTCCCGGAGAGCTGGAAGCATGCCGAGCTCAACGCCCTACTGAAGAAACCAACAGCTGACCCCAACGACCTCAAGAACTTCCGCCCCATCTCGCTCCTCCCTTTTCCCGCCAAAGTCATCGAGAAGACCGTCAACAGACAGCTTGTAGCCTTCCTCGAGACGAACGGATCCCTCGACCCCTCGCAGTCCGGTTTCCGAGCCAACCACAGCACCGAGACCGCCCTAATCGTAGCCACCGACGACATCAGAACCCTGCTCGACAACGGAGAAACAGCGGCCCTCATCCTCCTGGACCTCTCTGCAGCGTTCGACACTGTCTGCCACCGCACCCTAATTCAACGCCTCAGCAACATCGGTATCCAAGAGAGGCACTGGAGTGGATCATCTCGTTCCTCACCGGAAGAACACAGAGAGTCCGCCTCCCCCCGTTTCGATCCGAGGCCACCGAAGTCATCTGCGGCGTACCGCAAGGATAATCACTCAGCCCCATCCTCTTCAACGTTTACATGAGACCTCTTGCAGCCATCGCACGCCAGCACAACCTCAACATCATCTCCTACGCCGACGACACCCAACTGATCCTCTCCCTCACCAGAGACCCCACCACCGCCAGAACGAGCCTACACGAAGGGATGAAAGACGTCCCCGAGTGGATGAAGAACAGCCGCCTGAAACTGAACTCAGACAAGACGGAAGTCCTCGTCCTGGGACCATCGCCCTCCGCCTGGGACGACTCCTGGTGGCCCCCCGCCCTGGGCGCCACTCCCAAGCCAACAGACCACGCACGCAACCTGGGCTTCATCCTGGACTCCTCCCCCTCGATGACCAAACAAGTCAACGCCGTCTCCTCATCATGCTTCAACACCCTACGCATGCTCCGCAAGATCTTCCGATGGATCCCGACCGAAACCAGGAAGACGGTCACCCAGGCACTCGTCACCTGCCGACTGGACTACGGAAACACCCTCTATGCCGGAACCACAGCCAAGCTACAGAAAAGACTCCAACGCATCCAGAACGCCTCCGCCCGACTAATCCTGGACATCCCCCGACGCAGCCACATCTCCGGCTACCTGAAGGACCTGCACTGGCTCCCCGTCAGCAAGAGGATCACGTTCAGGCTCCTAACCCACGCACACAAGTCTCTCCACGACCTGGGCCCCAAGTACCTCAACGACCGCTTGACCTTCTACACGCCCACCCGCCAGCTACGTTCTACAAGCCTCGCCCTCGCCGCCGTACCACGCATCCGAAGAGCCACCGCCGGAGGTAGATCCTTCTCCTACCTGGCGGCCAAGACATGGAACTCCCTCCCCATCCATCTTCGGCTGACCAAGGACCATCTCGCGTTCAGAAGACAACTCAAGACCTGGCTGTTCGAGCAATAGCGGACCCCTTCCCCCAAGCGCCTTGAGACCCTGCCGGGTGAGTAGTGCGCTATACAAATGTTATGATTGATTGACATACCACACCCTCACATTCTCCTGCTGAATGCCCGTACATACCACACCCTTACACTCTCCTGCTGAATGGGCGTACATGCCACACCCTCACACTCTCCTGCTGAATGCCCATACATACCACACCCTCACACTCTCCTTCTGAATGGGCCTACATACCACACCCTCACACTCTCCTTCTGAATGCCCGTACATACCACACCCTTACACTCTCCTGCTGAATGGGCCTACATACCACGCCCTCACACTCTCCTGCTGAATGCCCGTACATACCACACCATCACACTCTCCTGCAAAATAGGCCTACATACCACACCCTTACACTCTCCTGCTGAATAGGCCTACATCCCACACCTTACACTCTCTTGCTGAATGGGCGTACATACTACACCCTCACACTCTCCTGCTGAATGCCCGTACATACCACACCCTTACACTCTCCTGCTGAATGGGCCTAAATATCACACCCTCACACTCTCCTGCTGAATGCCCGTACATACCACACCCTCACACTCTCCTGCAGAATAGGCCTACATACCACACCCTTACACTCTCTGTTAGACGGGACCTGGAGGGTCGGCCGAGGACAAGGGGAGAGGTCTCCGGGGAGAGCCGTCTCCAGCGATCGTACAGACAAGTAACTTCCCCCCCACAGATGTACACCACACAAGGATAAGGTTCAACGTTCTTTATAAGCAAAACTTCAAGTACGGTGAAATGGTACAAGGAGGTCTGGACTCAGGGGTCCCCTCTATTCTAGTCTCTTGGTTGGGGAAAGGGTAGCGGGACAGTCTCGTTACCAATCTGGTAGATGAAATAGCTCACAATCCTCGAGCTCGGCGTTCTAGATGGTCGGGCCGCGGCGGAGCCAGCAGGTCCCGGGATGGTTGAAGGTAGCGACGGTCCGCGGCGGAGCCAGCAGGTCCCGATGAAAGAGGTGGTTACACACGGTCCGCGGCCACGCCAGCAGGTCCCGACGACGAGGAAGGTTTCAGAAGGTTGCGGCAGCGCCAGCAGGCAGGTCGATAGTTCGCAAGGCAGGGCTACGGCAGCGCCAGTAGTCCGTCAAGGATGAGTTCTTCACTGCGTCTCTCGACTCCAGGATACAACTGCCTTCCTGCTCTGGAGCTGCCCCAGTTATAGGTCTGGCGCCCTTTGATGTCCGGACCCTCGCACTTGGAGGTCGGGAGGTCCAGGATGAGGGAGTCCAGACACCCAGCAGGGGGGTGGAGCCAGCGCCCGGGGGAGCTGGGGCGATCGGCACCTGGCGGGGGAGAGCCATCGACACCTCTTTCTCCCATTGACCTGCCAAGTAGTCCGCTCACCTCCTGGGTGGATGGTGGTGCCGGGATGTCGGGGCCTGGCCAGGCCCAGGGTTGGGGTCGATCGGAGGGCATGCGGCCTCGTGGTGCTGTGTCCAAGATGGCGCCCAGGCCGGGCGAGAGGGCCGGTAGGGAATCGGGCCCATGATGGGGAGATGTCCAGGGGCAGGGGTCCCATATGAGACGGGAAACGGGTGGTTGTTGCGTGTAACACCTGAAGAGCCGGGCTCGGGCCTGGTCGTGCGGGGAGGGAGCAAGCCTTTCACGTGGCCTGTCCAACATGCGTCCCCCCCAGCTGAAGGCGGGGAGAGTCACCCATCCTCTTGGGGACTCTCTTCGTCGAGGCGGAAAAAGCGTGACAGGCCATCTGCGTTGGCGTGGTCTTGCCCTGGTCGATGTTCCACAGTGAAGTCCATCCCCTGCAGGGAGATGGACCAACGCAAGAGTTTCGGGTTTTCCCCCCGCATCTGCATTAGCCACTGCAGGGGCCGATGATCGGTCTGTACCCGGAAGTGGGTACCGAAGAGATAAGGCCGGAGCTTTTTGAGGGCCCACACCACGGCAAAGGCCTCCCTCTCGATGGTGCTCCAGCGTTGCTCTCGGGCCAGGAGCCGTCTGCTGATGAAAGCCACTGGCTGGTCAAGTCCTTCGGGGTTCAGCTGGGAAAGGACTGCCCCAATGCCATGGTCGGAGGCGTCCGTTTGGACGATAAATTCCTGACTGTAGTCGGGGGCCTGGAGCACAGGGGCGGAGCACATGGCGGCCTTCAGCTTCTCGAAGGCCGCTTGACAGTCGGGGGTCCAGTTGACTTTCGTTGGTTGGTTTTTGGATGTGAGTTCCGTGAGGGGCCCCACAATGCTACCATAGTCCCTCACGAACCGCCGGTAGTAGCCTGTGAGTCCAAAGAAGGCGCGGACCTCGGTCTGGGTGATGGGGGGCTGCCAAGCCTGGATGGCAGCGATCTTGAGTTGCAGAGGGGCCACCAGACCGCTTCCCACCTGGTGCCCGAGATAGGTCACGGACCCCTGGCCAATTTGGCATTTGCTGGCCTTGATCGTGAGGCCAGCTCGTTGGAGGGCCTGTAGCACCTCTCGGAGGTGGTGGAGGTGGTCGGACCAGTGGCGGCTGTACACAGCGATATCGTCCAGGTAGGCGGCGCTGAATTCTTCGAGTCCCGCCAGGACCTGGTTTACTAGCCGCTGAAAGGTTGCTGGGGCATTCTTCATGCCGAATGGCATGACCTTGAAGTGGTAGTGGCCATCAGGGGTGGAGAAGGCAGATCGTTCTTGGGCCCGGGGTGTGAGACCGATCTGCCAGTAGCCCGCTGTCAGGTCGAAGATGCTGAGGTAGCGGGCAGCTCCCATGCGGTCGATTAGTTCATCTGCTCGGGGAATGGGGTGTGCGTCTGTTCTGGTGACCGCATTCAAGCCCCGGTAGTCGACGCAGAACTGGAGTTCAGGCGTGGTGCCGGGGGCGGTCGCTTTGGGGACCAGTACCACCGGGCTGGCCCAGGGGCTGTCGGAGGGCTCGATGACCCCGAGCGTGAGCATCTTGGCCACCTCCTCTTGGATGCAGGCCCGTACCCGATCTGGTACGCGGTAAGCCCGATGGCGGACAGGGGGACTCTCTCCGGTGTCCACGTCATGTAAGCACCAGGGGGTGACCCCTGGGGTGAGGGAGAACAGGGTAGCGAACTGCAGCAGGAGGTCTCGGCAGCCTTGGCGCTGTTCCGGGGTGAGGGCCTCCGAGACTCGGACCCCGTCCACGGAGCCGTCCTTCTCCTGAGTCCGTAGGAGGTCAGGAAGTGGTTCGGAGTCCTCCTCGGCTCCGCTGTCTGTTGCCATCAGGAGGCTGAGCTCCGAGCGCACAAAGTGGGGTTTCAGTCTATTGGCGTGGAGGACCCGGAGAGGGTTCCGTGAAGATTCCATATCGATGAGATAGGTGACAGGGCTCTTGCGCTCGACTACCTTGAAGGGCCCTGTCCATTTGTCTTGCAGGGCGCATGGTTCGGTGGGAGACATTACCCACACTTGTTGGCCAGGTTCAAATTCGATGGAGGAGGCATTTTGATCGTACCACCGTTTCATGTCTTCCTGACTGGCCTCCAAGTTTGCTTTTGCCATTTCCCTGAACCGTCTGGTCTGGTTGCGGAGGGTTAGGAGGTACTTGAAAACATCTGGAGGGTTCTTTAGAGGGGGCATTTCCCAGCCTTCTTTGACTAGGCTGAGCGGCCCACGCACCGGGTGTCCATACAAGAGTTCGAACGGGCTGAAGCCGAGGGACTTCTGGGGGACTTCTCGGTAGGCAAAGAGGAGGCACGGCAGTAGCACATCCCACTGGCGACGGAGGGGCTCTTCCAACCCCCCAATCATTCCTTTGAGCGTGCGGTTGAACCGCTCAACCAGTCCGTTTCCTTGGGGGTGATAGGGGGTCGTGAATCTGTAGGTGACCCCACACTGTTGCCAGAGGGACTTCATGTATTTTGAAATGAAGTTTGTGCCCCGGTCGCTGACGACTTCTCGGGGGAAGCCCACCCGGGAGAAGATCCCCATCAAGGCCCGGCCGACTACCGGGGCTGTCACAGTTCGCAGGGGAACAGCCTCGGGGTAGCGAGTGGCGTGGTCCACCAGTACCAGGATGAACCGATGTCCTTGGGCTGTACGGGGGTCCAGGGGCCCCACAATGTCTATCCCCACCCTCTCGAACGGGGTGGTGACCACCGGGAAAGGTTGCAGAGGTGCTTTAAGCTTGCGGCCGCTCTTCCCGCTGGCCTGGCACGTGGGGCAAGACCGGCAGTGCTGGAGTACGTCGTTCCTCATCTTGGGCCAGAAAAAGTGAGTCACCAGGCGACTGTAGGTTTTGTCCTGACCCAGGTGGCCAGCCAGGGGGACATCGTGGGCCAGGTTTAGCAAGAAGTCTCTAAAGCGTAGGGGCACCACTAGCACTCGACTGGCCCCTAACTCTGCGATTCTCTGTTCGCTGTACACCAGGTCATTGTCCCAATAGACCCAATGGGTTCCGGAGGTATCCCCTGCACTCTGGGCGAGGGCTTGTTGGCGGAGTCCCTCGAGGGAGGGACAGGTCTTCTGCTCGTGGCAAAACTGTTCCTGGGTGGGCCCCCCCTCCTGACGCCACTGAGCCAGGCCGGGAAGGTCCTGAGGCTGAACGAGCCCCTCGGGAGTTTGCTCTGGGGGGACGGCACGGTCGGTGTCTTCTACTGGAGCGACCGGGGGAGGAGGTGCCGGCCATTCATGTTCTTCGGGTCGGGGGGTGGCACGGGCAGCCATGGACCAGGTGGTTACGCACGCCCAGTCCGGGATGCCCAACATCCCCAGGTGCTCTCTCCTCTCTACGGCGGCCCACAGGGAACTCTCAAGATCATTTCCCAGGAGACAGTCTACGGGGGCATCATCTCGGACCGTCACCTTCAACATGCCGGAGACTCCTCCCCACTCGAAGGGGACGCAGGCCATCCGACATAGACTCTCCGAATTGTCGGCTGAACGGACAGGGCAGAGAACGTTCGGCAGGATCTGTTCTGGGGTCACCAGGTGACAGCGGACGGCCGTTACACTGGCCCCGGTGTCACGTAGGGCTTCGGCCCGGCGTCCATTAATGTTCACCCACTGACTGTACTTCCGGGTGTTGGCGGGTAGGGGGACCCGCAGGACCATGTCTCTTCCCCCTAGGCACGCTAGAACCATGGCGGCGGGTTCCCATTCTTGGTGTTCTTGCTCACATTCCTCGTGTTCTTCGGAGAGTTGTTCTTCCCCCAGGGCGGCGGCAGCCATCTGGCGGGGTCTCGGAGTCTGGCTCTGTGGACAATTCGGGTCGTTTGCGAGTGGCCGACTCGCTGGCATCGGTGACAGGTGACATTGGCTCTGTATCCCGGCCGCGCCGGGGTGTTGCCCCGGTTGGCCGGGGGTGGGGTGCTGGTAGCGGGAGCGGCCGGGGCGTTGTCTCTTCCTCGGCCCTGGCCCCCTCCTCCTCCTCGGGGACGGTGCTGACCGCGGTTGTTCCGGTTCTGTTCATGGGACCCATTTCGGCCCACTCGGGTAATTTCCCACCGGTCAGCCTCGGCGGCGAGCTGCCGCGGATCAGTCAATTTACTGTCGAGGAGGTGCTGCCTGAGCTCGACGAAGCAGTTGTTTGATAGATGCTCCCATACCATGAGATTGAAGAGTTGCTCGTAGGTCGTTACGTTGCTTCCCTTGATCCAACCCTCGAAGGCTCGGCTGAAATAGTTCACGTATTCCACCCAAGTTGTACCCGGGATCCGGGTGCAGTCTCGGAACCTCTGGCGGTACATTTCGGGTGTGAGCCCATAGCGGGTGAAGAGGGTAGCTTTCATGTGGTCATAGGAGGTCATCAGATGGTCGGGAAGCTGTAGCAGGGCATCGCGGCCCTCATTGACGAACCTCCCCCATAGACCGGCTCCCCAGTCGCTGCGATCGATCCGGTGGGAGGTCATAGCGATCTCATAGGCCTTGAACCACTGCTGTATGTCGTCATCTCGGAAATATTCTCGAACGACATCCTTGGGGATGTGTACCTTCTTTTCTGTTGCCCCCGGGGTGCGCGGTTGCTCGGGCACCCCTAATTCTTTGTTCTGCTTGCATAAGTCTATCTCAGCTAGTTTGCGCTCGTGTTCATACGCCAGTCTCTTCTCTTCGAGCTCTCTTTGTCTCTGTTTCTCTTCCCGTTCTTCTCGGAGCCGCAGGTGTTCCAGGTTCAGTTTTTGTTCGGCTAATTTGAGTTCGCCATCCATTTTGAGCCGGGCCATTTCTAGCTCATGTAGTCGGTTTCTTTCTCGTTCTTGGATCTCATCTTGCGAGAGACCCGTTCTTTGCTCCTCGGGAGCCGTGGTGTTTTTCTCTGCTGCTGTGACATTTTGGTCCGGGGGTCTGACGGCCCCGGTTTTTGCCCATGATTCAATGGCGTGCTTGAAACCGTCTTTAGTACTCAGACCGGTGGTAGCGATACCTAGTTCAATGCAGAATTGTTTCAACTCACAATGGCTGTACTCTTCCAATTTCTCCATCTGGAATTTCTCGGTGGATCCGCTTTCTTTAGTTGACATTGTGGTTTTGTTGTGGGGTGAGCTACTCTCTGTACGATTACGCGTCGATTCGGATCGCGCCGCTGGCCACCAATGTTAGACGGGACCTGGAGGGTCGGCCGAGGACAAGGGGAGAGGTCTCCGGGGAGAGCCGTCTCCAGCGATCGTACAGACAAGTAACTTCCCCCCCACAGATGTACACCACACAAGGATAAGGTTCAACGTTCTTTATAAGCAAAACTTCAAGTACGGTGAAATGGTACAAGGAGGTCTGGACTCAGGGGTCCCCTCTATTCTAGTCTCTTGGTTGGGGAAAGGGTAGCGGGACAGTCTCGTTACCAATCTGGTAGATGAAATAGCTCACAATCCTCGAGCTCGGCGTTCTAGATGGTCGGGCCGCGGCGGAGCCAGCAGGTCCCGGGATGGTTGAAGGTAGCGACGGTCCGCGGCGGAGCCAGCAGGTCCCGATGAAGGAGGTGGTTACAAACGGTCCGCGGCCACGCCAGCAGGTCCCGACGACGAGGAAGGTTTCAGAAGGTTGCGGCAGCGCCAGCAGGCAGGTCGATAGTTCGCAAGGCAGGGCTACGGCAGCGCCAGTAGTCCTTCAAGGATGAGTTCTTCACTGCGTCTCTCGACTCCAGGATACAACTGCCTTCCTGCTCTGGAGCTGCCCCAGTTATAGGTCTGGTGCCCTTTGATGTCCGGACCCTCGCACTTGGAGGTCAGGAGGTCCAGGATGAGGGAGTCCAGACACCCAGCAGGGGGGTGGAGCCAGCGCCCGGGGGAGCTGGGGCGATCGGCACCTGGCGGGGGAGAGCCATCGACACCTCTTTCTCCCATTGACCTGCCAAGTAGTCCGCTCACCTCCTGGGTGGATGGTGGTGCCGGGATGTCGGGGCCTGGCTAGGCCCAGGGTTGGGGTCGATCGGAGGCCATGCGGCCTCGTGGTGCTGTGTCCAAGATGGCGCCCAGGCCGGGCGAGAGGGCCGGTAGGGAATCGGGCCCATGATGGGGAGATGTCCAGGGGCAGGGGTCCCATATGAGACGGGAAACGGGTGGTTGTTGCGTGTAACACCTGAAGAGCCAGGCTCGGGCCTGGTCGTGCGGGGAGGGAGCAAGCCTTTCACGTGGCCTGTCCAACACTCTCCTGCTGAATAGGCCTACATACCACACCTTACACTCTCTTGCTGAATGGGCGTACATACTACACCCTTACACTCGCCTGCTGAATGGGCCTACATACCACACCCTCACACTCTCCTGCTGAATGGGTGTACATGCCACACCCGCACACTCTCCTGCTGAATAGGCCTACATACCACACCCTTACACTCTCCTGCTGAATAGGCCTACATACCACACCCTTACACTCTTCTGCTGAATAGGCCTACATACCACACCCTTACACTCTCCTGCTGAATAGGCCTACATACCACATCCTCACACTCTCCTGCTGAATGCCCGTACATACCACACCCCTACACTCTCCTGCTGAATAGGCCTACATACCACACCATTACACTCTCCTGCTGAATAGGCCTACATACCACACCTTACACTCTCTTGCTGAATGGGCGTGATTACCACACCTTACACTCTCTTGCTAAATGGGCGTACATACCACACCCTTACACTCTCCTGCTGAATGGGCCTACATACCACACCCTCACACTCTCCTGCTGAATGCCCGTATATACCACACCCTTACACTCTCCTGCTGAATGCCCATACATACCACACCCTCACACTCTCCTTCTGAATGGGCCTACATACCACACCCTCACACTCTCCTTCTGAATGCCCGTACATACCACACCCTTACACTCTCCTGCTGAATGGGCCTACATACCACACCCTCACACTCTCCTGCTGAATGCCCGTACATACCACACCATCACACTCTCCTGCAGAATAGGCCTACATACCACACCTTACACTCTCTTGCTGAATGGGCGTACATACTACACCCTCACACTCTCCTGCTGAATGCCCGTACATACCACACCCTTACACTCTCCTGCTGAATGGGCCTAAATACCACACCCTCACACTCTCCTGCTGAATGCCCGTACATACCACACCCTCACACTCTCCTGCAGAATAGGCCTACATACCACACCCTTACACTCTCCTGCTGAATAGGCCTACATACCACACCTTACACTCTCTTGCTGAATGGGCGTACATACTACACCCTTACACTCTCCTGCTGAATGGGCCTACATACCACACCCTCACACTCTCCTGCTGAATGGGCGTACATGCCACACCCGCACACTCTCCTGCTGAATAGGCCTACATACCACACCCTTACACTCTCCTGCTGAATAGGCCTACATACCACACCCTTACACTCTTCTGCTGAATAGGCCTACATACCACGCCCTTACACTCTCCTGCTGAATAGGCCTACATACCACATCCTCACACTCTCATGCTGAATGCCCGTACATACCACACCCTTACACTCTCCTGCTGAATAGGCCTACATACCACACCCTTACACTCTCCTGCTGAATAGGCCTACATACCACACCTTACACTCTCTTGCTGAATGGGCCTACATACCACACCCTTACACTCTCCTGCTGAATGGGCGTGCTTACCACACCTTACACTCTCTTGCTAAATGGGCGTACATACCACACCCTTACACTCTCCTGCTGAATGGGCCTACATACCACACCCTCACACTCTCCTGCTGAATGCCCGTATATACCACACCCTTACACTCTCCTGCTGAATGGGCGTACATGCCACACCCTTGCACTCTCCTGCTGAATGGGTGTACATGCCACACCCTTACACTCTCCTGCTGAATGGACGTACATACCACACCCATACACACTCCTGCTGAATGGGTGTCCATACCACACCTTACACTCTCCTGCTGAATGGGTGTACATACCACACCCATACACTCTCCTGCTGAATGGGTGTACATACCACACCTTACACTCTCCTGCTGAATGGGTGTACATACCACACCCATACACTCTCCTGCTGAATGGGTGTACATACCACACCCATACACACTCCTGCTGAATGGGTGTCCATACCACACCTTCCACTCTCCTGCTGAATGGGCATACATACTACACCCTTACACTCTCATGCTGAATGGGCCTACATACCACACCCTTACACTCTCCTGCTGAATGAGCGTACATATCGCACCCTTACACTCTCCTGCTGAATGGGCGTACATACCACACCCTCACACTCTCCTGCTGAATGGGCGTACATACCACACCCTCACACTCTCCTGCTGAATTGGCGTATATGCCAAACCCTTAAACTCTCCTGCTGAATGGGTGTATATGCCACACGCTTACACTCTCCTGCTGAATGGGTGTACATACCACACCCTTACACTCTCCTGCTAAATGGGCATACATTCTACACCCTTACACTCTCCTGCTGAATGGGCGTACATACCACACCCTTACACTCTCCTGCTGAATGGGCGTACATATCACACCCTTACACTCTCCTGCTGAATGGGCGTATATGCCACACCCTTACACTCTCCTGCTGAATGAGTGTATATGCCACACCCTTACACTCTCCTGCTGAATGGGTGTACATACCACACCCTAACACTCTCCTGCTCAATGGGCATACATACTACACCCTTACACTCTCATGCTGAATGGGCATACATACTACACCCTTACACTCTCCTGCTGAATGGGCGTACATATCACACCCTTACACTCTCCTGCTGAATGGGCGTATATGCCACACCCTTACACTCTCCTGCTGAATGGGTGTATATGCCACACCCTTACACTCTCCTGCTGAATGGGTGTACATACCACACCCTTACACTCTCCTGCTGAATGGGCGTATATACCACACCCTTATACTCTCCTTCTGAATGTGCGTACATGCCACACCCTCACACTTTCCTGCTGTATGGGGGTATATGCCACACCCTTACACTCTCCTGCTGAATGGGCGTATATGCCACACCCTTACACTCTCCTGCTAAATGGGGGTACATTCGACACCCTTGTCACCGATAGCCTCATCGGAGACACCTCGCAAATACAGCATGATATCAAGGATCTACTGGCCTTTCGCAAATTCGCAGAGGACAAGCTAGATGATTACAAAGGCCGCACAAGAACGAATAATGTGCGAGTTATTGGGGTACCTGAAAAAGTGGAGGGTCCTGTTGCTGACCTGTTTGTGGAGGACCTCATACTCACCCACCTTCAACCTAAGGTATTGTCAAAACATTTTGTGGTGGAAAGAGCACATAGGGTCCCCTGTGGATGGCTGAATACTGGAGCACCTCCTCGACCGCTGTTGGCAAAGATTCTAAACTTCAGAGATAGGGATGTCATATTGCAAAACGCCAGAGTTGCTCCTCCACTCAGATTTGAGAAATCTGAGATCTTCTTTTTCCTGGACTTCACCCTTAATGTGCAGAAACAGCGCTGATCATTCCTCGAGGTAAAGAAAAAACTCTGGCTGGAGGGTTGGAGTGGGGCAAGAGAATATTACGCCAGCTGAGTGGTGGCCTCGAATTCGTCAATATGTGAAACAAACAAGGACCCCCTGATACGGATCAACTTCCTGGGTCAGGGCAAATAACATGTGTGAATAGAGTACCCAGGCAAATTTCTAATACCTACTAGCACATGAAAAATGGCTTTTGCCACACAAAAATAATGATAATCAACTACTGTTTTTACACATTAAGATACAATTTAATTCTTCATACAAAACCATAATATTTGGTAAAATCGATAGATAGTTATACACAAATGATAAATAGAACAGATCTCGAAATAGGGTAAGCATTATAACCTTGGCTATAAAATCTGCCCCACTGTAAAGTTATTTGGGTTCAATATTAATGGACCATTATTTACTTACGGAGAAATAAACCTTCTGGTTCTATTATCACATCCGCGTGCCCCTAGTCACGCGGCCAACGGATATCAGCAATGTAAAGTGATCATCATGCCTACATATAACAAATTTTGAACATAAACTTATCCTGGGCATCTGCTAATAATTGGGTAAGCGAGTGTAAATAAATTGGTCATTAGTAACAAAACCTAGTCCAACTATAAGGTAACATTAAAACGTTCTCCTATTGCAGATTAATTTCCATTGTTGCTAATATAATCTTCAGGGCATCCTGGTATCTACCCTGTTGACCCCTGAATAGGTAAGCAAATGTGGTATACATCGTTTAGAGTGATTATCAAAACTGGTTCTCATTAGGTCCATGATAGGTAAGCCAACATCCCCTATATCCGGATAGGAGGTTAAAAATGCACCAAGATAGGACAATGAATATCATTATACCACAAGAAATTCATATTTCATGTGGCATATATGATGCTAGGGTAGGACCACAGTATACTGGTCAATGAGAGTCATCACAAATAATGTTTTTTAAAAAACAGCCTTTTGCGAGTCTAATATCCTCAAATGACTATACTGAAACTCTCTTCTCTCTGTTTCTCTATCTTTTCTTTATCCTTTCTATGGATTTCTTTCCTATCCTTTAGGGTTAGGTTATCTAAATGTATGTTAAACTTGTATCAATGAGATGTATAGTACACAGATAGAAACTACCAAATTGAATAAAGTAGGTTTTAAAGAATGTAACCAGAATATATAAACATTATGTATATATGAGATATATGTGATATATATGTCCATCATGTATGTACAAAAAGAAATAATTCTATGGCAGTTATGGAAAAGTTAGAAACCAATATATACTTATAAGCGGTATCATCAGTATATGCGTATAACCAACATCTAGCACATGTTACTAAAGTTAAAATTTAAACTGTTTTTTGCACTGAAATACAAAATTGTAAAAATATCTTTTAAAAATATTTTTTACAGCACTACGATGGTACAGTCCTGAGGAAGACACACCTGAGTGTCGAAACGCGTAGACAGGAAACCATCTAATAGTTTTTATATCTAATAATTGTTGTATGAATGAAATTATGCATATGCTACAATGCTGAGAATTTTTATCATTTGTGTATAACTATGTATCGATTTTACCAAATATTATGGTTTTGTATGAAGAATTAAATTGTATCTTAATGTGTAAAAACAGTAGTTGATTATCATTATTTTTGTGTGGCAAAAGCCATTTTTCATGTGCTGGTAGGTATTAGAAATTTGCCTGGGTACTCTATTCACACATGGCCTCGAATTCGTCAACAGACATAACTGTATCTGAAGATGTCAGGTGACAAGAGCTCACTCCCAACATCCAAATGCATAGTCCACAAGAACTGCAACGATCTGCATAACTTAATGGACAAGCAAGAGTTGTGTTAAAAGTGGTAAATATTATATGATGCATGGTGGTCACGGTTTGACCCCCCCTAGGGAATCAAAATAGCTACACAGATCGGGGGAGGGGGTCGGGGTGGTGGAGCTTTTCACCCCCCCTATTTACTTCTTTTAGTGTTCATAGTAAGGGCAACAGGCCCTCTGCTTAGTTTAGTGATGGGCAGTTTGAAGCCCGGAGTGCAGGAGAGCAGGGAGGAGGGTAGGTGGGTTGAGATAGGGTTAACTCAGTTCTTTTCAGAGAGGGCGACTTCGATAACTTGCAGAAAAGAGAGGGGAGATGTTGCTTACAGCAACACCAATGAGAACAAACTGAGACAAAGCTTTAGGCTCCTGAGCTGAAATGTAATTGGGTTGGGGGATAAAGTGTAAAGAAGTATTGTATTACAATACATCAAACGGCAGGCCCCAGATGTCATACTCCTTCAGTAATCACACCTGGTGGGCAACTCCTGCAAAGCAATGAACAGATGGGGCTACAGACTAGTCGCGAACGCCGGTTTCACCTCTGGCTCCAGGGGGGTGGCCATCATGATAAAGAATTCTTTTTCACGATCCATACAGCACTCCTGGGCCGACGAGTTGGGCAGATATGTAGCAGTTTGCGGGCAGTGGGAGGGGAAGCCACTCACGTTATTGGCTGTATATGTCCCTCCAGGATTACAGGGCCAAACCTTTAAAGACCTAGGTAGAACTGTACTGTCATTCCCGGAAGGCTACCTAATTCTGGGGGTAGACCGTAACTCAGTGGTCTCGGACTCCCTTGATCGTCATTCTCCACATAAGATAGGACCTTCACACAGATGGCTTCCGGATTTCCTAGAAGCACTCGGCCTTGCAGATGCATGGAGAGCGCTCCACCCAGATAGCATTCAACACACCTTCCACTCAGGAGCACAGAACAGTTTGTCTAGAATTGATTACCTCCTTGTTCCAACATCCCAGATAGGTAATATTCGGGAGATTAAACATATGGCGCCGGGCATCTCTGACCATCCCCCTTATGGGCGGAGCTGGTCCTGGTGGAGAAAAGGGTGTGAAGAATTGCACCAATCAACCCCTGGTACCTTCGAAATCCCCTGATCAAAAAGGCACTCTTGCAAACCATCAATAACTATTTCCTGGAAAATAAAGACTCAGTGCGAACTTCCCAAACCTTGTGGGAAGCCTTCAAAGCAGTACTGAGGGGGCAGGCACTTTTGCTGATCGCAGGAGTGTGGAAAGAAAAATTAAAAAGACCTAAACCGCTTGCAGGAAGAGATCCTCCTCTTAGAGGAGGAGAAAGCAAGGACACAAGAGAGGCTGCACACGCTGAAACTGAAAAGAGGTGAGTATAAATCTATAGCCACTGATATGGCCAAGATGTTAGGCAGAGACAAGGATGTACGACTATATGACTTGGGAGACAACACTGGTAAGTTGCTCGCCTGGTTGGATAAGAAAGAGATGGCGAGCAGACTAGTACCTGAATTATTATATGAGTGGGGTGAGACAATAACGGACCCTCAGGAAATAGCCAATAAGTTTGCTAAGCATTACTCCTCCATATACGAGGCAACCTCCACCCTATTGGAGGGGGAGTCCCTGGCTTTTCTTTCAGATATTCATCTCCCCAGAATAATCACAGATGAAAAAGGCAAATTGGATAGTGATTTCACTAACAACGAAATTGCCCAGGCAATTAGACACGTGCAGTTGGGCTAGGCCCTAGGCCCTAACGGTCTACCGATTGAGTTATATAAGTTGAAGCCAGATGCAATAGCCCCAACCTTGCGAGCCATGTTTGAGGAGAGCCGAGGGTGGGGACTTCTTCCACATGACCATAGAGTAGCTACACTGGTTACCATACACAAAGCAGATAAACCCAAACGTAAGTGTGCATTGTATAGGCCAATTTCTTTGTTAAACAAAGAGCCCAAAATACTAGCTAAAGTTCTGGTGAGTCGCCTGCCCAAGTAATAAGCCCCCTGGTGCACCCTGACCAATCAGTCTTTATGCCTCATCGTAATACTGCACTGAACCTGAGGTGATTGCATGAAGTGCTCACAAATTTGGGGAAATATTCAGGGTACACAATAAACTGGAGTAAATCCCTATTGTATGTCCTCAGTGGAGACCCCGCCCCCCGCCTCGGGGATGTCCTATTCAAGTAGTAAGGAAAGGCTTCAAATACCTGGGTATTTATATCACGTCCGATACAAGGATCTGTTACAAACGTAACCCACTCCCACCCCTGCAGAGACTGAAGCGAGATGTGGCCAGCTGGAAGGCGCTCCCACTTTCCTTATTGGGTAGGGCAGCGCTGTTCAAAATGATGTCACTACCACAGTTCCTCTATGCGCTTCACAATTTCCCAGACCCGGTCCCAGCGCAGTACTTTAAGGATATTTAAGGCCTCCAAAGGTAGTTGCTATGGAATGACCAACCCCGTATAGCTTTGCAAAAGCTGACTCTAAGGGGTCCATTAGGATGGCGGGCGGGCAGCGGAGAAGTGGGCCGCCCGCTAACAGTGTGGGGGTCCAGACAATGGCATTAGGATGCACCCGCCACACAGGCGGGTATGTTTACCATTGCGGCGGGCGGAGCAGGAATCTTCGCCCGCTGCAATGGTAAAAGTGCACGTTTCACTTGTCAACGCGCAACATGACAGGCACCACACGGTGCCTGCCATGTTGCACTCTGAAATGCGGGGGGTACCATAGGTACCCCCCATGTGCACCCCCCAAGCCACGGACTCCCAGGAGGCCCGCAAGGGGCCCCCGCAGGGAGTCTCCACATGCCTTTCCATGGCGGAAATGCATTGTGTAAAGCACATTGTAATATGGCGGGCGGTGTCTACAAGACACCGCCACCATGTTACAGGTTTTCCGCCCCGGCCACTAGGCGACCGGGGCGGAAAACAGGCGGGCGGTGTTTCACACCGCCACGGTCCCCTCCACCATTCTAATATGGTGGAGGGGAATTGGGCTGATGATGTCGGGCGGATTTCCTCCACCAACCTGGCGGTGGAAATCCGCCCGACATCGTAATGGACTCCCTAGTTGGTATGACAGAGGGATCGTGCTCCCGGATGTCAAATAAATATTACTGGGCAGCCCACCTGATCGCAATTAATCATTGTACATACCTTTGCTGGGATGATACAGGCTATAGGATGGACGAATGGCTGCTGTCAGATGGTACTTATAACACAGCTTTATATGCCAAGCCTCAGAAATGTCCCATTACGAGACCAACCAAACAATCAGTACAGATGTGGCATGCTGCCAATCGAAGCTTGGGGGGGATCGGAACCTCACACTGGCATCTCCTCTGTGGGACTCGGAACAGTTGGGAACCCCGAGGACCACATAGGGGTTTGTCAAGTGGGATCTGATCGGCATTACAAAGATTGGAGATCTATGGAAAAAGGGTGAGGTGGTCACATTTACATATTTGCAACAGGAACGCGAGTTGGCCATTACAGAACATTTTCGGTACTTGCAAGTGAGGCATGCGCTAACATCCTGCATGCCCAAGGGCGCCTCCCCCCCAGAACCCTCGCCATTGGAGGACAGATTGCTCAATGTCTACTACTTGCCGACGAAAGCAATATCCCTGACTTATAAAAAGTTGATTAATAATGCCCCGGGTCCTTAATAAACAGAGTTAAAAAAAAAATAATGCCCGGATCCCCTCAGACTGTTCCGAGAACACTGGGAGAGTGACGGGCTGGAGCGGGAGGATGAGGACTGGCAGGAAGCAGTGGCCTCTCCCGTGAGGTTGCGATCTCGTCTCGATTGCGGCTGGTCCAACTTAAGATTCTTCACAGGGCCTCAGCCTGTCAGAATGGGTAAAGCAGACGAGGGGCTGTGCAGAAGACAGTGTGGCCTAGTAGGTGCATTCATGCCTACGGAGTGGGAATGTGTCCATATCCGAAGTTACTGGAAGGGAGCCCATGATTGTACTGGCGAAGTCCTTAGGTTAAGTATCGGGCTTGAAGCCCAAAGATGCCTCCTGAATGTCTGGGAGCCCACCCACTTAAATAGCAAGGACACAATAGGGGTCACTCTGGGGTTGATGGTGGCCAAACAAAATGTAGCTCAATTGTGGGGTTCCGGGGTATTGCACAGAGTGGGGACCTGGAAGGAAAATATGGAGCGGTGTTTGCTCAGAGAAAATAGCACATGGGGGCCCCCAAAAATGGTCTTTTATTTGGAGCAAATGGTATGCATATCGTGGCAATATTTGTATCCCACCCTGCACCCTCTCTTTTGAAGATCCTGCGACGCCATAATGACAACAATTAATTTACTCTAAGAATATGTTTGTGTGATGTACCTACCTATGTATGTATATTCGATCTTTGCACGATCCCTTTCAACTTGTTTTAACAAATGTCGACTCTCTACTGTTTAATGAAAAGAATTTATTTTTAAAAAAAACAAGCAGTGACGGCTGCTACTATTTGGGGTGAAATGAGGAGCCCCTCACATTTGAATAATCTGCAGTGAACTAATCCGCAATTTAAAAAATACACGAACCGGCGTCTGTTTGTTGCACCCTGTGGGGCTCGGCAGCCCCGCCCCCTCCCTCCCTTGATTGACAATAACACAGCCAGGAGAGGTGGCAGGGAGGCGTGGGGCATCCATAAGGTACCAGAGGATGCCAGCCCAATTTAGGGATGTACCTGGCGGCAGCGGGGCCCCCAAAAAATATCTGAGAAGTTGGACGGGGACTTGGAAGCACTGCCAGAGAAAGCAAGGGCGTTGGTGGCCCTGAAGAGGAAAGCATGGATGGATGAACACATTGAGGAAGGGCCCGCCAGGAAGAAGGCGAAACCGATGCAGGCTGTGGCACCAGCACCCCCCCACCCCCAACGAAACCAGGCAACTGGGGAGAAATAAAACACCACAGCATCCCACTGCAGCCCATGGTCAAGGGGCCTGAGGCCCCAGCTCACGGAATGGAGTCAAGGGAAGGAGCAGGGCAACCGCACCACAGGAGGTGTCCCACTCGGACACCCAAGAGGGCAGCAGCGGCGACGAGGGGTCTGTGGCCAGCACGCGGCCCCTCAGGAAGCATGCAGCGCGCCAAGGTTCACGGCGGACAGCGGATATGGTAAGCACCACGTGCCAAGGGAAAGAGGTGGGCGGCGTGGTCAAGGGCAAGCTGGTCCAGATTAGGGAGGACCCGGGAAAATCATGAATTATGGCACACAATTAGGGGTAAACAGCTAGGCAGTGCATGGGCCCTTCAGCCCCCATGGCTAGCAAACCTGAGAGGGGGCAACAAGAATTTCAGGGCGAGGCATTGGGTCAAATGCAGACACACCCAGCGGCATGGATGCCTTGGTGGCACTGGCCTGGGCCAGGATCCCTGTTATGGCGGAGACCCCAAATACATACAGGGCACAGCAGGGAGGGTCCCGGGCCTGAAACAAAGGGAAGGACTATAAGGGACCCGAAGGAGAAAGCAGGCGTTGGGCAAGAACGCCTACCGGGTGAGAGGGGTAAGGAGGGTGTAGGGCCAGAAAGGGCCACACAGGGTGGCAAGGCAGCACCAGAGGGAGAACACCCGGCCAAGGCCGGGGCAGGGGAGGGCCAGGACCCGGGGTGGGGGGGAAGCATACAAGCGAGTACTTACGCCCTTTTCCGGGTGACCCACCCATCACCACAAAACTCGTGCGGTTAGCAAACCTTATCCCGCTAGCAGTGAAGGAGAGGATTTGGCAAAAGGAGTATATAAATATAGGGCCAGATGTAGGTAAATCTGCAATACCGATTTCTTAATAGCGAATTTTACCTATTCGCTATTAAGGACTTGGTATTTCCTATGTAGGTAAAGATTTGGTAAAAATACCGAATCCTTAATATTCCTTATTAACGAATCGGTAATTGAGATTCCGTAATAAGGAATACCTACCCATTCATTCCTATGAGCTTGGAGGCCCATAGGAATGAATGGGAAGACATTCAGTATTAGCGATTCGGTATTACCGAATCGGTAAAACCGGGAGGTATTTCAAGGGTGCCAGGGTGTCCAAACAACACCCTGTTGCACCCCTGAAATGTGCACGTGTTGACATGTGGCGCACATACATGCCCTAAGGGCTTGACTGTGTGCCACATGGCACTTTTTAAAAAGTGCTTTTTTGAAAGAAATCGGTAATTACCACCAACTTGAAGTTGGAGGTAATTACCGATTTCTTAAGGCTCAGAAGCACTCTTTAATGTGCTTCCTACATTGCATTTAAGGAATCAGTATTACCGATTCCTTAAATGCAAGAGCAGTAAGGAATCAGTATTAAGGAATCTGTATTTACCGATTACTCACCCACATTAGGAATGGCTAAATACTGGTCGGTAACGCTGAAATGTACAGAATTTCGGCGTTACCGACCGGTATTTAGGCACCTACATGTGGCCCATAGTTTCTTTGCTGGAGGTGCGCCGAGCAGGCTCAGACGTCACAGGTCAAGATAAACAAGCAATGGCATAGCCAATAGGTCTCCCCTTGTGGACCTTATAAGTGTTTAGCCATGCAGCCCTTTATTCTGGGGGCTGTGCCACCAGTGATTAAATAGCTCTACAATGCTGTCATGAACCAGTGTGGAATGAAACAAAGATACCTTGTGCAGGGTAGCCGGGTCTGGTGGCTCAGTGGACTAATGCGTCCACTGCAGGGGCCTGTGTTCGACCTCATGGTCACAGGTTCAAATCCCGGCGGGTCCACTCAGCCTTTCATCCATCTGAGGTCGATAAAATGAGTACCATTGAGTTGGGTAACAATAAACATCTGTTATTCAGCGCCAAGAAACCGCTGGGTGAACGTGCGCTTTACAAATACACATGTTATGTTATGTTATGTAACTGGATGACCAGGAATGCCAAATAATGAGCTAACAGTAGCTAGATAGTAATAGATTGCAGGGGAGAAAGAGAGATACCGCGGGCAGCGAAGGTAGACAGGAGAGGCTGAGACTGGGACAATAGATGCTTTTAGAACTCCGAGCGGGATGGGCACAGAGAGACAAGGTGGAGCTGCCGAGAGGAGAGAGGCAGGGCAGGCCTTTGGTGGCGAAGTCTGACTGACTACTTGTAATATTAAAACCTGATCACAAAATATGTGACGTAGACTTTGTTTAGAATGCAGGGAAGTAGTGTGAAAGGCTGAATTTTAATGTGTTTCCCCTGCTTGCAGCAGAATTAGTGCACCAATACTCGATCGAGGTGCCTGTATTTGTGCTTGCACTGTTTGTACAGTTGCCAGACAGGTTTGTATTTAGGGATGTATGACGGTACAACGCGTACGTCACAACGCATCCCTTTACCACGCATCCCTTACAACGCAAGTCGTTACCACGACTTGCGTTGGGGGCGCGGATTTCGAATAGTGTAATTTTCTATTCTAACACCAGTCCCCGTGGACCCTAGGGAAGGTGTTGGGATAGTAAATTTACTATTTTTAAACCTTTAGCGCCCTCCAGCGCAAGTTGTGGTAACGACTTGCGTTGTAAGGGATGCGTGCTAAAGGTACCGCGTTGTAAAAACTTTGTGGTAAATGATGTTTACCGTATTTAGCATTAAGCAGCCACGGCTGCTGAGCCAGTATTGCAGATTGTAAAATATGTTACTTTTTTTTTTTTAAACAAAGGTATTGTCGCCATGGGAAGTAAAACTAGTAGCACATAAGTCTTCTACAACCTCAAGCAGGAAGGCCCAGTGACTGGGCGGGCCAAGATGGCAAAATCCTTTCAGGGTGCATCTTTTTGAAGCATTCTGTGTGATGAAACGTGTAAACTGGTCTATTGCTGCCATGGGTTACGTTTAGATTTATAACACCAACTGAAACACATGGGAAATGTGAGCGGGAGCTGTAGTAGGCAAATCAACACCCCCGGCAGGATTTGTTTCACTGAGTTATTGAGTTTGTAGTTTATTTTTTCGATGAAAAATGCTGGAGTGTAAATCACGGATTTAAAAGGAGCGCTGTATTGGACCCGCTGCTCAAAACCATACGTGCTGATGAACTCTTAGTTAACCCTTCTCTGCCCATTGCATGTTGCAGGGCAGTGTTGGCATTTATATGGGCATGTATGTCGTTACTACGCATGCTTTTATAACGCATGCCTTTACCACGCAGGTTTTACAACGCAAGTCGTTACAACGACTTGCGTTGGGGGGCGCTGGATAGTGAATAGTTTAATTTACTATTCCAACTCCAGTCCCTGTGGATAGTAGGGAAGGTTTTGGATAGTAAATTAAACTATTCCCTATCCTACAGCGCCCCCCCCAGCGCAAGTGGTTGTAATGACTTGCGTTGTAAAAGTTGCGTGGTAAAGGTACTGCGTGGTAAAAGTTGCGTTGTAAACGCTGTTCCCCATTTATATGGTGCTGCACAAATCTGGTTGGGGACTAATAGAGCACAGGATATAACAACAGGGCAGACAGACTCGCTTGGAGGTGGCAGCAGCAGGCCACGCTGGAGGAGGCGGCAGCAGGCCACGCTGGAGGCGGCAGCAGGCCACGCTGAGGGAGGCGGCAGCAGGCCACGCTGGAGGAGGCGGCAGCAGGCCACGCTGGAGGAGGCGGTCCCAGGCCACGCTGGAGGGGGCGGCAGCAGGCCACGCTGGAGGAGGCGGCAGCAGGCCACGCTGGAGGAGGCGGTCCTCTCACACAGACACACACTGTCGGTGTCTCACATGCCTCTTTAATGTTGGCTGATGGAAAAGGCCTTTATCTTCCATTTAGCATTAGAAATGGTGGGTAAGGGGTGCTAGGCTCACGCCTAAAACATGAACAGAAAAAGGGCCAGCTTTTGTAAAAGTGGAGGAACTTCATACTAGTAACAGGGCACTTACCGTCAGGGACGAGAGAGAGAGATGCCGAAACGAGTGGAGATCTGGTTGAGAAGCGAACAAGCTCTGTCAGCAACATTGAAAAGGGACAGACTGGAAACTCAGAGTCACGCGTGAAGGTGGTCCTTAAGTGTAACGATCCTTTTGACTTAAAATGATGTCAGCTGTTTGTCTTCAGATTAAGGGGAGAGCTTATTGCTGGTTGAGGGGTCCAGAAAACTGTGAAGGTTATGGACTGGGGGTCTCGTTTACCAAGGGTCAGTTATGCTGGTTAGTGTGTGGCTACCTAGGTACTAAGAACCCTTTTCCCCTTGCTCCCCAACACCAGCCCAGTACCCTCCCAAGTTCCAGCTTTACCATTCCAGCGGTGACGAAGACCCCACAGAAAGTGAGCCGGGAGAGCAAGTGAGCTCTGCCAGGAGGTTCACATCGAGGCGCGGGGTTGGGGCAGCTGCAGTGCACCTCCAGTGACTGCGGTGGTTGTCACCGAGCGAAAGGCAGTGGAAGGCAGGGGCCGAGCTCGCGGGAGGGGGGTGAAACGTATGCGTGCTTGAATGAAACAAGTAAGCGAGGCGGGACCCCTCAAGAAAAACAAAAGTGAATAGTGATGCAAGGTTATTTTAAATGTTTCAAACTTCACATCTTGACTTAATGTGGTCCCGGATTGCAGTTGGAAGTTAAAACACAGTAATCACCATAGAGAAAGGAGTTTTTTTAAGCACAAAGTAAGGAAGACGCGCCGCGCAGCTTTTTATTCCCTCGCAAACAATACATCTCACACATCTCCAGGTACCGCTCTCCACTGCCTTTTCGAAAGGGGAAATAAGCCATGGCGCTGTGGTCTCTGAAGTGGCAAGCAGGAGGTGTTGAGGGATGCACAAGGAAATTAAGGAAACTGGGTCTGGAGGTGCCGTGCACCCATGAGTTGCGAGGAGACAACGGAAAGGAATAAGACATCACAAACAAAACAAGTGCGACCGCTAAAGTGAAAGCGACCGCACTGTGTTTAATGAGTAACCTAATCCACGACGAGGGAGGAATGCAGCTGCCAGCCTGCGCGCCGCTGCTCGCTCCCGGGAGCTTAACGCTGTGGGAGTGAACCTTTGGAGGAGAGGTGGGACATGCACCCGCCTTTGGCCATTTCCGTGCTTTCATTATTGAAAGACATACGCAGAGGCCAATACAATGTGTGGGAGGAGTCAGACCCGCACGGAGAAGTTTGGAGTGCTCACACGAAGCCTCCCATAGGGCAGCGCATGCGCGCTGCGCTATGCTCGACCTAAAAAAGAGGAGGACAGAGGGAAAGACAAACCCAGAATAGAGAAAACCAATGAAAACCGGCTAAGGGCCTTCAGGACTCTGGCAACCCTGGCCTGGCGGTGTTTTCTGTTGTTTTTTAAAGATATCAAAGACTGCCCCATCTAATGGGGCCTTTCAGCAATGACGTCACCAGACATCAGTAAACAAAAGTCACTTCTGGAATGTAAAGCCCCAGCTCCATAGCATGAAAGGAGTGCGGGGTCAGCCACGTGACACGAACAAGATACAATCTGAGGCGCAGTCTTGAATCACACACAAGACACAACGCAAAGGGGCGTCCATGTTGACAACCCCCCTCCCCCTCCCCGTTACTAAAAACAGAAGGCTCTGGTTCTGTGGAAGGTCTCTTAAATAAAGTTATTTATTAACTGAACTAACGCTGCTGGAATCTAATGTCAGCCTCACATTCCACGGGTCCGAGGCAGCTCGACCTTTTATCTGCTTACACGGAGCGGTCTCAGTTAAAATGTGCATTTCCGGAGCTCACTGCTGCGCTGTGATTCCCTAAAGCACTCCAGACATGACTGCGGGGGTGGGCGAGGGGGGTTTGCGTATATTATCATATACATGGACTTTAATGTGCCTTTACAGTGGGTGTTTCTATTTGGTGTCACCTGCTCTGACAGGCAGGGTCTGGGGGCCCCGCCGCCGCCGGGCACTGACAGGCAGGGTCTGGTGGTGGGGGCCCCGCCCGGCACTCACAGGCAGGGTCTGGGGGCCCCACCTCCTGCGGGGGGGCACATGAGCACACGGTGCGTGTGAGTGCGTGGCCCTGGACAGAGGTGGGGGCCCCGCCCTCTGCGTCGGGCTCAGAGTGCGTGGCCCTGGACGGAGGGGGCCTCACCTCCCGCGGGGGGGGGGGGGGGGGGGGCTCAGAGCACACGGTGCGTGTGAGTGCGTGGCCCTGGACAGAGGTGGGGGCCCCGCCCTCTGCGGAGGGCTCAGAGTGCGTGGCCCTGGACGGAGGGGGCCTCACCTCCCGCGGGGGGGGGGGGCTCAGAGCACACGGTGCGTGTGAGTACGTGGCCCTGGACAGAGGTGGGGGCCCCGCCCTCTGCGGAGGGCTCAGAGCACACGGTGCGTGTGCGGCGCTCGGAACAGACGCAGCCCCCGGGGCCAGTATAACGAGGCCTCTGGCTCCTGGCGGATAATCTGCCAGTGACGTGGGGACAGCTGTCAGGAGCAACAGCATCCAGAGGCGGCGAACCACTGGAGCGGAGCGGGGGGGGGGGGGGGGCAGAGCAGGCGTCACAGGCTGTGCAGGGGAGCAGAGTGAGCATCACAGGAAGGAGAGGGGGGGCTGTGCAGGGGAGCAGGGCCTGCATCAGAGCCCAGGGAAGCTGTGCCGGAGAGCAGACCCTGCATACAGGCCGGGGGGGGGGGGGGGGGGGCTGTGCAGGAGTGCATACACTCTGTCCGCATCTGACGAGTGATGTGGGGGGGGGGGCTTCTGCTGAGCCACGACTCATCCCCTCCCCGAAGCCTGGCAGGGACACTGGCACCGGAAGCGATATCCCTCAAACGACCTGATAATCATCCCTGCTTCGGACTGAGCTCCCCCCCTGCTACCAGGAGAGCCCCCTCCCTGGGTGGTTAGTGGGAGGAGGGGGGGGGGGGCAATCGGAGTCTGACAGGGGTGGTGACGTTTGCAGGGGTGGGGGCTTTGATAGCAGTGGTGCCTCTTGCAGGGATTGTTAGGTGGGCACCAGGGGGGCACATATATAACTGGTAGAGCCAACTACAACAGAGACGTGCAATGAATGGCAAAAGGATGTACCTACTCACGCACACACACACACACACACATATACATACACATCTAAATATATATATATACACGCACATCTTTATGCATATATATATATATATATACACACACATGTTTACATAAATATTACATATATACATATATACTCACTGGAAAAACCAAAGGGTAAAGTGATATTATAGTTAGTTGAACATTTCATCAAATAATGTAATTGATCATGTCATGGGTGATGCAATATGTGAGGTCATAAGCAGTGCAAGGGGGCACAAGTTAGAGTTAGCTCAATAAACTAGAGCTGGTGAATTTCAGAGTTTCTTAAATTGCAAATTGTATTCTTAATTGTCATTTTCATCTAACTATAACATCACTTTAACCTTTGGCATCAGGTAAGAGTGGCGTGGGAGGAGAGGAATCGACAGACAACAACGAGGGAAAATACAATTAAAAAAAAGAAAACCTCTTTCCTTGCTCACGAGTTGGCTGAGTACCACATCTTTATACGAAGGCTGCCAGCCTATTGGCTTTGTCAAGTGGTTGGTCATATTAGTGTACCAGGCAAACCTCTTGGCTTTTGGAGTCACTGTGGGCCAGATTCACAGAATAAACTTACGACTCAATCCTAAACTTACTACTATTTTGGTATTCATAGAATGCACTTACTACTTTTGGTATTCACAGAAGTTAGGATTTTGTCTTAAATTTGTCTTGAGACAAACGTAAGACAGACTTAAGACAGACTTAAAATAGACTTAAGACAAAATCCTAACTTAAGTCTGTCTTAAGTCTGTCTTAAGACAAACTTAAGACAAAATCCTAACTTCTGTGAATGCCAAAAGTAGTAAGTTTAGGATTGAGTCTTAAGTTCATTCTGTGAATCGGGCCCTATATCATTATATGAAGACGAGCCTAGTGGCATTGTTAAAGGGTTATCACATCAATATATGAAAGCAAACCTATTGGCTTTCTCAATATTATTCTCATTATTATAAAACAATGTTAGAGCATTTATTTGACCTTCAGGCTATATAATGCAGTTATAACACCGACCACAAAGGAGGCCTTGCAATCAGTTGAACAGCAACAGCACCATCAACTCTTCCTGGGATCATGTTGTATACGGGGGTTGGTGCGGTGGAGGAATTGGCAGAATTTGGTGACTTGTAATGCAGAGCTCTGACCAAATTTCATCAATTACTGCGTAGAGGATTTTTTTCCCACAAGGCTTCAAGTGCCAGATGGTGAACGTAAATGAGATTTAGCGTCCACTAGTATGATTTTCTAAGGTGGGCGGTTGTGGGTAGTTGCGGTCAAAGGGCTGCTTTTTGACTAGATTTGCTGCCTGTCAAGTAGATTTGCTGCTTCTCGAGTAGAGTTGCTGCTTCTCGAGTAGATTTGCTGCTTCTCGAGTAGATTTGCAGCTTCTCGTGTAGATTTGTTTCCACTCGAGTAGATTTGCTGCTTCTCGAGTAGATTTGCTGCTTCTTGAGTAGATTTGCTTCCACTCGAGTAGATTTGCTGCTTCTCGAGTAGATTTGCTGCTTCTTGAGTAGATTTGCTTCCACTCGAGTAGATTTGCTGCTTCTCGAGTAGATTTGCTTCCACTCGAGTAGATTTGCTGCTTCTTGAGTAGATTTGCTTCCACTCGAGTAGATTTGCTGCTTCTCGAGTAGATTTGCTTCCACTCGAGTAGATTTGCTGCTTCTCGAGTAGATTTGCTGCTGCTCGAGTAGATTTTCTACTCGACTGTAGCAAAATCAACTCGAATGGCCAGGTGCTCTTGCGCACTGCATGGGGCCAATCATGCTTATTTTTAAGCGCTGCTCGTGCTACTGGGGCCAAATTGCAGCATGAACAGTTCAATGGGCATATTTTCTGCCCTTTGGCAGAACTCTGCAGAATTTCTCAGAGTTTTTTCGCAACTCTACAGAATTCCACGAAGTGAAACTCAATGAGTTCCTACCACCCATAGTTGCAAACACACCAGCAAACATAGTTACTTCTAATACATTATTTCAGGGGGGTCACTACTCTTCTTGCAGCCCCACTACACTTTATAACATATTGGTGGTGCTCTGGCCCAGACTGAGAAAAGACAAAGCAGTAAAACATAGCCCATGAGGGGCCTTATGGGGCACTCCTGTCCAGGAGCAGTAAATCATGGGAAAACATAATTAGGATCAGTTGGTGTCCCTCTAGGACCCCTCTCTCCTCACAAGGACCAGGGGGTCAGGGTATCCCTACCCTGCCTTCTGATGTCATTAAAAAAACATTTTCAGGACAGGGGAACAAGTCCCAGAGTCCTGTAATGACCGTCACAATATTTGTGTTCATGTTTCTGTTAGGCACTCACCTCATTCCCCCGCAGGAGTTAGCTGGAGTGCGTGATGCTAGGTCTCAACTCACTCACCAACCAATCAAGCTACCCGTCCGTGCTTACTCAAGGCAACTCTACCCCAAAGGAGGACAGAGGAATGGGGTAAAGAGACATTGCACCAGTTCTCAAATATTCTTGTGGCCTCTTCTGCCAGCCTATCAAAGGATTTTTGCTCTGTTTCCAATTCCTGTAAAGTAGGACGAAACCCTGATTAGATCGATGTAAAGATAGTGTATCCCCCATTTGCCCCCTCCATTATCCCCAGGTATTATGGCTGTACCTGCTCATTCCCTCTTTTCCGCCTGCACAAATTATTGTCCTGAAAAGTGTTCAGTTGGGAAATGGGTTGGAGTAGCAGCAGGAATCTCTGGAATTTGCTTAAAGGCCATGGTAAACATATATACAAAAAGTAAAATCAAGAGATGTCAGCCTATCCTGGAAATAAATATATATATATATATATATATATATATATATATATATATATATATATATATATATATATATATATATATATATATATATATATTCACTGAAAAAACATAGGTTTCTGGCACGTTATAGTTCGAAATTAGCATTTAAAAAAACCTTAGAAATTCACTGAAAAAACCTTAGGTTTCATCGACATTATAGTTAGTTGGACATTTCACTCATAAAAAAACTGAGATATTCCGCCGTTATAGTTAGTTCAGCTAACTTTAACTCGCTCCCCTGCAATGCACTGCTGATGACGTCACATATTACATCATTCATGACATGGTCAGTGACTGATGACATCTCAAATGACATCACTGATAACATCATGATGACATCATCCACATGAAAATCTGATGCACCTCCTCACATTCTAATATAACCTTTGATACACCCACTGTAAAATACAGACTGCCATTTTCGAAACCATCGACACCCCAGTACCAGTTACTACATCCGCACTCACTGATTCCTATGTCTGCACACACATCCACTCATTCACCCATACAATCACTCATACATGCAGTCACTCTTCAATACAACACTATCATATGCACTCATACACCTATACAGACGCTCACACACCGCCAACTCGTCCATGGAGTTACTCACACACAGTCATGCAAAGAATCAATCACACTCCTACTTACTCACCTATACAGTTATACACACAACACCTCACTTTTTCATACTGATACTAACGCATACTTACTCTCTTATATAATCACTGATACGAGTACACACTCATCTATACAGCTACTCTCACAATCACTGACTCTCACGTATAGTCATGTCATGAATGATGTAATATGTGACATCATCAGCAGTGCAATGCGGGGCTCGCGAGTTATAGTGAGTACAACTAACTATAACGGGGGAATTTCCCTGGTTTTGTACAAGTGAAATGTCCAACTAACTATAACGTCAATGAAACATATGTGTTTTTCAGTGAATTTCTAAGGTTTTTTAAATGCTAATTTCTAACTGTAATGTGCCTGAAACCTATGTTTTTTCAGTGAATTTCAAAGGTTTTTTAAATGCTAATTGCTAACTATAACATCACTGAAACCTGTTTTTTTCAGTGAATTTCAAAGGTTTTTTAAATGCTAATTTGTAACTATAACATACCAGTTGCGTTTCCAGAGTGGTGGAAAAAGGTGAGCATGGCCTCAGAAACACCTCTTAGCAATCCCAATGTGTGGGATTTACTGGAGGTAACAGGAGGAGTAGTTATCCCTCAAAGTCAACCTTGGGGGCCACCTATCCCTTTTATTACCCCCAGTATGTCCCACACAGCAGGATTGCTAACTTCTTATATTAAGCCTCTCCTCTTCCCTTCACCACTGTGCAAACGTGCCTCCTAGCACGTTGTAAGTTGTGGGATTAAGTCCCCTTGAATCTTGAGGGTCCCTCTGGGCCATCTAGCCCACCAGGTACCTCCAGTAAGCGCCACAGAGCTGCTTTGCAGAGAGGTGGTCCAAGGCCACGCCATTTTTACACCTCTCTGCAACGCAACTCTGTTGCCCTTACTGAAGGTACCTGGTGGGCTAGTTGGCCCCAAGGGACACTCAGGATACAAGGGACTGAATCCCTCAACTTTCCAGACGCCAGAGGGCCTGTTTGCACAGTGGTGAAGGGAAGGGGTGGGCCTGATGTGACAAGTGTGCAAATGCACCCTATGGTGCGTTTTAACTTGGGGGATTAAGTCCCCTTGAATCCTGAGGGTCCCTGTGGGCCAACTAGCCCACCTGGTACCTCCAGTAAGCGCCACAGAGATGCATTGCAGTGAGGTGGTCCAAGGCCACACCCTTTTTACACCTCTCTGCAACGCAACTCTGTGGCGCTTACTGGAGGTACCCGGTGGGCTAGATGGCCCACAGGGACCCTCAGGATTCAAGGGGACTTAATCCCCCAACTTAAAACGGGCCACGGAGCACGTTTGCACACTTGTCACTTCAGGCCCTGCCTCTCCCATCTCCACTGTGCAAACGCGCCCGTGGCCATTTTAAATTGGGGGATTAAGTCCCCTTGAATCATGAGGGTCCCTGGGGTCCAACTAACCCACCAGGTACCTACAGTGAGCTCCACAGAGCTCCTTTGCAGAGAACTGGTCCGATGCCACGCCCCTTTTTACACCTCTCTGCAACACAGATCTGTGGTACTTACTGAAGGTACCTGGTGGGCTTGTTGGACCCCAGGGACCCTCAGGATTAAAGGGGATTTAATCCCCCAACTTGCATCGCACCAGAGGGCCCATTTGAACAGTGGTGAAGGGAGGAAGCTGGCCTGATGTGACAAGTGTGCAAACGTGCCCTGTGACGCGTTTTAAGTTGGGGGATTAAGTTCCCTTGAATCCTGAGGGTCCCTGACGTCCCAGGTACCGCCAGTAAGTGCTACAGAGTTGCGTTGCAGAGAGGTGTAAAAAGGGGTGTGGCCTCAGACCACCTCTCTGCAACGAAGCTCTGCGGCGCTTACTGAAGGTACCTGGTGGGCTAGTTGGCCCTCAGCGACCCTCAGGATTCAAATCCCCTGTGAGAAGTTGGCCTGGCATATGCTGTCCACTAGTTATAGTAGGCACCTTGCACCAGTCCAAACAACCCTTATTGATGATAGGTTTAAAGACAACCTTTATTGAAAGCTATCCTAGTGGTAGCTATGGAGAGCAGCCTTCAGGCTAAGTCTTGAAGGAGTGTACAGCAGCTTGGTTTACCAGATTATAACCTCTTGAATCACTAAATGAAAGAAGAACCACGGAAGGTATATATATATAAAATATATGTATGTAATGTTAAACACTCTCTAGTAATCTCTTTATGAGATTACAGAGCCAGGTACACAATATAAACACAATAGAACTTAAGTAAATAGCACAATATACCTCTCTGCAATGCAGCCCTGTGGCACTTACTGGAAGTACCTGGTGGGCTAGTTGGCCCCCAAGGACCCTCAGGATTGAAGGGCAATTAACTACCCAACTTAAAACTCGCCACGGGCACGTTTGCAGAGTGTTGCTGGGAGGGGAGGGGCCTTTGCCGCGATGCCAACTTTTATTTAAAAAGGGGACTGTGTGGCCCCCTTCTCTTTCTTTTTTTGAGGCCCCACATAGAACCAGCTCTGCTCTGCAGAGAATCTTTCCCTGATGACCTTGAATAATTCTTCAACAGATTTTTAAATACTGCCCGGCCCGGCTCCAGGAATATTCATTTGGATCTGCCAAGGGTGCCTTTGGGTGGCCAAAGTGGCCCAATTTTAGGTCCTTCTGGAGGTAGCCTACAGAGCCTTGATTAAATCATATCTACATCTAAACAGGCACCACTATTCAAACGGTAGATTCTTTGTATATACAGAGCATGTAGAGAGTAGAGTAGTGGTAAATTCATTGAGCTAAGGTTCATTTTAGGGTTATGGGGTGGGTAGTGGTCCAGGGATGTACATTTTTTGGTTTTGTTATCTTAGTTTGCTTCTTTAAAATTAATTAGACAAGCAGGCAGAGTAGCACACACCCATCTATCTCATTCATGGTCATTCTCTCTCTGGCTCACTCTCACATTTAGTCTAAGAGTGCACCTAGACAAGCACGTTGCCGTGATGCTGGCTGTGGGGTAGAGCCAAAAGCAACTTATCAGCACAAGCACCAGGCCTGCAGCTGGCTCGCAGGTCAGCCGACAGTGACCTGGCCAGAGAGGGCCTGAAAGAGATGAAATTGGATCATAAATTCAAAGCTGTTCCGAAAAGGGCACCCCAAAATGTGTTTGGCCGGGGGGTCAAAATCCTTAAGATGTCCCTGTATGTAGCAGGGTCCAGAGGTCGATAGGTCTTCACCACAGTGTACAGCACTGTAGGAACTCATGGCACGTGGAGGCACTGGTGAGAGCCGTTTGTAGGCGCTGGTGAGAGCCATTTGTAGGCGCTGGTGAGAGTCGTTTGTAGGCACTCATGGCACGTGGAGGCGCTGGTGAGAGTCGTTTGTAGGCGCTGGTGAGAGCCATTTGTAGGCGCTGGTGAGAGCCGTTTGTAGGCACTGGTGAGAGCCGTTTGCAGGCGCTGGTGAGAGCCATTTGTAGGCGCTGGTGAGAGCCGTTTGTAGGCACTGGTGAGAGCCGTTTGCAGGCGCTGGTGAGAGCCATTTGTAGGCGCTGGTGAGAGCCGTTTGTAGGCACTGGTGAGAGCCGTTTGCAGGCGCTGGTGAGAGCCATTTGTAGGCGCTGGTGAGAGCCGTTTGTAGGTGCTGGTGAGAGCCATTTGTAGGCGCTGGTGAGAGCCATTTGTAGGCGCTGGTGAGAGCCATTTGTAGGCGCTGGTGAGAGCCGTTTGTAGGTGCTGGTGAGAGCCATTTGTAGGTGCTGGTGAGAGCCGTTTGTAGGTGCTGGTGAGAGCCATTTGTAGGCGCTGGTGAGAGCCGTTTGTAGGTGCTGGTGAGAGCCATTTGTAGGCACTGGTGAGAGCCGTTTATAGGTGCTGGTGAGAGCCATTTGTAGGCGCTGGTGAGAGCCGTTTGTAGGTGCTGGTGAGAGCCATTTGTAGGCGCTGGTGAGAGCCATTTGTAGGCACTGGTGAGAGCCGTTTGTAGGTGCTGGTGAGAGCTATTTGTAGGCACTGGTGAGAGCCGTTTGTAGGTGCTGGTGAGAGCTATTTGTAGGCACTGGTGAGAGCCGTTTGTAGGTGCTGGTGAGAGCCATTTGTAGGCGCTGGTGAGAGCCGTTTGTAGGTGCTGGTGAGAGCCATTTGTAGGCGCTGGTGAGAGCCATTTGTAGGCACTGGTGAGAGCCGTTTGTAGGTGCTGGTGAGAGCTATTTGTAGGCACTGGTGAGAGCCGTTTGTAGGTGCTGGTGAGAGCTATTTGTAGGCACTGGTGAGAGCCGTTTGTAGGTGCTGGTGAGAGCCATTTGTAGGCGCTGGTGAGAGCCGTTTGTAGGTGCTGGTGAGAGCCATTTGTAGGCGCTGGTGAGAGCCATTTGTAGGCACTGGTGAGAGCCGTTTGTAGGTGCTGGTGAGAGCTATTTGTAGGCACTGGTGAGAGCCGTTTGTAGGTGCTGGTGAGAGCCATTTGTAGGCACTGGTGAGAGCCGTTTATAGGTGCTGGTGAGAGCCATTTGTAGGCGCTGGTGAGAGCCATTTGTAGGTGCTGGTGAGAGCCATTTGTAGGCGCTGGTGAGAGCCATTTGTAGGCACTGGTGAGAGCCGTTTGTAGGTGCTGGTGAGAGCTATTGGTAGGCACTGGTGAGAGCCGTTTGCAGGCGCTGGTGAGAGCCATTTGTAGGCGCTGGTGAGCGCCGTTTGCAGGCGCTGGTGAGAGCCATTTGTATGCGCTGGTGAGAGCCGTTTGCAGGCGCTGGTGAGAGCCATTTGTAGGCGCTGGTGAGAGCCATTTGTAGGTGCTGGTGAGAGCCATTTGTAGGCACTGGTGAGAGCCGTTTGTAGGTGCTGGTGAGAACCATTTGTAGGCACTGGTGAGAGCCGCTTGTAGGCGTTGGTGAGAGCCGTTTGTAGGCATTGGTGAGAGCCGCTTGTAGGCGTTGGTGAGAGCCGCTTGTAGGCACTGGTGAGAGCCACTTGTAGGCATTGGTGAGAGCTGCTTGTAGGCGTTGGTGAGAGCTGTTTGTAGGCAATGGTGAGAGCCGTTTGTAGGCACTGGTGAGAGTCATTTGTAGGCACTCGTGGCACGTGAAAGCACTTGTGAGAGCCGCTTGTAGGCACTGGTGAGAGCCGTTTGTAGGCACTGGTGAGAGACGTTTGTAGGCACTGTTGAGAGCTATTTGTAGGCGCTGGTGAGAGCCGCTTGTAGGCACTGGTGAGAGCCACTTGTAGGCACTGGTGAGAGCCGTTTGTAGGCGCTGGTGAGAGCCGTTTGTAGGCACTGGTGAGAGTCGTTTGTAGGCACTCGTGGCACGTGTAGGCACTGGTGGGAGCCGCTTGTAGGCACTGGTGAGAGCCGTTTGTAGGCACTGGTGAGAGAAGTTTGTAGGCACTGGTGAGAGCCGTTTGTAGGTGCTGGTGAGAGCCATTTGTAGGCAATGGTGAGATCTGTTTGTAGGCGCTGGTAAGAGCCGCTTGTAGACGCTGGTGAGAGCCATTTACAGGCGCTGGTGAGAGTCGTTTGTAGGCACTGGTGAGAGACGTTTGCAGGTGCAGGTGAGAGCCGCTTGTAGACGCTGAGGAGAGCCATTTGCAGGCGCTGGTGAGAGTCGTTTGTAGGCACTGGTGAGAGACGTTTGCAGGTGCAGGTGAGAGGCGTCTGTAGGCACTGGTGAGAGACGTTTGCAGGTGCAGGTGAGATCCACTTGTAGGCGCTGGTGAGAGCTGTTTGCAGGCGCTGGTGAGAGCCGTTGGTAGGCGCTGGTGAGAGCTGTTTGTAGGCGTTGGTGAGAGTCATTTGTAGGCACTCGTGGCACGTGTAGGCACTGGTGAGAGCCGCTTGTAGGCGCTGGTGAGAGCCGTTTGCAGGCACTGGTGAGAACCGTTTGCAGGTGCTGGTGAGAGCCGCTTGTAGGCGCTGGTGAGAGCTGTTTGCAGGCGCTGGTGAGAGCCGTTGGTAGGCGCTGGTGAGAGCCGCTTGTAGGCGCTGGTGAGAGCTGCTTTTAGGCGCTGGTGAGAGCCGTTTGCAGGCGCTGGTGAGAGCTATTTGTAGGCGCTGGTGAGAGTCGTTTGTAGGCACTTGTGGCACATGTAGGCACTGGTGAGAGCCGCTTGTAGGCGCTGGTGAGAGCCGTTTGCAGGCACTGGTGAGAGCCGTTTGCAGGCGCTGGTGAGAGCCGTTTCAAAGGCACTGGTGAGAGCCTTTTGCAGGCACTGGTGAGAACCGTTTGCAGGTGCTGGTGAGAGCCGCTTGTAGGCGCTGGTGAGAGCTGTTTGCAGGCGCTGGTGAGAGCCGTTGGTAGGTGCTGGTGAGAACCGCTCGTAGGTGCTGGTGAGAGCCGCTTGTAGGCGCTGGTGAGAGCTATTTGTAGGCGCTGGTGAGAGTCGTTTGTAGGCACTTGTGGCACATGTAGGCACTGGTGAGAGCCGCTTGTAGGCACTGGTGAGAGCCGTTTGTAGGCACTGGTGAACGCCGTTTGTAGGTGCTGGTGAGCGCCGTTTGTAGGCTCTGGTGAGAGTCGTTCGTAGGCGCTGGTTAGAGCTGCTTTTAGGTGCTAGTGGAAGCCGCTTGTAGGCGCTGCTGAGAGCCGTTTGTAGGCGCTGGTGAAAGCCGCTTGTAGGCGCTGGTGAGAGCTGCTTGTAGGTGCTGGTGAGAGCCGCTTGTAGACGATGATGAGAGCCGTTTGCAGGTGCTGGTGAGATCCGTTTGCAGGTGCCGGTGAGAGCCGCTTGTAGGCGCTAGTGAGAACTGTTTGCAGGCGCTGGTGAGAGCCGTTGGTAGGCGCTGGTGAGAGCCGTTGGTAGGCGCTGGTAAGAGGCGGTTGTAGGTGCTGGTGAGAGCCGCTTGTAGACTCTGGAATCAGGTGCTGGAACCAGGGGCTGAAATCAGGGGCTGGAATCAGGTGCTTGAATCAGGGGCTGGAATCAGGTGCTGGAATCAGGGGCTGGAATCAGGTGCTGGAATCAGGGGCTGGAATCAGGGGGCCCGATTCACAGAACTAACTTAAGACAAAATCCTAAACTTGCTACTTTTGGAAGTTAGGATTTGTCTTAAGTTTGTTTTAAGACAGACTTAAGACAGACTTAAGTTAGGATTTTGTCTTAAGTCTGTCTTAAGACAAACTTAAGACAAGATCCTAACTTCTGTGAATACCAAAAGTAGTAAGTTTAGTATTTTGTCTTAAGTTAGTTCTGTGAATCGGGCCCAGGGGCTAGAATCAGGTGCTCGAGTGCACTTGGAGCTGTTGTCAATAAATCGTTGCTCACAGACTGTGATGGAAACCGTGCTGGCACCTACCTTAGCTGGGTGGTGGATGGACCACTTGCCCGTGGTGTAAAGGGGCTCCCAGAGCTAAGCTAGGAGCCGCCATCTTGGCGGACGCCAAACCCTGTGGGTCGGATGAACTCCGCTGTGGATGGGTGGTGAGGTATGTTTGTTATGCACTGTTTGTTGAAGGGTGAAGTTGCATCTCTGCTTTTGTTGACATTCCTCAGTGTAAATCCTTCTGCTTGGCAGCAGAGTCCTTGGCACCGTGATGGCACGCCCACGGACTGTAAGACACACAACAGCATGCAAATATGCCTAGTGCCGATATCGGCAACCCTCCCCCGAAGCACACTACACACCGCAAAAAATCATGCCACACAAATTTTGTTGGAAAACACTTTGCTGCAGGTTTATTTCATACATGAAGTTTGACAACGCGGTGAGTTAACTTACGGGCGATCCAAGGGCAGGCCGCGGTGACTAACCTAAGCTGCCCTGCCCGCCTGATGAGCCAAACTGCAGCAGGCCAACCCAATCGATGTTACCATATATGCGGGGATTATCCCCCTTAAATATCATGGACCACCAGTCCATTACTTATGCCTTTTTGGGGGCAGAGTCCTCAGTTGCTCAGGCTTACAACCGCCTGAAGGACTAGCGGGGCGCTGACATATCCATCCAGGGTCCTGCCGTAAAGACTCCAGAGGTTTGGCGTAGAGCACCCCTGCTGTGCTCTTAGAGAGGGTACCCTATGTACCAATCAGCCTCCGGATCACCCTGTAACTCGTCAATACCCTGGATGTGGCCGCCATCATATCTGGGCCCACCCCACCATGGCAGGCTCCATAACCTCCTGCGACCTGAAGTTTCCAGTCCTGCTAGCCATGACAAGTCCCCATCCATCTCAGGTGCACCCCGTCCCTAACGGAGTCCCCTGTGGTCTTTGCACTATTGAGGCCACGCCCTATTTAACGAAGCCCTCCTTGAGAGCTGGGGGCTCGCTGGTCCTTGCGGCCACTTTGTGACCAAACTGCACCGACGTAAGGTGGGTGACCCAGCCCTGCTGTCAGAGTGAGGGGTACCACTTCACCAGGTCAAAAGTTTATTAGGTAACAAGTTATTGTTTAACGCCAGCCAATTCAGTTATCTGTGCCAGCTACCGCAGTTTGTCATATTGCACAGCTGGTCCCCCCTACCCCCTCCCACGGGATCATTTTAAAACCACTGCTCTCTTCATAACCACAGTTCATGGTGATATAATCCTTTGTGCACGGTGTGCACATTTCTGTCTTTACATTGGGGGGTTGATTAAGCCCTTCTTTATTTCCCTACTTAAGGGTTCAAACTGCCGACCATGTGTCGCACCAGCAAGAGAAATATGGACCCTCTGGAGATGGTCATTGGGCGGGGACAGGGCGGAGTCTTGTGCCAATGGCACCCCCCTGCCAGAGCTAGCACCTTCGGCGTGGCCCCCTAAACCGAATCCAGTTTAAGCTGTTTCATGTCCTTTCGAGGACGCCAGGGGATCCTCTCCCACCTAAACCAAGACAAAGGAGAATCTGAAAATAGGGGGTGCGGCCTGAGGGTCCCCTAAATGTGCTCCAAATATTCTGCTACATTTCATGTCCTTGTAAGCCCCTCAGTCTGACTGCGATCTTCAGATGCTGGGTCGCGGTGCTGGTGTGCCCACCCCAGTGTATGTAGCCAATAGCCAGACTCCTGCTAAAGGTATTGAGAGTGTTGACAAAGGGTGCCGATGCTTTCGTATGGTGAGAGCTGGAGAAAAACATATGTGCAAATGTACCTGCACCTTCTTAAATATGGGAATGCCAAATGTGTTCTAGTAATTGTCAGCATTTTTGCTCCATTCCCATATTTCTAAACACAATTGGAGCCCCAGCACTCTTTTTAGAATGACAAACTGACGCAGCCCCCCTGGATAAAGGGCGGTGAGCCGGGTTTTTCCTGTTAGATTAAATGCAGGACCCCGTTATTCACACTCTCAAACTTACAGACAGCACATCTTCTATAGGAATGGCCACTGACTTTGCACAGGCACTTCTGCTAAACTGGGGTGACGATGTAATAATGCGTCAACCAGATGAAAACAAGTTTCTAAAGAGACTGTTATGTGTCCCCCCTTCTGCCTCTGTCCAACTAATTCATGATGAGGTAGGGATCGAGTTTATTTCTGACTTAGCAGCCGTTCGGCCACTCTTATTGTGGCGTTCTATTTGGGCTAAGCCAGAGACCCGATTCACTCAAGAGATTATTCTTGATTGTATAGGACTGGATTACTCATCACGCATTCAGTGGTTGAAATACATTCATTCCTGGTACAAAACTTTATTTGAAATTGATGTTTTCCTTGAACCCGAACTGGCGGTTGCAATCCCCAAAAAAGAAATTAAACAAACATTTTTAAATTTTAAAAAGAAAGGGCGAGTTAAGGTGTATGGCAAGCTAGCCACCGTGAAGTTCTATAAGGAACTGAACTTAACCCCGGGGTTTCAAGCCTACCTTTTGAATGTTTCTCGACCCTCTCATCAGTTTGTACTAACCCGAGTCAGGCTGGGTATCGTACACCATCTTGTCGCATTCCCAAATCAGAAAATAAGATCTGAGACTCCCTGCCCGTGCGACAACACTTCACGCCAGAGCTGCTGTCATTTTCTACTTTTCTGTAAATTTTATCACTTTTTAAGGGTAAGGTATCTAAAACTCATCTTTTTAAAATACAATATTCGATCTTCAAAGAGCGCTCTAGAGTTACTATCTTCCCTAGAGAACGTGGATATCTGTTTCTTTGTTGCACTTTTATATTGAAATGTACAGCTGCCAGGAAGAGCATAGTGCTGCTATAACTTTATATATTCCTGTCTGTATATAAATGCTTTTTTTAACTGTTTTTTGTATTTTAATCTTGTATTATGCCCATTACATGTAAATGCATGGTCTTGTTTATACATGAAATCAACCTCCCCGTGTTTTCCTGAATCATATTGAAACATTGCTTTAAAATGTACAGCTGCCAGGAAAATCACCATGTGTGATAATTATATTTATTCCTGTCTGTACATGTATGATCTCCTTTTTTAGCTTTCTAGCTCCATTTTATACTCTTAACTATGCATTGTTGTCCAGTGTATGCCAGAGTATGTTCCCTTCTTCTTTAATGAATTATTCCCGAGTTCATTTGAGTCACTTAGTTTAGAATAATTACGTGTGCAATGAATTGTTTTTAGATGTTTTATGCTTGTATGATTTGTATTTCTCAAATCGAATAAAAGCTTATGACTTGACTTGACTTGCGTCAACCAGTATCCGAGGATTTTTGTCTTTTACGCCACGCCCTCCTAAGTGCCTTGATTCGTTTTGGCCGCATTAATATTGTTGCTTCCGTCACACGTCAGGATTGCAAGAATTGAGCCTCGTTTCTGCTTTCAGGGCCGTTCACAGCTGTTCCTTTGCATTTCCTTCCTCCAGCTGCAAAAAGGAAGGAGTTCTGAGCGCCCCTCCCAGTGTTAGAATAAATAAATACATTCTGTCAGGGGAACATCGCGTCCTATTCCCCCTCTGCCTTTGAAACTCAGAAAACGTGCCAAGTGACACACACTCTGATAGCGCAGTTGTGTACCTTGGACTTTCCCGTCCCCACTTTACTGATCCTGTTACCTGGCAAGGTGTGGTGCCTCCCCCAGCTGGTAAACTTATGTGTTTTTAACAAATTAAAATATGTTAGGTGATGTTAAAATTCTTATAAAGCGCACTTACACCCAACGGTTTCATGCCGCTAGAGGCAAGTTCAAGTTCAAGTTCGGGCATTTATATAGCGCACTACTCACCCAGAGGGTCTCAAGGCGCTTGGGGAAGGGGTTCATTAATTGTCGAATAGCCAGGTTTTAAGTTCTTTTCTGAAGGAGATGTGGTTTTGAGTGAGGCGGAGGTGAGTGGGGAGTGAGTTCCAGGTCTTGGCAGCCAGGAAGGAGAAGGATCTGCCACCCATGGTGGATTTTCGGATGCGCGGGACTGCTGCAAGGGCTTGATAGGACGATCTTAGATGGCGGGTGGGTTTGTAGAAGGACAGTCGAGTGTTGAGGCATTCGGGTCCTAGATTGTAGAGGGCCTTGTGTGCGTGGGTGAGAAGACGGTACGCAATTCTTTTGTTGACGGGAAGCCAGTGGAGGTCTTTTAGGTGTCCGGTGATGTGATCTTGGCGAGGGATGTCCAATATGAGTCTCGCTGATGCGTTTTGGATGCGTTGGAGTTTTTTCTGTAATTTTGCTGTGATTATATGTGTATAGTGTGTTACCATAATCCAGTCGACTCGTGACCAGTGCGTGGGTGACAGTCTTTCTTGTCTCGAGGGGGATCCAGCGGAAGATCTTTTTGAGAATGCGAAGTACGTTGAAGCAGGAGGATGAGACTGCATTGACTTGTCTGGACATCTAGAGAGAGGAGTCTAGGATGAAGCCAATGTTACGAGCGTGGTCTGTGGGTGTGGGTGCTGTGCCCAGAGTGGAAGGCCACCAAGAGTCGTCCCAGGCAGAGGGGGAGGATCCTAGGATGAGCACCTCCGTTTTGTCTGAGTTGAGTTTTAGGCGGCTATGTTTCATCCATTCGGCTACTTCTTTCATGCCTTCGTGAAGATTGGTTTTGGCGGTGTTTGGGTCTTTGGTGAGGGAGAGGATCAGCTGGGTGTCGTCGGCGTAAGAGATGATGTTGAGGTTGTGTTGGCGCGCGATGGATGCGAGTGGGCTCATGTAAATGTTGAAGAGGGTGGGACTGAGTGATGATCCTTGTGGTATTCCGCAGATGACTTCGGTGGCCTCTGATTTGAATGGGGGGAGTCGGACTCTCTGGGTTCTCCCGGAGAGGAATGAGATGATCCAGCCCAAGCCTTTTCCTTGTATGCCGATGTTGCTGAGGCGTTGTATAAGGGTGCTGTGGCAGACTGTGTCGAAGGCGGCGGAGAGGTCGAGTAGAATGAGGGCCGCTGTCTCTCCGTTATCCAGTAGTGTTCGGATGTTGTCTGTCGCTGCAATGAGGGCAGTTTCGGTGCTGTGTTTGGCTCGAAACCCGATTGAGATGGATCAAGGGAGTTGTTGGATTCAAGGAAGGCGGCGAGCTGGCTGTTGACGGCTTTCTCAATGACTTTGGCGGGGAAAGGGAGGAGGGATATGGGTCGGTAGTTTTTAAGTTCAGAGGGGTCTGCTGTGGGTTTCTTCAAGAGGGCGCTGAGTTCGGGGTGTTTCCAGCTTTCTGGGAAGGTGGCAGAGTTGAACGAGCAGTTGATGACATCACGGAGATGGGGTGCGATGATGGAGTCAGCTTTGTTGAAGATGTGGTGGGGGCAGGGTTCGGTTGGCGAGCCAGAGTGGATTGAGTTCATTAGGCGGATGGTGTCTTCAGTGGTGATTGGGTTCCAGGCGCTGAGGTTGTTAGTTGGCGGAGTAGGATCTGAGGGGGGTGGGGAGGGTTGATCGCTGGGAGTGTTCTCAAAGCTGTTGTGGATGTCGGCAATTTTGTTGTAGAAGGATAACGCATCGCAGAGGTCTTGGGAGGGAGTGATGTCGTTAGATGCTGCGGTGGGGTTGGTGAATTCTTTGACGATGTTGAAAAGTTCCTTGCTGTTGTGGGTGTTGTTGTCGAGACGATCCTTGAATGCTGATTTCTTGGCGGATCGAATCAGTTGGTGGTGTTTGCGGGTGGCTGCCTTGAGGGTGGCCATGTTGTCGGTGGTTGGGTTTTTTCTCCATGTTTTCTCCAGGGTGCGGCATAGCTTCTTGGATTTTTTTAGGTCATCATTGAACCAGGGAGCCTTTTTGCTGGCTGATTTGATCTGGTGCTTTTTCAGGGGTGCTAATTCGTCAGCACTGTGGGCGATCCATTGCTTGAGATTGGTGGCCGCTTGGTTTGGGTCCAATGAGAGGGTGGGAGGGTTTTGGTTGAGTGATGTTAGGAGTTGGTCGAAGGTGGTTTTGTTCCAGTTTCTCCGAGGAATAGGTTGTGGGCGGTTGTGGGTCAGGGTGGTTTTGTAGTTGAAGTGAACACAGCTGTGGTCCGTCCAATGGAGAGCTGTGGTGCGATCGAAGGAAATGTGCTTGCTGGAGGTGAAGATAGGGTCGAGCGTGTGTCCGGCTACATGGGTGGGGGTGTCAACTAGTTGTTTGAGTCCGAGGTTGGCCAGGTTGTCCAGGAGGGTGGAGGTGTTGCTGTCGTGTTTGTTTCCAAGGTGGTAGTTGAGGTCTCCTAAAAGAATGTAGTTCTCGGAGGCCAGGGCATGTGGGCTGACGAAGTCAGTGATGTCATGGCTGAATTGAGTGCGGGTTCCTGGAGGCCTGTAGATGAGGGTGCCTCTGAGTGTGGTCCTAGGGTCGGTGTGGATCTGAAAGTGGAGATGTTCGGCGGTTGCAAGGTTATCGTCAGAGCTGGTCGTGATTTTGATGGTGTTCCTATGGACGATGGCGATGCCTCCTCCTGTTTGATTGGTGCGGTCTTTTCGGATAATCTTGTAAGCGTCCGGTATGGCTATGGCGATGTCGGGTGCTGATGATGTGTTCATCCATGTTTCTGTAAGGAAGGCGATGTCCGGTGATGCAATGTCGAGTAGGTCCCAGAGTTCAGATGCGTGTCTGTGGACCGAGCGGGTGTTCAGCAGGATGCACTTCAGGTGGTTAGAGTCGGAACTGTGTATGGAGGAAGTGGATTTGGTGAGGGTCCTGGAGCAGTTGAACTTGCAGGAGAGGCAGGCGAATGTGCCGTGGGTACGTCCTGGGGTGGCTTCGCAGCATTGTGGTGTGCGTCCGGGGTTGAGGGCGAGGAGAGTTGCGACATCATATGTGAATCTAGTGGGCTGGCTGCGGCGGGGACCAGGGGGTCTGGCACTGGGCGCGGTCCAGGCGCGGACGGGCGTAGACGGGCTTACCTTTGGCGCACCTTCGGCGCGCATGGGGTGCGACCGCTGCGCGTGAACACTGCGCGCCAATGCAGCTGTCATAAATGGATAGTGGAATGGGAGGGGCGAGGGAGGGTCAGCAGGGAGGCTGGATGGGGCGGAGAGGACGGGCTCCGAGGCACAAACAACAAACAAAATGGCATCCAAGTGAAATTGGCAACAGGAAGGGGCACACCGAGTGAATGGTGACTTCAACACACTCAATATGAATGAAAAACACTCGACAATGCGTTTATCACACAAGCGCTATGCTAAGTAGCAGCTAGCAGAGACAACAGCTGGGCATGCGCATGTAAGATCAGGATAGTGCTAAAATCGGCAAAGCGCTATTAATAAAGAATATATGCACGCTTGGGGCTTCTATTAATTCAGCGCTATGACAAGCAGCAGATTATTACTAAACGAGTATCACAAGGCAGAGCAGCGAGTTCATCAACGATACCACTGGAGCAGGGAGCAGGGAGCAGGGAGCGACCGCTTCTGAGAGCATCAGGACGGCAAAATGGGACCAAACAGGAAGAGGTGCTAGCTACAGAGGAGAGAGGGGAAAGAGAGAGGAAGAACACCTAATCGTATGCCTTACGAAACAGGTGGGTTTTCAGGAGAGATCTGAAATGGGTGTAGGAAGTAGCGAGTCTGAACTCCAAAGGGAGCGCGTTCCAGAAGGAGGTGGCAAGGAACGAAAATCTAAGACCTCCATACTTCCTGCGTTTAAAAGTGGGAATTGTGAGCAGAGCGAGATAGGTGGACCTAAGATTGCGCAATGGAGAGTACTGGTGGAGGAGAGAGGAAATAAAGGCAGGGCCAAGGCCGGCCAGGGCTTTAAAAATGATACAGCCCAGTTTAAACTCACAGCGCTTGGCTACCGGGAGCCAGTGAAGGGTTTTAAGCAGGGGACGGACATGGTGGTGCCTAGGCTGATAGAGGATCAGTCTACCAGCCTGGTTCTGTACCAGTTGCAGGCGAATCAACTGGTAAGCAGGGATGCCAACATAAAGGGAATTGGCGTAGTCTAACCTGGAGATTACCAGAGCCAGTAGTGCCAAGGTGAGGGCCTCCGTCGTCAGGAAGCAAGATATCTTCCGGATCTTGCGCAGGTGAAAGAAACTAGACGAGACCACCACGTTAATATGGGGCTTCATAGAGAGATCTTTACAGATGATGACTCCAAGGCTTTTAGCGGAGTCAACAGGGCGAGGGGGGGGGGGCCCAGACATGGGGGCCAAAAATTGGATCTCCAAGGGTTAGAAACACCCCCAATCAAGACCAGCTCGGTCTTGTCGGGGTTGAGCTTCAAATGGTTTCCCCCCATTCAGTCACTGATATGAACACGCTCTGTACATTGCCCCGCTATCTTGCCGGTACGCTGGGTATAATCTTGCCTGCCCTCTCCTAAATTATGGAAATGCGAATTGCTTAAATATTTTGTGAGCCGTTGTCCCCAAAATCATGAGATCCATGCCCCTCTGTATAGGACAACCGTTCCTGCATTACCTGGCTGTGCTAGTCATGTGGCGGCCGTCTCGCGCTCAAGTGAAGCACCCTGTGGCACGCACTGTTTATGGACTGGTTTTGCTGAGAGCGCGCTTCCGTTGACTGGCCACTAAGTTTGCACCTCGCACCGTCTTACTGATGCAAAACCCATATTGTGCTATAATCCAGTTCCAGTGGATCATTGTCCTTAGTGCATCACCAAGTACATTTCCTAGCTTTGTTCAACCGTATTAAAAGTGCCTGTGCCAGGTCAGATACAGGGTTAAAGGCATCTTTAAATAGCTCTGACTTTCATGCCCTATCATTGGAGGGGTACGGTGCCCCCCACAATCAGTAAAGCTTTGGCTGTGCACATTACCCTGCATAGTAACTTGATGGACCCAAGCGCTTCTACCAATCTCCTCCACAAAACATCATTCCACTCTGACCCTCAACGACACTACATTTGGCTCTACAACACTCTACGACACTTCACCCCACTGTATGCCACTTCAATCTATGAGACTCCACTCTGACACCCTACCCCACTCTACGCCACTCCACTTTTTGACACTCCACTTTATGACTCTCTACTTCACTCTACTCACTCTATGTCACTCCACTCTGTGACACTCTATTCACTCTACAACACTCCACTCCACTCACTCCACTCTATCGCTCTCTACTCTGCTCAATACCACTCCACTCTGTGACACTCTAATCCACTCTCTGCCACTCCACTCTACGGGGCCGATTCACAGAACTAACTTAAGACAAAATCCTAACTTAAGTCTGTCTTAAGTCTGTTTTAAGACAAACTTAAGACAAAACTAACTAATACCAAAAGTAGTAAGTTTAGGATTTTGTCTTAATTTAGTTCTGTGAATCGGGCCCTACTACACTCCATGCCACTCTACTCTCCTCCGCTCTACTCCACTCCTGTTGAGGACACTCTATGCCACTGTACTCCACTCTACGCCACTCCACACCATTGCCACTCACTTCTATGCCACTAACTTTTAGCCATGCTGAACAGAAGCCACGTCGTGTATAACAAATGGCAACGCCATTAGCTCTTGCGTAGTATAGACCTATTGGCTTTACCAATGCTTGTTTGCTTTGCACCTGTTTACCACCTGCTTACACTTGGTAGTAAACTGCACATGCAAAATGCCTATCGAAGACTTTTTGCTAATTTCGAATACTTTGTACATTTAAACACTGATTCTGATACCTTGTGTTGTGATTCCCAAATAAGGGTTCCCTATTTGGGAATTTCTAAATAGCATTTTGGCATTTTGCAAATACAGCACAGTATAACAAACACAGCATTGCATTATGCAACATAACAGCGCAGTATAATAAACACAGCATTGCATTATGCAACATAACAGCGCAGTATAACAAACACAGCGTGGCATAGCAGCACAGTTTAACAAACACAGCATTGCATAATGGAATATAACAGGACAGTATAACAAACACAGCGTGGCATAGCAGCACAGTTTAACAAACACAGCATTGCATAATGGAATATAACAGGACAGTATAACAAACACAGCGTGGCATAGCAGCACAGTTTAACAAACACAGCATTGCATAATGGAATATAACAGGACAGTATAACAAACACAGCGTGGCATAGCAGCACAGTTTAACAAACACAGCATTGCATAATGGAATATAACAGGACAGTATAACAAACACAGCGTGGCATAGCAGCACAGTTTAACAAACACAACATTGCATAATGGAATATAACAGGACAGTATAACAAACACAGCGTGGCATAGCAGCACAGTGTAACAAACACAGCATAGCATAGCATAATATAGCAGCACAGTATAGCAAACACAGCGTGGCATAGCAGCACAGTATAGCAAACACAGCATAGCATAATGGAATATAACAGCACAGTATAGCAAACACAGCATAGCATAATGGAATATAACAGCACAGTATAGCAAACACAGCATAGCATAATGGAATATAACAGCACAGTATAGCAAGCACAGCGTGGCATAGCAGCACAGTATAGCAAACACAGCGTGGCATATGACTCAAGTTCCAACAGCTTGATCCAGTCTTCCAGAAATAACAAGCATTGGAAATGCAATAGGTCTCGCACCATTAGAGTTAGTGCTTTTAGAATTGTTTATGGGTTTTTTTTGTAAATGTTTAGCATTTTTGTTTCCTGTAGCCAATGCTAAAGTATTACAAATAAAATAAGCCATAAACATTTCTAAAAGCTCTAACTGAAATGGTCTGAGAACTATTGCACTGTGTGAGGGTGAGGGTGAGGGTGAGTGAGGGTGAGTGAGGGTGAGGGTGAGTGAGGGTGAGGGAGGGTGAGTGAGGGTGAGTGAGGGTGAGGGGTTGAGGGTGAGTGAGGGTGAGTGAGGGTGAGTGAGGGTGAGTGAGGGTGAGGTGTTGAGGGTGAGTGAGGGTGAGGGGTTTTGGGTGAGTGAGGGTGAGGGGGAGTAGTTGAGGCTGAGTGAGGCTGAGTGAGGGTGAGTGAGAGTGAGGGTGAGGGGTTGAGGGTGAGGGGTTGAGGGTGAGGGGTTGAGGGTGAGGGGTTGAGGGTGAGGGGTTGAGGGTGAGTGAGTGAGGGTGAGGGGTTGAGGGTGAGGGGTTGAGGGTGAGGGGTTGAGGGTGAGGGTGAGTGAGGGTGAGGGGTTGAGGGTGAGTGAGGGGTTGAGGGTGAGTGAGGGTTTGAGGGTGAGGGGTTGAGGGTGAGGGAGGGTGAGTGAGGGTGAGGGTTTGAGGGGGAGGGGCTTTATAGTAAATGGTTCATGTTGTGAAGTCTGTTAAAAGAGAAAACAATCAGGACACCATTGCAGTATGTCGATAAGAAAAAAAGAAAACAAGGATCAAGAAAGTACAGAACCACCACAGCCGAATTGTTGCGAGACACAGCAAGATTACCTATTGTAAGTGGCCCTCCATTGCGCAAGCCTAAATCAACAAAAGCCCAATTACGAGAAACAAGGAATAATCGCTTCAAAAGTTGCATGCATGATGTGCATATCATATCATCTCCAAATATATAGGAACACATATCATATTGAAAGGAACAGGCACCGTTGAGACATTAACATATGCGGCACAACTAACAAGGAACCAAACCCCATCGCATAAAAAAGTGCAGGAATGGTGTAGATGCAGTACTAACTCCTGGTTAAATGACAAATGGCCCATTGATGGGGGCAAGCACAGTTGACCTATAAACATAAGTGTCACTGTGTGTGGTGCCTCTATAGCAGTACAGTAACGTACACTATGTAAGACTTGATGATGTAAGTCACTAAGTGTCAACAGCGCAAAAAGGTGATGGGACGCACAGAGTGATGTGCACTACGTGACGCAACAATCGATGACTAAAAGTAAAACCACAGACGGATAAAACGTGAAAAAAGTGCACACTATAAAAATGGAAACACCTGGAAAGCATAACAAGAGTCCTACACTTAGAGGGGTCTATGTCAATAAAATGGTTCCAAAGAGGCAAATGCGGGTTAGCCGGCAACGTCGACTCAGTTAACTCCATTGCAAGCGTTCCGCGGAACGTGCCATTCAAGCATGCACATCCTATATTAGCAAAATGAAGCACTAACAGTACTAGCAAAGTTATGTAACTAAATGGCTCATGAACATGAGACGACTCACTTGGCTAAATAGAACCGGGCCGGGAGCACAGGTCATCCAACCATCACGCATAAAATAGTGCCTCTCATTATAAAAAAGATTACCTTTACGGAGCTAAACGTTTGAAACTCGGCATGGTCACCGGCATATCTGAAGCGAAAGCGGAGGCGCCATTATTTAAAAGCACGCACAACGCTGCGTCGACGGGTCACACGTGCTTTAGAGGATAACAAACACGGAGAAAGGACAACGCGGAAAGGTGAAAAGAGCTAAAGGGGCCGGCCATCTTGTCGTTCCGAAAGCTCACCATACGTTGCTTAGATTCATGGTATAAATGACGTGTTAGTAAACACAAACAAGACGGAGGGAAGAGAGGGGAGGGGGGAGGAGAAATGCAACACGGCGGGAAGGGGAGGGGGCGGAGCGGGTTAAATTAAACAAACAGAGGGGAGGGGGGAGGAGAAATGCGACACGGCGGGAAGGGGAGGGGGCGGAGTGCGGCTGAGGGAACTGATGTGCACGCGCTTTTAAGCTCAACGCGCATGCGCATTGAGCTTAAAAGTCACGGGCACTGCAAGGAATCGCCACGATTCCTTGCAAGTTGGGAAAAGAGTGGATAAGTCCCAATACTCTCGCTTGCTCGATGCGCATGCGCATCGACAGGCGAGACCTAAAAAACATGATTCCGGGGGTGAGGTCAAGGGTTATGTTCCATAGGTGGTGGGCGTGGCCTGGAAGGTAGGAATGGGAGCAGGGGAGTTTTTTGCTTCAGGATGTCTGTGGGGGGAGCTGACGCTCACGTATGTAAGGACTGACGGGGAGGTCTGACGAGGAGGTAATACAATGTAACAGAACAGTATTACAGAGTGTAGGATAACAGCATAGCACAGTACAACAAAGACAGCATAGTATAACATAACAGAACAGTATAACAAACACAGCATGACATACCAGCACAGTGTAACAAACACAAACTTACATAACAAACCAACACACCGCGGCTCAAGGAAACATCACAGTTTAACATAAGAAACAGCATAGCATATTGTAACATTAAGTAGCACAGCATGACTTAACAGCACCCCATAGCATACCAAAAAGCTCAACATAGCACTGCGGGGCAGGACATTACATCACGTCCTTGTCTTCCCATTGGTGGTCGTACCTGGGGCCCACCCGCTGTTCCCATTGAGCCCCAACCTATAGCCCAGGCTTGCTGGCTCCCACTATGCACCCAGCACAGCGATGTAGCTGCTCTGCCCCAGGGCCGGCTTCCTAGGGCCCTGCAATGCACCGGTACACCCAGCTTTATCTGTATGTAGCGCCTTGAAGCTCGTGCTCTGCCCCAGGGCCGGCTTCCTAGGGCCCTGTAATGCACCGGTACACCCAGCTTTATCTGTATGTAGCGCCTTGAAGCTCGTGCTCTGCCCCAGGGCCGGCTTCCTAGGGCCCTGTAATGCACCGGTACACCCAGCTTTATCTGTATGTAGCGCCTTGAAGCTCGTGCTCTGCCCCAGGGCCGGCTTCCTAGGGCCCTGTAATGCACCGGTACACCCAGCTTTATCTGTATGTAGCGCCTTGAAGCTCGTGCTCTGCCCCAGGGCCGGCTTCCATGGGGCCCTGCAATGCACCAGCCATATCTGTAACACACTTAAATCCATACCCTTCATACCTAGGTGAGATGCCCTGGTGCACCCTGGCATCTATCATAGTATATGACTGGCACCAAGATGCGCCCACATGGTGCTGTGGCAGCGCACAGTAAATGTAATTCACAATGACACAAACTTTTTGTAATATACTCAATATTCTGATATTTTTGGTCTTCAAACTCAGAGGTCGAAGTGAGCCGGATCGATTGAAAACGATGGTCCTTGTCTTTTTATTTACAAAAATAGTTCCCATATTTTTTGCCATTACATCCATTCTTGAAGGAGTAGGGCTGACCTTGAGTGTCCTTCTGTACTGTGAAGGGAGCGGTGGGACAGACTGACAGCTGAAGCAGGAGCCGTCTGTCTGTCCGGGTAGCTGGAAGCAGTGTGGGTGTGTGCAGCAGGTGGATGGTTGATGCAAAGGCTGCTGGGAGCAGGAAGAGGCTGCATCTGATGGGACTTTTGAAGCTTCGTGGTTACAAAAGGAGGCATCCTTTTTCAGGACGGATCCTTTTAAAGTCGTGAGGCAGATTAACAAGCCCTGTGCGCCTCTTTTACGCCGCCGTTGCGTCACTTTTTGCGCAGGAACTCCTTCTAAAAGTGGCTGAGTGAAATCTACAAGATTTCACTCAGTCACTTTGGGTCCCATGCTGCGTCAAAACCCTGCACCTGCTTGAAGCAGGTGTAAGGATTGACGCAGAATTGGACAGATAGGGCACTCCGGAGCCTTGCTGGAGCTGCGTCGCGCTTGCGACGCAACTCCAGGAATGCGCCGCCTTTAAGGCACAGATGCGTCACGCATCTGTTCCGTTTTTGCCCCATGGTGCGCCGCATTCTAAATGCGGCGCACCATGGGTATCATTTATGAGAAATGACGCATCACTGCGTGAAAGCAGCGATGCGTCACTTCTCAGTGCGCCCTCCTTGTGACATACCTGATGCGTCATATTTAATGTATGACGCATCATGTCGCAAGGAGTTACAGATACACCAGTATTTCTGACGTAACTGTAAGAGAAAAAGTGACGCATTGCTGGAGTGTGTCACAAAAGTGACGCAACTCCAGCAATGTGTCCTTTCACATGGGGCAAGCCCCATGTGAAAGGGCCTGCGTCAGTCTTACGCCTGCTGTGAGGCAGGCGCAAAATTTTGACCCAACAGCATCCTAGAAGTGACGCAGTGAAATCTCATAGATTTCACTGCGTCACTTCTACAAAGCTTTTTGCGGGCGAACGCCCCCCCCCCTGCATACATTACACCTGGCACAGGTATAATGTAGCGCAGGGGTTTACAAAGTGACGCATCTGCTTAGATGCGTCACTTTGTAAATAGTGCGCAACAGGAGACAAGTTTTACACCACCGACGCGTCACAAAAAGTGACGCATCTGAGGTGCAAAACTGACGCAAGGCCTCATAAATGAGGCCCCATGTCTTTGTCTGAGCTCGCTGCTCCGTTCCCTTGGTGGGTGACATTTGCGGATCTTGAGACATTCGCATATCCGGCCTCCCATAGTTCCAGGACACATCCGGGGTCTCTGCCCCCATAGCCCCCTCCTCTGAAGTATGAAAGGAACAGAGGACGGGGGACTCAGCAGCTGGCCTGGGTCCTAGCGGCCCCTGAGGCCTGTGATTGGGCCTGAGGTATACAGACACACATCAGGGGTCTCTGCCCCATAGCCCCCCTCCTCTCAAGGATGGAAGGAGCAGAGGGCGGGGGTCTCAGCAGCTATCCTGGGTCCTAGCAGCCCCTGAGGCCTGTGTTTAGGCCTGAGGTATACAGACACTACATGCCAACATCAGGGGTCTGTAAGGAGTTTGCGTTTCCATGGGTCACACTTTAATGAACATTCATGGCGGCTGCTTCTCTGGGTGAGGTCTGGACAGCGGGGTGCACTGCAGCTTTGTGGAGACAGATCTCCCACAGGCCAGTGTCCCAGACAGGATGGAAGGGCTGGCTCCGCCAGGGTTAATCACTGCCAGCCTCATTGAGGAGGACAGGCTGGGTCATGATGGTTTTCAGCAGCGCCGCCTGCCAGGGCTCCTGGGCACCGCTCAGCAGCCTCTGACCTGCGCCTGTGTGCGTCAGAGGTTGTGCAATCTCTTGGCTACAAAGCATTACATAAGGAGGCAGGTGAGTTCACGGGGCCGCTCCCTGTGTGATCTTCGCCAACCACCAACGCAGCTCGATGGAGGCCACGTGAGCCTCAGATACAGGGCAGGTGCCCGGTGGCATCACTGCGGGCTCTCACTGGGGCCAAGATCTGAGCAGAACTGCGGAGTCAGCAGCAGGGAGGCTTATCCTAAGGTAGCCTTGTCTTTGAACCTTACTCTCGAACCTTCCAGCCCTGGAAGCTAGTTTTATATTGCACATCTGCCGGTCTCGACTGGGCAGCGCAGTCCCTCCTTTGTAGCTCGAGCCTGGGCCGCGCATGCGCTGCTCTGCGAGGCATGCTGTATTCAGGTATGGGCTTGAAGCTCCACCCATATTTTTAATTGGTTGGTGTCACTGGCCTTTGAACACTGCGGCTGTTCATTGGTCAATAGGCTTAGTAGTCCCTCTTTAGTACCCCCTTGTCTTATTTTGTAACCTCCCCTGGCGACACCCCCGGTTACGTGTGTTGCTGCTCAAAAGCATTAATCACGGTCTCCGAGCACTATTTTATGAAATAGCTTGCACTCTCTCCCTGTATGCTTATTTTTTTTTGTTTTTCCAGTGCTACATGCCTCCACACGCATAATGGCTGATGCGCTTTTATTTTCATATTTGGTGGCTCAACGCAGTCACATGACCTACTTATTAATTATTTTACATAACAGCACCATCGTTTTAGATTTCAACATCTTAAGCTAAAGCGCGGGTGCAGTGATTGCTTTAAAAAGGATAATTTTTTTTCGATTTGTTTATTTTTAAAGCAATAGTGACACCCGCACTTTAGCTTTAGATGTTCAAAGCAAAAGCACGGGTGCCGCCATTGTAACACATATAAGTTAATTAAAAAAATGAATTCTATTTGCTTTCTTTAGTCACAATGGCGGCACCCGTGCTTTTACTTGGAACATCTTAAGTTAAAGCTCAGGCGCTGCAATTTTTTTCAAAAGTAAATCAATAGAAAGAAAAAATCTATTGCGTCACTTTTGAAGATATCATGGCGCCCGCACTTCACCTTAAGATATGTAAAGCTAAACCGCGGGAGCCGCAAAGGTCTCGCAATTGCGAGAGTTTAAGCTATTGGCATTGTAAATGACAATGCCTTTTATTTATTTGTTTACAAAACCAGCAAGCACGTTTGCAGGTTTTGTAAACACATAAATGAAAGGCACTGTTATTTACAATGCCAATATCTTAAACTCTTGCAAATGCGAGACCGATTGAATTGCAGATGCTAGTGGTTTTTTGTAACCTTCAATGAGGACTCCCACAGTGACATGTATCATTTTGCTTGTTTATAGCAACTGCTAGAAGAACTTTTTTTGTTGTCAAGGAGCAGTTTACAGGAGTGAGCGCTCTGTGTTTTCGAGCGTAGCGGCAGCGTGCATGCGCTGCTCGCTCTGCGAGGCATGCTGTAATAGAGTATGCAGTGGAAGCCCCGCTTACTCTCCGCCCATATTTGTCACTGGCTTGTGTCATTGTACTTCTTAAATTCTAGCTTCTGATTCAGAAAAGAAGCTTGTTAGTCCCTTCTTGGTACCTCCTTGTCTGAATTTGTTAGCCCATAACGACTGGACCTTTTACTTGTCTTGTTACACGGTCTGCGTTTTAAGTGGGTGAACACTTTTCTTTTTTGACACTGGGGACAATGGCGGCTGATTTTTTTGTATTTGCATGTTGAGCGTAGCAACCGCTTTAGGGACATGGCGCTCATTTTTAGGTCTCGCCTGGCGAAAGCAGCGCATGCGTTGCTCTCGCCATGGAGAGGACCTTTTGTAATCGATTCAGTCAAAGCTGAATGCATGCCCGTGGTGGATGGACAAAGATGGCTGCTCTCGCAATCCACCACGCTAAACATGCACGCGTACTGCCAAAAAAATGCACGCGCATGTGGACAGCCCGACTCCATCTTTGTTTACTTTCATTAGCGTAGGGCTGTGCACACATGTGCGCGCATTTGTTTGTCCGAACGCGTGATTTCCATTTTCAGGGCAACTCGTCACGCTGCCTTGTTTAGGTTTGGCCTGGTTGACTTGTTCTTGTTGCACGGGTGAATACACTTGAGAAATACAGGCGGCCCCTCCCTCCACAAACATGTTAGCTATACACCAATCCCTTATACGATTACCCACCGTGTCCATAGAGAGATTATGTAAAGATAATGCTTTGGTACGACAAACACTTCCGGCTAGATTGAAGTTTGTTTTTCTTTTCTTGCTTTATGATTTTTTTTTCACACAAAGCCAATAGATGTAGCGGTAGGAAACAACGCAATGTAGATTAACAGACGCCCTGCCAAACAGCCTGCAGAGGCCCAGCCAGGATCTCCAACGCTGATGTCCTTGAGGTGTTGTTCAATGCCGCTAGAGTGATATCTACTAATTGATGCAGTGGTGAAAGCAGTGCTACATGACGTGTTAGGTGCAGTTTGTAGCGCCTGGTTGGCATTAGGGATGCAGAGCTGGACAAAACTGTTTATCGAGCTGTGGTCTTCGAGGGAGCACTTCGTGGACATTCTAACCCCTAAATTCCCTATTATTTGACCCACATTAATTACCCATTAACTTCTGACACTCTGTGTGAAATTACAGGAGTCCAATCCAAAATACAGAAACTTCAAATTGGATCGGCACTACAATCTCAAACGCTCGCTTGCAACAGTACTGTAATTGCTTAAAAATGAGGAGGGTGTGGATGAATTTAACTTCCGCAGCAGGGTCATAGGCATGCTGTCACTGTATACGGAAGTGGCGGCTGTTAGAAGAATGTGGCGCTCGCCTACTGTGCCCCCCTCGCCGGGTCACACTCAGCACTCCGGCTGCTCCTCCCAAGGCTCTGCCAGCTGCCCGCAGCCTGGACCTCGATGGTGCTGTGGGGTGAGGAGAGGTAGCCGTACTGATTCCAACTGCCACCCCAGCGCTGTGCCACACACCCACGCCAACACCAGACACCAACAGGTGGCTGTCATTCTAGCTAGAAGCACTCCACCCCGTGGCCGCAGACTGCCCAGGCACCGAGGCAGGCGAGCGCCGGTACACAAGAGAACTAGCAATACAAGCTTGTGCGTTCACTCTTCTTCTTCCTCTTCCCCATTCGTGACAGGTAGTTGGCAGATGCCGCGATGTCACATGGGAATTGCAGTTTTCTATTTTCTCACCTTAGTGCATTAGAATGCAAGGTCACCTCTGGTTCAGGAGATGCCCAGTCAATAGGAAGATAATATAACACACTATGGAATCAGTAGATTACAACTGCTTTGTTGAGAGTGTGACGCCGCTTGCAGCATCCTATTAAAATGCATCTGAGGTGGTTTATCCAATGTAATTACACCTATATTGTACAAGGTATAGACGTCCTGCCGAAGAACGGGTGGCACTTTTTTCTTAGAGAAGAAAAACTAAGAATTGGGTTTATGCAGTTTTATATAGTGTTAACTTGGCCCAAATGCGTTAGAGCACTGACCGATTTGAGAATGTACAGAGGAAACTAGCCGAACTAATGGGTGCAAACAAAACAAGCATTAAAATGCAATAGGTCTCGCATTTACGCAAGTTTGAGCTATTGACATTGCAAATAACAATGCCTTTTATTTTTGTTTTCATTTTTAAAACATACATAAAAGGCATTGTTATTCACAATGCCAATAGCTTAAACTTGCGTAAATGCGAGAACTATTGCATTGCAAATGCTTGTTTTAAAAAAAACTTTAATACTGAAGGCTGCGCCCGCTTTAAGGACAGCGCGCTCAGTTTCATTTATACTGAGCGCAGTGTCCCTAAAGCGGGCGCTGTTCTCTCTCTTTTTTAAAAAACGTTCGTAATAAGCGCGGCGCCCACTTCAGGAACACCGCGCTGAACCAGGAGCAGCTGCTGCTATCAACATGCTTTACTTCTTCGCTGCCCACTCCCTTCCCCTCAGCCAGTCCCCCCTCGCCTCCTCTATCGGCACCCTGCCTCTCTCGCATGAGGGAATGCAATTCAGTAGGTCTCGCATTTACGCAACTTTGAGCTATTAGCATTGTAAATGACAATGCCTTTTATTTATGTTATGGCTTTTAACCCTTTCCCTGCTGCCGTCGGCCATTGGCCGACGACAGCACTACCTTCCCAGTGCTGCCGTCGGCCAATGGCCGACACTGCCCCGCCCACGCACGGAAACGCCCGCACCGCGGCGTAATTACCGTTGCGGTTAACGGGTTAAAGCATAAATAAAAGGCATTTTCATTTACAATACTAATAGCTCAAACTCTTGCAAATGCGAGACCTACTGCATGCAAATGCTTGTTTTTTACTTCTCTGAACTTTTGAGTAAACAAGGCTGTAATTCTTATCTCATGGCATTTGCTGTTCATGCAAAGACCTAGATCAAATGTTAAATGGGCGTGTGCTTACATTTATTTATCTCCATCTGCCCCGTTGCAATTACAGTGTGTGATGCCAGCACTTAACGCTGCAGGAAAGATTGTGTAACAATAAAACGTGTTTATTGTCTTTCATGGTCCTCCTTTCTTTCGTAAGAACACGGATAACGCTGTAACGCAAACAAAGAATAAATGCAGAAATGAGAAGCTTCTCCAGGGCACCCAATCCTTATTTTAGCCGAGGATTCTTAAATATCTCGGGGCAGATTTACAAGCCACTTGCGTCATTTTTTAGCCCAAGTTGCGTCACTTTTTGTGACGCAGCAGCAGCGTAAAATTGCGGTCCATTTACAATGTGAAGCATCTAGGGAGATGCGTCATGTTGTAAAGCCCTGCGTCACATTATACCTACGTCAGGTATAATATATGCAGGGTGGGTGTTCCAACGCAAAAAAAGCCTCGTAGAAGTGACGCAGTACAATCTACAAGGTTTCACTGCGCCACCTCTAGGGCGCCACTGCGTCAAATTCTTACACCTGCTTGAAGCAGACGTAAGGAGTGACGTAGCACAATGTGGATAGGCCTCCCCGCATTGCTGGAGTTGCGTCATGCTTGCGACACGACTCCAGCAATGCGTGACTTTTGCGTCAACATATGCAACATTTCTGACGCATCTGTCAATCCTTGCGCCCTGTCAGTTCACATGTTGAACTATGTGCCTCCATCTGATAGGCCATGTCAGTTCACATGTTGAACTCTTTGTCCTCTGCTGCGTGGTCATGCCAGTTCACATGTTGTGCTCTCTCCCTCTGCTGCAAGGTCATATCAGTTCACATGTTGCATTCTCTATCCTCCGAGAGTCCATGTCAGCTCATATGTTGAACTGTGTGCTCTCCTTCTGAGAGGCCATGTCAGTTCACATGTTGTGCTCTCTACTTCCTCTGAGAGGCATGTCAGTTCCCATGTTGAACTATGTGCCCTCCTTCTGAGAGGCCATGTCAGTTCACATGTTGAACTATGTGCCCTTCTTCTGAGAGGCCATGTCAGTTCACATGTTGTGCTCTCTACTTCCTCTGAGAGGCATGTCAGTTTATATGTTATACTATGTTCCCCCTTCTGAGAGGCCATGTCAGTTCACAAGTTGAACTATGTGCCCTCCTTCTGAGAGGCCATGTCAGTTCACATGTTGTGCTCTCTACTTCCTCTGAGAGGCATGTCAGTTCACATGTTAAACTATGTGCCCTCCTTCTGAGAGGCCATGTCAGTTCACATGTTGTGCTCTATACTTCCTCTGAGAGGCATGTTAGTTCATATGTTGAACTATGTTCCCCCCCTTCTGAGAGGCCATGTCAGTTCCTATGTTGAACTGTGTGCCCTCCTTCTGAGAGGCCATGTCAGTTCACATGTTGTGCTCTCTACTTCCTCTGAGAGGCATGTCAGTTCACATGTTGAACTATGTGCCCTCCTTCTGAGAGACCATGTCAGTTCACATGTTGAACTATGTGCCCTTCTTCTGAGAGGCCATGTCAGTTCACATGTTGTGCTCTCTACTTCCTCTGAGAGGCATGTCAGTTTATATGTTGAACTATGTTCCCCCTTCTGAGAGGCCATGTCAGTTCACAAGTTGAACTATGTGCCCTCCTTCTGAGAGGCCATGTCAGTTCACATGTTGCACTCTTTGTCCTCTGCTGCGAGGTCATGCCAGTTCACATGTTGTGCTCTCTCCCTCTCCTGTGAGGACATGACAGTTCACATGTTGTGTTGTCCCCTTCTGCTGCGAGGTCATGTCAGTTTACATGTTGCACTCTCTGTCCTTTGAGAGTCCATGTCAGTTCATATGTTGACCTACGGGCCCTCCTTCAGAGAGGGCATGTCAGTTCTTTTTTTATTTTTATTTTTATTTTATTTATTTTTTTAGTCCGCATCTCACCACTAACAAGTGCAAATTATCTCCTAAGGCCCTATCTTTTCCTAGGCGCCCCAGGCCGGAGTTCTTGCTTTCGTCTGGGGCCAACCTGGCCCGCCTTTTTATACCAAGGCATGATGTCATCATTGGACCGTGAGTATTTTATCTCATTGCTATTCCCCAATCCATAAAAGGTTTCCACACCGTGCTATTTACATTGTGAGTTAAAAGTGATTCTAAATGCGCCATTCTAATTGCTGCTTGGAGCCAATTTTCGTATTGTGGAGGATTGGCATCTTTCCAAACCATACATATTTCTCTTCGAGCAATCAGAAATAAACAAACAAAGAAAGCAACTTGTGTCCCCCTTAATTCAGCAATGAGATCTGCATCCAGGCCAAACATAATTCTAGCTAAGTTCAAACATAACTTTGTTTTAAAGATGCGTTCAATGGCCCCCTCCACTTTACCCCAGAATGACCCAACTACCGGACAGTCATAGAATATGTGGGTGTCGTCTGCTTCTATAAACCCACATCTTGGGTAAAGAGGAGATGGGTTTGCAAACTTCGCTAGTTTTTTCGGTGTATAGTACAGCCTGTTTATTGTGTAGAAATGATTTTTTTAAAGAGATACAGTCTTAACATATTTATAGAGACTTTAAGAGAGATGTTGTACAAGGTTACTGAGTCTGCCTCCAGCCTGGTAGAATTCCACACCCAATATAATGGGGGGGGGCATTCAATTTCCCAATTACCTTCGATGTTCTCTTTCTCGGCCATGAACCATGAACACAGTTGGATGTATTTAAATCTAGAAAGGGAATCCCTTATTCTAGCTTTCAGTACCTCCCACGGAAGGATCCCCTCTGATGTTATCAAGTCGGACCAGATGTTTATTCCTGCTCTCCTGATGGGAAGGGACAAGCTATCCCTAAGGCATGATGGTAAACCAGGTGAATCCCAAATTGGGGCAGACTCAGAATAATATTTGATTCATCATCTTCTTTTAACTTTGTTCCAGACTGTAAGAGCCGATTTTAAGACCTTTAAGCGCACTTTTTTGTAGATCTTTATTGCTCCAAATTTATATAGGAACCCGTACTCACCTCCCTCTAGACCTACCATTATGTTCAAAATCCTCCCCCAGTTTGAGTCATCGGGGCATGACAGGAGGCACCTAATATTTTTCAGTTGAAAGGATAAGGCATACCAATTTATATCTGGGAGTGCCAGCCCACCCTTTAATAGTCTTCTTTTCAGCTTTTTCCAGGATAACCTGGAGTTTTTTTTTTTGCCCAGATAAAACTGCCAATCTTTCCCTGAATGTTCGCCAAGATTTTGTCTGGGAAAGTGAGGGGTATTGAGTTAAACAAATAGGTCAATTTAGCCAGAATTATCATTTTGACTAAATTGACTCGGCCATATATAGTGAGGGAAAGGTTCTGCCACCTAGAGAAGAGCTGATCAATGTCCTTACTTAGTTTCTTTATGTTGGTTTGAGCTATATTGTTGATATCTGGTGTGATAGTAATTCCCAGATATCTGAAATGGCTACTGCGAGGTCCTTCCCAATTATAAATCCCCCAACACATGATTTCTGTTTTTGAGTTGTTTATTTGATAACCCGAATGGATCCCAAAATCAGCCATTATCATCTCCACCCTAGGGAGTACTTCCCCGGGGTTGCTGGTATAGATCAGGAGGTCATCAGCATATAGAGCTAGCTTACAGCTGTAGTCCTTGTATTTAAAAGGTGTGATTAACTTATCAATTCTCAATGCTTGTGCCAGCGGCTCAATATAGATGTCAAAAAGAAGGGGCGAAATGGGGCACCCCTGCCTGGTGCCCCGCCCTATTTTGAAGCTTGATGTTAAGAAGCCATTCAATAAGATTTCCGCCGAGGCACCCACATAGCACCCTCTCATAGTTTGTATAAAGGTCTCACCGAAGCCCATTACCCTTAGTACGCTCCATAGGAAGCCCCAGTTGACACGGTCGAAGCCCTTCGCCGCGTCATATGCAGCTACCGCCAAGGGCTCCAACCGTGTCACCGCTAGATCTACACTTCCAATCAGCTGCAGATGCAGCTCATAATTATATCTTCCGGGCACGAAACCTTTCTGGTCCGAGCTGATGAGTTGTGGAACCAGTTTAGCCAATCTCCCTGCCAAAACACTGGTAAAGATTTTATAATCTGCGTTTAGCAGGGAGATGGGTCTGTAAGAGTCTGCATTGAGAGGGTCCTTCCCTGGCTTTAAAATAAGTACAGTAATGGAGTTTCTCCAGGATGCTGGTATTCTACCCTTTGTGTTATATTCGTAATTAAATGGCTCACATAACTTTGGGATCAGACTCTCCTGGAAGATTTTATATATTTCACCAGGGAGAGCATCAGGCCCAGCTGCTTTATTATTTTTCAATTTCTTAATATGGTTCCTGACCTCCTCCTCGGTGGTGGGGCTATTGAGAGTGGTTCTACCTTCATCTGACAGGACAGGCAGGGCCTTACTCTCCAACCAACGTAGGGAGTTCTCATGCGTCGAGGATGTTTCTTCCTCGTAGAGTTTAGAGAATTTAACAAGCAAGTGATCTTCCATGTCTTACTGTTTACAGGATATATTCCCCTGTTCATCGAGCATTAACCTGTCTATGTTATTTCGTGACACTAAATCAAAGGAGAGAGGGAGGACTAGGTAAGCTAGTCTGGATCCCCGTTTATATATTCAAAATCAAAAGAGACTAGCTAGGTTTAAGCAAAAAAGAGACTCAAAGGAGTGCGTATGTCAAGGGAAACCAGTAGGTTTTATTTGAAAGCCCTCACCCACCAACCTAGTTGGTGGCATGCTTCATCATCGGGCCCCACCGCAGTGGCACCTAACGTGCCCCGGGTGTGCTTCGACGCCAGATTACTGCGGAGCTGGTATAATTGCTGAGTGTGCAATGTGGTGAGTATGAAGGTGAAAATTTAAAAAACCATACAGAAATCCCAGCACCCGAGGGTAAAAAACTATTTTAATAAAACTGGGTATCTGTTGGCGCGTTAAAAAGGCAGACGGACACAGTGGAGTATGGATTATGACCTCCAGTGTCCTGTGTGGTCTACATGTTTCAGCCTGGCCTTTCTTAATTTGAAACAGGCTTTCCTCAGGACCAAGTGAGTATGTGTGGGGGTATTAAAATAAATTACAGTGAATGTGTTTAAGGTTCTATGTGTAGCACACACTAAGGTGCTATATGGGTGAGAAGGGGGTTCCCTCTCGCTTTGACAGTGTTTAGCTGATCAAAGCCTCCTTGGGTCGCCTGGCAGAGAAAGAGACCGAGACTGTCGGTCTAGTTCCTCCCTGGACCTGTAATCCGCCCGGGCGCCGCAGAAGGATTACAGGTCCAGGGAGGAACTAGACCGACAGTCTCGGTCTCTTTCTCTGCCAGGCGACCCAAGGAGGCTTTGATCAGCTAAACACTGTCAAAGCGAGAGGGAACCCCCTTCTCACCCATATAGCACCTTAGTGTGTGCTACACATAGAACCTTAAACACATTCACTGTAATTTATTTTAATACCCCCACACATACTCACTTGGTCCTGAGGAAAGCCTGTTTCAAATTAAGAAAGGCCAGGCTGAAACATGTAGACCACACAGGACACTGGAGGTCATAATCCATACTCCACTGTGTCCGTCTGCCTTTTTAACGCGCCAACAGATACCCAGTTTTATTAAAATAGTTTTTTACCCTCGGGTGCTGGGATTTCTGTATGGTTTTTTAAATTTTCACCTTCATACTCACCACATTGCACACTCAGCAATTATACCAGCTCCGCAGTAATCTGGCGTCGAAGCACACCCGGGGCACGTTAGGTGCCACTGCGGTGGGGCCCGATGATGAAGCATGCCACCAACTAGGTTGGTGGGTGAGGGCTTTCAAATAAAACCTACTGGTTTCCCTTGACATACGCACTCCTTTGAGTCTCTTTTTTGCTTAAACCTAGCTAGTCTCTTTTGATTTTGAATATGTTATTTCGTGCCCAATCCGCTCTGGTCTTACTAGCCAAAACTGCTCCAGCTCTCTGGCCATACTCATAGTTTTCCATAGCATGGGTATCCCATTGGGCCTTCACTTTTTGATCTAATAACCCTCTACATTCTAATCTGAGGAGTTCCAGCTCGTCTAGTAACCCTGTTAAATTTGATTGCTGAGGATCCAGCCTAGCACTCTCTAGCGAGGATATTTTGTTCTCTAAAGTTTTAAATTTACTCTTCTCCTCCCTATTTTCTGAACAGATTAGGCTGTGAAGGTGACCTCTTATATATCGAAGAAATAATTGTCTATAGATGTTCTAACGGATGCTACTATGTCTTGATTACGCAATGCAGACCTTTTTAAAGTCCATCTTTGTGATGCCATACTTGCATCTCTATTGAGCAACACTGAGACCATGATGGGTGCACGATCAGATATAACAGTGGGTAGAATTGTTATATCCTCCAAGATCTCCCAACATTGCCGATCTACTAAGATGTAGTCCAATCTTGATGCATGACCGCGCTTCTTACTGAAGTAGGTAAATCCTGGGGCTGGCCCTCCCTTAACCTTCCAAGCATCATTGGGCCCAAGCTCATTCATCATATTAACCATGATTCGTCTAGATCGTGGTGCGGTCACGTACTGGCGTCGATTGGAGCGATCCTGCCTAGGATCCAGCAGGACGTTAAAGTCCCCCCATAATAATGGGGGAAACAACATCCACCAGGTTGGACTGTATCTTAAGGAGGTAGGAAGGGTCGTCTATATTGGGCCCATAATAAGAGATGATAGTCTGCATTTTTCCACTAAGATCTAACTGGGCGATGACCCATCTTCCTGTGTGATCGTTAATGTTGATCTGATGGAACCTCCTATCCCAGTCTTTATCAGGATTGCTGCTCCCTTGCTTACAGCCGACTGCCCAGAACAACAAAAAGCTTCCACCCATCTTAATTTACCAAAAAGCTCTTTACCCTCACTGAGGCTTAGATGAGTTTCTTGGAGCAGAACTATTTAAACCTGGGATTGTTCTACATACTTCAAGACTAGCCTTCTTCTTCTCGGACACCGAAGCCCGTTGACATTCCAAGAGATATAGGAAACCTTATTACTAGTCATTCAATACTCCCCTTACCCTACGGCCAAAACCCCAAATAGTTAATAGGAGTCTCGGCCATGGTGTAATGTGGTGAGTGTACTGTGTGCGATGAGAACTTAATTTTCGTTTTTTCACCCCTCCCAACCCCCTCCCCTCCCTCCCCTCCCACCCCCAACAGCCCCACGAACTACCCTTCCTCCCCTGGAGAACCCTTTCTTTCTTCCTGGGCATATGCCCCTTTAACGGCGCACCCCCCTCCCTCCTGTGCATGGAAAAAAAAAGAAAAAGAAAAAAGTGCGTGTTAACTGGATTTAATTCTCCCCATATTTTAACATTGGTGATAATACGCCGCAGTGTATGCATTAATGTGGGATTTCTATTCAGGGGATGATAGGATATAGTAAGTATAGGGCCTATAGTTTCTTCTATCTAAGAGTTTCGATGATGCTCTCAGACAATACCCAATATCTTACCACTATCCAACTACTTGCTGGTACTCTACTTCCCCCCCTCACTGCCACCCCTTATCCTTTCTATCAAAGTATCTGCTTCCTCTGCCTGATGTAGGATATGCATATGGTTGCTCCACATTCCGCGAAGTGAAGCGGGGACCTTCCGCTGGGCGCTCGCCCCCAGTGAGTTGTGTATTGCTGCCCTTTTGCCGCCCCCTGCGCCGAGCTATTTAAACCTGCACTGACTACAAGCGCTAGCACCACAGAATCCTCCTGAGGCGGAAAGCCGGGAGAGCTGAAAAGTATATTTTAGCGGTTTTAAACTTGTTGTGATAACGTGTATTTTAGAAACTCCTGCTTCTGGGCACTTAATGCTGTAATTGCAAGCACCCTCGCACAGCCGAATTATCGCTGCAGCGGGTGAGTGTTTGTTGTGTATTTTTGCCGCATTCCCCGAACCAGCAGACACGCCCACTCGCGCTGGCCACGCCCCTCCCGACACCTTTTTCCATTTCCATAAAAGATGTGCATCTATCGGAAGCGCAGCGGACGAGCGCAGCGGGCGCGGCGAATGCGCGCCGAAGGCGTGCTTAAGGCAAGCTCGTCTGTGCTCGTCCGTGCCGAGTCCGGGATCAGGGCTATTACCCCTGGCTCTGCCGAGCCTTCCATCAATCAAACTTCGATAGTACGGAAATGTACTTCCGACCAACTTCGAAACCTTAGGTCCTCTGCAACTTTGCCACACCCCATACCATGTCTACGGTATACTAACCCGATGATAGGTCCTCATAAGTGCCCTTCCTGCACTACTCCCACCTCCCTAGCCAACCCCTCCCTTCAAATCTTAGCTGCAATTATTAATGCATACTCTGTGCCTAAACATAAAATGGAAATCTCAGACTTTATTGAGTCACATAACCTAGACCTCCTGTTCATTACTGAGACTTGGGGCGACGGCTCTGCAGGCCCGGATTTTAGAACAGCCACCCCTGAAAATTACGGTGTTTACAGATTAGATAGATCAAGAAAAAAGGGGGAGGGCTAGCCATTATTCACCGGGATCACCTCAAAGTTAAATTCACTGATCTTAAACACAATGACTGTGAGGCCTTGTCATTTTCCATCTGTCTCTCCGATAACCAATCATTTGTAGGCATTCTACTCTATCGCCCGCCGGGGTCCAGAGCCAAATTCCTCAATAATCTTAATGACCTAATCGAGGTCACAGCCGGAGCTCCTCACAATACCATGCTGGGAGATTTTAATTTCCACCTTGAGTCCAGCTGTGACCCTGATACTATGACACTAATTAATGAACTAGGAGCAGCTGACTTCCAGAAAATAGTCAACCAGCCCACTCATAAAGCTGGACATACCCTGGATGGTATATTCACCACCAATCCACACATTGTGGTCACAGGCGTGATCCCTCTCATATGGACAGATCACTCAGCGGTCTGCTTTTCCATCAAACGTAAAGCCACTCCTCCTCTGACTGCTTCATCTTCTCCTATCTCCTTCAGAGACTGGAAAAATATCAACACGTCTCACCTCGCTTCTATGTTGTCTGACAGCCTCATTACCACTGAACAGGATCACTTGCTAGCTTCTACTAACTATTTCAACACCTTAAACACTGCATGTCACGTGTTAGCACCAGTAAAAACCTCTCGTAGTAGCAGACAGCTTCCATCGGCCCCTTGGTTCACTGAATCTCTTCGCCTTCAGAGACAATATTGCAGAAATTTGGAAAGATCCTGGCGCCGCCACTACAATCCCACGGACAAGGACCTTTATAATAGCACCCTTTCCAAATACCTCCATAATACATACATTGCATGTTTCTAAGTTTCTAATAAGACAAAAACAAGTTAAAACCTTTTAGACGAGGAGAAAAAATAAAGACATAGCAGAGCTGACACAGGAGCCCCGAACCCAACTCTAAGCCAAGAATGCATTTAGCCTTTTCGTCATTTCACCTGCAAGTAAGAAGGACAAATTAGTGGCCTGATTGCATGTGTCTGGCAGGGTCCAGGCATGCTGATGGCACCAGCTGCCGCTCACAGGCGCCTGTCAGATCTGTGAGAGACACTGCGGTCTCCTCCCTAGAAGGAAGGACAAGGAGCAGGCAGTCAGCTTCAAGGCGCTAGCCCAGGCTGTTCACGGTGGCCATGGTGCACCTGCAACAAGGGTCCAGCGTGCTGAGTCTCCTTGAATGGATTACTTGTACTGTAGCATTTTATAGCGCTTACTGAGCCCACGAGGGGCACTGAAGCAGTTGCCTTCATGGGTAGCATGCAACGCCGTGCAGGGCGTGTGGCTGGAAGGGTGTTGTCTTTTGTTTTTTTGCACCGATGTGAAAAGTGTTTTCATGTGCTGTGTGACGAGCACCATACTTCAGTCGTGCAACGACTTTTCACGACTGCCAGAGGTAATGCTTCGGACAGCTCACCTCGTCTGCGTGTGATTCATGGTGAGTCTGCTGTGTCACAGCTCGTCGGCTCGCGCTCGCCACTGGCAGCAGGTCAGCAGCAGGACCCCGGCGCAGCCTATCAGTACTGCAGGCAGGACTAAGAGGCGGGAGGGGACAGGTTTGAGGGGGTTACCTTTGTAAGACCCTGGGCGCCACCAGACAAAAAATAAAATCTTGACTCTGGGGAATGTAATCCGGTGCTCGTGTAAAGCGCTCCCACGCACGTGTGCCGAGTTGGCGCTATTAAAAATTGCAACAACAAAAATCGAGCGAGAGGGAGGTTTATCACCCTCATTTTGTTTTTGAAAAGTTGCCGGGTATGCGGGTGCAAATGTGATATATTTGTGTATTGACTGTGTCTAGACCAGCAGCCCGGGTGTGTGAATTGGAATGAAAGGCTGGGCCTCCATTTCCTGCCTGGTCCGTGCTTCCCAGCCCCTGCCCGCCCCCACATGCAGGATATGCAGACCCCTTTACCCCCTGCCTGCACCCCTTCTGTGGCTGCAAAAAAGCTTACTTATAGACGTTATGGGCTTGATTTACAAATGGAAGTTACACTTTTGAGTAAGTTTACACTGTGTAGTAACCTTACTGCTTCTGGTATTTACAAACTCCGAGTGTAAATCTGTGGCAAAAGTGTAAGGTACGTGTACTTTTCATATATGTAAGCATGCATACATTTGGAACTGTTAGCCAACACTCAAGCGCATAGTTTTGTAAGTCATACACAATATACCCTTGCCCTTGTTATTATTTTTCAAGGTCTAAGTTTTACTTGAGGGCTTGTCTCTAAGTCTCTTTTTGCCTAAAGATACAGTGCTTTTTGGATGAATCCACAATTGTGTACAGCATTTTGGCACTTGAAAGACTATGCTCAGGCTCAATTGAACCCCGGTACTTAGCAGCACGTTAGCGGGGCCGGAGCCGGCCTGGGCAGCAGCAGGCCCTGGGCAAAGCCGGAGAGGCGGCCCCGGGGCCCTTTCAAGTCCAGGCCATTGTGTGCTGATGGCCGGGGTCACTTACGGTCTAGTAGCAGTATGAGGAGGTTGAGTCTGCGCAGATCACTCTAATACTCTGCTTCCAACGTCTGTCTGCCGCGACGCCCTTGGTGAGAACGAGGAACGAGGAACACAAGTGCGGAGCCGAAGGCCAGTGAAGGGGAGGGGGTGAAGGGAGGACTGGACGGGGTGAAGTGGGGGTCAGGGTGTTTGCAAGTTAGTGGAAGCCGGAGGCCGCCAAATCCCTGCCAGGGGCCGCCACGCCCACGAATATGTATTGTATCCGATTCCTCGTGGCGGCCCCTGGGGTTTGGCGGCCCTGTGCAGGTGCACAGCTTGCACATGCCTAAAGCCGGCCCTGCAGTGCAGGTCCACGGAAACGGTTTTCTGCAATGATGAACGGCTTCCCAGCGTGCGTGCAGGCCTGCTCTCTGCGCAGCAGCATTATGTACAAACAGCAGGTGCGCAGCGCTTGCACAGTGCACACCACCACTCAGTGCTGCTGCTGCCCGCATGATTTTTGCCGCCCTCCCAATTTTGCCGCCCTAGGCGGCTGCCTAGTCCTGCCTAATGGAGAAACGGCCCTGGCCACAGGGATCCTCGCTAAGTCCAACACTGTTTAATATCTATGTTGCGGACTTGGCGAGGGTGATAAAAACCTACGGTATTGCCCTTACGACCTCGCCGACGACACACAACTTGTGCTATCGGTGTACAACGATGGCGCAGCAGTTGCTGCCAACTTTCAAGAAGGAATGCTGGCAATCAGTTCCTGGATGTCATCAAACAGCCTCAAACTTAACTCTGATAAAACAGAGGTGATGACATTCGGGAAACTGGAACCTACTTGGTCCCCCATATGGTGGCCAACGAAGATGGGAGCTCCACCAGTACCTGTTACTAAGGTCCGCAATCTTGGAGTCACGTTTGACAACAAAATGACTTTCCACCACCATGTCAATTCTGTAGTCTCCTCATCCTTTTTTATCCTGAAAAGGATCAAAAAGCTGTTACCCTTCCTTCCCACTTCAGCTGGCAAAACCTTAATCAGCATGTTGGTTTTTTCAAAAACTGACTAATGCATTGCCCTTTTTCTGAACGCCCAGGAAAAAGTCCTCAACAGGCTGCAGTTAGTTCAGAGCGCCTCAGCAGAATGCTACTGGGCATCCCTAAGTTTGCTTCAATCTCCCCTTACATTCAACAACTGCACTGGCTCCCTGCTAAGAGCCACACAAAGTTTAAAGCACTGTGCATCGCCTATAAAGCTATCAATAACCTAGGCCCACAGTTCCTCAAAGACGCCCTCTGCCCTCTTGAAAATGCAAGAACGCTTCATTCCTCCTATGCCCATCTGCTCAAAGTTCCACGAACTAAAAGAGCCAACTGGGGTGACAGATGTTTCACGATTTCCACTGCTAAACTATGGAACACTCTCCCCCTTCACATCAAAACTGCTCCCACACTCCTCAGCTTCAGGAAGAAATTAATGACCTGACTTTTCTCACTGTAAATTTGTTGCCACAGCAGCATTCTGTAGACTGAGCGCCGAGACACCTCCGGGTATTTGCGCGCTATAAAAAACGCAAGAAACATAAACATAAACATTTTGCCCAGCTCCCATTGTTTTGTAGCGGTTATCGATGAGACATCCGAATGAATCATATATGTGAACGGCTGGAGAAGGAATATGATTTTATGTGGCCTGTTTTGACGGCCAATGATAGAATCTTTTCTTTGGTGGCATAAGTTAAAAAATTCACTAAAATCTTCCGTGGGCGTGTCAGTTCATATGTTGAACTATGTTCCCCCTTCTGAGAGGCCATGTCAGTTCATATGTTGAACTATGTTCCCCCTTCTGAGAGGCCATGTCAGTTCATATGTTGAACTATGTGCCCTCCTTCTGAAAGGCCATGTCAGTTCACATGTTGCACTCTCTGTCCTCTGCTGCGAGGTCATGCCAGTTGACATGTTGAACCCTTTTTCTCCTCTGAGAGCTACATTGAGGCACAGACAGTTCTCTGACCGCCCTCCTCCAATCCCTGGGAGGTCATGGCGGTTCACACCTTGCACTCTCTCCCAGCATGCCTTGCGAGGCCATTGAAGTTCACTGGCGCTCCCCTTGGCACACACACACCTGCAGGTGCCCATAGATGGGCTCTGAAGAAGGTGATCGGAGTTTATGCTGAGGTGATATGTGTGGCCCTGTGCTCCAGGGTAGGTTTGTGTTACCTTTGTATTAATGCAGAGTTCTTCTGTGTGGCCCTGTGCTCCAGGGTAGGTTTGTGTTACCTTTGTATTAATGCAGAGTTCTTCTGTGTGGACCTGTGCGACAGGGTTGGTTTGTGTTGCCTTTGTATTGATGCAGAGTCCTTCTGTGTGGACCTGTGCGCCAGGGTTGGTTTGTGTTACCTTTGTATAGATGCAGAGTCCTTCTGTGTGGACCTGCGCTCCAGGGTTGGTTTGTGTTACCTTTGTATAGATGCAGAGTCCTTCTGTGTGGACCTGTGCACCAGGGATGGTTTGTGTTACCTTTGTATAGATGCAGAGTCCTTCTGTGTGGACCTGTGCTCCAGGGTTGGATTGTGTTACCTTTGTATAGATGCAGAGTCCTTCTGTGTGGACCTGCGCTCCAGGGTTGGTTTGTGTTACCTTTGTATAGATGCAGAGTCCTTCTGTGTGGACCTGTGCTCCAGGGTTGGTTTGTGTGACCTTTGTATTGATGCAGAGTCCTTCTGTGTGGACCTGTGCTCCAGTGCTGGTTTGCGTTACCTTTGTATAGATGCAGAGTCCTTCTGTGTGGCTCTGTGCGCCAGGGTTGGTTTGCGTTACCTTTGTATAGATGCAGAGTCCTTCTGTGTGGACCTGTGCTCCAGGGTTGGGTTGTGTTACCTTTGTATAGATGCAGAGTCCTTCTGTGTGGACCTGTGCTCCAGGGTTGGTTTGTGTTACCTTTGTATAGATGCAGAGTCCTTCTGTGTGGACCTGTGCTCCAGGGTTGGTTTGCGTTACCTTTGTATTGATGCAGAGTCCTTCTGTATGGACCTGTGCTCCAGGGTTGGTTTGTGTGACCTTTGTATTGATGCAGAGTCCTTCTGTGTCGACCTGCGCTCCAGGGTTGGATTGTGTTACCTTTGTATAGATGCAGAGTCCTTCTGTGTGGACCTGTGCTCCAGGGTTGGTTTGTGTTCCCTTTGTATTGATGCAGAGTCCTTCTGTATGGACCTGTGCGCCAGGGTTGGTTTGTGTTACCTTTGTATAGATGCAGAGTCCTTCTGTGTGGACCTGTGCACCAGGGTTGGTTTGTGTTACCTTTGTATAGATGCAGAGTCCTTCTGTGTGGACCTGTGCTCCAGGGTTGGATTGTGTTACCTTTGTATAGATGCAGAGTCCTTCTGTGCGGACCTGTGCTCCAGGGCAGGTTTGTGTTACCTTTGTATTGAAGCAGAGTCCTTCTGTGCGGACCTGTGCGCCAGGGTTGGTTTGTGTTACCTTTGTATAGATGCAGAGTCCTTCTGTGTGGACCTGTGCTCCAGGGTTGGTTTGTGTTACCTTTGTATAGATGCAGAGTCCTTCTGTGTGGCTCTGTGCACCAGGGTTGGTTTGTGTTACCTTTGTATAGATGCAGAGTCCTTCTGTGTGGACCTGTGCACCAGGGTTGGTTTGTGTGACCTTTGTATAGATGCAGAGTCCTTCTGTATGGACCTGTGCTCCAGGGTTGGTTTGTGTTACCTTTGTATTGATGCAGAGTCCTTCTGTGTCGACCTGTGCTCCAGGGTTGGTTTGCGTTACCTTTGTATAGATGCAGAGTCCTTCTGTGTGGACCTGTGCTCCAGGGTTGGATTGTGTTACCTTTGTATTGATGCAGAGTCCTTCTGTGTGGACCTGTGCTCCAGGGTTGGATTGTGTTACCTTTGTATAGATGCAGAGTCCTTCTGTATGGACCTGTGCTCCAGGGTTGGTTTGTGTTACCTTTGTATTGATGCAGAGTCCTTCTGTGTCGACCTGTGCTCCAGGGCTGGTTTGTGTTACCTTTGTATAGATGCAGAGTCCTTCTGTGTGGACCTGTGCTCCAGGGTTGGTTTGTGTGACCTTTGTATAGATGCAGAGTCCTTCTGTGTGGACCTGTGCTCCAGGGTTGGTTTGTGTTACCTTTGTATAGATGCAGAGTCCTTCTGTGTGGACCTGTGCTCCAGGGTTGGTTTGTGTGACCTTTGTATTGATGCAGAGTCCTTCTGTGTGGACCTGTGCTCCAGGGTTGGTTTGTGTTACCTTTGTATAGATGCAGAGTCCTTCTGTGTGGACCTGTGCTCCAGGGTCGGTTTGTGTTACCTTTGTATAGATGCAGAGTCCTTCTGTGCGGACCTGTGCTCCAGGGTTGGTTTGTGTGACCTTTGTATAGATGCAGAGTCCTTCTGTGTGGACCTGTGCTCCAGGGTTGGTTTGTGTTACCTTTGTATAGATGCAGAGTCCTTCTGTGTGGACCTGTGCTCCAGGGTTGGTTTGTGTTACCTTTGTATAGATGCAGAGTCCTTCTGTGCGGACCTGTGCTCCAGGGTTGGTTTGTGTGACCTTTGTATTGATGCAGAGTCCTTCTGTGTGGCTCTGTGCGCCAGGGTTGGTTTGTGTTACCTTTGTATAGATGCAGAGTCCTTCTGTGCGGACCTGTGCTCCAGGGTTGGTTTGTGTGACCTTTGTATTGATGCAGAGTCCTTCTGTGTGGACCTGTGCTCCAGGGTTGGTTTGTGTGACCTTTGTATAGATGCAGAGTCCGTCTGTGTGGACCTGTGCTCCAGGGTTGGATTGTGTTACCTTTGTATTGATGCAGAGTCCTTCTGTGTGGACCTGTGCTCCAGTGCTGGTTTGCGTTACCTTTGTATAGATGCAGAGTCCTTCTGTGCGGACCTGTGCGCCAGGGTTAGTTTGTGTTACCTTTGTATAGATGCAGAGTCCTTCTGTGTGGACCTGTGCTCCAGGGTTGGTTTGTGTTACCTTTGTATAGATGCAGAGTCCTTCTGTGTGGACCTGTGCTCCAGTGCTGGTTTGTGTTACCTTTGTATTGATGCAGAGTCCTTCTGTGTGGACCTGTGCTCCAGGGTTGGTTTGTGTTACCTTTGTATAGATGCAGAGTCCTTCTGTGTGGACCTGTGCACCAGTGCTGGTTTGTGTTACCTTTGTATTGATGCAGAGTCCTTCTGTGCGGACCTGTGCTCCAGGGCTGGTTTGTGTTACCTTTGTATTGATGCAGAGTCCTTCCGTGTGGACCTGTGCTCCAGTGCTGGTTTGCGTTACCTTTGTATAGATGCAGAGTCCTTCTGTGTGGACCTGTGCTCCAGGGTTGGTTTGTGTTACCTTTGTATTGATGCAGAGTCCTTCTGTGTGGACCTGTGCTCCAGTGCTGGTTTGCGTTACCTTTGTATAGATGCAGAGTCCTTCTGTGTGTACCTGTGCTCCAGTGCTGGTTTGCGTTACCTTTGTATAGATGCAGAGTCCTTCTGTGTGTACCTGTGCTCCAGGGTTGGTTTGTGTTACCTTTGTATAGATGCAGAGTCCTTCTGTGTGGACCTGTGCTCCAGGGTTGGTTTGTGTGACCTTTGTATTGATGCAGAGTCCGTCTGTGTGGACCTGTGCTCCAGGGTTGGTTTGTGTGACCTTTGTATTGATGCAGAGTCCTTCTGTGTCGACCTGTGCTCCAGGGTTGGTTTGCGTTACCTTTGTATAGATGCAGAGTCCTTCTGTGTGGACCTGTGCTCCAGGGTTGGTTTGTGTGACCTTTGTATTGATGCAGAGTCCGTCTGTGTGGACCTGTGCTCCAGGGTTGGTTTGTGTTACCTTTGTATAGACGCAGAGTCCTTCTGTGTGAACCTGTGCGCCAGGGTTGGTTTGTGTTACCTTTGTATTGATGCAGAGTCCTTCTGTGTGGACCTGTGCTCCAGGATTGGTTTGTGTTACCTTTGTATAGATGCAGAGTCCTTCTGTGTGGACCTGTGCGCCAGGGTTGGTTTGTGTTACCTTTGTATAGATGCAGAGTCCGTCTGTGTGGACCTGTGCGCCAGGGTTGGTTTGTGTTACCTTTGTATAGACGCAGAGTCCTTCTGTGTGAACCTGTGCGCCAGGGTTGGTTTGTGTTACCTTTGTATTGATGCAGAGTCCTTCTGTGTGGACCTGTGCTCCAGGATTGGTTTGTGTTACCTTTGTATAGATGCAGAGTCCTTCTGTGTGGACCTGTGCGCCAGGGTTGGTTTGTGTTACCTTTGTATAGATGCAGAGTCCGTCTGTGTGGACCTGTGCGCCAGGGTTGGTTTGTGTTACCTTTGTATTGATGCAGAGTCCTTCTGTGCGGACCTGTGCTCCAGGGTTGGTTTGTGTGACCTTTGTATAGATGCAGAGTCCTTCTGTGTGGACCTGTGCTCCAGGGTTGGTTTGTGTTACCTTTGTATAGATGCAGAGTCCTTCTGTGCGGACCTGTGCTCCAGGGTTGGTTTGTGTGACCTTTGTATAGATGCAGAGTCCTTCTGTGTGGACCTGTGCTCCAGGGTTGGTTTGTGTTACCTTTGTATAGATGCAGAGTCCTTCTGTGTGGACCTGTGCTCCAGGGTTGGTTTGTGTTACCTTTGTATAGATGCAGAGTCCTTCTGTGCGGACCTGTGCTCCAGGGTTGGTTTGTGTGACCTTTGTATTGATGCAGAGTCCTTCTGTGTGGCTCTGTGCGCCAGGGTTGGTTTGTGTTACCTTTGTATAGATGCAGAGTCCTTCTGTGCGGACCTGTGCTCCAGGGTTGGTTTGTGTGACCTTTGTATTGATGCAGAGTCCTTCTGTGTGGACCTGTGCTCCAGGGTTGGTTTGTGTGACCTTTGTATAGATGCAGAGTCCGTCTGTGTGGACCTGTGCTCCAGGGCTGGTTTGTGTTACCTTTGTATAGATGCCGAGTCCTTCTGTGTGGACCTGTGCTCCTGGGTTGGTTTGTGTTACCTTTGTATTGATGCAGAGTCCTTCTGTGTGGACCTGTGCTCCAGTGCTGGTTTGCGTTACCTTTGTATAGATGCAGAGTCCTTCTGTGCGGACCTGTGCGCCAGGGTTAGTTTGTGTTACCTTTGTATAGATGCAGAGTCCTTCTGTGTGGACCTGTGCGCCAGGGTTGGTTTGTGTTACCTTTGTATAGATGCCGAGTCCTTCTGTGTGGACCTGTGCTCCAGTGCTGGTTTGCGTTACCTTTGTATAGATGCAGAGTCCTTCTGTGTGGACCTGTGCTCCAGGGTTGGGTTGTGTTACCTTTGTATTGATGCAGAGTCCTTCTGTGTGGACCTGTGCTCCAGGGTTGGTTTGTGTTACCTTTGTATAGATGCAGAGTCCTTCTGTGTGGACCTGTGCACCAGTGCTGGTTTGTGTTACCTTTGTATTGATGCAGAGTCCTTCTGTGCGGACCTGTGCTCCAGGGCTGGTTTGTGTTACCTTTGTATTGATGCAGAGTCCTTCCGTGTGGACCTGTGCTCCAGTGCTGGTTTGCGTTACCTTTGTATAGATGCAGAGTCCTTCTGTGTGGACCTGTGCTCCAGGGTTGGTTTGTGTTACCTTTGTATTGATGCAGAGTCCTTCTGTGTGGACCTGTGCTCCAGGGTTGGATTGTGTTACCTTTGTATAGATGCAGAGTCCTTCTGTGTGGACCTGTGCGCCAGGGTTGGTTTGCGTTACCTTTGTATTGATGCAGAGTCCTTCCGTGTGGACCTGTGCGCCAGGGTTGGTTTGTGTTACCTTTGTATTGATGCAGAGTCCTTCTGTGTGTACCTGTGCTCCAGGGTTGGTTTGTGTTACCTTTGTATAGATGCAGAGTCCTTCTGTGTGGACCTGTGCTCCAGGGTTGGTTTGTGTGACCTTTGTATTGATGCAGAGTCCTTCTGTGTGGCTCTGTGCGCCAGGGTTGGTTTGTGTTACCTTTGTATAGATGCAGAGTCCTTCTGTGCGGACCTGTGCTCCAGGGTTGGTTTGTGTTACCTTTGTATAGATGCAGAGTCCTTCTGTGTGGACCTGTGCTCCAGGGTTGGTTTGCGTTACCTTTGTATAGATGCAGAGTCCTTCTGTGTGTACCTGTGCTCCAGGGTTGGTTTGTGTTACCTTTGTATAGATGCAGAGTCCTTCTGTGCGGACCTGTGCTCCAGGGTTGGTTTGTGTTACCTTTGTATAGATGCAGAGTCCTTCTGTGCGGACCTGTGCTCCAGGGCAGGTTTGTGTTGCCTTTGTATTGATGCAGAGTCCTTCTGTGTGGCTCTGTGCGCCAGGGTTGGTTTGTGTTACCTTTGTATAGATGCAGAGTCCTTCTGTGCGGACCTGTGCTCCAGGGTTGGTTTGTGTGACCTTTGTATTGATGCAGAGTCCTTCTGTGTGGACCTGTGCTCCAGGGTTGGTTTGTGTGACCTTTGTATAGATGCAGAGTCCGTCTGTGTGGACCTGTGCTCCAGGGCTGGTTTGTGTTACCTTTGTATTGATGCAGAGTCCTTCTGTGTGGACCTGTGCTCCAGGGCTGGTTTGTGTTACCTTTGTATAGATGCCGAGTCCTTCTGTGTGGACCTGTGCTCCAGTGCTGGTTTGCGTTACCTTTGTATTGATGCAGAGTCCTTCTGTGTGGACCTGTGCTCCAGGGTTGGTTTGTGTTACCTTTGTATAGATGCAGAGTCCTTCTGTGTGGACCTGTGCTCCAGTGCTGGTTTGTGTTACCTTTGTATTGATGCAGAGTCCTTCTGTGTGGACCTGTGCTCCAGGGTTGGTTTGTGTTACCTTTGTATAGATGCAGAGTCCTTCTGTGTGGACCTGTGCACCAGTGCTGGTTTGTGTTACCTTTGTATTGATGCAGAGTCCTTCTGTGCGGACCTGTGCTCCAGGGCTGGTTTGTGTTACCTTTGTATTGATGCAGAGTCCTTCCGTGTGGACCTGTGCTCCAGTGCTGGTTTGCGTTACCTTTGTATAGATGCAGAGTCCTTCTGTGTGGACCTGTGCTCCAGGGTTGGTTTGTGTTACCTTTGTATTGATGCAGAGTCCTTCTGTGTGGACCTGTGCTCCAGTGCTGGTTTGCGTTACCTTTGTATAGATGCAGAGTCCTTCTGTGTGTACCTGTGCTCCAGTGCTGGTTTGCGTTACCTTTGTATAGATGCAGAGTCCTTCTGTGTGTACCTGTGCTCCAGGGTTGGTTTGTGTTACCTTTGTATAGATGCAGAGTCCTTCTGTGTGGACCTGTGCTCCAGGGTTGGTTTGTGTGACCTTTGTATTGATGCAGAGTCCGTCTGTGTGGACCTGTGCTCCAGGGTTGGTTTGTGTGACCTTTGTATTGATGCAGAGTCCTTCTGTGTCGACCTGTGCTCCAGGGTTGGTTTGCGTTACCTTTGTATAGATGCAGAGTCCTTCTGTGTGGACCTGTGCTCCAGGGTTGGTTTGTGTGACCTTTGTATTGATGCAGAGTCCGTCTGTGTGGACCTGTGCTCCAGGGTTGGTTTGTGTTACCTTTGTATAGACGCAGAGTCCTTCTGTGTGAACCTGTGCGCCAGGGTTGGTTTGTGTTACCTTTGTATTGATGCAGAGTCCTTCTGTGTGGACCTGTGCTCCAGGATTGGTTTGTGTTACCTTTGTATAGATGCAGAGTCCTTCTGTGTGGACCTGTGCGCCAGGGTTGGTTTGTGTTACCTTTGTATAGATGCAGAGTCCGTCTGTGTGGACCTGTGCGCCAGGGTTGGTTTGTGTTACCTTTGTATAGACGCAGAGTCCTTCTGTGTGAACCTGTGCGCCAGGGTTGGTTTGTGTTACCTTTGTATTGATGCAGAGTCCTTCTGTGTGGACCTGTGCTCCAGGATTGGTTTGTGTTACCTTTGTATAGATGCAGAGTCCTTCTGTGTGGACCTGTGCGCCAGGGTTGGTTTGTGTTACCTTTGTATAGATGCAGAGTCCGTCTGTGTGGACCTGTGCGCCAGGGTTGGTTTGTGTTACCTTTGTATTGATGCAGAGTCCTTCTGTGCGGACCTGTGCTCCAGGGTTGGTTTGTGTGACCTTTGTATAGATGCAGAGTCCTTCTGTGTGGACCTGTGCTCCAGGGTTGGTTTGTGTTACCTTTGTATAGATGCAGAGTCCTTCTGTGCGGACCTGTGCTCCAGGGTTGGTTTGTGTGACCTTTGTATAGATGCAGAGTCCTTCTGTGTGGACCTGTGCTCCAGGGTTGGTTTGTGTTACCTTTGTATAGATGCAGAGTCCTTCTGTGTGGACCTGTGCTCCAGGGTTGGTTTGTGTTACCTTTGTATAGATGCAGAGTCCTTCTGTGCGGACCTGTGCTCCAGGGTTGGTTTGTGTGACCTTTGTATTGATGCAGAGTCCTTCTGTGTGGCTCTGTGCGCCAGGGTTGGTTTGTGTTACCTTTGTATAGATGCAGAGTCCTTCTGTGCGGACCTGTGCTCCAGGGTTGGTTTGTGTGACCTTTGTATTGATGCAGAGTCCTTCTGTGTGGACCTGTGCTCCAGGGTTGGTTTGTGTGACCTTTGTATAGATGCAGAGTCCGTCTGTGTGGACCTGTGCTCCAGGGCTGGTTTGTGTTACCTTTGTATAGATGCCGAGTCCTTCTGTGTGGACCTGTGCTCCAGTGCTGGTTTGCGTTACCTTTGTATAGATGCAGAGTCCTTCTGTGCGGACCTGTGCGCCAGGGTTAGTTTGTGTTACCTTTGTATAGATGCAGAGTCCTTCTGTGTGGACCTGTGCTCCAGGGTTGGTTTGTGTTACCTTTGTATAGATGCAGAGTCCTTCTGTGTGGACCTGTGCTCCAGTGCTGGTTTGTGTTACCTTTGTATTGATGCAGAGTCCTTCTGTGTGGACCTGTGCTCCAGGGTTGGTTTGTGTTACCTTTGTATAGATGCAGAGTCCTTCTGTGTGGACCTGTGCACCAGTGCTGGTTTGTGTTACCTTTGTATTGATGCAGAGTCCTTCTGTGCGGACCTGTGCTCCAGGGCTGGTTTGTGTTACCTTTGTATTGATGCAGAGTCCTTCCGTGTGGACCTGTGCTCCAGTGCTGGTTTGCGTTACCTTTGTATAGATGCAGAGTCCTTCTGTGTGGACCTGTGCTCCAGGGTTGGTTTGTGTTACCTTTGTATTGATGCAGAGTCCTTCTGTGTGGACCTGTGCTCCAGTGCTGGTTTGCGTTACCTTTGTATAGATGCAGAGTCCTTCTGTGTGTACCTGTGCTCCAGTGCTGGTTTGCGTTACCTTTGTATAGATGCAGAGTCCTTCTGTGTGTACCTGTGCTCCAGGGTTGGTTTGTGTTACCTTTGTATAGATGCAGAGTCCTTCTGTGTGGACCTGTGCTCCAGGGTTGGTTTGTGTGACCTTTGTATTGATGCAGAGTCCGTCTGTGTGGACCTGTGCTCCAGGGTTGGTTTGTGTGACCTTTGTATTGATGCAGAGTCCTTCTGTGTCGACCTGTGCTCCAGGGTTGGTTTGCGTTACCTTTGTATAGATGCAGAGTCCTTCTGTGTGGACCTGTGCTCCAGGGTTGGTTTGTGTGACCTTTGTATTGATGCAGAGTCCGTCTGTGTGGACCTGTGCTCCAGGGTTGGTTTGTGTTACCTTTGTATAGACGCAGAGTCCTTCTGTGTGAACCTGTGCGCCAGGGTTGGTTTGTGTTACCTTTGTATTGATGCAGAGTCCTTCTGTGTGGACCTGTGCTCCAGGGTTGGTTTGTGTGACCTTTGTATTGATGCAGAGTCCGTCTGTGTGGACCTGTGCTCCAGGGTTGGTTTGTGTGACCTTTGTATTGATGCAGAGTCCTTCTGTGTCGACCTGTGCTCCAGGGTTGGTTTGCGTTACCTTTGTATAGATGCAGAGTCCTTCTGTGTGGACCTGTGCTCCAGGGTTGGTTTGTGTGACCTTTGTATTGATGCAGAGTCCGTCTGTGTGGACCTGTGCTCCAGGGTTGGTTTGTGTTACCTTTGTATAGACGCAGAGTCCTTCTGTGTGAACCTGTGCGCCAGGGTTGGTTTGTGTTACCTTTGTATAGATGCAGAGTCCTTCTGTGTGGACCTGTGCGCCAGGGTTGGTTTGTGTTACCTTTGTATAGATGCAGAGTCCGTCTGTGTGGACCTGTGCGCCAGGGTTGGTTTGTGTTACCTTTGTATAGACGCAGAGTCCTTCTGTGTGAACCTGTGCGCCAGGGTTGGTTTGTGTTACCTTTGTATTGATGCAGAGTCCTTCTGTGTGGACCTGTGCTCCAGGGTTGGTTTGTGTTACCTTTGTATAGATGCAGAGTCCTTCTGTGTGGACCTGTGCGCCAGGGTTGGTTTGTGTTACCTTTGTATAGATGCAGAGTCCGTCTGTGTGGACCTGTGCGCCAGGGTTGGTTTGTGTTACCTTTGTATTGATGCAGAGTCCGTCTGTGTGGACCTGTGCTCCAGGGTTGGTTTGTGTTACCTTTGTATAGACGCAGAGTCCTTCTGTGTGAACCTGTGCGCCAGGGTTGGTTTGTGTTACCTTTGTATTGATGCAGAGTCCTTCTGTGTGGACCTGTGCTCCAGGATTGGTTTGTGTTACCTTTGTATAGATGCAGAGTCCTTCTGTGTGGACCTGTGCGCCAGGGTTGGTTTGTGTTACCTTTGTATAGATGCAGAGTCCGTCTGTGTGGACCTGTGCGCCAGGGTTGGTTTGTGTTGGTCCTGAGGAAAGCCTGTTTCAAATTAAGAAAGGCCAGGCTGAAACATGTAGACCACACAGGACACTGGAGGTCATAATCCATACTCCACTGTGTCCGTCTGCCTTTTTAACGCGCCAACAGATACCCAGTTTTATTAAAATAGTTTTTTACCCTCGGGTGCTGGGATTTCTGTATGGTTTTTTAAATTTTCACCTTCATACTCACCACATTGCACACTCAGCAATTATACCAGCTCCGCAGTAATCTGGCGTCGAAGCACACCCGGGGCACGTTAGGTGCCACTGCGGTGGGGCCCGATGATGAAGCATGCCACCAACTAGGTTGGTGGGTGAGGGCTTTCAAATAAAACCTACTGGTTTCCCTTGACATACGCACTCCTTTGAGTCTCTTTTTTGCTTAAACCTAGCTAGTCTCTTTTGATTTTGAATATGTTATTTCGTGCCCAATCCGCTCTGGTCTTACTAGCCAAAACTGCTCCAGCTCTCTGGCCATACTCATAGTTTTCCATAGCATGGGTATCCCATTGGGCCTTCACTTTTTGATCTAATAACCCTCTACATTCTAATCTGAGGAGTTCCAGCTCGTCTAGTAACCCTGTTAAATTTGATTGCTGAGGAACCAGCCTAGCACTCTCTAGCGAGGATATTTTGTTCTCTAAAGTTTTAAATTTACTCTTCTCCTCCCTATTTTCTGAACAGATTAGGCTGTGAAGGTGACCTCTTATATATCGAAGAAATAATTGTCTATAGATGTTCTAACGGATGCTACTATGTCTTGATTACGCAATGCAGACCTTTTTAAAGTCCATCTTTGTGATGCCATACTTGCATCTCTATTGAGCAACACTGAGACCATGATGGGTGCACGATCAGATATAACAGTGGGTAGAATTGTTATATCCTCCAAGATCTCCCAACATTGCCGATCTACTAAGATGTAGTCCAATCTTGATGCATGACCGCGCTTCTTACTGAAGTAGGTAAATCCTGGGGCTGGCCCTCCCTTAACCTTCCAAGCATCATTGGGCCCAAGCTCATTCATCATATTAACCATGATTCGTCTAGATCGTGGTGCGGTCACGTACTGGCGTCGATTGGAGCGATCCTGCCTAGGATCCAGCAGGACGTTAAAGTCCCCCCATAATAATGGGGGAAACAACATCCACCAGGTTGGACTGTATCTTAAGGAGGTAGGAAGGGTCGTCTATATTGGGCCCATAATAAGAGATGATAGTCTGCATTTTTCCACTAAGATCTAACTGGGCGATGACCCATCTTCCTGTGTGATCGTTAATGTTGATCTGATGGAACCTCCTATCCCAGTCTTTATCAGGATTGCTGCTCCCTTGCTTACAGCCGACTGCCCAGAACAACAAAAAGCTTCCACCCATCTTAATTTACCAAAAAGCTCTTTACCCTCACTGAGGCTTAGATGAGTTTCTTGGAGCAGAACTATTTAAACCTGGGATTGTTCTACATACTTCAAGACTAGCCTTCTTCTTCTCGGACACCGAAGCCCGTTGACATTCCAAGAGATATAGGAAACCTTATTACTAGTCATTCAATACTCCCCTTACCCTACGGCCAAAACCCCAAATAGTTAATAGGAGTCTCGGCCATGGTGTAATGTGGTGAGTGTACTGTGTGCGATGAGAACTTAATTTTCGTTTTTTCACCCCTCCCAACCCCCTCCCCTCCCTCCCCTCCCACCCCCAACAGCCCCACGAACTACCCTTCCTCCCCTGGAGAACCCTTTCTTTCTTCCTGGGCATATGCCCCTTTAACGGCGCACCCCCCTCCCTCCTGTGCATGGAAAAAAAAAGAAAAAGAAAAAAGTGCGTGTTAACTGGATTTAATTCTCCCCATATTTTAACATTGGTGATAATACGCCGCAGTGTATGCATTAATGTGGGATTTCTATTCAGGGGATGATAGGATATAGTAAGTATAGGGCCTATAGTTTCTTCTATCTAAGAGTTTCGATGATGCTCTCAGACAATACCCAATATCTTACCACTATCCAACTACTTGCTGGTACTCTACTTCCCCCCCTCACTGCCACCCCTTATCCTTTCTATCAAAGTATCTGCTTCCTCTGCCTGATGTAGGATATGCATATGGTTGCTCCACATTCCGCGAAGTGAAGCGGGGACCTTCCGCTGGGCGCTCGCCCCCAGTGAGTTGTGTATTGCTGCCCTTTTGCCGCCCCCTGCGCCGAGCTATTTAAACCTGCACTGACTACAAGCGCTAGCACCACAGAATCCTCCTGAGGCGGAAAGCCGGGAGAGCTGAAAAGTATATTTTAGCGGTTTTAAACTTGTTGTGATAACGTGTATTTTAGAAACTCCTGCTTCTGGGCACTTAATGCTGTAATTGCAAGCACCCTCGCACAGCCGAATTATCGCTGCAGCGGGTGAGTGTTTGTTGTGTATTTTTGCCGCATTCCCCGAACCAGCAGACACGCCCACTCGCGCTGGCCACGCCCCTCCCGACACCTTTTTCCATTTCCATAAAAGATGTGCATCTATCGGAAGCGCAGCGGACGAGCGCAGCGGGCGCGGCGAATGCGCGCCGAAGGCGTGCTTAAGGCAAGCTCGTCTGTGCTCGTCCGTGCCGAGTCCGGGATCAGGGCTATTACCCCTGGCTCTGCCGAGCCTTCCATCAATCAAACTTCGATAGTACGGAAATGTACTTCCGACCAACTTCGAAACCTTAGGTCCTCTGCAACTTTGCCACACCCCATACCATGTCTACGGTATACTAACCCGATGATAGGTCCTCATAAGTGCCCTTCCTGCACTACTCCCACCTCCCTAGCCAACCCCTCCCTTCAAATCTTAGCTGCAATTATTAATGCATACTCTGTGCCTAAACATAAAATGGAAATCTCAGACTTTATTGAGTCACATAACCTAGACCTCCTGTTCATTACTGAGACTTGGGGCGACGGCTCTGCAGGCCCGGATTTTAGAACAGCCACCCCTGAAAATTACGGTGTTTACAGATTAGATAGATCAAGAAAAAAGGGGGAGGGCTAGCCATTATTCACCGGGATCACCTCAAAGTTAAATTCACTGATCTTAAACACAATGACTGTGAGGCCTTGTCATTTTCCATCTGTCTCTCCGATAACCAATCATTTGTAGGCATTCTACTCTATCGCCCGCCGGGGTCCAGAGCCAAATTCCTCAATAATCTTAATGACCTAATCGAGGTCACAGCCGGAGCTCCTCACAATACCATGCTGGGAGATTTTAATTTCCACCTTGAGTCCAGCTGTGACCCTGATACTATGACACTAATTAATGAACTAGGAGCAGCTGACTTCCAGAAAATAGTCAACCAGCCCACTCATAAAGCTGGACATACCCTGGATGGTATATTCACCACCAATCCACACATTGTGGTCACAGGCGTGATCCCTCTCATATGGACAGATCACTCAGCGGTCTGCTTTTCCATCAAACGTAAAGCCACTCCTCCTCTGACTGCTTCATCTTCTCCTATCTCCTTCAGAGACTGGAAAAATATCAACACGTCTCACCTCGCTTCTATGTTGTCTGACAGCCTCATTACCACTGAACAGGATCACTTGCTAGCTTCTACTAACTATTTCAACACCTTAAACACTGCATGTCACGTGTTAGCACCAGTAAAAACCTCTCGTAGTAGCAGACAGCTTCCATCGGCCCCTTGGTTCACTGAATCTCTTCGCCTTCAGAGACAATATTGCAGAAATTTGGAAAGATCCTGGCGCCGCCACTACAATCCCACGGACAAGGACCTTTATAATAGCACCCTTTCCAAATACCTCCATAATACATACATTGCATGTTTCTAAGTTTCTAATAAGACAAAAACAAGTTAAAACCTTTTAGACGAGGAGAAAAAATAAAGACATAGCAGAGCTGACACAGGAGCCCCGAACCCAACTCTAAGCCAAGAATGCATTTAGCCTTTTCGTCATTTCACCTGCAAGTAAGAAGGACAAATTAGTGGCCTGATTGCATGTGTCTGGCAGGGTCCAGGCATGCTGATGGCACCAGCTGCCGCTCACAGGCGCCTGTCAGATCTGTGAGAGACACTGCGGTCTCCTCCCTAGAAGGAAGGACAAGGAGCAGGCAGTCAGCTTCAAGGCGCTAGCCCAGGCTGTTCACGGTGGCCATGGTGCACCTGCAACAAGGGTCCAGCGTGCTGAGTCTCCTTGAATGGATTACTTGTACTGTAGCATTTTATAGCGCTTACTGAGCCCACGAGGGGCACTGAAGCAGTTGCCTTCATGGGTATCATGCAACGCCGTGCAGGGCGTGTGGCTGGAAGGGTGTTGTCTTTTGTTTTTTTGCACCGATGTGAAAAGTGTTTTCATGTGCTGTGTGACGAGCACCATACTTCAGTCGTGCAACGACTTTTCACGACTGCCAGAGGTAATGCTTCGGACAGCTCACCTCGTCTGAGTGTGATTCATGGTGAGTCTGCTGTGTCACAGCTCGTCGGCTCGCGCTCGCCACTGGCAGCAGGTCAGCAGCAGGACCCCGGCGCAGCCTATCAGTACTGCAGGCAGGACTAAGAGGCGGGAGGGGACAGGTTTGAGGGGGTTACCTTTGTAAGACCCTGGGCGCCACCAGACAAAAAATAAAATCTTGACTCTGGGGAATGTAATCCGGTGCTCGTGTAAAGCGCTCCCACGCACGTGTGCCGAGTTGGCGCTATTAAAAATTGCAACAACAAAAATCGAGCGAGAGGGAGGTTTATCACCCTCATTTTGTTTTTGAAAAGTTGCCGGGTATGCGGGTGCAAATGTGATATATTTGTGTATTGACTGTGTCTAGACCAGCAGCCCGGGTGTGTGAATTGGAATGAAAGGCTGGGCCTCCATTTCCTGCCTGGTCCGTGCTTCCCAGCCCCTGCCCGCCCCCACATGCAGGATATGCAGACCCCTTTACCCCCTGCCTGCACCCCTTCTGTGGCTGCAAAAAAGCTTACTTATAGACGTTATGGGCTTGATTTACAAATGGAAGTTACACTTTTGAGTAAGTTTACACTGTGTAGTAACCTTACTGCTTCTGGTATTTACAAACTCCGAGTGTAAATCTGTGGCAAAAGTGTAAGGTACGTGTACTTTTCATATATGTAAGCATGCATACATTTGGAACTGTTAGCCAACACTCAAGCGCATAGTTTTGTAAGTCATACACAATATACCCTTGCCCTTGTTATTATTTTTCAAGGTCTAAGTTTTACTTGAGGGCTTGTCTCTAAGTCTCTTTTTGCCTAAAGATACAGTGCTTTTTGGATGAATCCACAATTGTGTACAGCATTTTGGCACTTGAAAGACTATGCTCAGGCTCAATTGAACCCCGGTACTTAGCAGCACGTTAGCGGGGCCGGAGCCGGCCTGGGCAGCAGCAGGCCCTGGGCAAAGCCGGAGAGGCGGCCCCGGGGCCCTTTCAAGTCCAGGCCATTGTGTGCTGATGGCCGGGGTCACTTACGGTCTAGTAGCAGTATGAGGAGGTTGAGTCTGCGCAGATCACTCTAATACTCTGCTTCCAACGTCTGTCTGCCGCGACGCCCTTGGTGAGAACGAGGAACGAGGAACACAAGTGCGGAGCCGAAGGCCAGTGAAGGGGAGGGGGTGAAGGGAGGACTGGACGGGGTGAAGTGGGGGTCAGGGTGTTTGCAAGTTAGTGGAAGCCGGAGGCCGCCAAATCCCTGCCAGGGGCCGCCACGCCCACGAATATGTATTGTATCCGATTCCTCGTGGCGGCCCCTGGGGTTTGGCGGCCCTGTGCAGGTGCACAGCTTGCACATGCCTAAAGCCGGCCCTGCAGTGCAGGTCCACGGAAACGGTTTTCTGCAATGATGAACGGCTTCCCAGCGTGCGTGCAGGCCTGCTCTCTGCGCAGCAGCATTATGTACAAACAGCAGGTGCGCAGCGCTTGCACAGTGCACACCACCACTCAGTGCTGCTGCTGCCCGCATGATTTTTGCCGCCCTCCCAATTTTGCCGCCCTAGGCGGCTGCCTAGTCCTGCCTAATGGAGAAACGGCCCTGGCCACAGGGATCCTCGCTAAGTCCAACACTGTTTAATATCTATGTTGCGGACTTGGCGAGGGTGATAAAAACCTACGGTATTGCCCTTACGACCTCGCCGACGACACACAACTTGTGCTATCGGTGTACAACGATGGCGCAGCAGTTGCTGCCAACTTTCAAGAAGGAATGCTGGCAATCAGTTCCTGGATGTCATCAAACAGCCTCAAACTTAACTCTGATAAAACAGAGGTGATGACATTCGGGAAACTGGAACCTACTTGGTCCCCCATATGGTGGCCAACGAAGATGGGAGCTCCACCAGTACCTGTTACTAAGGTCCGCAATCTTGGAGTCACGTTTGACAACAAAATGACTTTCCACCACCATGTCAATTCTGTAGTCTCCTCATCCTTTTTTATCCTGAAAAGGATCAAAAAGCTGTTACCCTTCCTTCCCACTTCAGCTGGCAAAACCTTAATCAGCATGTTGGTTTTTTCAAAAACTGACTAATGCATTGCCCTTTTTCTGAACGCCCAGGAAAAAGTCCTCAACAGGCTGCAGTTAGTTCAGAGCGCCTCAGCAGAATGCTACTGGGCATCCCTAAGTTTGCTTCAATCTCCCCTTACATTCAACAACTGCACTGGCTCCCTGCTAAGAGCCACACAAAGTTTAAAGCACTGTGCATCGCCTATAAAGCTATCAATAACCTAGGCCCACAGTTCCTCAAAGACGCCCTCTGCCCTCTTGAAAATGCAAGAACGCTTCATTCCTCCTATGCCCATCTGCTCAAAGTTCCACGAACTAAAAGAGCCAACTGGGGTGACAGATGTTTCACGATTTCCACTGCTAAACTATGGAACACTCTCCCCCTTCACATCAAAACTGCTCCCACACTCCTCAGCTTCAGGAAGAAATTAATGACCTGACTTTTCTCACTGTAAATTTGTTGCCACAGCAGCATTCTGTAGACTGAGCGCCGAGACACCTCCGGGTATTTGCGCGCTATAAAAAACGCAAGAAACATAAACATAAACATTTTGCCCAGCTCCCATTGTTTTGTAGCGGTTATCGATGAGACATCCGAATGAATCATATATGTGAACGGCTGGAGAAGGAATATGATTTTATGTGGCCTGTTTTGACGGCCAATGATAGAATCTTTTCTTTGGTGGCATAAGTTAAAAAATTCACTAAAATCTTCCGTGGGCGTGTCAGTTCATATGTTGAACTATGTTCCCCCTTCTGAGAGGCCATGTCAGTTCATATGTTGAACTATGTTCCCCCTTCTGAGAGGCCATGTCAGTTCATATGTTGAACTATGTGCCCTCCTTCTGAAAGGCCATGTCAGTTCACATGTTGCACTCTCTGTCCTCTGCTGCGAGGTCATGCCAGTTGACATGTTGAACCCTTTTTCTCCTCTGAGAGCTACATTGAGGCACAGACAGTTCTCTGACCGCCCTCCTCCAATCCCTGGGAGGTCATGGCGGTTCACACCTTGCACTCTCTCCCAGCATGCCTTGCGAGGCCATTGAAGTTCACTGGCGCTCCCCTTGGCACACACACACCTGCAGGTGCCCATAGATGGGCTCTGAAGAAGGTGATCGGAGTTTATGCTGAGGTGATATGTGTGGCCCTGTGCTCCAGGGTAGGTTTGTGTTACCTTTGTATTAATGCAGAGTTCTTCTGTGTGGCCCTGTGCTCCAGGGTAGGTTTGTGTTACCTTTGTATTAATGCAGAGTTCTTCTGTGTGGACCTGTGCGACAGGGTTGGTTTGTGTTGCCTTTGTATTGATGCAGAGTCCTTCTGTGTGGACCTGTGCGCCAGGGTTGGTTTGTGTTACCTTTGTATAGATGCAGAGTCCTTCTGTGTGGACCTGCGCTCCAGGGTTGGTTTGTGTTACCTTTGTATAGATGCAGAGTCCTTCTGTGTGGACCTGTGCACCAGGGATGGTTTGTGTTACCTTTGTATAGATGCAGAGTCCTTCTGTGTGGACCTGTGCTCCAGGGTTGGATTGTGTTACCTTTGTATAGATGCAGAGTCCTTCTGTGTGGACCTGCGCTCCAGGGTTGGTTTGTGTTACCTTTGTATAGATGCAGAGTCCTTCTGTGTGGACCTGTGCTCCAGGGTTGGTTTGTGTGACCTTTGTATTGATGCAGAGTCCTTCTGTGTGGACCTGTGCTCCAGTGCTGGTTTGCGTTACCTTTGTATAGATGCAGAGTCCTTCTGTGTGGCTCTGTGCGCCAGGGTTGGTTTGCGTTACCTTTGTATAGATGCAGAGTCCTTCTGTGTGGACCTGTGCTCCAGGGTTGGGTTGTGTTACCTTTGTATAGATGCAGAGTCCTTCTGTGTGGACCTGTGCTCCAGGGTTGGTTTGTGTTACCTTTGTATAGATGCAGAGTCCTTCTGTGTGGACCTGTGCTCCAGGGTTGGTTTGCGTTACCTTTGTATTGATGCAGAGTCCTTCTGTATGGACCTGTGCTCCAGGGTTGGTTTGTGTGACCTTTGTATTGATGCAGAGTCCTTCTGTGTCGACCTGCGCTCCAGGGTTGGATTGTGTTACCTTTGTATAGATGCAGAGTCCTTCTGTGTGGACCTGTGCTCCAGGGTTGGTTTGTGTTCCCTTTGTATTGATGCAGAGTCCTTCTGTATGGACCTGTGCGCCAGGGTTGGTTTGTGTTACCTTTGTATAGATGCAGAGTCCTTCTGTGTGGACCTGTGCACCAGGGTTGGTTTGTGTTACCTTTGTATAGATGCAGAGTCCTTCTGTGTGGACCTGTGCTCCAGGGTTGGATTGTGTTACCTTTGTATAGATGCAGAGTCCTTCTGTGCGGACCTGTGCTCCAGGGCAGGTTTGTGTTACCTTTGTATTGAAGCAGAGTCCTTCTGTGCGGACCTGTGCGCCAGGGTTGGTTTGTGTTACCTTTGTATAGATGCAGAGTCCTTCTGTGTGGACCTGTGCTCCAGGGTTGGTTTGTGTTACCTTTGTATAGATGCAGAGTCCTTCTGTGTGGCTCTGTGCACCAGGGTTGGTTTGTGTTACCTTTGTATAGATGCAGAGTCCTTCTGTGTGGACCTGTGCACCAGGGTTGGTTTGTGTGACCTTTGTATAGATGCAGAGTCCTTCTGTATGGACCTGTGCTCCAGGGTTGGTTTGTGTTACCTTTGTATTGATGCAGAGTCCTTCTGTGTCGACCTGTGCTCCAGGGTTGGTTTGCGTTACCTTTGTATAGATGCAGAGTCCTTCTGTGTGGACCTGTGCTCCAGGGTTGGATTGTGTTACCTTTGTATTGATGCAGAGTCCTTCTGTGTGGACCTGTGCTCCAGGGTTGGATTGTGTTACCTTTGTATAGATGCAGAGTCCTTCTGTATGGACCTGTGCTCCAGGGTTGGTTTGTGTTACCTTTGTATTGATGCAGAGTCCTTCTGTGTCGACCTGTGCTCCAGGGCTGGTTTGTGTTACCTTTGTATAGATGCAGAGTCCTTCTGTGTGGACCTGTGCTCCAGGGTTGGTTTGTGTGACCTTTGTATAGATGCAGAGTCCTTCTGTGTGGACCTGTGCTCCAGGGTTGGTTTGTGTTACCTTTGTATAGATGCAGAGTCCTTCTGTGTGGACCTGTGCTCCAGGGTTGGTTTGTGTGACCTTTGTATTGATGCAGAGTCCTTCTGTGTGGACCTGTGCTCCAGGGTTGGTTTGTGTTACCTTTGTATAGATGCAGAGTCCTTCTGTGTGGACCTGTGCTCCAGGGTCGGTTTGTGTTACCTTTGTATAGATGCAGAGTCCTTCTGTGCGGACCTGTGCTCCAGGGTTGGTTTGTGTGACCTTTGTATAGATGCAGAGTCCTTCTGTGTGGACCTGTGCTCCAGGGTTGGTTTGTGTTACCTTTGTATAGATGCAGAGTCCTTCTGTGTGGACCTGTGCTCCAGGGTTGGTTTGTGTTACCTTTGTATAGATGCAGAGTCCTTCTGTGCGGACCTGTGCTCCAGGGTTGGTTTGTGTGACCTTTGTATTGATGCAGAGTCCTTCTGTGTGGCTCTGTGCGCCAGGGTTGGTTTGTGTTACCTTTGTATAGATGCAGAGTCCTTCTGTGCGGACCTGTGCTCCAGGGTTGGTTTGTGTGACCTTTGTATTGATGCAGAGTCCTTCTGTGTGGACCTGTGCTCCAGGGTTGGTTTGTGTGACCTTTGTATAGATGCAGAGTCCGTCTGTGTGGACCTGTGCTCCAGGGTTGGATTGTGTTACCTTTGTATTGATGCAGAGTCCTTCTGTGTGGACCTGTGCTCCAGTGCTGGTTTGCGTTACCTTTGTATAGATGCAGAGTCCTTCTGTGCGGACCTGTGCGCCAGGGTTAGTTTGTGTTACCTTTGTATAGATGCAGAGTCCTTCTGTGTGGACCTGTGCTCCAGGGTTGGTTTGTGTTACCTTTGTATAGATGCAGAGTCCTTCTGTGTGGACCTGTGCTCCAGTGCTGGTTTGTGTTACCTTTGTATTGATGCAGAGTCCTTCTGTGTGGACCTGTGCTCCAGGGTTGGTTTGTGTTACCTTTGTATAGATGCAGAGTCCTTCTGTGTGGACCTGTGCACCAGTGCTGGTTTGTGTTACCTTTGTATTGATGCAGAGTCCTTCTGTGCGGACCTGTGCTCCAGGGCTGGTTTGTGTTACCTTTGTATTGATGCAGAGTCCTTCCGTGTGGACCTGTGCTCCAGTGCTGGTTTGCGTTACCTTTGTATAGATGCAGAGTCCTTCTGTGTGGACCTGTGCTCCAGGGTTGGTTTGTGTTACCTTTGTATTGATGCAGAGTCCTTCTGTGTGGACCTGTGCTCCAGTGCTGGTTTGCGTTACCTTTGTATAGATGCAGAGTCCTTCTGTGTGTACCTGTGCTCCAGTGCTGGTTTGCGTTACCTTTGTATAGATGCAGAGTCCTTCTGTGTGTACCTGTGCTCCAGGGTTGGTTTGTGTTACCTTTGTATAGATGCAGAGTCCTTCTGTGTGGACCTGTGCTCCAGGGTTGGTTTGTGTGACCTTTGTATTGATGCAGAGTCCGTCTGTGTGGACCTGTGCTCCAGGGTTGGTTTGTGTGACCTTTGTATTGATGCAGAGTCCTTCTGTGTCGACCTGTGCTCCAGGGTTGGTTTGCGTTACCTTTGTATAGATGCAGAGTCCTTCTGTGTGGACCTGTGCTCCAGGGTTGGTTTGTGTGACCTTTGTATTGATGCAGAGTCCGTCTGTGTGGACCTGTGCTCCAGGGTTGGTTTGTGTTACCTTTGTATAGACGCAGAGTCCTTCTGTGTGAACCTGTGCGCCAGGGTTGGTTTGTGTTACCTTTGTATTGATGCAGAGTCCTTCTGTGTGGACCTGTGCTCCAGGATTGGTTTGTGTTACCTTTGTATAGATGCAGAGTCCTTCTGTGTGGACCTGTGCGCCAGGGTTGGTTTGTGTTACCTTTGTATAGATGCAGAGTCCGTCTGTGTGGACCTGTGCGCCAGGGTTGGTTTGTGTTACCTTTGTATAGACGCAGAGTCCTTCTGTGTGAACCTGTGCGCCAGGGTTGGTTTGTGTTACCTTTGTATTGATGCAGAGTCCTTCTGTGTGGACCTGTGCTCCAGGATTGGTTTGTGTTACCTTTGTATAGATGCAGAGTCCTTCTGTGTGGACCTGTGCGCCAGGGTTGGTTTGTGTTACCTTTGTATAGATGCAGAGTCCGTCTGTGTGGACCTGTGCGCCAGGGTTGGTTTGTGTTACCTTTGTATTGATGCAGAGTCCTTCTGTGCGGACCTGTGCTCCAGGGTTGGTTTGTGTTACCTTTGTATAGATGCAGAGTCCTTCTGTGTGGACCTGTGCTCCAGGGTTGGTTTGTGTGACCTTTGTATTGATGCAGAGTCCTTCTGTGTGGACCTGTGCTCCAGGGTTGGTTTGTGTTACCTTTGTATAGATGCAGAGTCCTTCTGTGTGGACCTGTGCTCCAGGGTCGGTTTGTGTTACCTTTGTATAGATGCAGAGTCCTTCTGTGCGGACCTGTGCTCCAGGGTTGGTTTGTGTGACCTTTGTATAGATGCAGAGTCCTTCTGTGTGGACCTGTGCTCCAGGGTTGGTTTGTGTTACCTTTGTATAGATGCAGAGTCCTTCTGTGTGGACCTGTGCTCCAGGGTTGGTTTGTGTTACCTTTGTATAGATGCAGAGTCCTTCTGTGCGGACCTGTGCTCCAGGGTTGGTTTGTGTGACCTTTGTATTGATGCAGAGTCCTTCTGTGTGGCTCTGTGCGCCAGGGTTGGTTTGTGTTACCTTTGTATAGATGCAGAGTCCTTCTGTGCGGACCTGTGCTCCAGGGTTGGTTTGTGTGACCTTTGTATTGATGCAGAGTCCTTCTGTGTGGACCTGTGCTCCAGGGTTGGTTTGTGTGACCTTTGTATAGATGCAGAGTCCGTCTGTGTGGACCTGTGCTCCAGGGTTGGATTGTGTTACCTTTGTATTGATGCAGAGTCCTTCTGTGTGGACCTGTGCTCCAGTGCTGGTTTGCGTTACCTTTGTATAGATGCAGAGTCCTTCTGTGCGGACCTGTGCGCCAGGGTTAGTTTGTGTTACCTTTGTATAGATGCAGAGTCCTTCTGTGTGGACCTGTGCTCCAGGGTTGGTTTGTGTTACCTTTGTATAGATGCAGAGTCCTTCTGTGTGGACCTGTGCTCCAGTGCTGGTTTGTGTTACCTTTGTATTGATGCAAAGGCCTTCTGTGTGGACCTGTGCTCCAGGGTTGGTTTGTGTTACCTTTGTATAGATGCAGAGTCCTTCTGTGTGGACCTGTGCACCAGTGCTGGTTTGTGTTACCTTTGTATTGATGCAGAGTCCTTCTGTGCGGACCTGTGCTCCAGGGCTGGTTTGTGTTACCTTTGTATTGATGCAGAGTCCTTCCGTGTGGACCTGTGCTCCAGTGCTGGTTTGCGTTACCTTTGTATAGATGCAGAGTCCTTCTGTGTGGACCTGTGCTCCAGGGTTGGTTTGTGTTACCTTTGTATTGATGCAGAGTCCTTCTGTGTGGACCTGTGCTCCAGTGCTGGTTTGCGTTACCTTTGTATAGATGCAGAGTCCTTCTGTGTGTACCTGTGCTCCAGTGCTGGTTTGCGTTACCTTTGTATAGATGCAGAGTCCTTCTGTGTGTACCTGTGCTCCAGGGTTGGTTTGTGTTACCTTTGTATAGATGCAGAGTCCTTCTGTGTGGACCTGTGCTCCAGGGTTGGTTTGTGTGACCTTTGTATTGATGCAGAGTCCGTCTGTGTGGACCTGTGCTCCAGGGTTGGTTTGTGTGACCTTTGTATTGATGCAGAGTCCTTCTGTGTCGACCTGTGCTCCAGGGTTGGTTTGCGTTACCTTTGTATAGATGCAGAGTCCTTCTGTGTGGACCTGTGCTCCAGGGTTGGTTTGTGTGACCTTTGTATTGATGCAGAGTCCGTCTGTGTGGACCTGTGCTCCAGGGTTGGTTTGTGTTACCTTTGTATAGACGCAGAGTCCTTCTGTGTGAACCTGTGCGCCAGGGTTGGTTTGTGTTACCTTTGTATTGATGCAGAGTCCTTCTGTGTGGACCTGTGCTCCAGGATTGGTTTGTGTTACCTTTGTATAGATGCAGAGTCCTTCTGTGTGGACCTGTGCGCCAGGGTTGGTTTGTGTTACCTTTGTATAGATGCAGAGTCCGTCTGTGTGGACCTGTGCGCCAGGGTTGGTTTGTGTTACCTTTGTATAGACGCAGAGTCCTTCTGTGTGAACCTGTGCGCCAGGGTTGGTTTGTGTTACCTTTGTATTGATGCAGAGTCCTTCTGTGTGGACCTGTGCTCCAGGATTGGTTTGTGTTACCTTTGTATAGATGCAGAGTCCTTCTGTGTGGACCTGTGCGCCAGGGTTGGTTTGTGTTACCTTTGTATAGATGCAGAGTCCGTCTGTGTGGACCTGTGCGCCAGGGTTGGTTTGTGTTACCTTTGTATTGATGCAGAGTCCTTCTGTGCGGACCTGTGCTCCAGGGTTGGTTTGTGTGACCTTTGTATAGATGCAGAGTCCTTCTGTGTGGACCTGTGCTCCAGGGTTGGTTTGTGTTACCTTTGTATAGATGCAGAGTCCTTCTGTGCGGACCTGTGCTCCAGGGTTGGTTTGTGTGACCTTTGTATAGATGCAGAGTCCTTCTGTGTGGACCTGTGCTCCAGGGTTGGTTTGTGTTACCTTTGTATAGATGCAGAGTCCTTCTGTGTGGACCTGTGCTCCAGGGTTGGTTTGTGTTACCTTTGTATAGATGCAGAGTCCTTCTGTGCGGACCTGTGCTCCAGGGTTGGTTTGTGTGACCTTTGTATTGATGCAGAGTCCTTCTGTGTGGCTCTGTGCGCCAGGGTTGGTTTGTGTTACCTTTGTATAGATGCAGAGTCCTTCTGTGCGGACCTGTGCTCCAGGGTTGGTTTGTGTGACCTTTGTATTGATGCAGAGTCCTTCTGTGTGGACCTGTGCTCCAGGGTTGGTTTGTGTGACCTTTGTATAGATGCAGAGTCCGTCTGTGTGGACCTGTGCTCCAGGGCTGGTTTGTGTTACCTTTGTATAGATGCCGAGTCCTTCTGTGTGGACCTGTGCTCCAGGGTTGGTTTGTGTTACCTTTGTATTGATGCAGAGTCCTTCTGTGTGGACCTGTGCTCCAGTGCTGGTTTGCGTTACCTTTGTATAGATGCAGAGTCCTTCTGTGCGGACCTGTGCGCCAGGGTTAGTTTGTGTTACCTTTGTATAGATGCAGAGTCCTTCTGTGTGGACCTGTGCGCCAGGGTTGGTTTGTGTTACCTTTGTATAGATGCCGAGTCCTTCTGTGTGGACCTGTGCTCCAGTGCTGGTTTGCGTTACCTTTGTATAGATGCAGAGTCCTTCTGTGTGGACCTGTGCTCCAGGGTTGGGTTGTGTTACCTTTGTATTGATGCAGAGTCCTTCTGTGTGGACCTGTGCTCCAGGGTTGGTTTGTGTTACCTTTGTATAGATGCAGAGTCCTTCTGTGTGGACCTGTGCACCAGTGCTGGTTTGTGTTACCTTTGTATTGATGCAGAGTCCTTCTGTGCGGACCTGTGCTCCAGGGCTGGTTTGTGTTACCTTTGTATTGATGCAGAGTCCTTCCGTGTGGACCTGTGCTCCAGTGCTGGTTTGCGTTACCTTTGTATAGATGCAGAGTCCTTCTGTGTGGACCTGTGCTCCAGGGTTGGTTTGTGTTACCTTTGTATTGATGCAGAGTCCTTCTGTGTGGACCTGTGCTCCAGGGTTGGATTGTGTTACCTTTGTATAGATGCAGAGTCCTTCTGTGTGGACCTGTGCGCCAGGGTTGGTTTGCGTTACCTTTGTATTGATGCAGAGTCCTTCCGTGTGGACCTGTGCGCCAGGGTTGGTTTGTGTTACCTTTGTATTGATGCAGAGTCCTTCTGTGTGTACCTGTGCTCCAGGGTTGGTTTGTGTTACCTTTGTATAGATGCAGAGTCCTTCTGTGTGGACCTGTGCTCCAGGGTTGGTTTGTGTGACCTTTGTATTGATGCAGAGTCCTTCTGTGTGGCTCTGTGCGCCAGGGTTGGTTTGTGTTACCTTTGTATAGATGCAGAGTCCTTCTGTGCGGACCTGTGCTCCAGGGTTGGTTTGTGTTACCTTTGTATAGATGCAGAGTCCTTCTGTGTGGACCTGTGCTCCAGGGTTGGTTTGCGTTACCTTTGTATAGATGCAGAGTCCTTCTGTGTGTACCTGTGCTCCAGGGTTGGTTTGTGTTACCTTTGTATAGATGCAGAGTCCTTCTGTGCGGACCTGTGCTCCAGGGTTGGTTTGTGTTACCTTTGTATAGATGCAGAGTCCTTCTGTGCGGACCTGTGCTCCAGGGCAGGTTTGTGTTGCCTTTGTATTGATGCAGAGTCCTTCTGTGTGGCTCTGTGCGCCAGGGTTGGTTTGTGTTACCTTTGTATAGATGCAGAGTCCTTCTGTGCGGACCTGTGCTCCAGGGTTGGTTTGTGTGACCTTTGTATTGATGCAGAGTCCTTCTGTGTGGACCTGTGCTCCAGGGTTGGTTTGTGTGACCTTTGTATAGATGCAGAGTCCGTCTGTGTGGACCTGTGCTCCAGGGCTGGTTTGTGTTACCTTTGTATTGATGCAGAGTCCTTCTGTGTGGACCTGTGCTCCAGGGCTGGTTTGTGTTACCTTTGTATAGATGCCGAGTCCTTCTGTGTGGACCTGTGCTCCAGTGCTGGTTTGCGTTACCTTTGTATTGATGCAGAGTCCTTCTGTGTGGACCTGTGCTCCAGGGTTGGTTTGTGTTACCTTTGTATAGATGCAGAGTCCTTCTGTGTGGACCTGTGCTCCAGTGCTGGTTTGTGTTACCTTTGTATTGATGCAGAGTCCTTCTGTGTGGACCTGTGCTCCAGGGTTGGTTTGTGTTACCTTTGTATAGATGCAGAGTCCTTCTGTGTGGACCTGTGCACCAGTGCTGGTTTGTGTTACCTTTGTATTGATGCAGAGTCCTTCTGTGCGGACCTGTGCTCCAGGGCTGGTTTGTGTTACCTTTGTATTGATGCAGAGTCCTTCCGTGTGGACCTGTGCTCCAGTGCTGGTTTGCGTTACCTTTGTATAGATGCAGAGTCCTTCTGTGTGGACCTGTGCTCCAGGGTTGGTTTGTGTTACCTTTGTATTGATGCAGAGTCCTTCTGTGTGGACCTGTGCTCCAGTGCTGGTTTGCGTTACCTTTGTATAGATGCAGAGTCCTTCTGTGTGTACCTGTGCTCCAGTGCTGGTTTGCGTTACCTTTGTATAGATGCAGAGTCCTTCTGTGTGTACCTGTGCTCCAGGGTTGGTTTGTGTTACCTTTGTATAGATGCAGAGTCCTTCTGTGTGGACCTGTGCTCCAGGGTTGGTTTGTGTGACCTTTGTATTGATGCAGAGTCCGTCTGTGTGGACCTGTGCTCCAGGGTTGGTTTGTGTGACCTTTGTATTGATGCAGAGTCCTTCTGTGTCGACCTGTGCTCCAGGGTTGGTTTGCGTTACCTTTGTATAGATGCAGAGTCCTTCTGTGTGGACCTGTGCTCCAGGGTTGGTTTGTGTGACCTTTGTATTGATGCAGAGTCCGTCTGTGTGGACCTGTGCTCCAGGGTTGGTTTGTGTTACCTTTGTATAGACGCAGAGTCCTTCTGTGTGAACCTGTGCGCCAGGGTTGGTTTGTGTTACCTTTGTATTGATGCAGAGTCCTTCTGTGTGGACCTGTGCTCCAGGATTGGTTTGTGTTACCTTTGTATAGATGCAGAGTCCTTCTGTGTGGACCTGTGCGCCAGGGTTGGTTTGTGTTACCTTTGTATAGATGCAGAGTCCGTCTGTGTGGACCTGTGCGCCAGGGTTGGTTTGTGTTACCTTTGTATAGACGCAGAGTCCTTCTGTGTGAACCTGTGCGCCAGGGTTGGTTTGTGTTACCTTTGTATTGATGCAGAGTCCTTCTGTGTGGACCTGTGCTCCAGGATTGGTTTGTGTTACCTTTGTATAGATGCAGAGTCCTTCTGTGTGGACCTGTGCGCCAGGGTTGGTTTGTGTTACCTTTGTATAGATGCAGAGTCCGTCTGTGTGGACCTGTGCGCCAGGGTTGGTTTGTGTTACCTTTGTATTGATGCAGAGTCCTTCTGTGCGGACCTGTGCTCCAGGGTTGGTTTGTGTGACCTTTGTATAGATGCAGAGTCCTTCTGTGTGGACCTGTGCTCCAGGGTTGGTTTGTGTTACCTTTGTATAGATGCAGAGTCCTTCTGTGCGGACCTGTGCTCCAGGGTTGGTTTGTGTGACCTTTGTATAGATGCAGAGTCCTTCTGTGTGGACCTGTGCTCCAGGGTTGGTTTGTGTTACCTTTGTATAGATGCAGAGTCCTTCTGTGTGGACCTGTGCTCCAGGGTTGGTTTGTGTTACCTTTGTATAGATGCAGAGTCCTTCTGTGCGGACCTGTGCTCCAGGGTTGGTTTGTGTGACCTTTGTATTGATGCAGAGTCCTTCTGTGTGGCTCTGTGCGCCAGGGTTGGTTTGTGTTACCTTTGTATAGATGCAGAGTCCTTCTGTGCGGACCTGTGCTCCAGGGTTGGTTTGTGTGACCTTTGTATTGATGCAGAGTCCTTCTGTGTGGACCTGTGCTCCAGGGTTGGTTTGTGTGACCTTTGTATAGATGCAGAGTCCGTCTGTGTGGACCTGTGCTCCAGGGCTGGTTTGTGTTACCTTTGTATAGATGCCGAGTCCTTCTGTGTGGACCTGTGCTCCAGTGCTGGTTTGCGTTACCTTTGTATAGATGCAGAGTCCTTCTGTGCGGACCTGTGCGCCAGGGTTAGTTTGTGTTACCTTTGTATAGATGCAGAGTCCTTCTGTGTGGACCTGTGCTCCAGGGTTGGTTTGTGTTACCTTTGTATAGATGCAGAGTCCTTCTGTGTGGACCTGTGCTCCAGTGCTGGTTTGTGTTACCTTTGTATTGATGCAGAGTCCTTCTGTGTGGACCTGTGCTCCAGGGTTGGTTTGTGTTACCTTTGTATAGATGCAGAGTCCTTCTGTGTGGACCTGTGCACCAGTGCTGGTTTGTGTTACCTTTGTATTGATGCAGAGTCCTTCTGTGCGGACCTGTGCTCCAGGGCTGGTTTGTGTTACCTTTGTATTGATGCAGAGTCCTTCCGTGTGGACCTGTGCTCCAGTGCTGGTTTGCGTTACCTTTGTATAGATGCAGAGTCCTTCTGTGTGGACCTGTGCTCCAGGGTTGGTTTGTGTTACCTTTGTATTGATGCAGAGTCCTTCTGTGTGGACCTGTGCTCCAGTGCTGGTTTGCGTTACCTTTGTATAGATGCAGAGTCCTTCTGTGTGTACCTGTGCTCCAGTGCTGGTTTGCGTTACCTTTGTATAGATGCAGAGTCCTTCTGTGTGTACCTGTGCTCCAGGGTTGGTTTGTGTTACCTTTGTATAGATGCAGAGTCCTTCTGTGTGGACCTGTGCTCCAGGGTTGGTTTGTGTGACCTTTGTATTGATGCAGAGTCCGTCTGTGTGGACCTGTGCTCCAGGGTTGGTTTGTGTGACCTTTGTATTGATGCAGAGTCCTTCTGTGTCGACCTGTGCTCCAGGGTTGGTTTGCGTTACCTTTGTATAGATGCAGAGTCCTTCTGTGTGGACCTGTGCTCCAGGGTTGGTTTGTGTGACCTTTGTATTGATGCAGAGTCCGTCTGTGTGGACCTGTGCTCCAGGGTTGGTTTGTGTTACCTTTGTATAGACGCAGAGTCCTTCTGTGTGAACCTGTGCGCCAGGGTTGGTTTGTGTTACCTTTGTATTGATGCAGAGTCCTTCTGTGTGGACCTGTGCTCCAGGGTTGGTTTGTGTGACCTTTGTATTGATGCAGAGTCCGTCTGTGTGGACCTGTGCTCCAGGGTTGGTTTGTGTGACCTTTGTATTGATGCAGAGTCCTTCTGTGTCGACCTGTGCTCCAGGGTTGGTTTGCGTTACCTTTGTATAGATGCAGAGTCCTTCTGTGTGGACCTGTGCTCCAGGGTTGGTTTGTGTGACCTTTGTATTGATGCAGAGTCCGTCTGTGTGGACCTGTGCTCCAGGGTTGGTTTGTGTTACCTTTGTATAGACGCAGAGTCCTTCTGTGTGAACCTGTGCGCCAGGGTTGGTTTGTGTTACCTTTGTATAGATGCAGAGTCCTTCTGTGTGGACCTGTGCGCCAGGGTTGGTTTGTGTTACCTTTGTATAGATGCAGAGTCCGTCTGTGTGGACCTGTGCGCCAGGGTTGGTTTGTGTTACCTTTGTATAGACGCAGAGTCCTTCTGTGTGAACCTGTGCGCCAGGGTTGGTTTGTGTTACCTTTGTATTGATGCAGAGTCCTTCTGTGTGGACCTGTGCTCCAGGGTTGGTTTGTGTTACCTTTGTATAGATGCAGAGTCCTTCTGTGTGGACCTGTGCGCCAGGGTTGGTTTGTGTTACCTTTGTATAGATGCAGAGTCCGTCTGTGTGGACCTGTGCGCCAGGGTTGGTTTGTGTTACCTTTGTATTGATGCAGAGTCCGTCTGTGTGGACCTGTGCTCCAGGGTTGGTTTGTGTTACCTTTGTATAGACGCAGAGTCCTTCTGTGTGAACCTGTGCGCCAGGGTTGGTTTGTGTTACCTTTGTATTGATGCAGAGTCCTTCTGTGTGGACCTGTGCTCCAGGATTGGTTTGTGTTACCTTTGTATAGATGCAGAGTCCTTCTGTGTGGACCTGTGCGCCAGGGTTGGTTTGTGTTACCTTTGTATAGATGCAGAGTCCGTCTGTGTGGACCTGTGCGCCAGGGTTGGTTTGTGTTACCTTTGTATTGATGCAGAGTCCTTCTGTGTGGACCTGTGCTCCAGGGTCGGTTTGTGTTACCTTTGTATAGATGCAGAGTCCGTCTGTGTGGACCTGTGCGCCAGGGTTGGTTTGTGTTACCTTTGTATAGATGCAGAGTCCGTCTGTGTGGACCTGTGCGCCAGGGTTGGTTTGTGTTACCTTTGTATTGATGCAGAGTCCTTCTGTGTGGACCTGTGCTCCAGGGTCGGTTTGTGTTACCTTTGTATAGATGCAGAGTCCGTCTGTGTGGACCTGTGCTCCAGGGTTGGTTTGTGTGACCTTTGTATTGATGCAGAGTCCTTCTGTGTGGACCTGTGCTCCAGGGTTGGTTTGTGTTACCTTTGTATAGATGCAGAGTCCTTTTGTGTGGACCTGTGCACCAGGATTGGTTTGTGTTACCTTTGTATTAATGCAGAGTCCTTCTGTGTGGCTCTGTGCACCAGGGTTGGTTTGTGTTCCCTTTGTATTGATGCAGAGTCCTTCTGTGTGGACCTGTGCGCCAGGGTTAGTTTGTGTTACCTTTGTATAGATGCAGAGTCCTTCTGTGTGGACCTGTGCTCCAGTGCTGGTTTGCGTTACCTTTGTATAGATGCAGAGTCCTTCTGTGCGGACCTGTGCGCCAGGGTTGGTTTGTGTTACCTTTGTATAGATGCAGAGTCCTTCTGTGTGTACCTGTGCTCCAGGGTTGGTTTGTGTTACCTTTGTATTGATGCAGAGTCCTTCTGTGTGGACCTGTTCTCCAGGGTTGGTTTGTGTTACCTTTGTATTGATGCAGAGTCCTTCTGTGTGGACCTGTGCTCCAGGGTTGGTTTGTGTGACCTTTGTATAGATGCAGAGTGCTTCTGTGTGGACCTGTGCGCCAGGGTTGGTTTGTGTTACCTTTGTATATATGCAAAGTCCTTCTGTGTGGCTCTGTGCACCAGGGTTGGTTTGTGTGACCTTTGTATTGATGCAGGTTCCTTCTGTGTGGACCTGTGCTCCAGTGCTGGTTTGTGTTACCTTTGTATTGATGCAGAGTCCTTCCGTGTGGACCTGTGCTCCAGTGCTGGTTTGCGTTACCTTTGTATAGATGCAGAGTCCTTCTGTGTGGACCTGTGCTCCAGGGTTGGTTTGTGTGACCTTTGTATTGATGCAGAGTCCTTCTGTGTGGACCTGTGCTCCAGTGCTGGTTTGTGTTACCTTTGTATTGATGCAGAGTCCTTCCGTGTGGACCTGTGCGCCAGGGTTGGTTTGTGTTACCTTTGTATTGATGCAGAGTCCTTCTGTGTGGACCTGTGCTCCAGGGTTGGTTTGTGTTACCTTTGTATAGATGCAGAGTCCTTCTGTGTGGACCTGTGCTCCAGGGCTGGTTTGTGTTACCTTTGTATAGATGCAGAGTCCTTCTGTGTGGACCTGTGCTCCAGGGTTGGATTGTGTTACCTTTGTATAGATGCAGAGTCCTTCTGTGTGGACCTGTGCTCCAGGGCTGGTTTGTGTTACCTTTGTATTGATGCAGAGTCCTTCTGTGTGGACCTGCGCTCCAGGGTTGGGTTGTGTTACCTTTGTATAGATGCAGAGTCCGTCTGTGTGGACCTGTGCGCCAGGGTTGGATTGTGTTACCTTTGTATTGATGCAGAGTCCTTCTGTGTGGACCTGTGCGCCAGGGTTGGTTTGTGTTACCTTTGTATAGATGCAGAGTCCTTTTGTGTGGACCTGCGCTCCAGGGTTGGATTGTGTTACCTTTGTATTGATGCAGAGTCCTTCTGTGTGGACCTGCGCTCCAGGGTTGGGTTGTGTTACCTTTGTATAGATGCAGAGTCCGTCTGTGTGGACCTGTGCGCCAGGGTTGGTTTGTGTTACCTTTGTATTGATGCAGAGTCCGTCTGTGTGGACCTGTGCGCCAGGGTTGGTTTGTGTTACCTTTGTATAGATGCAGAGTCCTTCTGTGTGGACCTGTGCGCCAGGGTTGGTTTGTGTTACCTTTGTATATATGCAGAGTCCTTCTGTGTGGACCTGTGCGCCAGGGTTGGTTTGTGTTACCTTTGTATTGATGCAGAGTCCTTCTGTGTGGACCTGTGCTCCAGGGTTGGTTTGTGTTACCTTTGTATAGATGCAGAGTCCTTCTGTGTGGACCTGTGCGCCAGGGTTTGTTTGCGTTACCTTTGTATTGATGCACAGTCCTTCTGTGTGGACCTGTGCGCCAGGGTTTGTTTGCGTTACCTTTGTATTGATGCACAGTCCTTCTGTGTCGACTTGTGCGTCAGGGTTGGTTTGTGTTACCTTTGTATTGATGCAGAGTCCTTCTGTGTGGACCTGTGCTCCAGGGTCGGTTTGTGTTACCTTTGTATAGATGCAGAGTCCTTCTGTGTGGACCTGTGCTCCAGGGTTGGATTGTGTTACCTTTGTATTGATGCAGAGTCCTTCTGTGTGGACCTGTGCACCAGGGTTGGTTTGTGTTACCTTTGTATAGATGCAGAGTCCTTCTGTGTGGACCTGTGCACCAGGGTTGGTTTGTGTTACCTTTGTATAGATGCAGAGTCCTTCTGTGTGGACCTGTGCTCCAGGGTTGGATTGTGTTACCTTTGTATAGATGCAGAGTCCTTCTGTGTGGACCTGTGCTCCAGGGTTGGTTTGTGTGACCTTTGTATTGATGCAGAGTCCTTCTGTGTGGACCTGTGCTCCAGGGTTGGTTGGTGTTACCTTTGTATTGATGCAGAGTCCTTCTGTGCGGACCTGTGCTCCAGGGTTGGATTGTGTTACCTTTGTATTGATGCAGAGTCCTTCTGTGTGGACCTGTGCTCCAGGGTTGGATTGTGTTACCTTTGTATTGATGCAGAGTCCTTCCGTGTGGACCTGTGAGCCAGGGTTGGTTTGTGTTACCTTTGTATTGATGCAGAGTCCTTCTGTGTGGACCTGTGCTCCAGGGTTGGATTGTGTTACCTTTGTATAGATGCAGAGTCCTTCTGTGTGGACCTGTGCTCCAGGGCTGGTTTGTGTTACCTTTGTATAGATGCAGAGTCCTTCTGTGTGGACCTGTGCTCCAGGGTTGGTTTGTGTTACCTTTGTATAGATGCAGAGTCCTTCTGTGTGGACCTGTGCTCCAGGGTTGGATTGTGTTACCTTTGTATAGATGCAGAGTCCTTCTGTGTGGACCTGTGCTCCAGGGCTGGTTTGTGTTACCTTTGTATAGATGCAGAGTCCTTCTGTGTGGACCTGTGCTCCAGGGTTGGTTTGTGTTACCTTTGTATAGATGCAGAGTCCTTCTGTGTGGACCTGCGCTCCAGGGTTGGATTGTGTTACCTTTGTATAGATGCAGAGTCCTTCTGTGTGGACCTGCGCTCCAGGGTTGGATTGTGTTACCTTTGTATAGATGCAGAGTCCTTGTGTGTGGACCTGTGCGCCAGGGTTGGTTTGTGTTCCCTTTGTATTGATGCAGAGTCCTTCTGTATGGACCTGTGCGCCAGGGTCGGTTTGTGTTCCCTTTGTATTGATGCAGAGTCCTTCTGTGTGGACCTGTGCGCCAGGGTTGGTTTGTGTTACCTTTGTATTGATGCAGAGTCCTTCTGTGTGGACCTGTGCACCAGGGTTGGTTTGTGTTACCTTTGTATAGATGCAGAGTCCTTCTGTGTGGACCTGTGCACCAGGGTTGGTTTGTGTTACCTTTGTATAGATGCAGAGTCCTTCTGTGTGGACCTGTGCTCCAGGGTTGGATTGTGTTACCTTTGTATAGATGCAGAGTCCTTCTGTGTGGACCTGTGCTCCAGGGTTGGTTTGTGTGACCTTTGTATTGATGCAGAGTCCTTCTGTGCGGACCTGTGCTCCAGGGTTGGATTGTGTTACCTTTGTATTGATGCAGAGTCCTTCTGTGTGGACCTGTGCTCCAGGGTTGGATTGTGTTACCTTTGTATTGATGCAGAGTCCTTCTGTGTGGACCTGTGCTCCAGTGCTGGTTTGCGTTACCTTTGTATAGATGCAGAGTCCTTCTGTGTGGACCTGTGCGCCAGGGTTGGTTTGTGTTACCTTTGTATAGATGCAGAGTCCTTCTGTGTGGACCTGTGCTCCAGGGTTGGTTTGTGTTACCTTTGTATAGATGCAGAGTCCTTCTGTGTGGACCTGTGCTCCAGGGTTGGATTGTGTTACCTTTGTATAGATGCAGAGTCCTTCTGTGTGGACCTGTGCTCCAGGGTTGGTTTGTGTGACCTTTGTATTGATGCAGAGTCCTTCTGTGCGGACCTGTGCTCCAGGGTTGGATTGTGTTACCTTTGTATTGATGCAGAGTCCTTCTGTGTGGACCTGTGCTCCAGGGTTGGATTGTGTTACCTTTGTATTGATGCAGAGTCCTTCTGTGTGGACCTGTGCTCCAGTGCTGGTTTGCGTTACCTTTGTATAGATGCAGAGTCCTTCTGTGTGGACCTGTGCTCCAGGGCTGGTTTGTGTTACCTTTGTATAGATGCAGAGTCCTTCTGTGCGGACCTGTGCGCCAGGGTTGGTTTGTGTTACCTTTGTATAGATGCAGAGTCCTTCTGTGTGGACCTGTGCTCCAGGGTTGGGTTGTGTTACCTTTGTATAGATGCAGAGTCCTTCTGTGTGGACCTGTGCTCCAGGGTTGGTTTGTGTGACCTTTGTATTGATGCAGAGTCCTTCTGTGTGGACCTGTGCTCCAGTGCTGGTTTGCGTTACCTTTGTATAGATGCAGAGTCCGTCTGTGTGGACCTGTGCGCCAGGGTTGGTTTGTGTTACCTTTGTATAGATGCAGAGTCCTTCTGTGTGGACCTGTGCGCCAGGGTTGGTTTGTGTTACCTTTGTATATATGCAGAGTCCTTCTGTGTGGACCTGTGCGCCAGGGTTGGTTTGTGTTACCTTTGTATAGATGCAGAGTCCTTCCGTGTGGACCTGTGAGCCAGGGTTGGTTTGTGTTACCTTTGTATTGATGCAGAGTCCTTCTGTGTGGACCTGTGCTCCAGGGTTGGTTTGTGTTACCTTTGTATTGATGCAGAGTCCTTCTGTGTGGACCTGTGCGCCAGGGTTGGTTTGTGTTACCTTTGTATAGATGCAGAGTCCTTCTGTGTGGACCTGCGCTCCAGGGTTGGATTGTGTTACCTTTGTATAGATGCAGAGTCCTTCTGTGTGGACCTGTGCTCCAGTGCTGGTTTGCGTTACCTTTGTATTGATGCAGAGTCCTTCTGTGTGGACCTGTGCTCCAGGGTCGGTTTGTGTTACCTTTGTATAGATGCAGAGTCCTTCTGTGTGGACCTGTGTGCCAGGGTTGATTTGTGTTACCTTTGTATAGATGCAGAGTCCGTCTGTGTGGACCTGTGCGCCAGGGTTAGTTTGTGTTACCTTTGTATAGATGCAGAGTCCTTCTGTGTGGACCTGTGCTCCAGGGTTGGTTTGTGTTACCTTTGTATTGATGCAGAGTCCTTCTGTGTGGACCTGTTCTCCAGGGTTGGTTTGTGTTACCTTTGTATTGATGCAGAGTCCTTCTGTGTGGACCTGTGCACCAGGGTTGGTTTGTGTGACCTTTGTATTGATGCAGAGTCCTTCTGTGTGGACCTGTGCTCCAGTGCTGGTTTGTGTTACCTTTGTATTGATGCAGAGTCCTTCCGTGTGGACCTGTGCTCCAGGGCTGGTTTGTGTTACCTTTGTATTGATGCAGAGTCCTTCTGTGTGGACCTGTGCTCCAGTGCTGGTTTGCGTTACCTTTGTATAGATGCAGAGTCCTTCTGTGTGGACCTGTGCTCCAGGGTTGGTTTGTGTGACCTTTGTATTGATGCAGAGTCCTTCTGTGTGGACCTGTGCGCCAGGGCTGGTTTGCGTTACCTTTGTATAGATGCAGAGTCCTTCTGTGTGGACCTGTGCTCCAGGGTTGGTTTGTGTGACCTTTGTATTGATGCAGAGTCCTTCTGTGTGGACCTGTGCTCCAGTGCTGGTTTGTGTTACCTTTGTATTGATGCAGAGTCCTTCCGTGTGGACCTGTGCGCCAGGGTTGGTTTGTGTTACCTTTGTATTGATGCAGAGTCCTTCTGTGTGGACCTGTGCTCCAGGGCTGGTTTGTGTTACCTTTGTATAGATGCAGAGTCCTTCTGTGTGGACCTGTGCTCCAGGGTTGGATTGTGTTACCTTTGTATAGATGCAGAGTCCTTCTGTGTGGACCTGTGCTCCAGGGTTGGATTGTGTTACCTTTGTATAGATGCAGAGTCCTTCTGTGTGGACCTGTGCTCCAGGGTTGGATTGTGTTACCTTTGTATTGATGCAGAGTCCTTCTGTGTGGACCTGTGCTCCAGTGCTGGTTTGTGTTACCTTTGTATTGATGCAGAGTCCTTCCGTGTGGACCTGTGCTCCAGGGTCGGTTTGTGTTACCTTTGTATTGATGCAGAGTCCTTCTGTGTGGACCTGTGCTCCAGTGCTGGTTTGTGTTACCTTTGTATTGATGCAGAGTCCTTCCGTGTGGACCTGTGCTCCAGTGCTGGTTTGCGTTACCTTTGTATAGATGCAGAGTCCTTCTGTGTGGACCTGTGCGCCAGGGTTGGTTTGTGTTACCTTTGTATTGATGCAGAGTCCTTCTGTGTGGACCTGTGCTCCAGGGCTGGTTTGTGTTACCTTTGTATAGATGCAGAGTCCTTCTGTGTGGACCTGTGCTCCAGGGTTGGATTGTGTTACCTTTGTATAGATGCAGAGTCCTTCTGTGTGGACCTGTGCTCCAGGGTTGGTTTGTGTTACCTTTGTATTGATGCAGAGTCCTTCTGTGTTAACCTGTGCTCCAGGGCTGGTTTGTGTTACCTTTGTATAGATGCAGAGTCCTTCTGTGTGGACCTGTGCTCCAGGGTTGGTTTGTGTTACCTTTGTATAGATGCAGAGTCCTTCTGTGTGGACCTGTGCTCCAGGGCTGGTTTGTGTTACCTTTGTATAGATGCAGAGTCCTTCTGTGTGGACCTGTGCTCCAGGGTTGGATTGTGTTACCTTTGTATAGATGCAGAGTCCTTCTGTGCGGACCTGTGCTCCAGGGCAGGTTTGTGTTACCTTTGTATTGAAGCAGAGTCCTTCTGTGCGGACCTGTGCGCCAGGGTTGGTTTGTGTTACCTTTGTATAGATGCAGAGTCCGTCTGTGTGGACCTGTGCTCCAGGGTTGGTTTGTGTTACCTTTGCATTGATGCAGAGTCCTTCTGTGTGGACCTGTGCGCCAGGGTTGGTTTGTGTTACCTTTGTATTGATGCAGAGTCCTTCTGTGTGGACCTGTGCTCCAGGGTTGGTTTGTGTGACCTTTGTATTGATGCAGAGTCCTTCTGTGTGGACCTGTGCGCCAGGGTTGGTTTGTGTTACCTTTGTATTGATGCAAAGTCCTTCTCTGTGGACCTGTGCTCCAGTGCTGGTTTGCGTTACCTTTGTATAGATGCAGAGTCCTTCTCTGTGGACCTGTGCTCCAGGGTTGGTTTGTGTTACCTTTGTATTGATGCAGAGTCCTTCTGTGTGGACCTGTGCGCCAGGGTTGGTTTGTGTTACCTTTGCATTGATGCAGAGTCCTTCTGTGTGGACCTGTGCGCCAGGGTTGGTTTGTGTTACCTTTGTATAGATGCAGAGTCCTTCTGTGTGGACCTGTGCTCCAGGGTTGGTTTGTGTTACCTTTGTATAGATGCAGAGTCCTTCTGTGTGGACCTGTGCTCCAGGGTTGGGTTGTGTGACCTTTGTATAGATGCAGAGTCCTTCTGTGTGGACCTGTGCTCCAGGGTTGGATTGTGTTACCTTTGTATTGATGCAGAGTCCTACTGTGTGGACCTGTGCGCCAGGGTTGGGTTGTGTGACCTTTGTATAGATGCAGAGTCCTACTGTGTGGACCTGCGCTCCAGGGTTGGATTGTGTTACCTTTGTATTGATGCAGAGTCCTTCTGTGTGGACCTGTGCGCCAGGGTCGGTTTGTGTTACCTTTGTATTGATGCAGAGTCCTTCTGTGTGGACCTGTGCTCCAGGGTTGGTTTGTGTTACCTTTGTATAGATGCAGAGTCCTTCTGTGTGGACCTGTGCACCAGGGTTGGTTTGTGTTCCCTTTGTATTGATGCAGAGTCCTTCTGTGTGGACCTGTGCGCCAGGGTTGGTTTGTGTTACCTTTGTATAGATGCAGAGTCCTTCTGTGTGGACCTGTGCACCAGGGTTGGTTTGTGTTCCCTTTGTATTGATGCAGAGTCCTTCTGTGTGGACCTGTGCACCAGGGTTGGTTTGTGTTACCTTTGTATTGATGCAGAGCCCTTCTGTGCGGACCTGTGTGCCAGGGTTGATTTGTGTTACCTTTGTATAGATGCAGAGTCCTTCTGTGTGGACCTGTGCGCCAGGGTTGGGTTGTGTTACCTTTGTATTGATGCAGAGTCCTTCTGTGTGGACCTGTGCTCCAGGGTTGGGTTGTGTTACCTTTGTATAGATGCAGAGTCCTTCTGTGCGGACCTGTGCGCCAGGGTTAGTTTGTGTTACCTTTGTATAGATGCAGAGTCCTTCTGTGTGGACCTGTGCGCCAGGGTTGATTTGTGTTACCTTTGTATTGATGCAGAGCCCTTCTGTGCGGACCTGTGTGCCAGGGTTGATTTGTGTTACCTTTGTATAGATGCAGAGTCCTTCTGTGTGGACCTGTGCGCCAGGGTTGGGTTGTGTTACCTTTGTATTGATGCAGAGTCCTTCTGTGTGGACCTGTGCTCCAGGGTTGGGTTGTGTTACCTTTGTATAGATGCAGAGTCCTTCTGTGTCGACCTGTGCACCAGGGTTGGTTTGTGTTACCTTTGTATTGATGCAGAGTCCTTCTGTGTGGACCTGTGCTCCAGGGTTGGTTTGTGTGACCTTTGTATTGATGCAGAGTCCTTCTGTGTGGACCTGTGCTCCAGGGTTGGTTTGTGTTACCTTTGTATTGATGCAGAGTCCTTCTGTGTGGACCTGTGCTCCAGGGTTGGTTTGTGTGACCTTTGTATTGATGCAGAGTCCTTCTGTGTGGACCTGTGCGCCAGGGTTGGTTTGTGTTACCTTTGTATAGATGCAGAGTCCTTCTGTGTGGACCTGTGCGCCAGGGTTGGTTTGTGTTACCTTTGTATTGATGCAGAGTCCTTCTGTGTGGACCTGTGCTCCAGGGTTGGATTGTGTTACCTTTGTATAGATGCAGAGTCCTTCTGTGTGGACCTGTGCTCCAGGGTTGGGTTGTGTTACCTTTGTATAGATGCAGAGTCCTTCTGTGTGGACCTGTGCTCCAGGGTTGGGTTGTGTTACCTTTGTATAGATGCAGAGTCCTTCTGTGTGGACCTGTGCGCCAGGGTTGGTTTGTGTTACCTTTGTATAGATGCAGAGTCCTTCTGTGTGGACCTGTGCTCCAGGGTTGGGTTGTGTTACCTTTGTATAGATGCAGAGTCCTTCTGTGTGGACCTGTGCTCCAGGGTTGGTTTGTGTTACCTTTGTATAGATGCAGAGTCCTTCTGTGTGGACCTGTGCTCCAGGGTTGGGTTGTGTTACCTTTGTATAGATGCAGAGTCCTTCTGTGTGGACCTGTGCTCCAGGGTTGGTTTGTGTTACCTTTGTATAGATGCAGAGTCCTTCTGTGTGGACCTGTGCTCCAGGGTTGGATTGTGTTACCTTTGTATAGATGCAGAGTCCTTCTGTGTGGACCTGTGCTCCAGGGCTGGTTTGTGTTACCTTTGTATAGATGCAGAGTCCTTCTGTGTGGACCTGTGCTCCAGGGTTGGTTTGTGTTACCTTTGTATAGATGCAGAGTCCTTCTGTGTGGACCTGTGCTCCAGGGTTGGTTTGTGTTACCTTTGTATAGATGCAGAGTCCTTCTGTGTGGACCTGTGCTCCAGGGTTGGATTGTGTTACCTTTGTATAGATGCAGAGTCCTTCTGTGCGGACCTGTGCGCCAGGGTTGGTTTGTGTTACCTTTGTATTGATGCAGAGTCCTTCTGTGTGGACCTGTGCTCCAGGGTTGGTTTGTGTTACCTTTGTATTGATGCAGAGTCCTTCTGTGTGGACCCGTGCTCCAGTGCTGGTTTGCGTTACCTTTGTATTGATGCAGAGTCCTTCTGTGTGGACCTGTGCTCCAGTGCTGGTTTGTGTTACCTTTGTATTGATGCAGAGTCCTTCTGTGTGGACCTGTGCTCCAGGGCTGGTTTGTGTTACCTTTGTATAGATGCAGAGCCCTTCTGTGTGGCTCTGTGCACCAGGGTTGGTTTGTGTTACCTTTGTATAGATGCAGAGTCCTTCTGTGTGGACCTGTGCTCCAGGGCTGGTTTGTGTTACCTTTGTATAGATGCAGAGTCCTTCTGTGTGGACCTGTGCTCCAGGGTTGGTTTGTGTTACCTTTGTATAGATGCAGAGTCCTTCTGTGTGGACCTGCGCTCCAGGGTTGGATTGTGTTACCTTTGTATAGATGCAGAGTCCTTCTGTGTGGACCTGCGCTCCAGGGTTGGATTGTGTTACCTTTGTATAGATGCAGAGTCCTTCTGTGTGGACCTGTGCACCAGGGTTGGTTTGTGTTCCCTTTGTATTGATGCAGAGTCCTTCTGTATGGACCTGTGCGCCAGGGTCGGTTTGTGTTCCCTTTGTATTGATGCAGAGTCCTTCTGTGTGGACCTGTGCGCCAGGGTTGGTTTGTGTTACCTTTGTATTGATGCAGAGTCCTTCTGTGTGGACCTGTGCACCAGGGTTGGTTTGTGTTACCTTTGTATAGATGCAGAGTCCTTCTGTGTGGACCTGTGCACCAGGGTTGGTTTGTGTTACCTTTGTATAGATGCAGAGTCCTTCTGTGTGGACCTGTGCTCCAGGGTTGGATTGTGTTACCTTTGTATAGATGCAGAGTCCTTCTGTGTGGACCTGTGCTCCAGGGTTGGTTTGTGTGACCTTTGTATTGATGCAGAGTCCTTCTGTGCGGACCTGTGCTCCAGGGTTGGATTGTGTTACCTTTGTATTGATGCAGAGTCCTTCTGTGTGGACCTGTGCTCCAGGGTTGGATTGTGTTACCTTTGTATTGATGCAGAGTCCTTCTGTGTGGACCTGTGCTCCAGTGCTGGTTTGCGTTACCTTTGTATAGATGCAGAGTCCTTCTGTGTGGACCTGTGCGCCAGGGTTGGTTTGTGTTACCTTTGTATAGATGCAGAGTCCTTCTGTGTGGACCTGTGCTCCAGGGTTGGTTTGTGTTACCTTTGTATAGATGCAGAGTCCTTCTGTGTGGACCTGTGCTCCAGGGTTGGATTGTGTTACCTTTGTATAGATGCAGAGTCCTTCTGTGTGGACCTGTGCTCCAGGGTTGGTTTGTGTGACCTTTGTATTGATGCAGAGTCCTTCTGTGCGGACCTGTGCTCCAGGGTTGGATTGTGTTACCTTTGTATTGATGCAGAGTCCTTCTGTGTGGACCTGTGCTCCAGTGCTGGTTTGCGTTACCTTTGTATAGATGCAGAGTCCTTCTGTGTGGACCTGTGCGCCAGGGTTGGTTTGTGTTACCTTTGTATAGATGCAGAGTCCTTCTGTGTGGACCTGTGCTCCAGGGTTGGGTTGTGTTACCTTTGTATAGATGCAGAGTCCTTCTGTGTGGACCTGTGCTCCAGGGTTGGTTTGTGTGACCTTTGTATTGATGCAGAGTCCTTCTGTGTGGACCTGTGCTCCAGTGCTGGTTTGCGTTACCTTTGTATAGATGCAGAGTCCGTCTGTGTGGACCTGTGCGCCAGGGTTGGTTTGTGTTACCTTTGTATAGATGCAGAGTCCTTCTGTGTGGACCTGTGCGCCAGGGTTGGTTTGTGTTACCTTTGTATATATGCAGAGTCCTTCTGTGTGGACCTGTGCGCCAGGGTTGGTTTGTGTTACCTTTGTATAGATGCAGAGTCCTTCCGTGTGGACCTGTGAGCCAGGGTTGGTTTGTGTTACCTTTGTATTGATGCAGAGTCCTTCTGTGTGGACCTGTGCTCCAGGGTTGGTTTGTGTTACCTTTGTATTGATGCAGAGTCCTTCTGTGTGGACCTGTGCGCCAGGGTTGGTTTGTGTTACCTTTGTATAGATGCAGAGTCCTTCTGTGTGGACCTGCGCTCCAGGGTTGGATTGTGTTACCTTTGTATAGATGCAGAGTCCTTCTGTGTGGACCTGTGCTCCAGTGCTGGTTTGCGTTACCTTTGTATTGATGCAGAGTCCTTCTGTGTGGACCTGTGCTCCAGGGTCGGTTTGTGTTACCTTTGTATAGATGCAGAGTCCTTCTGTGTGGACCTGTGTGCCAGGGTTGATTTGTGTTACCTTTGTATAGATGCAGAGTCCGTCTGTGTGGACCTGTGCGCCAGGGTTAGTTTGTGTTACCTTTGTATAGATGCAGAGTCCTTCTGTGTGGACCTGTGCTCCAGGGTTGGTTTGTGTTACCTTTGTATTGATGCAGAGTCCTTCTGTGTGGACCTGTTCTCCAGGGTTGGTTTGTGTTACCTTTGTATTGATGCAGAGTCCTTCTGTGTGGACCTGTGCACCAGGGTTGGTTTGTGTGACCTTTGTATTGATGCAGAGTCCTTCTGTGTGGACCTGTGCTCCAGTGCTGGTTTGTGTTACCTTTGTATTGATGCAGAGTCCTTCCGTGTGGACCTGTGCTCCAGGGCTGGTTTGTGTTACCTTTGTATTGATGCAGAGTCCTTCTGTGTGGACCTGTGCTCCAGTGCTGGTTTGCGTTACCTTTGTATAGATGCAGAGTCCTTCTGTGTGGACCTGTGCTCCAGGGTTGGTTTGTGTGACCTTTGTATTGATGCAGAGTCCTTCTGTGTGGACCTGTGCGCCAGGGCTGGTTTGCGTTACCTTTGTATAGATGCAGAGTCCTTCTGTGTGGACCTGTGCTCCAGGGTTGGTTTGTGTGACCTTTGTATTGATGCAGAGTCCTTCTGTGTGGACCTGTGCTCCAGTGCTGGTTTGTGTTACCTTTGTATTGATGCAGAGTCCTTCCGTGTGGACCTGTGCGCCAGGGTTGGTTTGTGTTACCTTTGTATTGATGCAGAGTCCTTCTGTGTGGACCTGTGCTCCAGGGCTGGTTTGTGTTACCTTTGTATAGATGCAGAGTCCTTCTGTGTGGACCTGTGCTCCAGGGTTGGATTGTGTTACCTTTGTATAGATGCAGAGTCCTTCTGTGTGGACCTGTGCGCCAGGGTTGGATTGTGTTACCTTTGTATTGATGCAGAGTCCTTCTGTGTGGCTCTGTGCGCCAGGGTTGGTTTGTGTTACCTTTGTATAGATGCAGAGTCCTTCTGTGTGGACCTGTGCTCCAGGGTTGGATTGTGTTACCTTTGTATAGATGCAGAGTCCTTCTGTGCGGACCTGTGCTCCAGGGCAGGTTTGTGTTACCTTTGTATTGATGCAGAGTCCTTCTGTGTGGACCTGTGCTCCAGGGTTGGTTTGTGTTACCTTTGTATAGATGCAGAGTCCTTCTGTGTGGACCTGTGCTCCAGGGTTGGTTTGTGTGACCTTTGTATTGATGCAGAGTCCTTCTGTGTGGACCTGTGCTCCAGTGCTGGTTTGCGTTACCTTTGTATAGATGCAGAGTCCTTCTGTGCGGACCTGTGCGCCAGGGTTAGTTTGTGTTACCTTTGTATAGATGCAGAGTCCTTCTGTGTGTACCTGTGCTCCAGTGCTGGTTTGCGTTACCTTTGTATAGATGCAGAGTCCTTCTGTGTGTACCTGTGCTCCAGGGTTAGTTTGTGTTACCTTTGTATAGATGCAGAGTCCTTCTGTGTGTACCTGTGCGCCAGGGTTGGTTTGTGTTACCTTTGTATAGATGCAGAGTCCTTCTGTGTGGACCTGTGCGCCAGGGTTGGTTTGTGTTACCTTTGTATTGATGCAGAGTCCTTCTGTGTGGACCTGTGCTCCAGGGTCGGTTTGTGTTACCTTTGTATAGATGCAGAGTCCGTCTGTGTGGACCTGTGCGCCAGGGTTAGTTTGTGTTACCTTTGTATAGATGCAGAGTCCTTCTGTGTGGACCTGTGCTCCAGTGCTGGTTTGCGTTACCTTTGTATAGATGCAGAGTCCTTCTGTGTGGACCTGTGCGCCAGGGTTGGTTTGTGTTACCTTTGTATTGATGCAGAGTCCTTCTGTGTGGACCTGTTATCCAGGGTTGGTTTGTGTTACCTTTGTATTGATGCAGAGTCCTTCTGTGTGGACCTGTGCTCCAGGGCTGGTTTGTGTTACCTTTGTATAGATGCAGAGTCCTTCTGTGTGGACCTGTGCGCCAGGGTCGGTTTGTGTTACCTTTGTATATATGCAAAGTCCTTCTGTGTGGCTCTGTGCACCAGGGTTGGTTTGTGTTACCTTTGTATTGATGCAGAGTCCTTCTGTGTGGACCTGTGCTCCAGGGTTGGTTTGTGTTACCTTTGTATTGATGCAGAGTCCTTCTGTGTGGACCTGTGCTCCAGGGTTGGTTTGTGTTACCTTTTTATAGATGCAGAGTCCTTCTGTGTGGACCTGTGCGCCAGGGCTGGTTTGCGTTACCTTTGTATTGATGCAGAGTCCTTCTGTGTGGACCTGTGCTCCAGGGTTGGTTTGTGTTACCTTTGTATAGATGCAGAGTCCTTCTGTGTGGACCTGTGCTCCAGGGTTGGTTTGTGTTACCTTTGTATAGATGCAGAGTCCTTCTGTGCGGACCTGTGCTCCAGGGTTGGTTTGTGTGACCTTTGTATAGATGCAGAGTCCTTCTGTGCGGACCTGTGCTCCAGGGTTGGATTGTGTTACCTTTGTATAGATGCAGAGTCCTTCTGTGTGGACCTGTGCTCCAGGGTTGGATTGTGTTACCTTTGTATTGATGCAGAGTCCTTCTGTGTGGACCTGTGCGCCAGGGTTGGTTTGTGTTACCTTTGTATTGATGCAGAGTCCTTCTGTGTGGACCTGTGCTCCAGGGTTGGTTTGTGTTACCTTTGTATAGATGCAGAGTCCTTCTCTGTGGACCTGTGCTCCAGTGCTGGTTTGCGTTACCTTTGTATAGATGCAGAGTCCTTCTGTGTGGACCTGTGCGCCAGGGTTGGTTTGTGTTACCTTTGTATTGATGCAGAGTCCTTCTGTGTGGACCTGTGCTCCAGGGTCGGTTTGTGTTACCTTTGTATAGATGCAGAGTCCGTCTGTGTGGACCTGTGCGCCAGGGTTGGTTTGTGTGACCTTTGTATAGATGCAGAGTCCTTCTGTGTGGACCTGTGCTCCAGGGTCGGTTTGTGTTACCTTTGTATAAATGCAGAGTCCTTCTGTGCGGACCTGTGCTCCAGGGTTGGTTTGTGTGACCTTTGTATAGATGCAGAGTCCTTCTGTGTGGACCTGTGCGCCAGGGTTGGATTGTGTTACCTTTGTATAGATGCAGAGTCCTTCTGTGTGAACCTGTGCGCCAGGGTTGGTTTGTGTTACCTTTGTATAGATGCAGAGTCCTTCTGTGTGGACCTGTGCGCCAGGGTTGGTTTGTGTTACCTTTGTATATATGCAAAGTCCTTCTGTGTGGCTCTGTGCACCAGGGTTGGTTTGTGTTACCTTTGTATTGATGCAGAGTCCTTCCGTGTGGACCTGTGCTCCAGTGCTGGTTTGCGTTACCTTTGTATAGATGCAGAGTCCTTCTGTGTCGACCTGTGCGCCAGGGTTGGTTTGTGTTATCTTTGTATAGATGCAGAGTCCTTCTGTGTGAACCTGTGCGCCAGGGTTGGTTTGTGTTACCTTTGTATTGATGCAGAGTCCTTCCGTGTGGACCTGTGCTCCAGTGCTGGTTTGCGTTACCTTTGTATAGATGCAGAGTCCTTCTGTGTGTACCTGTGCTCCAGGGTTGGATTGTGTTACCTTTGTATAGATGCAGAGTCCTTCTGTGCGGACCTGTGCTCCAGGGCTGGTTTGTGTTACCTTTGTATAGATGCAGAGTCCGTCTGTGTGGACCTGTGCGCCAGGGTTGGTTTGTGTTACCTTTGTATAGATGCAGAGTCCGTCTGTGTGGACCTGTGCTCCAGGGTTGGTTTGTGTTACCTCTGTATTGATGCAGAGCCCTTCTGTGCGGACCTGTGTGCCAGGGTTGGTTTGTGTTACCTTTGTATAGACGCAGAGTCCTTCTGTGTGAACCTGTGCGCCAGGGTTGGTTTGTGTTACCTTTGTATTGATGCAGAGTCCTTCTGTGTGGACCCGTGCTCCAGTGCTGGTTTGCGTTACCTTTGTATAGATGCAGAGTCCTTCTGTGTGGACCTGTGCTCCAGGGTTGGTTTGTGTTACCTTTGTATAGATGCAGAGTCCTTCTGTGCGGACCTGTGCTCCAGGGTTGGTTTGTGTGACCTTTGTATTGATGCAGAGTCCTTCTGTGTGGCTCTGTGCGCCAGGGTTGGATTGTGTTACCTTTGTATAGATGCAGAGTCCTTCTGTGTGGACCTGTGCTCCAGTGCTGGTTTGTGTTACCTTTGTATTGATGCAGAGTCCTTCTGTGTGGACCTGTGCTCCAGGGTTGGGTTGTGTTACCTTTGTATAGATGCAGAGTCCTTCTGTGTGGACCTGTGCTCCAGGGTTGGGTTGTGTTACCTTTGTATAGATGCAGAGTCCTTCTGTGTGGACCTGTGCTCCAGGGTTGGGTTGTGTTACCTTTGTATAGATGCAGAGTCCTTCTGTGTGGACCTGTGCGCCAGGGTTGGTTTGTGTTACCTTTGTATAGATGCAGAGTCCTTCTGTGTGGACCTGTGCTCCAGGGTTGGGTTGTGTTACCTTTGTATAGATGCAGAGTCCTTCTGTGTGGACCTGTGCGCCAGGGTTGGTTTGTGTGACCTTTGTATTGATGCAGAGTCCTTCTGTGTGGACCTGTGCTCCAGGGTTGGGTTGTGTTACCTTTGTATAGATGCAGAGTCCTTCTGTGTGGACCTGTGCGCCAGGGTTGGTTTGTGTTACCTTTGTATTGATGCAGAGTCCTTCTGTGTGAACCTGTGCGCCAGGGTTGGTTTGTGTTACCTTTGTATTGATGCAGAGTCCTTCTGTGTGGCTCTGTGCGCCAGGGTTGGTTTGTGTTACCTTTGTATGGATGCAGAGTCCTTCTGTGTGGACCTGTGCTCCAGGGTTGGATTGTGTTACCTTTGTATAGATGCAGAGTCCTTCTGTGTGGACCTGTGCTCCAGGGTTGGATTGTGTTACCTTTGTATAGATACAGAGTCCTTCCGTGTGGACCTGTGAGCCAGGGTTGGTTTGTGTTACCTTTGTATAGATGCAGAGTCCTTCTGTGTGGACCTGCGCTCCAGGGTTGGATTGTGTTACCTTTGTATAGATGCAGAGTCCTTCTGTGTGGACCTGTGCTCCAGTGCTGGTTTGTGTTACCTTTGTATAGATGCAGAGTCCTTCTGTGTCGACCTGTGCTCCAGGGTTGGTTTGTGTTACCTTTGTATTGATGCAGAGTCCTTCTGTGTGGACCTGTGCGCCAGGGTTGGTTTGTGCTACCTTTGTATAGATGCAGAGTCCTTCTGTGTGGACCTGTGCGCCAGGGTTGGTTTGTGCTACCTTTGTATAGATGCAGAGTCCTTCTGTGTGGACCTGTGCGCCAGGGCTGGTTTGCGTTACCTTTGTATAGATGCAGAGTCCTTCTGTGTGGACCTGTGCTCCAGGGTTGGATTGTGTTACCTTTGTATAGATGCAGAGTCCTTCTGTGTGGACCTGTGCTCCAGGGTTGGTTTGTGTTACCTTTGTATTGATGCAGAGTCCTTCTGTGTGGACCTGTGCTCCAGGGTTGGATTGTGTTACCTTTGTATAGATGCAGAGTCCTTCTGTGTGGACCTGCGCTCCAGGGTTGGATTGTGTTACCTTTGTATAGATGCAGAGTCCTTCTGTGTGGACCTGTGCACCAGGGTTGGTTTGTGTTCCCTTTGTATTGATGCAGAGTCCTTCTGTATGGACCTGTGCGCCAGGGTTGGATTGTGTTACCTTTGTATTGATGCAGAGTCCTTCCGTGTGGACCTGTGAGCCAGGGTTGGTTTGTGTTACCTTTGTATTGATGCAGAGTCCTTCTGTGTGGACCTGTGCTCCAGGGTTGGATTGTGTTACCTTTGTATAGATGCAGAGTCCTTCTGTGTGGACCTGTGCGCCAGGGTTGGTTTGCGTTACCTTTGTATAGATGCAGAGTCCTTCTGTGTGGACCTGTGCTCCAGGGTTGGTTTGTGTGACCTTTGTATTGATGCAGAGTCCTTCTGTGTGGACCTGCGCTCCAGGGTTGGATTGTGTTACCTTTGTATAGATGCAGAGTCCTTCTGTGTGGCTCTGTGCACCAGGGTTGGTTTGTGTTACCTTTGTATAGATGCAGAGTCCTTCTGTGTGGACCTGTGCACCAGGGTTGGTTTGTGTGACCTTTGTATAGATGCAGAGTCCTTCTGTGTGGACCTGTGCTCCAGGGTTGGTTTGTGTTACCTTTGTATTGATGCAGAGTCCTTCTGTGTCGACCTGTGCTCCAGGGCTGGTTTGTGTTACCTTTGTATAGATGCAGAGTCCTTCTGTGTGGACCTGTGCTCCAGGGTTGGTTTGTGTGACCTTTGTATAGATGCAGAGTCCTTCTGTGTGGACCTGTGCTCCAGGGTTGGTTTGTGTTACCTTTGTATAGATGCAGAGTCCTTCTGTGTGGACCTGTGCTCCAGGGTCGGTTTGTGTTACCTTTGTATAGATGCAGAGTCCTTCTGTGCGGACCTGTGCTCCAGGGTTGGTTTGTGTGACCTTTGTATAGATGCAGAGTCCTTCTGTGTGGACCTGTGCTCCAGGGTTGGTTTGTGTTACCTTTGTATAGATGCAGAGTCCTTCTGTGTGGACCTGTGCTCCAGGGTTGGTTTGTGTTACCTTTGTATAGATGCAGAGTCCTTCTGTGCGGACCTGTGCTCCAGGGTTGGTTTGTGTGACCTTTGTATTGATGCAGAGTCCTTCTGTGTGGCTCTGTGCGCCAGGGTTGGTTTGTGTTACCTTTGTATAGATGCAGAGTCCTTCTGTGCGGACCTGTGCTCCAGGGTTGGTTTGTGTGACCTTTGTATTGATGCAGAGTCCTTCTGTGTGTACCTGTGCTCCAGTGCTGGTTTGCGTTACCTTTGTATAGATGCAGAGTCCTTCTGTGCGGACCTGTGCGCCAGGGTTAGTTTGTGTTACCTTTGTATAGATGCAGAGTCCTTCTGTGTGGACCTGTGCTCCAGGGTTGGTTTGTGTTACCTTTGTATAGATGCAGAGTCCTTCTGTGTGGACCTGTGCTCCAGTGCTGGTTTGTGTTACCTTTGTATTGATGCAGAGTCCTTCTGTGTGGACCTGTGCTCCAGGGTTGGTTTGTGTTACCTTTGTATAGATGCAGAGTCCTTCTGTGTGGACCTGTGCACCAGTGCTGGTTTGTGTTACCTTTGTATTGATGCAGAGTCCTTCTGTGCGGACCTGTGCTCCAGGGCTGGTTTGTGTTACCTTTGTATTGATGCAGAGTCCTTCCGTGTGGACCTGTGAGCCAGGGTTGGTTTGTGTTACCTTTGTATTGATGCAGAGTCCTTCTGTGTGGACCTGTGCTCCAGTGCTGGTTTGCGTTACCTTTGTATAGATGCAGAGTCCTTCTGTGTGTACCTGTGCTCCAGGGTTGGTTTGTGTTACCTTTGTATAGATGCAGAGTCCTTCTGTGTGGACCTGTGCTCCAGGGTTGGTTTGTGTGACCTTTGTATTGATGCAGAGTCCGTCTGTGTGGACCTGTGCTCCAGGGTTGGTTTGTGTGACCTTTGTATTGATGCAGAGTCCTTCTGTGTCGACCTGTGCTCCAGGGTTGGTTTGCGTTACCTTTGTATAGATGCAGAGTCCTTCTGTGTGGACCTGTGCTCCAGGGTTGGTTTGTGTGACCTTTGTATTGATGCAGAGTCCGTCTGTGTGGACCTGTGCTCCAGGGTTGGTTTGTGTTACCTTTGTATAGACGCAGAGTCCTTCTGTGTGAACCTGTGCGCCAGGGTTGGTTTGTGTTACCTTTGTATTGATGCAGAGTCCTTCTGTGTGGACCTGTGCTCCAGGATTGGTTTGTGTTACCTTTGTATAGATGCAGAGTCCTTCTGTGTGGACCTGTGCGCCAGGGTTGGTTTGTGTTACCTTTGTATAGATGCAGAGTCCGTCTGTGTGGACCTGTGCGCCAGGGTTGGTTTGTGTTACCTTTGTATTGATGCAGAGTCCTTCTGTGTGGACCTGTGCTCCAGGGTCGGTTTGTGTTACCTTTGTATAGATGCAGAGTCCGTCTGTGTGGACCTGTGCGCCAGGGTTGGTTTGTGTTACCTTTGTATAGATGCAGAGTCCGTCTGTTTGGACCTGTGCGCCAGGGTTGGTTTGTGTTACCTTTGTATTGATGCAGAGTCCTTCTGTGTGGACCTGTGCTCCAGGGTCGGTTTGTGTTACCTTTGTATAGATGCAGAGTCCGTCTGTGTGGACCTGTGCTCCAGGGTTGGTTTGTGTGACCTTTGTATTGATGCAGAGTCCTTCTGTGTGGACCTGTGCTCCAGGGTTGGTTTGTGTTACCTTTGTATAGATGCAGAGTCCTTTTGTGTGGACCTGTGCACCAGGATTGGTTTGTGTTACCTTTGTATTAATGCAGAGTCCTTCTGTGTGGCTCTGTGCACCAGGGTTGGTTTGTGTTCCCTTTGTATTGATGCAGAGTCCTTCTGTGTGGACCTGTGCGCCAGGGTTAGTTTGTGTTACCTTTGTATAGATGCAGAGTCCTTCTGTGTGGACCTGTGCTCCAGTGCTGGTTTGCGTTACCTTTGTATAGATGCAGAGTCCTTCTGTGCGGACCTGTGCGCCAGGGTTAGTTTGTGTTACCTTTGTATAGATGCAGAGTCCTTCTGTGTGTACCTGTGCTCCAGGGTTGGTTTGTGTTACCTTTGTATTGATGCAGAGTCCTTCTGTGTGGACCTGTTCTCCAGGGTTGGTTTGTGTTACCTTTGTATTGATGCAGAGTCCTTCTGTGTGGACCTGTGCTCCAGGGTTGGTTTGTGTGACCTTTGTATAGATGCAGAGTGCTTCTGTGTGGACCTGTGCGCCAGGGTTGGTTTGTGTTACCTTTGTATATATGCAAAGTCCTTCTGTGTGGCTCTGTGCACCAGGGTTGGTTTGTGTGACCTTTGTATTGATGCAGAGTCCTTCTGTGTGGACCTGTGCTCCAGTGCTGGTTTGTGTTACCTTTGTATTGATGCAGAGTCCTTCCGTGTGGACCTGTGCTCCAGTGCTGGTTTGCGTTACCTTTGTATAGATGCAGAGTCCTTCTGTGTGGACCTGTGCTCCAGGGTTGGTTTGTGTGACCTTTGTATTGATGCAGAGTCCTTCTGTGTGGACCTGTGCTCCAGTGCTGGTTTGTGTTACCTTTGTATTGATGCAGAGTCCTTCCGTGTGGACCTGTGCGCCAGGGTTGGTTTGTGTTACCTTTGTATTGATGCAGAGTCCTTCTGTGTGGACCTGTGCTCCAGGGTTGGTTTGTGTTACCTTTGTATAGATGCAGAGTCCTTCTGTGTGGACCTGTGCTCCAGGGTTGGATTGTGTTACCTTTGTATAGATGCAGAGTCCTTCTGTGTGGACCTGTGCTCCAGGGCTGGTTTGTGTTACCTTTGTATAGATGCAGAGTCCTTCTGTGTGGACCTGTGCTCCAGGGTTGGATTGTGTTACCTTTGTATAGATGCAGAGTCCTTCTGTGTGGACCTGTGCTCCAGGGCTGGTTTGTGTTACCTTTGTATAGATGCAGAGTCCTTCTGTGTGGACCTGTGCTCCAGGGTTGGATTGTGTTACCTTTGTATAGATGCAGAGTCCTTCTGTGTGGACCTGTGCTCCAGGGCTGGTTTGTGTTACCTTTGTATTGATGCAGAGTCCTTCTGTGTGGACCTGCGCTCCAGGGTTGGGTTGTGTTACCTTTGTATAGATGCAGAGTCCGTCTGTGTGGACCTGTGCGCCAGGGTTGGATTGTGTTACCTTTGTATTGATGCAGAGTCCTTCTGTGTGGACCTGTGCGCCAGGGTTGGTTTGTGTTACCTTTGTATAGATGCAGAGTCCTTTTGTGTGGACCTGCGCTCCAGGGTTGGATTGTGTTACCTTTGTATTGATGCAGAGTCCTTCTGTGTGGACCTGCGCTCCAGGGTTGGGTTGTGTTACCTTTGTATAGATGCAGAGTCCGTCTGTGTGGACCTGTGCGCCAGGGTTGGTTTGTGTTACCTTTGTATTGATGCAGAGTCCGTCTGTGTGGACCTGTGCGCCAGGGTTGGTTTGTGTTACCTTTGTATAGATGCAGAGTCCTTCTGTGTGGACCTGTGCGCCAGGGTTGGTTTGTGTTACCTTTGTATATATGCAGAGTCCTTCTGTGTGGACCTGTGCGCCAGGGTTGGTTTGTGTTACCTTTGTATTGATGCAGAGTCCTTCTGTGTGGACCTGTGCTCCAGGGTTGGTTTGTGTTACCTTTGTATAGATGCAGAGTCCTTCTGTGTGGACCTGTGCGCCAGGGTTTGTTTGCGTTACCTTTGTATTGATGCACAGTCCTTCTGTGTGGACCTGTGCGCCAGGGTTTGTTTGCGTTACCTTTGTATTGATGCACAGTCCTTCTGTGTCGACTTGTGCGTCAGGGTTGGTTTGTGTTACCTTTGTATTGATGCAGAGTCCTTCTGTGTGGACCTGTGCTCCAGGGTCGGTTTGTGTTACCTTTGTATAGATGCAGAGTCCTTCTGTGTGGACCTGTGCTCCAGGGTTGGATTGTGTTACCTTTGTATTGATGCAGAGTCCTTCTGTGTGGACCTGTGCACCAGGGTTGGTTTGTGTTACCTTTGTATAGATGCAGAGTCCTTCTGTGTGGACCTGTGCACCAGGGTTGGTTTGTGTTACCTTTGTATAGATGCAGAGTCCTTCTGTGTGGACCTGTGCTCCAGGGTTGGATTGTGTTACCTTTGTATAGATGCAGAGTCCTTCTGTGTGGACCTGTGCTCCAGGGTTGGTTTGTGTGACCTTTGTATTGATGCAGAGTCCTTCTGTGTGGACCTGTGCTCCAGGGTTGGTTGGTGTTACCTTTGTATTGATGCAGAGTCCTTCTGTGCGGACCTGTGCTCCAGGGTTGGATTGTGTTACCTTTGTATTGATGCAGAGTCCTTCTGTGTGGACCTGTGCTCCAGGGTTGGATTGTGTTACCTTTGTATTGATGCAGAGTCCTTCCGTGTGGACCTGTGAGCCAGGGTTGGTTTGTGTTACCTTTGTATTGATGCAGAGTCCTTCTGTGTGGACCTGTGCTCCAGGGTTGGATTGTGTTACCTTTGTATAGATGCAGAGTCCTTCTGTGTGGACCTGTGCTCCAGGGCTGGTTTGTGTTACCTTTGTATAGATGCAGAGTCCTTCTGTGTGGACCTGTGCTCCAGGGTTGGTTTGTGTTACCTTTGTATAGATGCAGAGTCCTTCTGTGTGGACCTGTGCTCCAGGGTTGGATTGTGTTACCTTTGTATAGATGCAGAGTCCTTCTGTGTGGACCTGTGCTCCAGGGCTGGTTTGTGTTACCTTTGTATAGATGCAGAGTCCTTCTGTGTGGACCTGTGCTCCAGGGTTGGTTTGTGTTACCTTTGTATAGATGCAGAGTCCTTCTGTGTGGACCTGCGCTCCAGGGTTGGATTGTGTTACCTTTGTATAGATGCAGAGTCCTTCTGTGTGGACCTGTGCTCCAGGGTTGGATTGTGTTACCTTTGTATAGATGCAGAGTCCTTCTGTGTGGACCTGTGCTCCAGGGTTGGTTTGTGTGACCTTTGTATTGATGCAGAGTCCTTCTGTGTGGACCTGAGCTCCAGGGTTGGTTGGTGTTACCTTTGTATTGATGCAGAGTCCTTCTGTGCGGACCTGTGCTCCAGGGTTGGATTGTGTTACCTTTGTATTGATGCAGAGTCCTTCTGTGTGGACCTGTGCTCCAGGGTTGGATTGTGTTACCTTTGTATTGATGCAGAGTCCTTCCGTGTGGACCTGTGAGCCAGGGTTGGTTTGTGTTACCTTTGTATTGATGCAGAGTCCTTCTGTGTGGACCTGTGCTCCAGGGTTGGATTGTGTTACCTTTGTATAGATGCAGAGTCCTTCTGTGTGGACCTGTGCTCCAGGGCTGGTTTGTGTTACCTTTGTATAGATGCAGAGTCCTTCTGTGTGGACCTGTGCTCCAGGGTTGGTTTGTGTTACCTTTGTATAGATGCAGAGTCCTTCTGTGTGGACCTGTGCTCCAGGGTTGGATTGTGTTACCTTTGTATAGATGCAGAGTCCTTCTGTGTGGACCTGTGCTCCAGGGCTAGTTTGTGTTACCTTTGTATAGATGCAGAGTCCTTCTGTGTGGACCTGTGCTCCAGGGTTGGTTTGTGTTACCTTTGTATAGATGCAGAGTCCTTCTGTGTGGACCTGCGCTCCAGGGTTGGATTGTGTTACCTTTGTATAGATGCAGAGTCCTTCTGTGTGGACCTGCGCTCCAGGGTTGGATTGTGTTACCTTTGTATAGATGCAGAGTCCGTCTGTGTGGACCTGTGCACCAGGGTTGGTTTGTGTTCCCTTTGTATTGATGCAGAGTCCTTCTGTATGGACCTGTGCGCCAGGGTCGGTTTGTGTTCCCTTTGTATTGATGCAGAGTCCTTCTGTGTGGACCTGTGCGCCAGGGTTGGTTTGTGTTACCTTTGTATTGATGCAGAGTCCTTCTGTGTGGACCTGTGCACCAGGGTTGGTTTGTGTTACCTTTGTATAGATGCAGAGTCCTTCTGTGTGGACCTGTGCACCAGGGTTGGTTTGTGTTACCTTTGTATAGATGCAGAGTCCTTCTGTGTGGACCTGTGCTCCAGGGTTGGATTGTGTTACCTTTGTATAGATGCAGAGTCCTTCTGTGTGGACCTGTGCTCCAGGGTTGGTTTGTGTGACCTTTGTATTGATGCAGAGTCCTTCTGTGCGGACCTGTGCTCCAGGGTTGGATTGTGTTACCTTTGTATTGATGCAGAGTCCTTCTGTGTGGACCTGTGCTCCAGGGTTGGATTGTGTTACCTTTGTATTGATGCAGAGTCCTTCTGTGTGGACCTGTGCTCCAGTGCTGGTTTGCGTTACCTTTGTATAGATGCAGAGTCCTTCTGTGTGGACCTGTGCGCCAGGGTTGGTTTGTGTTACCTTTGTATAGATGCAGAGTCCTTCTGTGTGGACCTGTGCTCCAGGGTTGGTTTGTGTTACCTTTGTATAGATGCAGAGTCCTTCTGTGTGGACCTGTGCTCCAGGGTTGGATTGTGTTACCTTTGTATAGATGCAGAGTCCTTCTGTGTGGACCTGTGCTCCAGGGTTGGTTTGTGTGACCTTTGTATTGATGCAGAGTCCTTCTGTGCGGACCTGTGCTCCAGGGTTGGATTGTGTTACCTTTGTATTGATGCAGAGTCCTTCTGTGTGGACCTGTGCTCCAGGGTTGGATTGTGTTACCTTTGTATTGATGCAGAGTCCTTCTGTGTGGACCTGTGCTCCAGTGCTGGTTTGCGTTACCTTTGTATAGATGCAGAGTCCTTCTGTGTGGACCTGTGCGCCAGGGTTGGTTTGTGTTACCTTTGTATAGATGCAGAGTCCTTCTGTGTGGACCTGTGCTCCAGGGTTGGGTTGTGTTACCTTTGTATTGATGCAGAGTCCTTCTGTGTGGACCTGTGCTCCAGGGTTGGTTTGTGTGACCTTTGTATTGATGCAGAGTCCTTCTGTGTGGACCTGTGCTCCAGTGCTGGTTTGCGTTACCTTTGTATAGATGCAGAGTCCGTCTGTGTGGACCTGTGCGCCAGGGTTGGTTTGTGTTACCTTTGTATAGATGCAGAGTCCTTCTGTGTGGACCTGTGCGCCAGGGTTGGTTTGTGTTACCTTTGTATATATGCAGAGTCCTTCTGTGTGGACCTGTGCGCCAGGGTTGGTTTGTGTTACCTTTGTATAGATGCAGAGTCCTTCCGTGTGGACCTGTGAGCCAGGGTTGGTTTGTGTTACCTTTGTATTGATGCAGAGTCCTTCTGTGTGGACCTGTGCTCCAGGGTTGGTTTGTGTTACCTTTGTATTGATGCAGAGTCCTTCTGTGTGGACCTGTGCGCCAGGGTTGGTTTGTGTTACCTTTGTATAGATGCAGAGTCCTTCTGTGTGGACCTGCGCTCCAGGGTTGGATTGTGTTACCTTTGTATAGATGCAGAGTCCTTCTGTGTGGACCTGTGCTCCAGGGTTGGTTTGTGTTACCTTTGTATAGATGCAGAGTCCTTCTGTGTGGACCTGTGCTCCAGTGCTGGTTTGCGTTACCTTTGTATAGATGCAGAGTCCGTCTGTGTGGACCTGTGCGCCAGGGTTAGTTTGTGTTACCTTTGTATAGATGCAGAGTCCTTCTGTGTGGACCTGTGCTCCAGGGTTGGTTTGTGTTACCTTTGTATTGATGCAGAGTCCTTCTGTGTGGACCTGTTCTCCAGGGTTGGTTTGTGTTACCTTTGTATTGATGCAGAGTCCTTCTGTGTGGACCTGTGCACCAGGGTTGGTTTGTGTGACCTTTGTATTGATGCAGAGTCCTTCTGTGTGGACCTGTGCTCCAGTGCTGGTTTGTGTTACCTTTGTATTGATGCAGAGTCCTTCCGTGTGGACCTGTGCTCCAGGGCTGGTTTGTGTTACCTTTGTATTGATGCAGAGTCCTTCTGTGTGGACCTGTGCTCCAGTGCTGGTTTGCGTTACCTTTGTATAGATGCAGAGTCCTTCTGTGTGGACCTGTGCTCCAGGGTTGGTTTGTGTGACCTTTGTATTGATGCAGAGTCCTTCTGTGTGGACCTGTGCGCCAGGGCTGGTTTGCGTTACCTTTGTATAGATGCAGAGTCCTTCTGTGTGGACCTGTGCTCCAGGGTTGGTTTGTGTGACCTTTGTATTGATGCAGAGTCCTTCTGTGTGGACCTGTGCTCCAGTGCTGGTTTGTGTTACCTTTGTATTGATGCAGAGTCCTTCCGTGTGGACCTGTGCGCCAGGGTTGGTTTGTGTTACCTTTGTATTGATGCAGAGTCCTTCTGTGTGGACCTGTGCTCCAGGGCTGGTTTGTGTTACCTTTGTATAGATGCAGAGTCCTTCTGTGTGGACCTGTGCTCCAGGGTTGGATTGTGTTACCTTTGTATAGATGCAGAGTCCTTCTGTGTGGACCTGTGCTCCAGGGTTGGATTGTGTTACCTTTGTATAGATGCAGAGTCCTTCTGTGTGGACCTGTGCTCCAGGGTTGGATTGTGTTACCTTTGTATTGATGCAGAGTCCTTCTGTGTGGACCTGTGCTCCAGTGCTGGTTTGTGTTACCTTTGTATTGATGCAGAGTCCTTCCGTGTGGACCTGTGCTCCAGGGTCGGTTTGTGTTACCTTTGTATTGATGCAGAGTCCTTCTGTGTGGACCTGTGCTCCAGTGCTGGTTTGTGTTACCTTTGTATTGATGCAGAGTCCTTCCGTGTGGACCTGTGCTCCAGTGCTGGTTTGCGTTACCTTTGTATAGATGCAGAGTCCTTCTGTGTGGACCTGTGCGCCAGGGTTGGTTTGTGTTACCTTTGTATTGATGCAGAGTCCTTCTGTGTGGACCTGTGCTCCAGGGTTGGTTTGTGTGACCTTTGTATTGATGCAGAGTCCTTCTGTGTGGACCTGTGCGCCAGGGTCGGTTTGTGTTACCTTTGTATAGATGCAGAGTCCGTCTGTGTGGACCTGTGCGCCAGGGTTAGTTTGTGTTACCTTTGTATAGATGCAGAGTCCTTCTGTGTGGACCTGTGCTCCAGTGCTGGTTTGCGTTACCTTTGTATAGATGCAGAGTCCTTCTGTGTGGACCTGTGCTCCAGGGCTGGTTTGTGTTACCTTTGTATAGATGCAGAGTCCTTCTGTGTGGACCTGTGCTCCAGGGTTGGATTGTGTTACCTTTGTATAGATGCAGAGTCCTTCTGTGTGGACCTGTGCTCCAGGGTTGGTTTGTGTGACCTTTGTATTGATGCAGAGTCCTTCTGTGCGGACCTGTGCTCCAGGGTTGGATTGTGTTACCTTTGTATTGATGCAGAGTCCTTCTGTGTGGACCTGTGCTCCAGGGTTGGATTGTGTTACCTTTGTATTGATGCAGAGTCCTTCTGTGTGGACCTGTGCTCCAGTGCTGGTTTGCGTTACCTTTGTATAGATGCAGAGTCCTTCTGTGTGGACCTGTGCGCCAGGGTTGGTTTGTGTTACCTTTGTATAGATGCAGAGTCCTTCTGTGTGGACCTGTGCTCCAGGGTTGGGTTGTGTTACCTTTGTATTGATGCAGAGTCCTTCTGTGTGGACCTGTGCTCCAGGGTTGGTTTGTGTGACCTTTGTATTGATGCAGAGTCCTTCTGTGTGGACCTGTGCTCCAGTGCTGGTTTGCGTTACCTTTGTATAGATGCAGAGTCCGTCTGTGTGGACCTGTGCGCCAGGGTTGGTTTGTGTTACCTTTGTATAGATGCAGAGTCCTTCTGTGTGGACCTGTGCGCCAGGGTTGGTTTGTGTTACCTTTGTATATATGCAGAGTCCTTCTGTGTGGACCTGTGCGCCAGGGTTGGTTTGTGTTACCTTTGTATAGATGCAGAGTCCTTCCGTGTGGACCTGTGAGCCAGGGTTGGTTTGTGTTACCTTTGTATTGATGCAGAGTCCTTCTGTGTGGACCTGTGCTCCAGGGTTGGTTTGTGTTACCTTTGTATTGATGCAGAGTCCTTCTGTGTGGACCTGTGCGCCAGGGTTGGTTTGTGTTACCTTTGTATAGATGCAGAGTCCTTCTGTGTGGACCTGCGCTCCAGGGTTGGATTGTGTTACCTTTGTATAGATGCAGAGTCCTTCTGTGTGGACCTGTGCTCCAGGGTTGGTTTGTGTTACCTTTGTATAGATGCAGAGTCCTTCTGTGTGGACCTGTGCTCCAGTGCTGGTTTGCGTTACCTTTGTATAGATGCAGAGTCCGTCTGTGTGGACCTGTGCGCCAGGGTTAGTTTGTGTTACCTTTGTATAGATGCAGAGTCCTTCTGTGTGGACCTGTGCTCCAGGGTTGGTTTGTGTTACCTTTGTATTGATGCAGAGTCCTTCTGTGTGGACCTGTTCTCCAGGGTTGGTTTGTGTTACCTTTGTATTGATGCAGAGTCCTTCTGTGTGGACCTGTGCACCAGGGTTGGTTTGTGTGACCTTTGTATTGATGCAGAGTCCTTCTGTGTGGACCTGTGCTCCAGTGCTGGTTTGTGTTACCTTTGTATTGATGCAGAGTCCTTCCGTGTGGACCTGTGCTCCAGGGCTGGTTTGTGTTACCTTTGTATTGATGCAGAGTCCTTCTGTGTGGACCTGTGCTCCAGTGCTGGTTTGCGTTACCTTTGTATAGATGCAGAGTCCTTCTGTGTGGACCTGTGCTCCAGGGTTGGTTTGTGTGACCTTTGTATTGATGCAGAGTCCTTCTGTGTGGACCTGTGCGCCAGGGCTAGTTTGCGTTACCTTTGTATAGATGCAGAGTCCTTCTGTGTGGACCTGTGCTCCAGGGTTGGTTTGTGTGACCTTTGTATTGATGCAGAGTCCTTCTGTGTGGACCTGTGCTCCAGTGCTGGTTTGTGTTACCTTTGTATTGATGCAGAGTCCTTCCGTGTGGACCTGTGCGCCAGGGTTGGTTTGTGTTACCTTTGTATTGATGCAGAGTCCTTCTGTGTGGACCTGTGCTCCAGGGCTGGTTTGTGTTACCTTTGTATAGATGCAGAGTCCTTCTGTGTGGACCTGTGCTCCAGGGTTGGATTGTGTTACCTTTGTATAGATGCAGAGTCCTTCTGTGTGGACCTGTGCTCCAGGGTTGGATTGTGTTACCTTTGTATAGATGCAGAGTCCTTCTGTGTGGACCTGTGCTCCAGGGTTGGATTGTGTTACCTTTGTATTGATGCAGAGTCCTTCTGTGTGGACCTGTGCTCCAGTGCTGGTTTGTGTTACCTTTGTATTGATGCAGAGTCCTTCCGTGTGGACCTGTGCTCCAGGGTCGGTTTGTGTTACCTTTGTATTGATGCAGAGTCCTTCTGTGTGGACCTGTGCTCCAGTGCTGGTTTGTGTTACCTTTGTATTGATGCAGAGTCCTTCCGTGTGGACCTGTGCTCCAGTGCTGGTTTGCGTTACCTTTGTATAGATGCAGAGTCCTTCTGTGTGGACCTGTGCGCCAGGGTTGGTTTGTGTTACCTTTGTATTGATGCAGAGTCCTTCTGTGTGGACCTGTGCTCCAGGGTTGGTTTGTGTGACCTTTGTATTGATGCAGAGTCCTTCTGTGTGGACCTGTGCGCCAGGGTCGGTTTGTGTTACCTTTGTATAGATGCAGAGTCCGTCTGTGTGGACCTGTGCGCCAGGGTTAGTTTGTGTTACCTTTGTATAGATGCAGAGTCCTTCTGTGTGGACCTGTGCTCCAGTGCTGGTTTGCGTTACCTTTGTATAGATGCAGAGTCCTTCTGTGTGGACCTGTGCTCCAGGGCTGGTTTGTGTTACCTTTGTATAGATGCAGAGTCCTTCTGTGTGGACCTGTGCTCCAGGGTTGGATTGTGTTACCTTTGTATAGATGCAGAGTCCTTCTGTGTGGACCTGTGCTCCAGGGTTGGTTTGTGTTACCTTTGTATTGATGCAGAGTCCTTCTGTGTGGACCTGTGCTCCAGGGCTGGTTTGTGTTACCTTTGTATAGATGCAGAGTCCTTCTGTGTGGACCTGTGCTCCAGGGTTGGTTTGTGTTACCTTTGTATAGATGCAGAGTCCTTCTGTGTGGACCTGTGCTCCAGGGCTGGTTTGTGTTACCTTTGTATAGATGCAGAGTCCTTCTGTGTGGACCTGTGCTCCAGGGTTGGATTGTGTTACCTTTGTATAGATGCAGAGTCCTTCTGTGTGGACCTGTGCTCCAGGGTTGGATTGTGTTACCTTTGTATAGATGCAGAGTCCTTCTGTGCGGACCTGTGCTCCAGGGCAGGTTTGTGTTACCTTTGTATTGAAGCAGAGTCCTTCTGTGCGGACCTGTGCGCCAGGGTTGGTTTGTGTTACCTTTGTATAGATGCAGAGTCCGTCTGTGTGGACCTGTGCTCCAGGGTTGGTTTGTGTTACCTTTGCATTGATGCAGAGTCCTTCTGTGTGGACCTGTGCGCCAGGGTTGGTTTGTGTTACCTTTGTATTGATGCAGAGTCCTTCTGTGTGGACCTGTGCTCCAGGGTTGGTTTGTGTGACCTTTGTATTGATGCAGAGTCCTTCTGTGTGGACCTGTGCGCCAGGGTTGGTTTGTGTTACCTTTGTATTGATGCAAAGTCCTTCTCTGTGGACCTGTGCTCCAGTGCTGGTTTGCGTTACCTTTGTATAGATGCAGAGTCCTTCTCTGTGGACCTGTGCTCCAGGGTTGGTTTGTGTTACCTTTGTATTGATGCAGAGTCCTTCTGTGTGGACCTGTGCGCCAGGGTTGGTTTGTGTTACCTTTGCATTGATGCAGAGTCCTTCTGTGTGGACCTGTGCGCCAGGGTTGGTTTGTGTTACCTTTGTATAGATGCAGAGTCCTTCTGTGTGGACCTGTGCTCCAGGGTTGGTTTGTGTGACCTTTGTATTGATGCAGAGTCCTTCTGTGTGGACCTGTGCTCCAGGGTTGGTTTGTGTTACCTTTGTATTGATGCAGAGTCCTTCTGTGTGGACCTGTGCTCCAGTGCTGGTTTGCGTTACCTTTGTATAGATGCAGAGTCCTTCTGTGTGGACCTGTGCGCCAGGGTTGGTTTGCATTACCTTTGTATAGATGCAGAGTCCGTCTGTGTGGACCTGTGCGCTAGGGTTGGGTTGTGTTACCTTTGTATTGATGCAGAGTCCTTCTGTGTGGACCTGTGCGCCAGGGTTGGGTTGTGTGACCTTTGTATAGATGCAGAGTCCTTCTGTGTGGACCTGTGCTCCAGGGTTGGATTGTGTTACCTTTGTATTGATGCAGAGTCCTACTGTGTGGACCTGTGCGCCAGGGTTGGGTTGTGTGACCTTTGTATAGATGCAGAGTCCTACTGTGTGGACCTGCGCTCCAGGGTTGGATTGTGTTACCTTTGTATTGATGCAGAGTCCTTCTGTGTGGACCTGTGCTCCAGGGTTGGTTTGTGTTACCTCTGTATTGATGCAGAGTCCTTCTGTGTGGACCTGTGCTCCAGGGTTGGTTTGTGTTACCTCTGTATTGATGCAGAGCCCTTCTGTGCGGACCTGTGTGCCAGGGTTGATTTGTGTTACCTTTGTATAGATGCAGAGTCCTTCTGTGTGGACCTGTGCGCCAGGGTTGGGTTGTGTTACCTTTGTATTGATGCAGAGTCCTTCTGTGTGGACCTGTGCTCCAGGGTTGGTTTGTGTTACCTTTGTATTGATGCAGAGCCCTTCTGTGCGGACCTGTGTGCCAGGGTTGATTTGTGTTACCTTTGTATAGATGCAGAGTCCTTCTGTGTGGACCTGTGCGCCAGGGTTGGGTTGTGTTACCTTTGTATTGATGCAGAGTCCTTCTGTGTGGACCTGTGCTCCAGGGTTGGGTTGTGTTACCTTTGTATAGATGCAGAGTCCTTCTGTGTGGACCTGTGCTCCAGGGTTGGTTTGTGTTACCTCTGTATTGATGCAGAGTCCTTCTGTGTGGACCTGTGCTCCAGGGTTGGTTTGTGTTACCTCTGTATTGATGCAGAGCCCTTCTGTGCGGACCTGTGTGCCAGGGTTGATTTGTGTTACCTTTGTATAGATGCAGAGTCCTTCTGTGTGGACCTGTGCGCCAGGGTTGGGTTGTGTTACCTTTGTATTGATGCAGAGTCCTTCTGTGTGGACCTGTGCTCCAGGGTTGGTTTGTGTTACCTTTGTATTGATGCAGAGCCCTTCTGTGCGGACCTGTGTGCCAGGGTTGATTTGTGTTACCTTTGTATAGATGCAGAGTCCTTCTGTGTGGACCTGTGCGCCAGGGTTGGGTTGTGTTACCTTTGTATTGATGCAGAGTCCTTCTGTGTGGACCTGTGCTCCAGGGTTGGGTTGTGTTACCTTTGTATAGATGCAGAGTCCTTCTGTGCGGACCTGTGTGCCAGGGTTGATTTGTGTTACCTTTGTATTGATGCAGAGCCCTTCTGTGCGGACCTGTGTGCCAGGGTTGATTTGTGTTACCTTTGTATAGATGCAGAGTCCTTCTGTGTGGACCTGTGCGCCAGGGTTGGGTTGTGTTACCTTTGTATTGATGCAGAGTCCTTCTGTGTGGACCTGTGCTCCAGGGTTGGGTTGTGTTACCTTTGTATAGATGCAGAGTCCTTCTGTGTCGACCTGTGCACCAGGGTTGGTTTGTGTTACCTTTGTATTGATGCAGAGTCCTTCTGTGTGGACCTGTGCTCCAGGGTTGGTTTGTGTGACCTTTGTATTGATGCAGAGTCCTTCTGTGTGGACCTGTGCTCCAGGGTTGGTTTGTGTTACCTTTGTATTGATACAGAGTCCTTCTGTGTGGACCTGTGCTCCAGGGTTGGTTTGTGTGACCTTTGTATTGATGCAGAGTCCTTCTGTGTGGACCTGTGCGCCAGGGTTGGTTTGTGTTACCTTTGTATAGATGCAGAGTCCTTCTGTGTGGACCTGTGCGCCAGGGTTGGTTTGTGTTACCTTTGTATTGATGCAGAGTCCTTCTGTGTGGACCTGTGCTCCAGGGTTGGATTGTGTTACCTTTGTATAGATGCAGAGTCCTTCTGTGTGGACCTGTGCTCCAGGGTTGGGTTGTGTTACCTTTGTATAGATGCAGAGTCCTTCTGTGTGGACCTGTGCTCCAGGGTTGGGTTGTGTTACCTTTGTATAGATGCAGAGTCCTTCTGTGTGGACCTGTGCGCCAGGGTTGGTTTGTGTTACCTTTGTATAGATGCAGAGTCCTTCTGTGTGGACCTGTGCTCCAGGGTTGGGTTGTGTTACCTTTGTATAGATGCAGAGTCCTTCTGTGTGGACCTGTGCTCCAGGGTTGGTTTGTGTTACCTTTGTATAGATGCAGAGTCCTTCTGTGTGGACCTGTGCTCCAGGGTTGGGTTGTGTTACCTTTGTATAGATGCAGAGTCCTTCTGTGTGGACCTGTGCTCCAGGGTTGGTTTGTGTTACCTTTGTATAGATGCAGAGTCCTTCTGTGTGGACCTGTGCTCCAGGGTTGGATTGTGTTACCTTTGTATAGATGCAGAGCCCTTCTGTGTGGCTCTGTGCACCAGGGTTGGTTTGTGTTACCTTTGTATAGATGCAGAGCCCGTCTGTGTGGACCTGTGCGCCAGGGTTGGTTTGTGTTACCTTTGTATAGATGCAGAGTCCGTCTGTGTGGCTCTGTGCTCCAGGGTTGGGTTGTGTTACCTTTGTATAGATGCAGAGTCCGTCTGTGTGGACCTGTGCTCCAGGGTTGGGTTGTGTTACCTTTGTATAGATGCAGAGTCCTTCTGTGTGGACCTGTGCTCCAGGGTTGGATTGTGTTACCTTTGTATAGATGCAGAGTCCTTCTGTGTGGACCTGTGCTCCAGGGTTGGTTTGTGTTACCTTTGTATAGATGCAGAGTCCTTCTGTGTCGACCTGTGCTCCAGGGTTGGTTTGTGTGACCTTTGTATTGATGCAGAGTCCTTCTGTGTCGACCTGTGCTCCAGGGTTGGTTTGCGTTACCTTTGTATAGATGCAGAGTCCTTCTGTGTGGACCTGTGCTCCAGGGTTGGTTTGTGTGACCTTTGTATTGATGCAGAGTCCTTCTGTGTCGACCTGTGCTCCAGGGTTGGTTTGCGTTACCTTTGTATAGATGCAGAGTCCTTCTGTGTGGACCTGTGCTCCAGGGTTGGTTTGTGTTACCTTTGTATTGATGCAGAGTCCTTCTGTGTGGACCTGTGCTCCAGGGTTGGTTTGTGTTACCTTTGTATAGATGCAGAGTCCTTCTGTGTGGACCTGTGCGCCAGGGTTGGTTTGTGTTACCTTTGTATTAATGCAGAGTCCTTCTGTGTGGACCTGTGCTCCAGGGTTGGTTTGTGTTACCTTTGTATAGATGCAGAGTCCTTCTGTGTGGACCTGTGCTCCAGGGTTGGTTTGTGTTACCTTTGTATAGATGCAGAGTCCTTCTGTGTGGACCTGTGCTCCAGGGCTGGTTTGTGTTACCTTTGTATTGATGCAGAGTCCTTCTGTGTGGACCTGTGCTCCAGGGTTGGTTTGTGTTACCTTTGTATAGATGCAGAGTCCTTCTGTGTGGACCTGTGCTCCAGGGTTGGTTTGTGTTACCTTTGTATAGATGCAGAGTCCTTCTGTGTGGACCTGTGCTCCAGGGTTGGTTTGTGTTACCTTTGTATAGATGCAGAGTCCTTCTGTGTGGACCTGTGCTCCAGGGTTGGATTGTGTTACCTTTGTATAGATGCAGAGCCCTTCTGTGTGGCTCTGTGCACCAGGGTTGGATTGTGTTACCTTTGTATAGATGCAGAGTCCTTCTGTGCGGACCTGTGCGCCAGGGTTGGTTTGTGTTACCTTTGTATAGATGCAGAGTCCTTCTGTGTGGACCTGTGCTCCAGGGCTGGTTTGTGTTACCTTTGTATAGATGCAGAGTCCTTCTGTGTGGACCTGTGCGCCAGGGTTGGTCTGTGTTACCTTTGTATAGATGCAGAGTCCTTCTGTGTGGACCTGTGCGCCAGGGTTGGTTTGTGTTACCTTTGTATTAATGCAGAGTCCTTCTGTGTGGACCTGTGCTCCAGGGCTGGTTTGTGTTACCTTTGTATAGATGCAGAGTGCTTCTGTGTGGACCTGTGCTCCAGGGTCGGTTTGTGCTACCTTTGTATAGATGCAGAGTCCTTCTGTGTGGACCTGTGCACCAGGGTTGGTTTGTGTTACCTTTGTATTGATGCAGAGTCCTTCTGTGTGGACCTGTGCGCCAGGGTTGGATTGTGTTACCTTTGTATAGATGCAGAGTCCTTCTGTGTGAACCTGTGCGCCAGGGTTGGTTTGTGTTACCTTTGTATAGATGCAGAGTCCTTCTGTGTCGACCTGTGCACCAGGGTTGGTTTGTGTTACCTTTGTATTGATGCAGAGTCCTTCTGTGTGGACCTGTGCTCCAGGGTTGGTTTGTGTGACCTTTGTATTGATGCAGAGTCCTTCTGTGTGGACCTGTGCTCCAGGGTTGGTTTGTGTTACCTTTGTATTGATGCAGAGTCCTTCTGTGTGGACCTGTGCTCCAGGGTTGGTTTGTGTTACCTTTGTATAGATGCAGAGTCCTTCTGTGTGGACCTGTGCTCCAGGGCTGGTTTGTGTTACCTTTGTATTGATGCAGAGTCCTTCTGTGCGGACCTGTGCTCCAGGGCTGGTTTGTGTTACCTTTGTATTGATGCAGAGTCCTTCTGTGCGGACCTGTGCTCCAGGGTTGGTTTGTGTTACCTTTGTATAGATGCAGAGTCCTTCTGTGTGGACCTGTGCTCCAGGGTTGGTTTGTGTTACCTTTGTATAGATGCAGAGTCCTTCCGTGTGGACCTGTGCTCCAGTGCTGGTTTGCGTTACCTTTGTATAGATGCAGAGTCCTTCTGTGTGGACCTGTGCGCCAGGGTTGGTATGTGTTACCTTTGTATAGATGCAGAGTCCTTCTGTGTGGACCTGTGCTCCAGGGTTGGTTTGTGTTACCTTTGTATAGATGCAGAGTCCTTCTGTGTGGACCTGTGCGCCAGGGTTGGTTTGTGTTACCTTTGTATTGATGCAGAGTCCTTCTGTGTGGACCTGTGCGCCAGGGTTGGTTTGTGTTACCTTTGTATTGATGCAGAGTCCTTCTGTGTGGACCTGTGCTCCAGGGTTGGTTTGTGTTACCTTTGTATAGATGCAGAGTCCTTCTGTGTGGACCTGTGCGCCAGGGTTGGTTTGTGTTACCTTTGTATTGATGCAGAGTCCTTCTGTGTGGACCTGTGCGCCAGGGTTGGTTTGTGTTACCTTTGTATTGATGCAGAGTCCTTCTGTGTGGACCTGTGCGCCAGGGTTGGTTTGTGTTACCTTTGTATAGATGCAGAGTCCTTCTGTGTCGACCTGTGCTCCAGGGTTGGTTTGTGTTACCTTTGTATAGATGCAGAGTCCTTCTGTGTGGACCTGTGCGCCAGGGTTGGTTTGTGTTACCTTTGTATTGATGCAGAGTCCTTCTGTGTGGACCTGTGCTCCAGGGTTGGTTTGTGTTACCTTTGTATAGATGCAGAGTCCTTCTGTGTGGACCTGTGCTCCAGGGCTGGTTTGTGTTACCTTTGTATTGATGCAGAGTCCTTCTGTGCGGACCTGTGCTCCAGGGCTGGTTTGTGTTACCTTTGTATTGATGCAGAGTCCTTCCGTGTGGACCTGTGCTCCAGTGCTGCTTTGTGTTACCTTTGTATAGATGCAGAGTCCTTCTGTGTGGACCTGTGCGCCAGGGTTGGTTTGTGTTACCTTTGTATAGATGCAGAGTCCTTCTGTGTGGACCTGTGCGCCAGGGTTGGTTTGTGTTACCTTTGTATTGATGCAGAGTCCTTCTGTGTGGACCGGTGCGCCAGGGTTGGTTTGTGTTACCTTTGTATTGATGCAGAGTCCTTCTGTGTGGACCTGTGCGCCAGGGTTGGTTTGTGTTACCTTTGTATTGATGCAGAGCCCTTCTGTGTGGCCCTGTGCGCCAGGGTTGGTTTGTGTTACCTTTGTATAGATGCAGAGTCCTTCTGTGTGGACCTGTGCTCCAGTGCTGGTTTGCGTTACCTTTGTATTGATGCAGAGTCCTTCTGTGTGGACCTGTGCTCCAGGGTTGGGTTGTGTTACCTTTGTATTGATGCAGAGTCCTTCTGTGTGGACCTGTGCGCCAGGGTTGGTTTGTGTTACCTTTGTATTGATGCAGAGTCCTTCTGTGTGGACCTGTGCTCCAGGGTTGGGTTGTGTTACCTTTGTATATATGCAGAGTCCTTCTGTGTGGACCTGTGCTCCAGGGTTGGTTTGTGCTACCTTTGTATAGATGCAGAGTCCTTCTGTGTGGACCTGTGCTCCAGGGTTGGTTTGTGCTACCTTTGTATAGATGCAGAGTCCTTCTGTGTGAACCTGTGCGCCAGGGTTGGTTTGTGTTACCTTTGTATTGATGCAGAGTCCTTCTGTGTGGACCTGTGCGCCAGGGTTGGTTTGTGTTACCTTTGTATTGATGCAGAGTCCTTCTGTGTGGACCTGTGCTCCAGGGTTGGTTTGTGTGACCTTTGTATTGATGCAGAGTCCTTCTGTGTGGACCTGTGCGCCAGGGTTGGATTGTGTTACCTTTGTATAGATGCAGAGTCCTTCTGTGTGGACCTGCGCTCCAGGGTTGGTTTGTGTTACCTTTGTATAGATGCAGAGTCCGTCTGTGTGGACCTGTGCGCCAGGGTTGGTTTGTGTTACCTTTGTATAGATGCAGAGTCCTTCTGTGTGGACCTGTGCGCCAGGGTTGGTTTGTGTTACCTTTGTATATATGCAGAGTCCTTCTGTGTGGACCTGTGCGCCAGGGTTGGTTTGTGTTACCTTTGTATAGATGCAGAGTCCTTCCGTGTGGACCTGTGAGCCAGGGTTGGTTTGTGTTACCTTTGTATTGATGCAGAGTCCTTCTGTGTGGACCTGTGCTCCAGGGTTGGTTTGTGTTACCTTTGTATTGATGCAGAGTCCTTCTGTGTGGACCTGTGCGCCAGGGTTGGTTTGTGTTACCTTTGTATAGATGCAGAGTCCTTCTGTGTGGACCTGTGCTCCAGGGTTGGATTGTGTTACCTTTGTATTGATGCAGAGTCCTTCTGTGTGGACCTGTGCTCCAGGGTTGGTTTGTGTTACCTTTGTATAGATGCAGAGTCCTTCTGTGTGGACCTGTGCTCCAGTGCTGGTTTGCGTTACCTTTGTATAGATGCAGAGTCCTTCTGTGTGGACCTGTGCTCCAGGGTTGGTTTGTGTTACCTTTGTATAGATGCAGAGTCCTTCTGTGTCGACCTGTGCTCCAGGGTTGGTTTGCGTTACCTTTGTATAGATGCAGAGTCCTTCTGTGTGGACCTGTGCTCCAGGGTTGGTTTGTGTGACCTTTGTATTGATGCAGAGTCCTTCTGTGTGAACCTGTGCGCCAGGGTTGGTTTGTGTTACCTTTGTATAGATGCAGAGTCCTTCTGTGTGGACCTGTGCTCCAGGGTTGGTTTGTGTGACCTTTGTATTGATGCAGAGTCCTTCTGTGTGAACCTGTGCGCCAGGGTTGGTTTGTGTTACCTTTGTATTGATGCAGAGTCCTTCTGTGTGAACCTGTGCACCAGGGTTGGTTTGTGTTACCTTTGTATTGATGCAGAGTCCTTCTGTGTGGACCTGTGCACCAGGGCTGGTTTGTGTTACCTTTGTATTGATGCAGAGTCCTTCTGTGTGGACCTGTGCTCCAGGGTTGGTTTGTGTTACCTTTGTATTGATGCAGAGTCCTTCTGTGTGGACCTGTGCACCAGGGTTGGTTTGTGTTACCTTTGTATTGAAGCAGAGTCCTACTGTGTGGACCTGCGCTCCAGGGTTGGATTGTGTTACCTTTGTATAGATGCAGAGTCCTTCTGTGTGGACCTGTGCTCCAGGGTCGGTTTGTGTTACCTTTGTATAGATGCAGAGTCCTTCTGTGTGGACCTGTGCGCCAGGGTTGGTCTGTGTTACCTTTGTATAGATGCAGAGTCCTTCTGTGTGGACCTGTGCGCCAGGGTTGGTTTGTGTTACCTTTGTATTAATGCAGAGTCCTTCTGTGTGGACCTGTGCTCCAGGGCTGGTTTGTGTTACCTTTGTATAGATGCAGAGTGCTTCTGTGTGGACCTGTGCTCCAGGGTTGGGTTGTGTTACCTTTGTATAGATGCAGAGTCCGTCTGTGTGGACCTGTGCGCCAGGGTTGGTTTGTGTTACCTTTGTATTGATGCAGAGTCCTTCTGTGTGGACCTGTGCGCCAGGGTTGGTTTGTGTTACCTTTGTATTGATGCAGAGTCCTTCTGTGTGGACCTGTGCGCCAGGGTTGGTTTGTGTTACCTTTGTATTGATGCAGAGTCCTTCCGTGTGGACCTATGCTCCAGGGTTGGTTTGTGTTACCTTTGTATAGATGCAGAGTCCGTCTGTGTGGACCTGTGCGCCAGGGTTGGTTTGTGTTACCTTTGTATTAATGCAGAGTCCTTCTGTGTGGACCTGTGCTCCAGGGCTGGTTTGTGTTACCTTTGTATAGATGCAGAGTGCTTCTGTGTGGACCTGTGCTCCAGGGTTGGTTTGTGTTACCTTTGTATTGATGCAGAGTCCTTCTGTGTGAACCTGTGCTCCAGGGCTGGTTTGTGTTACCTTTGTATAGATGCAGAGTCCTTCTGTGTGGACCTGTGCTCCAGGGTTGGTTTGTGTGACCTTTGTATTGATGCAGAGTCCTTCTGTGTGAACCTGTGCGCCAGGGTTGGTTTGTGTTACCTTTGTATTGATGCAGAGTCCTTCTGTGTGAACCTGTGCACCAGGGTTGGTTTGTGTTACCTTTGTATTGATGCAGAGTCCTTCTGTGTGGACCTGTGCACCAGGGCTGGTTTGTGTTACCTTTGTATTGATGCAGAGTCCTTCTGTGTGGACCTGTGCTCCAGGGTTGGTTTGTGTTACCTTTGTATTGATGCAGAGTCCTTCTGTGTGGACCTGTGCACCAGGGTTGGTTTGTGTTACCTTTGTATTGAAGCAGAGTCCTACTGTGTGGACCTGTGCGCCAGGGTTGGTCTGTGTTACCTTTGTATAGATGCAGAGTCCTTCTGTGTGGACCTGTGCGCCAGGGTTGGTTTGTGTTACCTTTGTATTAATGCAGAGTCCTTCTGTGTGGACCTGTGCTCCAGGGCTGGTTTGTGTTACCTTTGTATAGATGCAGAGTGCTTCTGTGTGGACCTGTGCTCCAGGGTTGGGTTGTGTTACCTTTGTATAGATGCAGAGTCCGTCTGTGTGGACCTGTGCGCCAGGGTTGGTTTGTGTTACCTTTGTATTGATGCAGAGTCCTTCTGTGTGGACCTGTGCGCCAGGGTTGGTTTGTGTTACCTTTGTATTGATGCAGAGTCCTTCTGTGCGGACCTGTGCGCCAGGGTTGGTTTGTGTTACCTTTGTATTGATGCAGAGTCCTTCCGTGTGGACCTATGCTCCAGGGTTGGTTTGTGTTACCTTTGTATAGATGCAGAGTCCGTCTGTGTGGACCTGTGCGCCAGGGTTGGTTTGTGTTACCTTTGTATTAATGCAGAGTCCTTCTGTGTGGACCTGTGCTCCAGGGCTGGTTTGTGTTACCTTTGTATAGATGCAGAGTGCTTCTGTGTGGACCTGTGCTCCAGGGTTGGTTTGTGTTACCTTTGTATAGATGCAGAGTGCTTCTGTGTGGCTCTGTGCACCAGGGTTGGTTTGTGTTACCTTTGTATTGATGCAGAGTCCTTCTGTGTGAACCTGTGCTCCAGGGCTGGTTTGTGTTACCTTTGTATTGATGCAGAGTCCTTCTGTGTGAACCTGTGCTCCAGGGCTGGTTTGTGTTACCTTTGTATTGATGCAGAGTCCTTCTGTGTGGCTCTGTGCACCAGGGTTGGTTTGTGTTACCTTTGTATAGATGCAGAGTCCTTCTGTGTGGACCTGTGCACCAGGGTTGGTTTGTGTTACCTTTGTATAGATGCAGAGTCCTTCTGTGTGGACCTGTGCTCCAGGGTTGGATTGTGTTACCTTTGTATAGATGCAGAGTCCTTCTGTGTGGACCTGTGCTCCAGGGTTGGGTTGTGTTACCTTTGTATATATGCAGAGTCCTTCTGTGTGGACCTGTGCGCCAGGGTTGGTCTGTGTTACCTTTGTATAGATGCAGAGTCCTTCTGTGTGGACCTGTGCGCCAGGGTTGGTTTGTGTTACCTTTGTATTAATGCAGAGTCCTTCTGTGTGGACCTGTGCTCCAGGGCTGGTTTGTGTTACCTTTGTATAGATGCAGAGTGCTTCTGTGTGGACCTGTGCTCCAGGGTTGGGTTGTGTTACCTTTGTATAGATGCAGAGTCCGTCTGTGTGGACCTGTGCGCCAGGGTTGGTTTGTGTTACCTTTGTATTGATGCAGAGTCCTTCTGTGTGGACCTGTGCTCCAGGGTTGGTTTGTGTTACCTTTGTATTGATGCAGAGTCCTTCTGTGTGGACCTGTGCTCCAGGGTTGGGTTGTGTTACCTTTGTATTGATGCAGAGTCCTTCTGTGTGGACCTGTGCTCCAGGGCTGGTTTGTGTTACCTTTGTATAGATGCAGAGTCCGTCTGTGTGGACCTGTGCGCCAGGGTTGGTTTGTGTTACCTTTGTATTGATGCAGAGTCCTTCTGTGTGGACCTGTGCTCCAGGGTTGGTTTGTGTTACCTTTGTATAGATGCAGAGTCCTTCTGTGTGGACCTGTGCGCCAGGGTCGGTTTGTGTTACCTTTGTATGGATGCAGAGTCCTTCTGTGTGGACCTGTGCTCCAGGGTTGGTTTGTGTTACCTTTGTATAGATGCAGAGTCCTTCTGTGTGGACCTGTGCTCCAGGGTTGGTTTGTGTTACCTTTGTATAGATGCAGAGTCCTTCTGTGTGGACCTGTGCGCCAGGGTTGGTTTGTGTTACCTTTGTATTGATGCAGAGTCCTTCTGTGTGGACCTGTGCGCCAGGGTTGGTTTGTGTTACCTTTGTATTGATGCAGAGTCCTTCTGTGTGGACCTGCGCTCCAGGGTTGGGTTGTGTTACCTTTGTATAGATGCAGAGTCCGTCTGTGTGGACTTGTGCGCCAGGGTTGATTTGTGTTACCTTTGTATTGATGCAGAGTCCTTCCGTGTGGACCTGTGCACCAGGGTTGGTCTGTGTTACCTTTGTATATATGCAGAGTCCTTATGTGTGAACCTGTGCTCCAGGGCTGGTTTGTGTTACCTTTGTATAGATGCAGAGTCCTTCTGTGTGGACCTGTGCGCCAGGGTCGGTTTGTGTTCCCTTTGTATTGATGCAGAGTCCTTCTGTGTGGACCTGTGCTCCAGGGCTGGTTTGTGTTACCTTTGTATAGATGCAGAGTCCTTCTGTGTGAACCTGTGCTCCAGGGCTGGTTTGTGTTACCTTTGTATAGATGCAGAGTCCTTCTGTGTGGACCTGTGCGCCAGGGTCGGTTTGTGTTCCCTTTGTATTGATGCAGAGTCCTTCTGTGTGGACCTGTGCTCCAGGGCTGGTTTGTGTTACCTTTGTATAGATGCAGAGTCCTTCTGTGTGGACCTGTGCTCCAGGGATGGTTTGTGTTACCTTTGTATAGATGCAGAGTCCTTCTGTGTGGACCTGTGCTCCAGGGTTGGGTTGTGTTACCTTTGTATAGATGCAGAGTCCTTCTGTGTGGACCTGTGCTCCAGGGCTGGTTTGTGTTACCTTTGTATAGATGCAGAGTGCTTCTGTGTGGACCTGTGCTCCAGGGTTGGGTTGTGTTACCTTTGTATAGATGCAGAGTCCGTCTGTGTGGACCTGTGCGCCAGGGTTGGTTTGTGTTACCTTTGTATAGATGCAGAGTGCTTCTGTGTGGACCTGTGCTCCAGGGTTGGGTTGTGTTACCTTTGTATAGATGCAGAGTCCGTCTGTGTGGACCTGTGCGCCAGGGTTGGTTTGTGTTACCTTTGTATTGATGCAGAGTCCTTCTGTGTGGACCTGTGCGCCAGGGTTGGTTTGTGTTACCTTTGTATTGATGCAGAGTCCGTCTGTGTGGACCTGTGCTCCAGGGTTGGTTTGTGTTACCTTTGTATAGATGCAGAGTCCTTCTGTGTGGACCTGTGCGCCAGGGTCGGTTTGTGTTACCTTTGTATATATGCAAAGTCCTTCTGTGTGGCTCTGTGCACCAGGGTTGGTTTGTGTTACCTTTGTATAGATGCAGAGTCCTTCTGTGTGGACCTGTGCTCCAGGGTTGGATTGTGTTACCTTTGTATAGATGCAGAGTCCTTCTGTGTGGACCTGTGCTCCAGGGTTGGATTGTGTTACCTTTGTATAGATGCAGAGTCCTTCTGTGTGGACCTGTGCTCCAGGGTTGGATTGTGTTACCTTTGTATAGATGCAGAGTCCTTCTGTGTGGACCTGCGCTCCAGGGTTGGATTGTGTTACCTTTGTATAGATGCAGAGTCCTTCTGTGTGGACCTGTGCACCAGGGTTGGTTTGTGTTCCCTTTGTATTGATGCAGAGTCCTTCTGTATGGACCTGTGCGCCAGGGTCGGTTTGTGTTACCTTTGTATTGATGCAGAGTCCTTCTGTGTGGCTCTGTGCACCAGGGTTGGTTTGTGTTACCTTTGTATAGATGCAGAGTCCTTCTGTGTGGACCTGTGCTCCAGGGCTGGTTTGTGTTACCTTTGTATAGATGCAGAGTCCTTCTGTGTGGACCTGCGCTCCAGGGTTGGTTTGTGTTACCTTTGTATAGATGCAGAGTCCTTCTGTGTGGACCTGTGCACCAGGGTTGGTTTGTGTTACCTTTGTATAGATGCAGAGTCCTTCTGTGTGGACCTGCGCTCCAGGGTTGGATTGTGTTACCTTTGTATAGATGCAGAGTCCTTCTGTGTGGACCTGTGCTCCAGGGTTGGTTTGTGTGACCTTTGTATTGATGCAGAGTCCTTCTGTGTGGCTCTGTGCACCAGGGTTGGTTTGTGTTACCTTTGTATAGATGCAGAGTCCTTCTGTGTGGACCTGTGCTCCAGGGTTGGATTGTGTTACCTTTGTATAGATGCAGAGTCCTTCTGTGTGGACCTGTGCACCAGGGTTGGTTTGTGTGACCTTTGTATAGATGCCGAGTCCTTCTGTGTGGACCTGTGCTCCAGGGTTGGTTTGTGTTACCTTTGTATAGATGCAGAGTCCTTCTGTGTGGCTCTGTGCACCAGGGTTGGTTTGTGTTACCTTTGTATAGATGCAGAGTCCTTCTGTGTGGACCTGTGCTCCAGGGTTGGATTGTGTTACCTTTGTATAGATGCAGAGTCCTTCTGTGTGGACCTGTGCACCAGGGTTGGTTTGTGTGACCTTTGTATAGATGCCGAGTCCTTCTGTGTGGACCTGTGCTCCAGGGTTGGTTTGTGTTACCTTTGTATAGATGCAGAGTCCTTCTGTGTGGACCTGCGCTCCAGGGTTGGATTGTGTTACCTTTGTATAGATGCAGAGTCCTTCTGTGTGGACCTGTGCACCAGGGTTGGTTTGTGTTCCCTTTGTATTGATGCAGAGTCCTTCTGTATGGACCTGTGCGCCAGGGTCGGTTTGTGTTCCCTTTGTATTGATGCAGAGTCCTTCTGTGTGGACCTGTGCGCCAGGGTTGGTTTGTGTTACCTTTGTATTGATGCAGAGTCCTTCTGTGTGGACCTGTGCACCAGGGTTGGTTTGTGTTACCTTTGTATAGATGCAGAGTCCTTCTGTGTGGACCTGTGCACCAGGGTTGGTTTGTGTTACCTTTGTATAGATGCAGAGTCCTTCTGTGTGGACCTGTGCTCCAGGGTTGGATTGTGTTACCTTTGTATAGATGCAGAGTCCTTCTGTGTGGACCTGTGCTCCAGGGTTGGTTTGTGTGACCTTTGTATTGATGCAGAGTCCTTCTGTGCGGACCTGTGCTCCAGGGTTGGATTGTGTTACCTTTGTATTGATGCAGAGTCCTTCTGTGTGGACCTGTGCTCCAGGGTTGGATTGTGTTACCTTTGTATTGATGCAGAGTCCTTCTGTGTGGACCTGTGCTCCAGTGCTGGTTTGCGTTACCTTTGTATAGATGCAGAGTCCTTCTGTGTGGACCTGTGCGCCAGGGTTGGTTTGTGTTACCTTTGTATAGATGCAGAGTCCTTCTGTGTGGACCTGTGCTCCAGGGTTGGTTTGTGTTACCTTTGTATAGATGCAGAGTCCTTCTGTGTGGACCTGTGCTCCAGGGTTGGATTGTGTTACCTTTGTATAGATGCAGAGTCCTTCTGTGTGGACCTGTGCTCCAGGGTTGGTTTGTGTGACCTTTGTATTGATGCAGAGTCCTTCTGTGCGGACCTGTGCTCCAGGGTTGGATTGTGTTACCTTTGTATTGATGCAGAGTCCTTCTGTGTGGACCTGTGCTCCAGGGTTGGATTGTGTTACCTTTGTATTGATGCAGAGTCCTTCTGTGTGGACCTGTGCTCCAGTGCTGGTTTGCGTTACCTTTGTATAGATGCAGAGTCCTTCTGTGTGGACCTGTGCGCCAGGGTTGGTTTGTGTTACCTTTGTATAGATGCAGAGTCCTTCTGTGTGGACCTGTGCTCCAGGGTTGGGTTGTGTTACCTTTGTATAGATGCAGAGTCCTTCTGTGTGGACCTGTGCTCCAGGGTTGGTTTGTGTGACCTTTGTATTGATGCAGAGTCCTTCTGTGTGGACCTGTGCTCCAGTGCTGGTTTGCGTTACCTTTGTATAGATGCAGAGTCCGTCTGTGTGGACCTGTGCGCCAGGGTTGGTTTGTGTTACCTTTGTATAGATGCAGAGTCCTTCTGTGTGGACCTGTGCGCCAGGGTTGGTTTGTGTTACCTTTGTATATATGCAGAGTCCTTCTGTGTGGACCTGTGCGCCAGGGTTGGTTTGTGTTACCTTTGTATAGATGCAGAGTCCTTCCGTGTGGACCTGTGCTCCAGGGTTGGTTTGTGTTACCTTTGTATAGATGCAGAGTCCTTCTGTGTGGACCTGTGCTCCAGGGTTGGTTTGTGTGACCTTTGTATTGATGCAGAGTCCTTCTGTGTGGACCTGTGCTCCAGGGTTGGATTGTGTTACCTTTGTATTGATGCAGAGTCCTTCTGTGTGGACCTGTGCGCCAGGGCTGGTTTGCGTTACCTTTGTATAGATGCAGAGTCCTTCTGTGTGGACCTGTGCTCCAGGGTTGGTTTGTGTGACCTTTGTATTGATGCAGAGTCCTTCTGTGTGGACCTGTGAGCCAGGGTTGGTTTGTGTTACCTTTGTATTGATGCAGAGTCCTTCTGTGTGGACCTGTGCGCCAGGGCTGGTTTGCGTTACCTTTGTATAGATGCAGAGTCCTTCTGTGTGGACCTGTGCTCCAGGGTTGGTTTGTGTTACCTTTGTATAGATGCAGAGTCCTTCTGTGTGGACCTGTGCTCCAGGGTCGGTTTGTGTTACCTTTGTATAGATGCAGAGTCCTTCTGTGTGGACCTGTGCTCCAGTGCTGGTTTGTGTTACCTTTGTATTGATGCAGAGTCCTTCTGTGTGGACCTGTGCTCCAGGGTTGGTTTGTGTTACCTTTGTATAGATGCAGAGTCCTTCTGTGTGGACCTGTGCGCCAGGGTTGGTTTGTGTTACCTTTGTATTGATGCAGAGTCCTTCTGTGTGGACCTGTGCTCCAGGGTTGGTTTGTGTTACCTTTGTATTGATGCAGAGTCCTTCTGTGTGGACCTGTGCGCCAGGGTTGGTTTGTGTTACCTTTGTATAGATGCAGAGTCCTTCTGTGTGGACCTGCGCTCCAGGGTTGGATTGTGTTACCTTTGTATAGATGCAGAGTCCTTCTGTGTGGACCTGTGCTCCAGTGCTGGTTTGCGTTACCTTTGTATTGATGCAGAGTCCTTCTGTGTGGACCTGTGCTCCAGGGTCGGTTTGTGTTACCTTTGTATAGATGCAGAGTCCTTCTGTGTGGACCTGTGTGCCAGGGTTGATTTGTGTTACCTTTGTATAGATGCAGAGTCCGTCTGTGTGGACCTGTGCGCCAGGGTTAGTTTGTGTTACCTTTGTATAGATGCAGAGTCCTTCTGTGTGGACCTGTGCTCCAGGGTTGGTTTGTGTTACCTTTGTATTGATGCAGAGTCCTTCTGTGTGGACCTGTTCTCCAGGGTTGGTTTGTGTTACCTTTGTATTGATGCAGAGTCCTTCTGTGTGGACCTGTGCACCAGGGTTGGTTTGTGTGACCTTTGTATTGATGCAGAGTCCTTCTGTGTGGACCTGTGCTCCAGTGCTGGTTTGTGTTACCTTTGTATTGATGCAGAGTCCTTCCGTGTGGACCTGTGCTCCAGGGCTGGTTTGTGTTACCTTTGTATTGATGCAGAGTCCTTCTGTGTGGACCTGTGCGCCAGGGTTGGTTTGTGTTGCCTTTGTATAGATGCAGAGTCCTTCTGTGTGGACCTGTGCTCCAGGGTTGGTTTGTGTTGCCTTTGTATAGATGCAGAGTCCGTCTGTGTGGACCTGTGCGCCAGGGTTGGTTTGTGTTACCTTTGTATAGATGCAGAGTCCTTCTGTGTGGACCTGTGCTCCAGGGTTGGGTTGTGTTACCTTTGTATAGATGCAGAGTCCTTCTGTGTGGACCTGTGCACCAGGGTTGGTTTGTGTTACCTTTGTATAGATGCAGAGTCCTTCTGTGTGGACCTGTGCTCCAGGGTTGGATTGTGTTACCTTTGTATAGATGCAGAGTCCTTCTGTGTGGACCTGTGCTCCAGGGTTGGTTTGTGTGACCTTTGTATTGATGCAGAGTCCTTCTGTGCGGACCTGTGCTCCAGGGTTGGATTGTGTTACCTTTGTATTGATGCAGAGTCCTTCTGTGTGGACCTGTGCTCCAGGGTTGGATTGTGTTACCTTTGTATTGATGCAGAGTCCTTCTGTGTGGACCTGTGCTCCAGGGTTGGATTGTGTTACCTTTGTATAGATGCAGAGTCCTTCTGTGTGGACCTGCGCTCCAGGGTTGGATTGTGTTACCTTTGTATAGATGCAGAGTCCTTCTGTGTGGACCTGTGCACCAGGGTTGGTTTGTGTTCCCTTTGTATTGATGCAGAGTCCTTCTGTGTGGACCTGTGCTCCAGGGTTGGATTGTGTTACCTTTGTATAGATGCAGAGTCCTTCTGTGTGGACCTGCGCTCCAGGGTTGGATTGTGTTACCTTTGTATAGATGCAGAGTCCTTCTGTGTGGACCTGTGCACCAGGGTTGGATTGTGTTACCTTTGTATTGATGCAGAGTCCTTCTGTGTGGACCTGTGCTCCAGGGTTGGATTGTGTTACCTTTGTATTGATGCAGAGTCCTTCTGTGTGGACCTGTGCTCCAGGGTTGGATTGTGTTACCTTTGTATAGATGCAGAGTCCTTCTGTGTGGACCTGCGCTCCAGGGTTGGATTGTGTTACCTTTGTATAGATGCAGAGTCCTTCTGTGTGGACCTGCGCTCCAGGGTTGGATTGTGTTACCTTTGTATTGATGCAGAGTCCTTCTGTGTGGACCTGTGCTCCAGGGTTGGATTGTGTTACCTTTGTATTGATGCAGAGTCCTTCTGTGTGGACCTGTGCTCCAGGGTTGGATTGTGTTACCTTTGTATAGATGCAGAGTCCTTCTGTGTGGACCTGTGCTCCAGGGTTGGATTGTGTTACCTTTGTATAGATGCAGAGTCCTTCTGTGTGGACCTGTGCGCCAGGGTTGGTTTGTGTTACCTTTGTATAGATACAGAGTCCTTCCGTGTGGACCTGTGAGCCAGGGTTGGTTTGTGTTACCTTTGTATTGATGCAGAGTCCTTCTGTGTGGTCCTGTGCTTCCTCTCTTTAAGGGGGTAGGCTGCCTGTGCCTGCTGCAGTTACCCTCCAGGAGCTGAGGGGAGACGGAGGCCCCAGGGTCGGCCTTCAAGGGCTGTGACCCACTGGGGAAATGCCCGGTTGAATAAAGGCCAGTCCGGCCCTGGTCCGTGGCATGCTGTTGCTTGCCCCTTCCACCTTCCCGCCCCATTCCTTGTTGCCTAAAAAGGGCTGTGGGGAAAAGTCATGGAGCTGAACCTACCGAAGGGAACCCCATTTCACTCAAAACAAAAGCATCAGGTGCGGTCTGTGGCAGCCAACCTTGACATAATATCTCTCTGCCATGGTTAGTGCCAGACAGGAGGACATGTAGGTAACTGTGCCCCCCCCCCCGCCCCCCCCCCCCCCCATGGCATCTGTCGCAGCCCTTTGGCTCAGCACCTACTCATCCATAGGTGGGATTTCACAACCTCCAAGTCATCCACGCACCCCTGCCCACAGCTGACTAGTAAGGGCGTGACACGTGAGGAGCCTCGAGGCAGGGATTCACTTTGATTAAGCTGCACTCTGGAGCTGATGATTGAAAGGGCACAGGTGACATTACAAACCTCCCAATGCAGATTGCTGCTCATACCTGTTGCAAGCAGGCTGATGCATTTTATTGTATGCGTTTTTATCTCGCGCAGACTTTACCCGAAGGCGTCAGAGCGCTTCACAATAGGAACAGTAATGATACACGAGGCGAAAATTACAAGTGGGCATGTTACAAAAGCAAACGAAATACAAGCGGTAGCAAACAAAATGTTACAAAAGCGTACAAGATAGAAGTAGACGTATAAAACTGCAATAAATGGCAGACACTCAAAACACAAGAACACACTGGGAAGGCACTTATGCAGGCATGGACTACAGAATTTTCTTTAGTGGAAGAACTTTCTTCAGAGTTTAGAGAAGGTGTGAATTAAATTTGGAGGTGTCTTTGAAGGAGGAGAGCTTTGGGGTCAGTTTTGAAGGCCCGGGAGGAGGAGGTGGTCCGGAGCTGAGGCGGAAGTGAGTTCCAGATTCTCACCGCGTTGCCTTAAAAGGATTGGGCCATCGATCTTTCCTTCTTGAAAGTGGGAGGTTCAAGCAGTAGATTTTCCGCATTAGGTGATGGTCTAGAGCCTCCAGAGAGTTTCAGTTTATTCGCCAGGTAGCGAGGAGAGGAGGAGTGCAAGGCTTTGTGGGTGATACAAGCAGTCTTGTAGATAGATCTTGCCTCGATGGGAAGCCAGCGGAGGGTGGGTAACATGGGTGCGATGTGGTTGCTTCTTTTGGCCCCATAAATGAAGCGAGCTGCAGAATGGAAAACAGACTTAAGTGGGGACAGGTGAGATTTGGGGAGGCCAGTAAGAAGAGATTTGCAGGAGTCCAGTCTGGAGAGGACCAGCGATTGCACCAGGGTTTTAAGGTCCTGCTCCGGGAAGAAGCGGCGAATCCCCCAAAGAAGGCGCAGTTGTTATCGAGCAGACTTTGCAATGGAATTGATGTGGGAGATTAGATTGAGTTTTTTGTCGAGCATGACACCACGGGATTTTGCGCTGTCGACAATGATGGGTTTATTATTAAGTAGATTCATCTGATCCATCCATGATTGAACCAACGGAGGAGAAGGAGGAGAGGAGGAGGAATTCGGTTTTGGAGGGAATCAGAATCAGTTGATGAGTTGACATCCAGTTTTGAATGGAGTCGAGAGTAGAGTTTAGGATGAGTGGGTGCTAAGCTGTTGAGGCAAGTGTGGTGTGAGATAAACGCTTCCTTACGTCACTGAGGTGGATAAAGAGCGCAGCCATGGTTTTAGGGAGAGAAGTTATGCATCTCTATCTTAATGTAACTCATTTTCAGTTCGAGCCTGGGTCGCGCATGCGCGCTCTGCGAGGCAGGCTGTATTTGAGTATGGAGTTGAAGCTCCGCCCACTCCCCCTCCCATATTTTTCATTGGGTTGTGTCATGTGTAAATGCTGGCTTTTGATTTGTTAATCGCCTTGTTAGTCCCTCCTCAGTACCACCTTGTCTTCATTTGTAAACTCCCATGAGTACAGCCATTTTACTTCTGTTGTTGCACGGTATGTCATATTTAGTCTGTAAGCACTATTTTCTTTAATGATTTTCTCCTAATGCAGGCACCACATGCTTTCCTGCAACATTCAGCGCGCCATGTTTGCTTTCACTTTCCCAGCAGCCCACGACAATGATAGCCACTTCTTTAACCCCTTGCCCGCGGCCGGAATTCCGCTCCTGTGTGGCACATTCCGGTCGCGGGCGTGGTCATGACGGCCCCCAGCCGTCATCAGCACACGAGCACTGTGTGCCATGACGGCTGGGGGCCGTCATCAGCATCGAAGGGGTTAAAATAGAATAGGTCTCACATTTACAAGAGTTTCAGCTATTCGCATTGTAAATGACAATGACTTTCATTTATGTGTTAATGATCAAAAGAGATATATAAAAGGCATTATCATTTACAATGCCAATAGCTGAAACTCTCTCAAATGCACAATCTATTGCATTTCTAATGCTTGTTATATTATGCAGTCCTCTCTATGGCACATCTGCCATATACTGGGCCTCGCTGTGCTTCATGTCTCATCCTTCACATTTTCCAAGGGAATTATGTCCTCTCCAATTATCCCATCTCTTAGGCCGACTTTTTTCAGTATTTCCTTTTGCCAGTATAAAATAGTATTTCATGTGCAGGAACAGAGGTGGGAGCACGCCGTTTCACCTCTCAGCAGGGTTCGCCCCAGAGCTGAGAGAAACCTGGCAGCATTTCCAGCAACCCCAGATGATTTTTCTCTGCTCTCCAATACTGCTCCTCTTTACTGATGACGGGCTCAACCCAGAAACACGTGTCTAGAGATATACAGCAATGTCTGCACCAACTTTGGTGGAAAACTCTGGCTAATTTTGAAGTAAGTTTGAACTGTGTACTGCATTTACTAGGATGCAAAGTGGCGAACTGTGCTGGGACTGTGAGGCAGTGTGCTCCCAACCCCCATTCTAATATTTCACGTGGGCTTCTGGAAAAATATTGCTGGGACTATTTGTTTGGTGAAATAGAGAATCATAAACATCTAAACAAACTCTCTCACACACACCAGCTCAGAAACATGCAGGCACACCAAACGCAAACACCACAAACACCCACCTCCTACACCCACCACAACCACCCACAACACCACCTTACCACCACCACACTCCCACACACCCTTTGTAACTTTACTAACATCACCCTATCACCACCACTACCACAACACCCTACTACTAACATCACCACCACCCTAGCACCAACACCACTCTACCTTCACCACCATCACACCTCTAAACAGCACCACCCCTCCAACTGTCAGCAACACCCCCGCCCTACTGCCACATCCGACAACCACTTCACCATCGCACTACCTCTACCTCCACCACCCTACCACCGCCCTCGCCCCACCCTATCCACCACAACGATGACCACCACCACCCTAAACACAACCACCACCCCCCAACTACTACCATCCTAATCATGACCACCACACTAACTAAAACCACTATACCCTAACCACCACCGCCCCACCCTAACCACCACCACCCTGATCACCACACTGACCACCACCGTAAACACAACCCTAAGCACCAGCACCACATCACCGCCCAACCACCAACCCCATACGAGCACCAACCCCCTCACCACCTCAACCACCCTCATCACTACCCTAACACCAACCATTGCCACCCTCACCGCCAACACCCTCACCACCACCCGCACATCCACCACTGCCCCCTCAACACCAACACCACCCTTTCACTCAGCTTGGCTCTCAGTGCCTGTAGAAGGTCTTGATTTCTTTGCTGTTTTCATGAAAAGTTGTGGCTTCGCCTGGCCGGAGTTTCACTTACGTTGGAGTAATGACTCGAGATTGATTTTGGTAATTCCACATATTTACTCTTTGACGCAGAATTACTGATGCTCATTTAATTCCTCCTGTTCGTGAAATTACGTGAAGAAAAGCCACCTATGAGCGCGCATATCGCGAACACGAGCAGCTGCTTGCGCTCGGTATTCGTGTTCTGCTGCACTTATCACTATTTCTTACTGAAAAAATGCGTCCATTTTAGAGATCACTGTGTGAACAGTGAGATCAAACTTCATGGTGGCACGAAGCTGTAAACCGTAGGGCGTGAGTTCGCTGGGCAGATCCACATTTGCATAATCGTCATCTTTGATTGCGTGGTTAATTTTTAATTGCTGTGCAGTGGGAATAAGAACACATGGTGCTTATCCATTCCGTGGCATGCTTTTAATAAAGCAATCTACCAGTGCAGACACTCCTGCTTGGAAGACTGCTGGTGGCGGCTTTCTTTCCTCTTCTTGTGTTTGTCCCCACCCTGGACCATGGACTCAAGGATTTTGCCCTTACACTACCTACCTTTCAGGCACTTCGGGGGCAGATCTACAACAAAGTGCCGCAGCGCGGCACCGCAAGCCCGTTGGCTGCGCCACGCTGCGGCACTTTCAGAGCACAGGAATGCGACATATCTACAATGATATGTCGCATTCCTGTGCTCTCCCCTGCGCTGGCGCAGAAACAGCTGCCATGCGCCGGCGCAGGCACCCTTGCACCGTGGTGCGAGGATGCCTGCGCCATGGGGAGATTGCTTTTGTGAAGGAAGGGGCACAAAAGCAATCACTGCAGCCATTTTCCTCTTTCAATGCTGCTGTAGAATGCAGCACGCATTGAAAGAGGAAAAAAACGAGGAGAAATGAAAACATTTCTCCTCGTTTCGCTTGGCTACGACACCCCTATGGTGGCGCAGCAAACTGACGCATCTCCAGGTTTACGATTTCTCGTAAATCTGGAAATGCATCAGTGGACATGGGTGCTGCGTGGAAACACCCACAGCAACAACCATGTCCCACCCCTAACAGGCAAAGTGTTGCGTGAACAGGGGCGATATTTACAAGCACAGGTTAAGTCACACATGGTGACTTTACCTGTGCTTGTAAATATCCTTTAACAGGCTGCGCCACCGGTGCGTCACGCAACGTGATGCACCGGCGGGGCATGGGGCTTGTAAATCTGCCCCAACTTATTTCTTTTTGGTTAGGCACTCCATGGGAAGGCATGTGTTTTTCATCTTTCTCTCTGTACGACTATTCTCCACTCCACTGTACACCATGTTGCTCTTGTCCATGCGTTTTACCCATCCCCTTCCATGTTTTGCTTGTCCTTGTGTGCTTCTCCCCCGGCATTGCTTCCTCGCCTATGTGTTTCTCCTCTTTCCACGTTGTGCTGTCTCTCACCCATGTGCGTGTGTTCCCTTGTGTCGGTGTTGCGTTGTCTCGCCACTGTTTTGTGCTTCTCCCGCCGCTCTTCATGTTGCTTCTAACCCCCCTCTACGTTCTTCCCCCACTGCCCCCTCTCTTGCTTCCATCCCAATTATCTTTGATGCGTTCCTCTCCAGAAATGATTTAGCACTGCATTTTTTTAGCCTTATTTATGAGGCCTTACGACAGTTTTGCGCTTCTATTACATCACTTTTTGTGATGCATCGGCGGCATAAAACATGCCTCTTGTTGCGCCCTATGTACAAAGTGATGCATCTAAGCAAATGCGTCACTTTGTAAACTCCTCCGCTACATTATACCTGCGTCAGGTATAATGTATGCAGGGGGCGTTCCCATATATGTAAGCCTCGTTGTCACGGGTTCGACAAACATGAGACTGTAGAGGCTGTAAACCCTAAAGACTGGTGGTCTGCCACCTCCCTTTCACCTTGCACCTTTTCCCCACAGCCACTGACCGGTTCTTGGAATGAGGAAGCCGGAGACATCGAAAGTGACTGGCCTGACAGAGTAAACGTGTTCGGCTCCTTTAAGGAAGAAGGTTGCGACTACGTAGCTCCACCCCTCGTGACGACAAAAGCAGGAAGTTCCGGGACGAAGGCGGACGGCGTTTCCCAGGTGGCGGAAATCGAGGAGAACGCAGGACGAGAACGAGGACGAGAAGAAGACGGGAACGACAAGCCAGGAGGCCAACGGTTGGACGCTTCGCCCTGCCACGCACCCACGGGAGGAGCGTGGCTACGAGAGGTACGGGGCCGGGTCGCGGGTTGGGTTGGGAGGCGGAAATAGCCACCACTGTAAAGCCCCCGCAAGAGAACCCTTTCCCTGAGCACGAGCACTCCTAAGCACGTCCGTTAATAAGTTGAGCACTACACCTTGGTTGTGTTCCCTCACTCCTGGTCCTTATCGTCATTCCCTGAGTGCAGGTCGTAACTCGCCTTTCTCTTCGTTTCCTTTCTTTTATGGTACCCCGCGAGAACCTTGGGCCAAGACGCATCAGGAAGAAGACTACTAAGACCACAAGGCACCGCGATGGACCTTTTTGTACAGAGACTAGAGACACTATTTGAGTTACATGAAAAAGTCGTACATTCCAATAAAGCCCTCCTTGAAACCCTTACTAAAGGCACCCGTGTTTCTATTTGAGCCGACACCCCCTACTCCGGTGGTCGAACCCCCTGCTAACCCGGCACCCCCGGGACAACTGGTGTCAGAAGTGGGATCCCCTTCACCATCCATCTGTGAGGTCAAGATGGAGACCCTTATCGACCATCTCATAAAGGGGCAAGAAAAGTTGGAGTGGGCTGTGGAAAATCAGTTATCCATTGCCCAGGCGGACAGAGAAATGTTCACGAAAACCATAACAGCACACGTCGAAGGCCTTAAGTCTTTACCAACCCCAACGATTACGCAAGCTACTACCGGCGAGGGGCGTATACACACCCCACACCCCTCAGGGTTGGCCCTACAGAAGTATGTGCCCGGTGAAGATCCTGACGCCTTTCTTTTGAACTTTGAGAGGGCGGCACGGGCCATGAGCTGGCCCGAAGACAAATGGCCGTTCTTTCTGGCTCCCCTTCTTACAGCCGACGCACAATCGGCGTATCAAGCAGCTAATCCTCTAGGGACAACCCCCTATGCAACCATTAAAATGGTCATACTGGATCATCTAGGCCTGGACCAGGAGGCCTACAGAGTCCGGTTTCGAAAAGAGAAAGGAGTTCAAGGGGAAAATCCAAAAACCTTGTTCTTTAGGTTAAAAATGGCCGCCGATAAGTGGCTACGCCCTGACGTGTGTACGAAAGAAGACATCTTGAATAAAATCTATATAGAGCAGTTCATGGAAGCACTGTTTATGCCACCCAACGTTGGCTCAGACAACATGTCGGATTGACCGTAGAGAAAACGATTGAAATGGCTTCACAATACGCAAGGGCACAGCCTAAGACCACACCGTGGGAGCCCGAAAAAACTTCCAAAGCGACACCACCCGTCAAAATGGACAAGAGACCGAAAGTAGCATCTGAGATTCCCAGAATGTTCAAACCAGCCGGAATGATGGCTCCTGTCTCGAAAGGGCCCCAGTGCTTCGAGTGTGGCGAATGGGGTCACATAGCCAGAATGTGTCCCAAACGAAAGAGCCAAGAGGAACCAATGGAAGTCGGCTATCTGCCCCGGACAGTGATGTATTCAGCGGAAATGGGCAGCACGTTCTACGTGAGTATGTGGATGAATGGGTACAAGCTGAAAGCGCTTTTAGACTCAGGTTGTAGACAATCCGTTGTACAGACCCGGTTCGTCACTGCAGAACAATTGAATTCCCAGAATCCCGTATACATTAGATGTGTTCCCGGGGATGTGAAACCCTACCCCGTAGCTTTAATCACAATCACTCTACCGGATAGAGATCCCTGCACAGTCCGGGTGGGGGTGGTGGATTCCCTACCTGAAGATATGATCCTGGGAACAGACAATCCTGAGTTCCTGTCTCTTTTTAGGGAACACCTATCTAAGCCAAAACATAGGGAGAACATTCCTTCTTACTTGTCACCAGAACCCTGGGTTATAGATAGGAGTTTTCGTTTTGCCCAGGCAGAAGACAGGACCTTATTCCATGCATGGGAATCCGCCCATAATTCTGCTGGACTGAACTCACAAGTATACCCCCGGTCTCTGATTAAAAACGACTTATTGTACAGACAAGCCAGCTCCGAGGGAGATCTGCAATTGTTAGTTCCCCAGTCATTTAGGGAACAGGTGCTCTTTTTTGCACATGCACACTTAATGGCAGGATACGCTGGCAAAGAGAAAACCACCGATAGTATCCTGAGAAATTTTTACTGGCCAGGAATTTACAAAGACGTACAGGAGTTCTGTGCTAAGTGTGAGGTCTGCCAAAGACGAAATACACAGCGACCCCCGGCAGCACCCTTACAAAGAATGCCCATCATTGGAGTACCATTCGAGCGAGTTGGCATGGACCTAATCGGACCCCTGCCCAAGACCGGGCGAGGAAATCTGTATGCTTTGGTAATAGTTGATTATGCTACCAGGTTCGTGGAAGCGTTCCCCTTGAAAAACACTACCACAGCATCCATTGCTGAAAAGTTTGTGGAATTATTTTCACGCGTGGGCTTTCCTAAAGAAGTATTGACAGATCAGGGGACCCCGTTTACGTCAAAACTAATGAAAGAAGTGTGTGCCTCGTTGGATATCAAACACCTGAAAACATCGGTTTATCATCCACAAACCGATGGGTTAGTGGAGAGGTACAACCAAACGCTGAAACAAACCCTGAAGAAAATGCTGACGGCAGAAGGGCCCACATGGGACCGTCTCCTACCTATTGCCCTGTACGTTATTCGGGCACAGAAGCAAAGCAGCTTAGGATGTTCTTCGTTCGAGCTTCTATATGGTAGACTACCCAGGAGTCTCCTCGACATCACCAAAGAGATGTGGGAAAACGAAATGTCACAGGACCAGAAGAGTATGCTCGAATACACCGCTCAGCTACGCAACAGACTAGGCAAACTAAGAGAACTTGCCTATACCTCTATGGAGCACCAACAGGAGCGGTACAAAAAAACATATGACAAGGGAAAGAGATTGAGAACCTTAGTTGTAGATAAATGGGCTCTCGTATTGTTGCCATCTATCAGTAACAAGAATAAGAACGAGTGGCAAGGTCCATATCAGGTTATTGAAATGATTGGAAACACCACATATCGACTTCGTTTATCCCCTACCAAATCCCAAATATATCATATCAACATCTTGAAGGAGTGGTTGGGACCGTTTCCCCGGGCGGGCCATTTCGTTGGACAGGTCGGTGTCCAGAATACCTCCACTCTGGAACAGCTAATAGTGAACCCGGAGTTATCTCCCAAAGAAAGGAAGGAGTTGTCAGAGACCTTAAAACCATATGCCGACGTGTTTTCCGACCTACCTGGAAGAACTGATCTAGCAGAACACCACATCGAAACCGCTCCAGGAGCAGTGGTAAAACAGAGGCCTTACCGTATCCCGGCAGCACGGAAAGAAGCTGTACGAAAGGAAGTCCAGGACATGCTCAAATTGGGCGTCATCCGACCCTCACAGAGCCATTGGTCATCACCGATTGTCATGATTCCTAAGCCGGATGGTACCAAAAGATTTTGTATGGACTTTCGGGCCCTGAATGCAGTCTCACATTTCGATACGTACCCTATCCCTAGGGTCGATGACTTGATCGAGAAAATCGGGGATGCTAAATACATCACCACCATCGACCTCACGAAGGGTTATTGGCAGGTTCCCCTTCTTGAGGAGGATAGGAAGAAAACGGCTTTTGTGACAGATGACGGAGCATTCGAGTTCACCGTTCTTCCGTTCGGTCTGCATGGGGCTCCAGCTACATTTCAACGTTTGATGAACAAGGTCCTGCATCCCTTCACCAACTTTAGTTTGGCTTACTTAGATGACATAGTCATCTACAGTCAGGATTGGGAGGAACATCTCGGGCACCTACAAACAATTCTGTCAGCCCTTCGGAAAGCAGGACTCCACATCAACGCGAAGAAATCGCGAGCTGCCTTTAGGAGTGTGAACTACCTGGGATACGTGCTTGGCGAGGGAACCATTGCTCCCCAGAGCGAAAAAGTGAAAGCTATAGCAGCAGTACCGTTCCCCAGTTCCAAAAGAGACCTACGAGCCTTTCTGGGGTTAGTAGGGTACTATCGACGGTTCATTCCTGGTTTTGCTGAGCTTGCTGCCCCCTTGACCAATATGCTCCGAAAAGATACCAAGAGTCAGGAGTTTAGTCACCCCACTATGGACACATTACAGGCATTCAACCTCCTGAAATCTACCATGACTACTGCTCTAGTCCTTGTATCACCTGATTACAATAAACCCTTCCTGCTTGCCACGGATGCTTCCAATCATGGGATATCGGCAGTCCTGTCTCAAGTCAAAGACGGGATTGAACATCCAATTCGATACGTAAGTAGGAAGTTGTTCCCCAGGGAGTGCAGATACTCTACCATTGAGAGGGAGGCCTTGGCTATCAAATGGGCCGTGGAGAAGTTAAGGTACTATTTGGAAGGCAAACCCTTCATTTTACATACCGACCACGCCCCCCTGAAGTGGATGCATCAAAACAGTAGTCATAATCCCAGAGTTTTGAGGTGGTTCTTGTCCTTGCAACCATATTCTTTCACGATCCAACACCGCAAGGGAATGGACAATGCTAATGCGGACTTCCTGTCACGTGTGTTCCCTCTCCCCAAACGGGAGAAGCCAGGGGGGAGGTGTGTCACGGGTTCGACAAACATGAGACTGTAGAGGCTGTAAACCCTAAAGACTGGTGGTCTGCCACCCCCCTTTCACCTTGCACCTTTTCCCCACAGCCACTGACCGGTTCTTGGAACAAGGAAGCCGTAGACATCGAAAGTGACTGGCCTGACGGAGTAAACGTGTTCGGCTCCTTTAAGGAAGAAGGTTGCGACTACGTAGCTCCACCCCTCGTGGCGACAAAAGCAGGAAGTTCCGGGACGAAGGCGGACGGCGTTTCCCAGGTGGCGGAAATCGAGAACGCAGGACGAGAACGAGGACGAGAAGAAGACGGGAACGACAAGCCAGGAGGCCAACGGTTGGACGCTTCGCCCTGCCACGCACCCACGGGAGGAGCGTGGCTACGAGAGGTACGGGGCCGGGTCGCGGGTTGGGTTGGGAGGCGGAAATAGCCACCACTGTAAAGCCCCCGCAAGAGAACCCTTTCCCTGAGCACGAGCACTCCTAAGCACGTCCGTTAATAAGTTGAGCACTACACCTTGGTTGTGTTCCCTCACTCCCGGTCCTTATCGTCATTCCCTGAGTGCAGGTCGTAACTCGCCTTTCTCTTCGTTTCCTTTCTTTTATGGTACCCCGCTAGAACCTTGGGCCAAGACGCATCAGGAAGAAGACTACTAAGACCACAAGGCACCGCGACGGACCTTTTTGTACAGAGACTAGAGACACTATTTGAGTTACATGAAAAAGTCGTACATTCCAATAAAGCCCTCCTTGAAACCCTTACTAAAGGCACCCGTGTTTCTATTTGAGCCGACACCCCCTACTCCGGTGGTCGAACCCCCTGCTAACCCGGCACCCCCGGGACACTCGTAGAAGTGACACCGTGAAATCTATCAGATTTCCCTGCACCACTTCTAGGATGCAAATGCATCAATATCTTACGCCTACCTCACAGCAGACGTAAGACTGACAAATGCCCTTTCACATGGGGCTTGTGAAAGGTCACATTGCTGGAGTTGCGTCACTTTTGTGACACACTCCAGCAATGCGCCAGTTTTGCGCCATACAGATACGTCTGTAACTCCTTGTGACATGATGAGTCATACATTAAATATGATGCATCAGGTAGGTCGCAAGGAGGGCGCACTGAGAAGTAACGCATCGCTGCTTTCACGCAGCAATGTGTTATTTCTCATTAATGAGGCCCTTTATATTTACTAATCCAATTTGGATCAGTAAGTAAAAAGAAAAATCAAGCACCCGCATATTTTGTAGATGCATGCACACGGCGCATGCACCTACAAACTGACCTGGCCGCGACTGCAGAGCCACTGCACCCTTTTTTTAGTGTTCTCTCTATCCATGTTGTGCAGCAAAGCATTGGCAAAGTTAGTATGTCCCAAAGGCGAGACCGAATGCCGCTATTAAATATGGCACTGTGCGGGTTTCTTTTCCTTATGCGATGCAGTGCACCTCTTTATGTTCGTGTTGCACTGTGCTGAGATGAATAAATCTGCTTCCATCAGTCGATCAAACGTGATACAGCCCTAGAGAACAGACACACACTTAGCATGCCTTCGTAGTCCATCGCCTGTGCAACAGAGCTTTGTTAACGTTGCACTGCAAGAGAGAGTTTGTACCTGGAATTCACCAGGGCCCAAGGCCGGAGTCCTTTCCACTGAATATACTGAATCATTACAAGACAGGAGGCTGCCATTATGCATTATTTCTTTAATGACATTCCACGCAGCACTTAAAATAACTTTACATCATAAACCAAAAGGTAAAGAATAGAACACTGAGAACCTATAAGTCCATGCACAGAACCATCTGCCTCTTTTAAATGCTGCTCCTCGCTGATATGTACATAAATCAACAAACTCCCTTTGGATCTAAACCTCCTCAGAGGCTAGAGCCTTCGGGCTATGTTTCTTCTCGGAAACACAAACGCAGGTCTTTATGCTGAGAGGCATTAGAGGAGGTTGGCTTAGAGTATGCTGCACGCTTATTTAAGTGAACCACCTTGCACTAATCCAGACAGCTCTTATTGAAGAACTGGGATTTAAACCCAGCGGCGCCAGGGGCATGCCCAAAGTCTTCGGATTCTCCTGTCTTGGCAAACAGAGACACGGGATACTTCTTGGTGACGTCAAAGATCAAATTTATTAGCTGCAGCCAGTAACAGAGGTCCTAGAAGTACAACACGGTGTATGTTCTCAGGAGACTGCTCAAACTTACAAAGCAGGTCGTCCCTTTTTAAGCCAAAAATTGTGCTTCAGGCAAACTTTCCTTGTTTACAGTTTGACCAATCCCATGTATACACGACCAAAGTGTCCAGACCATAATAAATCATTAAACAAACCCAACATTCTTCTTTCAACAAGGCCGGACAAACCCATAATAAGAAGGACCACAACCCACATCATAAAATAGACCATAAAGAAGGAACAGAAACAGATATAAGTAGGATAAAGCATGTTTGTGTGCAGTAAAACTTTACGATGTCCTGTGCTCTGATCCTTAATCTTGATCAGCTAAAGGGCAAGAACTGGTTTGGCAAGGTCTGCTTCAGGCAACAGGTTCAGTTCACTCAGGTCAAACAGGAGTCAGCACAAACTCAAGCTAAGGTGTACGTGTCCTAAAGACTTGTTCAGCCACAGTCATCAGCCTATGTGAGGGCAACCACATAAAATGGCTGCCATGCACAAACTGGAACCCAAGGGTTCAGAACGAAATTGTCAAATACACAGTGAATCCATCGGTGTAACATGACGAAAACACTCATGCTTGCTGAGCTCACTATTTACGGTTCGCTGTTACCAAAATCGTAACGGAACCACGATCTTTATGACCCAGGTTCAGAATTCACGGAACATCATTATGGTGGTTATAGTGGTCTTAGACAACCATAGATAGCTCTCTAAGTATGAAGAAAATGGTTCAAATAGGGTCACCCGGGTCACTCACGACCACCTGTCAGCCTTCCATACAAATGAAGAGTCAGTCGGACAGTAGAGAATACAAACCAATACTTGTTTATTCGAATACACTCGCAGCGGAGGCCGGTCTGCCCAGTCACTTAGAAGTGCTGCAGAGGGACTGACATAAGCAAGCATAACAATATCTTGATCAGCTAAAGGGCAAGAACTGGTTTGGCAAGGTCAGCTTCAGGCAACAGGGTCAGTTCACTCAGGTCAAACAGGAGTCAGCACAAACTCAAGCTAAGGTGCATGTGTCCCAGAGACTTGTTCAGCCACAGTCATAAGCCTATGTGAGGGCAACCACATAAAATGGCTACCATGCACAAAATGGAACCCAAGGGTTCAGAACGAAATTGTCAAATACACAGTGAATCCATCGGTGTAACATGACGAAAACACTCATGCTTGCTGAGCTCACTGTTTACGGTTCGCTGTTACCAAAATCGTAACGGAACTACGATCTTTATGACCCAGGTTCAGAATTCACGGAGCATCATGATGGTGGTTATAGTCGTCTTAGACAACCATAGATAGCTCTCTAAGTATGAAGAAAATGGTTCAAATAGGGTCACCCGGGTCACTCACGACCACCTGTCCAGTGGCGTCACTAGGGGGGTGCGGGGGGTGTGGACCGCACCGGGTGACACCATCGCATGGGGTGACACCGTTACGCTGTGTAGCACATCTCTGCAGCCTCACCTCACCTTTGCTCGGCTTTATAATCCGGAAGTCTCCAAGCAAATACCAAATAATTGTATTTTTTTACAACAAGATTTTATTTGTTTTAAAAATTCCGATCGTAACGAAAATGTAGTTGATATTTTAGAAAATAATTCTTTGAATGTGATCGTCTCGTATTCCATCGGAGGCATATTTTTATAATAGCAGACACTAACTTCAACTCTGAGAGTTTCCTCAAATGTCCTTGCCCCGGAGGGTAAACAGCCTGAGCCCTCCTGTCTGAGCCGAGCCCCGAGTCCTGTCGGGCAGAGGGAGACACCTTTAATATCTTCCAGTGATGCAACTCTGTGTTTGCAGTTTTATGTTCCCAACAAACAGCCTTAGCACGTTGGCATTTTTCATCAACCAATGTTTACAGAATCCCCTCCCTGACGGAAGTTCAAATCGAACTTTTTTACTTTGAAAGATCTGTCTTCATATTTCACGGTCTGAGAACACGTCACCCTTGTGGACAAGGAAGTCACGCGTTTCCATTTGGGTAAGTATCGTGCGTTATATTGTCTAGTTGTTTTTTGTATAAACACAATACACACATTTAATTTTCTTTACACCTTTTTTTGTCACTGCTTGGGTGTAATAAATATCAGATGTTTCCCAGAGTAATATCTAATTGACCAGCTACAAGTGGTCGGCTCCAGTGAGTGTAAGGTTTTCTAAGATTAATCTTTCGCAATGCATGCAACAATTCTAGTTGCACATTTGGCGCCGCAAGACAACACAACATGACAAAGTGCGAATTATACACTTGTAATATCAAATAACCATCGGTGTCAGTTTTCCAAATGTGACTTTACCTTTTCAACCCACACACAGCTGTCCCAAGGCCGTGCAACAAAGCAGCTTAATACTAACTCATCACTGAACGCCAAAATTAGAAAAAAGTGACTTCCTAACAGTTACAAGGAAAGGGTTAAAAGAGCAGCAGGCAGGGGAGGGGGGTGCAGGTGGGGAGGGTGGATGGTGCAGGCAGAGAGGGAGATGGTGCAGGCATAGGAAGAGATGGTGCAGGCATAGGGAGAGATGGTGCAAGCATGGGGAGAGATGGTGCAGGCAGGGGGTGAGACGGTGCAGGCGGAGGGGAGACGGTGCAGGCAGAGGGGAGAGGGTGCAGGTGGAGGGGAGACGGTGCAGGCGGAGGGGAGACGGTGTAGGCAGAGGGAGAGATGGTGCAGGCAGAGGGAGAGATGGTGCAGGCAGAGGGTCAGTTGGGGTAGGCAGGGGGGGAGATGGTGCAGGCGGAGGGGAGATGGTGCAGGCAGGGGGGAGATGGTGCAGGCAGAGGGGAGATGGTGCAGACAGAGGGAGAGATGGTGCAGGCAGAGGGGAAATGGTGCAGGCAGAGGGAGAGATGGTGCAGGCAGAGGGAGAGATTGTGCAGGCGGAAGGGAGATGGAGCGGACAAAGGGAGAGATGGTGCAGGCAGAGGGTCAGATGGTGCAGGCGGGGGTGAGATGGTGCAGGCAGGGGGTGAGGTGGTGCAGGCGGAGGGGAGATGGTGCAGGCAGAGGGGAGATGGTGCGGACAGAGGGAGAGAAGGTGCAGGCAGAGGGGAGATGGTGCAGGCAGAGGGTGAGATGGTCCATGCGGTAAGGCATGAGGGGGTGACACCATGAGTTACCCGCACCGGGTGACACCAACCCTAGTGACGCCACTGCACCTGTCAGCCTTCCATACAAATGAAGAGTCAGTCGGACAGTAGAGAATACAAACCAATACTTGTTTATTCGAATACACTCGCAGTGGAGGCCGGTCTGACCGTCTGCCCAGTCACTTAGGAGTGCTGCAGAGGGACTGACATAAGCAAGCATAACAATACATTATGTACACTTCGAAACCAATGAAAGCACGCCCATCATGGAATTTTCCAAGAAGATCCAGCTGGACAGTAAATTACAAAAGAGTACGTTTCGATACTGAGGCCGAGCACACATTATCTGCTTTTCAAGGTCACTCTGCCTGTGCCCACCGCTAGGCAAGTGGGAGAAGGCCTACATCTAACAAGAAAGGTATGCGCTAATAAGAGCAGTGTATTCATTAGTGTAGCAGAACTCAGCTCCGGAGAAACGTAACCTAGAGAAGGCACTTTCTCGGAAACGGCAAATGAGTAGTTTCGATTAAGATGTAAAATGGCGGCCATACATAAAAATGGCTAACTTTTCATAAACAATTAAAAAGCATCATTTTCTATTCTAACAAGCGGTAGCTGTGGAGAGCAGCCTTCAGGCGTAGTCCAGAAAGAGAGTTAAGCAGCTTTTTTTTTACCAGATCTTATCATGTAGTGTAGGTTAAATGAAAAAAGAACACACAGTGTATATATATAACCAGTTCTATTTCTTACACAGCCCTCACTAACAAACTGGTATATCTCCTACCCGGATATCTCAACACAAATATACAAGAATGCTTCAATTGCAAACAGGTAAGTAAGCACAATACACAGTGGTCTCCAGGGGGAGACCAAACATATACTAAGAAAGTGGAATTTGAACTGTGACCAAAGTCGCGACTTGGACCAGGAGACTCAAAAGAGCTGGGAACACCAGGCAGGAACCACCGAAGCTAAGTACCCAGGACCTCCACGGAGGCTTTATGCAGAGTGGACCCTTCCCAGTGGATCCTGAAAACACCCTGTGGAAATAAGAAGGTTACAGAGTCACCACATCCGTGGATACACCAAGAACCAGGATACCTACACCACGGAAGCCGGATGCATACGTGCAAACTGACATTGGAAACCGGCGTAGACCACGATAAAGGACTTCCGAAAAGATGCCGCTGGTAAAGACTGTGCAAGAGTCCAGTGGAATCCAACGGTAGATTCTTGAAGAAAAATACCTGCAAGCAGAGGGGACAGAGTCAATGCCACTTGGATGTGACCTGAAGGTACGGAAGAACAATGCACACCAAAGACGGACGATGCAGGAGTGATGACGGTTAACATGTTGCTGCTGTTGTAAGGACCAGGTAATGCTGAGGAAGATCAGGAGCCATTCATGAGCTGTCCCACGTTCGATGTCGAGAACCAGGGGATCATTGTTCGGCGGGAGCACCAACAAGCCTTGGCAGCAGCAACAGACGTGGAAAAAGATGAAGGAGCAACATAGGAACAAGCAAGGTCCAAAGGATTGACCAAGTGCAGGAGAGTCAAAGCAGGCCCCAGGAAAGCAGGGGGACCCACAAAAGCAAGAGAAGACCCACAGGAGGACCCACAGGCCAAAGGCACAGGAGTCGCAAGAGGACATCAAGCAGGTCACCGCAGAAGAAGACACACAGTGTAGAGGATGTGGTGAGGATGCTGATCTTGGCAGGAAGAGATGCTTGAGGCTGGAGCTTCTTGTATCCTGAAGATCCCTGGAGTGCAGTGCAAACAAGCCTTGGCAACTGCAAATCGATGCAGTGCACAAGGGTCTGATTCAAGCAGTTCCGACAAGGGATACTGACCTCAAAATTGCAGAGAGGACAGATCAGGCCTCGAAGGAGTTGCAGAACCACCACCTTTATTACTGAGCCTTTCGAACTCCATGGGACATCAGGCACAGCAGACCGGTCAGCTTCATTGCAGTGCCTGCAGATGCAGGGGAGTTTCTCCTTCACTCCAAGGGAGATTACTTTGGGTGTCCTTGATGCCTACAGGTCTGGCGAAGATCCTGGAAGAAGCACAGACACAGAAAACAAAGAAGACTTGCAAAACAACAAGACCAGGAGCAGCAGGAGTCTTGTTTCCGGTCGAAGTACAGCGAAGTTCGAGTTTTAAGACGGTCGAAGAGGGGCGTGGTTTCTGGCTTGAGTCTTGTCCCAAGACGAATCTGAGGACCGACCCACAGGTATGCCCTTTTATACCCTGAGAAAGGGTTTAGGACTACTCAGAGGTCCTTCCCAGTTGAGGGGCAGGGCAGAGGGGCGGATACTCCAATGTCCTTTGTCCAAGCGCTCCCAAAACTAGCTTGAACTGGAGTATGCAAGGAGGGCACCGTATGTGCCCTTCTAAGAAGTCTGGTTGTGCTGGCAAGCACCCCCACCCCAACCCAATACACTAAGTACTGTCTGGGAGAGGGTCACACCTCCCTGTGACAGGAAACCTTTTGTTCTACCTTCCCATGCTCAAGCTCAGCTCAGCAGCAGGAGGGCAGAATTGTGTCTGTAGGTGGCAGCAGCACTAGCTTGCTGGCAGACACTGGAAGGCTGTTACCAGCAGTCCTGGGGGCTTTCCAGAGGAGCCCCCCAGTGCATGGAATCATATCACCAACACCAGTAATAGTCTTGGGGTATGATTCCAACATGTTTGATACCAAACATGCCCAGGTTCGGCACAGGCACTATATAGTTACCCATCGCATAATGACCCATGGCCACTTTATGTATGAAAACGGCTGACTGCACTTACAAAGCCTGGAGAATAAAATCCTGGATTTGTAGGGGTGTCCTGCTCAAGCAGGGGCACCCGCACACTTATAACCCAACATCCTGCCTTCAGGATTGAAAGGCCAGCCTTAGGTGTGACTGATAGGTTTCAAGTATAGTGACCTCAGATGTAAGGAAACTGATTGCAATTGCAGGCTTGTAGTCACAGGGCGAGTGGTCTCCCATGGGTGGCATAATACATGCTGCAGCTCATGGGAGACCACTGGTGCACCTATGCCCTTGGTACCTCAGCACCATACACTAGGGACTTACAAGAGTACACCAGTAGCCAATTGTGGAGGTGGAAAAGTACTTACCATGTCAAATTTAGGGAGGAAGCACAGCGGCAGAGGTCCTGATTAGCAGGATCCCACTTAGGCTAGTCGAAAACACATGGCATAAGGCAAAAAAGTGGGGTTAACAAAGAAAGCATATCCTACTTTCCAACGGGCATAAAGTAGTCCTAATGAAAATAAACCCCAAGCTTGAGGATCTACCGTAGAAAGAAGCCTCTTAAAACCCCAATGGCCTACTCTTCGTGAGGATGTGATCAACACTCTGGGCAAATACGTTGCAACCTTTAATGCACTTGACAAATCACTGACACATATGCACCGGGTCTTCAGCCCAGAGGTTTTTGAACAAGCGGTAGAAGGGGACTTTCAGCTGGCCAGGGCTCCCAAAGGTCCCAGTTCTCAAACTAGAGGCAGAGAGGCTATGGCAGAGGAAATCAAACTGGACCAGCCCGACCTTCCATCCCCAGAGAGGCCATTTCCAACGTGCAAGAGAGAATAAGTCACGCAGTGAGAACCCAGCTGGATACCAAGGTGAGTGCCATGATTTCACCTTCTTCCCCAGGAAGAGAGGGAGGCCCCCGCAAACTTTTTACCCACGCATGAGAAACTATTACTCAGGACCCTTGGGTCTCAGAAACCATCCAAGGTTTCAGAATAGATTTCGTGGAGAAGCCCTTCCAAGTTGTCCCTCCAAGGGAGTTAAGACTGACTGCGGATCAACAGCAAGCGGTAGACAAGGAGGTAAAATCTATGTTAGAGAAGGGCGCCATTGTAGAAGTGAGTTTAGGATACAGAGTTTTCGTAAGTACACTCTTCCTGGCCAAAAAGAAAGACAAAGGTCGGAGACCTGTGATAAGCCTAAGAGATTTAACCAGATTCCCAGTCTACATGAACTTCAAGATGGAAGAGAGGCATCTTTTAAGGGATATGTTGCTAATGGTGGATTGGTTGATGAAGTAGGACCTGAAAGATGCCTAATTTACAATTTGCATGGCCATGGAGTGTCCACCTTACGGTCAATTCACCTGGCGGGACGACTACACCAATTCTGTTTGCTCCCCTTTGGCCTCTCATTGGCATCATGGTGTTTGAGCAAGGTTTTGAGGGATGTTGCTTCCTTCCTAGAGAAAGGGGCATCGTATGATTGTCTATCTAGTTGATATTCTCATCACGTCCCAATCCCAAGCACAGGTTTTTAAGGACTTGGACATGGACATATCCCTTCTGGCGTGTTTGGGCTTCGTAGTAAACAAGGAGAAATTGATTCTTACCCCTTCTCTCTCTCTAGAGTTTTAAAGTTTAACAATGGGCGCAGTGAGTGGAATTCTGCTTTTGCCCTTAAAGACGATAAGCAAGATTCAGAAAGAAATAAGGAGCATTCTCAAACAGAAGTCTTTAACTCTGAGGGAACTAGCCAGACATTTGGGTTGTCTGTTCTCTTCTGTCCACGCAATTTTGCCTGGTCCTTTATGCTATGGTGCTTTGCAAAGGATAATGGCAAAGGCCCTTCGGGCAGGATTATAGTCGGGCTGGACTGCAAACCAAAACCAGTCCTGGCAAAGTGCTCGGCCGTGCTGTTTGCCAAGGCTGGTTTCATTACAGGGGGCGATAATGCAGCTATGCTGCAAAAACGGCTCTGTAAAAAAAACAGCACCCAGGGGCCTAAAACCGGCCCCCACACTGGTGGCCCACCGGGGAAACGCCCGGTGCCCGCTACAGCCAGTCCGGTCTTGATTATAGTATGTGGACAAGGTGTCTCTACACCAGGAAGCCAAGTTGGAATTGAATTGATGGTTTGACAATTTGGACGCCTAGAATGGCTGGGCGATCTTTGGATGCCCCCCAGACGTCATTCTGGAGTCGGAAGCGAGCCTAACTGGTTGGGGTGCATGCTTGAAGGTACAGGACACTGATGGATTGTGGTCACATGCAGAGAGGTCACATCACATAAACTATTGAAAGTTGACAGCAGGTCTTTAAGCTCTCATGAGTTTGAGACATTGTATACACAGCTGTTCAGTTTTGTTAAAAATTGGCAATATTTCTGAGGTGGTATATACAAATCACTTAGGATGAACCAAGTCCTTAGACCTGCCAGAATTAGTCCAAAAACTTTGCTTAGAACACAAAATCAGCTTGGGGGCAGAGTGTTTTCCTGGGAAGGCAAATGTGTCTGCAGATTGGAATTGAAGTTTTTTATGGGATTCCAGCAAATGGAAACTGAGCAAGGAATGTTTCAGAAAACTGTCTCAGGTTTGGGGCCCATTGAAGATAGATCTCTTTGCAAGCAGGCTGACATTTCAACTGAAGAGGTGCTACAGCTGTGTGCCAGACCCGGGTGCTCCAGCTGTGAATGCCTTCCTTCAGACTTGGAAGGGGTTCCATTCAATGCTTATATGGTCCCACCCTTCGCAATGATACAGAGGGTTCTTCAGAAGGTGAGATGGGAGAGATGCTCACTGTCAGAAATGGCGATTTACGTTTGGCTAAAGCTTGCGCCAAAGCCAGGCAGAAACCACCATTCTACGTCAGGGCAAGGAAGTCACCCGCCAAGATAACCCCTGCTCACCCTCTTGGTAGCTTGGCACGAGCAGTCAGGCTTATCCCGGTGGCAAGGTGTAAAGCGTTTGCACACACACCCAGCAACAACACCCAAGGCCCACCACAAAGGAAACTCCACACAAGGTTATATATAAAAATAGCCTTTGTATTATACCAAGCACATTAGATAATAAACACACACTTTACAATGTGCCATAGGCACGGATAGAAGTTACAGGGGATTATATACATGGTACAGGGCCACATGGACCACTGTCAGGAATAAGCACTTTTAGAACTAGCACTTGGTAGAATTAGCACTTTGTAGGACTAACTCTTAGCACATAGAACATATAATAACTGTAGCACCAAATAGCAAATGTAGCACACAACCAGTAATCACTGGTAAAAGGTAAGTACCACCTACGCAATCCTAAACACCTTAGGCAAATATCACGCAGGGAACCATGAACTCACTAGTAGAACCTATATTAGGAAAACACCCTCCTAAGCATAAAAATACATTTAGGGGTATAGGCATAAAAGCATTGCATTAATCACATTAGGCAGGTAATCACATTGGCGCCTAAAATATCACAGAACTGACCCCTGGCCTCTCAGGGGCTCACAGGCCCAATGTCTAGAATGTCTGGGCTGGCTGCGTAGGCAGACAAAGAAGATTGCGCAAAAGATCAGCCCTAAACGAAGCAGCTGCCCACTAAGTGCTGGGCAGCTGTAGGAACTGAGCCTGGCACCAGCGTGCCTCCTGGCTCTCCTTCTGAGTTCTAATTGAACAATGGGGCCAAAACAACGTGGGAGCCTCGCAGGCTCTAGAAACAAAATCCCCCCTTTGAGCCTTGTGGGCTCGAGAAACAACGGTGTCCGCTGGGGGAGTGGCCCGCTGCCAACCGGGGCCGCTCTACCCTCAGTAATGCCCACAACCGTTGGAATCCCGCTCGGGGGACTCGAAATACAAAGATGCCCGGGTGGAGCCCTCAGGGCTCTGAATCAAATATGCCCCCTTTGACGTTGGAGCCTCGTGGGCTCGAAATAAACAGAAATGCCCCTGAGATGTAGGAGCCTCTCTGGCCCGAATTACTAATGCCCCCGTTCACGTAGGAGCCTCGTAGGCTCGAGACAACAATGTCCCCGGGACGTGGGAGCCTCTCGGGGACTCTAAACAACTGCACACATGGAGCCCCACTCACCGGCTGTAGGACTCCTCGTGCCGGTCCTGCACTCTGGTCTGGGTCTTGGTGGCACCGCGGGGCTCTCTCACCCTTCTGGGAGCCCCACTTCTCTTTGGGAGATGCCCTACGCAGGGCTCACACGGTGGCTGCGGGAGCCCTGCCTCTCCAGTCCTCTGAGCTTCCGGGTGGACCTTCTCTCGTCCCGTGGCTGTGGGGGGGTTGGGGGGAGCGGGACTTCCTGCCCCCTCTCTCAGGGGGCAGGCTGGCTGGGCAACCAATTGCAGCGCGGCTCGAGGCGCTGAGCCCCCTGGCTCCGGGCACCTCGTCCAGCTGCATCGCGGCCTCTATGGTGAAGCCCCAGGGCGGCGGCGGTGATTCTTCTTGCACAAATACGGGGTGAGCACCCGTCAGGGGTCAAAGAATCAAAGAATAAAATACCAATGAGCGGGGTGGCACCCGCGAGAGTGCTGGAGTCCCTGGCGGGGTGGGCACCCGTCAGGGGTCAAGGAAAAGGACAATTGCGCTGTAAAGAAGTCAAGGCAAAGCACTTCCAGGTGTTTGGAGTGCGCAAAAGTCCAGGGCAAAGGTCTAGAAAGGAATGGAGGCAGGGGGGGCAAAGGCTGGGCCCAGGGGCCAGCTCACAGGGCTCTCCAGGCAGGGAGGCAGTAGGCAGTTTCGGTTCCTCCTAGCGCCCAGCAGCAGCAGGCCCCCTCCAAGTTAGGATTGTATTGTATTGTATTGTATTGTCATTTATTTAGCGCGATTGCTGCCCAGTGGGCGTCCAAGCGCTGAGGATCAGCAAGTTAGCAATTTTCAAGGGGTCACAGCCCCTTTTTAGGTCTCGCAACCTATCAATGCGCATGCGCATTGAGAGAAGCGAGACTATAATGCTTAAAACAGACTTTAACTAACTGGCGATCTGGTGCTGTGCCCGTGCGCTTTTAGGTCAATGCGCAAGCGCTTTGACCTAAAATGCGCGTGCACATTATCAAATCGCCATCTGTTCCCCAGCAGCACTCCTCCCACCCTCATCACCGCTCTCCCCGCTCGGCCCCCTCCAATGCCTGCCGTGTCGCATTTCTCCTCCCCCCTCCCCTTCTCTGCCTTCCCTCCGTCTTGTTTTCTTTTTTTACCTGCTCCCGCCGTGTCGCATTTCTCCTCCCCCCTCCCCTTCTCTGCCTTCCCTCCGTCTTCTTTTTTTTACCCGCTCCGCCCCCTCCCCTGCCCGCCGTGTCGCATTTCTCCTCCCCCCCTCCCCAACACTGCATGTCCGAGGCTGGGAAAAAGCTGGTGTCCGCTTGTCCTAGTGCCATTGAATGTCGTGTCCTCAGAACTATTAGACAGACAGTGAGTGCCAATTGGCACATACTAAATGTAAATGTCCCCAAGCAAGATAGATTGCCTAAACCTATCTTTGCATACAAAAGAAATAAAACACTAAAGGACCATATAGTGAGATCTAGGATGGCTATCAAATCTGACCCTAAGCAACAATCATTGACTAATCTAGAACCAGTAGTGGGTAACTACAGATGCTCTACTTGCAAATCGTGTGGATCAGCCATAAAGGGAACAAGCCTGACTTTTAATAAACAACTGATACAACCATCTGATCTTAACAACTGCAGAAGCACAAATGTAGTCTACCTTATCATCTGCCCTTGTGGCAAAGGCTATGTAGGTCAGACAGGAAGAGCTCTCAACGTTAGATTAACTGAGCATAGGTCAGCAATAAGAACAAGGAAGCTGACTGCCCCTATGGTCAGTCATTTTGTAGAGGAAGAACATACACCCGAGGATATAACATGGTACATTCTAGAAAGAATACACCCAAGAACAGGGTATGATCAAGAAAAAATCCGCAAGATGAGAGAGGTATACTGGATTTTTGTTTTGGGGACGGCCATTAGCGGATTGAATGCTGAGATTCCATGGGATTCCATGGGAACAAGCAATCCTATGATAATTGTGGAGCCTTGAACAAGAATCAAAAGGAGTAGCACTAGAAATAAGAGAGCAAGATCACAGAAATTGTACATTTAGTTCATACGTAGAACAATAACAATAACAGTATATAATGTGTAGTAGGTTGTGGATGTAATTCTGTGAATGCCTTATATTGCCTGCAGATGGCAGTAATCCTACCGTATTAATACCCCTTTGCTGCCCGGTTATCCACTCACAAACATAATGCCGTGAATATAATTTTCTTTAAAATAAGATAAATCGATAGAATTCTTTAGGTACATAAATTAAAAGATATAGAGTTCTATCCCGCTCATGATCATAACATGAATTTTTCTACTCTAAATTAAGCCCTTCGACAGACATCACCCAAGCATAACATAGAATTACTCATAGTAAATGTAGTGACCAAATGGAGCCATTAAACAGATCTGGTGCCTTAATAATTAAGTAAAAAAGGCGGAACTATCAACTGATACATGCCAAGTAAGGAGAACTAATAGAACCATACCAATACTGAATCCCGTGAGAAAACGTGGCTTACACGTAAAACTAGTTGCAGAACACAATTTACAAGGAATTCAGTCTCTATTAAAACATCTCTTGTCATTATATGAAGCTAGACACCGCTCTTAAATTTGTAAATTTAGCCCATTGAAGAAACCGTCATTATATGAAGCTAGACACCGCTTTTAAATTTGTAAATTTAGCCCATTGAAGAAACCGTTAAGGTATATAAATTTAAAAGACACGATAAGCGCAGTGATTTAGTCACAATCAGTCATCATATAGACCTAGTACCTCAATAACTAGGGCAAGATGGCGGATCCATTAGCTGAAATGCAATTAGAAAACAGAAAAGACGGCACCACTCCGACTCGTAATCTCGCGAGAGGATGCTACAAACACGCAATTTAGGCGCCAAAAATCCTGCTATATAAAGGGGTAGGCTCTCAGACGCTTGAGACACCCGTTCCTGAACCGGAGGCACTTCGAGGACTTCTTCATTTTAAACATCAGGTATGTCCCGCGTTCACGACAGCAATAGGCACTAATTAGGTTTTAAGGGGGCACATGGCTTCAAGGATAAGCAGCTAAAAGATATACTTTCTTTCCCTCTTTTAAGACAGCCAGTTTGTATAGAAATAAAATCCTGGGCTATCAAGAGGAACACTTTGTTTAGCTGGCCAAGCTAATACAAGTAAACAACTTCTTTACTTAAGGTAAGGGTTGTGCAATTGTAGAAAAAGCCTAATATATTAATTTATAAGTTGAAATTCGGGATTAATCTGATTTCACTGTACCTCTACTCATAGGTTAAGCATCAATTTTTAATTGGAACTCAGACCTTGACATCTTTATGTGCAACTGAAAACCGAAACCGATTCTAACCAAAAGAAGCAGTACATTTAACGGATTAATCTGATTATTTAAAGGTAAACTATGCCGGATAGTATTATTGGATATGATGTGTAGCTAGATCCACAGGCTCAAACAGAACTTTATGTCCATGTGTCCTACTATGCAGGGAACGACCAATATATCCAGAGCACCTGCATTGGCAAACTAGAAACGGAGTTGTCACGTCGGATGCAAGACGGATATACACGCATATACAGTTAAAGATAACCTACGCTCGAGGTAATTCAGGCAGCGAGATATAAATATAGCAAAATGTCAGTAAAGGAAAAAAGGTGTTGATAAGACATATCCAACCTTCTTTCAGAAACAAAGCCTGGTCCCATGTTAAACCTGATACAATTCTAAAAAATAAATCTATTGGAAGCCACGACGTCCACATAAACAAGGTACTATTTTTACTAGTTTTATATCTAGTAAAACGGGATCCACTTTCAAGGGAAAGAGTTTTCTCCCAATTTGGTGACTTGCCCTGGGCTCCTTAGACACCTGATAAGTCTTGTTCTTAACCGAGAAGCTCCCATCTGCAAGCAATAGGCCAAACTGGTATGTTTAATGAATCTAAAATGTAAATCAGACGGAAATGTATTTTTGTATGGAACAATACAAAGAAACTTAAAAAGATGATTATTATGCACATGATAATCTTTCAGAAAAATGCATAAGTATGTAGATATGACAGCACCTAGCCAGTGCAGGCTTACTGATTGCTTAGGGACTTGCACAAAAGTAAAAGATAAGGATATAATTTTTAAAGGAATACAACAGAATGAAGTAAAAAGTTAGACATGAAAATGAAAATAAAATTGTACAGAAGATGAATGCTAAAGTATCACTTTCTCATCATTTTAGCCACGGGTATTATAGCAAAGACCAAAGCAGATTTCCTAACGAAGGCGACCGCCGAAACGCGTTGAAGGAACTAATTCTGCGTTTATATGAAGTTTCAAACAGAAATGATGTTTTTTATATGATTCAGATTTTATGTGAAACTATCCTAATGTTTTGTATGTGAAAATGTCTTTTGTAAACTAAAAAATTGAAAGTATATATATAAAAAAGATAAAATAAGGAGAAAAAAAGAAAAAAAGAAAGATTAGAAACATAACTACAAAGAGAAAAAAATATCAAAGATGCATAAAAAATAAATAACATCAATCAGATCTCTATGAGTGGAAAATTAGTTATTATATAATACATGTCTAAGATACTCATGAATAACTAGTACACATAACCCGGTGTGTTCATTCCTTTCCCAAAAAGTCCGCTTGTCCTAGTGCCATTGAATGTCGTGTCCTCAGAACTATTTTTTTAATTTAGTACATGAGCACTTCTTATAAGCAGGATTCCACATCCCACTTTTAAAACCTCAGACATAATCTCGATCACCCGCACGATCTATTGTTTTAATCAAATTGGACCTGCACTGTTTCTGCCTAAGCTCTCACTTACGGTAAGGTAGAGACTGTATAGCTTCAACAAGGCCATGTTACATTTGTAAACACTTTATTCATACGGTGTGTTTCGATATCGCTGCTTGTATTCCCCCCTGGCCTAATCTCGACCCCCTACACACTGTGTCATTTTTAATTAAGTTGGTCTGTGCGGTTTCTGCCTAAGCTCTCGCTTACGGTAAGGCAGAGACCGTACAGCTTCAACAGGGCAGTGCTACATTATTAAACACTATTTCATACAGTGTGTTCAGCTTCGGCACTGCTTGGATTTCATTTTATCTCCCATGGCCTCAAAACACCACCTCCCACCCATTGTTGCTTAACTATGTGTCTTCCTCCCTCCAAGGGCGCTGGGAGGGACACTCCAGTAGGGTATGTTTCTAGTCGCAATGGAGCACGGCATGGCCAGCTACCACGTCCTGGTAAAGCCAGCAGCGAGGCGCCACTCCAGGCACATTCACACAGCCAGGAACTCCAAGCAGCTTTAAGTAAGCACTACACAATTCAGCTCCTGCTTTCAGCTGCAGAGACCGATGTATCAGCACTGCTTGTATTTCACTTTATCTCCTGTGCCATCCCCAGACCACCTCACACCCATCACTGCTTGTTTAAGTACGTGTCCTCCTACCTCCAGAGGCATGAGGACACTGCAGTAGGGTGTGTTTTCATTTGCAACAGAGCACAGCATGGTGGCTGCCATGTCCTGGTAAAGCCAGCAGTGAGGACCCACTCCAAGAACATTCACAGAGCCAGGAATTCCAAGCAGCTTTAAGGAATCATTACACACCTCAACTGCTGATTTCGGCTGCAGAGACAGATAAATCGGCTATGCTTGTATTTCACTTCATCTGCCATGCCGTACCCACTCCATCCACCCGCCGGTCGCTGCTTGTTTACCAATGCCATGTCTCTGATTTTAATGATACTTGCAGCAGAGGACTTCAGAGAAAGAAAAAAAACACATAAAATGTGCAATCCAAGGAAATGCAGGTTGTGATGAATAGTATTATTATTATCACATTCATTATTACCCCATTATATTGTATTATTTGTATATTATTATAGAATGTCATTCAATGCATGTATTGTTTCACGAGGAGCTAAATGCCAGAGGAGCTGAAAGCATACTTAAATGAGATCCCAACAAAGGTATTTTCCAAGCATTATAAACACCCTTTCTGGGTGATACTCATAAGTATCTCTGGTGTGGGCAAGACCTTTCTGCTTTGCAGATTCACCGACAAGTTTTCATCAGACATCTACACTGAGCTGTGGTAATTTCACATGAGTAGTTTCAAGCTGCAGCCAGTAAGCAGTCTGTCAGCATCTGCGTCAGTGTTTCCTCACTCGCACCCCCCCTCCAGTTCATGCCTTCTAATTTCCCTCTGCAGCGCCCATTCTTATTATTTACATTGCCAATAGCTCTAACATTCACAACTGTGAGACTGATTGCACTGTAAATGCATCTTATTGATGGATTTGTGATTACATTTTGCCATCTTCTTATTGCTTTAATGTTGTTGATTGTACTACACGAGCTTTGCTGTCCAGATAAGACAAGTGCATTTTTCTCCTCTGACAGTTATTTACTCTAGTCCATGGGTACTCAAAAACTTTCTCTCGGGGACCAAATTTACAGTGTGGTTTGTGGCCGAGGGCCGCACCAGTGGGGGAGGGGCTACAGCAAAAAAAGAAAACTGTGACCATGAGGTTGAACACAGGCCCCTGCAGCGGACACCTTTGTCTACTGAGCCACCAGACCTGGCATGTCTATATATGTATGTGTGTGTGTGTGTGTGTGTGGGGGTGGGTGTGTGTGTGTGTGTGTGTGGGTGGGTGTGTGTGTGTATATATATATCTATATATCTATATATCTATATATATATATATATATATATATATATATATATACATATATCCCTCCCTCTCTCTCTCTCCCCCTGTCTCCCTCCCTCTATCTCTCTCCCTCTGTCTCCCTCTCTCACTCACTGTCTTTCTCCCTCTCTCTCGCTGTCTCCCTGTCAACCTCATCCCTCTGTATGTCTCCCTCTATTTGTCTCCCTTTCTGTCTCCCTCTCTCTGTTTCTGTCTACCACCATCTCCCTCCCTTTGTCTGTCTCCCACTATCTCCCTCCCTCCCTCTGTCTCCTTCCCTGTCTCCCACTGCCTTCCTCTGTCTGCCGCCTAACGACCAGAGCTACCATCTAAGTCACGTAAATACAAAACATGTTACATTCCAAATGCTCTAGGTGTCACATTCACGAAAGGTATAACTATTGGCATTGTAAATGACAAAGCTATCAATTTAGCTATTTTAAAAGCCAACAAATAAATAAATTATTTGTCATTTAAAAGACCAATAGCTCCAACTTTTCTAATGCAAGACCTATTGCATTTCCAATGCCTGTTATACATACAAATCCTTTGTCTGTGTCTGCAGGGTGGGGGGGGAAAACCAGTCACAGCTGGTTTTGGAGCACTCTGTTGTGCTCAGCCCCTCTCACCATTCACTGGCCAGGCTAGGGTCATAAGTCGCACCACAGTGGGCGGAACCAGCATTGTGTGGGGAAATCCCAGCCCTATTCAGGTCCCAGGTGCACTCCTTCCTCACATCAATCATGCAGATCTCTCCACTCACCACCGGGGCAGATCCATCCTTACTCCTGGAGCCAGGCTCACCAGCCAGCTCCAGCCAATCACAAGCCAGACAGCCAATTCACATAAATTACACAGAAATGCCAACTTCTAGAAGTGAAAAGGTATGAGGTGCCTTCAAGGGAATTTGCTTGAGAAAATAACTTTTGAAAATAATTGAAATAGAATTAGAAGGACAGTTCAATGGTCCTATAGTGGAATAAATCCTGCATGGATCTTTCTACATATTAGGTGGAGCACACACCCTGTTATACAGCATGAAACAAACATAAAAAATACAATAAGCAGGTGTATAGAAAAATGTTGAATTTATCTTTCAATTAAAAAGATAATCAATTTACGATGCAAATATATATAAACCGGACTACAGGTACAATAATCATAAGCAAATATATGACTCTGTAGGTCCAGATGACACCTCTCCTGATTATCAATTGGATGGATGAAAAAGGAGAAAGGCACTGGTCGACGTTTCGGTCTCCTAAGTGTTAATCTTTGAGACCATCTTCAGGACTGATGACAATTATATTTGTAATGACCTATCGATTAAATTCGAAGGGCGCAGTAGTCAGAGCACATAAGACGCCGGGCGCTTTAATGCAGGACACATTCGCTTGTCTGTTGTAAACCTAATAGCCTTCAATTGCAAGGAACCGTTGTGCCCAGACAGAGGATTAGTGTGGAGAAAACGGTATAGTCTTAATAATGACTGTATTTGCGATATGTGGCTACCAAATGCGGGGTTGGATGGATTAAAAATAGCCGAATATGCCCGTATTGTTGTAATCGGTAGAAGGCTCAATAACCTTATTTAATATGAGGTTCGTAGATGTGGAGTGGTGTGGCTCACTGGTAAGAGGCGGCAGACCCGGAAGCAGAGGACGGCCTGGGACCAGGGTTCAACTCCCGCATTGGCAGGGTCATGAACCAGGGTCCGCAGACTCGATAATTCTCGCCTCGGTGCCTACTCTAACCAGGGATCACACTCGGCAACTCTTGGCATTAGCTTGCCTCATCTCCACAACGGCCCCCCACAAATGCAGGGGATGCCTGGTTTCCCCTTGGAGATACCCAGGGGGGAACATCTCACAGGGAAATCCAGGATGGGTTCCCAAGCGGTCTATAGCGCCAGGACGCCTCCGGGTAGCAGTGCGCTTTACAAGACACACACATTTTACATTTACAACAGAAGTCTAGGTTTGCAGATCAGTTGCAATCTACTGAGTCGTAGTCAAAAGATCAACGCCGTATCGTTTAACCCTCTGGGAATTGTGAAACAGAGTCATATATTTGCTTATGATTGTTGTACCTGTAGTCCGGTTTATATATATTTGTATCGTAAATTGATTATCTTTTTAATTTAAAGATAAATTCAACATTTTTCTATACACCTGCTTATTGTATTTTTTTTATGTTTGTTTCATGTTGTATAACAGTGTGTGTGCTCCACCTAATATGTAGAAAGATCCATGCAGGATTTATTCTACTATAGGACCATTGAACTGTCCTTCTAATTCTATTTCAATTATTTTCATAAGTTATTTTCTCAAGCAAATTCCCTTGAAGGCACCTCATACCTTTTCATATATTCACCCAAGCCCTCAAGGGTATTTTGGGTCGCTCACTGATACAAACCAACTTCTAGAAGTGGCACTTCCACACTAGACACAATAACGCCGCACACATCATCGCATAGCATTTAATCACACGAGTCCGCACATACCAAACTCGCCCCTGCGCTCCCTACCCATCAGGAACTACCATGGACACATACATTCCCCTTGCATTCCTATGGGAGGGCAGGCCAACCTTACCACACGCACGCACTTTACCCTGAGACACAGTGGTAAAGTGCGCAGAAACCAAAAATCACTAACACCAGGTCACAATTAAAAGCAAAAAGTTTAGGGGTGAACCAGCCAGAAGGGCCAAGTCCAACACTCAATTATTCTAATAACTCCATTTTGGATGTCACAGGCCTGTTTTCCAGGGACTTTGGAACTCGCTTGCTACATTTCTTTTACTTTCCTGCCAAAGAGGGCCTGCTGATATACACAAACGGTGAACAACACCCTCTGGTACAGCCAGGGACTTTGAGCCTTTTGCTTGGAGAATATCAAGAGATCCAGAGGGATGTATGTCCTTTCAGGAAGAGTTGAGGAACTCCTTGAGGAATCCTGGGCTCCAGGAACACGATATAGGTATAAAGGAATATAGAAAATGTATGTATGTAGGTGCTTGGAAAGGGATTGTGTTGGCTCCTATAGTTGGAGTTGTTAATTTTCTGGTAGAGCAGATTGATTGGGGCCTTAGTTATAGAACCATAAACTGCTATAGGCCTGCGATCGCTGCAGGCACAGACTAATCATAGGTAAGAGTAATAGCATTCTTACAAGGTTGTAACAGAAGCCCTCTTTTGACGTAGCAGCATTCTATTGCGGAGTCAGTAGCCGCTTACCTCCTGAGTGTTTCTGTCCCGCAGTTCTGGTGGTCAGGATTCTAGTGAATCACACGCACTCGCCCTTTTCACAAGGACATTCGTTTCAGTGACCTTCCCGCAAGGACATTTATTTCAGCAAATGCCATATTTAGTATTCAAGGTTTTATTTTGGGCCTAGAACACTGTGACTGGCAGTCAGGGCTTGGTGAAGGTTTGTTCCTACGTCATGTGGTGACCCAGCCTCCAGCAAGGTCACCCTAGCCCCAGGGTTGTGGATCCTGACTGCCCACCCCTCTTCACGTATATTCAAACACTGTCAGATTGTTCCAATCCTCCCCTTTCTGTCACACAGCAAGCTGGGGCAGATGCATTTTTGGGTTAGTAAATCAGCGTTGTTGAATAAAATGTGCCAGCATCCTATGAAAACAAGCATTTGCAATGCAATGGTCTCGGCATCATTAAAGGTAGAGCAATTGGCATTGCTCATGACATTTCTTTTTTTTTCTTTAAATCATAAATAAATGGCATTGTCATTTACATTGCCAATACACAGCACTCTGCACTCAACAGCACACACCACCCTGCACCTGCACTCACTGCTCTGCACACTCACTCTGCACACTCACTACTCTGCACACTCACTACTCTGCACACTCACTACTCTGCACACTCACTACTCTGCACTCACTACTCTGCACTCACTACTCTGCACACTCACTCTGCACACTCACTACTCTGCACACTCACTACTCTGCACACTCACTACTCTGCACACTCACTACTCTGCACTCACTACTCTGCACTCACTACTCTGCACTCTGCACTCACTACTCTGCACTCTGCACTCACTACTCTGCACTCTGCACTCACTACTCTGCACTCTGCACTCACTACTCTGCACTCTGCACTCACTACTCTGCACTCTGCACTCTGCACTTACTACTCTGCACTCTGCACTCTGCACTCACTACTCTGCACTCTGCACTCTGCACTCACTACTCTGCACTCACTACTCTGCACTCTGCACTCACTACTCTGCACTCACTACTCTGCACTCTGCACTCACTACTCTGCACTCTGCACTCACTACTCTGCACTCTGCACTCACTACTCTGCACTCTGCACTCACTACTCTGCACTCACTACTCACTACTCTGCACTCACTACTCTGCACTCACTACTCTGCACTCACTACTCACTACTCTGCACTCACTACTCTGCACTCACTACTCTGCACTCACTACTCTGCACTCACTACTCTGCACTCACTACTCTGCACTCACTACTCTGCACTCACTACTCTGCACTCACTACTCTGCACTCTGCACTCACTACTCTGCACTCACTACTCTGCACTCACTACTCTGCACTCACTACTCTGCACTCACTACTCTGCACTCACTACTCTGCACTCATTACTCTGCACTCACTACTCTGCACTCACTACTCTGCACTCTGCACTCACTACTCTGCACTCACTACTCTGCACTCTGCACTCACTACTCTGCACTCACTACTCTGCACTCACTACTCACTACTCTGCACTCACTACTCACTACTCTGCACGCACTACTCACTACTCTGCACTCACTACTCTGCACTCACTACTCTGCACTCTGCACTCACTACTCTGCACTCACTACTCTGCACTCACTACTCTGCACTCTGCACTCACTACTCTGCACTCTGCACTCACTACTCTGCACTCACTACTCACTACTCCACACTCACTACTCTGCACTCACTACTCTGCACTCACTACTCTGCACTCACTACTCTGCACTCACTACTCTGCACTCTGCACTCACTACTCTGCACTCACTACTCTGCACTCTGCACTCACTACTCTGCACTCACTACTCTGCACTCACTAGTCACTACTCTGCACTCACTACTCACTACTCTGCACTCACTACTCACTACTCTGCACTCACTACTCTGCACTCACTACTCTGCACTCACTACTCTGCACTCACTACTCTGCACTCTGCACTCACTACTCTGCACTCACTACTCTGCACTCACTACTCTGCACTCACTACTCTGCACTCTGCACTCACTACTCTGCACTCTGCACTCACTACTCTGCACTCACTACTCACTACTCTGCACTCACTACTCTGCACTCACTACTCTGCACTCACTACTCTGCACTCACTACTCTGCACTCACTACTCTGCACTCTGCACTCACTACTCTGCACTCACTACTCTGCACTCACTACTCTGCACTCACTACTCTGCACTCTGCACTCACCACTCTGCACTCACTACGCTGCACTCACTACTCTGCACTCACTACTCTGCACTCACTACTCTGCACTCACTACTCTGCACTCACTACTCTGCAATCTGCACTCACTACTCTGCACTCACTACTCTGCACTCACTACTCTGCACTCACTACTCACTACTCTGCACTCACTACTCTGCACTCACTACTCTGCACTCACTACTCTGCACTCACTACTCTGCACTCACTACTCTGCACTCTGCACTCACTACTCTGCACTCTGCACTCACTACTCTGCACTCTGCACTCACTACTCTGCACTCACTACTCTGCACTCACTACTCTGCACTCACTACTCTGCACTCACTACTCTGCACTCTGCACTCACTACTCTGCATTCACTACTCTGCACTCACTACTCTGCACTCTGCACTCACTACTCTGCACTCTGCACTCACTACTCTGCACTCACTACTCTGCATTCACTACTCTGCACTCACTACTCTGCACTCACTACTCTGCACTCACTACTCTGCACTCTGCACTCACTACTCTGCATTCACTACTCTGCACTCACTACTCTGCACTCACTACTCTGCACTCTGCACTCACTACTCTGCATTCACTACTCCGCACTCACTACTCTGCACTCACTACTCTGCACTCACTACTCTGCACTCTGCACTCACTACTCTGCACTCACTACTCTGCACTCACTACTCTGCACTCTGCACTCACTACTCTGCACTCACTACTCTGCATTCACTACTCTGCACTCACTACTCTGCACTCACTACTCTGCACTCACTACTCTGCACTCTGCACTCACTACTCTGCATTCACTACTCTGCACTCACTACTCTGCACTCACTACTCTGCACTCTGCACTCACTACTCTGCATTCACTACTCCGCACTCACTACTCTGCACTCACTACTCTGCACTCACTACTCTGCACTCTGCACTCACTACTCTGCACTCACTACTCTGCACTCACTACTCACACTCACTACTCACACTCACTACTCTGCACTCACTACAGCTTCCTTCCACAGCTAGAACTAGTGCATAATGTCAAAACAGAGAAAACAAGGAAACACACTGAAGCTGTCTGTACCACGCCAAGTTCACATTTCGAGCAGCATGTGTTAAATCACGCTTTAGACTACTTCTCTACTCAAAAGTAGTACATTTCCTTCAAAAAGATAAAAATATGACATGCAAACAGTAATGCCGAAACAAACTGTTCAGCATGGGTTCTGATTTACATGAAAACATTAATTTCACTTAAAATAATAATAGTTTTTAGCTAAATTAAATTTACATTTGGATTTAGGGCATATTCACATATTTTTAGTAAATTTAAATGTCAGTGGCAGATGGACACGCTTTCATTTAGCAGCCAAATATACAATAACTCTTACTGCCCCCGGAATTCCGCCGCGGCCGCACCGGAAGTCAGGCAAGGTCGCCTGTGACGGGGGCGGAGCCGCGTCCGGACCGGAAGAGGAGGCAGGCGGAGGAAATGCGTGGAGCGGCCCGGGGCTCCTGTGAGCGTGGAGAGCCCCCGGGGCCGACAACAGGACGTTGCACGCGTGTTGCGGGGCTCCCTTGACCAAGAGGGAGTCCCGGGATAGGAGCCGCAGCGTCAACTCTCCCTGCCGGTGCGGAGAGCGGAGTCCCCCAGATTGCCACAGTAAGTTAAAGGGGAGAGGGGGGGCCGGTGCGCGCGCGCGCGTGTGTGTGTGTGTGTGTGTGTGTGTGTGTGTGTATGAGTGGGGGGGTTCTGTATGTATGTGCGTGCGTGAGCGCTTCTGTTTCTATGTATGCGTGTGTTGTGTGGGAGCCTCGCGCAGCGCTCGTACTAATGCGCGTGCCAGTTTAGAATCGCCTGCGCGCGGCCAGGAGTGTCTCCTGGGAAGCACGCTCGGTGACATAAGATCTCGGCGGAGACGCACTTCCGCGCGTCTTTAGCCGAGACCTAAAAATCAACAAGTTTACCCTCTGGAGTTCAAACCTGATGAGGATGAGTATGAAAGTTTTAATGCACAATTACTTGAAATCAGTTGCAATATTTCTTAGATTAATAACAACATTATTACAATTCTATTCAGGTGACCTTAGAAAAAAGTATTTTTTAGCAGCATTGATTGAAAGTTAATGCCTGTTCCCTGTCTTGAAGCCCTCATACGGCAGGATTGAAAGGAGATGGTGGCATCTATACAAGCCAAACCAAAGGGGATGATGGGCGGAGCGTTGACAATACAAACACTCGCCCCCATTCAACTGATCGGGGTTTAATCCATCACTGTTCTTTAGCCCACTCTGCCACCCCAGCTCAGACACAGCTATATGCAAATCCGTCTGACCCTGTGCCTCATGGGAACAGTCCAGCCCGTGCTTGTATTGTAAACGCTCCGTCCATCATTTCCTTTGGGTTTTTTTGGGCATCTATACAAGCCGCAGGGTTGTCTAACCGCCTCGCGTTTAAAGTGCTCAAGTGCCTTGTACCGCAAAATAAACGTAATATTGGAACTGCACGGTGAGTCTCTTCACTGCTTGTTTACTTGTTGCTCGTACAAACCACACTAGAGTCACCAGGACCTTCTTTCTCAGAGAGTTGAGCACGCACCTCAGACATTTCAGGCCTGATTCACAGAATGAACTTAAGACTCAATCCTAAACTTACTACTATTTCGGTATTCACAGAAGTTAGGATTTTGTCCTAAGTTTGTTTTTTTTTGTGTAAAATTTTTATTTTGCATACAGAGAAAAAATAACAATTAACAAAAGACATCACAGTGGGCGCATGGAAGGTCCCACACAGTGGGAAGGCTGAAAAAGGAAGATGAGGCAGGACATTAAAACAAAAAGTCTTCAGTGCTGGTAATGTCGGCGGTCCCGCAGCAATCCCCCGCCAAGGGGTAGCTCAAATAGTGCAGCCAGCAAATAGTCCAGGAGCGCTCCAGCGATCAAGTAAGCCTCATCTCGGTGAAGTAACTGTCCCAATGTAACTCCCCACCCTTCCCCCCAAAAACTCCCCCCCCCCCCCCCGTGACGGCGCCGCTCGCAAATCACATTCATTCACCAAGCACACTCTAGAGCTGAAACAAGTGCAAGTTCCGCAATGACGCCGGGCATACCGCCGAAGGCAAGCCAGCAGAAAGAAAGGACACCAAGGGGCCCCACACGTGCTTGAAGTTTTTGTATTTGCCTATAAATATATCCGCCATTCTCTCGAGACTCAGAAGTCTCCACAGTCTGGAGTGCCAAAGGGAAACCGCCGGGGCCTCCTTACGTTTCCAGGCCGAGGCCAGCGTGAGCTTGGCCGCGCCGAGGCACAGCCACAAGATCTTTTTGTCGGCTCGCGATTGGTGTTCCAGGCCGGGATCTCTCAAACCCAGCAGAACGAATTCGGGGGAGTCATCGATAGGGTACTGCAGAATGTCCTTAATATGGGACAAGATCTCGGCCCAGAAGGGCTTAATGATCGGGCATTCCCACCAAATGTGGCGGAAATCCCCCAGAAGGCCACAACCCCTCCAACACCTGTCCGTGGCCGTCGGGAAAATGCGATGCAGTCGAGCCGGGACCATGTACCATTGCGTCAGAGTTTTGAAATGTGCTTCCCTCAGGAGTATGGAGTGATTAAACTGCGTCATGTCCTTCCAAAGCGCCGACCATTCTCCGTCAGTGATATCCCTCCCCACCATCTCCTCCCATTGCTCCATGTAGCGCGGTCTAGGGGAAAGGGCCGAGCGAAGCAGCAGCTGATATAAAAAGGAGATAGCCCCCTTCATGGCCGAGGTCTTCAGGAGAAAAGCCTCAAAGTCGGATAAAGGTCTCGTCGCCGCTTCTCGCACCACGGGTGAAGTGGCCCAGTGTAGCAGTTGCAAATGCCGGTACCTTTCCCCCGGCGGCACTTGATAGTCCCGCATGCAGTTCTCAAATGTCAAGGGGTCGGGGCCATGGAACAAGTGAAGTAATGCCCGGCATCCCCCCTCCCTCCAACCGTCAAAGGGGCCCTCGGTGTGCGCCGGGGGGAACTCTGGATTAAAATGCAAAGGGGTGAATGGGGATGGAAAGGTCGTCCATCTCTCGTCGCCGGCCAGTGTGTCCCAAACTTTCAGCGTAGTCCCCGTGGGGGTACTAATGTACGCGTTTGCCGGGCGGTCTCGCTTCGGCTTCCATGCTAGGTCCCAGATGGACCGGCCTGCCACACTCCGGTCCATGTGTAGCCAGTGTTTGTCAGAGAACTGCTGTGACCACTCCACCATAACTCTAAGTTGGGCCGCCTTGTAGTAGAGGTGGAAGTCCGGAAGGCCTACCCCTCCGTCATTTCGCAGGCGTCGCAGGAGTGTAAACGAAAGCCGCGCCCGACCGCCTTGCCAGACAAATTTCAACATCATCGATTTGAGGTGGCTAAAAAAGGTAGAGGGCAGTGGGATAGGCAAGGCCTGGAACAGGTATAGATATTTGGGGAGAAGGACCATTTTGACAGCATGTACCCGTCCCAGCCAGGACAGGAATCTAGGCTTCCATTTCTCCAGTTCCGCGCGTGATCTGGCCATGAGGGGCGGGAAGTTGGCCGCAAAGAGACCGCCTACTGTGAGTGAGGTGAATCCCCAGGTATAGTAGGGAGCCCGAGGCCCAGGCCAACGGCGTCGTCGCCTTCACCCGAGCCACCTCGGCTTGAGATAGGGTCAGGTTCAGGACATGCGACTTGCCATAGTTAACCTTGAAGCCGGCCACCGCTTCAAATTCCAGCAATATATCACGTACACATGGAAGGGAGTTAGCGGGGTCGGCCACCGACAAGAGGACATCATCTGCAAACAGGGTGATCTTGTGCTGTTCCCCAGTGAACGGGATGCCCTTCACCCCCTCATGCTCCCGGACTGCCAGCGCCAGAGGTTCAATGCTGAGTGCAAACAGCAAGGGCGAGAGGGGACATCCCTGCCTAGTGCCCCGCGAGTGTTGGAAGAAGGCCGACAAGTGGCCGTTCACCGCCACCCGGGAACGCGGGCTGCAGAAGTTAGCTCTCACCATCGCGATGAAGCGATCGGAAAAGCCAAATGCCCGTAATGTGTGGAATAGAAAGCCCCAGTCCACCCGGTCGAAAGCCTTCTCCGCATCCAGCCCCACCAAGACCGCCGGGATGCGGAACCTGTCCGCCTTCTCTATAAGGTGGATGACCCTCCGGGTGTTATCATGCGTCTGGCGGCCTTTGATGAAGCCCGATTGGTCCGCATGGATAATCGACGGCAGCAGGTCTTGCAGGCGGCTCGCTAAAATAGCCGAGTAGAGCTTGGCGTCGATGTTGAGTAAGGCTATGGGGCGGTATGAGGCACACTGCTCTGGGTCCTTCCCCGGCTTCGGCAGGACCGTGATCACTGCTTCCGCAAGGGTCCCAGAATTCACCCCAGATCCAGCCATGTCGTTAAAGAGGGTGGCCAGGAAGTCACACACCTCAGTCGCATAGGTCTGGTAAAAGACAGCGGTGAACCCGTCGGGGCCGGGGGCTTTGTGTAGTTTCAGGTTTTTAATAGCAGCGAGGACCTCCTCCCTCGTGATCGGAGCCTCAAGTAAATCGTTCCAGGTCCCTGGTACCTGCGGAAGCGATAAGCGCTGTAGGAATGCACGCTGTTCAGCCGCGTCCAACTCTTCCCCCGCGTACAACGCGGCGTAGAATCGGCCAAAGACATCAGCCTTCGCCCCGTCATTGTGCTGGAGCACTCCTGCCAAGTCTCTAATCCCACCTACGTATTCACGTTCCCTCTTATCCTTCAACTGCCGGGCAAGGTGTCTGCCAATCTTGTTACCCCCAGAGTAGGAGAGCCGGCCCAGCCGCAATAGGGTGAGTTCAGTCCCATTCGTATAGTGAGCCTTCAACTTGCCCCGCACTGCCGTCAGGGGACGTAGGGTCACCCTCGAGGGATTAGCTTTGTGTTCCCTCTCAAGCACGAGCACCTCTGCCTCCAGCGCTTCCCTCTCCTTCCTACGTAAGGCGTTCAATTGCGAGTTGAGGCCCAGGCATGTTCCCCTGATCGTCGCCTTAAAGGCGTCCCAGGTGGTCATTAGGGACGTGTCCGAGGGGGGGTTGCTATCAAAAAAGTCCCGGATGGCCTGACGTAGGGCCTGATGGGATACATCGTCCCGAACCACCGAGGCTGGGAAGTACCACTTCCGGTTCGCGGTGTCCGGAGGCGACCACCGAAGCGTGAACACTAGGAGACTGTGATCCGAGACAGAAATCGGGAGAATGGCGGCATCTAAGATGTTCCCTCTAAGGGACTGGCTAAGGAAGACATAGTCCAGACGGGAGTAGGAGTGGTGTACATGGGAAAAGAACGTATAGTCCTTCACAGCAGGGTGAAAAAACCTCCAACCATCCACCAGACCCATCTCTTCCACCCCCCTCTGCGTACTCCCCGAGAAGACCCCCGTGTCCGCCCTCCGTCCCCCCGAGCTGTCCATCTCCCCATCCCAAACCAAGTTATAATCACCCATCATGAATACAAGCCCTTCCGCAAAGTCCCCCACCTTCTCCAGCAGCTCCTGCAAGTACTTATTTTGGCCCGAATTAGGCAAGTAGAGCACCACAAATGTACACAACCTGCCCTGGATGTGCCCCTTGACCATCAACCACCGCCCTTCTCTATCGTTGCGGACCCCCACAGGCTGAAAATGCAACGCCGCCTTAAACATTAAAGCCACCCCCCGATGCTTCGTGACAGCTGAGGACCTGTATACAATGGGGTACGCCCTGTGGCGGAGCCGCAGTTCATCCTTTCGAGCTAAATGGGTTTCCTGCAGCCCCACAACATCAAGGTGATGGTCTACAAGATATTTCAGGACCTTCTGTCTCTTCTGAGGGGAGTTCAAGCCCTTGACATTCCAAGTGCCTATACTAATCGGCATAATAGTCACCACACAAAGAGCTCGCTATCAGAAATACAAATGGCGCCCAACCCTCATCCCACCCTTCCCCCCAACCACGTGCTCCCAAACGTTTCCAGAACAGTCGTAGGATCAGCCCCTCTACAGCATGGCGCACATTCCACCACTCATTCTCTGCATTCATCCCCAAAGACCTGCCGTCACGGCCCCCCCTCCCCCACCCCAACAGTCCCCCAACCAAAACCCCCCCGAACCAACACAGAACATTGTACAGAGATGGAAAAAAAAGTGCAAAAACCATACTCAACAAGATCAGCAGGCCGAAGTCCGTAGGAAGCCCCCAATCAAGTGACAGGCCAGAGGAATGAAACCACTATTCCCCTTGGCCGTAATCAAGGTCGTCTCCCACCAGAGTACTTGCACACCCTCGATCAGAAGGCCCGAGCCTTCCCGGCGCCGATCCACCATTTTGGGGATTACGCCGCCCCAGAGCTGAGCTGTGAAGCAGCCAACGTGGCCGAGGCCACCGAAGCGACTGCTGCCCCCCGTTCCTGCAGGCTGGTAGAAAGGTCCGGACGTTGTCTAGCAGGGGATCCGGCGGGGGAGCGCCCAACCCTGTGCCATGAGTTCGAACGGCGGCGCCGCCGAGATGGAGAGGCCGCCGTGGCCTGCGATGACGGAACATCAGCCAATCCCAAGAGCTCTTTTGCCGCCTGAAGTGTGCGTACTTGGGCCAGGCGGTTCTGCCATCTGAAAATTATTCTGAAAGGGTGCCCCCAGGAGTAGGCAATCCCCCTCTCTTTCAGGAACGCTGTGATAGGTCGGAAGTCCCTCCGTTTCTGTAAGGTAGAGGCGGCCAAGTCCTGGAACAGCTGGGGCCGATGGCCTTGAAATTGCAATGAGTCGATGGTCCTGGCCTTTCGTAGTATCCTCTCCTTGAGTTGAAAATCGTGGACGCACACCAATATGTCGGGGGGAGGGCCCCCCCCTCGCCGCGGCAAGCCCACCCGGTGCACTCTGTCCATCCGTATCTCCGTCGTGTCCGCCTCATCTAGGACCTGGAGAAACAGCTCCTGTACGTATCCCCGGAGGTCTCCCGCCTCGCCGTCCCAAGGCACCGCCCGTATACGGATGTTGTTCCTACGGGAGCGGTTTTCGAGGTCTTCCGTATGCAGTTGGAGGTCCAAATTCTGCTCGGTGAGGCGGATAATATCTTGCTGGAGCATATGAACGTCTGTGGCCACGCTCAGGTCCCTGTCCTCCAGGGTCGCCACCCGCTCACCTATGCCGTCCACGTCCCTCCGCACCTCCCGTAGGTCGGAGGCGAGCTGCGACCTAAGTTCCGATATGTCCTCCTTGATGGAGGCAAACAGCTCCGACATGAAGGCCTTCGTCACTGGGGCGTCTTCATCAGAGTGCCTTGATGACCCACTCGCTCCAGGGGAGGCCGGTTGTTGGGAGGCCTTGTCCTTCCCCTGGTTTCGTTTGCGCTGCACTGTAGACATGGCGGCACACCTCGCCCTGTGTCGGCTCCACGCGGCCAAGGAAAGTGGCGGGCCCTGCCGGCGGGCCAAGCACTCAGTCCCTTCCTTCGCCTCCAGGCGTTTCCAGGCTCCCCGCACTCAGGCACTCGACCCGTGAGCGACTCCTGTATCTCAGGCGGGAGTGCCAGGGAGCCGGCGATCTGCCGCCTCGGTCCTCCGAGCCTCCGCCACCAGTGAGCGATAGAGTTACTCCTGTGCCCCGTCGCCGTCCGGCTCCGTGCAGCGACCCGGCCCTAGGCCCCGAAAGTTCAAGCAGGCCGCTGGCGCCACCCGCGGGGGGAAGGCCAGTCGATGGCGGTAGCAAGGAGCCACCGGTTGTTCAAGTGTCACTGCTTGGCCAGGGGTCAGTGCCCCACCTCTCCCAGGCGTGGCGGGGTATGAGCCGGGTCTCGTCGATAGGACCACCCTCGTCCAAGCTCCGGTCCGATCAGCCGTCCGTCTGCTCCAGTGCCTGCAGGCAGATCTAGGGCCCCGCCCCTCGACCACGCCGGGCCGCGATGGTTGGAAAGCCCGGGGTCTCACAGGCCGCAGGTTGCGGACGCTCTCGCAGGTGCTCCGGGGGTCACACCGCTCCGGGGACCCCGCCAACGTCCGCCGCTCTGCTAGGCGAACGTCTCCGCCACCGAAGGGGCTCGTGGGCGCCCCCAAAATCGTGCTATTAGATGCTTTATTGGATCAGCGCCGGAGCGGCACGAAAAGGCGTCCTACTCCGCCGCCATCTTGGCCACGCCCCCCCCTAAGTTTGTTTTAAGACAGACTGAAAACAAACTTAAGACAGGCTTACGACAGACTTAAGACAAACTTAAGACAAAATCCTAAATTCTGTGAATACCTAAAGTAGTAAGTGCATTCTGTGAATGCCAAAATAATAGTAAGTTTAGGATTTAGTCTTAACCCCTTCGCTGCAGGGGTTATTCCCCCGCTGTGCTGGGGGGGAGGGAGGCACACACAGCGCCCCCATGCTCATGACGAGCTCAGCTCATCATGAGCTACGGCGCTCCTGTGCTCATGACGAGCTCAGTTTGTCACAGGTGCAGTGGCTCCCATGGACGCTCAGCACAGCGGGGGAATGAGCACCGAAGGTGTTATGTTCATCCTGTGAATCGGGCTCATACTTCCCAAATGTGGCCAATTCTGTAGGTACAGTGCAACAGAACACAGCAGACACTGCTTCTTTGCACGTCCGTGCTCCTTTGGATAGAAATGTCAGTCTTTGCAGCTCCTGACGTGGCGGTAGCAAACCAGGGCAACAACACACCAAATGTTGCTGGGACTCCTTTCAATACTTACAGATTCTGCACCTGGTTATAGAAGCCAGGGATTGCCATCCGGGGTTTAGTTCTTTAATTGGCCGGGGCACACGCCTGGTCCATTGAACATTTTTTAAAGCCTTCCTCCCCAGTGAAAACTGCAAAATGACCCCCCACGCTATGGGAGAAATCACCCGTCAGGAGCGTGTCATTGTTTTTTTCCCATTTTCGAAAAAGAAAAACCCCTTTAGGATTTTCTTTTTCAATTAAAAAACCATATTGAAAGTTTGACATAAGGCTCCGTCGTGTTGACAAAGCGAACCATCAAATTGTTCTGATAGTGGTTCTTGTAAATGCAAAAGATGTCTTTTGGGCCTGCTGACATCCCTACATTTGTACAATGGAGTACCCTTCCCATGGCGGGAGTAAAGTACTGTGTATGGCAACGATCCTAAGTCTTTCCATTAAAGTCAAAATCAGATCCATAAACCTGTGTCTAGATACCAGCGGCGGTTCCTCCATACAAGCGGAGGAGCGTTGCACCCCACACAATGCTGCAGAAAGCGTGAAAAAAATGGTAATAAAATCATTTTATTACCATTATTTTTTACTCTCTGAGTGCTGAACACAGTGTGAGTGGCAGGGCCAGAGCGTCATTGCTACGGATTGGCAGCAGTGAGGGGTGCGGCTTCAGTTTGAAGTGCGCATGTGGGTTTGGCCGGCTATCTTGCCACAGCCAGCTCAACATGCGCAATTCAAACCTCATCAACCCGGCTCTCTTGGATAGCTGGGTTTGAGATTAGGCACAGGCCTGCAGTGCGTTTCAGAGGCATGAGCTGGCCTGTTCCAGCAGTGGCAGCCGGCATGGCTGGCGGGTGGCGGGTGGCAGGTGGCGGGCGGCGGGGGAAGGGCGGGTGTGGATCGTGGGTGCACTCTCACAATGACAGGCATAATAATCACACACAAAAAATGACTTACCTTCCCGCTGGGTCCAGTGAGCATGCCCCATGCCTCAAGAATCAGGAAGCACAGCCAGGCCCCACTGACCATTCACAACACTACAATGCAGCGTTGTGATTAGTAGGCAACCAGGCTCCCCTGACCAATCACAACGCTGCAATGCAGCGTTGTTATTGGTCTGAGCGCCCTGTTGGGGCTGGAGGGGTGGGCGTGTTCTCCTTGCAGGCTGTAATGCAGCCTGCATGGAGAACGGGCAAAGTGAGCATGACTGGTTTGGGTGGCCTGAGGGGACCGACCAAACAGTCATTTCGCACTTAGCAGCGGGAAAACCATTTCTCCCCTGCCCTGCTCCGTGGGCAGAGCAGTCCGGCCCACGCGCACGCCCACAAAGCAACAGGAAACATAAAATGAAAATAACTTGAAAGCCGTGAGGCAACTCTCCTTGCGATAGCGGAGGAGCCGCCAGTGTGCTCCAGCCTATCCAGACGCTTTGCTCATGCCCATAAGCAGCATGATAGACGCTCCTGGATTGGTTAGTTTGGCAATGGGGTTCCACTATGGAATGTACGCTCGGATCCAAGGTCTGCCGTCCTCAAACGTTAATTGCTCGTTTTCCCCTGTGATCCTACAAGGATGCTTTAAGCGCCTTGAACAGCTCCTGCTGCTCCCTGTACTTCTACTGTGGAGAACCCACTCAGAAGACTTGCTGGATTACTACTCGGTGAGAAGCCCACACCCGTATGAATGGCCAAGAAAACAATCCCTCATCGTCTCTCTGGGACAAATGCATTGACAGACTTAAAGCAGGCTCTGTTAGATCGCCTCATGCTGGGCTCAGACTGTATGACGTCACCATGACGACTGTATGATGTCACCACTGCGCCTGTATGACGTCACCCTGCCTGCGGCTGACTCCCGCTACACCAGCTCCGACAGGCAGGGGAGGCCGAGGCGTGCTGAGGAGCTGAGGACGACCTTCACAGTCTCTCACGTCCACTGAGAGCCCGAGGCGTCACTCAACAATGTCACTCCGAGGCAAGAGGCCGTCCACCCCACACCTCCTCTCAGCCCACCGGTCTCAGATACTAGAAGCCACAGGCACCTCCTCCGCTAGGGCGGATGAGCGTGCCCCCACTGCTTTTAAGCAGCGAGAAACATAAAATGATGATACCTTTGTGGTGTTATCATGTTATGCTTCGTGTCCTCCTGCTTTGCGGTGGGAGAGTGGGCGGGGCTGTTCTGCTCTCGGAGCAGGGGAGGAGTGGTTTGCCCACTCCTGAGTGCGCAATGACTGCTTGGTCTGCCCTCTGGAACCGCCCAAACCATTCATGTGCACTTTCCCCGTTGGTGGAGAACATGCCCACCTATCTAGCCCCTGGCTGAGTGCCGTGTCACTGTGCTCAGACCAATCACAACGCTGCATTGAGGCAGGAGAGCAGGAGCAGAGAAGATGGGGGACCTGGCATCAAGGTAAGTTTTAAAAAAAATATCTGAATCCCCTCTGTGCGACACCTCCTCCCCAGGCCCCCGCGCACGTACAGCCACCTGCAATCCAGCCAGTCACCACTGCCAGAAGCTTCATTAGGTTGTGCTCTTGTCAATCCTCTCAGCAGTGTCACATCAATCACAGACCAAGTCAGGCTTAGCCAAAGACATGTCAGAATCTGCCAGGTCAGATGGAGAGAACCCGAATTGAACCGGAGCCGCTGGAAGAGGGGAAGGAAGGCTCATTACTGTGTGTGCACCGACCAGCAAACAAGAGGCGAAGAAAAAAAAATACAGAAGCGAAAGAAAAATAAAGGCCCATCTTGAGCAGATGTGTGGTTGAATCCAGCATGTCTCGTGTCATTATCCTTGTCAGTCTCCAGGTAGTTGGGGGCAGCTACATGGGCGTCCGCAGGGGGGGGGGGCAAGGAGGGGCGCTTGCCCCCCCCTGGAGCGACCCTCCTTGCCCCCCCTGGGGACGCCCATAAAAACCATGACTTCAAGACGGGGGTCTCACTCTCTTTCCTCTCCTTTCTTTTATTTGCATCCCTGTGAAATGGATCCAAAAAAGAGACGCTTTTGCTGGAAATGTTGCATTTTAATTCCAAAGTGCAGCATTGGGAATAAAAGGCTAAAAATATGAAAAATAGATAAATAACTAAATAAAGTAAGACAGAGTGGTAGCAAACTGGCAAAACTGATTTTATTCACACTGAAACACATTAGCGCCACTTTTACAGAGTTTGCCAGTGAAGCGCAATTTTTGTTTTCTTGTCTTTGTTTTCCCTGGACTTGGAACTAGTGCACCAATCCTGGAGGTACTGCAATGTGTGGATTGGAAAACAAAATGTGTACTACGGCTCTGCGTCCAGGGATGTGGTCTTTTTACCATACTGCTTACGTTTTGTAAGGATATAAGCAATGGCCATTGAAATGGGTCCATTCAGGGGCCTGTATTTGTGTCCTTAACTTTTCAGGCAAAAGCACTCACTGATTACTGAATAGTGAGTGCAAAAGCATTAAGGTAACCATGTTGTTCCTGCTTACATTCCCCATGGTTTGCTAAATTTTGCATTCCCTATAAGTGTTTGCTTTTTCCGGGATGTTGTTACTTTTTTTTGTAGGCCGCATATTGCTCTTGTCTAGTGTGTAATTTAAATTGAGCTGCATCCAGGTGTTTATAGCGGGTAACAATTAGGTTGTAGTTGAAGACAGTGGGAGTTTTTCTCAGTGAGGCAATACGGTGTTCAGTGGGGGTGAGGATGTGGCACTATGGTCAGAGCTGCTGAATTTGGAACTGGGAACTAGGTTCACCCTTAATAAACAGCCCACCAGACCACTCTCCTGCGAGAGCACAATCACATGCTAGACCTTAGAAGGCTTTGCAACACCTTAGAAGTCCTGGTGTCTTTCGCACAAGCAGGTGGACCCTAGCATGACAAGTGTAGGTTAACCTTCAAGGCTTGTCCACCACTATCCATACTGAAGTTCACCTCCAGTCTTGCGGGCGGAACTATGAAGCAGCACACCCTAGAACAACAGTCACTGAGGTCACAGGACCCTTGAGAAGGGCCAGCTCTAGAGCGGTGCAACCAGTGTGACCGCACCGGGTACTGTGGCATCATGTTTGCAAGTATATTATGGTTTTAAAAATGCTTGCTGCCTCCTTCCTGGTCTCCAGCACTTTTCGGCAACAATAAAAATGTCATGATAACGCTGGTGATTAATCTTCTTCCTAGAGAGAGATCAGATTTTGTCTAGTGGAAGTTTTGACTGATGGGAAGGTAGCTCAGAGAGTCAATGTACCAGCTGCAAAGAACATGCGCCATGCGGATCACAAAGTGTACATAATGTTAATAGGTCAGTGAACTACTGCTTTTGTCAGAGAAATCCTTTTGTTACTTGCAGTTTATAAGGTAAAATCCTAACTTAGAACAGTGAGCTATTAACTGTCATCTAAGAGCTGCATACAAACTGCAAGGTATAAATTAGAGCTTTATGTCTCCCCCCGCCCCAGTCTATGATAATCCTAATGTCCCAAAAAGTGTTCTTTTGGACAGAAATCAATTCTGATTATTAAGGAGAACCCCCAACCATAATATTACGTTTTAAATTCCGGGTATTGTGTTTCTCCAGACCAATCACTATAAAACTATACCGGCTACTAGTATGGTTGTCATGTGACTCCTACACCTTGTAGTCCTTAGTCTTATGTAACATTTCCTATACAGTGATTTACACACATGTTGATTGTCTCTGTGTAATGTGTGTGATGTAAAGTGCTCTGACACCCTACAATGGTATAAGTGGCGCTGTAAATCAATTTAAATGCATCTGAGAGAGAGTGGTTATGAAGACTTGTGGGGCACGGTTAAAGGGTGGTAGTGAGGGAATCCATGGCAGAGGTGGTCATTGGGGGGCACTAACAAACATTAATGCACAGAACACCACCAGTGCTATGGCTGGCCCTGCCCTTGAGGCCAGTCTGCCTCACCCAAAGGTACCTCCATTGGCCTTGTTTCAGCAGCAGTAGCTGCAACTCACCAGGGATTGGCAATGCAGGATTTGCACACACCGAACTAACTTCGCAAACTTCACAGTCTCCCTGCTTCATTCACAAGCACTTTTAACATGTGCTGCCTGCTGTGGGGCCACTGGAATTAATTATGCAGCAAAGGATGACAACATTATGCCGTAGTGTTGACTAAATAATGCATTAAAAAAAGGTTGCAGAGTAATGCAGTATATTTTCAGATATTTTATTATTTTGACATGTGTACACACGCTAACAGTCTCTGGAAAGATTTTGTCTTATTAGTACCAGTGTAACATACAATCGCAGCAGTGAGAAAGGCGACCAGTCAACCTTTACAATAGGCCATACACTCCGCAGTAACACACGTCACATTTTATATTAACTTTTGATATGTTGGAGCTACAAACAATTTATTAGTTTAAATGTTCAGATCATGCAGCAGATCTTGCATTAAGAGGCAAATATGGCAGAGCCATAATTTTAGAGAAAACATTAGCAAACTAGGATATTTTGCCATTCATGTTTGAACTGCTGTTGTGGGAAAAGGGAGAAGTGCTGATGACAGAAACTCCATGGCTCGGAGACAAATGGCTTGTGTTTCCACATTTTATCGTATTTGGTACATTCTGTGATTAGAAGCATATCCCACTTTGTGAATATATTTTAATGTCAATAACTCATTATTTTTTTGGGGAGTTCAAATCTTTTTTATTGAGCAAAAACAAAGATGATAACGGCCATAATGCATCAGTAGATTTACATTCGTATTGGAGCGACGCCGTGGTCAAGCATGGATCAATGCATATAGAACAATACATACAGGAACGGAAAATAAAGCATAATGAAAACAAGAAGGTAACATCAGACCGAATCTGTAAATGAGATGAGATGAATGAATAAATAAATGGATAAACAAATAAATAAATAAATGAGCAAGGTAAACAATAAAATATGCCATCATTGCAATCTTCACGGTTGTGCACAGTTCCGTAGAGCTCTCCATCCAAATCTTATCAGATAATACCAGGTAACTTGTCATCCCTGCACATTGTGTCTAAGTCTAGTAAGCCCATATGGGCAGGATATAACCAGTACAATTTGTGCGTCCAGCACCCCCACATTTACTAAGAGTTGATCTCATTGCTGGTGTATCATGGTGGATCGAAGGTAAAGGAGGCCTGGTCTAAAGAAGACCATAGTTTTTTGTTGGTAACCTGCCATGGTGATGAGTGAAGAGCGGGATTGTCAGTGCCCCTAATGCAGGATAGCCATTCCCTCCAGGCATTAAAAGAGACCTCAGATGTTGATTTCCAATTGCATAGGACTACCTTGCATGCTAGTGTTAGCAGGAGATCCAGGAGCTGACGGTCATGATCACCCTTTAGTAGTGGGTCTAAAGCCCCCAGGATAATGTAGATGAATTCCCTTGTAGGGTGTATGTCAAACGTGTGCCCAATGTAGAAAAAAGATTCTAGTCAAATATGTTTGGAGCATGGGCAGTTAAATAACATGTGTGGAAGGTCCCCAATACCCGAGGAGCAGTTCCAGCAATTCGGTGTATCTCGTAGCCCAACCTTAAATAATCGTTGTGGGGTCCAGAAAGCCCTGTTAAGAATCATATATTTGGTCTGAGATAGTATCGGCGAGACCTTGTGTGTGAGTGCTGATGCATGTATCCTGACCCAGTCTATGCTTATGCCAGTGTTATTTGGTTCTGATTCCCATTTTGCTTCGTTACGCCTCATCAATTTGTTGGGTGTTGGTGCAAGAAGTTTATATATTTTTGAGACAAAATGTCCAGAGGATTGAAAGTGAGGGAGCATAGATTTCAGCCAAGGCGTCGCTAGTTTGAACGTTCTGCTGGATAAGGCTGACTTTAGTTTCAGGAATGAGTAAAAGTCAATCGGTAATAGGGAGTGTCTAGCCTGCAGAGTCGAGAATGGTAATGGCATGTTATTTTCGTGTAGGTCTGCAATCACATTAACACCTTTATCAGACCAGTGGTCCCATATTATGGGCGATCCACCAATTTTGATTGACGGGTTACGCCATAAAGAAGCAGATGATGAATTATGGATTTGTAGACCAGTTTTGTGAGCGCGGTCTAACCGCAAGAGAGCTCTCTTGGTATTAAGTATGATGTATTTAGAATTCGTAAGATGTGAGAGATCCATTGTGAGCACAGCAGAGAGCGGGGCCTTTCCGATAATGGATCTCTCAATGTCAATCCATAAGGGCGTATAAGTAGGGTCTTTGGTAAACCAGGAAGCTCCTTGTTTGCAGAGAAAGGCGGTTTGGTAGTTTCTGAAATTTGGTAGACCTAAGCCCCCTTTAAGCTTTGGCAATTGCAGTTTCTTCATGGCAATTCTTGGTTTCTTCCCTTTCCACAGGAAGTCCGTTAACGACTTCTCAACTTTATGTAGAAAATCCTCTGAGAAGGTCATGGGGAGCATACATGCCATATAATTTACCAAGGGACTGATCATCATTTTTAATGTTTCCGCCCTACCCCACCATGAGAGGAACTTTGGGGACCAGCCATCTAAGAGTTTTTGTATTTTTTTGTAGAGTATCTCCTCATTAATTTTTAGGGTGGTTACCAAATCCCTTTCAAATTCCAGACCTAAGTATTTAAAACTCTTCGGCTGCCAGGTCAGCCCGGAATCGCCCAGGATGTTTTTATCACACAGATTATTTAACGACTTCACCTCAGTTTTATCCTTGTTCAGGGAGTACCCAGATACACTTGAGAATTCTTCGATTGTGGAGAGTAACGCCGGTATAGCCTTATCAGCTCTTTCACTCATGACCAATACGTCATCAGCATAGGCCGTGAGTTTGATTGTACAGTCTGCAAACTGAACTCCTGCAATTTCAGGGTTTTCCCTAATATAGTACAAAAAGGGTTCAATTGCCAGGAGGAATAAGGACGGGGACAATGGGCAACCCTGCCTTGTACCTTGTTCTAGACTAAAGGTGGAGGAAAAGGCGCCACCAGCCCGCACTCTAGCAGAGGGACAGGCGTAGAGGGACATGACTAACCTAGTGAATAGGGGACCCAGGTCGAACTTGTGTAGCACAGCATTTAAATAAGTCCAGTCAACTTTGTCAAACGCTTTTTCAGCGTCTAGTGTGATAGCCACGGTGGGCGTTGATAGGAACTTCGCTTTTTCAATAACGTGAGCCAGAATTCTCGTGTTATCGCTCGAAAGCCTGTTCTTCAGGAATCCCGCTTGCGAGGGATGTATTAGGGTCGGCAGAACCTTCTGGATGCGTTTTGCTAAAATCGATGCCAGGAGCTTACAATCTAAATTTATCAGTGAGATAGGCCTGTAATTTTTGGGGAGTTTATGATCTTTGCCTTCCTTGGGTATTACAGCAATTACGGCTTCAGCCATAGTTCCCTTGACCTCTCCTGTGGTGCTAATTTCTTGAAAAACTTCTAATAGAGGAGTTGCAAGAATATGGGCAAAAGTCTTATAAAACGGTGCAGTATAGCCATCAGGGCCAGGGGCTTTCCCTTTTTTAAGGCATTTGATCCCGCTAACCACCTCCAATTCAGAGATCGGTTCATTTAAAGCTTCCCTTTCTGCGGTCGTAGGTGTTGGTAGTGTGCAGTTTGAGAGATACTTCTCCATTTTTTCACTGTCAACGTGTACGTTCCTAGCATAGAGTTTTTCATAAAAGTCTTTGAAAATGTTCGCAATCTTATTGGGATCAGACTTAGGAGTACCATCGCCATCGATTAAGGAAGTAATGGTGTTCTTTTGAATTTTAAATTTAAGATAAGCCGCTAACCCCTTCCCTGCTTTGTTCGAGTCGCAGATTTTAAAACGCTTCTTCCTGTCCAGCCAAATTCCTGCTTTCTCACTGATAAGTTTATTATATGTGTATTTTTGATTGGACAGTTCATTTAGGACTGCAGGGTTCCTACTCATCAGGTATTTGTGCTGAAGTTTCGAAATGTCCTCTTCTAACTTCAACAAGGCCGCAGTGCGGTTTTTATTAATAGCAGAGGATATTTTTATAATAAGTCCCCTTATAGTGGATTTCAGTGCCTCCCAACGGATGGTGTCTGAAGTGTCCCCTCTCTTATTGGACAATAGAAAGTCTCTAATGGCGGTATCAAGGGTTTCTTTGTGTTTCGTGTCATTAAGAATAGTATCATTAAATCGCCACATAGATTGACGGGTAGATGGGGCGTGGCTTGGACGCCGGTGATAATGGCGGCGTAGTTCTGTCCTCCTCCGAGCGGCTGGAACAAACATGCTGTGGGAAGCTGCAATCCGCCTCCGATCCTAACTAAAACGATTACACGGGCGTCGGAAGACCAGATCCGGCAGTGGTGAAGTTTTGAATCGGATCCGACCGAGGGGAGAGGAGCTGACTGCCCGTTTCGCCCTGACCGAGGGAGGCTGCACTCCGTGGCGGAACCCGACCACGGACACAACCACGTGGTCCTCCGGTCTCCCGGAGACTCGACCACGCTGCACACTACGAGCTGTTGGGGCTCTCCCTGGACAGTGCAGGACCTCGAACCCACAGGACATTAACGCAGGGAGTAGGGGGCGAGGCTGTTAGTGTGGCGGTTGAATGCGCGCTGGTATGGATTACCGCGTTGGTGATTCATAATGGCGGCCACCCGGGGAGCCTGTCTCCGTGAATCGAACACCCTGCACCAGGAACACGAAACTGCAGATGAATGAATGCATATGCCTATGAGAAAACTGATGTAGTGTAAAGATCACAACAGCGCTCAGATACAGCCTGTCTGAATAACGCTGCAAGCAGGATCTTTTACACTACATGAAGGACTGAGATGACTGTTTAAAATGGCGGTCCCTTGCTAAGCTGACATCGTGTTTGTGTGACCCTGCGCCTGAATACCATGTTGTATACTGTGGCCTCTGATATGCTATGAGGACCTGTAAGCAGGTTACTAGAAAAATCAAATCAACCATGCTCCTTGGGAATAATGCTGGAAATAATGCTGCAAAGCACATATAAGAACAACCATTGCAACCATCCATAGAGCCTAGATTGAATTTCTGTCGCAGTTGATATCAAGGCACTGAACAGTCCTGCGGAAACTCTAGGAAAGCTGGTGGCATGTATATGGACTGAGTCTGAGACACTGTGTATGACGTGCTGGCTGAACCTCTACAGCAACTGTTGCTAGAGCTATTTACAAGGGTGCGAATGACATTTAATGATTTAAATGATATTTCCAAGGAAACACCACGAGCATTGTACGAATGACGGCTCCTGCTGATGAATGTGCACCTATGATCTCTCTTCAATAAAAATCGTCTCTCACTATTCACGACGCAGCGCAATTCACGACTCACTATTCACGACTATTCACGACGCAGCGCAATTCACGACGCAGCGCAACGCAATTCAGTATCTGCGCCGTGAGTTGGGGGGACTCAGAACAAGACAGCGTCAGGTCAAATCGCTACGCACAACTACAACTTAAGGATGGGGGGCAAAGAAAACGGCGTAACTTCTAAACGCCTGAAATCTAACCCACCGATGCCAGTCATAGGGAATAAAGAAATGACGGATGCCATGGCTACAATTTTGAGCAGGCTAGAAGAGGTTAGGGACTTGGCCAAATCCACCAAGGAAGAGGTGGTAGCTATTCGCCAGGATATCAAAGACATCAACTCAAGAATAACGGAGTCCGAGGCCAGGATAAGCAAACTGGAAGACTTTGAGAATAAAACGTGAGGAGCTATCAAGAACCTCTCCTTATGCTCAGACCACCTTGTGAAAAAAGTTGCGGAATTGGAAGACAGAAACAGAAGGGGGAACCTAAGAATTTTTGGCATGCCGGAAAAAGCAGAGGAATCACATGGCTCATGCATACCCTTCCTCGAGGAGTGGTTCACGCAGGCCACAAATCTAACCTTCACTCAGCCACTTGAGTTTGATAGAGCTCATAGGGTACCAGGTCGAATTTCTAAGGATCAGAAGGGCCCAAGAGCGATCGTGTGTAAACCGCTAAGATATCAGCACACAGAGCAGATACTTACCTTCGCCCGCAAGCATAACCATGTGCTATGGAAGGGTCACAAAATCTTCATTTCACAGGACTTCTGTAAGGAGACTATGGACATAAGGAAGGCCTTCCTCGCAATGAGACCCCAATTGAAATCACTTGGTCACATGTATGGATTTATTGGTCCGACGAAATTTAGAGTAACCATACAAGGTGTGACACATGTGTTCTCTGACCCGAGAAAACTGCGACAACTCCTGTTCGACCACAGCGATGGCACCATGGAGGTCTCCCCTTCAGCTCAACAAGGAGCCTCTTCAGCCGGATCAGGATGAGTTTAGGCTTGAACCTTTGATACTGTTATTCTCATGTTCCTGAATCCACATTGAAATGACTGTTTGATCTAGAACTTACATGAGGGTCTCTTGTCTGGTATTTCTAAATGGTTGTTTACCATGTCTGTAATTGAAAGAACTAATCAGGGCACGCCCGCATGGGGTCTGGTTCTGGCCAATTTTGTCCGTCACGTTAATGTTCTGCGTACCTTTTGGGCCCCCTGCCAGCGTATCCTTTGAAACCCGGATCAGTTTCAGAGCGATCTCTTGTATCCTTGATTTGAAAGTGACTCACAATGATTATATCTGTGCTGCCACGATACTACCTGTGTCTCTCTTGGACCTCGAAGAAGTACTGTGCTGTGGTGTTGTTCTATAGCACTCCCATTGGTGTCAGGTGCACCCACAATGACTCTTCTACAGTTGCTGTTGTGCTTGGTCTATGTTACTGAAGTCAAGACATTGACCTTCCTGCGCTCAAGGTCATGGCACCATTGTTGTTTGTCGTTTATTGTTGCCAACATACTTGGCTTATTCCTTCACTAGTTTGGGATTGCAGCCCCAAAAGATTAATAGTAATGAGCAAGCTGCTCGGAGGCGGCCTCGTGGTCGTCATTCCCGAGTCGCCATGTTCTGTTGTTTCTACTATTGGGGAGGGAGGGGTGGGTTGTGGGTGAGGAAGGAGGGTGGAGGGAGGTTGGTGGGAATGAAGGGGGGATTGTTTTTGCATTTTGTATATTGTTTTGTTTAGTTTTGCCCATTTTGCATCCTAACTTGCGTACATCGCACTACATTGTGTTCCGGAGCTTTAACTCTGTCCGCCGATCCCCTACAAAGGGTACTAACCCTGTATTCAATGCGATATATGACTCTACTGGCTTTGACAAAGGTATGAGACCCTCTTCTCGATCCAACTTTTGCGCATACGCATGGGTCATGAGACGGTATCACTTATTGTATAATTGATGGCTCCTGTAATGGACACTCCAATAGGGACAACAACTATAGCTAATCTTCGAATTTTATCGTTAAATGTGAAAGGTCTCAATCAGCCAGTTAAACGTCAAAAGGTACTTGATTATCTACGTAGGCAGCGTGGAGATATAGCCTTATTGCAGGAGACAAAACTAGAGGCGAAGCTATTTCACACATTACGTAACAAATATTACACCGAAGTGATAGGCTCTGAAGCAATCTCAAAAAAGAATGGGGTGGTGATGCTAGTGGCAAAGAATGCGAATGTGGACGTAGTCTCTACTACTACAGACACGAAAGGGAGGTGGATTTCGGCGAAATTACGCAAAGATGACACTGAGTTCTTTGTCACAACTGTTTATGCCCCAAATACACATGATCCGTCCTTCTGGGTAGGCCTCTCGAAGCAGATCATCTCCATTCCAGACACAGCACTCCATATTTTGGCAGGCGACTTCAATCTCCCATATGACCCTGTATTGGATAGGGACTCTAAATGCGTCTTTCGCCCAGGCAGAGCCCATAAGGCATTCATGAAACTATGCAACAGATTCCATATGGTGGACACGTGGCGCTTACTGCATCCTGATGGCAGAGACTACTCCTTCTACTCCCCGCCACATGACTCGTTCTCGAGAATCGACTATATACTCATATCTAAAAATGCAGTGGCAAGAGTTGAGGACGCGGACATTGCTCCCAGATTAGTCTCTGACCACTCATGCGTCTCCCTTACACTATCTAATCTTAAACCATCTACCCGTCAATCTATGTCGCGATTTAATGATACTATTCTTAATGACACGAAACACAAAGAAACCCTTGATACCGCCATTAGAGACTTTCTATTGTTCAATAACTCATTATAACCTTAAATAATCATGTCTATCCATTGGTTGATTAAACTGGGCAGTGAAATGCCAAACAAATACTAAAAATTGGGATGTCTGCGCATTCTGGCCACTCCTCTGGCTCCACCCACAGATCCAATCCTTGGGTTATTCCCGCCCTTTGATTCTCCGCCCACTGTTCCCCTACTTTTTTCCCCACTTCGACCACTGTGTAAGACTCAGCATCCCTGGACCTGTGATGAGGCGCAGCTGCGGGCGGCGCATGTGCCACACATTTACAGTGCCGGGCTTCCGCATAAGGGAGCTGGCCATTATTGTATCCCTAAACGTGCGCACGATGTCAGTTTGACATTGACTACACGTAGAGGGACTCTAAGTTTCTTTTAAAAAATATAGCTAACATTTGGACCTATACATTTTATTTTGTATAAATTTATTGATCGTGTGTAAAATTTAGCAATGCCCGGGGAATTCTAGTAAAGGGAGCACCCATTGGCGCATCACTAGCGTGTGTGATTGCTGCATCTAACTTTGACGTTGTGCTTTAACTTTGGATACCATGAATTCTAGCACCAAGAAGCCAATATTGGTAAATATGTGTGCTACAAATAATCCCCAACATACACTTTGCATACAGTATATTTAATCTGGTGCTTTAATCATAGGCTGTTTTAAAGAATTCTCATAAAAATCGAATCGTGCTGAAGACAGCCTTGATTGGTGTTGGATCGAGGACCCAGAAGTCTGCACACCTAGCAGACAGAGACAAAGCACCTTGTCAGAAAGTTTAGCGTTTTCCCTACAGGTGGTGTTTGTTGGCCTGTGGCAGGGTCAGTCACATGTCCTGGATTCCTGGCATTTAATTGAGTCTATCCCAGTTCTGCACCCCAGTGTTTCTTGTGCCCCACCTGGCACACATCATGTCGGAGGATGGTGATGACGTTAACATTTTGCCCCCCCCTGGACAAATTTCTGCGGACGTCCATGGGCAGCTAGAAAGGGGGCAGAGAGTGCTCACGTTTTTGTTTACGCCCATGGTGCACTTCTAATAAACAGAGGTACATTGGGGCTCTCGTTAGAATCACCCCGCCTTCCATGCCTGCACCGCTAAATGTAATAAATGTGCAGAATACATTAATAATGCTTTCTTTATTTTTCTTGGCCCCAGCACCCAGCCTTAATTGTACATTTTGGGTGTCCTGAAACAGAACTGCAGAAATCCTGACACAAACCACACATTTTGCTTTGTTAGTGATATTAAACGGCCCTAAACAAATTATTTCTGTGACAAATTAGACTTGTAACTCTTCTAGGTTTGCTGTCAGAAGGCGTGAGACAGGAATCCACGATTGCCCATGACTCTGGCTCGCTTCTCTTGCTACATTAAAGTCATACCCAACTTTTACGCCACCACTTTCAGATGCCACCAGCCGCCACTGCTAAATACAAAACGTCCACTGGTGCACACATAAGCGTGGGCGTAAAATCGGTTTCGTTCGCGGAATTTGCGGATTTTTGGCAATTTCGCGATCCGCAAATCGCGCGAATTTGCCTAAAAATCCACAAAATCGCAAGCTGCAGATTTTTTTGCTCGATTGCGCTTGAAAAATACAATATCGTGCGCGCTGCGTTGACTTACCGGGATTCTGTGTTCGCGAGTTGTTTTTCTCCCGGTTTGCGTGTGTTGCGCCATTTTGGATCTTGCTGCGTGATCGCACGAGAGTTTTTTGACCGCGATTACGTCATCGCGGCTCGCCATCTGGTACAGCGAGAGTTTGACAACGCGAGTACATTATAAGGGCCAGCGATCACGCATTGCGGGAGTAAACAATGCCGAACACGTAGATGCGGCACGCAGCTGACTTCCGGCGGGAGATTTGAACAGCTCGCTTTCCCAAAATTGCAAAAATTGCAATTCTGCACAAGAAATCCACCGCAGGCAGCATAAACCTTCTGAAAATTATGATTTTGATCAGAATAACTCCTCAGATTGACATTTAGCTGCACTTTTTGGTGCAAGAAGTCCATTTTTGGGGGATGGGGTGGGAGGAAGGAAGTGCCCCAGAGTCTCCAACTTCCTGTTCCTGTCCAGAAGGCTCCTCCCAGTGCTTTGTCCATGTCCTGGTCACTTTTGATTTGGATCTGGAGCTGGAAGGATTAATTTTTGAGGCTGCTGCTGGATATTTGTATTTGAGGACTTTTTGGACTTTGGAGTTTGGATCACTTTTGGACTTGAGATTTTATGAGTAAGTTGGTGTTGTTTGTTTGGGACATTTCAGTTGCTGCAACTACAGTTTTAAAACTTTTTTCACAACTTAAAAAAAATATATATTGTGGGTAGCCACAGTATCCAGTAGGCCCAGTGTTAGTCATGGGTGCATGATACAACTGTTTCTGTGATTTCTTTTAACTTAATTCTCATTTATGTCATTGAACTTTATATCACTGTTATATGTTGATTTTTATTTTTTATTTTGGGGTGCCTGTAAAGCCTTACTAGCCAGTAGGCCCAGGGGTAGTGAGTGGTGCATGGACCAAGCCTTTCTGTGGGGTGTCTTTAATTTAGACATCATTGAGGGCATGGATGGCATTGGATTGTGGTGATTCTTGTGTGTTTTCCTACGTTTTGGGGTGTTGCTGGGGTCTGGCCATGTGGGTGGGGGCCATTTTGAGGCCTGGTCCAGGCAGGGCCTGGCCATGTAGCTGGGGGACAAGGGGCCATTTTGAAGCCAGGCAGTGTGCTCAGGCCTGCACCCAGTTGGCCTTGTTTTCTTCCATTAGGCCCAGGGGTACTCAGTGGTGCATGGACCTAGTCTTTCTGTGGGGTGTCTTGAATTTAAACATCATTGAGGGCATGGATGGCATTGGATTGTGGTGATTTTTGTATGTTTTTTGACTTTTTGGGGTGTTGTTGGGTTCTGGCCATATGGGTGGGGGCCATTTTGAGGCCTGGTCCAAGCAGGGCCTGGCCATGTGGCTGGGGGTCAAGGGTCCATTTTGAAGCCAGGCAGTGTGCTCAGGCCTGCACACAGTTTGCCTTGCTTTCTTTCATTAGGCCCAGGGGTACTCAGTGGTGCATGGACCAAGTCTTTATGTGGGGTGTCTTGAATTTAAACATCATTGAGGGCATATATAGCATTGGATTGTGGTGATTTTTGTGTGTTTTTCGACTTTTTGGGGTGTTCTTGGGGCCTGGCCATGTGGGTGGGGCCATTTTGAGGCCTGGTCCAGGCAGGGCCTGGCCATGTGGTGGGGGTCAAGGCTCAAGGGGCCATTTTGAAGCCAGGCAGTGTGCTCAGGCCTGCAACCAGTTTGCCTTGCTTTCATCCATTATTCCCAGGAGTAGTGAGTGGTGCATCGACCAAGTCTTTCTGTGGGGTGTCTTGAATTTAAACATCATTGAGGGCATGGATGGCATTAGATTGTGGTGATTCTTGTGTGTTTCTCGGCGTTTTGGGGTGTTGTTGGGGCCTGGCCATGTGGGTGGGGGCCATTTTGAGACCTGGTCCAGGCAGGGCCTGGCCATGTGGCTGGGGGTCAAGGGTCCATTTTGAAGCCAGGCAGTGTGCTCAGGCCTGCACCCAGTTTGCCTTGCTTTATTCCATTAGGCCCAGGGGTACTCAGTGGTGCATGGACCAAGTCTTTCTGTGGGGTGTCTTGAATTTAAACATCATTAAGGGCATGGATGGCGTTGGATTGTGGTGATTTTTGTGTGTTTTTCGACTTTTTGGGGTGTTGTTGGGGCCTGGCCATGTGGCTGGGGGTCATTTTGAAGCCAGGCAGTGTGCTCACGCCTCAAACAGTTTGCCTTGCTTTCTTCCATTAGGCCCAGGGGTAGTGAGTGGTGCTTGGGTTAAGTCTTTCTGTGGGGTGTCTTGAATTTAAACATCATTGAGGGCATGAATGGCATTGGATTGTGGTGATTTTTGTGTGTTTTTCGACTTTATGGGGTGTTTAACTAATGTTCCTCTGGCTTCCATTGCTTTTAGGTGCACAAGAGAACCACCAGTGCCAGGAAGAAGTCCTGCAGCGGTGTGTGCAGCACAACGTCACCTGACGTCACGTGTGGCCACAGACAAGACAGCTCTGCAACTCATGCAACTGCGGCCTGCTCTTCTGGCATCTGAAGAAGATGGGCCCAAAGAAAGGTGGCTGTATCGCCTCAGCGAAAAAAGTTGCCAGTGCCACTGCCAGTAAGAAGGAGCAGAAGAAGCAAGTGGCACCACCTACCAAGGAGACTGGTGTGCCCACCGACACCTTTTTGGGGAAAAAAACGATGCCTGCAGCAGCAGCGGTGACTGCCGGGTACCAAGCTGGAAGTAGCACCTCCCCTTCATTGGGCTCAGTGCCACCACGCCAAGTTAGGTCCAAGACCATGAGTGCTGCTGAGGCAGCCACTTTACTTTCTCAATCACCATCGACCAGTGATTTGGCTCATCACAAGAAAGTACCATCCAATCAACGCCGGGTGTAACTCAGCTGACGAGTGTTCAACAACTACAGCCGCAACGACAACTTCAGGTGCAACTAGTACAAGCACAAGTACATGGGCAAGGAGAGGCTCAAGTAGAGGCGCAAGGAGAGGCACAAGCAGAGGCGCAAGGAGAGGCGCAAGGAGAGGCGCAAGTAGAGGCGCAAGTAGAGGCGCAAGTAGATGCGCAAGTAGAGGCGCAAGGAGAGGCGCATGGAGAGGTGCATGGAGAGGTGCAACTAGAGGTTCATGGAGCGGCACAACTCCCTACAACGCTTGTTCCTCCAGAAGTAGGGGCACATCAGGAAATTGATATTCAAGCGGAGGTATCATCCGAGGAAGCCACTCCTCCTGATGATGATCCATTGTCTTCCAGATCCCCAGCAAGAAAAAGGTCAAGGAGGGCTACTACTACTACTACAAGTTCTTCTTCAAGCCCCCTTCATTCTGATGACCTTGATCTTGATTGGAACCCACCAATGCAGTCTGAGAGTGAGGCACACCATGAGCCGATAAAGGTAGCTAAGCCTAAAAGGAAGGTTCCTGCAAGGCTTCGACATATGGGTGATGACGACGAACAAGAAGTGGTGTCTTCTGCTGCTGTTGAACAGTCTAACGACGACCCAGTCATCACAGTCGTCACTCCAGCCACAGCGGGCATGCAGCAGACATTTTCACCCTATCCCGAATAGCTGCTGAGCGGGATGTGGGCGGCGTGGCACCACCAACGCAGTTAACTATAACACCAACATGACCTACAGCTTCAATATTTTTTAGTCAGAAGGGCCGGCAGGGACCTCCATCCAGCTCGAACATCCATTACTTCAAGTAGTGGTGCCGTAAGTGAACAACAGAAACAAATTCAGCCACACCCAACCTCCACTTCATCTGGCATTGAAAGTCAAAGTAGCACCTCCACCACCAGCAGACATCTCCAGTCCCCAGTTTGGGACTTCTTTACTGTTAGCGAAAAGGCGGAAAACATGGTCGTTTGTTCGATTTGTAAAGTGTTAGTTAGTCGGAGTAAGCTTGGTACCAACTATGGTACCGGAGGCCAGAGAGGTCATCTAAAAAAACACCACCCTATCCAGTGGGATGCGCACCTAAGGAACATCCGGGAAGCCAAAAGTAGAACTGATCCAAATTTATCCATTGATATTGCATCTGATGATGATGAGGGGCTGAAGATCGTGCAGAGGGAGGTGAAGAAGCGACAGACATTTTTTCTGGTACACACAGTACCCCTGGTAGCAGCACTGCAGTGGTAGCACCCACACCCTCTACCCCAGCAATATCTATGAGGCACACTAAGAGTCTGGGACATACACCAATGCAAATAAGTCCATCAATGAGCCTAACTGGGTTGAAGAAGTCTGCATCAACGCCATCACGCAAAACGGTCCAGCCCACCATTAGAAGCATGTTTTGGACGGATGCGCCATTTGAACGCAACCACCCAACGGCACGTTTCTATAACGCAAAGCTGGCTAAAATGCTAGCGCTGGACCTTCTCCCTTTTTCTTTCGTGGAATGGGTGGGTTTTCTAGAATTTGTGGCAACAGTCTGCCCTAAATGGAAGGTTCCTAGCCGGACCTTTTTTGCCAGAGTTGCGGTTCCAGCACTACATCAAGATGTACTGGAGGTGATTGGGGCAGCTTTGCAGAAGAATGCTGTTCACACTATTCACTTGACAACAGACATGTGGACCAGTTGCCAAGCCCTTGATTACATGTGCATCACTGCACACTAGGTCTCTTTTGCTGGGGTTAGAGACAAGATAAATGCAGGTGTTGACCCGGACACAGTTTTTCAAGCTACTCGGAAACATGCAACAGTAGCCATGTTTGCCATGGAGAAAATTCATACTGCACCTAACCTTTTGGACGAGTTTGATAGGAAGATCTCTGAATGGCTGCATCCAAGAAATTGCATGATTGGTTATGTTTCCACGGATAATGGCAGTAATATAGTTAAGGCCATGCAGGTTTGGTGAGTACTTCAGAGTGCTGTGTTTGGCGCACAGTATTAACATCGTGGTGCAAGACTTCTTGAAAAAAGAAAACACAGTCAGCAAGTTACTGACCACCTGCCGAACAATCTGCACACATTTCAGCCATTTTTTTAAGGCCCGGAAGGAGCTGAGGAGCATTTAACATGAACGTAGACTGCCAGTCAAAGGGCTCATCCAGGAGGTGGCAACACGTTGGAACTCAACCTTTTACATGCTTGAGCGTCTGTCTGAGCAGTGGGGGGTATTAAATGATTATGTCTATAAACTGGGTACTACTATGAAAGACATGAGGCTAGAGTTGGAGGAAAGGAAGCTAGTTGCAAGCCTGACAGACATGCTTTGTTCTTTTGAGGTCTTCACGTCAAAGTCAGCAGGGAGGACTGTTCTTTGGGCAAAGCTATCCCATTGTTGGTCATGCTAGAGCATCAACTGAAGGCGGTGTCTTCATTGTTCCGAGATGATGCTGAAAAGCAAGACGCATATCAGTTGGCGGAGAGGTTATTAAGCCGCCTAGTTGCCAATTAAAGGCTTAAAACCATACATACAGAACAACATTACATGTGTGCCACTATTCTGGATCCACTGTACAAAAAGGCAGTGGCCAGCAAAGCATTAATTCCTTTTGATGAAGCAGATGTTTCAAAGTACAAACATTGGCTAGCTGTGTCAGCCACTCGGTTCGAAAAAGAGCGGCAGAAAATTCAAGGAGCCGGCAGAAGTACAACTGAATCAGCAGGCCATCCGGCGTCACGTTCCACTTCTGAATCTGTGGCCGAAGGGATTCACTTTCCCTCACCGCTGTTAACGACACCAGCAGCAACCGTATTATCATCCTCACCTGCACCAGGCCCAGCCATAATATTGTCGGAAGCGGATTGGCTAACTCATCAAGGGTTTGCTCGTTCCAGTGCTGTAAAGGCCACAGATGGTACGCAAAGTGGAGCAACCGTGGAGAACCTTGAGTCGATGGTGCAGTCCTATCTTGATGACCCAACAGAGGTCTTTGTTAATCAGAACCCATTGCTGTATTGGTATAGGAAAAGGCCTCTATGGCCACTGATCACCAATCTGGCTCTAAATTATTTGTCTTGCGGAATCGCAAGCGTGTCTTCTGAACGTGTTTTCAGTGCTGCTGGTGCCATTTTAACTTCAAAAAGGACCTGCCTCTCGCCTAAAAATGTGGAGAGGTTAACACTGATCAAGATGAATCAGCACTTCATACCACCACATTACAAAATATGTGAATGCACGCAGGAAGAAGAGGACACCGACTTAGGTGACGGAAGTTCTTCTCTGTTAGCTGACCTACTCCCGTCTCAATTCATAGAGTTTGAGGACAAGCTCTACTTCCCTGACACCGAGGCCTGAAAATGACTTCCATTTTTTTGTCCTTATTCACTTTTATTCCTGTGTGTCTTTCTTTGTTTTGCAACTTTTACCACAACAAAACTCTCACAAGTCCATCAGCAGCACTATCTTCATCTTATTTTCCTTATTGGTTTGAAGGTGCCGCAGTCTGCATTTCTAAGGTTCACAAGTTCACAACTCAATCATGCTCCTCTATCCTCCTCCTCCAGACTCCCCCTATCCATTTCCCTCAAGGCAGGTGGATGGATTACGAAGAATAAAGAAACTTTGTTTTCGTAGACGAGTCTGCTCAAGTGGGACTGAAATTACTGACTGACTACATGCTTGCTGATTGCTGACAGAGTTACTTCTGAAATTGACAGGAGAGGCTGCTCTGTGGGCCCTCACTTTCCGAAGAAGATGCGGACAAAAAGTAGAACAGATAATGAATAATTGAGAAAATGGCATGCAGTGGACAGCAATGGCTGTCTAGCTCGGATGAAAGCAATTGATGTTTGTTTGTTGTGCATGAAATGAATCAAATAAGACATATGATTCATTGTCTTAGTTATTATCTAATCTTTCACACAGTAAATGTAACTCATGTCAACTACTCTGTTTTTTTTACCTTGTTTAATTCAAATTGTACTTCAAATTCAGGGGCCACTATGTTGCATTTCACAAAATATGCAAAATGTCCTTGGAGTGGACTCACTTACCAATATACCAAGATGATTGATTAAATAATATATTTTTTTTCTTTACAGTCACTCACTGGGATGGATGGATCATCAGCGTCGGTTTACGGAAGAACTATGGCCAATTCATGAGTGGCAAACAGGTAAACCAGTCTACAACAACTACTACAGTAGAACTACAAGTCTGTCTATTCGTGGTATGTAGTGGTCGAGGGCGAGGCAGTGTACTGTTGTTGTTATGCCAGGCAGAGTCCACTCCAGACAGCAGTTCATGTAAAATTGGGGCTATGTGGCTTGCTCCATACAATTAGATATGCTTTGTCTGTCTGACAAAGAGCCTGGGTATGCTACATCAGGTTGCTTCACTCAGTGGTGCCTGCCTTGACCGTCTGCATGGCACTGCCTCAAGCGTGGGCCATACATCCGTTATGTTTGCGAGATTTGCTGTTTTCCGCAAATCTCGCAAAATTACCGAAAATTCGCAAATTCTTGAGCGGAACGGTTTTTTGGCCCATGCTTGCGGCGGGCCATGCAGACGGTCAAGGCAGGCACCACTGAGTGAAGTATCCTGATGTAGCATACCTGGGGTCTTTGACACAGACAGACAAAGCATATCTAGGGTTTAGGGTTCAGTCCGATTTACTAGGGTTTTTGGGTTTAAGTTGGTAGGGTTCCCGCTGAGTCTAGGGCTCAGGGTCCGATGCAGGCTCGTTCATAATGATGTTGGCAAGGTTTGAGGGGGGTTTGGCGTTCTTTGGTCCAGAATTGGAAGAATTTTGGCCTTTTTTGGTGTTTTGCGGCCGCGTGTGTTTGGGTGAAAAGTGAAAACTAGTCATAGACCTTCTTCTTCTTCTTCTTCTTCTTCTTCAAAGAGCGCAGTGGTTCGATTTTGTTCTGCCTTACTGAGATTCTTGGAGCACTGCTGGGAAGGTCTAATTTTGATTGCAATTGATTTGAAGAAAATCCATGGTGGAAAAGGGGAGTTAGGGCCTACCTGCAGTGCACGTTTGGAGTGATTTTTCAAGTAGGCCTCAAAAGTGTCACATTTTCCATTTTTGCTTTTGGCCTGTTTGGAGGTGTTCTCCTTTTTTGCAGGTGGGTTGAGGGGTCTGGGGGCACTGCTGGGAAGTTCTAATATCGGATGCAAGTGGTTTGGAGAAAAGCCATGGTGAAAACGTTTTTCCTTTTTTGCTCACTTGGGTGTTTTGGGGGGCTGTTTAGGGGGTTTCTAGGTTTTGGGGGTGGGTTTGGGAGTCTGGGAGCACTGCTGGGATAGTCTAATTTTGATTGCAAGTGTCAGAAGCAGTACCTGAAATATCCAGATCTCCGTGGGAGCGAGCGGCTATCTTCGACGATGCTAATTTCCAAATTCCCAAACACCCCTGCACCCGGATTGCTCCAAGCCCAGGAATGGAAGGGAAAGGGGAAGTGGATAACAAACAACAAAGAGAGTCTTCCACACTGGTGTCTTCGTAACTACCTCTGGAAGGAGTGGCTGGGGAACACCTGCAACAGGGAGCAGAACATTACTAACATTCTAGTAATACATGGGCGACACACTCTCACACCCTCAACTCTCCTCAATCATACCTGGTTATCGTGTGGAGTTAGCTTCTCTCTTACTGAGTCCCAATAAGTTCATATGAGGGTTGGAGACTCTTGTTGCTTGTGTACAGTTGTAGAAATGATGATGCGAAGAATAGAGGTGGTAGACAACAGTATTACCATATGCATATAATATATACTCTCATTTACTTGTTGAACCACAGAAGCGGATTGAAACTCTCAAAAGTCTTTGTCACAAAACTCGGAGGGAGCCTGGGTCGAGATGATTCTGCACAAGGTTCAGGTTTCTTACTGACTGGAATGCTCTAAGCAGATTAATGGACCAACAGGCACTAGGCAAGGATAGCACCAACAAGTCTGGAAGAATGAAATGTTCTTACCGCAATTCTGAGTATATGCGGGAAGGTACTTGCCCACCGGAACGAAACTCTGACGAGGAGCGCTGACTGAATGAGTCCGCACAGCCGGACACTGGCCGCGGCAATGAGGGGGCTTACAGTCCGGAATGCAGGAATCCAACGGGAACGGAACGTAAACACGCTCCAAGGGTTCCGGAACTAAGTCTCTGTGAATGCTGACTGGAAAAGGGGAAAACTATGAAAGAACGTGGTGAATTGACAGGAGCCAAACTCAGGGCGTCTAACTGCTGGAAAGGAACAGTTGAAGTGCGCCACATAGAACGTGCGGGATTAGGAAATGGCGGACTGCTGAAAAAGGCTAGAACGCTAACCGCATCGAAATGGTGGCACAAGCCGGAGGCGTACTACACCTCCGTCCGACAGTGGTCATGAGCTAATTTCTGCAGGGAACCCCAAAGTGGAAACAGCCGCCAAACAGGAAATCTTCCCCTTGCTGCAGGGACTGACAGGGGTCTCTTAATGGGGGTCGGCATAGTCCTGACAGTACCCCCCTCCCTGGGTTTTTGGGGATGAACCTTGTGGAATTCGTTGACCAGTCTTGGGGCATGAACATTACTGCTGGGTTCCCATGACCTTTCCTCGGGGCCATAACCCTTCCAGTCCACGAGGTAAAAGATCTTCCCTCTCTTGAGTTTGGAGTCTAGGATTCTTTTAACCTCGAATTCTTCTGAACTCTGAACTTGACTGGAGCGGGTGGTAGGACACGCCTGAAGTTTGGTGGGTTTCTTTTAATCAATGACACATGAAACGTTGGATGGATCTTCAATGACTTGGGAAGAGCCACCCTCACACTCACCGGATTAATCATTCGAACCACAGGGTAGGGACCTACAAACCTAGGTTGGAACTTTCGATTTCCTCTCAACCGCATATGTCGAGTGGAAATCCACACCTTTTCTCCAGATTCATACATGGGACTCTCTTTTCTTTTCTTGTCTGCCTGTACTTTGTAAGCATCCTTGGCTTTCTGGAGATTGGAAGAGGCTACCTGATAGGATTTCTGTAACTCTTGTATCACCTCTTCCGCTGCTGGGACCTCAACGTCTACCCGACCCACTAGCATATTGGGATGCCGACCTGAGTTCAGGTAAAAGGGAGAAAATCCAGTAGACGAATGGACTGCATTGTTGTACGCGAACTCCGCTGTACTCAACAATGAGGGCCATTCTCTTTCCTGATCCATCAAATATAATCGGAGATATTGTTCTAAGTCCTGATTCACTCGCTCGGTCTGTCCATCCGTTTCTGGGTGGAAACTGGTGGACAAACGAGAGTCGACTCCTAGACCCTTTAGGAAAGCCTTCCAAAATCGAGAGACAAACTGAGGTCCTCGGTCGGAAATAACCACCTTTGGAACCCCATGCAATTTTACTATGTGTTCCACAAACAGGGTAGCTAACTGAGATGCTGTGGGGAGGGACCTCAAGGGGACAAAGTGGCTCATCTTGGTAAACATATCCACTACCACCCAAATGACTGAATACCCCTGGCTGGAAGGCAGGTCTACTATGAAGTCCATGGAGACTGAATGCCAGGGAGACGGTGCTATAGGCAACGGCATTAAAAGGCCCTGTGGGGACTGCCTCATACTCTTGCCCTTAACACAAGGCTCACAAGTGGCGATGTACTGCCTCACCTGAGCGTCCATGCCTGGCCAAATGAAGGTTCTCTTGATTAAGTCCAAGGTCTTCTTAGCTCCTCTGTGGCCTGCTAATGGGTGGTCGTGAAAATGCTGAATGACTTCATTTTGCAATTTCTCACTGGGAACAAACATCTTTTCTTGCCAGAAGGGTTTTTTATTCCTCACACTGCGATCTGGACCGCCTGATTCCCAATCAGAAAATTCGGCCTTGGCAAACTCTTCCTTAATTCGGGTCTCCAAATCGTCTTCTACAGCTATGGCCACTATCTTTTCCTCAGGAATGATAAATCCTTCCATTTTGGTTTTAGTTTCCTCTCCCATACTCAAACGTGAAAGAGCATCCGCCTTTCCATTGGAGGATCCGGGCTTGTACGTGAGGACAAAATCATAATCTGCAAAGAAGAGCGACCAACGCAATTGCCTGGGGGTGAGCGTGCGAGCTGACTTGAGAAACTGTAAATTTCGACGATCGGTGAAGACGGTGACTACATGTTTCGCTCCCAACAAATAGTGTCTCCAAACCTTGAATGCCACGGCCAAAAGCTCCTTATCAGCGATGGAGTAGTTTATCTCCGCAGGAGTAAGTTTGCGAGAATGGTATGCCACTGGATGGAGTTGGCCAGTGTTCTTCTGGCGCTGTGACAGGATTCCTCCGATGGCCAAATTGGATGCGTCAGCTTCAATAAAAAAGGGCTCACTCAAATTAGGGTGTTGTAGCACTGGGGCTGTCACGAAAGCTTCTTTTAATTGCTGAAACGCCTCCTCCGATTCACGCTCCCAGACGAATTGTACATTTTTCTTTAGCAGTCTAGTAATTGGGCTCACCTTCTCTGAGAAGTTCAGGATGAAGCGTCTATAAAAATTGGCGAATCCCAGGAAACTTTGGATCTCCTTCACAGATCTGGGCGCCGGCCATGACTTAATTGCCTGCAACTTAGAGTCATCCATGGATACTCCTTCCGGAGACAAAACAAAGCCCAAAAATTCCACTCGGGAAGAGTGAAAGACACATTTCTCCAGTTTGACAAACAGATGGTTCTCCAGCAGGCGTTTCAAGATGGCTCGTACATGATGAACGTGTTCCTCTAAACTGTTGGAATAAATAAGGATGTCATCGATGTAGACCACTGCAAAATGGTCCAGGCACTCTCGAAGCACGTCATTTACAAAATGCTGGAAAGCAGCGGGGGCGTTACAGAGCCCAAAGGGCATCACTTGGTATTCCTACAAACCAAACCTGGTTTCGAAAGGCAGTTTTCCACTCCTCTCCTTCGGCCATGCGCACCAAGTGATAGGCCCCTCGTAAATCCAATTTTGTGTACACACACGCATTCTTGACCTGATCTAGGAGTTCCGAAATGAGGGGCAGAGGATAACGGTTCTTCTTGGTGGCCAAGTTCAAGGCCCGATAATCAATGCAAGTTCTCAAAGTCCCATCCTTCTTGGGAATAAAGAAGAGGGGCGAGGAAACTGGAGACTGAGAGGGGCGGATGAACCCATTGGCTAGATTTTGTTCAATATAGTCCTTCAAATGGAGGTTCTCCGGTTCCGACAGTGCGGGGATTCTACTGCATGGTAAAGACACCCCAGGTTCCAATTCTATCTGACAGTCATATTCTCGATGAGGTGGCAATTTCTTAGCTTCCTTTTCATTGAATACCTCTTTCAGGTCCTGATATTCTTCTGGAATCTCTGGGGCCTCCAAAGCACACACCATTTGAACCTGATTGGCCAGGTTTTGTGACAACGTGGAACTTGGGCTCTCTGGAGTCGACTGGAAACAATGCTCTAAACAAAATTCGGAATTCATCTTTACAGAACGCCGTGACCAATCGATCTGCGGGTTATGCTCGGTGAGCCAGGGCAACCCCAGTATGAGTTGGAACTGAGGGGCATCTATGAGGTTAAATCGAATGAAGCTTCGATGCTCACCGGGTCCCACCACCGTCATCAATTCAGTATCAAAAGCAATTGGTCCCGACGACAACTGGGTGCCATCCACTGCTCGCACTGGTTCCGGTCTGGACTTCTTTTCGAACTGTATTCCAATAGTTTTAGCAAACTGGATGTCGCAGAAGTTCCCGGTAGCCCCCGAATCAACCATCACCGAAACTTCCTCCTTCTGAGTTTTTCCAAACTCTATCTTACACAGCAGATTCAGATGCGGGGCTGCGGATTGCAGGGTATTAGCTAAAAGTTGTGGCTTGGGAGTTGGCTCTTCACTCGCTCCCACCAGTGCAACTCCGTCTACTGGTGGAGCCGATCTTTTACCCACGTGCTTGCCTTTGATCTCTTCGGACATTCCTTGACAAAATGGCCGGACTGCCCACAATACATACACAATCGACCTTGTCGTCTCTTTTCTCGTTCCTCCTGCGTGAGAGGGCCTCGAATAGTTCCCACCTGCATCGGCTCTTCCTGATTTTGGCTTTCCGGGTTTTTTGCGACCTCCGGTCGAGACCGATCAAATCGTGGCGGAAGAGTGCGGAAATCCTTTCGGCGTTCACTTCGCCTTTCTGCAAGCCGCTGATCAATCTGTAATACTAGATCTATGAGTTCTGACACATCTGTGGGTCGTTTGGGAATCTGCGCCAAACCGTCCTTCAACTCATCTTTGAGGCCTCGGTAGAAAATGGCCGCCCGCTTAGCCTCGGGCCAACTCGTTTCAACGATCAATTTATTGAATTGTGCCAAATAAGCCACCAAATCTCGATTCCCTTGCTTCAATTCTAATAGTTCATTGTCGGTGGTCTGTGAGACATTTCTTCGATCGAAAATGCACAGAAACTCAGCTTTGAATTCTTCAAATTTATACAACACTGGATCGTTGCTTGCCACCAAAGGCAAAGACCACGCTGCAGCATCTCCGCTCAGGTAGGACAGCACAAAAGCCACTTTAGACTGATCCTCTTTAAACAGAATGGACTTACAAAGGAAATGCAACGAACACTGGGTCAGGAAGATTTGGGCCTTGTGGGGATCTCCCTGAAATCTCTCGGGTGGGGCCAACGGAATGGTAGGGGACATTGCGTGCACCACCTGTGTGGTAAACTCCGTAGAGGAGGATGAGGAGGGAGCGGAACCAAAGGCAGATGATTTGATACTACCAAAATTGGGGCGCGGGCTCTCTGCTAGCTCATCTAATCTCTGACGTAAATAACTAGCCTCCTGGTTAGATTTCCTAACTTCCTCCCTCGTCTCACTCAACTGTTTCTGTAGTCCCTCTAACACGGAAGCCAAGGCTTTGACATCCAATCCCTCGGCCATCTCGCCCAGACGGAAGATAATTGAGGCATTTCAATCTGTCAGAAGCAGTACCTGAAATATCCAGATCTCCGTGGGAGCGAGCGGCTATCTTCGACGATGCTAATTTCCAAATTCCCAAACACCCCTGCACCCGGATTGCTCCAAGCCCAGGAATGGAAGGGAAAGGGGAAGTGGATAACAAACAACAAAGAGAGTCTTCCACACTGGTGTCTTCGTAACTACCTCTGGAAGGAGTGGCTGGGGAACACCTGCAACAGGGAGCAGAACATTACTAACATTCTAGTAATACATGGGCGACACACTCTCACACCCTCAACTCTCCTCAATCATACCTGGTTATCGTGTGGAGTTAGCTTCTCTCTTACTGAGTCCCAATAAGTTCATATGAGGGTTGGAGACTCTTGTTGCTTGTGTAGAGTTGTAGAAATGATGATGCGAAGAATAGAGGTGGTAGACAACAGTATTACCATATGCATATAATATATACTCTCATTTACTTGTTGAACCACAGAAGCGGATTGAAACTCTCAAAAGTCTTTGTCACAAAACTCTGAGGGAGCCTGGGTCGAGATGATTCTGCACAAGGTTCAGGTTTCTTACTGACTGGAATGCTCTAAGCAGAGGAATGGACCAACAGGCACTAGGCAAGGATAGCACCAACAAGTCTGGAAGAATGAAATGTTCTTACCGCAATTCTGAGTATATGCGGGAAGGTACTTGCCCACCGGAACGAAACTCTGACGAGGAGCGCTGACTGAATGAGTCCGCACAGCCGGACACTGGCCGCGGCAATGAGGGGCTTACAGTCCGGAATGCAGGAATCCAACGGGAACGGAACGTAAACACGCTCCAAGGGTTCCGGAACTAAGTCTCTGTGAATGCTGACTGGAAAAGGGGAAAACTATGAAAGAACGCGGTGAATTGACAGGAGCCAAACTCAGGGCGTCTAACTGCTGGAAAGGAACAGTTGAAGTGCGCCACATAGAACGTGCGGGATTAGGAAATGGCGGACTGCTGAAAAAGGCTAGAACGCTAACCGCATCGAAATGGTGGCACAAGCCGGAGGCGTACTACACCTCCGTCCGACAGTGGTCATGAGCTAATTTCTGCAGGGAACCCCAAAGTGGAAACAGCCGCCAAACAGGAAATCTTCCCCTTGCTGCAGGGACTGACAGAGGTCTCTTAATGGGGGTCGGCATAGTCCTGACAGCAAGTGGTTTCAAGAACATCCATGGTGGAAAAGGGGGGTTTGGGCCTAGTTACAGACAGCGTTTTGGCACAATCTAAACTGAGGCCTAGCAGTATTGCTTGTTTTGGGGGGACTGTTTGGGGGGGTTCTAGGTTTTTGGGGTGGGTTTGGGGGTCTGGGAGCAATGCTGGGATAATCTAATTTTGATTGCAAGTGGTTTGAAGAAATTCCATGGCGGAAAAGGGGAGTTAGGGCCTAGCTGCAGAGTGTGTTTGGAGTGATTTTGACTAGTAGGCCTCAAATTTTCTGTGTGGTTTTTTCCATTTTTGCTTTTGGCCTGTTTGGGGGTGTTCTACTTTTTTGCGGGTGGGTTGAGGGGTCTGGGGGCATTGAAGGGAAGGTCTAATATCGAATGCAAGTGGTTTGGAGAAAATCCATGGTGGAAAAGTGGGGTTTGGGCCTAGCCCTAGTTTCAGAGAGCGTTTTGGCACGGTTGAAAGTTAGGCCTAGTAGTAGTATTGCATGTTTTTGGGGGGCAGCTTGGGGGGGTTCTAGATGTTTGGGGGTGGGTTGAGGGGTCCGGGAGCACTGCTGGGAAGGTCTAATTGTGTTCTAAAATCGCAGTTTACACTTTACACCTAGCTTGAGGGGAAAGATCTGCAAATTTCGCCCACACAAGTTATTTATCCTTGAAAAGGAGACTCAGAGTACGCTCTTTCGAAATGACGCTTGTATGTATTGTAATACTGTCAACTCTGAAACTGAAAGTGTTATTTTTGCACTATATAGCGTACCTTATATTTTTTTCTCCGTGGTGTTTTAATATCACTTCATGTTTTTCCATCAACAAGTACAGGCCGGCTTTTACCCTGTCCAATGGCAAAAAGGATGAACTCGGGCTTAAAATTAGCGACCCGCAATTCAGCATCCGCCAGGCAGGCAGTGGACAAGGTGTCTTCTGGTCCCCAACATTGATCCACCGAGCGTCAGATGGAATGGAGGAGTAACGTGAAAAAGAGGAATGGCTGGATGCATGCAACTTCCCAAATTCAACAGGACAACTACAACAACATACAGTTACAGTATCCATCTTCATTTCTACTTATCTTTTAAGTAATGTCATTGCTGTGAACTTCTATGAGCGTGACTCTGTGCATTTGTTTGCTCTCTGGTTCAATTCATCCCTCCAGCCATCGTATACTTTTTTCTTTGCTATTTTTTAAACTAATGTAATGTACTAAGTGGTTCTTCTCTCTGAGGGCAGTTAGGCAAGTGAAATTGCGAAATCACTGCAGCCCTGTACTGTCACATTGTTTCTTCATAGTTAGTACATTGTAGAAAGTACTACTTACTTTTCAGTAACCTATCCATTTAGCAAACAACTTCATGCATGCAGTAGTGCATGCACTTCCTTTATATCCCTTAAAAGATTTATGGATAGCTTTGTATCCAAAGATTTGTTTAAATTCATTTGTTGTTTGTCCCTGCTGTGTTTTTGTCCTCTCTCCACAAAACTTTCCCCACAAACTCCATTCCCATCCAAGTTTTTTGGGGGCTGTTTGGGGCGATTCTAGGTTTTTGGGGGTGGGTTTGGGGGTCTGGGAGCACTGCTGGGATAGTCTAATTTTGATTGCAAGTGGTTTGAAGAAAATCCATGGTGGAAAAGGGGAGTTAGGGCCTAGCTGCAGAGTGCGTTTGGAGTGATTTTGACTAGTAGGCCTCAAATTATCTGTGTGGGAATTTCCATTTTTGATTTTGGCCTGTTTGGGTGTGTTCTACTTTTTTTCAGGTGGGTTGAAGGGTCTGGGGGCAATGCTGGAAAGGTCTAATATCACTTGACTGAATATGCAAGTACTGTCACTTATTTTCACCCATCATGTGCGACACAAACGCACGTCAAACTGCATGTTGGCTACACTTTTGTCACTATATGCAGTACCTAACCTATGCATACCTAGACTAAAATTTGCCTACATTGTTTTGTATTATCAGCCCTGAAGAGTCGTGTTTGACTCACCCGTACACGACGAAACACGTGTCGGCGTTTGATATCATTCTTAAGTCTGGAGAAAAACCAACGTCTTGCTGTAATAAGAAATTTCACACCAAAGAACCTGCGTCTGCGTTTCCTTTTACTGTTGGTCATTGAACCCTGTTTTGTAATACACATTTGTAGTTGCGAGAGCATATATGTTGTACTATTGTCTTGTCTTTTGACCTGTTGAGACGGTTAAGGGTGTTTTCCGTCTGCTCTTTACGCACTACACAAAGATACATTTGTCCTTACACACTTTGTAACGTTTAACCAAGGCAGTGCGCCCCTGTAGTCCTACTTTTCTAAAAAACCCCATGCACAGTATCTCTGATTGGCTTTAGGACTGGGTGCCTCCACGTTACCTTTCTAGTAAATCTTTAGCTACTCACACAGAGTTTTTTTGTCCACTACAGAATGGACAGAGATAAGGCAGCAGCAGACCTCTTTGAAAACCTAGCCAAAGGCATGCCCACACACCAGGCATCGGCCACAGCGGGTCCTGCACGAGTTGAGGGTCTTAGAGACAAATTCGTAAAATTAGAGAAACTAAAAAAACTAGAAAATTCCCGATGGTGGGATGGGGCCACCCTTAAACACTATTTGAGACTAAAGATAGTTCCGAGGGGTTTACGGTCCCACATTTTCCCCACCTATGATGATCTCGATCGGGATCTCATGGTTAAGTGGGAGGATTCTCTTAACCAGAACTCTACCACACTTATGGACATCCTCATTGAAAGTGCTGACCGAAAAACGGCCAAGCTACAGATAGAAATCTCTAACATAGAACAAGAGATTAAAGATCTAAATAAACCCGAGGCCACTGTAAAGAATTACACCCTATTGGATGAAATTCTGCTCAAACACCAGACAGAAATAAAAAATAGAAAGGCACGCCAAATCAAGAGGGACGAGGCGGACTACAAAAATGGGAGGGTATATACTTTTGACCGCAAATACGATTCACTGATTCCCAGACCCAAAAATAGTTCTCAACCTGTCAGACCTGACACCTCCAATTCCGCCCACTCCAGTACCACTTCTCTGAGTTCTACCGGACTCAGTGACATTGAAAATGAGATTCTTGCCAATGCACAACCGAGTAACTCAAACTTTTTTTTAGAAGTAGAGCGAGTGAGGAAGGGCAACAGAACCCAACCTCCAAAGGCCGCGTTAGACCCAAACCCCATAGGGGCAAACGCGGCAACAAGCGAAGAATATCGCAGGAAGCTAAGATCGGGGACACAGAGGAACTAGCTACAACTGCTGATGGTGTCCAAGTTATTAATCTCTCCTCAATCTCATTGACACCAGACATGATTTCCTTACTAAGCAAAGGTCTTAATTTCAATCCATATGCCACAGGTGACTTATGTCAAACCAAAATTGATCTCTTTAAGTTCACACGAAATCTGAAATTAAAGAAACACTTTGTGGGAGCACAACAGATACGAAGACAACCTACCCCTGTTCAAAATGTATTTGATGATGTACCGCTAACTATTAAAGATGTACAAGCAACACACCTGCTTCTTTCTCTAACTGACAGGGAAGACAGTCCATTGGAAATGGAACAGTTATTGGAAGAACTCGATGTAGAGACAGACTATAGCATAACGAGTGGTCTCAAGAGCAAATCCAGGTGGATACCCACTCTATCAGGGGGCAACAACATTGATAACTTTCATAAACGTGTCTTGGATGACCTAGACAGAATAAATACCAGAAACTTAAACACTAAATTCAAATATAAGGACAACTTAACCAGAGGTGAACGATCAGCACTTTCAACTCTCAGTAAGAACCCTAGTATTATCATTAGGGAGGCTGACAAGGGGGGTAATGTGGTGGTCATGGATCTTGTGGATTACAATAACGAGATCCTTGGCCAGTTGAGTGATTCTCTTTGCTATGAGTCACTCAACTACAACCCTACAGGTCCTCTTACCAAGTTGATAAATGAGCAACTACTACAATGGAAACAATCAGGCCTTTTAGATGACAATGAATATCTGTATCTTAAGGTTCTCAAACCCACACATCCATGGCTCTACACCTTGCCCAAAATACACAAGGACAAACCATTCCCACCTGGCAGACCAATTGTTTCAGGGATGGGGGGTCCCACTGAGAGGATCGCTGAGTACGTAGATCTCTTTTTGGGACCGCTAGTGAGAAACCTTCCTTCATATATTCAGGACTCAAAGCATATATTGAACATCATGACAGATATTGACTGGCAGAAGGACACTATACTAGTCACCATGGACGTAGTATCGTTATACACCAGCATCAACTTAGATTTAGGAATTGCAGCCATTACCAAGGTTCTTTCTAACAGACCGGCTTCACTATGGGCACACACCAATATGTTGATTCAAATGATGAAGATCATCTTGGAGAACAACTTCTTCATGTTTGATCGAAAATGGTACAGGCAAAAGAAAGGAGTGGCTATGGGCTCCAAATTTTCACCCTCTTTTGCAAATCTCTTTATGGGAGCATTAGAGGCTGATCTTATTTGGGGCTCCAAAGGGATGCAATACACTGACTCCATAGTTTTCTGGGGTCGATACATAGATGACTGTTTTCTCCTTTGGTCCGGGACCGAGGAACTTCTTATATCCTTTCTTGAACACCTCAACACCAACACTTGGGAAATAAGTTTCACAATGCATCATAGCTTAACCAATATCGAGTTTTTAGATCTGGAGTTTTATGTCAAGGACAATCATCTGCACTCGAAACTTTTTAGAAAACCCACATCTTGTAATTCTACACTACATGCTTCTAGCTTTCATCCCGAGCACCAAATACGATCAATCCCCTATGGGGAATTTCTCAGGGCCAAACGGAACTGTAGTGAAGCCTGTGAGCTGGATCACTGTATCACTAGCATGAATAACAGATTTCTTAACAGAGGTTACTCCAAAACTACCCTCAAAAAAGCTGAGACAAAAACAAAGGCCATCACGAGACCTGATTGTCTCAAAACACGTACTGAGGTGAAAACCTCTGACCCAAAAGTAAGATTTATAACTGAATTCAATGAACTGAACCAACTTACTAGGAAGAGTCTCAACAGACATTGGAAACTTCTATTAGAGGACGCCACACTGAAGGAATTTTTATCTGACAGACCCTCCATCACTTATAGGAAAGGTTTCACCTTGAGGAACAAACTGAGTCCCACCGTTCCCCGCAACACAACAGCACAGAACTGGCTATCCACACGTGGCCTTGGCTTCTACAGATGTGGATTCTGTACTATGTGCAGATGGGGTAAACATGGCACAATAAACTTTGCTAATCATGATGGAATGGTCTACCAGATAAAACATAACATCACTTGCCTCAGTAAGTTCGTAGTGTATATCATTGAATGTAAATGTGGCAAGATATATGTAGGGAGCACCATTAGGGCCCTAAAAGAGAGGATAGCTGAACATATGAGAGCTATACAAAGGAGGGACGCTAGATACCCAGTAGCCCTTCATATCGCAGAGTGTCAACCCAATGAGGACGACATCAAAGTACGTGTTTTTGGAATTGATTTAATTCCCCTCAATATTAGAGGGGGCAACCGGGAACTGCTGCTCAGGCGCAGGGAGGCGACATGGATCATGCGCTTACGTAGCGTAGAACATGGGCTTAACTACGACTCTGAGCTGCAATATTTCCTGGGAGACTAGATTCTCACCGGGGGGATCCTTGGTGCACACTGCTTACAGTTTTGGTGAAAACATCTTCTTCACACTCCGTAATTCTGAATTCCAAGAGCATAACATTTGAGGACAACAATGATATGACCTCTCTCTCTAGGAGTGACATGTTTCCCACCACTGTATTTTAATACATTAAGACAATCTTGTTTTATATTTATATTGTTTAATAATACATAGGGCTATATGTCTTTTTGTCACAAAATCTTTGACTTGCAGACCATCGTTTTTAGACTTGCTGACCATCAGGCATACATGTTTTAAGATTTCACATGTTGAAACAATGTTTAGACACAATTGTATATATTCAAATGTACAAGGGCAGGATATATCCTCTTCAATTTGTCACCTTGAACACGAGCCTATACACACTTTCTCCTAAACGTGCACCATATGTATGAATGATCCGGCCACATTTGGGGTGATTCTGCATGCTCTACGCCATGTATCATTGCAATAACTTATTCTGATACAAGAAAAGAGGTTATATATAATTGCTGTTAATACTAAGTGTCTTGTCAATTAACTGCCCCTTTTTTGATAATATCGGGACCTTGGTCTAATTGACACACGCGAGTGTTTACACACCAATCGCCTTAAATCGAACTTTGGACAAAAACATAGATGCTCTTCTCTCACCATGCATTTTTTACCTTTTTACCACTCAGCAATGGCGCTGGTTTCTGCCTCGCCGCTGAGACCTTTTCTATGTCGTTTTTCTACCATTTAATCCCTCCTCTCCCGGGGTCACGTGTTCGTACACGAGAGACGACCGCCGGGAACAAACAGAGGAGGGATTACACGGAGCGGGTAAGAGCGACTTTTCTGCTTCACTACTTGACGTTAACCCGTCTTTTGCGCAGCACTTTATGAGCATACTTGCTCCTAACATAGGGTCCCTTTGGACGATTACCCTTACGATGCCTTGTCTTTACTTGACAGCGCACCGCCACAGAGGAGACAGACTCGTTTCCTCAAACCGGCATTGTTCAAGAATCCCCTCCCGGCTTACCGCCTGATGACAAAACAGGCGTCAGGTAAGACAAACCGATCCCTAACAAATCCCTCCCCCATCTATTTTTATCCGCAACATTGCGTTTTGTATAGATAGGTTGGGCTGGCACTGTACAATATATCCACAGACAGAAATAGCTGCTTTTAAATAAATGCATTAGCGCTATATAATGGTGACACATGATGTCCATATTTTCCCTTTTTTCCTACATGTAGCGCTGTTACAATCTGTAATAGACCACCAATGGGAGTGGACAACTCCATTCTCTTATCGCAAATAACCATCTACTCAACCAGTTTCATCTATATATGAACACAACAAAATCTTATTGGTAAGGAATAGTATTTTGTGCTGGCCCCAACTATATTCAAACGGATACCCCTTTATTTCCTTTAGAAGCCTCCTCATGATTCTTTTTGCTTTATGCTTTTCTTTCCTTTTTTTCACAATATAGCCTATAACTGAGCTTTGAAAGACCCAGACTTACTCCAACCACACTGTGGATTGGGAGTACAAGGTAATAAATATTATCCCTAGAACATCAGACTTTGCATGAACTTATGCTCTCTGGATCTTTAGTCAGTTTATGCACTTTGCCACTGCCACACTATGAGGTCACACAACACCTCCTCACTAATGTCTCAACATTAATATAAGCAGTGCATCTCACGTTTTTACTCACCATCACGACGGACACCCTCATAATTTTAGGACCACTGTGTACGAGTGACTCATGACCACACCAAGGTCTTATGTTTTATCTCTCACTTTTTTTTACAGTGGCCTCGGGTTTATTTAGATCTTTAATCTCTTGTTCTATGTTAGAGATTTCTATCTGTAGCTTGGCCGTTTTTCGGTCAGCACTTTCAATGAGGATGTCCATAAGTGTGGTAGAGTTCTGGTTAAGAGAATCCTCCCACTTAACCATGAGATCCCGATCGAGATCATCATAGGTGGGGAAAATGTGGGACCGTAAACCCCTCGGAACTATCTTTAGTCTCAAATAGTGTTTAAGGGTGGCCCCATCCCACCATCGGGAATTTTCTAGTTTTTTTAGTTTCTCTAATTTTACGAATTTGTCTCTAAGACCCTCAACTCGTGCAGGACCCGCTGTGGCCGATGCCTGGTGTGTGGGCATGCCTTTGGCTAGGTTTTCAAAGAGGTCTGCTGCTGCCTTATCTCTGTCCATTCTGTAGTGGACAAAAAACGTTTAACCAAGGCAGTGCGCCCCTGTAGTCCTACTTTTCTAAAAAACCCCATGCACAGTATCGTAATGTACTAAGTGGTTCTTCTCTCTGAGGGCAGTTAGGCAAGTGAAATTGCGTAATCACTGCAACCCTGTACTGTCACATTGTTTCTTCATAGTTAGTACATTGTAGAAAGTACTACTTACTTTTCAGTAACCTATCCATTTAGCAAACAACTTCATGCATGCAGTAGTGCATGCACTTCCTTTATATCCCTTAAAAGATTTATGGATAGCTTTGTATCCAAAGATTTGTTTAAATTCATTTGTTGTTTGTCCATGCTGTGTTTTTTGTCCTCTCTCCACAAAACTTTCCCCACAAACTCCATTCCCATCCAAGTTTTTTGGGGGCTGTTTGGGGCGATTCTAGGTTTTTGGGGGTGGGTTTGGGGGTCTGGGAGCACTGCTGGGATAGTCTAATTTTGATTGCAAGTGGTTTGAAGAAAATCCATGGTGGAAAAGGGGAGTTAGGGCCTAGCTGCAGAGTGCGTTTGGAGTGATTTTGACTAGTAGGCCTCAAATTATCTGTGTGGGAATTTCCATTTTTGATTTTGGCCTGTTTGGGCGTGTTCTACTTTTTTTCGGGTGGGTTGAAGGGTCTGGGGGCAATGCTGGAAAGGTCTAATATCGGATGCAAGTGCTTTGGAAAAAATCCATGGTGAAAAAGTTTTTCCTTTTTTGCTCACTTGGGTGTTTGTGGGGGGCTATTTGGGGGGGGTTCTAGGTTTTTGGGGGTGGGTTTGGGAGTCTGGGAGCACTGCTGGGATAGTCTAATTTTGATTGCAAGTGGTTTCAAGAAAATCCATGGTGGAAAAGGGGGGTTTGGGCCTAGTTGCGCACAGCGTTTTGACACAATTTAAACTGAGGCCTAGCAGTTTGCGTGTTTTTGGGGGGCTGTTTTGGGGGGTTCTAGGTTTTTGGGGGTGGGTTTGGGGGTAAGCATGGGCGAATTTTGCGAATCTCGCGGTCGCGAATTTTGCGGATTTGCAAACTCGCAATCCGCAAAATCCGCGAATTCTCGCGAATTTGCGGATTTTTTTTGTGTTTGCGCGGGTTTCTGCCAGTTCGCGAGGGTTTTGTACAATGTCGCAAATTGCGAACTTACCTGTCGGGTTGCAAGTTTTGCGAACTTGTTGTTTCTACGTGTCCAGCCTGTTTGGTACACTCTTCTTCATCACTGCCACTCTCTGTCACCACTGCCACTCTCTGACTACTCATGCCACCCTCTGGCCCACCCATGCCACCCTCTGTTTCATCACTGCACCCTCTGGTTGTCCAGTGTACATTATTTTCGGCAAAGCAAAGCACACCTTCCCTGCCTCAAGTGACCTGAATTAATTTGGGGCTGATTAATGTGTCACAGAATATTTTTTTAGCTGGCACCTGCTTCCTTAGTGCTTCCTGATTAGTGATCTTTTGCACTTGCTAAGTGCTTTCATTGTTGCAAAATTAGTTACAACACCTGCCCTGCCCCAACTGACAATAATGGATTAGGGGCTGATTAATGGATTTGAACTTCCAGCCTGGCTCCTGCTTTTCTCCCTTAGCTGTAATTCAGGACCTTTGTGGCATATGTGTAACTATTCTGAGGTTCAGAGCAGGGTCACATAATAGTTGCAACTGGCAACTGAACTCTGGAGGGGCCCCTCAGGAAGCACTACAGGAAATGGCTACTAATGATGAGCCTGAACTTTGGAACCTGGTAAGTAGTTTCAGTTTTGCTCGTATTTCTGCAATTTTGCACTTATTCGCGGGGCGCGAAGTTGTACTGGGAAGCCGCGAACTCACGCGAACAGTGCGAGCAAAATCCGCTGCTCGCGGATTTGCGGATTTTGCGGGAGATTCGCGAATCTCGCGGATTGCGAATTTACAGAAAATCCGCAAAATCCGCGAGCGAAACGGATTTTCCGCCCATGCTTATTTGGGGGTCTGGGAGCACTGCTGGGATAGTCTAATTTTGATTGCAAGTGGTTTGAAGAAAATCCATGATGGAAAAGGGGAGTTAGGGCCTAGCTGCAGAGTGTGTTTGGAGTGATTTGGCTGGTAGGCCTCAAATTTTCTGCGTGGGATTTTTCATTTTTGCTTTTGGCCTGTTTGGGGGTGTTCTACTTTTTTGCTGGTGGGTTGAGGGGTCTGGGGGCATTGAAGGGAAGGTCTAATATCGAATGCAAGTGGTTTGGAGAAAATCCATGGTGGAAAAGTGGGGTTTGGGCCTAGCCCTAGTTGCAGAGGGTATTCACCCGTTACAACGCATCTTTTACTCCGCACTACCACTACAACGCGGGCATTACAACGCATACCGTTACAACGCATTGCGCTGGGGTGCGCTCTAGGATAAGAGGTAAGTTTAATTTACTATCCAACACCTTCCCTAGGGTCCACGAGGACTGGAGTTAGAATAGTAAATTATACTTACCACTATCCAGCACCCCAAAGCGCTATGCGTTGTAGCGGTATGCGTTGTAAATACCGCGTTGTAATGGTACGCGGAGTAAAAGTATGCGTTGTAACGACATACATCCGTTGCAGAGAGCGTTTTGGCACGGTTGAAAGTTAGGCCTAGTAGTAGTATCGCATGTTTTTGGGGGGCTGCTTGGAGGGGTTCTAGATGTTTGGAGGTGGGTTGAGGGGTCTGGGAGCACTGCTGGGAAGGTCTAATTGTGTTCTAAAATCGCAGTTTACACTTTACACCTAGCTTGAGGGGAAAGATCCGCAAATTTTGCCCACACAAGTTATTTACCCTTGAAAAGGAGACTCAGAGTACGCTCTTTCAAAATGACGCTTGTATGTATTGTAATACTGTCAACTCTGAAACTGAAAGTGTTATTTTTGCACTATATAGTGTACCTTATATTTTTTTCTCCGTGGTGTTTTAATATCACTTCCTGTTTTTCCATCAACAAATACAGGCCGGCTTTTACCCTGTCCAATGGCAAAAAGGATGAACTCAGGCTTACAATTAGCGACCCGCAATTCAGCATCCGCCAGGCAGGCAGTTGACAAGGTGTCTTCTGGTCCCCAACATTGATCGAACGAGCGTCAGATGGAATGGAGGAGTAACGTGAAAAAGAGGAATGGCTGGATGCATGCAACTTCCCAAATTCAACAGGACAACTACAACAACATACAGTTACAGTATCCATCTTAATTTCTACTTATCTTTTAAGTAATGTCATTGCTGTGAACTTCTATGAGCGTGACTCTGTGCATTTGTTTGCTCTCTGCTTCAATTCATCCCTCCAGCCATCGTATACTTTTTTCTTTGCTATTTTTTAAACTAATGTAATGTACTAAGTGGTTCTTCTCTCTGAGGGCAGTTAGGCAAGTGAAATTGCGAAATCACTGCAGCCCTGTACTGTCACATTGTTTCTTCATAGTTAGTACATTGTAGAAAGTACTACTTACTTTTCAGTAACCTAACCATCCATTTAGCAAACAACTTCATGCATGCAGTAGTGCATGTACTTCCTTTATGTCCCTTAAAAGATTTATGGATAGCTTTGTATCCAAAGATTTGTTTAAATTCATTTGTTGTTTGTCCATGCTGTGTTTTTTTTCCTCTCTTCACAAAACTTTCCCCACAAACTCCATTCCCATCCAAGTTTCAAATCCTAACCCTCTACCCCTGGGCTGTGTGGTTTTCATTGAGGTGTGAGTAAATTACAACAATAATTCCACACACTTGCTGGGGAGGATAAGGTGCAAGCAACCTCCTCAAATCAATTTTAAGGCAGCTAGATGAATCCTAGGATATTGTAATTCTGGTTAAAAAAACAACGAGTATTTTAAAATAAATTCTGAATTTCCTGCCCACCATCGATTGGATCTATCGTCAACATCATCCTTCTACATGTCAAGAAGACTTGTTGTTACTAATACGCTGCTGTGTCACTGTTCTTGTTGTAGCCATAATCATCCATGCAATTCTTTTTTCCCCATACTTATCTTCAGCATTGCTTAGGCTACTGTTCCATCTAATACTCCTATCAGGCCACTCAATGTCTCATTTTTTTACTTTGTTTTTCATATGCTGCAACTGCGAGTGGGATACCACTCCTACTAACACCACAACAACGGAATTTCGGTCCGGGATGGCGTAATTGCCATTTGCCATGCAGCCAGCGCTGTGCCTAGCTCTATTCTCAAACACGAATCACAGGTAAGCATTTTGGGGAGGTAGAATAATGGGCTAGGACTCGGAGGAGAGACTGACAGTAGTACAAGTAAAGTACTAGTAGGCCAATTGAATTCACTAACTATGTTAGTGGCACTTTTGAACATTTTTGGACGATTTTAGATAATTCATGCTGGTAAGTTTGATGAAACCAAACGTGCCGTTACCCCCGCCCACCACCCCACAAAATAAGTTCAACGCATACACTATGTTGAAGTATGTAAAAAGAATAATGATATATTTCCCCTAACAAAAATAAACTAGTCCCACCCCTCCCTAACCCAAACAATTGTCCATTTCAAATAGTCCACTATTCCAAAATAATCCCCAACTCCCGATTCCCACCCCGCAACAGTCTTTAAAAAAGGGGCAAGGGACACAGTCACTTCCGGCGGTGTTTGGACAGGCGGTCCCGCCGCTCCTTGCGGAGGTCCCGGAGCTGTTTTTCAAGGTCGTCCACCTTGTGCTCCAGGTAGTCCACTCTTAGGCTTAGGCGGCGCATGCGTGCCTTCCAGGCTCTGGGGGGCCAGCTGCTGATGTTCTTGCAGCTGAGCGATGGAGGGGGGTTGTCCGAGCACGGTGCCGTGCTGGAGGCTGCTGGGCACGGGGGTAGTGCTGGAGGAGGTTGTTGATGCCCCCTCCTCCTGTTCCTGAGCCCACAGCCGACAATATTCCACCCGAATTGCCTCCAGCTTCCGGGCCCTGGCCCGACAGCAATCTCCCTTCTGGTGAGCTTTTTAGGAGCATCTAAATGAATATAGAAAGAAAAATAATGTAACCAATACTCTTTAACAATAACACAAAATAATTCAACAGAAAGATTTCTCACAGTAACACTAGCAATTTGCAGGCACAGTATAATATTTTGGCATGCATCTTTCCGCCGTCTTTGTAGGCCTATAACAGTGGGAGTTTCAGGAATTCTACTACCAGGCAGCACTATGGACTCAATCCATAGTCAGGTAGTCAGAGAGTACACCAGTATTCTTCTTTTTTTCTCTAGTTTTGCGAAAGAAATTACTTGTACGTGAACTTGTGGTAGCCGGCATAATGCCAGCTCACTCAGCTTGCACCCAAGAAAAAGAGACACAAGCCATGATGACGCAGACTTGCATGCATTCCTTTAAGCAGTACATGCAGGTGGGGATAGGGAAGCTCTTACTTTTGTATAGGGGTGGCACAGGCCATACTCGGTTACATCAAGGGCTACTGCTCAATGTAATTTATATTTTGCACTGCCCCCCCTGGGCCTTCAGTACTACAAAAGGAAAATGAAGATTACTCATTTCTGATCATGTATCCAGCCGATCACATGATCTCTTTGCTTATATGATGGATGACTTTAGGTGCTTTGTTGTGATAGACTGAGCGAACAACAGCAATAGTCCACCCATAATTAACACAGCAGAAAGAAAATTATGAACATAGGGAGTGAGTGTGGTAACCATAATTGCCAGAGGAAGGGACTTGACTTGATATAATTGTCAACTATACAATGCATACACAATATATGCTGTGCTTGCAAAGTAAACTACTGTACTGTTACTTTCGGCAAGGGAGAGTTTCTGAACAATCACAACTTGTAGTATTTGGATTTCCTCTGCTTTGCTACTCTGGCACGGACATGCTGTTTGAACAAAGTAACACTCTTCATGCACTGAGCGTCTGCTCTACATTCACCTCTGCTAGGTATGAGGAAGAAGATACAGCCCAGGCTTCCAAAGTAAACGTCTATCATTCTTCTTAATGTCTCAACTGTAACAAACCACTGTCTTGTCTTGCATTTGAGTTTCACCAAGATGATATATTGCAATGCACACCACACATGAATTTTCTGATTGACCCATACAGGCAGTCATTTTTTTTTCTCCTCCAACCATCCTTGCTTCAAGCAGCCATGCATCTGATTCCTTCCTATCAGCCACCTCTGCCTGCATTCAAAAACACTTATCATTCTTTAGTCATAAATGTTACGACTCGCTCGTCCTCCAATTGACCCTAAGTTCTTTCCCTTTTCGTTCATCACATCCCTCAAGTTCATCTGATATGACTTGGCTTCACGATAAAAGTTTCCCAGCTGATTTGAAGTCAAATAGAAGGGGCCATTGCTTACTCGAGAACTACCGCCGCTAATGCTATTGCTAAGTCAAGGGTGACTGTCTTCTCCGAGATTGGCTAAAAAAAAATGTAGTTCTAAATCAGTAACTGTTCTTAACAGTACAGTGTACTTGTAGTAGTGTACTGTCAACTGTCAACTACATCACACACTCCTTTGCGAGCCTACTCTAAATGTCAATAAGTAGGGAGTATAATAATAACTTACCACCGTCCGCCGCTGCTGAGCCATCCCCCTCAGCTCCTCCTGGTGGTGCCGCCGCATCCGCCGCTTGAGTGGACCCCTCCGCGCTGCTGGCCCCGGCACTGGTGGTGGCAAGTGCTGTATCCGATGTTGTGACGCCTAGAAAAAACATGTCATATTTTTAGATGCCATACACCACCCCCTACTTCTTCTCGTAATGGAAGAGAAAATATTAAACAATTTTTAATTATTGGGACTGAAAAGAAGTCATGGTTTTGGGGAGGGTGTTAACTTATATGCTTAGCCATAACATGCAACTCTTTTTGGCACAACTGATGAATGCTTGCTCTTTAACGTGCAACATTTTTATAATTACAGACAGAACCAACTACTCATCACCACCAGTAGGACTTGAAGTTCCCACAAGGTGAGGGCTCCCGAGTCCCGCACAGTTACTTCTGACTGAAGTATGTGGAAAGTCGAACTGCACCTATCATCAACAATGTCCTATTTCTCTTGTCCATACTTCTGTATGTGCAGAATAGTCCCTGAAACACTAGCGCTATGGTATGTGCTACTATCAAATCAAAAAGCCAACTACAAGCTTATTCTTGGTGGACATTGACCTTTTGCTGTTGGAAATTGTCAAAGCACCAACATTAAGAAGACTGGAATAGACAGCAAGGGCAAACCAGAGGACTGCAGTGAGTGCCTCTAGAGCTATTGCTGGATCAGAGTTTTGTTTAATGCCATTTGCCGACTGGCAAGCTTAGCTACCTACACAGACCGACTCAGAAATAATAGTAAATAGTAGTAACACAGAGAGTGATGGTAGAGAGGCAGGATAAGAATGTAGAATCAGTCTAAAAGAAGATCAAAGACTATTTTGTAAAAAATAGAATTAGGAAACAGTTTGGAATGAATAGGAGCTGTAAAAGTTAGGGAAGTATAATTATATTAACAACGGAACAACTTACTGGGGCCAGCAGAAGAGGCTGCAGAGGACCGTTCCTGCCCACTCTGTTCCGCCGGAGTCTGGGATGTTGCTGTCTTGCCCCTGGGAGGTGCTGATGATCATGAAATAAACACAAACATGGAGGATTGTTTTTTATGAAATATTTGATTTCTTTGTCCACAATCTAAAATTATCTTGGGGAAACAAATTAGCAACAATTGCACTACATGTACTGACCTATCTGATCTGGTCAACTAGGAGGATACTAGTACAGTATTGCTGGATTTGCAGACTGTCCACTTGGAAAGTTATGTAAATCACTAACTAAACCAACAACAAAAAGGTTCAACTATGACTGCCAGCACTCAGCAGCAAGCGACGTGACAGACACAGTCTGTCTTCATGATTGCAGAGCACTAAAAAATGTCCTACTACTAATAACAGGTCATAATATACTCAATCTATCAATCCATCACTATCTCTTCCTCTTAGTGGCAGCAGGAGTACAAAGGAAGGACTAGACTTGAGTATCTAGTCTCTATAGCATTACGCAGTTCTGTAAAGTACTACACTCATACATATTCAGGCCAAATGAGCACAAAGTTGCAAACAAGTAAGCATAGTAGCAACGCCACTGAAGAGGCGAGCACCTGCAATCACAGAAGCTATTTAAACACTATTTTACCTGCAATGTAATCGAATAGGCAGCATTCTTGCTCTTCGGGAAAAACATATATTAGCAATATAACACAGAGCAGAAGAATACAAAGTAGTTATTAAATAGCTACTCATCAAGGCCAAGAATCTCCACACCTAGTAGGTGTAGCAGGTCCTGCTCCCGGTCGAGGACGTCGGCCCACCAGTGCGTTGCTTGGTGATAGGTGCGCCGGACCCCCGACTCCCTCAGCATGGCCCGGCACACCTTATCCCACCGCTGCTGACGCTCCCAGAGGCCATACCCTTGACCGGGCCTGCCCCCTGCTGCCACGGCCTTAGGGAGGTGGCGCAGAACAAAAAATATAAGAGCGGCCACCTCCACCACAGTAAAAACCTCCCTGGCCACTACATCCACTCCCCTCAATCGCCCGCAAGGGAGCCGGCTACGGGGTGCGGAACCCTTCCCCTGTGACTTGCCGGCTCCCTTTGCCATGGTCCTGGCCGAAAGAAGAAAAGAATAGGGGGAAAAAAAAGAGAGAGCTAAACAAAAAAAGTAGTTATTGAAGTAACAAAAAGTTGAAAAAAACACAAAATATAGACCTAGACAAATAGAGATAGATAATGAGCAAAAAAGAGCAAAAAAAAAGTTCAAAGAAACGAAGGATTGCAAAGATTAAAAGAGGATAGAAAAGCCAGGCCCAGAACCATAGCAATGAATAAAAAACAAGATGACCGCGCCCATTGAGGACCGCGTGGGTAAGTTTGCGCAATATTTCCCCTGCGAGCACGCAAAAACACACTTGAACTCATAATAGCGCGCTGCACACAACGCAAGATTGCCAATAGCGCCCAGAAACGGAAATACGCAACGCGCACAAGATGGCCGCGCCCATGTTCGACCGCATGGGTAACTTCGCGGTCGGTGCGCTACAAGCGGCTCGCTAATACGCAAAAAACCTGTGAACACGCAAAAAAAAAAAATCCGCAAATTTGCACGACTTCGCGGATTATGCGGATCGCAAATTCGATTTCGCGTGAATTCGCAAATTTCACCCACAGTAGCAAAGTGCACACAAGAGGTGGGGGAGGCGAGGTGAAGCACAACTCAGGACCCGCTATCTTGCAGATGGGGGGACCCAGCCAATCAGAGTGAGATCCTCAACCCTGGGAGACCCCCCCTGAGCCTAAGCCCAGAAAACCAACTTCCACAAACAAGTACCCACCTGTTAACCGACAACTATTTCCTCCCACAGGGCAACACCGACCGCCTTCTATGAAAACATTTCGAAGTGTTGAGTTTCAAAATCTATACAATTGTGTACAAATAACAAAAATGCATTTATTTAACTTTCCTGTATGGGAAGCATTGTCATGCTCTGCATGTGTTGTTTTTGTATTGAGCCTGTATGGAAAGAGTTGTCATGTTGTGCATGTGTTGTTTTTGTACTGAGCCTGTATGGAGAGAGTTGTCATGTTGTGCATGTGTTGTTTTTGTATTGAGCCTGTATAGAAGAGTTGTCATGTTGTGTGTGTGTTGTTTTTGTATTGAGCCTGTATAGAAGAGTTGTCATGTTGTGTGGGTGTTGTTTTTGTATTGAGCCTGTATGGAAAGAGTTGTCATGTTGTGTGTGTGTTGTTTTTGTATTGCGCCTGTATGGAAAGAGTTGTCCTGTTGTGTGTGTGTTGTTTTTGTATTGCGCCTGTATGGAAAGAGTTGTCCTGTTGTGTGTGTGTTGTTTTTGTATTGCGCCTGTATGGACAGAGTTGTCATGTTGTGCATGTGTTGTTTTTGTACCGAGCCTGTATGGAGAGAGTTGTCATGTTCTGTGTGTGTTGTTTTTGTATTGAGCCTGTATAGAAGAGTTGTCATGTTGTGTGTGTGTTGTTTTTGTATTGCGCCTGTATGGAAAGAGTTGTCCTGTTGTGTGTGTGTTGTTTTTGTATTGAGCCTGTATAGAAGAGTTGTCATGTTGTGTGTGTGTTATTTTTGTATTGAGCCTCTATGGAAAGAGTTGTCATGTTGTGTGTGTGTTGTTTTTGTACTGAGCCTGTATTAAAAGAGTTGTCATGTTCTGTGTGTGTTGTTTTTGTATTGAGCCTGTATTAAAAGAGTTGTCATGTTCTGTGTGTGCTGTTTTTGTACTGAGCCTGTGTGGGAAGAGTTGTCTTTTTATTTTGTGTGTGTGTTGCTTTTATGCTGGGCCTATATATAGGAAGTATTCTCATGTCAAGCGTGTGTTGTTTTTGTACAGAACCTGTGTCCCTATTCTAGGTGCAAGTTTGATTGGCACTCGGCTCATCAAAGATTTTCACCGAGACCCAAGAAGCCCTCACCGCACTGTCCTGCATCATTCATCTCTTTCCTTGAACCCCTCTATCAGCCCTCCCCCCCCCCCCCCCCCCCCCCCCCCACTGGGCCACTGGGGGCCCAGCTGGGTCCCATGTCAGCACCCTTCCATATTCTCACTTCCTTGTGGTGCATAGTTGTCACTCTGACAGAAACTTCCTTTTCTCATCATCCTGAAGAGACCCCTCATTCCTAAAGGGGTCGAAACGCCGTGGACAAAATATAAAAGCGATCCATTTGCCAGTCCCTATCACTAAATGAGGAGGCTGTGTTTATTGTATATCAATTTTTAATGGTCGACTTTTTATTGTTGGAAACTACGTTTTTAGTCACAATATGTCACAATTTCTGTAGGTTCCATGTTCATTGGGGACACACTACAGTGTGTTTTGACTGCATTTTTGATGTTTCAGATTAACCATTGTGAAGATTACTATCAAAGAGTGTGGTATGTGGTTCCCCCTTCGCCTTCGGACACCTCCATAACCCGGTGTCTATTGCCATTTAGCTATTAACTTTACCATTATTAACTATTGTCCGCAGGAACCGTTGTTTCCCCTTTGCTTCACAGCACCGGAGATATTAACCCCCATTCTTTTGTAAAATGAAAGAAGACAAGCTTGGACCGTCGTTCCCCACCGTTCCTGCTGACTTCGACCTGTGCCTGTGGGTGTGTGGCCCCCAGGGGCCCCCTCTTGCTCTGCAGGGGTTCCCGTCACGTTGCGTCAGCCCCCACCCAGTGAGAGGGGGCAGTGTGTGCTCTCAGTTCAGTGCCTCGAGGCTGTCACAGCTGGACACAAACACACCGAAGCACTCAGACACACGCCCCAGGAGAGGGCGCTGAGCTGTGACTGGCCCTGTGACGTCACAGGGGCCACTTGTTATCATCCACTAACTACTTCCTGCTTCTCTCACCCTCAGATTAAAGCGGCAGCAGCTAAGGAGAGGCTTCTTGGCACAAGGCCTCCTTTGTACCTGACCCCAGGGGTGACCCTCGCAGAGCAGGCTGCACCTTTGAGTCACTGGGAGGCAGGGCTGTCTATGAAGGGACGGGGTCAGAGGTCAAAGAGCCCATCACGAGAGGGCCCAATCAGCGAGTGGGGTCACCTGACTCTAAATAGAGGGAGGCACAGCCCTTTGATGTCATTTTAATATTCTAATAATACATTAATTCTGTAAGTTTATTAGTTGTGCGTGTGTTTTGTTTTTCTCCTTTGTTTGCTCCTTGAGACGGTGTTTTTTATGGTCAGTGCTGAATTTGAGCCGGTGTTGCAGGAAGAGCCACCGGCACCCTTTTTGGGGAGCAGGACTTATTTTTAATCATCAGACTTTGACCCACAACAAGAAAGATGAAAAGACGGAGAATGAGAAAGACGGAAAAAGCAGCGGCAAATGGAGAAAAGCAGGGATGAAAGGAACCCATGTGAGTGTGATACAGAGGCAGGAAGAGAGTCTGGGTGGATGAAAGAGGCACGAGGTGGAAGAAAGACTGGACCACCTCTGGATTCATGACATAAAGAGACAGGAAGTGAAGGGATGGTGGATTAAAGAGGCGTGAGGTGGAAGAAAGACTGGACCATCTCTGGATTCATGACATAAAGAGACAGGAAGTGACGGGATGGAATAAAGAGACAGGAAGTGAAGGGTGGTGGATTAAAGAGGCGTGAGGTGGAAGAAAGACTGGACCACCTCTGGATTCATGACATAAAGAGACAGGAAGAGAAGGGATGGAATAAAGAGACAGGAAGTGAAGGGTGGTGGATTAAAGAGGCGTGAGATGGAAGAAAGACTGGACCACCTCTGGATTCATGACATAATGAGACAGGAAGTGAAGGGATGGAATAAAGAGACAGGAAGTGAAGGGTGGTGGATTAAGGAGGCGTGAGATGAAAGAAAGACTGGACCACCTCTGGATTCATGACATAAAGAGACAGGAAGTGAAGGGATGGAATAAAGAGACAGGAAGTGAAGGGTGGTGGATTAAGGAGGCGTGAGATGAAAGAAAGACTGGACCACCTCTGGATTCATGACATAAAGAGACAGGAAGAGAAGGGATGGAATAAAGAGACAGGAAGTGAAGGGTGGTGGATTAAAGAGGTGTGAGGTGGAAGAAAGACTGGACCACCTCTGGATTCATGACATAAAGAGACAGGAAGTGAAGGGATGGAATAAAGAGACAGGAAGTGAAGGGTGGTGGATTAAGGAGGCGTGAGATGAAAGAAAGACTGGACCACCTCTGGATTCATGACAGAAAGAGACAGGAAGTGAAGGGATGGAATAAAGAGACAGGAGGTGAAGGGTGGTGGAATAAAGAGGCACGAGGTGCAATAAAGACTGGACTTCTTTGGTATTTATGAAATAAAGAGACAGGAAGTGATGGGTGGTGGATAAAGGAGCTGTGAGGTGGAATGAAGACTAGACTTCTGTGGTGCTCATAAAAATAAAGAGACAGGAAGTGAAGGGTGGTGGTTTAAAAAGGGGTGAGGTGGACTGAGGACTAGACTTCTTTGGTATTTGTGAGATAAACAGACAGAAAGTGAAGGGATAAAATAAAGAGACAGGAAGTGAAGGGTGGTGGATAAGGGAGGCGTGTGGCAGAATGAAGACTAGACTTCTTTGGTGTTCATGAGATAAAGAGACAGGAAGTGATAAAAGAGGCGTGAGGTGGAATGAAGACTAGACCGCTCTGGTATTCATGAAATAAAGAGACAGGAAGTGAAGGGATGAAATAAAGAGCCAGGAAGTGAAGGGTGGTGGCTAAAGGGGGTCATTTGAGCAAGCCTACAGCCAGCGATACTCCAGCTGTGAGGGCAACGGCTTTTCCAGCACAGCCTACCTGCCAAACGCAGTGAGGGCAACGGCCAGACTTTACAGCAGCGCAGCTTTCCCGGCCAGACACTACAGATCCCAGGTGCCCCGGGGACCAGCGGCGCACCTGGGACGTCACCGCCTGCACCCGGAGGCGCATTTCAACAGCGGAGCGCCAAGCGCTCTGTGGGGGGGTCATTTGAGCAAGCTTACAGCCAGCGATATTCCCACCGTGAGGGCAACAGCTTTTCCAGCACAGCCTACCTGCCAAACGCAGTGAGGGCAACGGCCAGACTTTACAGCAGTGCAGCTTTCCCGGCCAGACACTACAGATCCCAGGTGCCCCGGGGACCAGCGGCGCACCCGGGACATCACCGCCTGCGCCCGGAGGCGCACTTCAACAGTGGAACGCCTCCCGTCCCGCGGGACGAGCGCGGGCGGTGCCTGGCTAAGCCCGGGCAAAGGGCGGGCCGTCCTGGGCCGGAGGGGCTGGGCTGGGACCCCCCTCTAACATCCACGGCAAGCAAAGGTACTGGTACACAGTAATTATTTCGCCAAGCAATTATGGGGGAAAAGAGAAATGAGGGTTGTAAACCCAATGGAGGGGGAGGAGCGACCCTGGACTCATACCTGGTGAAAGAATCAAGCATGCTTAATGATGGAATTGAAAGAACAGAAAGGAGGCTTTCGTTGGACCCAGGCCGTACCGTTACTGTCATGGTACATGACATCCCAGAGTCATTGACTCCATCCCCAGGACTACCACGGGACTTGATAGACCTGGTTGAACCACCCTGTATGTCAACGAGTAGCCATGTCCAATCCCTAAATGTTTCCCCCTCAGGTTGCACCGATGATGTGTCATATTGTAATTCCCCGTCGCCCGCCGCAATCATGAGACAATGTACTAGGGCTGGTGGGGGGGGGGGGGGGGGGGGGGTACCCCCTGGAAAGGGTAAACAACAGAAGGGGGTAAGGCTTCCAAAAGTAAAGTCTAAATTATCCAAACAACCGCCCCCAATCATCCAACCCTCGTTGGAGGATTTATCTAACGCCATCTGGGTAACCCTCAAAGAGAAACTAGATCTTACTCTGGTCCCAATGATGTCTAGGTTATCCTCGATCGAAGACAGGGTGATTGCTCTGGAGCAAAATGGTGGTTTGATATCTCAGTCTAATGCCTCCACTCTAGGATTAGTATTAGCACACCAGGTGCCTGATGGGCAGTCAGCTATTACAAAGGGGCAGGTTCCCCCAATCCCCTTAGCCCAGGGTATATCTGACCCCCCATTTTCTTCTGAGGGGTTAACTACCAAAGACCAAACCCTCGAAATAGCTGCCCCAAAACATACCAGTGGACCAGTAATTCTGGAGAAGGGGGTCCCCCTTGCTATTCTTGCTACCTCCCTGACTGTCCCCCCAGACACACACATAGCACCTTTGTTAGAGAGAGAGGCATTCCAATTTGTACCCGAGGCACTTTCATTAGTTCTTGTCTTGGCCAAAGCTCTGCTACTGGGTCCTGGCCAAGTAGAAACTGCAGCCACATTAATTGACAAAGCTTTGCATTGGCTGACTAATAACATGAGGATATCTGCAAGGGGTAGACAGCAACTAGCCAGGCAAATTATGATGGCTAGAAGGGTGACATGGGTAGACGATCATAAGAAAAGATTCAAGGGTGATTGTATAGCTATGAATTTTTCGAGTCCCCAAGTGCTGACGAATGTGTCTGCGAACCTACTCCCTCCCCAACAAAGGGGTTCTGCAAAATTTCCACTTACCCTAGAATTTTTTTATGATAGGAGTTGGTGTGTCAGGAGTAGCAGCAGACCTAGGGCAAAAAGCTTGCACGCATTCATGCCTTTCTGGAGGGTGACCCCATCCCTGGTGGACGGAATTAATCTGAGGAATCGGTTTGGGGCCCTGACCGATATGGAGGAATGTGATTGACTGCAGGGTGTCTATAATAATTCCCAAGGAGATAAATCATCGAATGGCCGAGTGAATGTTCATCGGGTACAGGGTAATGTAGATATCCACCAAGATTCCATACCACTGTCAAAACCTTTAGCAAAATTGTCGGTGAATGTTGTGACTACTCATGACAATAACCCCCTGCTAGTGACATGTTTGAATCCCACCAGAGAGTGTGGTCCTTGTACCACATATAGAATTCCGTTAAACTCCCATTCGCCAAAGCATATTATCATCGAGCAAACGCCAGAGAGTGAGGGTGATACCCCAGGAGCATAGATTATTTGCTGGTGGATATTAAGATTATGGCATTGTCTAGTAGATATGGTCATCAAACCTAGGTTGGAAAGTGACCACAACCCCCTTTGTTCGATGTTTCAAGCACAAAAGGGGGGCAGAGATGAGCCTCCTAGGGGAGGCATGATTACACTAGGCATTGTTGCTTCAAACAATATGCGCCATGTTAAATGGCACAAATTTATTGAGAACCCTGTGAATTTGGATGCGCTCAGAGCTGAGATTGCCAGCGAAGTGGCCCAACTTAATCCACAAATTAGTAGCCCGGATTTTCCCCAAGTAATGCTAGAGGCACATACCCAACTTTTCTCTAGACTTAAATCCTTTTTTTATGAAGGTTCTAAACCCGGAAAAAAGAGGTAAAAAGTTACACACGGCTAGGTGGTATAATGAGGCATGTAGATCTGCCCGCCAAAAACTGAGCGTGGAATCTATACTACTATTATAAAGGAAGAACTTTGCACCTTTGAGGCGGGTAAACTTGGGAACCACAGCGCCAATCCACACACCCGATACATCATTGTAATCGTCAGGGTGTGCAGATGGACATAGGCTATATAAAGTATAAAAATATGCGTTATTTAAAAAATTAACATAAAAAAAAATAGTCCCTTTGAAGTAGCGCCGGCCGCGACCTGCATGCTGACATCAGGAGCGCGAGGAGGAACGGCGTCCAGGAACGTGAGGAGGAGCGGTGGACATGGCGCGGGGGAGGAGCGGTGACGAACGGCAGAATGGTGGTGAGGACCGGCGGACAGGCGGGAGGAGCGGTAAGCGGCGAGGACCGGCGGAGCAGTGAAATGAGGAGCGCGGGAAGGAGCGGCGGCAGAGGTAAGGCTCGGGCCAGGCGGGGGTCGGAGCAGGCAGGGGACGGGGCGGGCGGGGGCCCGGGGTGCTTGACAATGTCGGGGCGGGCGGGGGGCCGGGCTGCTGCACATTGTGCGGTGAAATGAGGAGCGCGCGGGAGGAGCGGCGGCTGAGGTAAGGCTCCGGGCAGGCGGGGGAAAAGGCGGGAGGGGCCCGGGCTGCTTGACAATGTCGGGCGGGCGGGGGGCCGGGCTGCTGCACAATGTCGGGGCGGGCGGGGGTCGGGGAAGCCTGATTGCTCCCGGACAAGGTCGGGACGGGCTACTAGTACTAATATAATAAAGAGAGAGCCCAAACTTTTGAGGCGGGTAATCGCAGGAACCACAGCACCAATCACAACGCCCAATACAGCGTTGGAAAGGGCAGTTGCAGCAGAAGGACATAGGCTATGCAGATGCCCACCATATACATTTAAAAGTTAAAATAACCGTGCCAGCAAAGTAGTCCCTTGTGGGCGTGTCTGCGTTGTGCTGTGGGCGTGTGCTGGGGCCGTGACAAACGCTGGGGGCGTGTGGTACGTTCCACCCTTCATGCCATGCCTCATATCGTGTGCTGTGGGCGTGTGCTGGAGGCATGGGCGTGTTGGGGGCGCGGGATTACGGAAACAAAATGCGAGCGTTGTGCCCAATCTGTCATTGTTTTTTCTTCCCAGGTTCTGTACATTCCAGCTCAGGGTGTCCACCCGGCTCCCTTTAAATACCCCTGCACACCATAATCACAACCCACCCTTACTCCTTAAAATACCCCAACACCCTTAAGCACTAACCCATCTTAACCCTATAAATATACCCTGTACCCCAAAACCCAAACCTATCCCTAAACCCTAAAAATACCTCTGTACCCCAAAACCCAAACCTAGCCCTGAACCCTATAAATACCCCTGTACCTCATAACCCAAACCCACCCCAGAACCCTAAAAATACCCCTGTACCCCAAACCCAAACCTAGCCCTGAACCCTAAAAATACCCCTGTACCCCAAAACCCAAACCTACCCCTGAACCCTAAAATACCCCTGTACCCCAAAACCCAAACCTAGCCCTGAACACTTAAAATACCCCTGTACCCCAAAACCCAAACCTACCCCTGAACCCCAAAACCCAAACCTAGCCCTGAACCCTAAAAATACCCCTGTACCCCAAAACTAATACCTATCCCTAAACCCAAAAACTACCCCTGTACCCCATAACCCAAAACGTTATCTGAACCCTTAAAATACCCAAACACCCCAAAACATATACCTCAGTACCCCAAAACATATACCCCTATACCCATACTTACCTTATCCAAACATTAAAAAAATATGCTTTTACCATTTATACATTTACAACGAATTTCGTTGTAAATGTATGCGTGGTAAAGGCATATAAAATGTAATGCAATGAGTTATAATGGCATTGCGGAGTCATGGTACTTTCATAATGAAAGTATGTGGAGTGATGGTATGCAGAAAGAAAGTTGCGGAATAATGGGTGTTTACCCTCCCCAGGTAAGTACATTGGTGGCACGGCGGCCCACATCTCCAGCAACATACTCATATTTTTTCACCATCGATTTGAAAAATGCACAGGTCTCTCTCATTGGGGCCAGCACCGACATACACTTTTAGACACACCTCCCGCCACAAGTTCTAGAATTGCGAACTTTAGAGCTGGGGAGCTACGTTCGAATCTCGGCATCAGCTCAACATCCGGTGATTCCAGGCAAATCGCTTTGTCTCCCCGTGTCTACCACAAATGAATGTGTTCTTCTGTAATGTAAATTGTGCTCATGCCATGTTGTCGAGTTTGCGCTATATAATATTGCAAGGAAAAATAAAGTAGGGAAACTCGAGTTCACACACTACTGAACGCGCACTCTTAAGTGCATCAGCAGTGCACTGTGAATCGGAGCGTTTCACAGGCCTGTCACAGATAAGAAATGCTATCAAAACGAGATCCTACAAAACAGCATACTACAGGCCGGCAGCAATTCATACCCGGACAACGTCGGGACGGGCTGCTAGTACAATAATATAGTGAACAGAATATAGAAGGACAAAATATCAGAAGGTACTTGCATAGAGAGGAAATATGAATTTACTATTCTTAACTCCACGTCTATTCACTATATATATATATATAACTCCGATCCTCATCAACAACGAGAAGCGGCACTCCACGGAGGTCTCCAAAGATTTTATGAGACACATTCCTAACGGCTCGTGGTGTTTTCCAATTGCCAGTATTTATTTCTTGCAATTTTATATCGTGCGAACTCGACCGGAAGGTATTGGAGCGCTTTACATGACCACCAGCTACATTACACAAGGACACATTCATTTTTGGTCAGCACGAGCTGATTATATTATTTAACCAGAATCACAGGATGTTGAGATGATGCCAAGACTCAAACCTAGGGCCATATTATCCAGTATGGGCACTTTATCGGCAGGAAACTGCTGCTAAAGCGGCGATAACGGGCTTGATAATATGCCCTAGAGAATTCCAATGGAAGCCCAGGTTCTCGTGGGAAGGACATCAAACCTGGGCTTCTACGCTCGTTCTTGATAATATGGCCCCAAGATCTCCTGCGTCAAGGTGGGTCGCTCTGGCAGTTACGCCACACCCTCTTTAAACTTTACAAACTTAAACAAACAGTAAAACAAACAGTAGATACTGGGGCACTGCAACCTACGCACGGACCGTGCATTTCCCATAGTGCACGGTGTGTGTCAGTGCGCGACTGAAACAACTGAAACGCTTGAAAAAATAAATGCAAACAACATTGAGGGAGCTTCTGAGCAGGAACCATGTACGGATCTATCAGGCATGGCTTGGATCTCATGAATAACATATAATCCATGGTAAAAATCTGCTGTTAAAATCGCTCTCTCCCTCTACAGGGTGTGCTAGGTGTTTGTAAAACCTCGAAATAGCCCGGTAGGGAGGGCAGTGGGCAACACTTGTTATGCAAAAAAAAAAGATGGCAACGAGATACCAAAAACCACTCTTCTAGTGCTTAGAATACCCCCAACCCTCCACCCCCCACCACCTGAAGAAATGTGGATGGAACCTCACCTGGAGATACTGGAATACACGCTTTATATCTTAAACTAGCAGCCCGCCCCGACCTTGTCCGGGAGCAATCAGGCTTCCCCGACCCCCGCCTGCCCCGACATTGTCCAGCAGCCCGGGCACCCGTCTGCCCCGTCCCCCACCTGCCCCGTACCCCGCCTGCCCGTCCCCCGCCTGCCCCGACCCCCGCCTGCCCCGACATTGTCCGTGGGTCCCCCGGAGCCTTACCTCAGCCGCAACCTTACCTCAGCCGCCGCTCCTCCCCCGCGCTCCTCAGTTCACCGCTCCGCCGCTCCTTGCCGCTCCTCCCGCCTGTCCGCCGCTGGTCACCGCTCCTCCCCCGCGCCATGTTCGCCGCTCCTCCTCGCGCTCCTGGACGCCGCTCCTCCCCGCGCTCCTGACGTCAGCATGCAGGTCGCGGCCGGCGCTACTTCGAAGGGACTACTTTTTTTTTTTAAGGTACATTTTTTAAATAACGCATATTTTTATAGTTTATATATCCTATGTCCATCTGCACACCCTGATGAATACAAAGATGTATTGGGTGTGTGGATTGGCACTGTGGTTCCAGAATTTACCCGCCTCAAAGGTTCAAAGTTCTTGCTTTATAATAGTAGAATAGATGTGATTCACTTAAAACAATGGGCGCGATGCCCGCAGGGGCGTGACTGCTGGTGGCAAAGGATTCTGGAAGGAGGGCGGGTAGCGCGGGCGGGGCAATCATTTGTTATTTCAGGGCTGCCCATTGGTAGCGATTCACGCCACTCGAGCTTCCAAGGCCATCATTAGCCGCCACTGCAGATTGACGGCCCTGTGACCAATCAAAATACATTGATGCTGCGTGGGGAGAATAGAAGTTCATGTTGGATGACAGCATACATAGCGCACATGAGACAATAGGACACAAACTTGATTATTATTCTTATTGCGTATTTGTAGAGCGCCTGGCTAGCCACAGGCATCCCCGCGCTATCAGTATCAAACAGAGAACAGAAACATTGACATATCACAGCAAACTCTGGAAGAGCCAAGCCTTCAGCTGCCTCCGGAAGGAAGGATGATGGGTGGTTGAGCGAAGCTGAACAGGGAGCGTATTCCACAGTTTGGCAGCATTATATGAAACGGTGCGGCCCCCTGATCGTGCTTTCTTAATTCTGGGCCACTGCCAGGAACTGGTTAGCGGGCCTGAGACATCTTGTGGGGTGGTGGAAGGCCATTAATGAGTGGTTTATCTTTGGCCCTATCTTCCAGATCGTTTTGTGAGCTATACACAGCGCCTTAAACTTGATCCTTTCATTTATTGGCAGCCAGTGGAATTTTTTTTGTCGGCTTGACTGATTGTGGATACGGGGTGCAATGAAGCAGCCTGGCGGCGCAGTTCTGCACAACCTGTAGTTTCCTTATGGTGGCTTTTGTGGCCCCTAGGCAGGTGCGCAACACCCATTGCACTCACCGGGCTTCAGCCCCCCCCCGTTGTGTGTGTCAGCCCGGGATGAGACAGATCCCGGGCACACACACAACTGCACCCGAACGTTTCAGAGGTCTTTAAAAGACCATTTGAATGTTAATTAGGCCTTGCTGTTGTTTCACCCCTTGTTGGAGGCCCTGCAGCTTCACTATGCCTACTGATTAAAATTTCAGCCCCCCCAGAATTTTTTTCTTAGCCCCCCCCCCCCGAATTTTGGCTCTGGTTGCGCCTCTGCGCCAAGGTATAGAGAATTCCCATAATCCAGCCGAGAGAGCACCAATACCTGGACTATAACTCTTCGTGCTGGACCAGGGAGGAGTGGGAGGATTTTCCACAGCATTCTGGTAATACCAAAACAGGATGCAGCTAAATTTATTGCTTGGCTTTTAAAATTAAAAGATTTGTCTAGCCCAACTTCCAAACTTTTGATCTGGTCTTTTGGGGTTGGCGGTAAACGAAGACATTTAGGCCAGCCTAGTCCGGCTGCTTCGGCTGAAGCGCTGGGCTGGTACCCAGGTTCAGTACCTCGGTCTTGTCTCCATTAAGTTTGAGACAGGACCGGTCCGTCCACCTAGCCACAGCTTCCGCACAGGATTCCAGATTGGGTGGTATATTCTTTGTCTGCTTTAGCACTACTTACTACCAATTGCGTGTCATCTGCATAGGTGACAATTTGGATCCCATATGGTACGATTAGCATAAAGGTTTATGGTAAACATAAAATAGGGTAGGACCCAATGACGAGCCCTGCGGGACTCCGCACCGAAGTGGCAGGCATTCGGAGGTGCAGTTCCCCTCGAACACCTGAAATACTCTATCCTTCGGGTAGGACTTGATCCGTGCCAAAACTGGCCTGAGACTCCAAATAGGGAGTTCAGACCGACAGAACAGCTGGCTTCAAGGCTTTCAGTGGGCCGGGTCCTGCCGGTGCTCAGCACTGGAAGTTCTAAAAAGCAGGTGCTGAGACGGGTCCCGATCGGGCTCTCCATTTTTTCACCCAGGGTAAAAAAAAGTCTTCACTCTGCGGCAGGATCACCCTTCACTGCCTCTGAGGTAACCTCAAAGACACTCGTTACAGTTCTTTCCCTGTCTCATCATTGTACAACGGAAGCATTTTCAATATTCTATACAACGAACCCACAGTTGTTGTTTATTTATCTTACGTAACTACCAAACATTGGCAAACCCAATAACCCTGCCTTGTTGTAGGTGTAATGCTACTTGTTGTATTATATATCTGTATGCAATGACAGAAGCAGCAAAATACCAGTCGGGCGGCACACTATGCTAAGGACTGGTTTTTACCTTACAGATTCTAAGCCACGCCTTTAATAACATCGGCCACACCCCTTGAGAGACCCCTAGTCTTTTTATTCCAGTTAAACCCCTACCGGCCTTGATGATGCTGACAGTGCTGAGGCGAAGTGGCGCCGCCTCAGGGGTTGCAAGCAAGGAGGCAGGGGTTGCAAAGGGTGGCTTAGGAGTTGCAACCCCTGGAAGCTCCTAACTGACGTCCAAGCTACCACACCAGATTTCATTTTATTTCCCCCCCCCCCCAGCGTGTTGTTAAACTTGTCAATTGCTCCCCACTCACTCTACCCATTGCTTCCCTCAACCAACTCCCCCGCCCGCTCCACCGTTGCTGCCCACAAATCGTGGGCCTGAAAGTAGGATATTTTATACATTTTTTTAGAGAGCTCGGGAGCCAAACGGTTTTGTGCAAGTAAATAGTGCTGTTATAGGCAACGCTACAGATTTGTTGGAAAATAGTTTCCTGCAGGTTTATTTCATACAAGGAGCATGCCAACGTGCTGGGTTAACTTACAGGCGATCCAAGGGCAGGCAGCAGTGACTAACCTAAGCTGCCCTACCCACCTGATGAACCAACTGCACCGTTGCCAACCCAATCGGTTCTACCTTCTATGTGGGGGTCATCCTCCTTAAATACCATGGACCACCAGTCCATGACTTTACTCACGCCCTTTTTAGGGGTGGAGCGTTGCAAGGCCAGCCCCCAGTTGCTCAGGCTTGCAACCGCCCAAAGGACTAACGGGGCTCTGACGTTTATCCGCGGTCCTGTCGTAAAGACTCCTGGGGTTTGGCATAGGGCACCCTTATTGTGCTCCTGACAAGGGTGCCCGTCTGTACCGGCCGCCTCCGGATCGCCCTGTAACTCCACCTGAAACACAAATGAACAAGGCAACATGTTCCCTAGCCCTCCGCGCCCTCCGCGCCCTCCGCGCCCTCCAGCCGGAACGCCGGGTAGGCGGTAAGGGGGAGACGGCGTGGCCAGGAGAGGCAAAGAGGAAGGCCAGTGGGCAGTGGCAATTATAAATGCCTCGCCCAACCCACTGGGCACCGGAAGTGACGCATTACGGGTGTCGGATTTTTGGGGACAACCCGGTGGTCCCCGAGACTGGAGCGCAGGGATGTGCCGAATGCGGCACTAAGTTGGCTGCCCTTTTAGGTGGGCGACCTGCGGGTACCGCGGGCATTCTCATGCTGCCGCTATAGGCAATAAATCCGTTCATAACAAAAATATAAAATGGCGCTTGCATCACTGTGTAGCTGTGTGCATGCACGTGTGTGCTCACTGAAGTCATCACAAATACGAGCAACGGTGCCAGCTTCACACCTTTTTTCTTTTTTTTTTTGCTGATACTGCGCAGCATCAGGAAAAAAGAATTCACATTTTGACAAAGCTGAACCGCATTGGCAAGAACCATTGGCAGAGCTACGGTTAGGCGGGGCCTATTGGCTTTTACAATGCTCCTGCCCGAGGCCACGCAGTGGCCATAAGGAGGGCGGGCTCCTAGTCACGGAGGGCTGTCCCGCCCCCGCATGACGCAGTAGTATCCTCACCTGAGGCAGTCTCCCCTGGTTGGTGGAGACTGGTAAGTGATGCACGTCCGGGGCGGCTGGGAGGAGCCGTCTGGAGTACTTCAGACCTCTGCCCCGTTGGGGAGGCCTCTTTGCCGCTCCGGACGTCGCAGTTCGATGTTGGGACACTCTTTCGTCTCGCCTCTGGTCGCGTCCAGAGGTCCGGTCTTGCGTCGGGACGATGTACTTTCGATGTTTTGGCTCGCGTTGCCTGCGGTGAGTGGGGGGGATTTGGGTGGGCCACGTTCCCACGGGGAAGCGGTGCAAGCATTCCCTTTGTCCGGGGGCATCAGGGTCACTGGTGCGGCCTTGGTGGGTTGCCTCCCGGCACCCAGCCCCCCCCCCCTTCGCCTCGTCCGTCCCCCCCTCCTCGTCGGCTTATTTTCACGCAGTCTCTCGGGGTGCGGGCGGGTCCGGGGAGCCCCACGTGGTGGGACTATCTGTGGGGTAATGGTTGTCCGGCAGCCTGATGCCGCTCCCCCGGCCGATCCTCCCCGGTCTTCTCGGCTGTGGCCGAAGGGTAGGGTTAGCGGGTTTCCCTTGTGTACGCTTAGTTATGCTCTTGTGCATCTAGCGCTTCTGATTGCTTCTACCCGGGGCCTGAGCTGGATGTTTATTCCGTGACCTCGTGCGTGCCTGTGCGCAGTGCCTCCAAGTACTACGCGGTGTGTGGTATCCCAACGTGCAAATTTATTACAGGTGGGCGCGTGGCCGAGCGGTCAAAGGCACTGGTTCAAGGCACCAGTCTCTTCGTAGGCGGAGGTTCGAATCCTCGTGCTGCTGAGATTCTTTTCGCGAGGAATATGGCAAAGGGTTAGTGCATGCTTTGGTGCTCGGGCTTTTAGGCGAATACTCAGACTCTTTTTACCCGTACCGTCAATAAGCACGTACTGTGTATTTTGCTTTTAACAAGAAATGCTTTCCTATGCTCAGTGCGGAGCGTGCATCAGTTTTTGCTACCGCTGAATTCATTGTTTGTATTAGTCTACGGGGCGGACATGTCTTGTTGGAATGTCGCAATCTGGAACGGACATGCACAGTGTGGTGCATGCTTTAGTTTTTGCTACCGCTGAATTCATTGTTTGAAGTCGTCTACGGGGCGGACATATCTCTTATGTGGCATTACGTTGAGGACTTACAGCGGAGGTTCCGAGCACGATTTATTTGCATAATACTTACTCCTGTGCGAATTGCTCTATGTCGGCTGGGCGGTCTTAGTGTGCGGGGCCCTCATGTCATTGTGGCCTGTTGTCCTGGACCTGTCTCGCTTTGGGGATGCAATGTTTTGTCAGTCGTGCAGATAGCTCCACGCGGCCGGCGGCAATTGTGTTCAGATCCGGTGCGTTTGCTGTCATATTGTATGCCACAGGCCGTTTCGCGGCGATTGATTCGTTTGCTTACTCTTGCCTCGCCAGGATATTCACGTGGTGGCTCGCCCGCAGCGCACAACCCCCCCTCCTAGTGCTGCGGCGCCATCCTGGGACGCGGCTGGCCCGCCATTGCAGGGAGAGAGGCGGACCTATTTGGCAAGGCCTTTCTTCCTCTCTTACATGTCCTTGTGGGGAATGAGATTTCCGTGCGCAATTGTTGTGATGGCGCTCATAGTTGCAAGGGGGTATATTATCTTTGTGCCTTGGTATCTCGACGCCTATTGAGTGCTTTGTTTTACTTAATTGTGGCACGACATACTGCAGTGCGATCGATAAGTCGTATGTGCACAATTTTGATTATTAGGTCTCGCCTGTCGATGCGCATGCGCATCGAGCAAGGCGAGAGTATTGCGACTTATCCACTCTTTATCCACACTGCAAGGAATCGTGGCGATTCCTTGCAGTGCCCGTGACTTTTAAGGTCAATGCGCATGCGCATTGAGCTTATGCGCATGCGCATTGACCTTAAAAGCGCGTGCACGTCCGTCTTTGTTTACCCGCTCCGCCCCCTCCCCTTCCCGCCGTGTCGCATTTCTCCTCCCCCCTCCCCTCTCTTCCCTCCTTTCATTTTGATTGGACCCATCCTTACGACTATATAATTTGATGCACATATAATGTTCGCAGGACAAATATAGAAAGTGGATTTGAATGATGCCTATTTAATCTGCCTCCTTATTGTACTTTTTGAGATCTAACATGTTTTCTTTCCAGCGTGTGTACATAGACTATCCATTCCCCCTTAATTCCTCCCAAAACTATCATGCATTTGATCTTCATAAGGTTCCCTCTTCCTTTTCTGATCCCCGGCTAAGCTAGGTGAGTCTCTTCCATTACCTTGAAGACTCCTTAGGCTTCTCCGTAATTACCCTTAGTTAAAACTCCCTGCCCAGAGATCTGTCTAGTAGCAATTATATTATTTCTACCCGATTTCCAGTTTATGACCATTGTATCATTACACAATATTTTATTTTTCGTATATTGACATCACGTGTTAGAACCCTATACTCTCCGTCACCACTCTAAAATGGCGATGGCCTGTGTATTTTCACCACTTCCGGTTTTGAACAGGATTATCTAAACATTCGGTCAGGACGCCTCTTGACCTACTTGCTATGCGACTCGATAGAGGAGTAACTAAGCACTGCGCCGTGATTACCAGGTAAGCTTCCGACCGCCCTAATGCCCATTCGCTGCCCTAAGAACCCCTCCACCCCTAATTTTTCCCGTGTTCATTTCCCCGTTTTCTTTTTCCCCTCTTTGCACAGAATAACTGTTTTCCTTGACGAACTTACTACAAGTTGGAATTATATAAGTATAACAATATCGGTAAGCCCCTTTAAAAAAGTTCCATCTTAATCGGCTAATAACTCACCCGAGGTGCCCGTGGGATCGCATGTTGCGTTTTTTAGGATATCTCTCTGGTAACATCATAAAAAAACATCTCACCGCTTAAGTTTGGATCTCTTTACCTGGCATAGACGGTACATTTATTTTAGAGTTTATTTTCTTAGTAAGCTGCATTTTCCCGTTAGCACAAAAACTATACAGTCACGGTTTGACTATAAATATCACTAATACTTTCTGTTTTCAGTGCACGTTTATAAGCTAAGCATGTCAAAATTATACACTTATGAGGGAACTTGCACCACGATTGTAGTGCACGTATACAAGCCAAGCATGATGCGAATTTTCACTTTCAAGGGAAATAGAACTTTTATTAATTCCCTTATTGGCTTTACACGGGATCATTTCCTGCACTGTTCTTTATGATTATAATCTCCGTTTAGATCACCATATTAAACTTAGGACCTTCCATAAGGCTTCTAGCTCTGGCACTTCGAGTTATTTTTCATTGCCCTTTTTAAAGCCCTGTACCGGTTACAAGTTCCTCACTTTGATTCCTTCTTTTTAGGTCTCGTTTTAATGAATGTTTCAAGTTGTACAAAGACGTTTTTCAAAGATTGTTAATGTTTTAGATGGTTTCGGAAGCATTTAGGGTTTAATTCGAAAACTGCCAGACAGCACAGCAAAGACATGTTGGGGACATGCTTAAAGCTTACCTAGGAATGCATTCCTCCTATGCTTACCATTTGCTTTGTGTTTTTTCATTCCTATTTACTGTCTTTCTATTTACTGGTATCCGAACTCCGTTCAGAGGAGCATGGGGCAAGCAAGTTACTGGGCCCAACCGTGGGTATCAAGGCATTTTACTGCCCATGTCCCAGGGCCCAACCTACTATGACAAAGTACCCCTACAGCACTTGACTCTGGTAGAGTGGATTGCGCAGTCCAAACCTTCTCCTGGAGGGGAATGCAGGCGTAAGGTGAACACTCCGCCCCCTCCCCTTCCCGCCGTCTCGCATTTCCCCTGCCGCATCAAAGGCTTTCACGGCCGGCCGGCCATGCTTTCAGTTTCACGACCGGCCGGCCGTGTCAATTACATTTCAAAGCCCGCTCTCCCTGCTCCGCCCCCTGCTCCGGCCGAGACGCATTTCTCCTCCTTCGCCGTTTTGCTGGTCTTGTTGATGTGCTATGCTGTGTCGCTTCATTGAATACCGTGATTAAGTACTTTATCCAAAAGGATTCCGTAATACCCGAATTCTGATGCGGATTAATTTTTCTTCTAAATTTTCTTCTTCTGTATAGCCACACAATAACTTTCTGTATACCTTTTCCTTCAAGGTCCCTATGTCAGTAGACAAAATCCTAGTTTCGTTTTTCAGTGTTGCCATAGTCAATATGTCAGTCTTCCTAATTAAATACAGAAGACAAAGAATGGACTGCCGTCCTCCTCATCTTTACAAGGTGTATGTGTTTAATGTTTCCATTTCTGCGCAGGTTTCCATAAAGGCTTGCATCAATAACGAGGGGCTACTATTTATTGGGCTATGTATAATAAGTAATTGAGAAATGTAGTCACCTGTATTATCACTGTTGCAGTCATTTGCCAGAGATTGCTGGGAATTTTAATTTTTTTACGCAATTCTTCCTTCTGGCTGTTGACGAGGTAAAGTAAGAATGCATAGCATAATAGTTCAGTTGGTGTCTTTATTTCAAATCTGGACTTTCTTGCTAAGCTTAAAAAAACAACGGCCTGGCAGCCTTAAAGTACAATTATAGAGAAACGGGTTAGTTATGCACAGATCTATCACATAAAACCCTAGGGACATCGAGCAAAGGAAGCAATGTGTTGTCTCCGATTTTGTGCAGTATTCCCCCCACCACCCGTGAGTTAGGTGTGTGTGTGTTGGGGGTGCTACATCAGATTTCGTCCAGTGTATGAACATTCATGACATGAGTAAGAGGCACCACTTATCCTTGAGCCGACCGCGGTTCTTAAAGATCTGGTGGTGTTCCTATTTTCAAAATCCTATTTTAGCAACAGAAAAGGTGAACGGCTGTTTAACTGCTGCGTAACACGGAACTACGAGGGATACAGAATGGTGCATAGCAAACCAACACACTTAGTCCCCTAATGGCAACAGGACCCCCCGCCCCACACATGGATACCCTACAAACATGAATAATACACAGGACACAGTGTTTGGTTGGAAAGAGAATGCTGCAGGTTTATTACATACAACATATGTAATAGATGGGTTATCTTATGGGTAATCCAAGGGCAGGCCGCATTCTCGCCACCTGCCCGCCTGATGAGCCGGGCAGCACGGTGTGTGGCCAACTGTGTGCTGCCCCATATTTTAATTAAGTAAACTCACGCCCCGAGGGGCGGAGCGCAACTAGGCAACCCCCGGTTGTACAGGCCCACAACCGCCCGAAGGACTACTGAGGTGCCGACACGTGTACCCGGACCTCCCATGAAGTCCAGGTGTTAGGCTCTGGCACCCCTATGTGCCTGCTGAGGTACACCGCTTCACCTCCCAGCTTCCGGATCACCCTGTAACTCCGCTGCAACGAAAAATGACAATATTATAAAGTTCACACCACCCCACCCCCAGTTGGCGCACGGGTAAGAGGTAGGGCGGGGAAGTGCGTCCAAGTTGTTGGTCTTTACGTGGCGGCGAGGGGCGGCAAAGAGGCCTGAATCTGGCGAGGGGGACTTAAGTACCCCTCGCCCGGCCTGCCGCCCCCCGAAGCACATCACTGGGCCCGCCCCGTTCCCTGCTGGACCCCTCCTGCCCGAGGGAGGAAGGAGTACTGCATGTAAGGGGGCGGGGGGGAGCCCCCCGGCGACTAAGGTGCCGCCCTCCTGATGGCCACCGGGTGGCCTCGGGCAGCAGCATAGACTTAAGGACAAATTCATATTGGTCCACAATCAATGCTATCCCAATCCATAAATCACAACATTTCCACTGTCCAAGGAAACGAGGATTAAAATGTGATGATGGCGCAGGCTCCTTCCACCGGCACCAAAAATAAGCACACTGATGATTAATGCTGAATGGCTGCTGCGTACAAGCACGAGTCAGCAGCTTTGCTCCCGCTCATCTGTAGCAAAAACACCATCACTCACCCTCAACCCCTCACCCTCAACCCCTCACCCTCAAACCCTCACCCTCACTCACCCACCCTCAACCCCTCACCCTCACTCACTCACCCTCAACCCCTCACTCACTCACCCTCACTCACCCTCGACCCCTCCCCCTCGACCCCTCCCCCTCAACCCCTCACCCTCACTCACCCTCACTCACCCTCAACCCCTCACTCACCCTCAACCCCTCACCCTCAACCCCTCACCCACCCTCACCCTCACTCACCCTGACCATCACTCACCCTCAACCCCTCACTCACCCTCAACCCCTCACTCACCCTCAACCCCTCACTCACCCTCACTCTCACTCATCCTCACTCACCCTCAACCCCTCACCCTCACTCACCCTCACTCACCCTCACCCTCACTCACCCTCAACCCCTCACCCTCAACCCCTCACCCTCAACCCCTCACCCTCAACCCCTCACCCTCAAACCCTCACCCTCACTCACCCACCCTCAACCCCTCACCCTCACTCACTCACCCTCAACCCCTCACTCACTCACCCTCACTCACCCTCGACCCCTCCCCCTCGACCCCTCCCCCTCAACCCCTCACCCTCACTCACCCTCACTCACCCTCAACCCCTCACTCACCCTCAACCCCTCACCCTCAACCCCTCACCCACCCTCACCCTCACTCACCCTGACCATCACTCACCCTCAACCCCTCACTCACCCTCAACCCCTCACTCACCCTCAACCCCTCACTCACCCTCACTCTCACTCATCCTCACTCACCCTCAACCCCTCACCCTCACTCACCCTCACTCACCCTCACCCTCACTCACCCTCAACCCCTCACCCTCAACCCCTCACCCTCAACCCCTCACCCTCAACCCCTCACTCACCCTCACTCTCACTCATCCTCACTCACCCTCAACCCCTCACCCTCACTCATCCTCAACCCCTCACCCTCACTCACTCACTCACCCTCAGCCCCTCACCCCCTCACTCACCCTCACTCTCACTCATCCTCACTCTCACTCATCCTCACTGTCACTCATCCTCACTCAACCACCCTCAACCTCACTCACCCTCAACCCCTCACCCTCACTCACCCTCAACCCCTCACCCTCAAACCCTCCCCCTCAACCCCTCCCCCTCAACTCCTCCCCCTCAACCCCTCCCCCTCAACCCCTCACTCACCCTCAACCCCTCACTCACCCTCAACCCCTCACTCACCCTCAACCCCTCACCCTCAACCCCTCACTCACCCTCACTCTCACTCATCCTCACTCACCCTCAACCCCTCACCCTCACTCACCCTCAACCCCTCACCCTCACTCACCCTCAACCCCTCACCTTCAACCCCTCACTCACCCTCACTCTCACTCACCCTCACTCAGCCTTAACTACTCCCCCTCACCCTCACTCACCCAAAACCCCTCACTCACCCTCACCCTCACTCACCCTCAACACCTCACTCACCCTCACCCTCACTCACCCTCACACACACCCCCTCAAACTCAAACACCTTACACTCACACACACACGCTCCACTAAAAGTCAACACAACACTCTCAAACTCACTACACCACACACACTCTCAGACGCAAACAACATCACTCATCCTCATCCTCATACACACTCACACCCCCTCACCCTCACACCCCATTACACTCACACACGCTCACACCCCTCACACTCACAACAACACCCTCACACCCCCTCACTCACAGTCACTCACACTCACTCCCAATGACTCAAATTCACCCTCACACACCCTCACCCTCACACACCGTCACACACCTTCAGACACCCTCTGAATAACAACACCTCACACACCCTCACTCACCCTCACTCACCCTGACCATCACTCACCCTGACCATCACTCACCCTCAACCCCTCACTCACCCTCAACCCCTCACTCACCCTCAACCCCTCACTCACCCTCACTCTCACTCATCCTCACTCACCCTCAACCCCTCACCCTCACTCACCCTCACCCTCACTCACCCTCAACCCCTCACCCTCAACCCCTCACCCTCACACCCCTCACCCTCACTCCCCTCACCCGCCTCACACTCACCCCCCTCACCCTCACACCCCTCACACTCACACCCCTCACACTCACACCATTCACCCTCACACCACTCACCCTCACACCACTCAGTGCTACAACACATTTTGGGTTACAATATATGTCAGATTTACGCAACATAAAACTATTGGCATTGTAAATAACAAAGAAATTATTTTCGCAATTAAAAAAAAAAAAAATACTCACCCTCAAACTTTCACCCTCAACACCTCACTCACACTCACTCTCACTCACCCTCACTCAGCATCAACTACTCACCCTCACTCACCCTCAACACCTCACCCTCACTCACCCTCCACACCTCACCCTCACTCACCCTCATCCACCCTCACGCTCTCCTTCACTCACCCTCAACACCTCACCCTCACACAGTGCAATACCTCTCAGACCATTTCAGTTACAGCTTTTAGAAATATTTATGGCTTTTTTTATTTGTACTTCTTTAGCATTGGCTACAGGAAACAAAAATGCTAAACATTTACAAAAAAAACCCATAAACAATTCTAAAAGCACTAACTCTAATGGTGCGAGACCTATTGCATTTCCAATGCTTGTTTTTACTGTAGTTATCGATGATGTATAGTATCATTGGGCTGTAATTCCACAAAACCCAATTGTGTGACTGATCGTTTTACACGTAGCATTAGATATATGAGCGCGAGGTTTCTGCCCATTCGGCGCGTACAGTTGTGGTGTGTGACCGTATTTACAATTCGAGTATAGTATCGTGGGGCCATGGTACTTCGAGGCCCATTCGTGTGACATATTCTTATTTACGCGTTGCATGGTAATTTCACTGCGAGGGGTAGGCCTATTCCATGCGCAGTTTAGTTTATGGTGGTCAGATTTACAAAGGTACAATGGTGGCATCGCACCTCGAGGCCCAATCGCGTGACTGATTTAATTTTGCGCGCGGCATCATTTTAATTGTGTTGTTTCCTCCCGCTGCAGGTCCGACCGGCACGCCAAGCACCCCCCCCCCCCCCCCCCCCTCTTCCTCGCAGTCCTCGGGCTGCGCGGTGGACCACTGTTTCAGCCTTATGTTGCGAGGTATGTATCAGCAAAGCATGGGGGGTCGGCTCAAGATGGAGTCGAGTGTGTGTGAGGGATCTTGCGTAATGTACGAGGCCTTACGTAGGCCGGGGTGGGGGTCTGGGTTGCATGCGACGGTATTCCTATTCCCGGCAGTACTTGGCCCTCTGCATACCTGTGCGACCCAACCGGGTGTGATGACGATGTGGACGCTTCAGCCTGCTAGTCCTCAGCGAGTCAATTTAGCTTGCGTGGTGCCCGTGAATGGCACGCTAGAGATCCTTTACAGATCAGGGGTACCTCAGTGCGTGCTTGCGGCGCTGCTTTCGGCCAGAATATGTTTAAGGGTTCGGAAATGAAGCATGGTGTCTGACTCGCCGACTTTGGCCTGGTTGGTGCGAGTCTGCAGGAGCCGTAGGACAGACCATTGCGGGGTGGGGGGGTTTCGGCCCGGGTCTGTCTCTGCCCGGGGATGCTTCTACCCGGTGCCCACGCGGGGAATTCAGGGTCTCGGGCTGGTGCCTCGGCGTAGACACAGTACAACCTGTAGTTCAGTGAGCTATTCCTGCCATCCAAGAGCTGCCTGAAAAATGCAAGTTTTAGGTCGAAGCCTTATGTTGCCCCCCCCCCCCCCCCTTTTTCATTTCCCTAACGTTCCTAAGATGTTCCAGCGTGGATAGAATGCATTCTTTATTAAAGCCAATTCCAACCTCTGTGGTATGTTTGGTGTCCAGAGTTGGTGCATTGCCATTTCAAACTCATTTAAATATGCTGTCTACTGGTAGGGATGCTTTTCTTTCCCACACCTTGTCATCCGGTTTGTCTTATTATCTCCTATAGACCGATTCAGCATGTTTGGTTCATCGTCTGTGTTTAATGTGTGCGGGTGATGTTAAGTGCTCTGACCTCCTTACACTGGTTGGGTAGTGCTATAAAATAAATGAAAGGCATGTGAGTTACGTGCTTTATGCTGAAATCTTCAGCATCGCGATTTGGCTTTGCATAGCTTTCACAGTATGCCCCCCCCCTTTGGCTCTACATTGCGCCCCACCCATCCGAGACCCGGGGTCGCTGGCTCACTGCCGGGGAAATAAGCCTATTCACGTAGTTTTCCCCGAGTTGTGTAACACGCTTTCTTGATTAAATCGTGCATGTTCGCGTTATTTATGCCCTGGGTTAGCCACTGGCCGGCCCTGGCTGTGGACGTCGGTGAGTATTGTTGTGATTTTAGTCTACACTCGGTCCTTTGTCTCAAGGCGAACGTCCAGACCCCTGGTCGTGAGTGTTATTCTTTTAGGACAGCTCCTTAGGCAATCTATCCTACAATGTGATCTCCCCTCCACGGCCTCCCCGCTCACAACCCCGTCTGGCCGCAGTTCAGACCTATCTTTGTAGACTTGCACGCGGGTGTCTGTTCAGAAGTAATACTTGCGTGGTGGTGTTTTACGGTCTGGAGAGGGATGGTATGGTGCTACTTGCAGGTGACAAGCGCTTATCGCGGACTGGATAGTCATTGCCTGGTTATCAGTTTCTGATAATTACAATCATTCATTACAAGTTCGGAGCCGTTGAGTCCAGTCCAGTGTCGGCGGACACGTGGAGACATCTGGCGGTCGCGCTAATGTTGAGGCTTTCAGAAGCAGGGCCAATATTTCTCTAGTTTATCGTCGTATATATCGCGGACCCAGGCACTTGTCTCCTGCTCTATTAGCCCATTGGGGGGCTAGGCCAATTTCTCACACGGTGTTTCACTGTATGTCATGCTTCTACACCGGTGCCGGACAGGAATTCCTGGTCAGGTTGACGCAAAGATGGTTGCATGCATAGGGTGTCTTGCCATGATGGCCTCTAACGGCCCAGGATGGCCAGGTGGGTATCGGTGGTTGTGTTGCAACTGGCGTTTGCTTATGCATGTTTGCTGATACAAAAGCTGCGGTCTTTCGCGGGGCGGTCACTTTCCACTGCAGGTCCTCCTATCATTAAATTGTTCTGCTACTACCGCCGGTCTTATTCTTGTAGTAGGGAAGGTGTTCCTTTCGGCAGCAGTGTGTAAAAGTCTGGATTATACCTGCTCTAGGAAAGTATTCTAGTGCCCTTTCATCCCAGTGTATCGCTCTAGTATCCAGTGACACTATGTCCGGGGCATTAACAGTACCTGTCTTTCCATCCAAAATTGACAATTTGTATAGAAGTCGCTGGGTTCTCCGTTAAGTTGTCTGTGGTGCAGAAATGTCTGGTCGTGCAGGGGTGATGCAATCTTGGTGGAGGCCCGCTATGATCGGCACTAGCTTAACCATTCGGTGCTGCCCCCCCCCCCCTCCCTTTCCATAGCCCTCTCGCTAAGGTAGTCATTGTTGTGGGGGTTTCTTCTGGTACATAGGTAGGGCGTAGGGGCCTTGCACTCGACGAGTGGGGGTTGTCATTACCTATCGGTGCGTCCTTTACAGCCTTGGGAGTATTCGAATACCCTGTACCCCTATTCTAAAGCCCACCAGTTGGGGAATCGGTGTGCATAAGGTGCTAATCCTTAGCCACTTGGCATGGATTCTACGTAGTTTGGTCTGTTTGCCTGGGTGGAACTTTTTGTTGGCGCCTTTTCAATTGCACATTTTAGTTTTGCCGCTGTTCTTTCTCATGCGACACAAAATGGGGTAGGACCCTCACACCTGGGGTTTTATCTGGCTGTCTGGCTAGGTTTGGCTACACGGAAGACAGTTTGGGATGTGCCGAAGCGGGAGTGTTAGCAAGTCCTAGGCTCAGCCCTACACTGTGGGAATATCCCATGGCGCATTTCCTCTCCGGGGGGCCTCATCTAGGAGGTATAGCTAGCCCTCCTTCCTGTCACCCCTGATTCTGGCACATGTGTTACCCTACCATGAGTAGGGAAGGTCATATCATATGTCAGTAGTCATTTCTCCCCCTCCATTGGTCCTGCTGTCTGTCTTTCATCCTAGGCTCGGGCACCCGCTGGCAGCCCACCCGCGGTCTGCGGCCTTCAGTGTAACACTCAATTCAGGTATATGTAGAAGAACTGTGGCTACCTCAGCCCGAGCCCGGACTGACAATAGTCCTTCAAGGTGGGCCCCTAGAAGACTTTTAGAGGATATTCTATCTGGAATCTTACCCAGTGCCCCCTCCCCCCCCGGTTGTCAGTTCGCTATCCCGTTGGGGGTCCTAGTTAACCTTAAGGACAAGCTAATAGGGGGCATGTATTAACTAGGGGGGGCATGTGTTTCCGGCTGTCACCGTGGCTTTCTGTTTTTCACTTGTAAGTCCACGTCGCTAGTTATGCCAATATATGCATTTGCGCACTGCAATAGACTTCTGCATCCTGTGGGGGATTAGTTGCTCAAGCGTAAACTTGCAGTTAGATTGGAATTTTTGTGACTGCGCTTGTATATCAGGGAGGGATCGCTGCAGGGGGGGCCCTCTTCATCACCTGGTCTCTTGCCTGGGATAGTCTACACTATTGCTGTAGAGGGATTGTACCCGGGTGGTTACGCCTATTGGTGTCGGAGTGGCTTAGTTTCTCCAGCTCCAGGCATATCCTTGCGCAGGTCAGGAGCATAGGAGGCTCTTCGTTGCAGTCACAGCTGTCCCCGGGAGGTGGTCGTAAGTCGGCTTACAGGCTTACCGTCTGTACCGGCCGCCTCCGGATCGCCCTGTAACTCCGCCTGAAACACAAATGAACAAGGCAACATGTTCCCTAGCCCTCCGCGCCCTCCGCGCCCTCCAGCCGGAACGCCGGGTTGGCGGTAAGGGGGAGACGGCGTGGCCAGGAGAGGCAAAGAGGAAGGCCAGTGGGCAGTGGCAGGTATAAATATCTCGCCCAACCCAATGGGCACCGGAAGTGACGCATTACGGGTGTCGGATTTTTGGGGACAACCCGGTGGTCCCCGAGACTGGAGCGCAGGGATGTGCCGAATGCGGCACTAAGTTGGCTGCCCTTTTAGGTGGGCGACCTGCGGGTACCGCGGGCATTCTCATGCTGCCGCTATAGGCAATAAATCCGTTCATAACAAAAATATAAAATGGCGCTTGCATCACTGTGTAGCTGTGTGCATGCACGTGTGTGCTCACTGAAGTCATCACAAATACGAGCAACGGTGCCAGCTTCACACCTTTTTTCTTATTTTTTTTGCTGATACTGCGCAGCATCAGGAAAAAAAGAATTCACATTTTGACAAAGCTGAACCGCATTGGCAAGAACCATTGGCAGAGCTACGGTGAGGCGGGGCCTATTGGCTTTTACAATGCTTGAAAACATCGAAGTTGAAAAATGATGGTTTTGTGTAATGTGAGGTAGGTTACCTCACTGGGTCACCGCGGACTCTTTGTCCTGCACATGCGGCGCTGTCTCCCTGCGCGCGTCCGTCAGTTACGTCACAGGGCACAGGCTGTTCCTCTCTGGGGTACAGAGCCTTCCGAAGCCAGGGCCCCCACTGCCTGCTGATCCCGCTCCTTTCTTAATATTAAACATGATGACGTCAGACTGTGCTCACTTGAGAATATCTCTCAGGGAAATCTGTACATCCTGTCTCTGCTGAGGACAGGAGACGAGTACGGCCCCATTACATCGAGTATTAGAGCCTCTGCAGCTTCGAAAACAAGAGGGGGTTCAGTTAATAACTCATCCTATTATTGACTTGTTGTATAGCGCCACGTCCTAGGCCCTCGAGCGTCTTAGCACTTTAGAAATAAAACTGCACAGTATGCACACTGTTTGGTCAAATAATCGGAACAAGAAGTACCCCAGCCAGAGGGAAGGAGAAAGTACAAGGGCTGAAGGCCAGTAGGGGCTCCGGTCCCCCTACAGACAGACTGAAGCCTGCCAATGGGTGCTCGGGGAGAAGCCGGGGCGCCAATAGCCTTCCCCAGGACTCGCAGCATCACACAGCGTCCTTAAGGTTCAGATCAGCTTCGGATTCACATCCTCAAACCCAAGGGAAATAGAAGTTGGGAATTTTTCAGCATTTAGTTAAGCATTCTACAAGCACCTAGGGCTCCGACCGGAGGACTGAAACCAGGGGAGGGCACTCGTTGACTAGAATTCTGGAGAAAAACATATTTAAGAGACTGTGAAACCTACTTCAGGGAATTTCCTGAAATTAACTAGATTGCAAGATGTGGTCCTGGCTAAGAGAATAAAACATTCCTGGCAGGTTATTTTTTGCCCCCTACTAGAAAGCGGATGCGCTGTCTGTTGCGAAACACATTGTTAGCTAATAGTGGTCTTGTATCCGCCTCTTGCTTTCCATTGTTGGATTTTATTGTCACTCTCTATGGCATGCTTGTTGGGCCCAGTTCACAAAAGTAAACTTAGACCTGAAGTTTAAGGGCCCAAGCCAAACGGCTAGGGCGGTCGACCTCTGAGCTGGGGAACCGGGTCCGAGTCGCGGCAGGGACGCTCAACATTCTGTGATTCTGGGCAAATCACTTAATCTCCCCGCGCCTCACAAAAATGAATGTGTGTCCGTATGTAACGTAACTGGTGCCTTTGTAAAGCGCTCTGATACCTCCGGGACTAGTTAGCGCTATATAAAACTCCCCCCCCCCAAAAATAAAATTAAAGGTAAACTTAGACTTCCCGCCTAAACTTAGACTTCAGGTCTAACTTTACCTTTGTGAAACACCCCCTTTATTTATTAGCTTTTGAGGGCTTTTCTTCTTCCTCGTGTGTGTCTCACCCCTGGAGCATGGACACCTACGCCGACGACACCCAGCTGATCCTCCCCCTCACCAAAGAACCCACTGTCACCAGGAACAACTTCCACGAAGGACCGGAAGTAGACCCGGGCAGTGAACTCCGCTCCGGTCGCATAGATTGCGAAGTTTTCTGCAGTCCGCGGAGCTCGAAGAGTATAAAAAACTCTGCTGCGCGTAGCGCAGCAGAGTTTTTTCCCCGCTCGTCCTCGCCAACAGTAAGTTGGTGAGCACGAGCTGCCGCTCGGGTAGAATTTCGACCCAAGCAGCAGGAAGATCAGCGCAAACAGTAGTTTGCACTGCACTCTGTCGGTTGCAAAACTCTGCAGAGTTTTTATGTCACTTCGCAAAGTTCCGCATAGCGGAACTCCGCGGACTGCACCCAGGCCTAAATGAAAGACGCCACCGCCTGGATGAAGGACAGCTGCCTGAAACTCAACTCAGACAAGGCATAAGTACTCATCATGGGAGCCACCCCCTCCGCTTACAACGACTCCTGGTGGCCCTCTGCTCTAAGAAGTCCTCCTACCCCCACGCAGCGACTGCATTAGTATTGGCTTATATTCTTCAAACTACCCTTCTTCATTTTGTGTTTTCTGCCCTCTTGTTTTTTCTCTTATTATCAGGCACTTCTGTATACAGATGTTGTAAAACAGGCTGTGTTTTTTTACCTCTGTTGACTATATACCGTTCAAGCCTGGTTTATAGCTTTGTACATTTTGCATTATAAAATGAGAAAGAGAGATTGCACAATAACCGGGTCAAAGAAAGACGGGAGCTCGAAGTCAAAGAAGAGAGAAATAGAGAGAAGAGAAAGAGAGCAAGAGAGAGAGAGGAGAAGAGATATGAGAGAGCGAGAGAGAGGAAAAGAGAAAAGAGAGGAGAGAAAGAGAGCGAGAGAGAGCAAAAGAGAAAAGAGAGGAGAGCAAGAGAGCGAGACAGAGGAAAAGAGAGAAGAGAGCAGGAGAGAGGAGAAGGGAAAAGAGAGCGAGAGAAAGAGAGCGAGAGAGAGGAAAAGAGAGAAGAGAGCAGGAGAGAGGAGAAGGGAAAAGAGAGCGAGAGAAAGAGCGCGAGACAGAGGAAAAGAGAGAAGAGAGCAGGAGAGAGGAGAAGGGAAAGGAGAGCGAGAGAAAGAGAGCGAGACAGAGGAAAAGAGAGAAGAGAGCAGGAGAGAGGAGAAGGGAAAAGAGAGGAGAGAAAGAGAGTGAGACAGAGGAAAAGAGAGAAGAGATCAGGAGAGAGGAGAAGGGAAAAGAGAGGAGAGAAAGAGAGCGAGACAGAGGAAAAAAGAGAAGAGAGCAGGAGAGAGGAGAAGGGAAAAGAGAGCGAGAGAAAGAGAGCGAGACAGAGGAAAAGAGAGAAGAGAGCAGGAGAGAGGAGAAGGGAAAGAGAGCGAGAGAAAGAGAGCGAGACAGAGGAAAAGAGAGAAGAGAGCAGGAGAGAGGAGAAGGGAAAAGAGAGTGAGAGAAAGAGAGCGAGACAGAGGAAAAGAGAGAAGAGAGCAGGAGAGAGGAGAAGGGAAAGAGAGCGAGAGAAAGAGAGCGAGACAGAGGAAAAGAGAGCAGGAGAGAGGAGAAGGGAAAAGAGAGGAGAGAAAGAGAGCGAGACAGAGGAAAAGAGAGAAGAGAGCAGGAGAGAGGAGAAGGGAAAAGAGAGCGAGAGAAAGAGAGCGAGACAGAGGAAAAGAGAGAAGAGAGCAGGAGAGAGGAGAAGGGAAAAGAGAGGAGAGAAAGAGAGCGAGACAGAGGAAAAGAGAGAAGAGATCAGGAGAGAGGAGAAGGGAAAAGAGAGGAGAGAAAGAGAGCGAGACAGAGGAAAAAAGAGAAGAGAGCAGGAGAGAGGAGAAGGGAAAAGAGAGCGAGAGAAAGAGAGCGAGACAGAGGAAAAGAGAGAAGAGAGCAGGAGAGAGGAGAAGGGAAAAGAGAGGAGAGAAAGAGAGCGAGACAGAGAGGAGAAGAGAAAAGAGAGGAGAGAAAGAGAGCGAGACAGAGGAAAGAGAGAAGAGAGCGGGAGAGAGGAGAAGGGAAAAGAGAGGAGAGAAAGAGAGCGAGACAGAGGAAAAGAGAGAAGAGAGCAGGAGAGAGGAGAAGGGAAAAGAGAGCGAGAGAAAGAGAGCGAGACAGAGGAAAAGAGAGAAGAGAGCAGGAGAGAAGAGAAGGGAAAAGAGAGGAGAGAAAGAGAGCGAGACAGAGGAAAAAAGAGAAGAGAGCAGGAGAGAGGAGAAGGGAAAAGAGAGCGAGAGAAAGAGAGCGAGACAGAGGAAAAGAGAGAAGAGAGCAGGAGAGAGGAGAAGGGAAAAGAGAGGAGAGAAAGAGAGCGAGAGAGAGAGAGGAGAAGAGAAAAGAGAAAAGAGCGCGAGAGAGAGAGGAGAAGAGAAAAGAGAGGAGAGAAAGAGAGCGAGACAGAGGAAAGAGAGAAGAGAGCGGGAGAGAGGAGAAGGGAAAGGAGAGCGAGAGAAAGAGAGCGAGACATCGGAAAAGAGAGAAGAGATCAGGAGAGAGGAGAAGGGAAAAGAGAGGAGAGAAAGAGAGCGAGACAGAGGAAAAGAGAGAAGAGATCAGGAGAGAGGAGAAGGGAAAAGAGAGGAGAGAAAGAGAGCGAGACAGAGGAAAAGAGAGAAGAGATCAGGAGAGAGGAGAAGGGAAAAGAGAGGAGAGAAAGAGAGCGAGACAGAGGAAAAAAGAGAAGAGAGCAGGAGAGAGGAGAAGGGAAAAGAGAGCGAGAGAAAGAGAGCGAGACATCGGAAAAGAGAGAAGAGATCAGGAGAGAGGAGAAGGGAAAAGAGAGGAGAGAAAGAGAGCGAGACAGAGGAAAAGAGAGAAGAGAGCAGGAGAGAGGAGAAGGGAAAAGAGAGGAGAGAAAGAGAGCGAGACAGAGGAAAAGAGAGAAGAGAGAAAGAGAGCGAGACAGAGGAAAGAGAGAAGAGAGCGGGAGAGAGGAGAAGGGAAAGGAGAGCGAGAGAAAGAGAGCGAGACAGAGGAAAAGAGAAAAGAGAGGAGAGAAAGAGAGCGAGAGAGAGCAAAAGAGAAAAGAGAGGAGAGCAAGAGAGCGAGACAGAGGAAAAGAGAGAAGAGATCAGGAGAGAGGAGAAGGGAAAAGAGAGGAGAGAAAGAGAGCGAGACAGAGGAAAAGAGAGAAGAGATCAGGAGAGAGGAGAAGGGAAAAGAGAGGAGAGAAAGAGAGCGAGACAGAGGAAAAAAGAGAAGAGAGCAGGAGAGAGGAGAAGGGAAAAGAGAGCGAGAGAAAGAGAGCGAGACAGAGGAAAAGAGAGAAGAGAGCAGGAGAGAGGAGAAGGGAAAGAGAGCGAGAGAAAGAGAGCGAGACAGAGGAAAAGAGAGAAGAGAGCAGGAGAGAGGAGAAGGGAAAAGAGAGCGAGAGAAAGAGAGCGAGACAGAGGAAAAGAGAGAAGAGATCAGGAGAGAGGAGAAGGGAAAAGAGAGGAGAGAAAGAGAGCGAGACAGAGGAAAAGAGAGAAGAGAGCAGGAGAGAGGAGAAGGGAAAAGAGAGGAGAGAAAGAGAGCGCGAGAGAGAGAGGAGAAGAGAAAAGAGAGGAGAGAAAGAGAGCGAGACAGAGGAAAAGAGAGAAGAGAGCAGGAGAGAGGAGAAGGGAAAAGAGAGCGAGAGAAAGAGAGCGAGATTGAGGAAAAGAGAGAAGAGAGCAGGAGAGAGGAGAAGGGAAAAGAGAGCGAGAGAAAGAGAGCGAGACAGAGGAAAAAAGAGAAGAGAGCAGGAGAGAGGAGAAGGGAAAAGAGAGCGAGAGAAAGAGAGCGAGATTGAGGAAAAGAGAGAAGAGAGCAGGAGAGAGGAGAAGGGAAAAGAGAGCGAGAGAAAGAGCGCGAGACAGAGGAAAAGTGAGAAGAGAGCAGGAGAGAGGAGAAGGGAAAAGAGAGCGAGAGAAAGAGCGCGAGACAGAGGAAAAGTGAGAAGAGAGCAGGAGAGAGGAGAAGGGAAAAGAGAGGAGAGAAAGAGAGCGAGACAGAGGAATAGTGAAAGGCTGGTGTTTGCTGGAGGATCGTGATCCCTGTAGTTGTGACAAATTCACGACACAAGACACCCTTCATTTTATCATGTTTTATGATATTTATACTCATTTACAGTGCGCATCTATCAGTCCCCCCCCCCCCCCTTAAGGGTATGCATTTTACTCAGACAGGTCATGCTCTTATATTTTTACAATTATCGTCTGAAACTGACTGTTTTTATATTGCTGGTTTTTTAAAAGCGGGATAAAGAAAGGACACAAAGGGTGTTGACCTGTTTCAAATCCGCCTTTTCCTCTTCGAATTGATTGTTATTTTTTTTAAGGCTTTGGTTCAGTACTTTGGGGGCTTTAAAAAGTTTATTTGCACTCAAATACGCTTGTGTTTTTAATTATGTTGTATATTGTATGGAACTTGTTTTCCGAAATAAATTTGAGAGGGAAGGAATACTGGCACATACATTAAAAAAGTTATAATAATAATACAAAGTTTGTACAAGGGAATCCGGAATACTTCATATGGGAAAAAGACACATACTGACAAGCGTTTAAACATTGGATCATAATTGAAAATATAAAGAAACTGAAATCTGAAACCCCCTGCCCGTGTGACAACGTTTCACGTCAGAGTTGCTGCCATTTCTTACTTTTTTGCAAATTTTATCACTTTCTAAGACTAAGGTATTTAAAACCTATATTTATTAAATATAACATACGGTCTTTTAAGAACGCCCTTGCGTTACTATCAGCCCTAGAAAATGTGGACATTTGTTTTTTCGTTGCCACTTTTATTTTGAAATGTACAGCTGCCAGGAAAAGTATTGTATTGCTATGATTTCTACATTCCTGTCTGTACTTACCTAAAATGAACAGCTGCCAGGATGAGCACTTTGTGTGATAACCTACCCTCAATCCTGTCTGTACATGTTTTTCTCTTTTGTCCTTTATATCTATCATGGTACAGCTGCCAGGAAACGCTTAGTGCTGCTATATTTCTATACCGTCCTGTCTGTACTCTAATTTTATAATTAATACATTTACAATTTCCCATAATCTAGGCAGGGGTTTGCTATTTGACGTACAGCTGCCAGGATAAGCATTTTGCGATAATATATTTATTCCTGTCTGTACGATTTTAACTTTTGTACCTTTTGGTTATCTTTATATTTTCAATTATGATCCAATGTTTAAACGCTTGTCAGTATGTGTCTTTTTCCCATATGAAATATTCCGGATTCCCTTGTACAAACTTTGTATTTTATTATAACTTTTTTAATGTAATGAATTGATTTTATGTTTCGCTTGTATGATTTGTTTACAAATCGAATAAAAGCTTTTGAAATTGTACTGGCACATACAAGATCCAGATCAGAGGAAGAGAAAGGAGAATAAAGACTGATGTATTGAAATACTAACAGGTTCTTATATGTGTTCTGTAGAGGGAGAAGAGTACGCCTAACACCTGTAAACTTCTGACTCCTGGAAATTGTTGACACCTGTAAACTTCTGACACTGTAAACTTCTGACACCTGTAAACGTCTGATACCTGTAAACTTCGCCTGTAAACTTCTGACACCTGTGAACTTCCCCTGTAAACTACTGACACCTGTAAACGTCTGATACCTGTAAATTTCTGACACTGTAAATTTCACTTGTAAATTTGTGACACCTGTGAATGTCTGGCACCTGTAAATGCTTGCCACCTGTAAACGCCCCCTGTTAACATCTGACACCTATAAACTACTGACACCGGTAAACATCTGACAATTGTAAACTTCTGACACCTGTTAACGTGTGACACCTGTAAACGTCCCCTGTAAACTTCTGACACGTCTAAACTTCTGAGACCTGTTAACGTGTGACACCTGTAAACGTCCCCTGTAAACTTCTGACATGTGTAAACTTCTGACACCTGTTAACGTGTGACACCTGTAAACGTCCCTTGTAAACTTCTGACACATGTAAACTTCTGACACCTGTTAACGTGTGACACCTGTAAACGTCCCCTGTAAACTTCTAACACCTGTAAACAACTGACACCGGTAAACGTCTGACACCTGTAAACAGCAACACCATCTTGAAGGTAAATGAAGAGAAATAGAATAGAGAAAGAGGCAGAGTATAGGATTACTTTGTGAACTTGCAAATACATTTCAAGAGAGTTTCATGTTCTCCTTTGAACAAGTAACAGAAAGAACTTTAATACAAAGCAGATTTATTTTCATTCAAATGAATGAGTGTAGACCAGTATAGCTACTGGAGGTGTATTCTGTCCACTCGCAGCGCTGCTCTTGCTGCTAGCAGAGATTCAATGACAATGGTGGGCCTCATTACAGGTGCACTCCCTGGAGACAGCCATGCTGTCCACCTGCACTCCCTGGAGACAGCCATGTTGTCCACCTGCACTCCCTGGAGACAGCCATGTTGTCCACCTGCACTCCCTGGAGACAGCCATGTTGTCCACCTGCACTCCCTGGAGACAGCCATGTTGTCCACCTGCACACCCTGGAGACAGCCATGCTGTCCACCTGCACACCCTGGAGACAGCCATGTTGTCCACCTGCACTCCCTGGAGACAGCCATGCTGTCTACCTGCACTCCATGGACACAGCCATGCCCACCTGCACTCCCTGGAGACAGCCATGCTGTCCACCTGCACTCCCTGGAGACAGCCATGCTGTCCACCTGCACTCCCTGGAGACAGCCATGTTGTCCACCTGCACACCCTGGAGACAGCCATGTTGTCCACCTGCACTCCCTGGAGACAGCCATGCTGTCCACCTGCACTCCCTGGAGACAGCCATGCTGTCCACCTCCACTCCCTGGAGACAGCCATGTTGTCCACCTGCACTCCCTGGAGACAGGCATGCTGTCCACCTGCACTCCCTGGAGACAGCCATGTTGTCCACCTGCACTCCCTGGAGACAGCCATGCTGTCTACCTGCATTCCATGGACACAGCCATGCCCACCTGCACTCCCTGGAGACAGCCATGCTGTCCACCTGCACTCCCTGGAGACAGCCATGCTGTCCACCTGCACTCCCTGGAGACAGCCATGCTGTCCACCTGCACTCCCCGGAGACAGCCATGCTGTCCACCTGCACTCCCTGGAGACAGCCATGTCCACCTGCACTCCCTGGAGACAGTCTTGTTCTCCACCTGCACTCCCTGGAGACAGCCATGCTGTCCACCTGCACTCCCCGGAGACAGCCATGCTGTCCACCTGTCTTCCCCGGAGACAGTCATGCTGTCCACCTGCACTCCCTGGAGACAGCCATGCTGTCCACCTGCACTCCCCGGAGACAGTCATGCTGTCCACCTGCACTCCCTGGAGACAGCCATGCTGTCCACCTGCACTCCCAGGAGACAGTCATGCTGTCCACCTGCACTCCCCGGAGACAGTCATGCTGTCCACCTGCACTCCCTGGAGACAGTCATGCTGTCCACCTGCACTCCCTGGAGACAGTCATGCTGTCCACCTGCACTCCCTGGAGACAGTCATGCTGTCCACCTGCACTCCCTGGAGACAGCCATGCTGTCCACCTGCACTCCCTGGAGACAGCCATGCTGTCCACCTGCACTCCCTGGAGACAGCCATGTTGTCCACCTGCACTCCCTGGAGACAGTCATGCTGTCCACACTCCCTGGAGACAGCCATGCTGTCCACCTGCACTCCCTGGAGACAGTCATGCTGTCCACCTGCACTCCCTGGAGACAGTCATGCTGTCCACCTGCACTCCCTGGAGACAGTCATGCTGTCCACCTGCACTCCCTGGAGACAGCCATGCTGTCCACCTGCACTCCCTGGAGACAGCCATGCTGTCCACCTGCACTCCCTGGAGACAGCCATGCTGTCCACCTGCACTCCCTTGAGACAGCCATGTTGTCCACCTGCACTCCCTGGAGACAGTCATGCTGTCCACACTCCCTGGAGACAGCCATGCTGTCCACCTGCACTCCCTGGAGACAGCCATGCTGTCCACCTGCACTCCCTGGAGACAGCCATGCTGTCCACCTGCACTCCCTGGAGACAGTCATGCTGTCCACACTCCCTGGAGACAGCCATGCTGTCCACCTGCACTCCCTGGAGACAGCCATGCTGTCCACCTGCACTCCCTGGAGACAGCCATGTTGTCCACCTGCACTCCCTGGAGACAGTCATGCTGTCCACACTCCCTGGAGACAGCCATGCTGTCCACCTGCACTCCCTGGAGACAGCCATGCTGTCCACCTGCACTCCCTGGAGACAGCCATGCTGTCCACCTGCACTCCCTGGAGACAGCCATGTTGTCCACCTGCACTCCCTGGAGACAGTCATGCTGTCCACACTCCCTGGAGACAGCCATGCTGTCCACCTGCACTCCCTGGAGACAGCCATGCTGTCCACCTGCACTCCCTGGAGACAGCCATGTTGTCCACCTGCACTCCCTGGAGACAGTCATGCTGTCCACACTCCCTGGAGACAGCCATGCTGTCCACCTGCACTCCCTGGAGACAGCCATGCTGTCCACCTGCACTCCCTGGAGACAGCCATGTTGTCCACCTGCACTCCCTGGAGACAGTCATGCTGTCCAAACTCCCTGGAGACAGCCATGCTGTCCACCTGCACTCCCTGGAGACAGCCATGCTGTCCACCTGCACTCACTGGAGACAGCCATGTTGTCCACCTGCACTCCCTGGAGACAGTCATGCTGTCCACACTCCCTGGAGACAGCCATGCTGTCCACCTGCACTCCCTGGAGACAGCCATGCTGTCCACCAGCACTCCCTGGAGACAGCCATGCTGTCCACCTGCACTCCCTGGAGACAGCCATGTTGTCCACCTGCACTCCCTGGAGACAGTCATGCTGTCCACACTCCCTGGTGACAGCCATGCTGTCTACCTGCACTCCCTGGAGACAGCCATGCTGTCCACCTGCACTCCCTGGAGACAGCCATGTTGTCCACCTGCACTCCCTGGAGACAGTCATGCTGTCCACACTCCCTGGAGACAGCCATGCTGTCCACCTGCACTCCCTGGAGACAGTCATGCTCTCCACCTGCACTCCCTGGAGACAGCCATGCGGTCCACCTGCACTCCCTGGAGACAGCCCTTTTATCCACCCGCACTCCCTGGAGACAGCCATGCTGTCCACCTGCACTCCCTGGAGACAGCCATGTCCACCTGCACTCCCTGGAGACAGCCATGCTGTCCACCTGCACTCCCTGGAGACAGCCATGCTGTCTACCTGCACTCCCTGGAGACAGCCATGCTGTCCACCTGCACTCCCTGGAGACAGTCATGCTGTCCACCTGCACTCCCTGGAGACAGCCATGCTGTCCACCTGCACTGCCCTGAGACAGCCATGCTGTCCACATGCACTCTGTGCTGGTTCTCGAGTGTCCCTCCCTCTGTGGTGCAGACATTGGGGTGCCTGAAGAGGGACCGCCCCCTCATTAAGGTTTGAATCCGCTCTGCATGAGTGAGGACCGGCCTTCAGGGAAAGGGTGCAGACTGGTTTATTTGGTCATTTCTAGAAGCTTCTCGTGCCTGATGGGACAGCAGGTCCAGTGAAGCGTGAGGACATGAACTCTTGAACTCTGGTGAGGCGTGGGCCAGGTCCTGTCTCAGAGAGTGGTGTCCGGCCTCTCACACCCGGGGGGGGGGGCGGTGGATTCTGGAGTGGCAGCAGGTACATTTGGGTCTTAGAACAGCACCTGCAGCTCAAGAGAAGGAAATACAACCCTGATCTGTACACAACTGCACGAACAGTGCTCAGCAACAGACACTCCAGACAAAGCATCTATGAATAAAACCAAGATTATCCACCGTGCCTGTCAGAACCGGTTAGAAAGCGGAGAATGGTGACGTAAAGCACAGATGCAGTCGCTGAACCAGGCGCCCCTGCGGTCGCCCCTCTCCAAGAAAGCCAGGCTCCCTGGCACGCTAGGAAGGGCTGGCACAGGGGACTGTGGGCCTGGCTGGTAAACATCTGACAGACATGGCGGCTGGCAGTGACCGGTCTGGACATGCTGTGCTATAGGCTAAGCGGTACAAAAGGCGGTGGTGATGGACGGAGCATCTGAACCAATCAAACACTCACACCCAGTCAAAAGATCTGGGTTTAATCCATCACCGTTCTTTAGCCCACTCCGCCACACCAGTTCTGACACGGCTGTATGCAAATCAGGCTGACCCTGTGCCTCATGGGAACAGTCCAGCCCAAACTGCCTATAGCCTATAGGCTAAAGCAGCAGCCAGAGCCTTGCCCCATCCAGTGAGGTGACGGCAGGGATCTGAGCCAGGAATGGTGACACCGAAGTCTGGCAGCCACACAATGGGGCATATTATCAAAGTATCAATAATCAAGCTTTAAAATTATCGCCGCTTTATCGGCAACAAACTGCTGCTAAAGCGGCGATAATGGGCTTGATAATATGCCCTTGAGAATTCCAATAGAAGCCCAGGTTAACACCAGAACCTGGGCTATTATAGGAATTAACAAGGGCATATTATTAAGCCCATTATCACCGCTTTAGCAGCAGTTTCCTGCCGCTAAAGCAGCAATAATTTTAACTTTGTTCCTTGATAATATGCACCCAGGTCAACTCAGAGCCATAGATGCTAGGGGGCAGATGTACAAGCCCCGTGTGCCACATTTATGCCGTTGTTGTGTCAGTTCTGTGACGCAGCAGCATCGTAAACCATGCGCCACGTTGCGCCTTATTTACAACGTGACGCATCTAAGCAGATGCGTCACGTTTGCAAAGCCCTGTGTCACATGAAACCTGCGTTAGGTTTCATGTGGGCGTTCCGCGCAAAGTGGGTGTTCTGTCACAGGAACGTCTCGTAAAAGTGATGCAGTGAAATCTACAAGATTTCATGGAGTCACTTTTACGTCCACGCTGCGTCCAAACCCTGTGCCTGCTTGAAGCAGGCGTAAGGAGTGACGCAGCATGTTAGGCATAGGGCGCCCCTGAGCATTGCTGGAGCCACATCGCGCCTGCGGCACAACTCCAGCAATGCGCCACGCTTACGCCACAGGTTGCGACACGCATCACCCTATCCTTGCGCCGCAACGCATTCGTTATGTTGCAAGGAGGGAATTGCGTGTCGCATCTGTTCTGGCGCATCCCTGCTGATTTGTAGAGATGCGCCAGAACTCATCAATCTGCCCCCTAGTGTGGAGTTTGCTTTTCTGCGACAATGTGGGTGTCTCCATATCAGGGGCAGACCAAACCCAATCGAGACAGAATTCCTCTTATTTGCCTCGAACAATCATTAAGATACAGTTCCGACCCGGCTCAATGGCATGAACCAGGAGGTCTTCAAACCCCAACTTTCAGCGAAGTCACTTGGATTCACCCTGGACACCAACCCCACCCTCAAGGAACACATCGCCAAAAAAGACAGACGGCCTGGTGCCAGCGATCTCTTCTGAAGGCAGTCAAACCACTTCTCCAGGAAGTGGTTTCAGAGCTGCTGTTCAAGCCTCTCTTCCCTCACTCCTGGATGGCGGTAGTGTCCTGCTCATGGCTTCCCAGACTCCACAATTGACCCTGTCGGGCGCCCTTCAAGCTGCAGCACGTCTCATCCAGGGTCTGAGGATACAGGATCACATCATGCCCGCCCTGACGGAAGTACATTGGCTCCCCTTGCCACCCCGCACCATCTTCAGAACCAGCTGCATCATTTACAAACAACAAAATCAAAAAGAAGAAGGACACAAGGAGATACATAAAGGTCCAGTGACTCGTGCTCGGGATTGCCTAGGGCATTGCAGGACCGGCCCGACGAGGAGCAAGAGCCCAATGATAAAGCATGACATCCTTCGGGGTGTGTGAGGGCCATTGGAGGGGCCCGTTGGGCATTACAGCGCCGGCCCGACGAGGAGCAAGAGCCCGATGATAAAGCATGACATCCTTCGGGGTGTGTGAGGGCCCTTGGAGGGGCCCGTTGGGCATTGCAGCGCCGGCCCGACGAGGAGTAAGAGCCCGATGATGAAGCATGACATCGTTCGGGGTGTGTGAGGGCCCTTGGAGGGGCCCGTTGGGCATTGCAGCGCCGGCACGATGAGGAGCAAGAGCCCGATGATGATGCATGACATCCTTCAGGGTGTGTGAGGGCCCTTGGAGGGGCCGTTGGGCATTGCAGCGCCGGCCCGACGAGGATCAAGAGCCCGATGATAAAGCATGACATCCTTCGGGGTGCGTGAGGGCCTTGGAGGGGCCGTTGGGCATTGCAGCGCCGGCCCGACGAGGAGCAAGAGCTCGATGATGAAGCATGACATCCTTCGGGTGTGTGAGGGCCCTTGGAGGGGCCGTTGGGCATTGCAGCGCCGGCCCGACGAGGACCAAGAGCCTGATGATAAAGCATGACATCGTTCGGGGTGTGTGGTGGCCTTTGGAGGGGCCCGTTGGGCATTGCAGCGCCGGCCCGACGAGGAGCAAGAGCCCGATGATAAAGCATGACATCCTTCGGGGTGTGTGAGGGCCCTTGGAGGGGCCCGTTGGGCATTGCAGCGCCGGCCCGACGAGGAGCAAGAGCCCAATGCTGAAGCATGACATCCTTCGGGGTGCGTGAGGGCCGTTGGAGGGGCCCGTTGGGCATTGCAGCGCCGGCCCGACGAGGAGCAAGAGCCCGATGATAAAGCATGACACCCTCGGGTGTGTGTGGGCCCTTGGAGGGGCCCGTTGGGCATTGCAGCGCCGGCCCGACGAGGAGCAAGAGTCCGATGATAAAGCATGACATCCTTCGGGGTGTGTGAGGGCCCTTGGAGGGGCCCGTTGGGCATTGCAGCGCCGGCCCGACGAGGAGCAAGAGCCCAATGATGAAGCATGACATCCTTCGGGGTGCGTGAGGGCCCTTGGAGGGGCCCGTTGGGCATTGCAGCACCGGCCCGACGAGGAGCAAGAGCTCGATGATAAAGCATGACATCCTTCGGGGTGCGTGAGGGCCCTTGGAGGGGCCCGTTGGGCATTGCAGCACCGGCCCGACGAGGAGCAAGAGCTCGATGATAAAGCATGACATCCTTCGGGGTGTGTGAGGGCCCTTGGAGGGGCCCGTTGGGCATTGCAGCGCCGGCCCGACGAGGAGCAAGAGCCCGATGATAAAGCATGACATCCTTAGGGGTGTGTGAGGGCCCTTGGAGGGGCCCGTTGGGCATTGCAGCGCCGACCCGACGAGGAGCAAGAGCCCGATGATAAAGCATGACATCCTCCGGGGTGTGTGAGGGCCCTTGGAGGGGCCCGTTGGGCATTGCAGCGCCGGCCCGACGAGGAGCAAGAGCTCGATGATAAAGCATGACATCCTCCGGGGTGTGTGAGGGCCCTTAGAGGGGCCCGTTGGGCATTGCAGCGCCGGCCCGACGAGGAGCAAGAGCTCGATGATAAAGCATGACATCCTCCGGGGTGTGTGAGGGACCTTGGAGGGGACCGTTGGGCATTGCAGCGCGGGCCCGACGAGGAGCAAGAGCCCAATGATGAAGCATGACATCCTTCGGGGTGTGTGAGGGACCTTGGAGGGGCCCGTTGGGCATTGCAGCGCCGGCCCGACGAGGAGCAAGAGCCCAATGATGAAGCATGACACCCTCTGGTGTGTGTGGGCCCTTGGAGGGGCCCGTTGGGCATTGCAGCGCCGGCCCGACGAGGAGCAAGAGCCCAATGATAAAGCATGACATCCTTCGGGGTGTGTGAGGGCCTTTGGAGGGGCCAGTTGGGCATTGCAGTGCCGGCCCGACGTGGAGCAAGAGCCCGATGATAAAGCATGACATCCTTTGGGGTGTGTGAGGGCCTTTGGAGGGGCCCGTTGGGCATTGCAGCGCCGGCCCGACAAGGAGCAAGAGCCCAATGATGAAGCATGACATCCTTTGGGGTGCGTGAGGGCCCTTGGAGGGGCCCGTTGGGCATTGCAGCGCCGGCCCGACGAGGAGCAAGAGCCCAATGATAAAGCATGACACCCTCGGGTGTGTGAGGGCCCTTAGAGGGGCCCGTTGGGCATTGCAGCGCCGGCCCGACGAGGAGCAAGAGCCCGATGATAAAGCATGACATCCTTCGGGGTGTGTGAGGGCCCTTGGAGGGGCCCGTTGGGCATTGCAGCGCCGACCCGACGAGGAGCAAGAGCCCGATGATAAAGCATGACATCCTTCGGGGTGTGTGAGGGCCCTTGGAGGGGCCCGTTGGGCATTGCAGCACCGGCCCGTCGAGGAGCAAGAGCCCGATGATAAAGCATGACATCCTTCGGGGTGTGTGAGGGCATCAAGAACAGGACACACTGTCCCCCACAACCACAGTCGTAGAACGACAACAGCTTTCTGTCTTTGCTTCACTCTGATAGAAACAATGATTATCGTTGGTTGTACAGCGTCACGACCAGCACCCCCACTTTTCATGTAGTTGCGCTCACCGTCTGTGGTGGATACCGGCACAGCGCAGACACATTCAGACGGAAGCCCAAAAGGTGGAAAAACATCCTGGTATCTCTCAGGAGCACCCCAGCGCTGCTCCAATTTAGGAAAGAGAAGAAGGCGCAGCACTTTAAAGGACCCTACATCACAATGCACCAGCAGGTGGAAGGCCTGTCCTCTCAGTCCCATGGAAGGCCTGTCCTCTCAGGCCCATGGAAGGCCTATCCACTCAGGCCCAAGGGAGGCCTGTCCTCTCAGGCCCATTGGAGGCCTGTCCTCTCAGGCGCATGGAGGGCTGTCCTCTCAGGCCCATGGGAGGCCTTTCTTCTCAGGCTCACGGGAGGCCTGTCCTCTTAGGTCCATGGAGGGCCTGTCCCCTCCAGGAGCATGGAAGGCCTGTCCTCTCAGGCTCATGGAAGGCCTGTCCCCCTGCAGGCCTTCCATGAGCCTACAGCTCCGAGCTGGCCGCCTCAAGGCCCCGCAGCTGGTTTCCCTGCATCAGATCAAGGCCGCCCTTGAACCTCCTCCGGCCCGGACAGGGCTGGAGATGAAGCGCAGAGACGCCCCCCCCCCCCCCCCCTCGTGGGCTGTGGAGGAGTAAAAGCCCCGCTGCAGACTGACTCCCAAAAATACTTCACATTGAGTAATAAAGGCTCAAGACAAGCCCTTGATACAGAGGCCAGGCGAAGCCATAATAAAGGCCCTTGTTGATACTAATAAGACTGGGGGGGGGGGGGGGGGGGCGCCACAAGCTGCCAATTGCAAGGCTCGCCATCGGTTCTGAGACGTTATCTCCAGCGGGACCAGGGAAGGGGCTCGTCCCACAGATGTTGACATTCCAGCCCGTGACTGGGGGGCACTATTCAAGCCTGCGTGTGCAGAAGGGAGAACGGACCCCCGCTGTTAGTCATCCCTTAGGATTGGGGGCCTGGGGCCAATTAACCTCTGAAGCAGCGGCCCGGGGGTGGGGGTGGGGGGCGCCCTCAATGACCAGGAAAGGACAGAGCAGGAAACATGTCTGGCCATACAGAGCCCGGTACCCAATAAAGCACCAGGTCTGGATAGAATTCCCAGGGATGTATTTCAGAGAGAGCCCGACATCTGGGGTGCTGATTTCTCTCCATTATTTGCAGCTTTTCTAAAAGGGGCCTCCTTGCCCCCCACATGGGCTGGAACCAAAATCCTACCCATTCATGAGGAAGGGCCCTCAATGGACCATCAACCTACAGACCCATAGGTCTTATTGACAGCTCTTTGTAGGGCCATACTTGGCAGGTGGATGGTTGGATGGTGGATGGTTAGGAATTACATGGTGGATGGTTAGGAATAACATGCTGTCCTCCTACAGGCGGGCTTTAGAGAGACCACAAGCACGAGCGACCAGGTGTTCCGGCTCCAGAGGCTGCACTGGAGGGTGGTCACCCTTGGGGTGGACGTCTGCATGTCGTGGTTAAAGACCTTCGGTACGCCTTTGATTTGGTCCCCATATGCACCCTGTGGCAGGTACTGAGAGGGATGGGCGGTCCCAGCGATTTATTAAGCATCATTGTGAGGCCGCCCATGACCAATAGTGCGCAGGTGAGGCGCGGCCCACCCGATGAGCTGTCGGAGCCCTTCCCTGTACGTAGAGGGGTAAGACAGGCCGGTGTACTTGCCCCAACTCTCCTTACCCATCACATAAACGGTCTTATAGACTACCTGGGCCAGATCGATAGCGATGCCCCCAAACTGGCAAACATGAGGATTCCTGCCCTCATGTTCGTTGACGACACTCTTCTGCTGTAAGAACCCCCCATGGGTTTGCAAACCGCTCCTGGGTCATTTTGAACCAGTTTGCAGGGATCGGGGCCTGGAGATCAATATATGCAAAATGAAGAACATGATTTTAAACCCAAGGCACTCACCCAAGGCTAACCCAGTTCTAGCAGAGGCCCCCCTTGAAAGGGCGCATTCATTCATGCATCTGCGTAATACAGTCACTGAACGTATGGGGTGGCAGGCTCACATCACCCAACGCAGGCTCAAACTGGAGCACATTGCAGGGGGCATTTCCAAGATGGCATATCGATTGTAGATTCATTCAGCAAGCCCGGACTGCAAGTTTATCAATCGCAGGTTCTGGGGTCAGCTGCGTATGGTGCAGTGCAGTGGTGCGTGGATGCGACTACGCTTGATTTAGTTGAACATCGATTCATCAGGCAACTGGTGGGTGTGCCTATTAGTACCCTGTTATACTCGACCTTAAGATGAGACCCTTCTCTGCTAAAACTGGTACACGCCCAGTCTGGTACTGGAAGAGGCTCTGGACAACTCCAGAGCTCCAACCATCGCGGGAAGGCTGAGTCGCGATCGTCAGCTCTAGTCAAATTTCCTGCTTCCAGCGTGTGGGATCCCTCTCGGAGAAAATTGGGTCTTTAATTATGTGGAGTACTCTGTTGTAACGTGGCACTTGCTTTTAGCAATGCTTCTTGTCTCTTGTGGCATTACATGCCAAGTGTTCTTTTAGTTTGCTGTTGTGTGCATGTGTTCCACCAACAACGGTTTGTACTGTGGCTGACGTTGGAGGGACCACACTTTCTATGCTCCGACCTCTTTGAATAAACAGAGTTATTCAGTAAACCTGAGTGCGAGTCGTCAACACATTTTTGGCGACGCTTGCCAGCCACAGGTGGTGTCTACGTGGGAACTCCGCTTCAGAGCCGCACAACGTGTCCCGTGAGTAGTTTGATCCTGTGGAGTTGCTGAGGTGTGTCATGAGCGTAGTCGTCACACTGCCATGCCAAGGTGAGAACCCCGCTTTTCAGCACGTACGCTGCCCTCGCCTCTAATCGATAAGCTCCCACGGCGCTTTCCTGCTTGTAGTGGTGCGCGTCTCCCTGATGAAGAGGAATCTTTACTGCATGCCAAGGGAATCTCAGTGTGCGTACTACCGCAGCGCAGCCTGCAGCGATTGACATCAGGTGCTCACACTGTCAATACAGCTAACCACAGCTGTCCGGAGCGCGTTACACTTCAGCACTGCACGATTCGGTTAACAGACGTTGAAAGCAGTGTGTGCTCACATTGTTAACTGAGGGATACAAATGAAATTTTCCCTATATGAGAGGCATTAGACATATGTATATTGTGTTAGCATAATGTACCTATATATCTTTGTGCTACACTACAGGCTCCATTTGTTCCCTCTGGGCCTTAGCTGGTAGGGATTTCTTTGGTTTTACTCATTATAACCGAGTAGGCCAAGACCCATACAGACGCCATCTTTACTTTCATTGTCAGACCGAGCAGTGATCACGTGCTAGTCTACCGTAGCTGTCAAGGCCCAGTTCAGTTGAGTTACTGAGAGCACCTGAAAGTGAATGATTCTCCCTCTGTCCTGAGACTCAAGGTTACATCTGGCTTCGGGTGCGATAAGCGCATTCCTGGAGGCACTGTGCCTACCCTCCCAGGCACCAAGACGAAAGGGAGTCACCCCTCCTGACCTTCCCAGTAATAACTAAGCAAAGCTTTGAATCAATCATGTGTGCCATGTATGGTCCTCCCTCGGTGGTATTTTACCATTTACGGTGACTTCATGTGATGACCTGAAGGTATATATGTTTTGACTTAATTGTAAGCCAGCAGTCTTCTCCGCGCACCTCATGGGTGAGAGTTGGAGAGGCTCCTCTATAGAGTATTTTGTCTAATAAACAATTGAACTTTCTTCACTGCCAACTGACTGATTATTTGGTAATGGTATTGGGGCTATTGGTAGATATAGCTCCTTAGGTAATTTTTGCAGTACTTCAGTTGGCGACTCCGCTGGGATTCCGCGATAGGGTCGTCCTCCGTAACTGGGTAGAAAGGACAAAAGGGGAGGTCTGGTCGAGGAAGTGGACTGACCGGAAATTCTGACTTACTACGCTCTCGCGATCAGAGAGCCCCAGCTGGTAGTGACCCTACACTGGAGTCCTACGGGCATAACCCAGGAGCTGACCGTGTTGGTCTTTCAGGAGTTAGCAGTGGAGAATTTGCAATTGTACCTGCGTGCACCAGGTGAGTGAATTATTTTTGGTGTCTTGGAATGTGCTGTTGAGCAGTGCTTTTGGAAACAGTTAACTGTATTGGATTTGGTGGTCGGCGAACCACGGAGAACTTTGGGGGTCTGACGGGGCAGCACTGTGGCTGCACGGGCAGATGCTCCACGGACTTGTTTTGTGAATAATAGAGACGGCGGTCGGACGCCTTGGTGTGGCACAAGTGGTGTGCCCCCGGCCGGATTGCTCTCGGAAAGGCACGTGGTGGAGCCTGTGTAGCCTTCGGGACTTATCTGAAGCAACGCTAAGGCAGTGGGCTCAGTCGAAATAGTCCTGAGGGTGAACCAGGCAGATTTCGGGATGGTCCATAGGTCAGTCTGTGGGTAATACCTGTCCGACGGTCTCTTGGTAGTCTTTGGACTGCTTGGTTTTTGTATCTGTCAGTCTGAAATCTGAATTGATTAGTTCTCCATGAACGAGAGTCGACGGGCTCCGTTCCTTTGTTTGGAAAAAGACATGTCATCTTGAAATCTTTTGATGTATGGTATACTTAGACATACGATTCTGTTCACGTTTGACTCCAAGGAATGAGTGAAAATGTTGAGAATATGTGAACATAACCATGTTTGAAAGATTGTTGTTCTGAACGAAATTTACCTGATATAACGTAATAATGCCGTGTTTTAGTAAAATAGGTTTTTGGATGCTGTTGTCGTCGAAAAAGCACACAGTTGGAGGAAAAACAGCCTGCCCCACCCCAGGGCAGCCCAAGTCATGATATGTATGTTAAACATGGTATTTCGCCCATTTTGTTTAATACGCTATGGCAAAAGTATACTAAAGACAATGTGGAATTGCAATGGCCCCCTAACTGGGTCTTTCGATGAGAAAAAGATACATTTACTGCAGGATCGATTGTTTTCTAAGCGAAGTCGACAGGCAATGTTTCATTCTTTAAACTCTTGAGGAAGAGGTGTGGCGCCGCCACTAGGGTGACTGTCTCTGGAATATGGGGATCACGGTTCGATCCCCGGCTTCAGCAGCAGATTAGCCCAGCACCATATACTCTGGGCAATAGCTTGCTTAATCTTCCAGGTGGCCCCCAGCGCCTAGAGACAGTGGTTGTGCGCTTTACAAATGTGGATTATTATTATATTATTATAAACATGTGGCAGAAGGAAGCGAAGCGGCGACGCATAAGGGAAGAGAAGTTATATAAAATGAACGGGGGCCAGACAATTACGCAGAAAGCCATAGCTTATGATAAGGATCGAACTGAGGAAGGAATTGATTGTGAAGATAGGAAGCTTAGGCTACAAGTGGACAAGAGCTATGCAACTAGGACTGAGCCAGAAGATGAGATAGAGGATTTATTGGATGTGCGTCCGCCACCCCCTTATGCTCCCAACGCATATATCCTGCGGTCCCTTTAAACCCAGCTCCGGTTCCCGCGGCCTCTGCGCCTGTTGTGTCCTCTTCCCCGCCCCTCCGGGAACGTCCTCTAACCTGTGCCCTTCTTCTTTTAGACCGGCTACTTTACGGCCAAACACATTGCCATCTCCCACTGCGGCTACAGTTGTCCTGTTCCCTCCTGCTTCCGCTTGGGTTTTCCAGTCCTCGAGCACGACCCCAACCCTAGCTGACCCTACTCCCTCTCGTGCTCTGGGGGATCTTGGTGCACAGAGATTGTTTACTTGTTCGGCAGTAGGGCCAGAAGAAAAGCTGACGATTGCAAATCAGTCATCCCAATGGAAGTGCAATCCTATTTATACTTTAGCTGATATATGGAGTACACTTCGCGATTCTGAGCCGGTGATGCAGCAGTATGCTCTAGAGCAGTGGTTCCCAAACTTTTGACTCCTGAGGACCCCCACTGAATCACTACTGGAAACCGGGGACCCCCAAGCAATTTGTACAATTTAAATTTCTTTTTAAAAACGCCTTTTGAAGCAGAGGCAATTTCAAGAGGGAGATAGCCTGAATTGGGTCTATTGGCATGGACACGTATGCATACAGCAGTGTATTATTTAGTAGTACCCAAGGGCTTGTGGAAAGTGAGCAATCAGACAGCAGCACGAAAATCCTTCTGCTGATCCTGGCTGCCTCTATTTTTACCTGCCTCCCAAGTAACGGTAACCTATACACATGTGCAATTCAATGTTTTATTGCTTTTATTGTAGTGCCTGTATTATCATTTTTGTGTCTGTGACTGCTGTTGCCTGTCTTCCCGCACTGCCTGTACGTGGTCCATGCCCCTTTTTCTTCCCTCTGTTCCCATCGCTGTCCCCGTGCTCTCTCTGCCCGGTCTTTCCTTCTGTAGCCCTCGCTGCCCCGTGTCTCTGCCCGGTTTTCCCTTCTGTTCCCCTCTCTGCCCCTGTGCCTCTCTGCCCGTTCTGCCTTCTGTTCTTAGCTGACCCTATCTTGTGTATTTTGCCTCTGTGCCATTCGTGTTTTGTGCCCGTCTGCCCTCTGTGCCACATGTTTTTCCCTCTTTTTTGTGCCCCTTTTGCCTTCTGTTCCACTCGTTTTTCCGTTTTTTGTGCCTTTCTGCCCTCTGTTCCACTCGTTTTTTGTGCCTTTCTACCCTCTGTGCCACTCGTTTTTCCCTCGTTCTTTTGTGCCTTTCTGCCCTCTGTTCCACTCATTTTTCCCTCGTTGTTTGTGCCCTTCTGCCCTCTGTTCCACTTGTTTTTTGTGCCCTTCTGCCCTCTGTTCCACTCGTTTTGTGTGCCTTTCTGCCCTCTGTTCCACTCGTTTTTTGTGCCTTTCTGCCCTCTGTTCCACTCATTTTTACCTCGTTTTTTGTGCCCTTCTGCCCTCTGTTCCACTCGTTTTTGTGCCTTTTTGCCCTCTGTTCCACTTCGTTTTCCCCTCGTTTTTTGTGCCCTTCTGCCCTCTGTTCTACTTGTTTTTTGTGCCTTTCTGCCCTCTGTTCCACTAATTTTCCCCTCATTTTTTGTGCCCTTCTGCCCTCTGTTCCACTCGTTTTTTTGTGCCCTTCTGCCTTCTGTGCCACTCGTTTTTTCCTTGTTTTTGTGCCCCTTTTGCCTTCTGTTCCGCTCGTTTCCCCAGCCATTGTGCCCCCTGCGGGCCCGCTCCCCTGACTGCCCACTTCCCATTCACTACGACAGGCACTCGAGTCCTGCGGACCCCCTGATAATATCTCACGGACCCCTGGGGGTCGGCGGACCACAGTTTGGGAAACACTGTTCTAGAGCATATGGCTGTGTGCCTTATTTCCTTATGGGAACAGTGTTTCTCGGGAGGGAGGGCCCCACAGGTGATGTATGACATTCAGGACAGGGCTCATAAGTTTGAATTAGGATTGGAGGACCTATATAGGAACATTGAAGTCCTCTTGAGTTATCGAGGTCGAATGCACTCTAAATGTACGACTTGGGACTCCCAGCACCCTATGCAGGAAGTCCACCCTATCTATCATCCTGAAATACCAGAATTAAGGAATGACCAGAATGTCGTGACCAGACCCGATGTAGAAGCAAGATTTCAAGAGCAATGGGTTTATACCCCTTGGAAGAGGAGTGAGGTCCTCTCCCTGAAATCGCAGCTCCCCGACCCTAGTGAAAATCCTACGGCTTACTATAAAGAGCTTACTGAAGCTGTTTCGTCGGCTGTCATGAGCTTAGATGACATAGAGTTATTCTTTGGTTTATTAGTCCCTGTTGATGTGTGGCGTCAAGTACATGATCAGGATCACCTTGCAGAATTGGGTGGGACTTGGAATCCGATTAAAACTTGGGACAAGGACCGCAAACCTGGTGATAAGCCAAAACCCGAACTATTTGCTTTACCGGGTCGAATCATTACCTATATGCATGCCTTGATTCCACCCCGTAAAGTAGATTGGGACACGTTGACCGCGTGCAAGCAGAAAAAGGATTTCTTCACTAGATTTGAGGGTGTATTTATTGATTTTAGTGGGCAAGACTTGTCAGATGAGGGTTGGATACGGTTATTCGTTAATCGTTTTGTGACTAATCTGTTACCTGAGATCTCCCCGCGGCTACAAGCCGCTGAGAGCACTTGGACTACTTTTACACCTTCAATAATACTGAGTATGGCTCAGTATTACAAACACCGGGAAAATGAGAGTAAAGATAAGACAGAGAAGAAAGCAAAGGATCTGAAGACACAAGTGTTGTTACAGCAAATCATCCGGGGACGAGGCTGAGAAAGAGGCGTTAGAGGGTTCGTTCCGAGGGGGGCAGGAACCGGACGAGGCGGAGGGCCAGCTGTTGTTTTAGGAATAAACTAATGTGCTTACTGTAAACGGGAAGGGCATTGGCGATCTCAGTGTCCACTGTTGTTGGCTCAGAATGGGGCAGTAAGAGGTAGGCATGGGCGAATTTTGCGGATCTCGCGTTCGCAAATTTTGCGGATTTGCGGATTCGCAATCCGCATAATCCGCGAATTCCCGCGAATTTGCGGATTTTTTTTTTTTTGTGTTCGCCCGTGTTTCTGCCGGTTCGCGAGGGTTTTTACAATTTCGCAATTTGCGAACTTACCTGTCGGGTCGCAAGTTTTGCGAACTTGTTGTTTCTACGTGTCCAGCCTGTTTGGGACACTCTTCTTCATCACTGCCACTCTCTGTCACCACTGCCACTCTCTGACTACTCATGCCACCCTCTGGCCCACCCATGCCACCCTCTGTTTCATCACCACACCCTCTGGTTGTCCAGTGTACATTATTTTCGGCAAAGCAAAGCACACCTTCCCTGCCTCAAGTGACCTGAATTAATTTGGGGCTGATTAATGTGTCACAGAATATTTTTTTAGCTGGCACCTGCTTCCTTAGTGCGCCCTGATTAGTGATCTTTTGCACTTGCTAAGTGCTTTCATTGTTGCAAAATTAGTTACAACACCTGCCCTGCCCCAACTGACAATAATGAATTAGGGGCTGATTAATGGATTTTAACTTCCAGCCTGGCTCCTGCTTGTCTCCCTTAGCTGTAATTCAGGACCTTTGTGGCATATGTGTAACTATTCTGAGGTTCAGAGCAGGGTCACATAATAGTTTCAACTGGCAACTGAACTCTGGAGGGGCCCCTCAGGAAACACTACAGGAAATGGCTACTAATGATGAGCCTGAACTTTTGAACCTGGTAAGTAGTTACTTTCAGTTTTGCTAAGATCGTATTTCTGCAATTTTGCACTTATTCGCGGGGCGCGAACTCACGCGAACAGTGCGAGCAGTGCGAGCAAAATCCGCTGCTCGCGGATTTGCGGATTTTGCGGGAGATTCGCGAATCTCGCGGATTGCGGATTTCCCGAAAATCCGCAAAATCCGCGAGCGGAACGGATTTTCCGCCCATGCCTAGTAAGAGGGAAAGGAAGAGGTTGAGGTGGCACGGATCGAAGTGATATGCAGATCGAGGAAGCAGTGCATGTTGAATCTGAAAATAATTATTCCGATAATCTGAGAGGTAGGCAGTACTGTAACGAAGATTATGTGCTTGATGGGACTGACGGTTATGCTTACCCATAGGACAGCCAAGGACAGAGTAGGGGCCAGGTGTCAGTACCCGTTGGTCAGCAAGGTCCTTATGTGCGAGGGCGGTTAATGGGGACATCCGAAAACTTTCTAGTTGATACAGGTGCGATGAATAGTTCTATTTCCAGTTCACTGGTCCAAGGAGCGGCTCTGTCAGGGCAGAATAATGTTTCGGTGGGATTTTCTGGAATTCCGGTGGTGAGCCCCATCTCTAAACCTATTCCGTTTACCATAGGTCCGGTCACAGTGGACTCTCCGTTTTTGTTGACGTTGCATTGCGGAGAGAATCTGTTAAAGCTGGATTTGTTGAAAAAGTTGCATGCCAAGATTCATTGTTCTCCCGATGGTGTTTATGTGACTATACAATCCCCTGGTACACATACATTGCAGTGTTTTGTTAAAAATGAGCCCCTTCCTCGTGAGCTAGCCGCCATTCCAGCGACGCTATGGGCTACTGGAGACGCTGATGTGGGATTATTAAAGATTCCACCCGTTTCTATTACTTTGAAACGCAATGCTCGTCTACCACGTATACCCCAATATAAAATTTCACCACCAGGCGAGAAGGCTTTACTCTCTATCATACAGGATTGGATCGATAAGGGCGTGGTGGAGGAAACTGCAGCCAATGTATGCAACAGTCTGTGGGAGGCGATCCTGACCACATTGATACTTACCGCTTTGTGATTGACCCGAGGGCATTCAATAAAATGGTGGTACCGCAATATCCTGTGATTTCTGACATCACTACTATTCTCACCATGATTCCTCCCACTGCCAGGTATTTTTCTGTTATTGAATTGAAGAATGCTTTCTTTAGCATTGCAATTCACCCTGATAGCCGTCAGATTTTTGGCTTCTCCTTATCTGGTCGCAGCTTCCGGTTTTGCCGCACTCCCAAGGGGTACACTGAGAGTCCTAGTATATATAGTCAAGCTCTAAAAGCATTATTGGATGATTTGACTTTACCCTCCTGCAGTACGTTGATGATTTGCTGGTGGCCTCTGATACTGAGGAACGTTGTAAAGAAGCTACTGTTCGACTATTGTCTCATTTGGCGGCCCATGGAAATAAGGTATCCCTTTCCAAATTCCAATATTGTCGACAAGAGGTGACTTATCTTGGTCATCTACTGTCGAAAGAGGGGAGGAAACTAACTCCAGAGTGTGTGACTACCATTTCTAATATGTCTGTACCTCGTACTCAGCGTGACGTTAGTCCATTTCTGGGCATAACCTCTTACTGTCGCCAATGGATTCCTAATTCTCTCTTCTTTCTAAACCCCTTCTGTATTTAACTACTAAAGATGTGCATGAATCCCTGCCTTGGACTGATGAGTGTCAGAAAGCGCTTTGCTCTGCACCCGTCTTGGGTACCCCTGACTACCGAAAACCTTTTGTGCTCTACGTACATGAGGTGGACGGTTGCTCGCTTTCTGTGTTAACACAAGGATTTGGTGGTAAGCAGAGACCTTGTGCTTATTTTTCGGCAGTGTTGGATAACGTTGCGAGAGCACTTCCTAGCCTTTTAAGGGCAACTGCTGCGGTACCGGTGGCCATTCGGCAGTCAGAAGGACTCATTCTGAATACTGATCTCACAGTGATAGTACTGCATGCTGTGGATACAATATTGTATAAAACAAAGACTCAGCACCTTACGAGTGCGCGTCTTACTGGATACAAATTGATTCTGTTTGCTCCCCATATTACAATCAAACGGTGTGCTACTCTGAATCCTGCCACGTTATTACCCCTTCCTTCGGATGAGATGGACAACGATGTACATGATTGTATATTTCGGACAGAAGAAGAGACGAAGGGACGGGTAGATCTCACAGACATTCCTCTATCTGACCCGCAGGGGGAATTGTATGTGGATGGCTCATGTTTCAAGTTACCAGATGGCACGACAACTGCTGCATATGTGATTATGACTCTTCACACTGTAGTTGAGGCTGCTCAGCACAGGCAGCTGAGGCAGACAGCTGAGTTGGTAGCATTATTGTGGGCCTGTGAGTTGAGTGAAGGATTGAGAGTAAATATTTACACAGACAGCCAATACGCCTTTGGCGTGGCTCATAGTTTTGGCCGATTATGGGCAGAGAGGGGTTTCCTCACTTCACATGGACAGAGAATACAACATGGTCCTTTGTTACTACGATTGCTGACTGCACTAACATTACCGGAACAAGTGGCTATAGTGAAATGTAGTGCACATAAGACAGTGGTGGATGCGGTAGGTGAAGGTAATGCTTTTGCTGATCAGGTAGCTAAGGAAACTGCCAAATCTAAAATGTCCTCAATGTTTGTGACCACTTCTGCTAGGTGGGTGGTGAAAACGGAAATGTTTGATAATACTATGGAAAGTGTCCGAGAGATACAGAAAGAAGCTACTCCAGCGGAACTGGCACACTGGGAAAAGGAAGTCGGGAGGCTGGATGCAAATGATTACTGGATTGATTTAACTGAAAAACAGCAATGGTTGCTGCCCAACGCATTAGTGAATGCTGTAGTGACTATGGTGCATAGTTCAGCACACATTGGAGCGAAAGGTATCTGTCCCCTTTTAGACCCTGGATGGTATAACCCCAACATCCCAAGAACTGCTGCTCACTTGGTTCAGGACTGTATAGTTTGTTTGTGACATAATCCTGGAGGAAGGGAACCTGTTCTGAGTGGAAATTTTGCACCACCAACTTTGCCCTTTGAAGTGCTTCAAATGGACTACATTCAGCTAGAGCGTGTGAGTAATTTAAAGTATGTTTTGGTCGTGGTGTGCGCTTTCAGTAAATGGGTGGAAGCCTACGGAAAACACTGCTCTAGCAACAGCAAAGGCTCTGATAAAGGAATACCTCCCATGCTAATGATTGCCCCAGGTGATCTGGAGTGATAACAGGGGGCATTTTAATGCAGATCTTATCAGGTATGTCTGCAATGGGTTGCAAATTAAGCAGAAATTCCATGCGGCTTGACACCCTCAGTCAGCTGGCTTAGTTGAGAAGTATAATGGAATACTGAAACTCAAATTGGCAAAAATTCAAGAAAGTACTGGGTTGAAGTGGCCAGATGCCTTACCATTAGCATTAATGTCAATACGAGTTACCCCACATTCTCGAACTGGTTTATCTCCCTATGAGGTAATTTTTGGGTGCCCTGTCAATGTATGGGGTGTCCCAAGGCCCAGGGCGTTCCGAGATATTGAATATCCTATGATGACAGATTCTCTGTATGTTTTGACTAAAGATTTTCGTTCCATTCATCAACAGGTCTCCGCCGTGTTGCAGCCACTGCTGGAGGGTCCCGGACATCAATTGGAGCCAGGACATTGGGTTCTTGTTCGTAACTATCAGTGGAAATCCAGTTTGGACCCTCGGTGGTCCGAGCCTCATCAAATTTTACTGGCCACACGGACAGCGGTGAAGGTGAATGGGAAGAGACATTGGATTCACGTATCCCACGTGAAAAGATTGCCCCTTCCGCTTCCTTGTGATCAGAGAAATGAGGATGAAATCCTGACCCAGGAAAGTGAACGGGCCCCTTGTTTTGTTCCTTTTTCTGATGCCCTGGAAATTGGAGAAGGGCAAGAGGAAGGAGCTTCGGGCTCGAAAGGGGTTTTGTCATCTGCAGAAGTGATTGCCCCGGATTCTGTTGCCCCTACTGTTGAGCAAGAGGTTCGTGATAATCCCATTGCAACGGGTCCATCCTCTTGTGTTCTGTTCCCTGATCAGGAAACGCCTGGCCATGTTCGATACAATCTGCGGCCCAGAAAAAGACACTGTACCCCAGGTGAAGATGACAGGAGATAGGGAAAGACTTGAGTAATAGGGTTTGCGAGATACGCTTCTGGGGTACTGAGCGAGACACTGGACTGAACGTGTTGAGAGCCTTGAACATTTGCTTGCTCTGTTCGGAAGACTGAATCTCTTTGTTTAAAGAGGGCCCAGATTGTGTTTCTTCAAGGGTTGTGCAAGGACATAACTCCAACGTGAGAAGCTTTGTATCATTCATGATGAACTATATGAGCCTGCCTGTGAGGCTCTATATGGACACAGGAAAGAAGTACCCTCTGGCAGGTTGGACTCCATCGCGCAAATTTTGCCTGAGTTTATTTTGGGATTTTTAGCTAGCATGTACCCCTTTGCCCTTTTTGTCCCCGAAGAGGAGCGTCCTTTTGCGTCACGTCATTATTCTGTAAATATGCCTGTTTTCTCTAGTTGGACCCAACGTCTTAAAATTGCATTTGTGGTCACTATAGCGACCTTGTTAATAATATTAATGAGTGTGTTTATATATTTAGAATGTCACCACCCCATGCACACTGTTTTAGGTACTACTGCCCCGCCTCCGGAAAATGTATTTTCTACTTTAGCCCCACATAAGGAAAGGCATCGTCAGACTTACACGAAAAATGTATTTGTTGAAATGCTTCATCAGGCGCACAGTGCTACTAATTCTACAAATTGTTGGGTTTGTGGCTTTTTACCCTCTGTCATACATAAGCACGATCTATTTATATCTCTACCCCTCTCTTATTTAGGAAGCTGTGAAGCTTGGTTCAAATTACTCTCCATGATGTATACGCATTATACGGTAGATACCCAAAGATACTCAGAGAAGGATTATGAGATGATTCTGGCATCCATAGAAATATAATAAATAAAAAAGGGGGGGAGGGGGTCCTAGGGGATGTTTACCGACCAAGCATTGCTACTACCCCTATACATATATATCTACCAACAACAAGTAGCAATGGATCAAAGAGAACCAACAAACTAACTATGTATCTGTAAGGACGTGACCCCAACTGAAGATGTAAAACAGCGAAATCAAACCTAGGGTACTTTCTCAGTGAGAAAAATTCCCATCAGATTACCGACCTGTACCACCCTACATCATATGGGATCCTTCACCATGAAGGTAGATTGTTGTACCCTCGGTAGATTTGGCAAACCTCAGCCTAATCTCACATATATGTCCCAGTACTAGTGTGATGTATCTAGGTGTCAAGTGGTAATTTGACTAGCAGTGCTGAAAAAGTGAAAATAATAAGTGACTGATGTGAAACCACATAAAATTGGGTAGTGAAGGGGTGAAATATTTTTTATTGTGTACCTATTCACTCCCAAGTTAATAAAAACAGTGCAAATAGTAGTACGAACAAATGACTACTAAGATAGATATTGGGTCGACAGGTTTCTGCAGTTGAACGGGGCCAAAAGGTCTCCTACTGCTTCTTCAGGACCATGAGTGCTACTGCTAGATGTAAGTGAAACAAGTGAAACAAAAAAATGTATATCACCTGGAGTTCTCCTGATTTCGTGGTCCAATGTGCACCAATATATCAAAAGGAGCAGACAAACAAACAGATACATAGAAAGAAAGACATACACATTATAATTAATAGTGTATCCATGTCACATTGTGCCATCTAGATTCAATAATCATTTGTAGGACAGACATGTCAGTATGTCATGTTTCTCTGAAATGACATATGGTGATAATGTATCGATTTGATTACATTATCACTCACCTATGTGGCAGGAGAATGTAACCCAACCTCACCTGGCTACAGAGCAGGTAAAACGGAGCACCGCTCTGATAGGGGGAAAAAAGAAGGTATTAAAGGAAGGACCTCATAAATCGCAAATGCGTGTTCATACGAACCGCTCAAGGCATGAAGAGTATCGTAATTTTGTCTATATGTGTTTAATGATACATTATTAATGTTTTTCGATGGTATGCCACACCTCTATACTCAGTGTCGCAACGAGTTATTTCAACCAGTGGCTAAAGATAACCATCGGTCGAAAACTACTTATAAGTTCGGATTACAAAAAAGCACTCTGTGCGTCGCTGACGCCGTTATTGTCGGAGAGGGTAGACATAGACATAACCGCAATCAGTACACATTCAGTGCTTTAAAAACCGTATTGACGCGCTGTTATGGCTTGGCAAGGGCAGTAGCTTTGCAGATTATCAGCGTTCTTAAAAGGACAACTGCCCATTGTGAACGCCTCGTTGCCTGGAAGCAACTCATGTACCGAGCGTGTACACACTTTCGCTTAGAACACGACACAAACTATCCGGTCCAAACTCCATGGGAGTCATGTTAGAGATCGTGAACCGGCCTGCGCTTACCTGTCCGTCGGTACCCCGGATGTCCTTCTGGGCTGTCTGTGGGGAGGTACCGGAATGGAGCGGCGGCGGCCATTATATTGTTCAGCTTTCTCAAAAGTTTGACGCACCCTGTGACGTCATAAGCTAGTGCCCTGGGGAGATGGGAATTGTAGTTTGCACCAGCTAAACACGGTGTGATATTTTCATTCCGCTTATTCGTGAAATTCATTGTGCGAATCGAATTTGAAAGTTCTTCATTTTTACCTCCTTTAGTATGTTAGAAAACGAGATAAATAACCACTCCATTGTGTTAAACTTATATGCAGCTAATATATGTAGCTGAGCCGATCACGTGATACGTTAGACCCCTAGAAATGCTAACTATATTCGGAGGCATTTATAATGTTTTGAAAAAATTGGTATCAACCCGTGGGCATTATTTGTTCAAAACTGAATTACAATATGGATACCCGCTGTGCTCAACATGAGCGCAGGAGCCTTCCAGGATTGGAGATCGTAAGTAATAGATTGCCATACAGATCATCACTGTTTCGTGTGTTATAATGACATCCAAGGGATATCTTCGTTCAGTCCAATTGTATCCGACTGCAGTCTGTAGACCCATTTCTGTTCGCGTCTAAATAGGAAGGCACTTACATCTGTTATATGAGATGGAATAAGTGGCTGTTCGAGTACTGTCCAGCGTAAGTCAGTAGGCGTATGTCATACTTCTATGAAGTGATTGGTCAATCTTGTCGCCTGTTTAGAGCATCTAATTGAGCATTTATGCTCAGAAATGCGCAATTTGACTTTGCGGGTAGTCATCCCTACATATTTTTTATTGCAGGGACATGTAATCAAGTACACGAGGTTCGTGCTATTACAATTGGGGAACCTCCGTTGCTGCCACGGTCGATCTGTTCCAATGTCGACGCTTATTGTTTTTGATGTTTGTGGGCAAGTTGCGCAGTTACCGCAGGGATGGTGGCCTGTAACTGCTGGCATGTCCCACAGTGTCCCTACTGCTCAAAGGATGTCGCATTTAGGTCTGGTGTGGACCAATTGGTCACTCAGATTTTGTCCTCTCTTGAATGCGAATAATGGGGGAGGCAGTGTGTCTGTGCCTGTATTTAAGATGCCCCAGTGCTTAATTCTTTTGATTTGGTTGGACTGGGTGCAGAACGTGTTGACACATGTTATTCGTTCATGTTTTGGTTTCGGGGGTAGAATTTCTAACAGACTCTCCCTATTGTTATTTGAGGCCCTTTTCTTTGATTTCCGAATAAGGCGGTTAGGATATTGTTTAGCTGCCAGATCTATTTCCAGGCTGTTAGCATGGACTTCAAATGCGGACTTGGTGGAGCAATTCCGTTGTATTCGTAAGAATTGCCCGTAGGGCAGATTGTCCCGTAGTGCTTTCGGGTGGCAACTTTCTAAACTAAGTAACAAATTTCTCGCCATGGGCTTGCGGTACAGTTCAGATTCTAAGCCTGTGGGAGTACATGTGATCAGTAAGTCCAGGAATGGCAGTTGTTTATTGTTGTATTCTATCGTGAACTTGAGGAATTGATTCCTCTCATTAAGCCACTCATGCAAGTTTTTCAACTCGTCCACAGTGCCTCGCCACACTACTAGAACATCATCGATGTAACGTTTCCACAGGCGCAGACACCCTAGAAAAGGATTGGTGTCTGCGAAGATGTGATCCTGCTCGAACCTGTATACTTATAAATTAGCGAGACTAGGGGCAAAAACGCTGCCCATGCTAGTCCCGCTAATCTGTAGGTAAAGCGAGTCTTCGAACTGAAAAAAGTTTTCAGTCATTGCCAGCGTTGCCAGTGTCATTATTAGTCTGACTGGAGTTATGGAGTTCAGCTCTCTCTCAGCCAAAAGACCCTCAATGACTTCAAGAGTTTCCATCTGAGGTATCGATGTATATAAACTCTCGACATCAAAGGACACCAAGAGGTCTATATCTCTGTCATATTCGATCTCAGGCAAAAGCCTGAGAACATCCTTGGTGTCCTTTAGAAAGGATGGCATCTCCTTCACCATGGGTTTGAGGAAAAAATCGACGAAAGTCGATAGTGGTTCTAACAAAGAACCTATCCCTGAAATTATGGGACGTCCTGGAGGCGGGCGTTGTGTTTTGTGCACTTTTGGGAGTTGAAAAAAATAGGGTGTTCTGGGATTAATCGTACATAAGTACTGCCCTTCTTTCGTTGTAATCCACCCTTCTGTCAGTGCTTCCTCCACTGTATGCCCAATCTCAGTTGTGAGCCTCTCTGTGGGATCCGTTATCAGTTTCCGATATGCCTTAGTGTCATTAAGTTGGCGTAAACATTCATTGCAGTAAGTGTCTATGTCCAGCAGCACTATGGCACCGCCTTTGTCCGCGGGTTTGATTACGACGGATTGATTATTAGCTAGTCCTCTTACTGCCTCTTGCTCTCTTTTGGATAGGTTGATAAAGGGTCTTTGATTGTGTTGAAACAAATTTCTCAAGTCATGGTCTACAGCCTGTCGAATATGACAGAGATATAGACCTCTTGGTGTCCTTTGATGTCGAGAGTTTATATACATCGATACCTCAGATGGAAACTCTTGAAGTCATTGAGGGTCTTTTGGCTGAGAGAGAGCTGAACTCCATAACTCCAGTCAGACTAATAATGACACTGGCAACGCTGGCAATGACTGAAAACTTTTTTCAGTTCGAAGACTCGCTTTACCTACAGATTAGCGGGACTAGCATGGGCAGCGTTTTTGCCCCTAGTCTCGCTAATTTATACGTACACAGGTTCGAGCAGGATCACATCTTCGCAGACACCAATCCTTTTCTAGGGTGTCTGCGCCTGTGGAAACGTTACATCGATGATGTTCTAGTAGTGTGGCGAGGCACTGTGGACGAGTTGAAAAACTTGCATGAGTGGCTTAATGAGAGGAATCAATTCCTCAAGTTCACGATAGAATACAACAATAAACAACTGCCATTCCTGGACTTTGCTTAGTTAAGAAAGTTGCCACCCGAAAGCACTACGGGACAATCTACCCTACGGGCAATTCTTACGAATACAACGGAATTGCTCCACCAAGTCCGCATTTGTAGTCCATGCTAACAGCCTGGAAGGAGATCTGGCAGCTAAACAATATCCTAACTGCCTTATTCGGAAATCAAAGAAAAAGACCTCAAATAACAATAGGGAGAGTCTGTTAGAAATTCTACCCCCGAAGCCAAAACATGAACGAATAACATGTGTCAACACGTTCGGCACCCAGTCCAACCAAATCAAAAAAATTGTAAGAAAGCACTGGGGCATCTTAAATACAGGCACAGACACACTGCCTCCCCCATTATTCGCATTCAAGAGAGGACAAAATCTGAGTGACCATCTGGTCCATGCTAGACCTAAATGCGACATCCCTTGAGCAGTAGATACACTGTGGGACATGCCAGCAGTTACAGGCCATCATCCCTGTGGTAACTGCGCAACTTGCCCACAAACATCAAAAACAATAAGCGTCGACATTGGAACAGATCGACCGTGGCAGCAACGGAGGCTCACCAATTGTAATAGCACGAACCTTGTGTACTTGATTACATGTCCCTGCAATAAAAAATATGTAGGGATGACTACCCGCAAAGTCAAATTGCACATTTCTGAGCATAAATGCTCAATTAGATGCTCTAAACAGGCGACAAGATTGACCAATCACTTCATAGAAGTACGACATACGCCTACTGACTTACGCTAGACAGTACTCGAACAGCCACTTATTCCATCTCATATAACACATGTAAGTGCCTTCCTATTTAGACGCAAACAGAAATGGGTCTACAGACTGCAGTCGGATAAAATTGGACTGAACGAAGATATCCCTTGGATGTCATTATAACACACGAAACAGTGATGATCTGTAAGGCAATCTATAACTTATGATCTCCAATCCTGGAAGGCTCCTGCGCTCATGTTGAGCACAGCGGGTATCCATATTGTAATTCAGTTTTGAACAAATAATGCCCATGGGTTGATACCAATTTTTTCAAAACATTAAAAATGCCTTTGAATATAGTTAGCATTTCTAGGGGTCTAACGTATCACGTGATCGGCTCAGCTACATATATTAGCTGCATATAAGTTTAACACGATGGAGTGGTTATTTATCTCGTTTTCTAACATACTAAAGGAGGTAAAAATTAAGAGCTTTCAAATTCGATTCGCACAATGAATTTCACGAATAAGCGGAATGAATATATCACACCATGTTTAGCTGGTGCAAACTACAATTCCCATCTCCCCAGGGCACTAGCGTATGACGTCACAGGATGCGTCAAACTTTTGAGAAAGCTGAACAATATAATGGCCGCCGCAGCACCGTTACGGTACCTCCCCACAGACAGCCCAGAAGGACGTCCGGGGTACCGACGGACAGGTAAGTGCAGGCCGGTTCACGATCTCTAACATGACTCCTATGGAGTTTGGACCGGAGAGTTTGTGTCATGTTCTAAGCGAAAGTGTGTACACGCTCGGTGCACAAGTTTCTTCCAGGCAACGAGGCGTTCACAATGGGCAGTTGTTCTTTTAAGAACGCTGATAATCTGCAAAGCTACTGCCCTTGCCAAGCCATAACAGCGCGTCAATACGGTTTTTAAAGCACTGAATGTGTACTGATTGCGGTTATGTCTATGTCTACCCTCTCCGACAATAACGGCGTCAGCGACGCACAGAGTGCTTTTTTTGTAATCTGAACTTATAAGTAGTTTTCGACCGATGGTTATCTTTAGCCACTGGTTGAAATAACTCGTTGCGACACTGAGTATAGAGGTGTGGCATACCATCGAAAAACATTAATAATGTATCATTAAACACATATAGACAAAATTACGATACTCTTCATGCCTTGAGCGGTTCGTATGAACACGCATTTGCGATTTATGAGGTCCTTCCTTTAATACCTTCTTTTTTCCCCCTATCAGAGCGGTGCTCCGTTTTACCTGCTCTGTAGCCAGGTGAGGTTGGGTTACATTCTCCTGCCACATAGGTGAGTGACAATGTAATCAAATCGATACATTATCACCATATGTCAATTCAGAAAAACATGACATACTGACATGTCTGTCCTACAAATGATTATTGAATCTTGATGGCACAATGTGACATGGACACACTATTAATTATAATGTGTATGTCTTTCTTTCTATGTATCTGTTTGTTTGTCTGCTCCTTTTGATATATTGGTGCACATTGGACCACGAAATCAGGAGAACTCCAGGTGATATAAAAATGTTTGTTTCACTTGTTTCACTTACATCTAGCAGTACCACTCATGGTCCTGAAGAAGCAGTAGGAGACCTTTTGGTCCCGTTCAACTGCAGAAACATGTCGACCCAATATCTATCTTAGTAGTCATTTGTTGATACTACTATTTGCACTGTTATTATTAACTTGGGAGTGAATAGGTACCCATTAAAAAATATTTCACCCCTTCACTACCAAATTTTATGTGGTTTCACATCAGTCACTTATTATTTTCACTTTTTCAGCACTGCTAGTCAAATTACCACTTGACACCTAGATACATCACACTAGTACTGGGACATATATGTGAGATTAGGCTGAGGTTTGCCAAATCTACCGAGGGTACAACAATCTACCTTCATGGTGAAGGATCCCATATGATGTAGGGTGGTACAAGTCGGTAATCTGATGGGAATTTTTCTCACTGAGAAAGTACCCTAGGTTTGATTTCGCTGTTTTACATCTTCAGTTGGGGTCACGTCCTTACAGATACATAGTTAGTTTGTTGGTTCTCTTTGATCCATTGCTACTTGTTGTTGGTAGATCCATAGAAATACACCAAGGATTTGACCCAAAAGGAAATAATGGGGAGGGATCCTTAGATCCGAATGCATGTATGAATATGTATACTGAACATGAAAATGTTACCTGGTTACGAAATGAAATCCTAGATTTTGCAGAGTTCAATTTCACTCAGTATTTCCCACAATTTAAAGACAGAAATGTTACCAATGATAGAGCTATTCCAGTACCGATACTAAACAGTACCTCAGCATTTTGTGTTCAGTGTGCAGGGTTTATTGCAGTAGGGGTAAGCCGATGCAATTACACTTATCGGTTGCGTACTTTTAGTAGCCCGCCCTTGTTGATTCCACCCAATGTGTATTTTGTTTGTGGGGAGAATGCTTATACTTGGCTTCCCAGAGGATGGGCTGGCCGTTGTTTTTTGTCGTTCCTGTACCCTCAAGTTTATATAGCCCCTTCCATTTATCATAAGGATCATAGTTTAAATAAGCGAAGCCTGCTGTTTTCCCGAAACAAGAGAGCGATTGATACCACTGATATAGACAAAACAGATACTTCAGAACAGCATTTTACTGAAATTGTAAAAGGAATATTTCCTATTTGGAGACCCATCATCATCAGTAAGGAAGTACGCCGTTTGTCCATAGTAGGTGAGAGAGTGATCAACACTACTGCAGGTATATTGACCAATATAACTGTAGAGCTGCAGGCTACGAGACTCGTCTCGCTTCAGAACAGAATGGTTTTAGACGTCATCTTGGCTGATCGAGGAGGAGCATGTCGAGTGATCGGCAGTTCCTGCGGCGTATATATTCCTGGCTCCGCCCCCTCTGTTCATTTGGCCATTCAGAAGCTACATCTGCTGGCGTCTGAAGTGCATGCAGAAACTGGAACATGGTCCCTTTCTGGTTGGTTCTGGGGGCTGTTATCCAACTGGGGATGGAAGATCTTGATGGTACTGGTGGGTATAGCTGGTATCATATTTACCTGCTGTTTTTGTATACAGTGTGGGCCGGCATGTTGCTCTTACTGTGCTACGAAGCTCACTTCCTCAGTGACTGGTCCTTCCCCCGCAGTGGTGAAGTTCCAATTGGTTCAACAGGAAATACAGGATATGATGCAAATAGATGAAGGGATATTTGAAGATTGAATCATTTTTTGTTAGCTACATCATGCTAAAAGGGCCGTTCTTAGGGATAAAAATTTGATTTTCCCTATATGAGAGGCATTAGACATATGTATATTGTGTTAGCATAATGTACCTATATATCTTTGTGCTACACTACAGGCTCCGTTTGTTCCCTCTGGGCCTTAGCTGGTAGGGATTTCTTTGGTTTTACTCATTATAACCGAGTAGGCCAAGAACCATACAGACGCCATCTTTACTTTCATTGTCAGACCGAGCAGTGATCACGTGCTAGTCTACCGTAGCTGTCAAGGCCCAGTTCAGTTGAGTTACTGAGAGCACCTGAAAGTGAATGATTCTCCCTCTGTCCTGAGACTCAAGGTCGCATCTGGCTTCGGGTGCGATAAGCGCATTCCTGGAGGCGCCGTGCCTACCCTCCCAGGTACCAAGACGAAAGGGAGTCACCCCTCCTGACCTCCCCAGTAATAACTAAGCAAAGCTTTGAACCAATCATGTGTGCCATATATGGTCCTCCCTTGGGGCCCAAGAGACAAGTGGTATTTTTCCGTTTATGGTGACTTCATGTGATGACCTGAAGGTATATATGTTTTGTCTTGATTGTAAGCCAGCAGTCTTCTCCGCGCACCTCATGGGTGAGAGTTGGAGAGGCTCCTCTATAGAGTATTTTCTCTAATAAACGATTGAACTTTCTTCCCTGCCAACTGACTGATTATTTGGTAATGGTATTGGGGCTATTGGTAGGTATAGCTCCTTAGGTTATTTTTGCAGTACTTCATTAACAACACCTTTATTTAAAAGTGCATTATTCGCCTCACCTCATTTCTCCACACTGCTTGCTCACTGCTGCCCTGCTCTCTCCTATCTTGCATCACGTGACCATCAGAGGAAAGTTCCTCTTACTGTAAAGTTGATTTTTAGTTGCTGGCCTTGTTTGAATTTAAAACATTTTTGTTTATTCAAAGGCTTTTCATTTTATTGTTTTCAATTCAAAGTATTTATTTAAGGTTTCAAAATATTTTTTATTTAGTACTTTTGCAACATGGCTGTGTCTGCTATTGTTATTCCACCAACTTTCCTTTCTCAACCCGGTCAACCTTCAATGCTTTGGGAAGAATGGATTGATTTATTTGACAATTACATCATAGCTTTGAATAGCCTTGAATTTTCACCTGAAAGGAAGAAAGCTTTGTTGTTAGGCACTATTGGCAAAGAAGTCCATCGTATCTTCAAGTACTCACTTCAAATGCTTGGTAATGATAGTAACCCCATTGAGGATGTTTTTACAGAAGCCAAACTATGTTTAGAGGAGAGATTTGCCAAAGAAGAAAATATAGTCATGTCCTGCTACAAATTTTACACTATGCCTCAAAAACAGGGTGAATCTCTTGATGAATTCATTTCAGGAGTTGTCTATTAAGTGTAAGTTCGGTCAGATGGCGGATGAACTGATAAGGGACCAACTCATAGTTCATTGTCATAGTAAAAAGACTCCAGGACGTCTTTGGACAGCCAAGAACCCTTCCTTGAAGGATGCCATTTCCATTGCGAAAGTCGTTGAGGAGTCTGAACGATGCATGAAAGAGATGAGCAAGGTAGAGAATTCCGATGGAGCTGTGGCAGCCATTGCGAAGAAGGAAGACCCCATCAAAACGTCTAACAATAAGCCTAATTCTAAGCCACAAAAGTCTTTTAAGTCCAAGGGCTGTTCTAGATGTGGCAGCTCATGCCACTCTAGTGATGCAAAATGGTGTTTTGCCTCTAAGCCAGATTGCAGGAAGTGTGGCCGCAAAGGTGACTATGCCCGTATGTGCAGAGACTTCAGCAAATCCAGGGTTGCTGTTACAGAAGACTTCAGTATTGATAAAGAGGGTGACAACCGTTTCTTAATGGTTCTGTCAGACAATAAGAACCTGGAGAGGAAGAGACGCCTCAAAGCATCTTTTGTTATCTTGGCCAAAGAAGTGCAGTTGACGGTGGACTGTGGTTCGTTGTATACCATTGTGCCTAAGTCTATGTGGAAGAAGGAGTGGCCCCAGGTCTCACTTTTGGGAGATAAAAAGTTGTTTAGGTTTCTTTTATGCTCCCATTGTGTTTAAAGCCAGACAGGTTGAAGGGAAGATTTATGTGGCAGAAGATGCCCACCCATTTTAGGTTGGAGTCACCAATTTGATCTGCACATTTTCATTGATCCTCATGCCCCTAGTCATGTTATGTGTGTGCCTGGTGTGTCTGCAACAGACAGTGTCCTCACAGAAATGGATGCTGTTTAAAAAAAACGTGGGTGTTTTGAAGGGTTACACTCATGGAATAGTGTTACAGGAGGGCACTATTCCAGTGAAACACAAGTTAAGAAGGGTTCCTGTTGTGGGTAGGGACGATGTAAAGAAATTGTTAAAGGACATGCTTGATGAAGGGGTCATTGAATCTGTTGAGGCGTCCGAGTGGGTCTCCCCCATCGTCATCACAAAGAAGAGTGATGACAAGCTCAGGTTCTGTGTTGACCTCCGCAGCTTGAATCAACATGTTGTTGTCAACACCACTCCCCTCCCTAACATTAACAAATTGTTACTTTTGTTGAAGGGTGGTAAGTACTTTTCAGAACTTGATTTGAAAAGTGCTTACCACCAAATCAAACTTCATGAAGACTCAAAAAATCTCACCTCCTTCATAACCATGGAGGGTACTTTCCGTTTTACCAGGTTACCTTTCGGCCTGGTATCCGCTACAAGTGTCTTTCAGCGTATCATGTCTGGAATTTTTAAGGGCCTGGATAACATAAAGTTCTTCCAAGATGACATACTGGTTTTTGGTGGGTCTGTGGTTGAACACAACAAAACGTTGAGGGAGGTTCTGTGCAGGCTAATCGAGGCTGGCCTCACACTCAGGAGGGAGAAGTGCAGGTTTTTGGTGGAGGAGATTGAGTACCTGGGACATACCATCTCTGGCCAGGGCGTAGGGCCGAAGTTAGATCTTTTAGAGGCAATTAGATGTACTCCCATTCCTTGTAATAAAGACCAATTGAGGTATTTTATGGGATTGATAGAGTACTATTCAAAATTTGTAAAAGGTTTTACCTCTAAAAATGAAGTGCTCAGGACTCTTTTGAGGAAGGGGTATTCATTGGTTTGGGGTGATGCCCAGCAAAAAGCGTTTAATCTTATAAGGAAGGATATTTGTGATGCAAACCTACTGGCTCCATTTGACACACAATTAAATACCTTTTTGACTGTGGATGCTAGTGCTTGTGGACTAGGTGCTGTACTTTCCCGAGTGCACATGGGTGATGAAAGGACTGTGGCTTTTGCCTCACGCGCTCTGTCTGATTGGGAGAGTAATTATTCAGTCATCGAGCGTGAGGCTCTGGCAGCTACCTGGTTGGTTTAGCACTTCAGGACCTTTTTGTTGTCAAAGCCCCCATGCCACACTTTCACGTACATGAAGGCCGCACCTCTTCCTTTAAAAAAGCAGTGTCTAACAAAAGGTGCGCAGCCTCAATTAAAGTGAAACCGTGTCATGGGGGCTTTTACAAAAAACATCTGTTTGTCAAATAAATCGTTCTTTTTTAAAAGCCCCCATGCCGCCGTTTTACATTAGTAGCGGCTGCACACCTTTCTTTAGACAAAGCTCTTTTAAAGAAAGGGACGCTGCATTCATGCACGTGGAAGTACGGCACGGGGGCTTTGACAACAAAACAAATATTTGAAATGCAATAGGTCTCGCATTTGGCAGAGTTTAAGAACTTGGCATTTACAATGCCAATAGCTCATAATCTCCTAAATACTAGACCAATGGCATTGCCGCCATTGTCCCGGCTGCTCGGAATGTGAAAACGTGCATGGTGCGCTGAATACAAGGAAAGCACGTCGTGCCTGCAGTAGGGCAAAACCCAATAAAGAAAATAGGGCCATATTATCAAGAAAGGGCGATACATTATCGCCGCTTTTATCAGCAGGAAACTGCTGCTAAAGCGGCGATAATGGGCTTGATAATATATCCTTGTGAATTCCCATAGCAGCCCAGGTTCTGGTGTTAACCTTGGCTGCTATGGGAATTCACAAGGGCATATTATTACAGATTTTTATATAATTTGTAAAACCATAAACACAGTTGTAGGAAAAAAACTTTCTGAGTTAGGAATTTTCAAGGTTCAATAAATACATTACTTCTATGCTCAATTACACACCATAGGAAACAAATGGGGGAAAAGCAGAATATTGCATAGAAATTCAGGCAATACTTTCACTAAGGTCACCTTCATGTTGTAGGTCGATGTCGGGCCCATGACCAAAGTTCCAGCAGTAGATGTTCTGGAGCATCGTTGATCGGCAGGGAGCAATGGTGCTGAGGTCTTGGAAGCTGGTATGCAAAGACAAAGAGGGCCACGTGAAAAAGCATTGCACAGAGGGACTTAAAGGTAAGTTCGGTGGGTCTGCTTAGAGGGAAGAGGTTGCAAGGACCTGGGCACCACAGGGTCTGGTTGGTCAGTGCTGGGGCCGGGTGCAGAGCGAACAGGTCAGGTGGGCGTCCTGCATCTTGAGGTCCTCACGGTCAGGAGCAGACATCTTGGAGAGGCGATTTTGGGACAGCTGGGCCACTGAGACGTGCCTCCTAATGTAACAAATTTCCACACCTTTCCTCCTGCCAAAATTGGAGCATGAAAGAGGGCTTGGCCTCCCCCAACCTTCTAGAGGTTCCTGGGTTGGATTTCAAAGGTGGCATCGCCTTTGAAGTTTCCTGCCCAGGAAGGCCACCCTGCCCTGGAGGAGGTTTGAAACACCCCCGTCCAGAGCAGGTATTGTCTCTGGCCTCTGAGAGCGCTGGCTCTCACCCCATGAGGTCAGAAACATGTCTGGTGATGGCAGGCTGGCGGACACAAGCCAAGACCACACCAGTGCTCAGGAGGTTTTCAGGGGTCCCTCTAAAACGGTGGCCTATGTGAATGTGTTAATAAATCCCAGACCGGCATAACTGAGGATTAATTAAGACAAGATGTTTGGTACCAAACACCCTAGAAATTAGGGAAGCCTTCATTGGGCTAGGAAACTCGTGTTGACAAGCGTCCAGCCCATGTACCCCTCAAGGCTTCCCTGTGCACTTACAACTTCTCAGAACAGACTGGACATTGTAGGGGCCTATCTGCTCATTCTGATATGTCCACTCATAGGATAGAGTGCACCCTGCCTTAGGGCTAAAGACCTACAGTAGGGGTAACCTATCTATAGCCATGCAGTGTTTAGGAAGGAACGGCACACAGAGCTTTTGTGCCCTGTCAAATTTTTGGTTTTCTTTGCACCAAGACCCGCAGTCTGCAATGGCAGAGTGCATGGCCTTGGTGAGGGGTCCCTGGGGTGGCACAATCAATGCTGGAGCTCGAGAGGACCTCTTCAGTACCAATGCCCTAGGTACCAGACGGCTAATTTATTAGGGATTTATAGGGGCAACTGAAGTGGTGCCAATCGTGGTACAGTTTTGGGGAAAGAGATCTGGCACTGGGACCTGGTTAACAGGGACCCAGAGCACTTACAGTTCGAAATCACATCAGGCAAAAAGTGGGGGCTAAGATTGTCAAAAAAGGCACTTCCCTACATGAACCATGCCATGTTTTTCTTCTCCCCATCAGTGGTATGTACACCAGTGGATGCAGTTCCTGGGGGTTTAACTGCAGCATGTGTGTGTGTTTTCATCCTTACTTATGGATTTACTACTTAGTCCATATAGTGCCTATATATAGAGCTAGCACAGCAGACAATAGAGTCAAAGCACTCCAAATGGAAAGTTACGCGAGGAAGGAAAAGCATGTGGCAAGTGGCATTTTCGGCGCAGTGAGTCTTCTGACGGAGGAGCACTGTGCAAGGGAGCCTCGGCATTCCAGGTCCAGCCAAAGGCAACGTCTCTCAGAAGCAAAATGAGAAGATAGGGCATTGATACCCGGGAAGGTGGCGCTGTCAAGGTGGCGCTGTCCCCCAAGACTCAGGGGCGTAGCTTCAGTAGGTGTTTGGGGTGTTGCACCCCCTGAAAAATGTATTTTGTAGTAAATAGTTGGGTACAAGGGCTTTTCGTCAGGTATAATGAAGTGTCTGTCACATTTCATGCCCACACTGACATAAAATACACACACACACACATGCGTGCATGTTAGAATAGAAGCATTCATGTTTGCGCATATATGAATGTTAGCATTTGCTGCGCCATTTTATATGCGGCGGCGTTTTGAGTTATAATTGAAACTAATCCTTCGTAATTTCTGAGAAAAGGCTTCGGTTAAGTTTTGTTTACCCAAGGTTGGGGTTTGCTTCACTAAGGAATACACTGTCATTATTAGCATATACCTTTCTCGTTAGATAGATGACTTCTCCCACTTGTCTAGTGGCGGGGACGGGCAGAGCGACCTTGAGTAGTAGACAGTGGGCGTCCGATTCACTGAACTAACTTAAGACAACATCCTAAACTTACTACTTTTGGTATTCACAGAAGTTAGGATTTTGTCTTAAGTTTGTCTTAAGTCTGTTTTAAGTTTGTCATAAGACAAACTTAAGACAAAATCCTAACTTCTGTGAATACCAAAAGTAGTAAGTTTAGGATTTTGTCTTAAGTTAGTTCTGTGAATCGGCCCCTGTTTGCCCAGGCTTAGAATCAAAACTTTTTCTCTGTACTTCATTGTTTAGCTGTATCTGCCTTGAAAATTTCATTGTGGGTGTACCTTCATTGGTTTCGAAGTGTACATAATGTATCTTTATGCTTGTCGATGTCAGTCCTTCTGCAGCGCTTCTAGCGACTGGGCAGACCGAACTCCGCTCGAGTGGAACTGAATAAACAGATATTGGTTTGTATTCTCTACTGTCTGACCGACTCTTCATTTGGTATGGACGGCTGAGAGGGGGTCATTAGTGACCCGGGTGCCCCAAAGTTGGGCCACATCCTTCACGCGTGCGCACGCACACACAAACACACACTCTTTTCTCTGTTTTGAAGGCCTTAAAAAATTTTAATCAGTTTGAAAAGTGTTGTTTTAAGTGGCCCTAACATTCCGCCCTCCTCTCTCTTTCCACGGCCCGTTAAGCCCCCCTCATGTCCTGCTTCCCCCAATCTTACTGACCAAGCTGTGCCCCTGCCAAGTCGGTGCCAAGGGGGTAAGGAGGAGCAGTCGAGGGACACCTGCACAATAGGACAGACTTGGACCGGCCGGCCCACTGTGAATGTCCGACTGCAATCTAGAAATGTGTGGTGTAGAAGATCTACAGAAGGCGGTGGACACTGGGCTAGGGCTGAACCCCATAGACAGGATCCAGGGACTGGGGTTTGAACTGTCCTCCAGGGCTCAGGATCCAGAGACTGGGGTTTGAACTGTCCTCCAGGGCTCAGGATCTAGGGGGCGGGGCTTGAATTGTCCTCCAGGGCTCAGGATCCAGGGGGCGGGCCTCCAGGGCTCAGGATCCAGGGGGCGGGGCTTGAATTGTCCTCCAGGGCTCAGGATCCAGGGGGCGGGGCTTGAGATCCAGGGGGCGAGGCTTGAATTGTCCTCCAGGGCTCAGGATCCAGGGGGTGGGGCTTGAATTGTCCTCCAGGGCTCAGGATCCAGGGGGTGGGACTTGAATTGTCCTCCAGGGCTCAGGATCCAGGGGACGGGGCTTGAATTGTCCTCCAGGGTTCAGGATCCAGGGGGCGGGACTTGAATTGTCCTCCAGGGCTCACGATCCAGGGGGCGGGCCTCCAGGGCTCAGGATCCAGGGGGCGGGGCTTGAATTGTCCTCCAGGGCTCAGGATCCAGGGGGCGGGGCTTGAATTGTCCTCCAGGGCTCAGGATCCAGGGGGCGGGGCTTGAGATCCAGGGGGCGAGGCTTGAATTGTCCTCCAGGGCTCAGGATCCAGGGGGTGGGGCTTGAATTGTCCTCCAGGGCTCAGGATCCAGGGGACGGGGCTTGAATTGTCCTCCAGGGTTCAGGATCCAGGGGGCGGGACTTGAATTGTCCTCCAGGGCTCAGGATCCAGGGGGCGGGGCTTGAATTGTCCTCCGGGGTTCAGGATCCAGGGGGCGAGGCTTGAATTGTCCTCCTGGGCTCAGGATCCAGGGGGTGGGGCTTGAACTGTCCTCCAGGGCTCAGGATCCAGGGGGCGGGACTTGAATTGCCCCCCAGTTTTAAGCATGGTGAGGTCTGAAGTGCACGCACAGTTCAGGAGGGTGAAGGTTCTGCCACGCCCCCTGGTTCAGGATGGTGAGGGTCAGACTGCCCCACCCCCCTGGTTCATCATCTGTGGCCTGTGACCTCAGCTTCATGGCAGTCGGAATTGTGCTCCATCTGCGGATTCGTGAAAGTCTAAACGTGCAACTGTGATTTTATTTTTGCACATATTTGAAATTTAAGTTGCTAGATATTATGCCCATTGTTTATCTCCTTCTTGTGCAGGCAGACCTCATTTTATCTGCACGGGACCTCTCCTCTTCTAGTGTAAAAAGCTCCTCCTGTTCCTATGCAAATAGATCCTCCTGTTCCTGTGCACATAGTTCCTCGCAGCCATGTGCACATAGCTCCTCCTATTCATGTACAGATATCTCCTCATCTTTATGTACACATAGCTCCTCCTCTTCATGTACAGATAGCTCCTCCTCTTCATGTGCACATAGTTCCTCGTCTTTGTGTGCACATAGGTCCTTCTGTTCCAGTGCAGATAGCTCCTCCTCTTCATGTGACATAGTTCCTTCTCTTCATGTGACATAGCTCCTCCTCTTCATGTACACATAGCTCCTCCTCTTCATGTACAGATATCTCCTCCTCTTTATGTACATATAGCTCCTCCTCTTCATGTGCACATAGCTCCTCCTCTTCATGTACAGATATCTCCTCCTCTTTATGTACACATAGCTCCTCCTCTTCATGTGCAGATAGCTCCTCCTCTTCATGTGCAGATAGCTCCTCCTCTTCATGTGCAGATAGCTCCTCCTCTTCATGTGCACATAGCTCCTCCTCTTCATGTGCAGATAGCTCCTCCTCTTCATGTGCACATAGCTCCTCCTCTTCATGTGCAGATAGCTCCTCCTCTTCATGTGCACATAGCTCCTCCTCTTCATGTGCACATAGCTCCTCCTCTTCATGTACACATAGCTCCTCCTCTTCATGAGCGCATAGTTCCTCGTCTTTGTGTGCATATAGGTCCTTCTGTTCCAGTGCAGATAGCTCCTCCTCTTCATTTGCACATAGCTCCTCCTCTTCATGTGCAGATAGCTCCTCCTCTTCATGTGCACATAGCTCCTCCTCTTCATGTGCAGATAGCTCCTCCTCTTCATGTGCACATAGCTCCTCCTCTTCATGTGCAGATAGCTCCTCCTCTTCATGTGCCACATAGCTCCTCCTCTTCATGTGCACATAGCTCCTCCTCTTCATGTACACATAGCTCCTCCTCTTCATGAGTGCATAGTTCCTCATCTTTGTGTGCATATAGGTCGTTCTGTTCCAGTGCAGATAGCTCCTCCTCTTCATGTGATATAGTTCATTCAATTCATGTACACATAGCTCCTCCTCTTCATGTACAGATATCTCCTCCTCTTTATGTACACATAGTTCCTCGTCTTCATGTGCACATAGCTCCTCCTCTTCATGTGCACATAGCTCCTCCTCTTCATGTACACATAGCTCCTCCTCTTCATGTACAGATATCTCCTCCTCTTTATGTACACATAGCTCCTCCTCTTCATGTACACATAGCTCCTCCTCTTCATGTACAGATATCTCCTCCTCTTTATGTATACATAGCTCCTCCTCTTTATGTACACATAGCTCCTCCTCTTCATGTGCACATAGCTCCTCCTCTTCATGTGCACATAGCTCCTCCTCTTCATGTGCACATAGTTCCTTGTCTTTGTGTGCACATAGGTCCTTCTGTTCCAGTGCACATAGCTCCTCCTCTTCATGTGCACATAGCTCCTCCTCTTTATGTACATATAGCTCCTCCTCTTCATGTGCACATAGCTCCTCCGCTTCATGTACACATAGCTCCTCCTCTTCATGTACAGATATCTCCTCCTCTTTATGTACACATAGCTCCTCCTTATCTAGTGCAGATAGCTCCTCTTCTTCATGTGCAGATAGCCCCTCCTCTTCATGTACACATAGCTCCTCCTCTTCATGTGCGCATAGTTCCTCGTCTTTGTGTGCACATAGGTCCTTCTGTTCCAGTGCAGATAGCTCCTCCTCTTCATGTGACATAGCTCCTTGTCTTCATGTGACATAGCTCCTCCTCTTCATGTACACATAGCTCCTCCTCTTCATGTGCGCATAGTTCCTCGCCTTTGTGTGCACATAGGTTCTTCTGTTCTGGTGCAGATAGCTCCTCCTCTTCATGTGCACATAGCTCCTCCTCTTCATGTGCAGATAGCTCCTCCTCTTCATGTGCACATAGCTCCTCCTCTTCATGTGCACATAGCTCCTCCTCTTCATGTACACATAGCTCCTCCTCTTCATGAGCGCATAGTTCCTCGTCTTTGTGTGCATATAGGTCCTTCTGTTCCAGTGCAGATAGCTCCTCCTCTTCATTTGCACATAGCTCCTCCTCTTCATGTGCAGATAGCTCCTCCTCTTCATGTGCACATAGCTCCTCCTCTACATGTGCAGATAGCTCCTCCTCTTCATGTGCACATAGCTCCTCCTCTTCATGTGCAGATAGCTCCTCCTCTTCATGTGCCACATAGCTCCTCCTCTTCATGTGCACATAGCTCCTCCTCTTCATGTACACATAGCTCCTCCTCTTCATGAGTGCATAGTTCCTCATCTTTGTGTGCATATAGGTCCTTCTGTTCCAGTGCAGATAGCTCCTCCTCTTCATGTGATATAGTTCATTCAATTCATGTACACATAGCTCCTCCTCTTCATGTACAGATATCTCCTCCTCTTTATGTACACATAGTTCCTCGTCTTCATGTGCACATAGCTCCTCCTCTTCATGTGCACATAGCTCCTCCTCTTCATGTACACATAGCTCCTCCTCTTCATGTACAGATATCGCCTCCTCTTTATGTACACATAGCTCCTCCTCTTCATGTACACATAGCTCCTCCTCTTCATGTACAGATATCTCCTCCTCTTTATGTATACATAGCTCCTCCTCTTTATGTACACATAGCTCCTCCTCTTCATGTGCACATAGCTCCTCCTCTTCATGTGCACATAGCTCCTCCTCTTCATGTGCACATAGTTCCTTGTCTTTGTGTGCACATAGGTCCTTCTGTTCCAGTGCACATAGCTCCTCCTCTTCATGTGCACATAGCTCCTCCTCTTTATGTACATATAGCTCCTCCTCTTCATGTGCACATAGCTCCTCCGCTTCATGTACACATAGCTCCTCCTCTTCATGTACAGATATCTCCTCCTCTTTATGTACACATAGCTCCTCCTTATCTAGTGCAGATAGCTCCTCCTCTTCATGTGCAGATAGCCCCTCCTCTTCATGTACATATAGCTCCTCCTCTTCATGTGCGCATAGTTCCTCGTCTTTGTGTGCACATAGGTCCTTCTGTTCCAGTGCAGATAGCTCCTCCTCTTCATGTGACATAGCTCCTTGTCTTCATGTGACATAGCTCCTCCTCTTCATGTACACATAGCTCCTCCTCTTCATGTGCGCATAGTTCCTCGCCTTTGTGTGCACATAGGTTCTTCTGTTCTGGTGCAGATAGCTCCTCCTCTTCATGTGCACATAGCTCCTCCTCTTCATGTGCAGATAGCTCCTCCTCTTCATGTGCACATAGCTCCTCCTCTTCATGTGCACATAGCTCCTCCTCTTCATGTACACATAGCTCCTCCTCTTCATGAGCGCATAGTTCCTCGTCTTTGTGTGCATATAGGTCCTTCTGTTCCAGTGCAGATAGCTCCTCCTCTTCATTTGCACATAGCTCCTCCTCTTCATGTGCAGATAGCTCCTCCTCTTCATGTGCACATAGCTCCTCCTCTTCATGTGCAGATAGCTCCTCCTCTTCATGTGCACATAGCTCCTCCTCTTCATGTGCAGATAGCTCCTCCTCTTCATGTGCCACATAGCTCCTCCTCTTCATGTGCACATAGCTCCTCCTCTTCATGTACACATAGCTCCTCCTCTTCATGAGTGCATAGTTCCTCATCTTTGTGTGCATATAGGTCCTTCTGTTCCAGTGCAGATAGCTCCTCCTATTCATGTGATATAGTTCATTCAATTCATGTACACATAGCACCTCCTCTTCATGTACAGATATCTCCTCCTCTTTATGTACACATAGTTCCTCGTCTTCATGTGCACATAGCTCCTCCTCTTCATGTGCACATAGCTCCTCCTCTTCATGTACACATAGCTCCTCCTCTTCATGTACAGATATCTCCTCCTCTTTATGTACACATAGCTCCTCCTCTTCATGTACATATAGCTCCTCCTCTTCATGTACAGATATCTCCTCCTCTTTATGTATACATAGCTCCTCCTCTTTATGTACACATAGCTCCTCCTCTTCATGTGCACATAGCTCCTCCTCTTCATGTGCACATAGCTCCTCCTCTTCATGTGCACATAGTTCCTTGTCTTTGTGTGCACATAGGTCCTTCTGTTCCAGTGCACATAGCTCCTCCTCTTCATGTGCACATAGCTCCTCCTCTTTATGTACATATAGCTCCTCCTCTTCATGTGCACATAGCTCCTCCGCTTCATGTACACATAGCTCCTCCTCTTCATGTACAGATATCTCCTCCTCTTTATGTACACATAGCTCCTCCTTATCTAGTGCAGATAGCTCCTCCTCTTCATGTGCAGATAGCCCCTCCTCTTCATGTACACATAGCTCCTCCTCTTCATGTGTGCATAGTTCCTCGTCTTTGTGTGCACATAGGTCCTTCTGTTCCAGTGCAGATAGCTCCTCCTCTTCATGTGACATAGCTCCTTGTCTTCATGTGACATAGCTCCTCCTCTTCATGTACACATAGCTCCTCCTCTTCATGTGCGCATAGTTCCTCGCCTTTGTGTGCACATAGGTTCTTCTGTTCTGGTGCAGATAGCTCCTCCTCTTCATGTACACATAGCTCCTCCTCTTCATGTACAGATATCTCCTCCTCTTTATGTACACATAGCTCCTCCTTATCTATTGCAGGTAGCCCCTCCTCTTCATGTGCGCATAGTCCCTAATTTTCATGGCCCCTTTGCAAAACTCGATAAAGTCCTTGACAGGGTGAAAAGCGTTGGCTGGGCTGGCTCCATGTGTACAGTATTGATGAAAATGAATAAAGATGTTCTTTGTGAAACATCTAATGATGGCTTCCTCCTCATATATGGATCAGAAGAAGAAAACTACAGGCCCAATTCACAAAGGTAAACTGGGACGAAAGTCTAACTTTACGAATTTCGGTATTTATAAATGGCATTTAAGAGCATTAAAGTTGGACTTTAGTCTCAATTAAACTTAAGTTTTGGGATTAAGTTCAATTGAGACCAAAACTGAGACGAAAGTCTAACTTTATGACTTTTGGTATTCACAAAAGGCATTTCGAAGTAGTAAAGTTAGACTTTTGTCTCAGTTTTGGTCTCAATTGAACTTAAAACCAAAACTTAACTTTAACTGAGACAAAGGTCTATCGTTACCACTCGTAAATGCCTCTTGTGAATACTGAAAGTTGTAAAGTTAAACTTCCAACTCTGTTTACCTTTGTGGATCAGACCCAGTGTTTTGAATTTTTACAGAAAGACTATCACCAGATATCAGATGTTCCCTCTATTAAAGGTTTTGTGCGAGTTGTTTGTGTTGTGGTTTGAGCACTGGCTACCTCACCCCGGCAGGGGGGTCATTAGAGGTGTTTTGCTGCTACCTGGGGTGTCATTACTGTGCTGCCGGTGAGAACGAGGTGTCCTTAAGCTGCTGAAACCTTGTTTTCCAAAGCTGTCGCCTGCGATCGACACAAAGGCTGAAACGTCTCGTCTCTTCGGATTGTGTCCCTCCCTTCAACCTATTTAATTACTCCTTTCATCGAGGTAGGATAAAAGGAGGTATTATTGAGCCGGCCGGGCTCCCACGGGTCCTTTCAGAGTTGGACAAAGGTACCCTGAGAGGTCTCTGTGGCTCTCCTGGAAGAGGCGGGAAATGGGTCAGGGCGAATTAATGAAAGCCATTCTCGGAAGCTGCGTCACGTGGCTTGACCAACAAACCCCTGTGTGCGTCGGCCCTGCGCAAGAGTGGAGGAGACGTGATCTTGGGCCTGTGTGTCCATGTATTGTATTGTATTTTAATTGCATTTATATAGCGCTTACTACCCCTGATGAGGCGTCAAAGCGCTTTTCCGGCGAGTAGCACGCTACTCCGGGACCCTTAGAGGATTAGTGTTGAATTAGTATAGTGAAACATGCAGGTACATTTTAAGTGGTGGATAGGTTAGTCAGTTATTTGGATTTGGAATGATAGCAGAAGGATAGAGGAGGAAAAAAGGTTTGTAAGTGGATATTAGTCAGTTATTTGGAGTGAGAAGGAAATCAGAGAGATAAAAGGGGAAGAAAGGTTTGCATTCATATAGCACTTCTTACCCCTAATAGGGTGTTGATGCGCTTTTCTGGCTAGTAGCCGCCACTCCTGGACCCATAAAGGATTGGTGGTGAATTAGTATAGTTGAATATGGAATTTGAGAAGTGAACATGTCAGTCTGTTAATTTTGATTGAAAAGGATAGTGGAGGGATGAAAGAGTGAAGGATTTCTTTTTGTTTTGGTTTTAGGTTTTAGCAGTAGGAGGAGGCTTTTGGATGAATAACAAGGAGTTTTGGAGGGAAGGAGTCAGAGGGAAGAGTTTAGAAAGGTTTGTTTTGGGGGATCGGTATAGTAGAAAGAGGTGTCAGATGATACAAGGAGGGGTAGAGTAGGGGAGAGTCAGGAAAGGTTTTTTTTGGGGATCATAGTAGTGGTAAATAAGCCCCATAGTGACTACCGTGAGCATGGCACGTATCACCGCGACTCCCCGCCCCCCGCCGCCCATGCGCCGTCAGGTCAAAGGCTCCAATGGCAGGGCCAGCTGAGGGCCTCCCGTGACACCTGTATGCCGCTCTGCCGTCAGATTCCTCCTGACAGAGGTGTGTGCTGGATACCTGCGGTCGCCTCATTCCTCCACAATCAATCTGAATTGTTCAGTTGCAGTTTTAGTTCACTTATTGATCAGGGGTTCTTTGTCACAGGTGAAGCTGGTTCAGCGCTGTGACACCCCGCTTCTCTCTCACCTTTAGATAGGGGGGCTACTGTAAGGCCAGATGCCCCCAGCATCCTTTGCACCCCCCAAAGTTACTGCATACAGGCCACCATTTTAGAACACACACTGGGAGATTTAAAAATCAAAATGGAGGAATGTATTTCCCCCACTGACGTCTATTCAAGCAGAGGCACTTTCAAGCAGGAGACGGCCACAAGAAAAAACATTTTTGGCCTCAAAAATGAGGAGTCCGCTCTACTAAATCAGGTCTATTGACATGCATCCTTAATGGCCCCCAACAGACCCCCCGCCCAGCCCCCACTCCACAACCCGAACCCCCACATGTCACTTAAAGTTCTGTTCTTTTTTTACCTTGTGTGCTCCTTCTGTCCATCTCCCCTGACACCACACAGTGCTGTGAAGCCTTTGGGTCTAAAAAGCACTTCACAAGCCCTCAGTGTGACGTTTCACTCACAACAAAGCCTTCCTTGTTCACATCTGATTAGGGCATCACGGCTCAGAATATAACACATTGTGATCAGACTTTTTACTGATTGTTGGCGGTAAGTAACGCTGTGTGGCACTTACAACGTTTACTGTGTATCACCAAGGTTGTTGTGTGGTAGCGGCATTCTGTGACAAGATTCTTTGTGTATGTTTAAGAAGACAGGCTGCGGTTGAGGTACAGCAATGACGCAACAATGTGTTACTATAGTAACACAGCACCTACCTGTACGACCCATAGTATGACCCCTTCAAGTGACAACTGCGAGACAATTAACAAATTCTTCACTGATAAAATCTCTAAAATCTACTCCTCTTTTAAAACCCAAGCCATTTCCGATGAACTAGTTTGGGAAACTCTAGCCCAGACCCTGAAGCACGCGCCTATGTAGGCACCTTGCCCCTCTCACTGAAGAGCAGGTCGCAAAAGCCAAGACCAAGGTAAAATCAGGATCCCCGTTGGATCCATGCCACCACTTCATATTTTCTCAGCTTGCATCCGTCTTACGTCCATTCGTTCACAGATTTTCAATCAATCCCTCGATACTGCAGCCTTTCCGGATTTATGGAATGAAAATATTAAATTTCCACTATTAAGAAAAGCTGGTATGGACATCCATAACCCTGTAAATTATGGACTGATTTCCCAACGGCCACGCCTGTCCAAACTACTGGAGAAACTGGTCAATAAAGTTGGTTAATTTCCTAGAACCCAATGATCTTTTGGGTCCATCTCAGACTTGTTTCTGAGCTTCTAACAGCACCGAAGCCGCTGTACTTGCAGCGTCAGATAACATCCGACCCTTGGTGGACCAGGGCAAAGCTGCCGACCTGATCCTCTTGGAGTTGTCGGCAGCTTTCGACGGTGTATCCCACGATCTTCTGCTGAGCATCCTGCATGAAAAAGGATTACACTCGAAAGCCCTTCAAGGGTTTAACTCCTTCCTATGCAACAGAACACAAAATATTCGAATAGGCCCTTTCTCTTCCAGCTCAAAAAACATCAACTGTGGCGTCCTGCAGGGAGCCTCTTTAAGTCCAACCCTTTTTAACATCTATGTCTCTTCATTTGCTAAGATAAGCAGGAAAAGTGTTGCAAAAATCCTGGGTGTACTTATTGACAATGCGTTAACCATGCAAGATCAAGTGTGGGCGCTGTGCGGAAAAGGTTTCTCTACGCTGAAACTATTAAGAAGACTCTTCTCATCCCTTTAAACTGCAGAAAGACAGTTACTCGGGCATAACTCTCCATAAACTAGACTATGGGAATGCTCTCTATGTGGGCACGCCTGAGTATCTCTTCTGCCGCTTCCAAGCTGGTCTGTAACAAAAGCAAATACAGCTCAGCCTCAGAGTGTCTGAGGGATCGCCACTGGCTGCCCATGCGTCAAAGGGCCAAGTTTAAGCTACTGTGTTCTGCACACAGAGCGATACCCAAATGCAGTCACACGAATTTTGCAGGAAAAAATCAAAGTCTACGTTCATACACGAAAACTGAGCTCCTGCCACCATGCCCTGGCCAAAACCAAGTGTATCAGGAAAGCCAGTGCAGGGGGCCGTTCCTTTTCCAATCTGGCAGCTGTCCATTGGAATGAACTTTCCTTAGACCTTCGCCTTACGAGCGAATACACAACATTCAGGAAGAAACTGAAAACATGGCTGTTTCCCGGAATATAGATACTAGCACCTGCAGCCCCTTAGCACAGCTCCCTCGGATCCTGTGGAGAAGTGTGGCTCAATGATTAGAGCGGCAGACCGTGATGCAGAGGTCTAGCCCGGGACCAGGGTTCAATTCCCCGCCTCGGCGGGTCTTGGGCTCAAAATTCCACGGACCTGATAATTCTCGCCTCGGTGCCTATTCCAATCATGGAGTGCAACTCTGGGCAATAGCTTGCTTAATCTCCACAATGGCCCCCACAACGCTAAGGATGCCTGGCCTCCACCTTGGGGGTGCCCAGGAGTGGATGCCTCACAGGGAAAGCCAGGATGGGTTCCACAGCGGTATTCGTACAAGCGCCTGGAGACCCTTTCGAGTGAGTAGTGCACTATACAAGTATCAATTTACATCCTAGATGATCGGACCTCCACTATTTTTTCCTCAGGAAAACGCTTCTTAGCGCCGAGATATCCCTTAGGATGAATGTTGCGCTTAATAAATACAAATACGAATACAAAACATTGTAATCACCGTACACTGCAATGTCCGGACAGCAATATAACACACCACACTCACATAATTCAACAAGCAATAAGAGATCACAGTATAGAACGAAACAAGAAACACATCAGAATACAACACCACAGTATAATGGCAACAATAGAACAAAACACATCAATGCAACACAAGATACACAGCACACTAACATTGCAAAGCAACTGCGAACAACACATCATACCAGCACCATAATGTTACAACACAATGCAGCAACAGCATACCCACACCTCACGATAATCTCTAAACCCAAACAACACAAGATAACACAACAAAACAACAATTCAACAATGTATCTGTTTTGTGTTGCTTTGTTGTAGTTTGTGTTGCTCTATGTTATGTGAAGTGTTGTTATGCTTAACGCCTGGATACCCTCACGGGTGATTAACGACGCTCTACAAATCCCGATTGAGATGATGATATGATATTGTGTTATTGTATCATTGTTGTAGCATGTTTTTGTCTTCTTATTTTGTTGGCATAAGCATGTTCCTTAGTCGTTATTTTGTTCTTTTGTGTCCTCTTATGTTTTTATGGTGTTGTTGTATTAATTAGTTATTGTGTTGTTATTACCTTCTGTTGTGTTACGGTGTTCCTTCAAAACCTTAAGCAAATCCTGACACACTATCAGCTGAAAACAACGCAGTCCATGAAAGGTTAACTTAAAGCAACTACTTACCACACTTACCACACCAGGAGACCCTCGCGGCGATAATGCGCTTTACAAATACACATAACATAACACGACACAGCGGAGGTAGCATCCAACTGTTGCAGCCCTTCCTCTATCCAGGACACCAATAGGCGCAACGCCCTGGCGCCAAGGCCATGCATCGTGTGAAGAGTTGTTACTCCAGGCCCTAGATTGGGAGGCCTTGTACTTTGGTCTCCCCTTTACACTTCTTGATCTCAAGTCTGGCCATGTCACGCCGCCTTGTGTTTCAGGGACCCCCTCAAACGGTAGGGACATGCATAGGGCGTTTTAACCTGTGTAATGTCTTGTGCAAAGTGCTGTTCTGTCTCAATACCATCTTTTTTATCTCTCTCTGACCGGGCAGTGTGTTTGCTGTCTGTTGTGAGACATATTGTCAGCTTACAGTGGATTTAGAGCCAAGAGTTGCCTTCATCGCTCTCACATGCTTGCTTTTCATTTGTTTGCTTGTGCTGGCTTTAATTTCTCTTCGTGTATTTATACCCCCTTGGAGCATGCACACATCACTTGCACCCTTCCACTCCTCACTTTTCAGGTGCTACTTTTTTCTTTTTGTATAAGCATGCCAGAAGAGTGCATGTGTTTTCCTGCTGTCTCCCCTGTGTACTTCACCCTTTCCACCAAGCTCATGTTGCTCTTTTTCTTCCAGTGTGCTTCTCCCCCTCCCTGTGATGTGCTTGTCCCCCCTCATTCTCTCCTGTGTGCTTCTCTCCACAGCTCCACTTTTTGCTTCCTCTTGTCTGTTTCCTTCCCGTACTCTATATTTCTCTCTCTTTGCTTCCGTCCCCACTTTGCTCTCCTCCAATGGCTTGCACTACTTCTTTCTTTTTGTTTACAGATCCCACTCAGATAAGTAAATAAAAAGCATTAGTGATGCTGTACAATGTAGCTAAAATCATTGGCAAAGCCAATAGGAGCCAAAGAGCGAGTCGTATTGGCTTTGCAAATGCTTGTTACAATCAGCAGTCCTGCCCTCAGAGCCAGCTTCAGGGCGGTGCAACCGGCGCAGCTGCACCTGGCGCTGAGCTCAGGGGACAGAGGAGGGGAGTGTGGTATCTATGGTTTAGAGTTTTGGGTTGTCTGTATTTCCTTATGTTACTCTATTGTTATTAGAATGCTATTATGGTTCTAGGGTCTGTGTTCTTCTCCTGGCTATCCTCGTCTCCGCCTCCCGATCAGCCTCTGTCGTCACTTTGTTCCGTCGAAACAATGACGGAGTGACGCATTCCACGCTGGTTCGTGCTACGTGCCTCCATTTTGGTACAGCTCACGGAAGTCCTTCAAGCCGACTTGAATTCGTAGTCAGTTTCCTGCGATCGATTCTTAAAGACTGTGTTTTTTTTTTTTCAACTTATTACGATTGACAACAGCTTATTTATTTTTCACAGCGTTTTCATTCTACCTTGTGCTTTTCTACTGCGCTGTTATGGTTTTCTTCTGCAAGCAGTCTGCACTTCCTTCAGGTTTGGCCTTTGATATTTTTTTTTAAGGTACTATCGATTCTACATTGACTACTGCACATCCTTTTACCGTGAATGTACTCGATGATGTGCACATCTTGCAAAGTACTTTAAAAAAAATACAGGAAAATTGTTTAGAAGAGACAATTTTATTTTTGTGTTTTATACTTGCTACCTTTGATTGTTTCATTTTCAATTTATTTCATCTAGTAGTAATATGTCACAAAATATTGTTACTGCTCCTTACTTTCTTCCTGATCCAGGTGTACCTAAAACTAAATGGAAACAGTGGTTCAAAGGTTTTGGTAGTTATATTATTGCTTTAGATGGTCAAAAATTTGATCCAGACAGAAAATTGGCTTTACTTTATAACAGTCTTGGAGCTGAGGGTCAACGCATTTTTGACCATTTACCTATTTCTCCTCAATCTCATGAAACTGATTGGGATTGTTTCCAAGAAGCTGTTTCCAGACTGGCCAAGTATTTTATTGATGAAACCAGTGTAGTCGTTGAACGTCACAAATTTTATACCAGACACCAATTTGAATTTGAGTCAATTGACACGTTTCTAACAGAACTTAGAGTTTTAATTACAACTTGCGAATTTGATGGTAACATTGATTCTTATCTTAGAGATCAAATAATTGTTAATTGTTATAATAAAAAGGTTCAAGAGAGATTGCTGTGGTGCAGGGACCCATCTCTCAAAGAAACTCTTGAGCTTGCGAGAGGTATTGAGAGATCTGTCTCTTCTCAAAGAGTATTGAACAAAAACAAAGGTGAAGCAGTTGCTGAGGCTGTCAATGCATTAAGCATTAAACCAAAAACTTTCCAATTTAAAAACAAAGATTCTAAAGAGCCTAGGAAAAATTTTGCGTGTTTCAGGTGTGGTTCTTCTTCACATTTGGCCTATTCGAAAAGTTGTCCAGCTCTTACCAAAACCTGCCTTAATTGTAAAAGAACCGGACATTTCACTAGGGTTTGTAACAGAAATCCTGTAAAAGTTAACACGATTGAAAATATTGATCTTTCTGATCCTGAGAATGTGTGTACAGTGGTCTCTTCTAAAAAGATTGTTTTATACATTGATGCTGAGTTGGATGATGGGGGTCCTATCTGTGATGTCACCATTGGTGATACAGTAATTCAGGTGACTGTGGATTCTGGATCTCCAATTACCTTTGTCACTGACAATTTATTTAACATGCATTGGAAATCCTCCCAATTGTATCCTCCTGATTTTCACACTATTTCGTTTGGGGGTCATTCCATTGATATGTTAGGGTTTTTCAATGACACCATTACATTTGAGGACAGGTGCATTGCTACTAAGATATATGTAGCTAATAATGGGTACAACATCTTGGGGTGGAAGGATCAAGGCAAGTTTGGTATGGTTTTAAGACCAGGGACTTCTTGCCCAATTTCTTTGGTTGATGTTTGTTCTTCCTCTAATTTGGCTTTACACCAACTTCTTGTCAAACATGGTGCTGTCTTCAAGGACAAGCTGGGTCTTGTTCATGACTTTGAGCATCGCATTGTTCTCAAAAAGGATGCCATACCTCTTATCCATAAAGTAAGAAATGTTCCTCTTTCTGTTAGGTCTCAACTCAAGCTACATTTAGAACAGTTATGTCATGACAGAGTTATTGAACCTATAAATTCTTCAGAATGGGTTGCCCCCATAGTTATCGCGAAGAAAAAGGGAAGCAAAGACATAAGATTATGCATTGATTTGAGATCTTTGAATAAAAACATTTTAATTTACTGTTTTCCCCTTCCCAAGATCCAAGACATGTTAGCTCAGCTTGGTGATGCCAAAGTTTTTTCGTGTTTGGACTTAAGATCTGCGTATCACCAGGTGGAACTCTGTGAGGACTCTCGTGATTTGACATCCTTTAATACTCCCTTTGGTCCCTGTAGATTCTTACGCATGCCTTTTGGGCTTGCGTCTGCTGCCTCAGTCTTCCAGAAGCTCATGTACAAATTGTTTGGAAATTGTAGCAACGTTTAGCTTACCAGGATGACATTTTGATTTATTCCAAATGTGATGATGATCATCTGAAGAAACTATCCGAAGTGTTGGACATTCTTGAAACCAATGGCTTTACTGTAAAAAAAGAGAAATGCAAGTTTATGGTTGACAGCATTGATTATCTAGGTCATCACATTTCTAGTAAAGGCATTTCTCCCAAACAGGATCTCATTAAGGCCATTGTGGATAGTCCTTGTCCTGAGAACAAGGATCAACTCAGGTCTTTCCTGGGTGTTTGTGAATATTATTCAAGATTTGTGGATTGTTTTGCTTTGCAAACTGAACCTTTAAGGAAATTGCTTAGGAAAGGTGAGAAGTTTTCTTGGGATGATTCAGTAAATGAGGCTTTTGTGCATTTAAAGAAACTTATTGTTCAAGCTCCTTCTCTTCATTCCTTTAGAGATGACATTCAATCGGTGGTCACTGTGGATGCAAGTGGCATTGGTTTAGGTGCTGTTCTTTCCCAATTAGTCGATGGCGTTGAACAGACCGTTGGTTTTGCTTCTAGATCCCTTTCACCTGCGGAACGGAGATACAGCACTATTGAGAGGGAAGCCTTGGCTTGTCTTTGGGCCACTAAGCATTTCAAAACTTATCTTTGGGGTAGGAGATTTGTTTTGGTGACTGATCACAAGCCCTTAGTGTTCCTTTTGTCAAAGAAAGATCACAATAATCTCAGTCCTAGATTAGTCAGGTTACTTTCCAGGATGTATGAGTTTAATTTCTCCATTACACATATCCCTGGAGGTAAAAATACCCGTGCTGATTTCCTTTCTAGATGTCCTCTGAGTAATTCGGAAAGTTCTTCTTCTCTTTGTGAGGATTCTGAGTGCGTTGTTGGCATTGTGGATGGATTGATGTTCTCGGAGAGTATCATCAGCAAGGATGAGTGGTTGGATTGTGTCAAACTGGACAAGGTTCAAGACTTAGTCAAGGGACATATCATTAAGGGTTGGCCCGATGATAGGAATCTTGATTCTGGTTTACGTTTGTTTTCTAAAGTCAAAGATGAGCTCACTGTAGAGGATGATTTTTTTGATGAGAGGCTCCTTATTAATTCCTCCTAACAAGCTTAAAACAAAATTGTTGAATTTAGCTCATCTTGGTCATTTGGGGATCACTGGCACTAAGAAAAGGTTAAGGCTTTATTACTGGTGGCCAAATTTGGATGTTGATGTAGAAAATTTTGTTGGGAGATGTTCTAGTTGTTTTGAAGCAGACAAATCTCTTAAGCTGCGGAATTCTCCTCTTCTTCCTGTTCCTTATCCTCAGGGTCCCTGGGAGAAACTGGGCATTGATTTCATTGGTCCTATGTACAACTTATAACCCCATTTAAGATTTGCCTGAGTCCTTGTGGACTATTTTTCAAAGTGGGTTGAGTGTAGGTTCATGTCTGATCCATCCACTATTGGTGTTATTGATTTTTTGGATGATCTTTTTCATAGAGAAGGTATTCCTAAATATCTGGTATCTGATAATGGTGTCCAATTCAAGTCCCATGTCACCCAATTTTTTAATCTAATCTTGATATCAAACATTTGACTGTTGCCTTGTACAGTCCACAAGGCAATGGCATGGTCGAAAGAGTTAACAAAATGCTAAAGAAACCCACTCTTAACACCTTGGAATTAAAAAGTTATCGCCCTATAGCAGCCCTCCCTTTTCCATCCAAAATACTTGAAAAGGTTATAAATAAACAGCTGGCCAGTTACATTGATCACAACAATCTGCTGGATAACACCCAGTTCGGGTTTAGGAGAGGCCATGGAACGGAGACGGCGCTTATAAAGGCTTCCGAAGAGATCAGACAGATCATGGACCAGGGTGGCACGGCAATCCTGATCTTGCTGGATCTCTCGGCGGCTTTTGACACGGTCGATCACAACATCTTGATCGACCGTGTCACAGCTATGGGCATACAGGGCAAGGCTGTGGAGCTCCTGGTCTCTTTTCTATCCAACAGAGAACAGTCAGTAAAGATGGGGAATTTTTATTCAACCACATTTGTGCTGCCTTGTGGAGTCCCCCAGGGATCCTCGCTAAGTCCGACACTTTTTAACATCTATGTGTCGGACTTGGCGAGGGTCATTAAAAACCATGGAATGGGAGTGACTTCATACGCCGACGACACTCAGTTGGTGTTAGCAGTGCATAAAAACGGGAGTGAGGTAGCGGCCAACTTTCAGATAGGCATGAGAGCTATTAGTCACTGGATGGACAATAACTGTCTGAAATTGAACACCGATAAGACTGAGGTAATGGTGTTTGGGGACCTAAAACCAGCTTGGTCCCCGGTCTGGTGGCCACCAGAAATGGGTAATCCACCTACTCCAGTTTCGAAGGTGAGAAACTTAGGAGTGCTGTTTGACAGCAAACTGAGTTTCACCAATCATGCTAATGCAGTGGTCTCCTCCTCCTTTTACACGCTACGAAAAGTGAAAAAGTTATTACCTTTCCTTCCCCTGTCTGCCGGGAAAACACTTATGTCCTCCTTGGTGTTATCCAAGGTGGACTACTGCAATGGGCTTCTGTTGAATGCCCAGGAGCAGGTCTTTAAGAAATTGCAGATGGTGCAGAATGCTGCTGCATGAATCCTGACCAAAACTCCTAAGTTTGCGCCCATTTCCCACATTGTCTACCAACTTCATTGGCTTCCGGTGAGAAAAAGAACTAAGTTTAAGGCATTGTGTATTATCTACAAGGCGTTGAACAGCCAAGGACCTGACTTCTTTAGGGAATCACTGTTGGTTTATGTCCCTAAGAGAGCTTTAAGATCTGCCTCATCTGCTTCCCTTTGTATTCAACGAGTTAGAACAGTTACATGGGGAGACAGACGCTTCTTGGTAGCTGCCTCGAGGCTCTGGAATACCTTGCCCCATCAAATAAAATGCAGCCTGTCACTGATGATCTTTAGAAAGCAAGTGAAGACCTAGCTATTCAGTCAATAAATGCAAAGAAGTTTTCTCTTTATCTGCCTCTCTATCAGCCTAGCGCCGAGACACCATTAGTGGTATTTGTTTGCGCTCTATAAGTTTAAAAAATAAATAAATAAATAAAAGACACTATCCAGTTAGCCTGTATGCAGAATTTGGATGTTTCAAAAAGTGTCCAAGAAAGGTTGTGGAATTATCATAATACACCTCATTCCACAACTGGTGTTACTCCTTTTGTCTTGTTAAAGAAACGTTTTGGTTCTTCCAAGCTTAGTCCTTTATGGGTCCTTGACAAGACAAAAGTTGATGAGAAATTACCCTCTGTTGATCAAGTTCGTGACAGAGTAGTTTCTGTGCAAAACAAAATGAAAGTTGCTTATGATGACAAGTTCAAAACTAAAGATGTTCTTTTTAATGTGGGTGATTTTGTCAAGGTCAAAAGACCTTTAAAAAACAATAGTCAGAAGTCTAAATTTTATCCTGCTTCAAAAATTGTCACGGTTTCTAAGAATGCTGTTTTACTTGCTAATGGCAAATGGTGGAGCAAGAGAAATGTTGTTGTTAATCCTCCTGTTTTCAGAGACTGCAAAAGCCTGAAGGACAGCAATTTTTCGGACAGTCTAATTCCGGATTTGCAACTTTCTTCATCTTCTCATCAAGGGGATTCTTTCTCTCTGTCTGGAGCTGGTGATTCGCAACTTCCTGGTCCCTCTTCTGCTTTGACGGAGCATTTTTCGCTTCCTGATGTCATTGAAGATGTCAATGTTTGCAATTCCTTACCTGATTGTTCTATTTCAGCTCCAAATGATGTTCCGAGTGTCCCTAGGCGGAGTAGTCGCAACACCTGTGCTCCTGCTTATCTTAAGGATTTTTATCTTTAATGTTTGTTTTTTTGTTTTGGGGAAGGGAGATGTGTGGTATCTATGGTTTAGAGTTTTGGGTTGTCTTTATTTCCTTATGTTATTCTATTGTTATTGGAATGCTATTATGGTTCTAGGGTCTGTGTTCTAACTGGATTCAGTTATTGCCTGACCTCTGTTCCTGGCTGTCGTGCTTTGTATTTGCTGTGAAGGATCTTCAATAAAGAACCTTTCTACTCTTCAAGTCTTATCTCCATTTCTCTACGAAGACTTGATGTAACAGGGAGTGCAGAGTTCAGAAAGAACTTATGGGTTTAAAAGCAGATAAAAATGTGATGTCTCTGGTGATTAGTGTTCCTGTTGAAAAGAGGTCGAGTTGTGTCTGGGGTCATCCTCACTGTCTTTCCTATGGACTGATTTTATGCACATATGATTCATTGTCTCTCTATAATGTGTGTGTGTGATGCAAAGTGCTCTGACACCCTACACTGGTATGAGTAGCGCTATATAACAAATGACATGCATGTGAGGGCGGGCTATGGAGAGATGAGGGGCGCTGATGGAGGGTGCTAGTGACAGAACCCATGGAGAAGGCGGTCATTATGGGGAGCACCAAAAAAGAGTGTCACCCGCAGCGCTAAAGCCGTTCTTAAAAATGGGGTTTAATCGAATTAAGGGCAGCAGGAGGGGTCAGATATCAAATGCAGTGGGAGCCCCCACTTGTCCATCACTCGACAATGCTTGTTTATAAGTGTACACCGAGTCATCAGTGCTTGCAGACCACATGAACCCCTTCTATTGACCTTTCTAGCATTCCCCCATTCCAAGTTGATGCCATCAATAATAACTTTGAATTACAATAGCATGGATTGCATATATTTACGTTGACAATAGATTGTTTAGACAGGACTTCCAAAAAGAAAAAGAGAAAATGATTATTTTCATGACACTGAAACTCTAATACATGGAAATAAGACAACTCCCCTCTGTGCTCACACCTCTGCTTGTCAAGTGTCCCACAGATGTCAATCGAAGGTCACTTAAAAAATGTCAACTACAAAAGCGTCAACATAGAATGCCGCTTATATCACTAATTCCAGTCCACCAACCTGATCCATTTGAACGGACACATTGGTGGTCCCGCTTGGGTCGGGAGTGTATTTTCTTCAAGTGCTGAATAAGTGTGGTGCGACACCCGTAATCAGTGGTTAATTTGTAAAACAGTACGTGCCGGGCCCTTCGTCAGGAGGCTACTGCAGCCTGCACCACCCATAGCCCCCGCCAGCGCTACCACTGACAGAACCAATGCGAGCACCAACCATCGCACCCTACAAGTGTGACAATTCAGACTATTCAAGGCCCCCAGATCGATAAGAATGGCTTGGGTGGAAGGTATTAGGGATTGGTAATGGATATTAAATGAATAAACAGATGTTGTTGTGCTTATCTTTAAAGTAGACAGACACTGCCACCATGTGGCAGACTGTCATAAGCACCCGTGCTTAGAATTAAGTGCTGGCGCAGAGCACCAGACACCACCAGCTCAAATTAAGCACTGCCCATATTGTACATATTACCAAACTTTCATAAAAACCCAATCGATCTGCTGGAAGACCGATCATCTCCAGTATGAACTCTGCCTTAGAACCACTGGCGAAACATGTCGATGCATTCCTAAAAACCCACATATGAGACATACTAAGTTATCTTAAGGACACTATCGATATGATTAATAAACTGGAGGATGTTAAACTCAAAGAAACTGAAGATATTATGGTCATATAGTTTATATACCAACATCCCGCAAGAACTGCAAATCAAAGCTATGGAATATGTCCCTGAAACCAGACGAAGGCCACAGGATATCCTCACTGATTATATCCTGGAAATCTCAACACTCTGCCTTAAGAGGAACCTTTTTATTTTTCAATAACCAATTCTACTTACAATTTCAAGGGAGAGCCCTGTCTGCCCATTCAGCCAGCAAAGGCAGTTCTGTTAACGGCCCTACAAGAAGCAGTATGACTCGGTGTACCTCATAAATAAGTGTTGTCGGTTGATGGTGAAGCGGGGGCTCCTACGGTATCTGACCAGCGCTCAACCATGCCCAGCCTGCCCATCTTGTACCCCTCGCCGTCCTCCCCTGGAGCGAACCATCCGTGTAGAATCTATTATCGACTGAACCTGCCCACCTCAGTCCAGGCCCGGTCAGCCATGGACACTGGTGAATGTTGACGACAAATGCGGCGATAGAAGGAAGAACGCACCCGGGAAGCGGAGTGAGGGACGCCTTGGAGGGATGAAGAGAAGAAAGCTGGACAACTGGAATAACAACATTTTGGGCAGTTCAGGGGCACTCAAAACAGGGAGAGTTACAAATAAGGAGACCGAGAAGTAGATAAAGGAGAGAGGGCCAAAAGGAACAGAAAAAGCACAGAAGAAACTGGACAAAGTGAAGGGAAGATACAGGGGAAGAAGGAGGCAAAAAAGACAGATGGAAGGAACTAAAAGAGTGAAGACAAAAGAGGCAGAGAGCAGGGGAGTATGTGAGAGGGACGAGAGAGAGGGAATGTGTAAGAGGGTGGAAAGAGGGTAGAGCAGGAAGGGGCGTAGCGGGCCAGACTTTGGTTGAACCAGTAGGTGTGTGCGTCACAGCCGGGGAGAGCCTTGTGAGATGACTCAATGCACTGAAGTGGCCCCTGAGGGCCCTTGAGCTTGGGGACGCTGGTGATCCAGTTCACTGGTCTCAGGGCCTCTTGAGGTCACACAATGGATGGAGGCAGCTCAAGTGGTTCTCTCCATGTGGGAACCCGCACAAGGCCAGGAGAGCAGCGGAACAAAAGGACATGGGGGGAGGGGCTTCTGCGCGTGAACTGTGGGAACCAAACAGCAAAATGTGCCCTCAAGAAAGAGACGCGTGGCAAGAGAGCCCTGGCTGGTGTGATGCCCTCCCAAGTAAGTAACTAAGTAAGTAAATGAAGATTTTATAAAGCGTACCAATGCTGAGGCGTCTCGGTGCTAGCGTCTTATGAGAGAGCTAAAAAGATCTACTTACTACGGGAGGTGAAGAGCCTGAATTTATACCCAACTGCAGGATGCGTTTACGAGGCTTTGGGCTCTGTAATGTCAGGCTTCTGCCATCCTGCCACCAGGTGGAACTCGTGTGGGCCCTGGGATGTCCAGCTTTCACCCTGGTGCACCGCAGGGCACTGTCGGGCACACTGCGCTCCTGTCCTGGTTTCCACGCCACCCTTTTGATGTGTTACTGTCCATGTAGTCGTTTCTGTCCTCAAACCTTGCTGAGATCAGGGCCTGGAGGTGGAGCGCTGCTAGTTGTCATGGTTCCTGGCCCCTGTGAATTCAGTTGTTGGATGGTGGAATCTGCTTTTATGGTTACCCCCACTTTCTTCCTGGTATTTTGCTGGTTTTTGACTAGTCTGACTGGGATCCTGCTAATCAGGACCCCAGTCTATCTGCTTTCTATCTAAATTGGTTGTGCATGTACTTTAGGTACACTCCAGATTGGATACTGGGGTACCCTTATCAGTCCCTAGTATATGGTATACCATGTACCCAGGGCATAGGTACCCCAGGGGCCTCCCGTGGGCTGCAGCATGTATTATGCCACCCATGTGAAGCCATTCAAAGAGACAAAACAGGTCTGCTACCACAACCTGTGTAAGCTGGTGCTTGCACCACCTACTGAGATATAGGTTCACTATATCTATCTTAATCACTACACTTAAAAACCTATCAGTCACCCCTGTGGCAGGCCTTATCAATCTTGAAGGCAGGGTGCTGGGTTTTGTGTGAGAGGGTGCCCCTGCATGAGCAGAGCCCCTCAGCAGCCTTTGGAGACCATTCTCGGGGGTTGTCTGTGATGCAGCCAGACATATATGTTTAAGTGCATATAACATTACGAAAATGCTTACTTTAAAACAGCTGCTTGGAAACATGTTGTGTTTGGTGTTAAATACCTTGGAACCATACCTCCACACCTGTTCTGGTGTGGGAGGTATGGTTCCACCCTTCCATGAAGACATGCGTGGGTCACCGGTCTACCCGGTACCAGCTTTCCTAACCTGGACAGCACAAAATGGATGCTGCCAGCCACAGACACGCGTCTGCCGTCCTGCTGCTGAGCCAAGCTCGAGCAGAGGAAGGCTTGACAATAGGCATCCTGTCACAGGGAGGTGTGACCCCCCCAGACAGGCTTTAGTGTATTGGGGCTGGGTGGGTGCACTCTTAGACTGCTAGAAAGTCTGCACTGGGAGCACATTTGGTGTTCCTGTGCATAGTCCAGCCAGAACCAGTTCTGGAAGCCATTGGCTCCTGCTCTGGTGCAAAACTGGGCAATGGGACATGGGTGTAACCACCCCCCTCTCCTGCCCCTCCCATAAGAGGGTCCCCTGAATCTCTCCTACCCCTTCATTGGGTATAAAAGGACTTACCTTGCTTAGGCTCTTTGCGATTGGGCCTGTAAGTCCTGACAGGACAAGCCACAGACAAAGATTGAGCACATGAGTCCTACAAGGACAAGCCACTGACAGCGATTGGACCTGTGAGTCCTGACAGGACACGTCACAGACAGCGATTGGGTCTGTGAGTCCTGACAGGACAAGCCACGGGCAGCGATTGGGCCTGTGAGTCCTGACAGGACACGTTATGTTATGTACCATCTCTTCTATAGCGCACGGCAACCCCAAAGGGTGTCCCGGCGCTTTGGCAAAGAGGCCTGGAACCGAAACAAACACCACACGGCAGCTCGCAGTGGTCCGCGAAATCAAGCAGTAAAGAGCCAGGTCTTCAGCTCCTTTCTGAAGGAAAGGAGACTGTTGGCTTTCTGAAGGGTAACAGGGAGCTCATTCCAGTGAGGAGCCGCCAGATATTAGAAGGACCGTCCTCCCATCCGGGCACGTCTGATAGACGGAACAGTGACCATGGCCAGTGCGGCCGACCGCAGCTTTCTCCTTGGCGCGTAGAAAGCCACGTGCTTCCTAATGTAGTTTGGGCCGACAGAATGAAGGGCCTTGAACGCCAGAGTAAGAATCTTAAATACGGTTCTTTTCGAGATGGGCAGAGCCAGTGCAACTTTTTGAGTAGATCAGAGGCTCTTGCTCTATGTGGAAGGCCAAAGATGGCTCTTGCCGCCGAGTTCTGCACTATTTGCAGCCTGGCGAGCAAGTATTTAGGCAATCCGAGATAGAGGGCATTAGCGTAATTGAGTCGCCATCCGATTAACGCCTGAACAATGATTTTTTTGTATTGTAAGGATAACAGCGGGAGAAATTTTCTAAGCATCTTCAAGATGCCGTAGCATTTCCCCGACAGCCCAATAATCTGGGATCTGAAAGAGAGGTCATCATCGCATGGAGTGGTGTGGCTCACTGGTTAGAGGCGGCAGACCCGGAAGCAGAGAACGGCCTGGGACCAGGGTTCAATTCCCGACGCGGCAGGGTTGTGGACCAGGGTCAACGGACTCGATAATTCTCGCCTCGGTGCCTACTCTAACCAGGGATCACACTCGGCAACTCTGGGCATTAAGCTTGCCTCATCTCTACAACGGCCCCCCACAGACGCCGGGGATGCCTGGTTTCACCTTGGAGATACCCAGAAGGGACCATCTCACAGGGAAAGCCAGGACGGGTTCCCCAGCGGTCTTCAGCACCAGGACACCCTGAGATGGGGTAACAGTGCGCTTTACAGGTATCATCATTACATTACATTACATTACATACCACACCAAGGTTCTTGGCTTGCGTCGACACCTTCTCCGAAGGGAACATGTCCTGGGGCCACCACGATTTCCAGCACGGGTCAGGTGCACACCCAAAGAAAAGCAGCTCAGACTTGTCTGAGTTGCATTTTAGGCTGTGTCGTTGAAACCAAGCGAAGACCGCACTCAGGCAGTCTTTGATTCTGGCGCCATCAAAAGCCTCTCCCTTCCTGCAAGTGAACAGGAGCTGGGTGTCATCAGCGTAGGATATGATCTGGGCACCAAAAGCCTCCGCTACCGCCGCCAGAGGGGCCATGTAGATATTAAAAAGGGTGGGGCTCAGAATAGACCCTTGAAGAACCCCCACGTCTAGCGGCGGCATTTCAGCGGAGAACGGAGGTGCCCAGATCACCTGTCGACGACCCAATAGAAAGGATTTTAACCAATCCAACACCGTCCCACGAAACCCGATCTCCCAGAGTCTTAAAAGGAGACCGTCATGTGGGACGGTGTCGAAGGCCGCCGACAGATACAGCATGACTAAAATAGCCTTTCCCCCTAGATCGAGAGTTTCCCTGATAGCTTCAGTGACCTCAAGAAGGGCTGTCTCCGTGCTATAATTAGCAAGGAAACCAGACTGTGAATCATGGAGGATGTTGTTGCTCTCGATGAAGCGTCACAGAGAGGGATGGGGACTGTGAGTCCTGACAGGACAAGCCACAGACAGCGATTGGGCCTGTGAGTACTGACAGGACACGTCACAGACAGCGATTGGGCCTGTGAGTCCTGACAGGACACGTCACAGACAGCGATTGGGTCTGTGAGTCCTGACAGGACACGCCACAGACAGCGATTGGGCCTGTGAGTCCTGACAGGACGTCACAGAAAGCGATTGGGCCTGTGAGTCCTGACAGGACAAGCCACAGGCAGCGATTGGGCCTGTGAGTCCTGACAGGACAAGCCACACACAGCGATTGGGCCTCTGAGCCCTACAAGGACAAGCCACAGACAGCGATTGGGCCTGTGAGTCCTGACAGGACAAGCCACAGACAGCGATTGGGCCTGTGAGTCCTGACAGGACAAGCCACAGACAGCGATTGGGCCTGCGAGTCCTGACAGGACAAGCCACAGAGAGTGATGGGGCCTGTGAGTCCTGACAGGACAAGCCACAGGCAGCGATTGGGCCTGTGAGTCCTGCAAGGACAAGCCAGAGGCAGCGATTGGGCCTGTGAGTCCTGCAAGGACAAGCCACGGGCAGCGGTTGGGTCTGTGAGTCCTGCAAGGACACGTCGCAGACAGCGGTTGGGCCTGTGAGTCCTGACAGGACAAGCCACAGACAGCGATTGGGCCTGTGAGTCCTGACAGGACAAGCCACAGACAGCGATTGGGTCTGTGAGTCCTGACAGGACAAGCCACAGACAGCGATTGGGCCTGTGAGTCCTGACAGGACACGTCACAGACAGCGATTGGGCCTGTGAGTCCTGACAGGACACATCACAGACAGCGATTGGGCCTGTGAGTCCTGACAGGACACGTCACAGACAGCGATTGGGTCTGTGAGTCCTGACAGGACACGTCACAGACAGCGATTGGGCCTGTGAGTCCTGACAGGACACGTCACAGACAGCGATTGGGCCTGTGAGTCCTGACAGGACACATCACAGACAGCGATTGGGCCTGTGAGTCCTGACAGGACACGTCACAGACAGCGATTGGGCCTGTGAGTCCTGACAGGACACATCACAGACAGCGATTGGGCCTGTGAGTCCTGACAGGACACGTCACAGACAGCGATTGGGTCTGTGAGTCATGACAGGACACGTCACAGACAGCGATTGGGCCTGTGAGTCCTGACAGGACACATCACAGACAGCGATTGGACCTGTGAGTCCTGACAGGACACATCACAGACAGCGATTGGACCTGTGAGTCCTGACAGGACACGTCACAGACAGCGATTGGGCCTGTGAGTCCTGACAGGACACATCACAGACAGCGATTGGGCCTGTGAGTCCTGACAGGACACGTCACAGACAGCGATTGGGTCTGTGAGTCCTGACAGGACACGTCACAGGCAGCAATTGGGCCTGTGAGTCCTGACAGGACAAGCCACAGACAGCGATTGGGCCTGTGAGTCCTGACAGGACAAGCCACAGATTGCAATTGGGTCTGTGAGTCCTGACAGGACAAGCCACAGACAGCGATTGGGCCTGTGAGTCCTGACAGGACACGTCACAGACAGCGATTGGGTCTGTGAGTCCTGACAGGACACATCACAGACAGCGATTGGACCTGTGAGTCCTGACAGGACACGTCTCAGACAGCGATTGGGTCTGTGAGTCCTGACAGGACACATCACAGACAGCGATTGGACCTGTGAGTCCTGACAGGACACGTCACAGACAGCGATTGGGCCTGTGAGTCCTGACAGGACACGTCACAGACAGCGATTGGGTCTGTGAGTCCTGACAGGACACATCACAGACAGCGATTGGACCTGTGAGTCCTGACAGGACACGTCACAGACAGCGATTGGGTCTGTGAGTCCTGACAGGACACATTACAGACAGCGGTAAACCCTGGCTTGGGATTCGCTGGCAGGTCAAATGTGTTCATAAAACCCTTTCCTGCTTGGCTCAGAGAATGTGTTGTAAAAAAAAAAATTTTAAGAAGGGGTTTTGGCGGCTATGCTGGCATGTGGGCATGCCCCACCTCAAAGGGAGCATTACAGTCTTTCGAGCCAGAGGGCAAGTTCGGGGGTTGCTCCCAATCTGCCCCCAGGTGGTGGACGGCCCGGTTTACAAAGACTACTGAACACCAGGGTTTGATGTTTAAATTCAAATTTGTTTTATTGGTTTCAAGAGCAACAGTAGACAATACATTGCAAGGGAGGCTTAGTGGGCATGAAAGGCAATCAAAGCAGAGAAATATGCAGTATCCAGTACACATATGTTTGGTCATTTGCACTTGGTAAAACAATGACGTGGTGCTGGAAGTGCAGACGCTCCTTGAAATGCAGCAATGAAATCGTAAGAAGAAAAGCCCCAACTGTAACCCCTCCGCTCCCTCAACCTCCCTCCCTGTTCCCACCCCACCCAGTGTGCCGAACATGTGGGGCAAACAGAGCCCCAATCGTGTAGTGGATGATACAATCACTCAGATGAACGTATGGAGTCATTTGCATTCGCGATGAGTCGTAGAATGCGCAGGTACTTAGGGCAAGTGATCTCATTGAACTCCTTGGACAAAAGGGAGAGCAGCGGAAGCCACACTTTCTGATAAGCAGCAGTGGATTGTGTAAGCGTGGCGTGAATGCGCTCCATGCCCAGGGTAAACCATATTTTATGTAACCAACCCGTGTGAGTAGGTCTGGTGGTGGAGCCCCATAGGGACATGACATGTTGTGCTGCAGCCTGCATGGCAACTCCCATCTGGCGACCTCTAAGGGATTTCAGGGGGGAGGTGAGTGCGTTGGATAAGCCCAAAATTATGTATGTCGGGAATCTGGGGATTTCGGTGTCAAATGTGGAGTCGATGTCATCTAGGACAGCCTTCCAATAGTCTTGGACTTCACGGCAGTCCCAGAGGAGGTGAGTCAGAGTGCCCCTTTCCCCACAGCCCCTCCAACATAGCGCGCTTCGTGTGGGGTTACCCTTATTGAGCCGGACCGGCATGAGGTGCCAATATATGGCTAGCTTTGTCGCCGCCTCCCTGGAAGCTGTGTTGCGAGTGGTGTGAGCGGCTCTATAGTAGACAAAACGTCATTCCTTGGGTGATAAGGCCCTCCCCAGTTCTGCCTCCCATCGCTTTTGGCCTGCTGACTTGCCCGGTGGGGGAGTGGGTGTAAGCATTTTGTAAAGGTCCGTAGTAAGATGCCTGTCCGAATCCTTCGTCACTAGCCATTTCTCGAAGGCTGTCATGGGCCTGCCAACCAAGGGTGCGACATCCGGGTGGGTAAGCCAATGTTGGAGCTGGAAGTATTGAAATAAATGAGGGGAAACAACATCATAGCTTTGGATTATGTCTTTAAGGGGGAGGAAACCCTGCAGGTCGAAGAGATGGCCAGTAGAGAAGCTACTAATGCCTCACCATTGTGGGAAAGCCCTAGGAGCGTTGCCCGGTGGGAACTCTGGGTTGTCCAGAACAGGCGTAAGGGGAGAGGGGAAGGTAGTGAGTCCCCTTTTGACCGCGACCGCGTTCCAGACCTGCATGACAGTGCGAGTAATAGGAGACCGTAGGAGATAGCGTGGTCGGTGCTGTCTGGGAAGGAACGGGATCTTCCAGAGGGAGGTACCAGCCATTGCCCTGTCCTGGAATATCCAGCGTTTCTCGGACTCCGGCCTGAACCACTCTATAAAATATCGGAGTTGCGCAACCTGTAAATATTGCAAAAGTTTGGGGACACCCAGAACCCCCTCGTCTGCATTCCAATAGGCTAGGTGTTTATGTAGGCGCGCCCGTTTGCCCTCCCAAATGAAATGATGGATGGCGGCCTGGAGGGCCCGGATGATGCCCGCGGAGGGAGCACCGGGAGAGACTGGAAAAAATACAGAATCTTAGGCAGGGCCGACATTTTGACCGCTGCGACACGACCCAGTAGGGAGAGTGGCTGTTTGGCCCATCGTGCAAGGTCGGACCGGATCTGGAAGGAGAGGGCCGTATAGTTGAGAGTCAGCGTAGAGTCCGTGGAAGCTGTGAGCGTGACACCCAGGTAGGGGAGGTGTGCCGCCGATGGGACTCCTCCTCCGTAAGCAGGTAGAGGGGTGTGCGTTTGGACGTTCTTGCCCAAGGGTAATATGAGGGATTTCCCTTTATTGATTTTGAAGCCGGAGATGGCTCCAAAGGATTCTAGCTCTGTCAGAAAGGCGGGGACGAGCAGTCCGGACGATCCAGAGCGGCGATGATATAATTGCATAAAGGCCTATCACATGGGACTCCCGACCAAAGGTCATACCTCGGATGGTAGGGTTGTCACGGATCTTTTGCGCTAGAGGCTCTACCTAAAGGGCGAATATAAGGGGCGAAAGGGGGCACCCTTGCCTCGTGCCCCGCTGAATCTCAAAAGGGTCAGAGCGCAGGCCTCCCATGCGGACACGAGCTTGGGGGCGGTGGTAGCAGCTCGCAATCCAGGCCTGAAAACGATCTCCCACCCGAAAGCGCTGCAGGACTTGCTGGAGGTAGTTCCAGTCTACCCAATCAAACGCTTTCTCCACGTCAATAGACAACAGCGCGGAATCCGAGTTCTGGAAGTTGGCTTTATCAATCAGGTGTAATATACGTTTAGTGTTGTCACTGCATTGGCGATTTGGGACGAAGCCGGATTGATCAGGCTCCAGGATCCTGGGCAGACACGGGCCAAGGCGCACAGCTAAGATCCCTGTAAAGATCTTCAGGTCCAGATTAAGTAGGGATATGGGACGGAACGCGGAGCAGCATGAGGGTTTTTTGCCTGGTTTGGGTAGCACAATAATCTCAGCCGCCAGCATGTCTGGAGGAATGGAACTCGGGCCCTCGAATTAGTTGAAAAGCCGGGTGAGGACGGGAGCAAACAGCTGGCCAAAGGTTTTATAAAACCCGGCTGAAAATCCGTCAGGTCCTGGGGATTTAAGAGGGCGGAGACGAGAAATAGCAGCAAGGACTTCATCTAGGCGGATAGGGGCGTCCAAGGAGTCTACATTGTCCTGCGACAGCTCCGTTACATTTGCCGATTCTAAGTATTTATGAACATCCTCCGGCGAGACAAAGTCGGCCTTGTATAATGTAGCATAAAACGTCCTGAATGCCTCTGCGATCTGGGTCTCGCCAGAAATGTCCTGAATGGAGTTATCCGTCAGGCTGGTGATTTGGGAATGTTGGGCCTTCGCCCTCAGGGCGCTAGCAAGTAAGCGGCCTGTTTTGTTCCCCCCGACATATTAAGAATGACAGAGGCGTAGAGCGGCAAATTCCGCTCGGTCCGTGTCTAGGCTGGCCAGTTGGGCTCTGGCGGACTTCAGTTGTCTCCAAACCCTCGGAGCGCCAGTACGGCTATGGACCCTCTCGAGTTCAGAGACACGAGCTGTGCGGTCATCCCTCTTCGCTTTGCGGTCCTTGGCTTCCGCTGCTGCAATGGCAATGAGCTCGCCGCGGTCCACCTCTTTCAAGGCCCCCCATAGGGCGGTCGCAGAGGTCCCGGGAGTGTCGTTAATAGCCAGGTAGTCGGTGAGGCAAGCATGTAGTTGTTTGGTGACTTCTGGCCGCTGTAGGAGGGTCTCGCGCAGCCGCCATGTCCCAGGGAGGCGGGTGGACCTGGGAACCTGTAGTGTCAGTTCCACAGCGTCGTGGTCAGATAGCACTGCAGGGGTAATGTTTATGTCTTTGAGAATGGGAAGCAGTTCAGAAGAACCTAAGAAGTGGTCTAACCTGGCATATATGTGTGGTGAACGTGAGAGTAGAACGTGAAGTGTGATGTGGTGGGATGAGCGGATCTCCATAGGTCCACTAGGCCTCGGCCGCGAAGCCAGTCTTTACCAGCAGCAGTTATGGCTCCCGTGTCCCCATACCGACGACCCGATCTGTCCATGTTTGAGTCCATTACTAAGTTGAGGTCCCCCCCGACAAGCAGATGCGAGGCAGGGGAATGAAGGGACTCGGAAGCAGCCTGTTTCAGAAAGGTTTCCTGACCTGAATTCGGGGCATATAGTGAGGCAATCGTAAAGCGCTGTCCCGTAAAGAGGAAGGTGTGTGCTAGCAATCTGCCTTTAATCTCCCCCACTTTGTCCCCCACGCAGCCGCGGAAGCGCTTGGAGACTAAAATAGACACCCCTGCCTTCTTTGTTGGGAGCGAGGAAAAGAACTGCTGGGGGAAAGAGCGCGAGCGCATCCTATGCCAATCTTTGAGTAAGAGATGGGTTTCTTGCAGTAAGCATATGTCGGCTCCGGAATTCTCCAGGTATGAGATCACAGCCCTCCGCTTAATCGGATTGTTCAGGCCCTTAACATTAAGAGTTTGTACCTTCAAACTGGACTCCATCATAAGAAATCACATAGACCACGAGCTGTGAGAGTGCAATCTCCCTGAAGGAGCTGATGAGGATTCGAAATGCGAGTTAGCCCCGTAGAACTCCCTGGTACACTGGGTCCCACCCACAACCCCACCCCCAGTCCCTGTCCTAGCCGCCCCCCCACAAACATCCCAATACGGGAGACAAATGCAAAATATACCAATTCTGTCCCTGACAAGTCCCTTTTGGCACACTGGTTCCCACCCGCAAACCCACCCCAACCCCAACAAACCCCCCATCCCAAAAACCCGTCCTCCGCCTCCCTCCACCCGGATCCCAACTTCCCAACTTGTGGATACCATGTCATAGTCTCAGGCCTACCCAAAGTCAATTCAGGCCTGTAAAGTTTCCAAATGGAGGAGAACGTGGCAGTGGCGACCCCTGTGGCTCCCCCGCCCCTCCCCCCCGCCCCTTCAAATGTCAAGCAATGAAAGCAAGATCCCAAACCATATCACCTCAGGGTGGAGCCACTGTATCCTTGACTACCTCTTGGATGGCCGCTGCATGCTCCATGGCGATAGTCGCTGGGTCCGGCTGCAGGCGCGACTTAGGCGGGTGTCGTCTCTTTATTTGAGTGCTGCGACAAATCTTCTCGGGAGGTGCTCGGGGAGGCATCACCCGCACCCTCCCTGTCTGGCAGGTCTAGACCCAGCAGAGCGCAGGTGTCCTGGAGCGAGCGGATCTGACGGAGAGTTCCCTTCCACTTGAAAATCAGCCGGAACTGGTGACCCCACGAGTAGGGCACTCCTTTGTCTCTCAAAAAAGTAGTGACCACCCGGAAAGCCCTGCGTTTCTGGAGCGTTATCGCTGAGATGTCTTGGAACAATTCCACTGGGCAATCCCGGAAGCGGAAGGGTCGAGACCGGCGGGCTTCCCTCAAGATCCTTTCCTTCAGGGGAAAATAAGGGAGAAAGGCCAGGATGTCCGGAGGTGGGGCAGGGGCGCGGCGCGCCGGACCGGCTCTGTGCACCCGGTTTATGCGGATGTTAAAGTCAGCAGGCTCACCAAGAATTTCCCTGTTTAGTTCTTGTAGATAAGTAGTAACGCTGTTCCCTTCCGCATTCAATGGCACTCCTCGGACTCGTATGTTGTTCCGTCGGCAACGATTTTCGAGTCCTCCGCATGCGCTTGGAAGTCCACCTGTTGCTCCCGAAGGCGGAGGATCTCTTGCTGGAGGTGGGTCAATTCTTCACAGCGGGCATGGCTCGACTCCTCCACCGCTGCTACTCTCTCCCCCAGCCCATCCACATCACGGTGAAATTCTCGCTGTTCACCGGCTAAGTCCTGTTTCAGGGTTTGAAAATCTTCGCGCAAGGTGTTGAAAAGGGTTTCAAGGAAGGCTTTCGTGATAGGGGCCTCCCCGCCTTCTCGGACCGGGGTGACAGCCGCCACAGATGGCGATGGAGGCGTCTGAGCCTTCTCACCCTTCGCTGCCGCTTCGATTAGCATCTCTGTGATCGGTCGGCCCCCTCTGCGATTTGAGTTAGCCATCTGGGGGCGTTCCGGCCAGCCGTAGGATGCAGGGTAGGGCGGAATTGTCGGTGGCTGGAGGATTACCCAGACGGTAGGATGGTGCAGTTGTGATGCCCCCAGGTGTGCAGGATTGACAACAGCTGGAAAGATTACTCTCCGCAGGGCGTGCGTCTGGTATGTCCTTATGGAGACCCGGGACGAAATTAGTCAGGAGAGTAGGTGCGGCGGGGCCAGGGGCCCCTGGTGTCACAGTGCTCCACAACCCTGAAGGACCACAAATACCTGCGTGGGCGGGTCAGCAGCCCTCTTTGCGCCGACACAGGTCCCCAGTGGTCACTGCCCGTCCGAATTGTTCAAGTGTCTTGGTAAGTCCCGGCACGTCCCTGGGCACGGTCCCGGGTGAGTCAGGGTGAGGCTGGGGTCGTCTTATGTGGTCTCAGAGTAGAGCGTTGGCACGGGCTTTTCCTCGACAGGCCCCGTCAGGCGGGAGCCTCCGTCGATTGCCGCTCCCGCATTCAGTGTAGGCCCGAAGCCAGGGCCTTTATTTCCGTGGCAGCCCGCGCGCAATGCCCAGGACCGTCCGCCCCACACCTTCAATGGGCACCCTGTCGGGGTCGCGGGAGGGGTCCCACCGACAGGTCTTCAAGTCCTCCGCAGCCACAGAGTCACCGATGTCTGTGCGGGCGGGCCGTCGGCCCACCTCACGCCGATGCAGGCCCCCAGCGTCCGCCGCCGAGCAAACTTCATGTAGGCGTCTTCACGGGCCCGGCCTGATTCTGTCTGCGGCCTCTTATGTGTTCGGATGCGGCCGGGACTGTAATGTGCGGTCCCCAGGTAGCGCAGTGATGTGGGCTCACCTCGTGGGCCCCACGGCTGGCAGGGACTCACTCCGATCGCCGCTCCTGCACCATGTGTAGGCCCGAAGCCGGGGACTTAATTTCTGGAGCAGTCCCCCGCGCGGCCCGGCCCCTCGCACACGGCCAAAGGGCGCCCCGCCGGGGTCAACATAGCTGCCGCCTCAGCCGAGGCGGAGGGGTGCGGACGGCGTCCTTCCGATCGGGATATGAGCCCTCCTGAGCACTCGCTGGGTCCACACCAGGCAAGGCAGGCCCGTGTCTGTTGCTCTTTCTGCCTTCAGGCTGCGCGGCTGCGGCAGGTCTATCTCAGTGCCCTCGGCCGCCGCGGCTACCAGGGATGGGTTGGTGGATGTCGCTGAGGAGCCCTGCTCAGCGGAGCTTAGTGCCAGTGGTTTAGGGCGACTTGCAGGCTAGGAACGGGGCAAAAAGGGGTTCAGGGCCGGGGAGCCTAGCGGAACACGTCCTCTTAGTCCGCCATCTTGGCCACGCCCCACCAGGGTTTGATTTTAAAGAAAAATGGGCTGGGCCGTATTTATTGTTATTAGGACACCTCAGTCAGGGGGTGATACCCCAGGAGCACGTGCCTTTTTTCAAGAACTATTGCAAATACTTGGTGTGCGTACCCTACCTAGATAGGAAATGTGCCCCAATGAAGGGTTCACCTGTAATCTGAACCCTGTATAAAGACTGCCAGGCAGCCAGATATTTCGAAATAACTTCAAAAACGAAAAGACGTGGGCGGTCAGCCAGGTACGGGAGATAATCCACCCCAGCAGGGGTAACAGAGTACCTCTGCCTCCCCCTGCGGGGCAGCTAGGAACGCAGCTCAGATTGGGGGTTAAAGAAATAGGGTGTGAGGCAGGCCACCCTGGCCTCGGGTCGCACCCCACTCCTGAAGCCCCATCCCTCTTTCTGGACCCCCGGGGAGAAATGCAACACCCCCTCCCTCCCCCTCCCCTCCCTTGGCATGTATGGTGGAAGGAAGGAATGTTCCTCAAGTTTGCATCTGTGCAGCTGCACATAAACAAACAGAGAGACACGTCATATGTTGAGCTTGCTTCACCAGGCGGCCACGTCCTGCCCCCCCTCCCCCGCCCCCCCAGGCCGGAAGCCTCTACAAATATAATGCAGTTAAAAATTATCCTGGTTCTTGGAGGGCGCACTTCCTGCAGATGGCGGCACCGCCAGGGCCAGACCTCGGACCTGTTTCACCCCTCTGCTGGTGACTCTCAGAGCTCAGCAGTGCAGGGACCCTGGGAGCATCACAGCGCCATGAAGCCGTCCCTCTGAGTCAGGGCGCATCTGGGTTCACGCTCCCCACCACCATCATGTACTCTAGCTGTAGGGGCCAATACCCAGAGCGCCACCGCCTGGCTGGTAGGGGGACAACTCTCAGAGGCATAATGTCGAGCTGTGCAGTGTTTAATCACAGGCGTTACTGCGGGGCGTATCATCAAGGCCAGGCGATAATTATCGCTCGGCGCTCTTAGCGCTAGGATAATTATCGCCGGCCAACTCTGAATTTTATCGCGGAGATAGCGTGCTATCAGCGACGCTTATCTCCAAAGCGATAAAATTCAGAGCGCAAGCTGCCAATTGTGCGATTATTGCTGGAAATACAGCGATAATCGCACAAGGTTTGGCGAAAGCTTGCTGATAGGGCAAGACATACTTAGCTGTGATATCCACCTTACATAGGATATCATGGCTACGGGGCATATTAACAAGGGCCAGCCATAAAAATCGCAAAGCACGCTTAGCGCTTGCATATTTTTCGCCGGCTATCTCTGGAATTTATCGCCCGGTTTGCACGTTATCAACAATGCGCATCGCCAAGGCGATAAAAATTCCAGAGATAGTGTGGATAGCGCCATTTTCCATGGTGGAAAATTGAGAAATCCTTGATGATAGTGATAGAGCGCGCAGGTCACCCGGCCCTATAGACTGCCAGATTATCACGCACTTGGGCCCATGTATGCGTTTGAAAAACCCAATTTACAAGTCGGGTGATTTTACACGCTACTATCAGTATTTTGTGTGTGTCGTCTGTGACACTCTTGTCATGGTACCTGACTTACCACAGGTACTTACTCCTCCTGATGGATCAGGAGCACGAGGGTAGGTGATAATGTTTCAGAATACACCACTTATTTGTTCAATCAACATTTGATGTACCTTTTAGAATGACCACAGACACCTTTAGGTATTTTAAGGGTTTTTATATATAGTAATTTTAGAGAGACAAAATTATGAGACAGATGCTGATAATAACATCAATAAGCAGTATCAAAAAGATAAAATAGCTATGCAAGAAGGTCAACACCATTTAGGGTAAACAGAGTTTTCTAAAGGGTATGGGTAACAGGGAACATGCTACTCAGTTCAGACTTAAACTAGGGACGGCAAGTTCAAACCACATCAGTCAGTGAATTTTTATAGCCTATATGTGACTCAACCCTAATCCTATTCTATCTAGCTAAAGTCTTATTGCAACTTCTAAGGTTCACCACACAATAATAATTAATAAAACAGTTCAAATACATCCTAAAGGGAAGGGAAAAATTGGAACATACTAATAAACAGTTTGCAAATGCATCAGAGGAGAGAACAGAGCAAAAATCATGTGCATAGAGGCTTTATTAAGAGCAAAAGGAAAGGGATAGAATGACGAACACCCACAGGTAATATTTACCTAGACGAGAATGAAGACTAACCCTGGCCACGGGTCCGTTTCGGGAAGGGACGAGAACAAGGACCCTCAAGGAATTGGGATGACAGTAGATGAGCAGGTAGCAGCTCACGGAAAACAGGACAGGATACCCCTCAGGTTTGGGTCAGGATTGGGCTCACCAAGGCACGACCAACCCCTACAGCTTCGGATGCAACGCCTGCGTTACCCCCTCACTGCACGGAATCCGCCAATAACCCCGATTGGGTTCTCGAATCTTCCCAGCAAAAGTGCTTCGCCAGCACTTAAGACTATTTCCACCCCTTGGAGTTTGTGGAAAATTCGGACAGAGTGCTCCGCAGCTCTCTGTATCAATCACCTATAGAGTCGTGGGGTCAGTGACAGGTCTGCTACTCGGACAAGTCGGACAGTTTCTCCCTAACTAACTAGGCTAGTTATACCCTTCTGGGGTTCCCAGACCACCCACAAATGTTGCAAAAACAGGGTCCCAACTTATGATTGGTCAGGAGAAATGATTAGGTCACCTTTACCTCCTAAATTCTACGTTCACATAATGAATATTAAATTTTAATACCCGCCCCCCTGCGTTCATGTTCCCAGGCATAGGAATATGGAAAAACAATGGGTGTATACAGCAGTTTGATACAATGTTGCACAGTTCAAGGTGACTGTCAGCATCTTTGACAAGAACCTAGGTAGGTTCCCAGGCGCATCTTGCTTCAGGAGCCAGCTGGCTGAGATTTGCTTCTGCGCAGTGTGGGTTTTCCCTCATCACGTGACAGGGTCGGAATGGGTTTCAAGATGGAGTCGGACTCCCATACCCAGGCCCATGTATGCGTGGTACATGAAAAGTAAGCGAAAACAAATTAATAACACAGCAAAACAGAACACACTGTACACCATGATCATCTACACTGCACCCCTTACTTCACAATAACTATAGCGATTAATGATTAGTGCGAGAATAGACAGAAATGCGAAGCAGCATGGGCAGGCGAGGAGCATGTTTAGGACAAGCGGGCAGGTCAGCTACAATGCGCATGAGCGGACTTCTCCCTCCAAATCTGCGAGTGCGTCACATCACATGGGTATGACCGACGCATGCGCAGACTGAATTTCTGCGAAGCGGCCATTTTGTAGTATGCAAGCGGTGTTACTGTTAGTAAACACATAGGCAAGCATCTCTGGGACACCCGCGTGTACTGGCAAAAAAAAGGGAATATTAATGACGAACAGGGTGGTTTAGTATTATTACAAGTTTACTCGAGGTTCATGTGCAGATCAGGTTGCATTAGGCGCAAACTTCCACTCCATCAATAGGGCCTGTGGTCTTAGCCACAGAATCCACCCCCATGTTAAGTATGCCTTAACAGACGTTAACTTCCTGCGTTAAGGCATACTTAACGCAATATAAATAATCGCTACCCTTCCTTGTTAATATCACGAAGCTGCCTTTGTGATATTTTCCCTGGTTGGTTTCACAGCCACGCCTACTTTGCATCTCATTAGCGATGCAAAGGTAGGCGTGCTGGAAACGGGCGCTTAGTCAGCAAAACACACAATAGCGTGTGTTTGCTGATAAGGTGATAAAATTATCAACGCTTTTCGGCCGAAAACAGCCGCAAAAGCAGTGATAATTTTATAGAGTTGCCTTGTTAATATGCTCCTAAGTCAGTTTTGAAGCAGGCGTAAGGAAAGTAGCGATAACAGAGGTTATCGCTACTTTGCTTGTCGCTCTGCAGGTGAGCGTGCCCATTGATAATTGGAGAAATGTCGCTTAGCGACATTTCTCCAGTTATGTCAGGGCAGGAACGCCCACTTTGCATCTCCTGAGAGATGCAAAGATGGGCGTTGGGGGAAGGGGCGATAATGCAAGGATTCACGCGATAGCGTGACCTTGCTGATTAGGCGATAAAATTATCGCCGCTTTCTGTCCGAAAACGTACGCTAAAGCAGCGATAATTTTATCTCCGGGGCTTGATGATATGCCCCTACATTTTTTGAAATGTTATCTTTAATCTGTTCAGGGAACGCTATTCATATTGCATTTCTGATATAATTATTAACCAACTTTACATTTTTTCTATAGCAATAGAGAGGCATATTTACAAGCGCTTACGTCACCGGTGCTTCACTTCTTGAGTCCCACCGGAGGCGCAGTATGATGCACCAAATTTACAAGCAGACCTAAAGCCAACCTGCGTGACTTTTCGTGTCCTTGTAAATATGTGTCCTTTTCACAATTCACTTGCATGAAAGGGACGTGCCGTGGGTGTTGCTGTGGGTCGTCCCACGCAGCGCCCATTGATTCTGCCGCATTCACAGATTTACAACTTTTCATAAACCAGGGAATGTGTCGCAATCCTGCGCCTCCCAGGGGAGGAGTAAGGAGGTAAAACGAGGACAAATACTTTTATTTCTCCTTGTTTTTTCCTCTTTCGATGCATACTGCAGCCCGCTAGGAAAGAGCAAACACTTTCTCCTGATTGTTTTTGTGCAGAAAGTTGTCGCTTCCTGCACTAAAAACAATCATCCCTGCAATGCAGGCGGCCTGGCACCAAGATGCCAGGCTGCCAGCTTTGGCGCATGGCATCCAATTGTGCTCCTGCCCTGGGGAGAACTCAGGGATACATGATATTGTTGTAAATATGATACGTGCCTTTGCTTCTGAAGTACCACAGTGCAGCGCCACAAATGGCTAGCAGCAATGCACTGCGTTACTTCCTTGTAAATATGGCCCAGAGTTCGAAACTGTTCACTTTGAGAGTTTGTTTTTCACTCTAAAAAGGTACATAAGGCATAGAATGTGACTTTAATAGTGATGAAACCTCTTTGGGGATATGTTCGTATGAAGCAGACACATACTGATGAACACAGAGGTGAAGAGAGACCAGGAATCAGACAAGGTGGGTTAACTGGTTAAAATCACACATGGGTAGATTTACTGGCAGAGGTCCCAATTCACAGAATTAACTTAAGACAAAATCCTAAACCTACTACTTTTGGTATTCACAGAAGTTAGGATTTTGTCTAAAATCTGTCTTAAGTCTGTCTTAAGACAAATTCCTAACTTCTGTGAATACCAAAAGTAGTAAGTTTAGGATTTTGTCTTAAGTTAGTTCTGTGAATTGGGCCCTTAGACCCAGACAGGATCTGATTACTGCACAGAACATGAAGGGTTAAGCTCACTATGTAAAACACAAGCAGGTGAGGGATGGAATGCTTGAATTAACCTCAGCCACTGATAAATAATTGGGGTCACATTCCAGTCCATCATTTTTAGACCCAAACGTCGGACAGAAGCAGCACTTTTGAATCCCAGAGCATGTCTCCTCATCCGTTAGGTGAACGCTAAGATGCAGGAGGAAGAACCCTCGAGCTGTCCAGAGCCTCTGACGAGGGTCAGATTGGTAAGGCGGGCACTCGAGCAATGGCCGAGGGGCCGGTAGCCGAGTTCCAGCTGTAGGCTGCTCTTTTGGGCAGGCTGGTGGCAGGTTTGGGCAGTGTCTGTGCTGTTCGGATGCCGCAGCTGCCCAGTGGGTGCCTGAGTAGCCTTTCTGGAGAGAGATGGGCGTCCATTATTACCAACGGGGCAGAGGTGTCACTCCCTTTCTCTCGCTGGGCCGGCCAATGAATGTATGCATATTTAGCGGGGCCTGAGCGGCAGTGGCCTCACTTGTTTTCAGGTGTGTTCCCCCAGTGTGAACTAATACGTGTATTTTTAAAATCTAAATGAAGTTAAGAAAACATGCCTCAATCCGAGTCCACCCCCCACCCCTTTCTTTTTATAAAACTTCGCCGAAGCAGTGTTTTGCAGAAAGGCAATATGCAAATGTGGGCCACTTTTTTTAAAGTGCCTGGGCCTATTTTTGATCCCAATCCAACTCTGGCGCTGACCCTGGAGCCCCTGAAAAGATGTATCAGAGCTGAGAGGATGGAAAACAAACAGAAGAACTGACCCAGAACAGAGCCAAGGTTTTCTGATAAGAGTTTCACAGCCAATGAGGGTTCGCCTTAGAGCAGTGATCCAGTTTCAAAGCGCTGTTCCTCAGTGGCCATCGCCCTCCACTCACTGGGCCCGATTCACAGAACTAACTTAAGACAAAATACTAAACTTACTACTTTTGTTATTCACAGAAGGCATTTAGTAGTAGTAAAGTTAGGATTTTGTCTTAAGTCTGTCTTAAGTCTGTCTCAATTTTGTCTTTAGTTTGTCTTAGGTCTGTCTTAAGTCTGTCTTAAGTCTGTCTTATGTCTGTCTTATGTCTGTCTTAAGTCTGTCTTAAGTGTGTCTTAAGTCAAACTTAAGACAAAATCCTAACTTTACTACTACTAAGTGCCTTCTGTGAATACCAAAAGTAGTAAGTTTAGGATTTTGTCTTAAGTTAGTTCTGTGAATCGGGCCCACTGTGTTTATTTATGTCCGTGCTCCAGACCCACAGCCAGAGCAGGAGGACACACTGCACCATTCGAGGATGCATCCTACGTAGAAAGGGAAAGACGAGCCGCCATTCCTTTCACTGGCCCTTGCTTCGGAGGGGTGAAAGGCTCCAGCGCAGCCCAGATCACAGCGAAGCACAGAAAGGCGCATGATCCACCATCTTGGTCCATGTCAGGACCCTTTGAAGGTGGTAAGAACCTCCGCGATGCCAGTCCGAAAGATAAACGGAGGCAACGGAGCCTCTTGGAGAAGAAAGAGTAAATCTGGCAATCTGCGTGCCGCGTGCCCAGGAAGACGGGAGTCCAAAGAGCTCTCCTATCGGAGCACTCCGGGCCTCATTCACGCAGTTTTGGAGCAGGGGAAGTGCCGAAGCCTTCCTTGCAGTGCCGTGCATCCGGGGCCGGACTGGAAACCAAAACCGGCCCTGGCAAAGTGCTCGGCCACCTCCCCTCGGGGGGTTGGGGTGCCGCCGAGCTCTTTGCCGGGCCAGCTATGCTGCAAACCCGACCCTGTAACAAAATCGGGCCCCAGGGGCCCAAAACCGGCCCCCACCCGGCGGCACACCGGGGGATTGCCTGGTGCCCGCTATGGCCAGTCCGGCCCGCCTGCATCAAAAGAAAAGAGCCGGAATGCGCCGTATCTATCAAATACGGGCATTCCCGTCCTTTCCCCCCCCGGCACAAAAACAATCAATGGAGGTGATTTCCACTCTCATGGAAAGAGGAAAAACGAGGAGAAATAAAGTTCTTTCTTTTCATTGCTCCCATCCTACGCCGCCATTGGGGAATCGTAGGCGTTTGACGCATTCCCAGGTTACGAAATCTCATAAAACGGGGAGTGTGTCAAATGCCGTGGGTGTTACGTGGCAACACCCATCATAACGCCCATGGCATGCCTCCCTATCGTACGGTGAAGCAATGCAGAGGTTTTCGCTGACCTGCCTCAGTCCATATCCACAAGGCCATGAAAAGCCATGGAGGGGGGCTTTACGTGGCCTTGTAGATATGGCCCTTCAGTGTGCGCAGCCAGACTGACACTAAAAGTGACGTTCCAGTGGCGCAGGGGCCGTGTAAACGGGGACCTCCGTTTGGTATCTGCGTCCACGCAGCCCCCTGTGGCCGGCCTAGATCGGGGATCAGACTTTCAGAATGAAAACCCGGGACACAGACATAGAAATAGGACTATGTTTTGGCCAGGGCTGAATTATGGTCACAGAAGGATGGAGAGAGAGGGACACAGAGACCCACACACACACACATGCACACACACACACGCACACACACACACACACACAGGCACGCACACCCCCCCACACACCCACACACACACATGCACACACACACACGCACACACACACCCCCCCACACACACACACACGCACGCATGCACGCACACACGCATGCACGTACACACACCCACACATGCACACACACACACGCACACACACACACACAGGCACGCACCCCCCCACACACCCACACACACACGCACACACACAGGCACGCACACACCCACACACACACACACGCACACACACACGCGCACGCATGCACACACACACACACGCATGCACGTACACACACCCACACATGCACACACACACACATGCACGCACACACGCACACGCACATGCACGCACACACGCACACACTCACGCATGCACTCACACACACACATGCACGTACACACACCCACACATGCACACACACACATGCACGCACACACGCACACGTACACACACAGACACACATGCACGCACACACGCACACACACACACGCACACACACCCACGCACGCACGCACGCACACACACACACCTACCTTGCCTCTTGTGATGAGACCCAGAAGCAGGTTGCAATGATCCTATCTTAGGGGGGATAGACGGGACACCTATTCACCCCCCATTAAATCCTCCTGGGCTGCATGAATGGGGGGGGTGGGGGGGGGGGGGCACGTGAGCCTGCACCGCACTGATTAATGTGCACGCTCACCCGACCCTCTCTCAAAACTGAAACACATCTTTGTAGCATCAAATGTGTGGGAGCGCTCGGACAGCCCTTGAAAACTAGGACAGTCCGGGCAAATCCGGGAGGTCTGGGTCCCCTAAACTGGATGCTGTGCAGTCCATGACGTGTACACTGTGAGGCTTGCTCGTCACAGCGCCGATGACCGACCTCACCCTGCCAGTACTCCTTACTGCCTTGAGGCCTGAGCCCCGCTCACTTCTGTAAACAAGGCTCCCAGTAAAACTGGATTTTCCGGCACCTCCGGCATCTGACTGCATTAAAGCGCCTTTGCCTGAGACAATCTTTCATAAATCACAGTAATAAAGTACTTCTGGGACAGATGGCAGCGCTGCGATAACAGAGCGATGGTTTCCAGTCGCTACAATTGACGTAATACAGGGAAGTGCAGCAGACACGTCTCCATTTATCAAACAAGCATTTGCAATGCAATAGGTCTCGCCTTAGGAAAGTTGGAGCTAGTGGTATGGTAAATGACAATTTTTTTATTTATGTGTTTTTTTTTTAAATAACGTAATTAATAGCTTTGTCATTTACAATGCCAATAGTTATAACTTTCACAAATGTGACACCTATAGCATTGGTAATGCAACATGTTTTGTATTTACGTGACTTACATGTGTTGATATTACAAATAAAAATGGCTTTTATTTCTTTTTAATAATTAATACTTAAAAGTGATTCTAATTTATAATGGCAATAGCTTAAACTTTTGTAAATAACTTTTGTGAATATTATGTTCATTGTATTTTATTGTGACGAAAATCCAAGAACAGAAGTGAAATATTAACATCTTTTTGTGACATTTGTAATAAAGCTTGAAACATTGAGAGAACATATTTGAACCAGTGATGCTGTGGTGGTGCTGAGTGATGCAGTGGTTGCGCTGAGTGATGCAGTGGTTGCACGGAAAGTAAAGTGTGCCATACTGCGATATCTACAATAGTTAATTGTGGATGCGTTAACAATTGATGTGTGCACTGATGGCTGGTGGTGTGTGTGCCTGTAGAAATGGTGCACTGATGTCTGGTGGTGTGTGTGCATGGTGGAAGTGTGCACTGACGGTTGGTGGTGTGTGTGCCTGGTGGAAGTGTGCACTGACGGCTGGTATTGTGTGTGCTTGGTGAAAGCGTGCACTGACAGCTGGTGGTGTGTGCCTGGCTAAAGAGTGCACTGACGGCTGGTGGTGTGTGTGTTGGTGCACTGACGGATGGGGGTGTGTGCCTGATGGAAGCGTGCAGTGACGGCTGGTGGTGTGTGCCTGGTGAAAGCGTGCACTGACGGCTGGTGGTGTGTGCCTGGTGAAAGCGTGCACTGACGGCTGGTGGTGTGTGTGTGTGTGTGCTTGATGAAAGCGTGCACTGACAGCTGGTGGTGTGTGCCTGGTGGAAGCGTGCACTGAAGGCTGGTTCTGTTTGTGCCCGGTGAAAGTGTGCACTGACGGCTGGTGGTGTGTGTGATTGTGCCAGGTGAAATCATGCACTGACGTCTGGTGGTGTGTGTGTGGTGGAAGCGTGCACTGACGGCTGGTAGTGTGTGTGCCTGGTGGAAGTGTGCACTGACGGCTGGTATTGTGTGTGCTTGGTGAAAGCGTGCACTGACGGATGGTGGTGTGTGCCTGATGAAAGCGTGCAGTGACGGCTGGTGGTGTGTGCCTGGTGAAAGCGTGCACTGAAGGCTGGTGGTGTGTGTGCCTGGTGGAAAAGTGTGCACTGACATGTTTAGAAGTAAAGTGCACCATACTGCGATTGCTACAATAGTAAATTGGGGATGCGTTAACAATTGATGCGTGCACTGATGCCTGGTGGTGTGTGTGCCTGGTGGAAGTGTGCAATGCCAGCTGGTGGTGTGTGTGCCTGGTGCTCGCTTCAAGTGTGTGCTTTTAACGAGCCCCAAAGAAGACTCCGGGGGGAGGGTGGATTACAGGGCCTCAGCAAAATGCAATTCAAATGTACTTTATTAGTCATAGCAAGTCAACTGGGACAATTCCAAGAACACGCACTAGTCAATATTACAGATTTATGTATGCAATTTTATATAGCGCCTGCACTACCAGAGGCGTCAGAGCGCTCTACGTTGGAGCGAGGAGTGCTACATGAGAAGGTTTAAAGTAACAAGGTAGTAAGGAACCACATTTATGGCTACTACGGTTATTCGAGGTGAGAGTTACAGATTTACAGCAACGGAACCCGAGATGAGTAGAGTTTGGGGTCAATTTGCGGCTAGGCGTAGAGTTTAGTGTGAACTTTACTTAATTTTAGCAAGGCTCGTCAGACTTCAGCCTAAGTGCTCCCAGCCCTCACGTTGATAAGAAAGCGGTGGAACTGGGAAATACAGAGATTTGCCCAGTGTCAGACACTTTAGGTGAAGGGAGGGGAGCGCCAGGATTAAGCGGCTGGTGCCCTGGCTCCAAACTTTAAAACTGCAGGGCACCGCACCATCTCTGGAAAGAGATGCGTTTGGAGCGAACCGCGCCCCCCCTCTCCCCCCCCCCGTTCTTCTTAAATGTTTACTGATGATCCCCCGCTGAGGAGACTGGCATAAGGCCTGTCCCACCCAGTCGACCCGCCATAAGTAAAGTGCAGAAACTCTGTATCCAACTGTACCTGCCCATTTAAAGTGCACATCGGCTCCGAGCGGGAGCCGCTGCATGGGGTGCACCCCGTGCAAACCATGCAGACTTTGGTGCCCCCACCCCCTGACCGCAAAAATACACAGATCCTAAGCTATGAAGAGGAGCAGAGAATAGGACAACTGAAAGGGCAGATCTCGGGTAAAGACACCGCAGATATGCCCACAGGAGACAGACCTGAGGTCAGATGCACAGGACAGGGCAACTGCGGCGAGCCGACAGAGAAGGAAGGAGGGGAGCCACATTGGGCATGAGGGCACATACAACGGGAGTGATACAGCATGGTGGCGAGGGCACCCTCATGGTATAGGGAAGAGGGTAGCATCAGGAGTTGCAACAAAAGCTGAAAGAGAAAGGAATGGAAGCATAGAAATCCTGAGACAGACCAGGGGGCAGTTTCGGGTGAGGAAAGGGGCAGCCTTGGCCGCCACCCTGAAGTTTCTGCTGATACCATGTGCCGTGCCAGGGCGCCTGCTGCCAGAGAGCTCTCGAGTCACAGGTGAGGAGTTTGCCAAGTCCGCACACTGTTGCATGCACTGATAGGGAGGGGCTCACCCACGCCACGGGCCTCTACATGAACACTTTCACCCTTAAACTACCGATGCATCCTGTGCCCGTGCATCCCTTAGCTTGGCAGAGACACAGTTAGCACTGCAGGGGCACTGTTGGCAGTACAGGGGTAGACGACGTCCCATGTCACCGGTTCTCTGCTGCAACAGAGCATCAACCAAAATCACAACAAGGGGGCTGCCCGCTCCCCAGCACCCAGATCTGTCCCATCCGCAGCTCTCCTTACCTGTGTAAGTCTAGCCTTCCCGCACCGCAGTCACAAGTCACAAGCAAAGTCCCGAGGATGGCAGCGAGCGCCCGTGCCATGGCTGCTGCCGGACTGGCGGCGGCGGGAGGCGCCCCTGCACCCCGTTGTTCCAGCCGCGCGTCCGCCCGATGCTCCTGCTCCCTTCCGGCTGCCCGCGTGCCCCCCACCCCCAAACTCCTTGCTCCGCCAGCAACTCTTTGCCCGCGCGCCCGTCTCGCGCTCCATCAGCCTCCAAGCTCAGGCGGCCGCGCCGCTGATGTCAGCCGCGCGCGAGCTCTTCTACCACACCGGGCCACTAGAGGGCGCATGACTGCAAGAACTGCTGAAGGCTGCCCGAGCCCCCGCTGGGTGCAGAGCGCGCGCAGCTCTAACTGTACAGGAGGCGCAGCGTTAGGGAGCCCGGGGGCTTCGTCAGTGTTACAGGGGTGTCGGAACGCCCGGCACTCCACATCAACAACTACCAGACCCGGCACTCCACATCAACAACTACCAGACGCGTTGACGCCTGCCCCTTGAAAGCGAAACTCACTATGAAGCAAGCGCCCGGCCCACGGTAAACCAGAAGGAGGCGTGCTTGCGACAGGCTGGGGAGCACGCGCACACGTTCCAGGCAGCGAGGGAGGCGTGGCGCGCACCATGGATCTCCAGACACATTGACGCCTGCACTTTGAAAGAAATGAAACAAAGTGAAACTGACTAAAGGAAGCGCACGGCCCATTAGATGCAGTCAAGGCGCGCTCACGAGGTCAAATCTCCAAAGGAGAAGCTCGTGACAGCCTGACTACAGCAGAAAAAGCTCGTAACAGTCTGATGTCCACAATATTCCCAGAAAAGTGGCAACATAAGTTGTCTCGCATAGACAGCAAAAGCTTCGCTTTTGCTTTCGTCTAGGCGAGACCTAAAAATGTGACAATTGTAACTTGTCATAAGAAACTATAAATGCAGATGCGCAAAGGTCGTTTTACCGACATTTTGCAGATCTGCAAACACTGGCAGTAAGCACCTGTAAACGCAGGTGCTTTCCACAACCTGCCCATCGCAGAAACACAGTTATCCTCTCTGTGGAAAGCCCCGGCAGACCTGGGCAGGGCATCTATTCGGGCCCCTTTGCAGAATATCTTACAATTATTGTCAATGTTCAGCTAATTCCCGCCCAAACGGCGATAAAGAATATCTTATTAAATATTAAACTTTTGGAAATGGGGCCTGCACAGAACTGAAAGGTCAGTATGTCCGCCACCCGCCACCCACGTGGTACAAGCAGACTGCATGAACAAGCATTTTTTATTTTATTTTATTTATTTATTTATTTTATTTAATGCGATTTTCTATAGCGCGAACATTACCCGAAGGTGTCAGAGCGCTTTACAAAAGAACCATTTGCGATACATAAGGATTTAGGATTACATGAGTTACATAAAAGATACAAATAGAAAAAATTGCAAATGTACAAGTTGTAAAGCCACACAGGGAAGAGATCAAAATGGTTAAACTCTAAGAATAGGCTGATTAACAAAGACAGAGACGGTGTAGCGCTCCCACTAGCCATATAACTGTGAGAGGAATGATGAAAAACATGCCAGATCAAGAACAGTGTCTGGTCTCTGGCTCCCATCAGTCACCACTCGGAACCGCCCTTCATCATTTGGGGCTCCGAGGACCAACACTCCACTGGATCTTGGTTTCACAACAGAAAGGAATGAACCTTCCTGTTGGTAAGTAAGTGTTGGTGTAATGGTAGAGACCATATGTGTTGGTGAAGTAACTGACAGGGATAAAAAAGTGTAGTGTGCAGTGCAAGAAAAACCAGGAAGGGTAGGGAGGAGTGAATAAAATTGGTTTAAAGGAGCAAAAAGATAGTTTAATAGGGTGTAGCTCCTAGCACCAATATTAAAAAATAGCCAAGACAGGGTAAAGCTATGACCTGTCTAGTGGTGTAACGTTTTTCATCATTCCTCTCACAGTTATATGGCTAGTGGGAGCGCTACACCGTCTCTGTCTTTGTTAATCAGCCTGTCTTACTTTGGACCCTCTGGTACCCTTTTGTGATTAATGTTAGGTGGGCATGTACTCAGAGCTGGTCATTAAATTGCCCATGGGTCCCCTTTACTGTGTGTGGTTTGGATAAACTCTAAGAATGACATAGGAATGGTAGAGAGTACAAAGGTCTACTACATTACTAGTGGTTAGAGTTATCTCTGTATACATATATATACAAATAGTAGATTTTCTCTGGTCAAGACCCAAAAAACCGGGAGAGCAGAGTTCCATTAAGTGGGGTCGGAGGGGGGACGCAGTCACAGCACCAAGGGAGGGCAGTAGAATGTCTGCTGTTTCGCAAGATGGTGGAGCAAGGTCAAGAGCGACAACAGCAGACGGTCCCAAAATGGCGAGGGCGCACACGGGTTTCCAGTCCAAAAGTTACGAGTGCCAAGTCCAAAGAAAACCAGGGAGCTGAACCAATGGAGGAAGAACAAGAAGGGGAAAGGAGCCAGACAGGCAAAAGGGGGGTAGGCAGTCTCCGAAGCACAGCCACACCGTCCATGTGCACAGGTCCCTGGCAGCGGTGGCAACAGTGTCCAATCCATTCTCCCAGTTTGGAGGGAGATCGACACAGGCTCCAGGGCAGCAGTCTAGAGAACGGGACTCCGCAGAGTCCGAGCCAGAGGGGGCGCCTCACTGGCAGGGATGGAAACAGACAGGCTCAGAAAATCCCGGAAAGCAGCACCGCAGTTCCCAACCACGCCAAAGCCTCCAGCGAGGCAGGCGGGCCAGCGGTAGAGAAAAGCAGCGGCCGTAGAATCAGGAGGAGAGAGCCCCAGCCCGGCTCATCCACAGCCATCCAGAGAAAGCACAGAGGCATCGGCAATGTCGCGACAGGACCCGCCGAACCCATTGGCACCCGCATTTCAGTTTAGAATTGTATCTAGATTTTTTGTCTTGCAAAAACGGTGTGGAATTTAGAATCTAAGCCGCCCGTTCCTCCCTCTGTAGGGAAGGGGGCTGCTGGATGTTTAGTGGAACTATGCATCACAAAGTAAGACATATACAGGCACATGCATCAACCTTTTTTGCGAGCGCAAATGGTGCAATTAGCAAAAATCGTCCGTTTGCGCCCGCAAAAAGGGCCTCTGTGATGCATGAAACTGAAAGGCTCTCTCAATTTAAGAAATCACATCTTTTTGCGATTTCTTGAATTGCAATTGCATTTAAGGAATTGCAAATTGCTATTCCTTAAATGCAATGCATAATGAAATCACGAATAGCGATTTTGCTCTTAGGGGGCGCAAATTACCATCAATTTGTACTTGATGGTAATTTGCAAAAACTTTGAAAAATGCACTAAAGAGCATTTTTCAAAGTTGTAGGTTACACACACACACATGCCCTTGGGGCATGTGTGTGTGCAACATGTGTGCACAGTTCAATTTCAGGGGTGCAACAGGGTGTCCTTTTGGCACCCTTGCACCATTGAAATTGCCTGCGCAACTTGTGAGTACCTATTGGTACTCGCAAATTGCGCATGCAATTTCCCATTCATTCCTATGGGCATGTAGGCCCCTAGGAATGAATAGGAAGGCATTCCTTAAGTGCGACTCGTAATCAAGGAATGTTTGGGAATTGCTATTTTTTTTGCGATTCCTACACGCATAGGCTTTTGAAATTCCTTAATTGCGATTCCTTAATCGCAACTAAGGAATCGCAAAAGCCTGCTGTGATGAATGTGCCCCATAGACAAAGAGCTGCACTCTCACTGCAGGAGTGAAACCAAAGCTCTGCTCCATTCACTGGGTGAACCTCAGTGGTTTCTGTTCTTGGCTGTCTCCCCTCCTGTCTCTCGCCTCCACGGCCTCCATGAATACTTGTCTGGGTGGACAGTGAGTTGAAACCTTTGCCCAGACAGTGTTAACACGAGTAAAAATGACAGAATAATGAAATAATACCATCACAAAATGTGTCCCGTTAGGCCGCATAATTTGCCTTTTCTTGCCACATGATTTACATCACCCTGCCGCATAGTTTGGTCCTCCATTGCTGTAGAATTCCAGTGGCCCTGCCTGTAGGTAGGAGGGTGAAATGTAGAGACAGGGCATGGACTGGGGTTCTGTTGGGGATCTGTATGGTACGTTCTCTGTTGTTAGGTTGTCTGCGTGGAACACTGAATGTAGGGTTACGGCAGTTGCTGCCGGGGAGCTGCCATGACGGGACACAATAAATGAAGTAAATACTTATCCACTGGTGTACTTCTGTTCAGGTACACACTGGAGTGACAGACAGTGAGGTATTACAGGAAGAGAGGTGGGTTATGGCTAACGACAGACAGACGTAGACAGGTAGACGAAAGGTGTAATGAGAAACTACAAGCATATGTAAGAAACGTTGGTAGAGAACTGTGGGGCATATTATCAAGGGGGTTTATCTCCACTTTTTTGGCTTTAAAAGCCAAGAAAAGTGGAGATAAATTTATCTCCCTATTACCTAGCTGTCGCTAACACCATTTAGCGACAGCTAGTAGGAGATAGCGACCATCTTGGGCCCCGCTTTGCATGTCAGTGATATTTATCACTAATGACATGCAAAGTGGGTGTGCCAAGATGTTAGCGACTGAAAACAGTCGCTAACATCGCTATCTCCTATTACCAACTTTTGGTAATAGGCTAAGCGCGAATATCTCCAAAAGCTAACACCTGCCCTGAGCAGTTCTTAGCCATGTTATCCATGGTAGGTGAATAACATGGCTAAGAGCATTAGCTTGGTAATGCATGAATATCGCAGACTTTTCAGCGATATTCATTTATTGCAGCGATTTTTATCGCTTAGGAGATAAACCTTGATAATAGCAAGGCTCCTAAGCGATAAAAATCGCCGCAGCTCGGCGATAAAAATATCGCCGCTAAACCAACATAGCAATAATTATCGCTAGTTGTTGGTAATATGCCCCTGTGAGACAGAGCGAGGGGTGCAAAATGGGACGTGAAATGGAGCAAATAGGCCAGGTAAAGAGGGCAGCGAGGAAGAGAGAAAGGAACACCGTGGGCGTGATGGGTCGAAAGAGAGAGACAAGTGGTGAAGTAGTCGCAGGAGAGGTTAAGAAAGAGCTGAGGCTGGTTTGGGGTGCAGGAAGAGGAGGAGTTAGAGATGAAGGTAGAGGGGAGGCGCAATAAGATAGGAAGAGAGGGGCATATTATTGAGGGCCTCATCTCCGCTTTTTAGGCTTTAAAAGCCAAAAAAGCTGCGATAATTTGATCGCCCTATTTACAAGGCAGTGCTAACATGCATAATCGCATGTTAGCAGCCTTTTTCCCGATGCCTCGCTTTGCATCTCTAACGAGATGGAAAGTGGGCGTCACTGGAAGTATGGTCACTGAATGACATTTAAATTATCACCATGAGGACATCGCAATATTTACAATGCGACCCACAACATGGTTAGCAATTTAAAAAACCACGCTAACCCACTTTTCTCCAAAAACGAACGTCTGGTAAAATACTGACTAACCCTCTTTGTCCTATGGCAGGCGGATCTTGCGGCTGAGTGCACCTTCGCCTATTTACAAGGTTTACACCATCTCTGTGGTTGTATCGCTGGATTTCCAGCCATATTCCCCTCACAACACTGCTATCGCTGGAAATATTATCGCCCTGGTGATAGGCATTGTAAATAATGCGCTATCCCGGCGATAACACCCAGAGATAGACGGCAATAAATAAAAGCGCGCTAAGTGCGCTTGGCGATATTGATCGCCGTCCTTTGGTAATATGCCCCAGGGTGAGAAAGGTGAGGGAGTAAAATAGGGGAGAGGTAGGGAGGGAGTTATTTAGAGGGAGGTGGACAAAAGTGGATAGAGATGTATAGAGTAGCCCCGAGCTCCTGGTCTGGTCGCCGCTCCCCCCGCCGTAGCCTCGCAGCAAAGAGGCACCTCTGCTCCTCCTGCCAGAGCCCCTGTGCCTCCTTGTGCAGCGTAACTGGCCTTCTTTGCTCAGTCTTCATAGTAGTTGCTTCCTTGTGTCATTTTATTTTCAGTTTCTTCCTTGTGTGATTTTATTTTTAGTGCTTCCTTGTGTAATCTTATTTTAGTTGCCTCGTTGTGTGTTTGCTTACCTGTGGAATCCACGCAATTCTAGTTACTTGCTCCTGTGCATTCTTCTACAGCGCCCTTCCTCTCGGCCCGTGGGCTATGCCCCCTCATACCGCATCCTGCTGGTTTTACTCACTCTGTCTTCCTGCCCAGCCCCCTGCCCTCCGCCTCTTGGACTGCCCCTCCTAGGGCTACTTAACGGAGGCCACTGTACGGCTGCGCCGCCTGTGTGCCGAAGGCAAGACCGTCTTTGCCCTTCCACGCCTGGACCGTGGACCCCTAGATGTCGCTGGTACTCCATCGAAAAAATCTGACAACTCAAACCCAAGCCATAAGACAACAACTCCTGCTACACCTCTCCACGCTCCACTGAACTACCCTTCACCTGCCACTACTGCTGCTTCTCCTGCGACGCAAGAACCATCACGATCACCTGCCAGCAGCAGGCACCCCTTCAGAGACCACAGCTCCTCTGCACCCTACTCAACATCAGATCCCAGTGCAAATATCCCACAGATATCTAGGACACCATAACCACTCTCAACCTCAACGTGATGTTCATCACCAAAACTTGGCTCACCCCCTCATCAGCACCCGACATTGCCACCAAAGCACCACCCACCCCCGGGTACCAGATGATCCATTGTGACCGACCCAACACACTCAGCGGAGGCATCTCGATCATCCATAAAGACTCTCAACAGCATCACCTCAGATGACCACAGGACATCGATCAAGAAGCAACTCAACTTTCTGGCCCCGCCCCCGCTTCTGCAATTCCATCCCAGGCTTAATTGCACCATGGCAATCAAGTCCAACCACTACAACTTCCTGGGGGATCTGAACTTCCACCTAGAAGAGTCATCTGACACCAATCCCACCACACTACGGGGGAACATGAGCATGGTCGGCCTTCCACAACTTGTCACCTCTCCGATGCACGGAACGGGACACACGCTAGACCCTACCTTCTCCACCAACGACTGAGCCAAGTTCTCCCACAACAATGATCTGACCTGGGCCGACCACAGCATTGTCTACTTCGCCAACGATGGCTCACGAGAAACCCAGATGAAACTCCGCGTTCAACTACTCAATCTCCCTCAAAGTTGATGTCCTTAACTTCTCCAATTGGATCTCCTAAGCCGCCGACACCATAGCCCCCCTTAAGAACAAAACAACAGGGGATCCCCCAAATGAGCAAGATGGTTCATCCTTGAAGTACAGACCCTCAGGCAAAACTGCAAGAAACTAGATAAACTCTGGCAATCCAACAAGACCCCCACCAACCTCTACACCTACAAAGCCACCCCCAAGAGCTATCTCCATGGTTTAAGAGAGACCAAGAAAGAAACCCTCAAAACCTGCATTGCCAAAAGCCCCAACCATATCAAGGAACTTTTCAGCAGCATCCGAGAATTCTCCTGCCCCTCTGCCACAGGAATACGATCCGTCCCTCCCAAGATTTCTGTGATTCCCTGGCAGACTGCTTCCACCACAAGATAGCCCACACCTACTGAGACTTCGACCCCCTACCCACGGACCACAACCACCTCCGCATCCAAACCATTACCTGCCCAGCCCCACTGGGTCACGGATTGGAAGCAGTTCTCTGTTGAAGACACCACCTCCATCATGAACTCCATTCACTCTGAATCCCCTGCCCGTACCACATCGACTACCTAGGAAGGGAAGTAATCACTGCCTGCTCACAGATCTCCTCAACACCTCAATCACAACAGCTCAAATACCTGATGCCTGGAAACTCACTGCTCCCCTTCCCGGTCAATGTGCTTGAGAAGGCCATTAACCACCAACTTACAAACTTCCTCAAAGAAAACAACCTGCTCAACCCTTACCAATCCGGCTTCCGACCCAACCACAGCAACACAACCCCCTCATTGCAGCAACGGATGACATCAGACGCCTCCTCGGCCCAGGTGGAACAGCTGCCCTCATCCTCCTCGACCTATCAGCAGCCTTCAACACCGTTTTTCATGGCGCCCTTGTGACCGGGCTCCACCTAATTGGTATTCAAGACAACACACTCAATTGGATCTCCTCCTTCTTCTCCGGCGGTACCCAGCGGATCAACCTCGCTCGGTTGTCCTCTGCACCCAATGACATCATATGCAGGGTCCCCCAGGGCTCCTCCCTCAGCATCCCTCTCTTCAACACATACATGATACCACTGGCAGACATTGGCCACAGACTCAACTTCATCTCAGACGCTGGCAACACCCAGCTCGGCTTATCCCTCTCAGAAGATGCCGACACCACAAGAGGCCACTGCCAAATCCCCATGACTAACATCGCCTTCTGGATGAGGACCAACTGCCTCAAGCTCAACTCGGACAAGACAAAGGTCATCATCTTCAGAAACAAGCCCTCCTAGTGAGACTACAGCTTGTGGCCCACGCACACAACCTCAGAATCATCCTGGACACCCAGCTAACCATGAAGCAACAAATCAACACCGTCACCTCTTCTTGTTTCCACACCTACCACATGCTCAACAAGATCTTCCAATGGGACCCCATATCAACCAGGAATACGGTCACCCAGGCCCTCATCACCAGCCGACTCAACTTCGGCAACACACTCTATGCCAGAACCACCAACCAGCTCTCCAGCCACCTCCAGACCACCCAGAATTCAGCGATAAGACTCACCCTTGACCTCCACAGAAGACCCAGCATCACCCCACCTCAGAGCCCTCCACTGCCTCTTCAAACTCCTCATGCACGCGTACAGAGCCCTCCACAAGTCCAGACCCGCCTACATCAACAACCGCCTGACATTCCACAAACCGACCAGAGAGCTCAGATCCTCCACTCTCACATTGGCCCCCATCCCCGTATCCATCGTAGCTGCTGCGGAAGCCGCTATTTCTCCTACCTTGCCGCAAAGTCCTGGAACCACCTCCACCTGTGCACTTCCTCATCTTTAAAGGACTTCAGGAAAAAGCGAAAGACCTGTCTCTTTGACCGCCACCACCCTCCGACCGAGGCTCACAGAACTCTAGCAGCTGGAGACCTCCTGGAGTGACACGACACACTCTACAAGACCCTCAGATTGATTGATTGAAGAAGAGTGAGATGAGGTATGGAAAGAGAGAAGAAAGAGCAAAAGATACTGAAGGAGAAAAGAGTGGTAGGCAGGGGTGGTGAGAGAGGGGGAGAGAGAGGCTCAGATACAGAAAGAGACAGATCCCTCCATCTGGGGGCCTCAGTCGGCCCCACCAGAAGCGCATTTATTTTAAAGGTCTGAGGCACTTCATATTGGTCTGACTGGGAGCAGTCCAGATGGTTAAAGATTGAAGTAAGCAGAGCCGGTAAATACGTTTTTTTCCAGTCTCTAAAATGATTTACTATGTAGGAGCCTTGCACCACCTTGTGGCCGAATTACAAACTACGCCTTAGTAATTAAAAAATGCAATGCCAGACAGGAAGCATCTAAGGAAACTTGATAGCTTGTGTTTGATTGGGCACTTTGACTTTTGTGTCAAACACTAAGGGGCATATCAGCAAGGGCTATATCGCCGCTTTAGCAGGACTTGTTCCAGCTAAAGCTGTGATATTGTTATCGCCCTATTAGCAAGCCGTCGCTAACAGCAGCTAGCGACAGCTTTTAGGCGAAAGCGACCGGTTTGGGGCCCGCTTTGCATGTCAGCCATATTTATCCTTAATGACATGCAAAGTGGGCATACCCAAACTGTTAGCGACTGAAAGCAGTCTCTAACACAGCTATCGCCTATTAGCAAGGCAGGCGAAGCGATAAGAAAAAATCGCGCTAAGCTCTAATATCGCCAGAACCTAAAGCCTGCTCAGACCACTTCTTAACCTGTACATCCAATGGGAGGTGGATATTCAGGTTAAGTCCCCATTAGCGATAATGCCTGAATATCGCTGGATTTCCAGTGATATTCAAGCATTGTGCCGCTATCGCCGGATATTTTATCGCTTCAGAGATAAACGTTGCTAATAGCACGTTATCTCTGCGATAATAACCGGCGATAAAAAAAATGGGTGGGTCCCACCTGCAAACACCTGCTCAAATTTGGGGGCATATTATCAACAAATAGTGATAATTATCGCTAAATGTGCTTAGCGCATTTTTTTTTATCAATAAGTTAAGTAATTGTAACAACTTGCATTGCAATTGTATGCAATGTAAATCACAATCGCTGTAATGGCCGTGTGGTAATGGAATGCGTTGTATCACATTCGTACTAAACAATGTTTACCTTCTGCAGCACACATAGAAAGAGTAAAATGCCTCTCAGGATTGTTTGTGTGCGGGAAGGTGCACCATACTGCACAAAACACAATCCAGCCTGCAACGCAGACAGCCTTGAACCATAATGAAAGGGTGCCTGTGTTTGCGCTAGGCAGCCCATTGGGCGTCAGCGCAGGCGGAAAAGTCAGGAATACTCCACACGCCTTAAATACGCATTCCTGTCCTTTCCCAGTGATGCAGCGCAGCACACAAGGTGACTCTTTGCACTGCGCCACTATCTCATAAATACGCCCCTTAAGGTGTCAATTAGGACTTGGCAGATGCGGACATTTACCGAAACCAGTAGAGGTGATGGAAGCACTAGGATGAGCAGGATGAGTCTTCTGATGCATTTCATTCATTGGCTGCCACCATATGCCCCATGGTGGTCACAAACATGTAAAATGTAGGAAGATTCCCAAAGCAACTGAAGAAAACTTCCTAAGGGCAGAGCCTGTCTTTCTTGTTCTTCTGAAGCAAATTACTGCTTTGAGGTTTTGCTTCGGGAAAAGAAAATAAATGCTGGCTGCAGAACTTTTGGCAAATTTTGCTTGCTAGCACAGCAGGGAAGTATTTTTGGCAGGTAACCTGCCACTGGGATCGTTGGGATGGGACTGCCACCCCCCAAGCGGTTTGGTAGCCCACCACCAAACAGAAATGATGACTATGACCGACTTCTTCAAGCAACACAAAGGCCCGCTACCACCACAGACAACCAACTAACCGAATGGAGTCAGCTCGCCCCACAGGACACTGCCTCCATCATGAGCTTGGCCCAGTCAAGGGCCTCAACCGACCGATGCCCTCACCACATCTTCAACCTAGGTGAAGCCAGATTTAGCCACATACTCACCACCTTGTTGAACACCTCAGTTGCCATGGCCACCTTCCCTGAGGACTGGAAACATGCAGAAGTCACGCCCTACAAAAGCAACCATCGCAGACCCCAGGGAATTCAACAACTACCCACCGATCTCCCTGCACCCGTTCCCTGCCAAAGTAATAGAAAAGCCATCAACCAGCAACTCTCCTCACTTTTGGAATGAAACCTCCTGTTTGACTCCTCCCAATCCAGATTCCGCAGCAACCACTGCACGTGACAGCCCTCTTTGCGGCTACCGACAAAATCCAAGCCCTACTCGACCGAGGATAGACTGTGGTTCTGATCTTCCTAGATCTCTTGGCACACATCAATATGGTCTCCAACTACACACTCTTCACAAGCAGCACAACATAGGCATCCAAGGAGCCTCTCTCAGATGGATCACCTCTTTCCTAACCGTAAGGATGCAAATAGTGCACCTTCCCAACTTCACCTCCGAACTCAAGAAAATAATCTGTGGAGTACCCCAAGGATCCTCACTCAGCCCCACCCTCTTCAACACTTATATGGCACAAAGACGAACATTATATTGTATCACTCAGAAGAACGTGTTCAAATTACAATTATATGGTTTTGAACTCATCTGTAACATTCCTTTAATCAACGTATGAATTACACATCGAAGGGTGGGCGGGGTATAGGAGTGAATAGTCTGTATAAGTCTCATTATAAGAACATGAATTTGGGTTTAGGCATTGACAAACGATTGGTTCATTTGAATATGAAGGAGATGTGATTGTCGAAAATGGCACTCCATGCGAGTCGGAGGAATAAGGGTAATGCAGGGTGAAATTTGGCCTATGGTATTGGTTGTTAGAGAAGGGAGGAGCTTTTGAGTTAAGAAGGGGGATGGTTAATCGTGAGCGTTATGCTGCATTGTGACAACAGAGAGAACGGTTGGAAAGGAAATCCCAATGACTAAAGACGAAGGTATGGGTGAATGAGTTGTTTAAGGGGAATGTTTTACTGTTACGGCTGGGTTTACGTAGGCATTTAAATGGGGAATGTGATATTTTAATAGCAAAACGCCAATGTGAAGGTTGAGGAGAGACTTGTTTGGGCGGGAGATCGTAGCGCTTGAATAACGCGTATAGAGGGAAAACGTTGACTCGTAGGCATGTGATGAAGTACTGATTATTTAAACGTATGTCTGAATTTGTGCATAAAATCTGAAGGTTATCATTTTTTAAACTTTCAGTGAACCCCTGAAGAAGGGCTATTAAAGAATGCCCGAAATGCATTGGGAAGTTTGATCACTAAGGATTTATTTATGTATGAGGCATGCCACAGGAAAAGGCCTAGGGCATATCTGCCGTTATAGAAGCTGTATATACATTATCGTTCACCATGTAACAGGATGAAAAGTTATAAACTTTTGATAAAAGGATGAAATGGATTAACATTTGGATCAATTTGGTGTAATTTTTGCACACTTTGGATTATGCAGTGCATCCGAGTGTTGGAGCCGATGCACGCTTCAACCTTCTTTCAGTAAACTATTAGAAAAGCCATCAACCAGCAACTCTCCTCACATTTAGAATCAAACCTCCTGTTTGACTCCTCCCAATACAGATTCCGTAGCAACCACTGCACGTGACAGCCCTCATTGCGGCTACCTACAAAATCCAAGCCCGACTCGATCGAGGATAGACTGTGGTTCTGATCTTCCTAGATCTCTTGGCAGGCATCAATATGGTCTCCAACTACACACTCATCACAAGCAGCACAACAAAGGCATCCAAGGAGCCGCTCTCAGATGGATCACCTCTTTCCTCACCGGAAGAATGCAAATAGTGCACCTTCCCAACTTCACCTCCAAACTCAAGGAAATCATCTGTGGAGTACCCCAAGGATCCTCGCTCAGCCCCACCTTCTTCAACACTTATATGGCACCTCCGGCCAGAATTGCCAAAACCCACAGACTCAACATCAGAACCTACACTGATGACACACAACGTATACCCTCCCTCTCCAAAGACACCACCAACACCAAGATCAGCTTAGACAACTTCATGACAGTCGTCGCCAGCTGGATGATGGACAATTGCCTAAAGCTCAACTTGGACAAGACAGAGGTACTGCTTTTTGGAAACAAAAGTTCCCCTGGTATTGCTCAGAACTCAGACCTACTCCTACCCCCACTGACCACGCTAGAAACCTAGGCATCATTCTGGACAACAAGCTAGCCATGTGCATTTTTTTGCCAAATACATATAGTTTTGTGAAATTACACTTTTACTCAAAATATATTTTGCCGGTATGTCGAGTAACTTTTAAGACTGGGTGGAGTTTGCGGAGTTGTGCTCTGTGGAACTCCGCGAAGTGGCAAAAAAACTCTGCTGCGCTACGCGGAGCTCCACAAGCGGCAGAGTGCGATAGAAAAATGCTGTTCGCGGTGATTGCACAGTGCTGATGCTTGTCCGCACTGTGCAATCATCGCCAACAGCACCTTGCACAGCGCAAACGGCCCCTTCTTTCCCTTTTCTGCTGCTCGAGTAGATTTTTACTTGAGCGGCAGCTTTCTCAACACAAACAAACAGTTTCTCATCGCGAGAGGTCGCAAGCATACGCAACCACTCGCAATGAGTAACCTGACCACCCCACGCTGAGAAATTTCACTCGGATGTTTATTTTCCACGATCGTGCTCGCCAACTTGATGCTGGCGATCGCAAATGAGGAAAAATCTCGCCGGGATGTTTATTTTCCACACTCGCGCTCGCCAACTTGATGTTGGCGATCGCGAACGAGGAAAAATCTTGCAGGGATTATTATTTTCCACGCTCCCCAACTTGATGTTGGCAGTCGCGAATGAGGAAAAATCTTGCCGGGATGTTTATTTTCCTCACTCGCGGTCGCCAACTTGACGTTGACGATCGCGAGCGAGGAAAAAAACTCTGCGAGCTCCGTGTAACACGGAGTGCGGGAAACTACGCAAACTCCGCAAGCAGGGTGGAGTTCTGTGGAAAATTAATACAGTTTGGTGAACATTATCGGCGCCATCTTGCCCCTTTCGAGCCCATTCGTGCGCGTAAGCGGCAGCCATTTTGAGCACCATGGCCTCCCTGCCCCTCGCTGATAGCCAGCGCGTCTCTCTCTCTCTCTCCTAGCCTCGCAAGCATCCCCCGCACGCTGACAACCCCCGCTCTCTCATGCCTTGGGTCATAGACCCCTCTTCAGCGCAGCTCCGCCACAGAATCCCATCCTGTTCCCAGCGCGACACCTCTCTTCATTCCTTTCATGGTCACAGATCCTTTTGATGCGAACCCCCTTTTCCTGTATCCCCGTTTGTCTTCCTTGTTCCCAGGCCGCCACCTGGCCCTGCGGATACTGTTTATTACCCCGTACAGTAGGAAGCTTCCCCTCCCTATCAAAAGACCCTCGAGCTGATCAAAGCCCCCACCCTATGAGATCCGATCAACTCTACGCATTCCGTGAATCGGCGGAATGCCCTGCTGCGCGACAATCATCACCTGTTGTGACCGGGGTGGGGAATTCAACTGTAAATGTATGTGGGAACGGGCCTGAAGGGGAGATTCCGAGGATGTTCTTTCAAATATCAAAGTGTTGCGAGAATGTGTTACGTGCAATAAAGGTCATAAACCCTAGTATAAGAGGCCAGGCCTCAGAGATGTGGTTAGAGCACCTCGTGACGATACTTGCTGTCTGAATTGATGTGTTCTCCTCCGGAGAGAATAAAATCCTCGTTTCCTGCCTTCCAGTCTCCAGCGCCTGCTTCTTCATTGATTAATATTGGTGGGTCATAGAGGCGACACCGCCGGGCAACATAAAAGGGTCTTTGGTTACTGGTTGTCTTTGAACCCCTTTTAACAATTGGCGTCCCAAGCGTGGGGCCCATCAGCGACTCGTGGATCCAGTGGGAGAGGTCCTGACGACAGAGTGAACGACTGCAACGATCGGAAGGTACCCTGTCCGATAGACCCTCGTCTGACAGCCGATCATCCGAACTTCACTGGTTCCGAACAGACCTCTCTCGAGTGATCTGCGGTCCTGACTGGGAACCATCAGGAGTGCCACAAGGAGTACGAAGAGAAGAGGACGATCGGGCGCTGGATTCGGAAGACAAGAAACTGTCCATGCGGTCCGGGTAAGGTCGTGTAAACACGACGAATTGCGAAAGTGATTGATAATTGAAAATACTAGTATTACTTTTTGTTAATTTATTTGGAGATTCACTGTCTGCAAACGGAGAAACAACAGGCTCTCCCTTTATAAACAGTGAAGGATAGGTACGCATCCGTCGGACCTATCTTTCCCCCCCACTGAACAATTGCCCCTCCCCCCATTGATTAACTGTTATAGATTGTTTTCTGGAGATTCTCTGTCTGCAAACAGGGAAAAATAGGTCCCCTCTTTGCAGATAGTGAAAGGGTAGGTGACGCGGACCTTTGCGAGCCTACTTATTCTCCCCATTGACCATATTGATTTTTTATTTTTGACCTAACATTGATTGCTCGAGATTGGTTCATGAGGTATTCACTGCCTGCAAACAACGTAGAATAGAAATATTCTGTCTAGTCTTTGCACGCAGTGATAAGATAGGTAGTGCTGACTATTATCCCCATTGTGATCCGTCATGCCTGTCTTCTCCCCACTGGTTAGTAGCCTGTTTTGCCCGGACCGCTTATTAGAGATGAACCATCCGGCTCCGCTGGAAGGCACCCCTAATAAGGACATGTTCATGAAGCATGGATTAATCGCTATAGCCTATAGCCAGCTGTGGCATAAATATACGAAAAAGGATCGAGAAAGTCAATGGCCACTGAGAGGATCCTTCGATCTTGACAAAATAGAAACGGTAGAAATAGCCCTTCGTAGGAATGAAACAACACCTATTATGCTCGATAGTCTCGGTATGTGGCGCAAAGAAGCCACACGACGAAGGGAAGGCGACGAATTCAGAAAAGGTGAAGGGACACGACGGACAACCTTCCAAACGTCTAGTAGGCAAAGGGAAGGGCCAGCGATGGCACAGTTCCGAGGAGTAGACATGAAAAGGGAACGGTGTAAAGGGATGTGCCGACAGGTCAACCCCGGGACACAACGACCCGAAAGTAATCCCCCGACACTATGCACAGGACGAACAGATTTAAAACAAAACCAATGTGCTTTCTGTAGATGTCTCGGGCACTGGAAAGCCCAATGCCCGACTCTGCAGAGCATAGGTAAGAACGGAGGGTCGACAGAAAGAACAGGCCGACAGAAAGGGAAAAGGCGCGAGATAAAAACCAATCAGACTAGTGCAGACAGGACAGATAGAACCACCCCGTTTGATTATGCTCGATGGCACAGATTTCGTCAGACCAATTTTAACGACATGTTAGAGTTCTGGGACTGATTGCTCTCTGTTGCTCCCCCACTCTGAAAAACAAACACAACTACAGGCCAGTGTAAACAACCCCCGTTAGAGAAAGGACTCAAGGAAGCCAAGCATCTGTTATATACAATTTAGGATTTAATTACAGTAAAGATAACACACAACCAACGGTAAATAGAATAACTAGTAAAACACTCTCTAAAACAAACTGTACTAATAGAAGAAATGCAAAACATATTACGCTCACTCCGGAAGTCCTCGAAATGTAACAGCTCAATGGTCCCGCCCACCCGAAACACATAGCACGTGTGGGGCGGGGCCTGCCAACAGCCATAGACCAAAAGAGATCGCCGGCAAGAAGGTACAGGAGGCTCCTCAAAGCAGGCGATGAAATGGTCTTTCCATACTACCCTTCCAGGGATGGCGTCCCCCGGGCCACGAGTAGGGAGGGGGCGGATGCAAATGACCCCCTCCCTCGTATCTCCTGGTCCGGCCATCACGAATTCCTCCATCGAACGGATGCAGGGTGGGCAGGGAGGGAGAGGCGACGCGGACGAGCCTCTCCCGCCTCCGCAGGTAGGAGGCTTCCCTGCCCTGGCCCGGCGCCGATGTCCTCCAGCCGGGCGACGGCCATATACTTGCGCAGCACAGAACTTACAATGTCCGACGCACATATATTTGCGCAGCACAGGACATACAATGTCCGACGCACATATATTTCCGCAGCACAGGACATACAATGTCCGACGGGCATACTTGAACAGCACCGGACGTACAATGGTCCCCCAAGAGTCGGAATCAGGGGTGTAGGGTGGTCATCATGTGCACCCCTGATTCAAAGGGACGGCGTGGGATGCGCCGGGAGAGGAAGGCGGCACAGACGAGCCTCCCTCACCTCCCCAGATGAAGGCTCCACTGCTGCACCCTGGCGCCCCGAACCAAAATGTCCTGCTCCAACAGCATGATGTTCTGTCTTTCATCACCACAAGAACTTTCTTCCACTCCTGATAGATACGACGAAGGGCGGCTGCCGCAGGGTCTCAAAATGGCGTCTGAGGCCCTCGGAAGGCGGGTCTAGGCCGCTGGAGTAACTTTGTCCGAAATTGCAACTCGGGCACTTGCCCACCTGGGTGCAAGCCCCCACCATCGACAAACATCCCCTCGACTTTGAAGATTCTACCAAAGTCCCAAGAGCCCTCAGCCCCTTCAGGCTTCCGGTGAGGAACAGCTGCATTGATCACTATGGAATAACCACGGCACAGCAACGAGATGGCGGTGCTCTCGTGTCTGCATCAGCTTCCGTCTGAACCACCCAGGAACATTATGGGCTAACGAACTCGAGTAAGTTCCGGCTGAACATCAACATGACCCGGTAAGAAAGACTCTATCTCCCTCCCTCTCTTGATTGACGGTCCACACCACCAGCCCCTCTGTTAGCACAGGTTTTTTTTGAACTGCCGAAAGGAACCCTGGTCCAACCGCCAATCGTCTGAGACATTTTTTGCCCCTGATGCTACTTCCGGACTAAACCGGCCTTGCCCAAAATGGCGCCGGTATCAATAAGAACTAACGGATGCCTCGTGGTGTTCCTTGGCTAATGAAACTTGATGTACTAAGATTTATATACGAACCTTTGCGCACTTGATGAAAAAGGGAGGAGGGTTCACTTGACGAACATTTGAAAGGGGTCCCGTAAAAATGTTGATTTCAATGAACGATTTATTTTGATATTTATTGTAACTGGTACATAACGTCGCTTATGATGCACGCCCACGGTACACATCTAGGAAATGTGATTACAATGAGCTTGACTGTGTTTCCATTTATGAACTGAAATGCCCCTGATCCCTCATCACGCAATGAAACGTTTTTAGTTTCTTGCAAATAATTAATTAGGCCTTTTTAACATGTTCTTGTACCGCAAAATAACCCCCCCTACTGTATGTGCTTCCATCGTCAACATGTCCGGCCAAAATATGATTGCACTCTCGCATTTTACGTACTGAACGATTATGCAAATAAAAGGTTTTCCAAACTATGAATAGGCATCACATACTTTTGTAAATGTGGGAATTGGTGGGAGGGCTTTCGCTGTGCGCAACCGTTCTGCTCTTTTTTTTTAAGGTTATCCAAAAAAATGGTTGTTCGGCCCTGGATTGATGATCGAATCAAAGGTATGATACGCTGCCTCCAAAACATGCGACTAAGCTCAGGAACTAACGTATGAAGAAGGACCTCGACTTCTGAGAATGGGTAAAGTAAAGCGGTGTGATTGATAGAACGTTATAAAGGTATGGTGGTCGAAGGTACTAAGGGACAGGGTTGACCGAAGAACTGATATGCCTTAGAACATCACAGCTTCGGGAATGATTTAAGGATCCCGATGGCCAGATACATCTACAAAACTAGGTACCTCGCGCTAGGCACCTCTGATTCCTCTTTTTAGCGTTTCCCTACACACGATCCATAGTGCCACCCTCGAACCCCCCATGAACCACCTATCACACTGCCCGCCCCCTTGACTTCAGAAACCAAGAACCTAGGGATTATATCCCGAGGAGATAAGTACGAGTATGTGGTAAGTAAAGGACTTTCGTGCCCATACATTTGATGTGCTCGAATGTTGTTCCCCCTCCCTTTTCCTCCCTTTTTCCCTCTGCAGGTTACATTGGAGTCCCGATTAGGGTATCGTAAAGGATCTGGAGCCACGTCACGCCCGATGCATGAAAACGGACTAAACGCTGCAAGACGACACAAAAAAGGACGCCCTACTCAATGCGCGACCTTTTTGTACCTGACCTAATGCTCTTCCGTCTCAAAACTGCATGCTTTCTACATCCTAACACAGACCCGAAACGTCTAACGTTGGGTAATGCACTGAATAGCCCAAACAATACACGGTCATTCTCCATGCCACACGTGTACTATTTGGCCTATTGTTACTCTCTCTCTCTCTCTCTCTCTCTCTCTCTCTCTCTTTCACCCCTTCACACTTTCCCTCTTCCTAGCGACTGGCACCTAATTGGCGAACCTGGTGCACCTCCTGATTGGCCCCAAATACCACAAGTATTTGCACAAACTCGTCCTAAATAAAATTGTATCGATACCACGTTACTACCTCTCCTTTTCTGCTAAATATGGATGAAAATTAAATTGACCAAAAGGAAAGGGACAGGTAAGACGACTAAGGTTCCCTAAATTTGACCCACAGTCAGGGAACTATTTGTCAGTGGCTTCTGTGATAAAAGAATGTGTCTGTGGTAATGCGACCTTCCCCATTCCAAATTGTCTCCATACCCCAAGCAGTAAGAAATGATCGAGACACCCCCGTCTTCCCAAAATGCCCCCAGTTCGGTATCAGCTGCCCTGAACGAGAATCTGAAAAAACGCCCCTTGCTCTAATTCGCTGTGTTCCTAATTGTTTTCCATAAGATCCCACCCACCCCAAGGATAAGTTTAATAATTATCGCGAGCCCCCCCCGAGTTTTTGTAGTAGCCAGGTTGCGAGAAACTATATAGAAAGTTAGAAAGATGTGTGCAAAGTTAAAATTAGATCGAAAACTGAAAGAACTTGTTGCAGTAAACCCTGTTGAAAATAGGATGTTTAGCTAAAAGATAGGACGCATTGATGTAATGGAGAGTCGTTTAGCCTATGTTCATCCCTCAGAAGGATGCCTATCAGACCATGGTGAATAGCACGTTGCACTTTTCCGTAAGATACAAAGCCCTGTAGACCGGCCTAGCCTTGCAAGACTCGTACTAGGGAAATGGGTCTCTGCCAGAAGAACTGACATCTACTGTAATAGACGAATGCAATGAATGGGTACCAGACCTCGTACCACGACAAATGAATGTAATAACCAACAAAACGCCAAAGAATTAGCCACAAAGGGAAGTTGTAGGAAATCCAGCAAACCCATCATCAAATTGTTTATACGTTGGCTGCAAATCTCAATGTAGCGGATGTTTACCCCAGTTGCTTGGTGTTGGGAGAGAAATAGGTTTATGTAATTACCTTCTTCTGCAAAATCTCTAAAGACTGTCTTTTCGAACTCATTTAAGGGTACCACTGTCGGAGGAGAAAGAGACCGGATGTGGGAGCACGCGGCCTGACTGCGGATCGCGGAACCTCAGCGACGGAGGCCAAGGCGAGACCACAGCAGTAAGGAGTCGCAGGATGAGGCACTGTTTCAGACAAAGCTAAGGAAAGGGCTGACCTGAAGCCCCTGCTCTATGATCGACGTGTGCCAAAAAGTCCCCGCTCTCTGAACCTGGTTACGGACCCGCCTGTCTCAAATTCTCCGTCCCCCTGATCTGTTCCCGACTTGGCCCTGCTCCATCCCCTCCTCCTCCGACCTACCATAAGGACTGTTCACACACACACCTTTCCACCTGAACTTCCAAGTTCCTCCAAATCCTACTGAGCTACCCAGAGAAGGGTACTCCCTGCGTCAAAAGGGAGGGAGCTCCGACTAAGTAGACCACGAACTATGTTAATCCCAGAACGGTGACCAAGAACTCCACCAAGGGTCGCCTCTAAAAGAGAAAATGAACGAAGTATGTGGTTCTACCCGCTGCTGAACGCCTCGATGATGATGGAAACAACAGGAAAAACCCACCACAGAGACTCAAGAAACAAACAGACCCCACAACTCAAAGACAATTGCACTTTTCATCACAATCCTTTTTCTGCCTCCTAATAACTATGCTCTGGGTTACGGAAGAAAATGCACCTGCTCCAAAACCGTAACGCATTTCTCCTATGAGGTCTGGCGAAACCAAACAAAATGTACCCCTGCCCGCAGACCTCCAACGACTCAATCCACATGAACATTCCTGTTGACAGAACGAATTGTAATCCAGGTGCTTAACAGTGCCAACAGAAGACGACAAAGACACTGAGAACTCTGATTTTTATTTTTACCATATCTCATTTCTCTCCCAACCACCATTGGACTGACTATGCTCCCACCGAGTACTAAAAGGACTTACTTATATGATAACTTACCAGTTCTTATTCCAAATGACTATAAGTATCTATGATCTGTACCCAACGCCCTCGCTACATAATTCTAGTCTGATATTGCATTACGATGACTTTTTCTGCAACCAACTTAACGATGAACCCGCCTACTAGATGATGAGATTTTTCAATGTGATGTTTATAATGTGATGTTTTTGTACAGTTCTTTTGCCTAAGTCCCCTCTCCCTTACTTATGACCGCTGCAATAGGTATAGATAGGAAACAGGCCAGCAAGATGTCTTGGAAATGTTAAAGGGAGGACTGTGGAAAATTAATACAGTTTGGTGAACATTATCGGCGCCATCTTGCCCCTTTCGAGCCCATTCGTGCGCGTAAGCGGCAGCCATTTTGAGCACCATGGCCTCCCTGCCCCTCGCTGATAGCCAGCGCGTCTCTCTCTCTCTCTCCTAGCCTCGCAAGCATCCCCCGCACGCTGACAACCCCCGCTCTCTCATGCCTTGGGTCATAGACCCCTCTTCAGCGCAGCTCCGCCACAGAATCCCATCCTGTTCCCAGCGCGACACCTCTCTTCATTCCTTTCATGGTCACAGATCCTTTTGATGCGAACCCCCTTTTCCTGTATCCCCGTTTGTCTTCCTTGTTCCCAGGCCGCCACCTGGCCCTGCGGATACTGTTTATTACCCCGTACAGTAGGAAGCTTCCCCTCCCCATCAAAAGACCCTCGAGCTGATCAAAGCCCCCACCCTATGAGATCCGATCAACTCTACGCATTCCGTGAATCGGCGGAATGCCCTGCTGCGCGACAATCATCACCTGTTGTGACCGGGGTGGGGAATTCAACTGTAAATGTATGTGGGAACGGGCCTGAAGGGGAGATTCCGAGGATGTTCTTTCAAATATCAAAGTGTTGCGAGAATGTGTTACGTGCAATAAAGGTCATAAACCCTAGTATAAGAGGCCAGGCCTCAGAGATGTGGTTAGAGCACCTCGTGACGATACTTGCTGTCTGAATTGATGTGTTCTCCTCCGGAGAGAATAAAATCCTCGTTTCCTGCCTTCCAGTCTCCAGCGCCTGCTTCTTCATTGATTAATATTGGTGGGTCATAGAGGCGACACCGCCGGGCAACATAAAAGGGTCTTTGGTTACTGGTTGTCTTTGAACCCCTTTTAACAGTTCACCGCCCAGGGTTAGTAACTTTTTCTTGTGAAGGTATACCTCCCAAAAAGGCATGTACAGTAGAGACAGGGAACTGGTTTGAAGAGGAAATGTCACATTTGAGAATACAATGTCTATTAGACCAACAATCTTCCTGTAAGCAAAACCCAAACAAAACCTCATGTGACGCGAAATGGTGACCGTTTCACACGTCACATCGATCGTAATTCATGTATTTTCACACTTTGCTTCCATCCGACGTGCAATGTGATGGTGCCTTCCAGTTACAACCATGGCTGCCTGCACCCCCACTCCCAGAGGCAAAGAAAAGGTGCACCGTTAGCCAGGACTGCATCGGACTCACCATCAGTAGCGCCTCTGGGATGCTGAGGTGTCAGTTGTGTTGTGAGTGCACACCTGGGAGAGTGTTCCTCGGACAAGGTGTACAAGATTGTCATTCCCTTGTCACCTGCAGCAGGTGGGACACACCTCTGTGACAGTGGTGACCTCCCTGGGCGGAGCTTGCACGAGAATCACAATTGATTTTTAAAAAAGTGGAAAGTTTCAGGTTTCATATAATATTTACCTTTGAAGCCTTCACTGGATTACTTTTCCAGGGCATTCAGCTCAGGCACACCAATGTAAGCCAAATTCCTGTGCTTCACACAGCCGGACGCCTGACCCTGTTTGGATGCCTTTCTGTGAGCTTTATCTGACTGTGACCAGATACATCACACCCAAACAACAGAATATCTTCAATGTCTTAAAATATGGGACTGTGAATGAAGCAAGGTCTGTGGAAGGGCGGTGGCCTTCAGGAGTGCCTCGGCAGAGGCCGAAGTAAGCAGGATCTGGGGGGATCGGCCCGCCCAAACATTTTTAATTCAGCATAACCCATTCCCCTGGCTTTTGATGAAAGGCATGCACCCGAGAACGGGAATTCACTGTTCATATGCCTTGGCTGAAAGGGAAATGAGGATGCCCGCGGCTCACGCAGTGGTCCACCTCAAAAGGGCGGCCACCTTAGTGCCTCATTAGGCACACCGCCACCACCCCTCGAGCCAAGGGGAACCTGGGGATGAGTCCCCAAGTCTGGTGTGCATGTCGCGTCATTTCTGGTGCGCGGATGGTAGGGCTGAGGTACTTATACCTAAACCCTCCCACTCACCTCCTCTTTGGCTCTGGACAAGCTGTCTCCTGCCCTACCGCAACCCCGCCGTTTCGGCAGGTGAGCACGGCCAGGTAGGATTGTTTAATGTTTTTATTTGTGTTGCAGGCGGAGTTATAAGGCGATCCAGAGGTGGAAGGGTACAGAAGGGTACCTCTGCAGGAGCACAATAGGGGTGCCTGGGTCAAACCCCAGGAGTCTTTTCGTCTGGACCCTGGAGAAAAAATCGTCTGAGCCCTGTAGTCCTTCAGTCGGTTGTAAGCCTGAGCAACCAGGGGCTTGCCTTACAACACTCACCCTTAAAAGGGCATGAGTAAAGTGGTGGACTGGTGGTTTACGGAGTTCAAGGGGGGAATCCCCTCATAACTGGTAGCACTGATTGAGTAGGCTACGGCGCAAATTGGCTCTTTAGGCGGGCATTGCGGTTTTGGTCAGTCTTCGCTGCCTGCCCTTGGTTCACCCGTAAGTTAACCCACCACTTTGGCATACCTTGTATGGAATAAACCTGCAGCAAACTTTTCCCAACAAAATTGAGTTGCGTGACTTTTTATTCCAATTGCATGCTAAGTTCTGCAAGGGTGGGGAGGGTTGCCTATATAGGCACTAGAGAGGAGGCTCCTGTGTTGTGGACTCCAGAGAGGGAGAGGGCGCCAACGAAGAGCCCAGCCTTCTCACCAGGTCTCTGCGCCCTGTGCGCAGTGTGTTACTTTGCAAACGTAAAGGCTGCTTGGGAGCCCGCGCTGGCTTTACCTCATGGGGCCACTTGAAGCTTTGTGATGACAAAGGTGTATTCTTTTTGAGAGGGAATGTAAGGGTGCTCCCAACCGAGTTCTGGAGTGACTATTTTTAATGGACCGCCTGGGTTACACTGTGTATCCTGCCAGTTTAAAATAATGACTTGCATATTAACAAAGCTTTGCTTGTAGCACCCGCAGAGATCCCATTTACCAATGGAGGTGTCATGACATAAACCAGGGCATTTCTTACTGATCAGTTGACCTTGTGTTTTCTTTCGTTTAAGGTGAATGTTGCTGCATCTGCAATTTGCAAAATATGGAAAATCAACAAAATAGTTATAGAGTATTTTGGCGCAAGCCCTTGACCCCGCCTCACACTCACTGATTCCGCCCCCATTGCATTTAAGATCATAGTTCACACAGTGTTTTACTGCACTTCGACTAGTGGTCACGGACTTTCCTGTTCCCCCTTCACACAACTTTCCTCAGCAGTCTCTCGATCACTTGGGCCCATTGCTATCAACATCTTTCTGAAATCCAACATCTGTTTATCTCACACATTCCTATGCAGCACTGTCTTTTTATTCTCTCCTTCTGCACATACTTTTTCCATCTCCTCCACTGCACCCTCCCCCAAACACATTTTCCAATCCCTCGCCTGCAAGCACAGCATTTTTAGGTCTCGCCTGGCGTTAGCAGCGTGCATGCGTTGCACTTGCCATGCGAGAGCCTTTTGGAATCGATATGGATTCCAATGTGCACGCGGACGGACAGAAGATGTGCACACGTAGACTGGAGGCTTCACTGGAGGCGTGATACTAGGCACTTTTTTGGGGGACGTTTTTGGGAGAAAGCGCGATGTAAAGGAGCCGCTCAACAAACTCTGTTGGGCATTTTGCAAGCCCCGCAAGACCTAGATGTACCTTATTTCCTATTTCCCCCACTCAGATAATATTTTCCAAGTCCTGCTATACAAGCAGCTAACGCTACATCATGACTTTTGCCCTCTTTCCGTCCATTGTCCCATCTTTCTCTCAACTTATGCACTAATGCGCTTAAAGCAGCTTCAGGAGAGTGCACGCGCTATACAAACAAGAAGCATGTCAACTACATGAGATCCCGATCAGCCTTCCTTTTGTTCCATCCTTTTCTCTGTTTCACACGCTCTTGTTATTTCTTTTCTCCTGATCTTGTCAGCTCTTTGAAGCAACTATAGGACTGAATGAATGTAGACAAGCAACATGAATGAAAATAATATATTTGTCCCTTATTTCCACCATTTTCCATTTCTATCTTTGCTGCTCCCTCATTTCCCTCTCCTGTCATTCCTTAGTGCTGTGAAATGGGTCACGACAGCAAAAGCGCTACACGGACAGATAACAGAACCAGTCTGTAAATGCCTCGGACTACACGCAGGCGCACAAAAAATATTACGGTTCATTGTGCTGTTTGAAGGAAAAGCCCATGTCCCATAAAAGTTGAATGCATAAAAGAAAACTGTCCGGCACATGTTCTCAGCATGGCTACCAGGCCATTGCTTTTCTAAGTGTGTGGAAGGCTGGAGATGCGCAGCGCCACATAGCGTGCCGCTAGACTACACATCTCACGCTCCCCCACTTTCCTCGCTTAAACATCCCCGTATTTTGCTTTTCTCTGATATTATTGTTTCAATGAGCACCAACTCTGGCACGGGCACAGGGAGCCCGTCCTTCCCATAAATCATTTCAAGATAAAAGGGGTTTAAAGCGATTGAGGGGCTTTATTCCAGGGAGGTCAGGAGGGTGCCGGTGTGAAGAGCTGAGCTGGAATGAATCAGCCGGAGATCACACGGTGATCACATGGTTACACTCCATGGCTGGGATCCAGGGGGCTTATGGTGGACGAGCACAGGCAGGGGTGAATTCCTCCTCAGTTTAAAGCGGTGGTGCCCCTACAGATGCCGGCTGCATCTCCCGAGCACTGACGCCTTATGCGGCTCACGGCAGGGACCTAGCGCCGAGTCCCTTCCACAGGTGCCTGGACACCTGTGGCGCGCGGCGCCGGCTGCGGCACCTTTCATGCTATGGAATCACTCTACTAGGAAGGGAACAGAAGCTGTTTTTCAGCCTGCCAGAAACTCTTGCAAACTCCGTACAACGTTTATCAGTTACAGTACTGTTTCTAGTTATTTATAAAACTATATTATAATTACAGACGTTTAAATGCATGGCGTGGTTTCGTATGTCAGGATATGGCTGACAAAATTATCATCTCACATAATACTGTGTCCTAAATATTGCTTACAAAAATATTGTATCCTTTGGTGTCGATTTTGTCTATAAAATTTAATGGGGGATATGTTTTTTTAAAGTGACATTTAGGACACAACATATTTGTCAGATGATATGTAGTCCATGATCCTCTGTTACTATACCTAGAGTGTATTATAGTGAATTTGCGAGCCACATCGCTCTCCGTGGCTCTATTAAACATCCTAATCCATGGCCTTCAGCCTGCTACAATCCTTAGTGACTTGCAATATTCATGTACCTTATGATAGAGGACACTATATTCGATATACCACCCCTTCATTAGTATTAAAGGGATATATGGGCTATTCTTGCACTCTTTTACTCTTGGTAGAGGTCAACCGGTGGTACTTTCAAGTCGAGGATGTGGCGTTATGGCCAGAGCTGCCAGATTTGGAACTGGGGAACCAGGTTCTAGTCTCAGCATTTTGTGATTCTGGACAAATCACTTAGTCTCCCTGCGCCTAAAGAAAATAAACAAGCATTCGAAATGCAAAAGGTCTCGCCTTTCATTTAGTTAAAGCCATTTGCGTTGCTATACAATACCATTAGCAGGCAAATGGCTTTAACTTAATCAAAGGAGAGACCTATTGCATTTAAATGCTTGTTTTCATTTTCTTTGGTACCGTCCATATTTTGAAAGCTTACCCAGAAGTACAATTGACACTTGGGCGACCATCTCTCTTTAAGCTCTGCAGAGAGGCCAAGGATTGGATGTGTGTGTAGTCTGCACCCCTTTGTGGACCACTCACAAGCATGGCGAAGAACTCACACTGCTTTGGACTCAACTTCACAGCTCTCAGTCGTGACATATTGTGAACACCCACGTACAACCTTAACTCATCAAAACACCTGGAGGTGAATGCAGAAACTCTAAGGCAGCGCTTCCCAAACTTTTTAGAACAACTTACTTTTTACTATGACAATCTTTCGTGACCCACCTAGCATTAATAGAAATGAGGGGGTGGTAGTTTAATGTAATGAAGCATCCTGTGGTAGCACATTGTTATTGGCAGACAGCACATCTCCATTGAACTGCTCACTTATTTTGCACTGACATAGTTTATAGATAAATCTATACAGCACACAAATGATGAAGTGTGGAAATCGGGTTTCAGTGAATATTTATCATTTGTGCATCACCAAGTAAAGTGTCTTGATTTGTTTGGAGCTTGTTGAAATCTTTGTTTCCGTCACGCTTCAGAATTACCCAAAACATATGCTTCCCGTTTGCTTTCCTAACTGCTGAAAGTGTACAGTTAATTTACAGGTATTTTATTCTGTGATGGGAAACAATTTCACCCTACAGCGTTCTCTTCACACCTCATGCACCCGAGCAGGATTCATCCCTTTTTAGGTCTCGCCTACGACGAACGCGCTGAAAGCGCGTTCTCGCAAGCTAGAACTATAGTCGTCGTCTCAGCAGTCTGAGACCGACGAAGGGAGACAAGACCTGGCCGCGCGCAGTGTTTCCCCATAGGATAACGTTGTGCGCGCGGCCAGGTCTTGTCTCCACGGCATGCATGGCAGACCGGATCGCGTCGCGCGCCTCTCTGGAATGCAGGGGGAGTTTTCAGAGAGGCACGCGGAGCTGATAAAAGCTTCGCTGAAATGCACGCACAGACACAAACAGAGAGACACACACATGCACACACACGAGAGCACCTACACACACGCACACACACATGAGCGCACTGCGGCACGGCATTTACTTTCGCTTTTCTTGTTCTGTCTGTCGTTGCACCGTACTCCATTAATAGGCTTGCCTTCTTTATGAATGTCCTGGGGTTAGAAATGCTTGCTCTGCCCTCATTAATCATCCTTCTGCCGTTACTCCAACTGATGACATAAGGTGTATGCAAGTGCCACGGAAGTGACTCAGTGCACTGGAATTGCGCAGTCATATAAAGCCCATATCTTCTTGCCAGTCACTACTGTGTGCCAATGCCGTGCCCAGGAGGGTACAGAGCAGCGGTGAAAAGCAGACTCTCGAAGCATGCGGAAAGCGCTCTCTGCACGTTTGTGAGCGAGGGGGGTGTTTTAAACATAAAACAGAATCTGAAATACTTTCAGTCACACACGATGGTGAGTCACTTTGCATCACTGTTACGCATGATTCATAAGGTGCACGAAGTACACAACATTGTGCAGTATATAAAGTCCCTTTCCGGAAGGCACGCTGCTTGTGAAACCCGGCACAGGCGGTCCCTCCCGCGTGAGACGGGTGTTTACAGAGGAACGGGCTGTGACAAGGGGTGTTTGCACCCGCACAGATGGGCTTTGTGTATTGTGGGCGGGTTTGTTTGGTGCAGCCGTGCTGTTTCTTGAGCAATGTGGGTGTGAAACGGTGTGTCTCTAAAGGCACGGGAGGCTTTCCCAGGCACAGTATGGGCGTGATGTGAAATGGACCATTTCCACTTACACAGATGGTCTGTTGTTGTGTACAGCGGGTGTGGCCGGCATTGCTCTTGGTGTGTACTGTTAGGATGGGTAACCTTTGCTTTTTCCATCTACGGTAAGCGGATGTGAAACGGGGCAGTCTTGTGTAACCTGGTGCAGGTGGGCTGCCCTCTGGCCACCCCACCCTCCTCTGTTTACCCCCTGCCCCACGGTGGAAGGAGCCCCTGACTCCGGGTGGGGGTAAGAGGCTACATTTTATTGTCAGTCTCCTTCTTAAACCATGATCTGGAAGATTCGCAAAATGAATGGTCATTAAATGTCATAGTTCTCCTAAAGCTTGCTACCTATGCAAGTCTCTCCCCGGCCTCCTTGGCTGCCCTTAAAATTATATTATGACATTTAATATAGTGCATGGGGAAGTGTGGCTCAGGGGTTAGAGGCGGCAGACCCGGAAGCTGAGCTCGGCCCCGGACCAGGGTTCAATTCCCCGCCCCGGGGGTTGGGCTCAATGATTCCACGGACTCGATAATTCTCGCTCCGGTGCCTACTCGATGCACGGGTTCACACTCTGCGACTCTGGGCAATAGCTTGCTTAATCTCCACATCGGCCCCTCGCGGCGGGATGCCTGGCTTTCACCTTGTGGATACCCTGCCGGGGTTCTCTCACAGGGGAATACCAGGACGGGTTCCCTTAGCAAGCGCATAGATGCCTGCGATGTGGGCGATTTGCGCTATATAAATACATGTACATTTACATTTACATTTATTCCCGAAGGAGTATGTCGGCGCTACACTGCTGTGAAGAAGAGACATCCTAAAACAGCCAGGTCTTCAAAGCCTTCTAGAAGACAATAGTGAGTGAGCATAAGAGAATATTAGTGGGGAGTTTATTCCAATGATAAGGGGCAGTGTAGGAAAAAGATCTTCCCCCCCTGATTTGAGTTCCAAATGCAAGGGATAGTCAAAAGAGAGGTGCCTGCGGCTGCCGCGCTGCCGGAGAATTCCAGAGCTGTGCCCTCAGCAAATAACCAGCAAACCCGATTTATATAATGACATCGTCTGTTTATTAAATGGTAATGCTGTTTTGAGTTCGTATAATAGTTTTTCAGATACATTTTGTGCCTCACTAACGACGTCGCCGACACATGTGTGAAGAGAGTGGTGCAGTGAAACCCATAGAGGGGGGTGCTTTGCAATTAAGGACGTCTATTTTATAAAACCCCGGAGCAGACATATCAAAGTTCTGTCCGGGCAGATCCCTGTGCAAATCCGCAGCACTCGTTGTGCGAATGGTGGGAAAAAATGCACTAAATTTACAAACAGCCAGGTGCTGGTGGTGTCATTGGTTGCACTTGTGCACAGCGTTGCACCATTGTGAAAAGGTGATCTATCAGTGTCTCGTTTTAGCATTTGTATATGTGGTAGATACTGACTCTCCAGTACACATTTCTAAGCAATGACAAACGTGCGCGGGTAAGCTCCGGAAAATGTGCAATTCATCGTTAATTACGCAGGGGCCATTATATATAGCTCTTCCTCCTCCAAATCCAAGGTGTGTTAGTTTAACAGATGTGAAATTTGATACAATTTATGGGTATTGCCCTTTCCTAAATTTCATACATTATCGGTGGTGTGCCCTTGCGACAGCCACCTTGTGCCATTTGGCGTTATGTTTATGTCGGGGGCTGTGTTATGCACGGTGCCCAGACAGCACGACGGGATCTTGTAGGTGCGTGTTGAAACCCTTCCCAAGGGGCTGCAGATCATTTCATAACCCCTTCTGTATCACAGGTCTATGCCGGTGGTAATGTGCAGGGGGCAGGCAAAGAGACTATTTGGGGTGCACCGACATTTTGTCCTATCGAAGAGGTACACAGTAAGTAAACACAGCGGGCACTTCCTAGAGTCGGGAAATAGAGGTCTCAGGGACCCAGAAGGCACCCCCACAGAGGGATGCTGTCACTCACTGAACTCATCTGCAGGGTATTTCTGCTCCCCTTTAAAAGTGAGACCGGTTTGTGCCTGCACAGTGAAAGGCAGGCCAGCACCTTTATGTAGCTGACCTATGTTTCACTAATGTGCTGTTGCTAGTGCTGTCACAGATTCACACATTCACTCTGCACCCGGTGCACAGACTTAAGTGTGTGCGGTATCTGTGCGCGGGGCAGTGCAGTGCATCTGTGGTGCAGTCTCGGGTGACACGTCTGCATCCCAAGAGGTCACCCATATTCGAACTCAGGGGGAGACTCTTAGCTGCATTAAGATCCTGCACACATAAGAAGAAGACCTAATGCTGTGGTGTCCAACAAAGGTCCAGGAGGGCCTGATCAGTGCCAGACTCCTGCGTCAAGCACTATGTAGATCACTTCCACTTAGATTTGTTCAGTGTAAACTATTCTCATGTGTACATTCTGAGAGTCGGGCATGGACCAGGTCCTGCAGGAGCTGCCTTAGACGTCACTCCCTAGGAGGGATCAGCAATCAGCTCCTGTCACTCTTAAGGGGACAGTGAGGTGCATGCAACTGCCATGCTGCAAAGACCACTGCATTTGTGCAGCAAGCTCTGCATCAGTGCATCATGTACTGTTCTAGTGCACCAAACTCTGGCCTCATTTATGGGTATTTGGCGTGAGGCCGCGCAGCAAGTCACCTTGCCAAATTGAAAGGGCAGGAATGCACTGCATTAATCCAATACTGTGCTTTCCTGTCTTTTCCCTTTGCGCTGACGCCATTTAGACAGCCTGTGCCAATGGAGGCAGCCCTGTAACATAGTTGTCCTTAGGATTGTTTGATGCAGGAAAAGGCACCAAACACGATTTATATACATTTCGCGCAATCTTAGTACCAGCTGCAGAAAAGTGGCACAGTATGGCCTGGGGTGAGTTCAGAGGCAGTTCCAGGTGTTAGAACCCCGGTGTTTGCAAAATTCGTCCACCGCAGTGTCTGTACCTCACAGCTGTAAAGTGTGTTTTTCAGAAACCAAGCTTAGACATTTGATTGGATGGTGCAATTAGAACAATCTCCACAATTTTCGTCTGTACTGATAAGAATCATGGTTTAATTGCAAAAGCAGATCTAAACTGCAGGATTTGTGCAAGCATTGTAAATTCTAAAAGCAATATAACATTTTGAGTGATGAAAGCTACCCATAATCTGAAAAAAGTCCAATTATTTATGCCTTCTGTACCAATTTGGTGCTACCTCTAGGTGGCGCTCTATGGCTACGGCTGTGTTTTTTTCTTATTGAATGGTCGATTCTGTTGAGATGATAAAGAAGTAAACATTGTGACGGCTAAGAACGTGACTGTGGCTGAAGAGACCGGTTTGTTGGCATGACGTTTATTGACGAACCATAAACCTGAGGCTTTGATTATCAGTACAGTATTGATATAGCATAGACATTTAAAATCGATGTCAGAGAAGCATATTTTAATCTAAAAGACCCTGTTCTTTGATTTTCCTCACAATAAAATACACTGAACATAATCTTCACAAAAGTTCTTTACAAAAGTTTAAGCTATTGCCATTATAAATTACAATCAGTTTGATTTAAGTATTAATTATTCAAAAAAATTAAAAGCCATTGTTATTTGTAATATCAAATATATCTAAGTCACATAAATACAAAACATGTTGCATTAAAAATGCTATAGGTGTCACATTTGCGAAAGTTATAACTATTGGCATTGTAAATGACAAAGCTATTAATTTAGATATTTTCAAAAACAACACATAAATAAAAAAATTGTCATTTACAAGACCAATAGCTCAAACTTTCCGAATGCAAAACCTATTGCATTGCAAATGCTTGTTTCTTTCTCTGACTGCAAAGTGAGAGGAGTTTCTAAATACCAGTCCTGCGTTAAAAAAATAGGCAGAAGAAGACAGCCTGGCATTTGACCTCTATCTTTGAACGGCAGCAAATATGAGGAGTGTAAATTCAGAATTTAAGGGCATCTTTATATATTGCCAGGACTTTTGCAACCCTCCAAAAATCCACTTGCGACCTATCAGTGGGTTGTGACCTATAGTTTGGGGAACACTGATCTAAAGGAATGCAGGGGAAGTGAAACTTGTGTCATGTACACATGGATGCATCACTGCCATGGATCACTTTATGGGTTTTACAGTCACTGTTGAGAAGTCGATCAATGTTTTTGCCTGTAAAGTTATTGGCAGGAATACAGAGCCCGATAGTGACCCATTTCAAAGCCGGGGTTCAATTACTGCTGAGTCCCACACCTGTCATGACCCGGCCCACTTACAGAGTGACCACAAAGTTCTGAATGAGGAGAGACTATCTCCGGCCATCCTGCTACAGAAGACGCCATCAGTGTATCCATTGACACAAAATATCTGTTGAGTTATCAATAACTCTGTTGCAAATACATTTAGAAACAGGTTTTCAAAGTTGTATCAGGTTCCTTCTATAAAACTAGCCCAGAGGGAGGGATTTCTTGTGTTAAGGCAGATTAGAAGGGCCACTTGAATTCTGTGGCCTCAGCAATTTTTGAATAATTATGGATTAGCCGCATTTGCTACATAATCCATCATCTGCCGCATAATTTGCAGATTTTAGCTAAAAAAAATTCTAGCTCAAACGGATCAAAGTTACAAAAAATATGGTGACTCGGGTTCCCACACAGCCGAAGGATTTTTGCAAAAGTTGACTGGTCATCTTTCAGTTGATAATTGCTGTTTTTGGGTGTTAAATTAGTATTAATTACTTACTTATTCCTACTACCCCTTCTGGAGTATGGGGCACAGTTGCGGAATGCATCGCTCACAGGTGGGGGAGGGCGCGCAGGGGTAGGGTTGGGTAAGAGCATAGTAAAAAAATAAAAACTCAATAACTTACCTTTAGGCCAGGTCCCTCATCTCTGCTCTTGTCTCTGACTCTGACTCCAGGAAAAGGAAGCTGGCAGCCACGCTCCCTCCCCTAGGCCAATCACAATGCTGTAATGCAGCCTGCATGGAGAACAGGGAACGAGCCCATGACTGGTTTGGGCGGCCTGAGGGGGCCGACCAAACAGTCACTGCGCACGTAGGAGTAGGCAAACCACTCCTCCCCTGCCCTGCTCTGTTAGCAGAGCAGCCCCACACGCCAGCCCACCAACGAAACATAAAATGTTAATAACAAAGTTATCACCATTTTATGTTTTTGCTTCTCGCACTGTGAGAAAGCAGTGGGGCGACACTCCTCTGCCCTAGAGGAGGAGCTGCCCCTGATGGGGCATCAACTAGGACTCTCCAGCCATCTGTGTTCCTGGGTTTTCTTTCAATCTGACTGCAGGTGTAACGCATTCCTTGCAGTCAGCCTCAAGGCCTCGATGCCAGGTGTTTCTAGGTCTTCCTCTTTTCCTTTTGCCTTGAGGGTTCCAGGTCAGGGCTTTCCTGGTGTTGTTTGATGCAGAGTTGCGGAGGGTGTGACCTATCCAGCCCCAGCGTCGTTTCATAATTTCTTCATGAGCGGGGAGCTGGAAAGTCTTCTGCCGTAGGTCGCTGTTGCTGATGGTGTTTGGACAGCAGATTTGGCAAATGTTCCTCAGACCGGTGTTGATGAAGGTCTGGACTTTGCCAGTGGTGGTTGCTGTTGTCCTCCAAGTTTCTGTTGCGTACGGAAGGACCGATTTTATGTCGGTTGTCAAGAGCCTTATCATGGTTCGCAACGTTAGGCCCTTGCAGCTCCAGATCTTGATTAGCTGAATGAAGTCAGTCCTTGCTTTGCCAATTCTTGCCTTAACTTCAGCGTCTGTGCCCCGGGCAAATCCCTTAATCTCCCCGTGCCCACAAAAATGAATGTGTCCTTGTGCAATGTAACTGCTGCTCGTAAAGTGCTCCAATACCTGGTCTAGTTCGTGCTATATATAAAAAGAAAAAAACTGCAAAGAGGCAAAACTGTAAAGCAGCGTGACGACAGACACTCGAAGCAACGGCAGCGGGGAGGGGACTCAACACCGAGCCCTCTGGAAGAAGTGTGGGGCAGCTTCCTTCACTCCTCGCTGGACGAGGCCAGAATGTGAATGACAAGCGGGACAGAGCAAGGGCTGAAGAGAAACGCTCCAGACACCTTTCTGCTGTCAATAGTATTATTTTTAGCACATTTTAATCGTTAGGAGCTCCACTGAAGACGATGGAGTGTCTCCGGCACATTGTCACAATCGTGATTCTTATGAGCAGCGAGATGACACAATAACATCCCTTTCTCTGGGCCAGATGTGAAAACAAAGCTGCTGCTTCCGCCCACTGCAGCTTTTCCATATCCAAAGCTCCTAGCGCCCTCTGCTGTCCCACAGTGGAAATAAAAGGCTTCACCCAAACTGCATAATGCACGTGCGAATGAAAAGAGTTTCATAGTTTGTTTATTAAAGGCCAGGGGGGCTGGTTGAGAGTGAGTTACATGTCCATTAGAGCCAGTCTAGCCCAGTGGTTTAACAAAACGTAGGATGCCCCCCTTCAAGGTACAGTGAAGGGGGCCCCCTCATACAATCACCCTGCCACCCACCCAGCCTGTGTTCCAGTGCCCCTTAATGCCTGCAGCCCATGCCAGAGATATGATGAGAAGTGTTAGTGTGCACACCCGTGGTGGCAGCAGAGCATGCTAAAAGTATATTACACAATGTGGGCTGAGGGGCTAACTCTGTGTGACCCTGGCCTCACAAAATATAAACCAATGCAGCTCTCACGAAAGTGTTATTTTGTGCGGGATGTGCAGATATAAGTAAAACAAATAAATGTAAATGTGTTGTACTTGAAAAGCGCACTGCTGCCCCAGCGACGGGGCGCCCCGGCGCTGCACTCATACCGCTGTGGAACCCTTCCTGGCTTTTCCCTGTGAAATGTCCACTCCTGGGCACCCCCAAGGTGAAGCCAGGCATCCAAGCGCTGCTGGGGCCGTTGTGGAGATTAAGCAAGCTATTGCCCAGAGTCACAGAGTGGGACGCATGATTAGACTAGGCACCGAGGCGAGAATTATCAGGTCCGGGGAGATTGAGTCCAAGACCCCCCCCCCCCCCCCCGAGGCGGGAATTGAACCCTGGTCCCGGGCCAGACCTCTGCATCAGGGTCTGCCGCTCTAACCATTGAGCCACACTTCTCCACCATTGAGCCACACTTCTCCACAAATAAAGAAATGAAATCAAATAAAGAAATGAAGAAAGAAAGAGGAAAGTGTCGCACTCCCTACAATCACCCCATGATTAAGAAAGTTGCAGTTCTGCATTTTAAATGTCATACAGCAGCTGTCCACATGGTGTGGTGTACCCCGTGTGTAACAGGTACAGAAATACTGTTCTATGCATATGATGATGCCAAGTAGCTGTAGGGCCCTGGAAACCTCTGTTTGACTCCCGGCTCCCCCATTCACCATATTGAACAGGCTTACACATCCGTGTACCTTGGTTCCCTCTCTGACAAAGCTGGCAGTACTCAGAGGTTAGTCAGTCTCACTTCCTTGACTTGGCACCCCAAGAAAGTACTTCAGTATGTAATAACTGACATTTCAGAGCCCATGTTTTTTGAGAAAATATATGAGAGTGCTTTAAAATACAGTATTTTACCCCATTTTTTTCCAAACGTTTTTGGGGAGAGAACTCTACTTCCACCCCTCTTGAAGAAGTTGGGCTAGCTGGCTTCACTCACCTGCTTAAATTCAAGGGCATGGATGAGTGAAATAAAGAAGCTGAAAGATGCATGGTGCAATCACAAATTTAAAAGTGAAACAACAGCACTGTTTACCAGAAACAGAAAGTGAAAGATTTGATGTTATCAGTTAGTCTGTTTTTAATTTGTGGCAATAAAAAAAAGACAGGCTTGAGGCCGGGGACAGACCCCGCAGCCGACACTTGCAGAGTGCCCACTGCGCGTCCACGCCCAGCGTAGAGCTGGAAGATGATTTTGGGGCTAATGTGCTAAACTGCACTTCCGGTCGTGCAAAACAAGAAGTGATGTCAATGCCTTCTCGTCCCTCCACTCAAATGGCACAAGCCGTGGTGGAACAAGGACTACAGACAGCTAATTAAAAGTTAAGTGAAATAAAGAAGCTGAAAGACGCCCGGCGCAATTAAAAATATAGAAGTGAAACATCAGCACTGTTTACCAGAAACAGAAGGTGAAAGATTTGATTTTATCAGTTAGTCTGTTTTAAATTAGTGGCAATTAAAAAAGAGAGGCTTGATGCCTGGGACAGACCCCGCAGCTGACACTGGCAGAGTGACTGCTCTGCACATAAACAATCATTCATGACGTGTTGCTGTTTCTCTGTGTGCAGCAAAATGCAGCACACAGAGAAACAGCAAAAATGAGGAGAAATAAAGCATTTCTCCTCATCTCACCATGTTAAGACAAGGTTTTCCCTGGTCTTAATTTTGGCACTGCCCCATATTTATGCCACCCTTGTAAATATGTAATATGCAAATAAGGACTTACATCACGGGAAGCAGGAGCAGTGCAAACCTCTCTCACAAAGCACGGAAGGCATAAGCACCAGTGGCGCAGGCCTTGCTCATAAAATCAGATGAAGCACGGAATTAACCTCCCTTACCAAGGATCCCGTCACCTGCAGGCTCATCTTCCAGAAAGGAATGAAGGGTGTTGCATCCTGGATGTGCAGCAGCTGCCTGAAGCTCAACTCGGTGAAGACAGAAGTCCTAATTCTCGGACCCTCCCCCACCGCCTGGGACAGCACCTGGTGGCCCACCGCCCTTGGTAGCCCGCCCACCCCCACCGTCCTGGCCCGGAACCTCGGCATCATACTCAACTCCTCCCTTTCCATTACCCGACAGGTCAACGCTGTCGCCTCCACCTGCTTCAACATCCTCTACATCCTTCGCAAGAACTTCAAATGGATCCCCCCTGATTAGAGAAGAAACGTCGCCCAGGCACTCATAACCAGCAGACTAGACTACGGAAAGGCCCTCTACCCCGGAATCAACAAGTCTCTACTGACCAACCTACAGACCATACAGAACACTGCAGCCAGACTCGTCCTCTGCATCCCTCGGCAAGAGCACATCACTCAACACCTGCAAGACCTTCACTGGCTCCAGTCGAGAAAAGAATAACCTTAAAGAAACGTATCCACATCTAGAAATGCCTCCATAACACTGGACCCCAATACCTCAACGAGAGAATCTCCTTCCACGCACCCAAGAGAAATCTGCGATCCGCCGACCTCGCCCTCGCTGAAACGCCGCGCATCAGCGGAGCCAGAACAGGCGGAAAGGCTTCTCCTACAGGCGGCCAAGACCTGGAACGAGCTCCCGGTCAACATCAGACTGTCCCCTCTCTGAACATCTTTTCGAACACCCTCAAGACCTTGGGGTTCGACTGAACGGAGCTGCGTACCCCTACCCGCCAGCGCCTTGAGACCCTCGCTTGTGAGTAGCACGCCTACAATTCCCTGATTGATTGATACATTCATTATTTGAGTGTGAACACAGGTGGATGCTAAACTCATTTCTTATCCTGATTTTGAGGCTAAACCCAATTTTTTTGGTAGTAATATATTCTACTTTTTTTCTGTTTGTGTTGATTTTTCTCATTTTATGGAAGTGCTCTCTATTAGCCGAAAAGGGTTTGGCGAAGCCTTTCAGCTAGTTATGAATGAATGAATTAAAGTAAAGTATCACCAAGTATGGGTTAATTGCTGCTGTTTTTTCATCTGCCACCTGTCAAAATTCTTCTTATTTAACTGACCCAAGATGGCCGCTAGCACGGGCCGTGTCGCTGCATATGAATGAGATGGGCATTCTGACGGGCCAGGGTGTGAAAAGAGACGACGGACTCGACGTCTGATTCATCGTTTGGAAAGCAGACGCCATCTTGGAAAATAGTCAATCCGGAGTGGACTAACGAAAATTGTACCATACAAAAGGACATCAAGGTTGACAATTAACGCTTTTAGTTTTTAGGATTTCATTTGTAGATAATGACCCGAAAACGCAATACTTTTTTCATATGTAAAATTGTTCGCTGTTCTCCATAAATACTAAATATGGTCTTTTTGTGGAGTGAACGACCTCTCCATGTCTCCGGCTCTCACCTCGCCCGGGTCTCACCCTTGTGTCTCCACTCAGGGCTCGCTGCCGTCACTCACTCCACCCACCGACACACGAGGCTCCGCCTCTTCCGACTCGTCACTTCCGGTCCCTCCCACTCACAGAAGCCGTTGCTAAGGTTTCAGGAAGCGCGGAAACTTGAAGTGGGAGCGGGGCCCGAGCCGAGGAGCAGAGCAGCGCCCCCCGGAGCCGAGTGACAGTGTGCACCCTCTCCCCTAGAGCAGCGCCCCCCCTCACCTGGAGCAGCGCCCCCCCCCGGAGCAGGAGAGAGGAGAGTGCACCCCTCCCCGGAGCAGGGGCTCCCCAGGAACAGACAGGGAGAGAAGCCGCAGCCCAAGGGGTGTCGCCCCTCCCGTCACCATGGTCTCCCTGCTGGTAGGTGCCCCCTCCCTGCAGAGACTTAGGGCCCCCTGGGGCGTGTGTGTACGGAGTGACATGTGTCAGTGCTTGTTGGGAAGGGGTCCATGTGAGGTGCAGAGTCACCTCTGCTCCAAGGATGGATGGGGGGGGGGGGGTGACTCTGAGGAAAGGGGGGTCCGCCCCCACCATCAAAGTCTCTCTGCTATTAGGTGCACCCTTCCCTGCAGAGACTTAGGGGGACCCCTGGGAGAGATCCATGTGAGGTCAGAGAGACCTCTGCTCCAAGGATGGGGGGCTCCCCTCTATGCCAATGCACTCTTCTTCACTCCATGCCACGGCTCTCTTCGCCACTAAACTCTACACCACTCCAGTCTTGGCCACACCAATCTAATCAGCACAACTCCACTTTGCAACTCCTACGCATTGCACTTTATGCCAATACACCGTACACTTTAACACTCAACTCTATGTCAGTACACTCTACGCCACTATAATCTACTCTGAACGAGTGCACTCTGCACCACTTTACTCTTCTCCATTACACTCCATGCCACTCTATGCAACTACACTCCACCCTGCATTTCTCCACTCTACGCCACTTAACTCTACTCTGAAACAATCTACTGTACACCATTGCACCCTATGCCACTCTGCACTCTATGCCACTCTGCACCACTCCACGCCACTCTGCACTCTATGCCACTCTGCACCCCTGCACTCTATGCCACTCTGCACCCCTGCACTCTATACCACTCTGCACCCCTGCACTCTATGCCTCTCTGCATCCCTGCACTCTATGCCTCTCTGCACCCCTGCACTCTATGCCTCTCTGCACCCCTGCACTCTATGCCTCTCTGCACCCCTGCACTCTATGCCTCTCTGCACCCCTGCACTCTATGCCTCTCTGCACTCTATGCCTCTCTGCACCCCTGCACTCTATGCCACTCTGCACTCTATACCAGTCTGCACCACTCCACTGCAGGCCTCTGCACCACTAAACTTTTAACCACTGCATTCTACGCCGATGCTCTCTGCATCAATGCACTCTACTCCACCGCACTCTAACACTCTACTCAGCAACACTGCACTCTCCGCCAATGAACTACTCTGCACTAGTCGACTCTACATCACTGCACTCTATACCTCTCTGCATCACTCCACTGTATGCCTCCACACCACTAAACATTTAACCACTACACTCTACGCCAATGCAGTCTGCATTAATGTACTCTACTGCACTATAAGACTCTACTCTGCAACACTGCACTCTCCGCAAATGAACTATTCGCTTCGCTTCTCTACTCTGCACTACTCCACTCTACATAACTGCACTCTACCCCACTCAACTTTTAACCATGCAGAACAGCAGCCACACTGGAGTATAACATGGCTAAAACACATTGGCAAAGCCAATAGCACTTGTATAGATGAGACATATTGGCATTGCTAATGCTTGTTAGAATTAAGCCATGGATAGCACTCCTCGTCTGTTCTTTGTCGAATCACCTGGCCTTATGCCAACGTAACTATTCGCACTCTCTTTTGATATCCTTCTCTGGTTCTACCACCCAAGAGCTTAAATACATTTGAGGTGCTGCGTTCTCTAAACTGTCTTCATTCATTCACCTCATGGGAGACTAGTGCAGCTGCTCTGAGCACTAGTGTGATAGGCCAGCTTGAATGAGTATGTTAACAAAGGCAGCAGATCACCGACAGAAAACTGAGCTCCGGTTGAGGAGGTGTGAGGTATGCAAGCCTGCTTTAAATGGACCGTTTCCTCGGGCTTGGAATAATAAATCGCCTGTGGGGGGCATCGGCCAGCCCTGGCGCCTCCAAGCTCTTCTGTATCACTTGGAGTGGGTGTGATAACTCACTCAGATCGTTGATAAACCAGGTGAGACTTTGATGTATTCTGGTCGCTGAGGGTACCATGAATCCATTCTGCTTTTCTTCACAGGAAGACCCTTCATTGGAGCGACATTTTAAAGGCCATCGCGACACGGTCACTAGTGTGGATTTCAACCCCAACACGAAACAGCTTGGTAAATGAGTGCATCTTTTATTATCATTTTCTGTGTTTCTTCTACCTGAAAAGAAGCAGCATTGTGCGTTACATAACATTTTTATTGCAGCAGGAGCACCTCAAACAGTGTGCTGTACGTAAAACAGTCTGATGTCCAAGGACTTTGAGTAAAATCAGACAACTGAGAGAGGGGCAGGGGCCAGACCCTCTATCCGGGAGGGGCGGTAGCTGGGCCCCCTATCTGGGAGGGGAGGGAGCTAGAGGCTTTCATGGTATTTTTAGGCTGAGGCATTCGCCTACTTTCCTCCACAGGGCACAGTCTTTCCCCTCGTAAACCAACTTTACTGTTAGACATGGGAACCCTTCCGCCTTAGCCCAATTTGACTCGGGTTTATTTGTATTTTAGGAGAAAGCTGGACTTGTGGAGCGGCTTCTGAAGGGGATGTTCATCAGATGGGAACTATGTCTTCTCAAGGAGACATAGGCTCTGGGTCTTTGGTTCTGAGAGGTTTTATTATCTTTGATAAATGGATCCTGTAGAGCCATTGAGCAGTTTTTTCCAGTCCCCACTTCTCTGTCCTGTCCATAGGAGTACCAACCCAAGATATCTATACATTGTCAGCTCCTATATGATGAAGCTAGTGCCGAGTCTGTGTTCGTACTGCGGTCGGGGCACTTGCTGTGGCCTAAGTTCTCATTTGGTGTGGGGGGCTCCCTTGACGACCAGAACCGGACGATGTACTTGGGAGTGAACTCAGAGTTCAGGTAGATTATGGGCAGACATGCAGGGAGGTGGGTGGAGAAAGGGAATTATGGGTCTCATACTTCCCCAATAAAAATGTTTGTGGAGCTTCATTGTGCAAAGCATCCATAGGTGGGTGAAATTAGGAGCCAGCATGGCTACATGGATTACAGTAAGTGATCTTTTAAAGTGTTTCTCAGGTAGTAATTTTCTGGACTCCTACCCAGAGGAAGCACATTTGAGTCTGGCGCATTTGTCATTTTGTTTCGCTGCTATCTGTAAGTCAACCCATTTTTTGCCCTGTAACTTTTGCTTTGCTTTTGCTTTTTCTCTTCCACAACGATTTTGTAGTTTATTGATTTCCTGTTTTCTTGTAACGGAGAAATGCAAAAATTGTGCCCTGATTAGTTTGTTTAGTTCCGTTGCCCTGGGTTCAGGAGTTCATCTTTTATTGTTTTGTGTTTTTTGTCATTCATTGGTTTGAGCTTTCCTGCAACAGTTGTACCAGTTTCTTTACCACTGCCTCAAAGTTTTTTATTGGATTTGTAAAGTGGATAGTTTTTATTAGACTTAATTTCCCAATTATTTGTATGGTTTTATCAAAAGTTCTGGGATTCCACATTACCCGACCTTGAGATGGGTTTACCAGTGCTGTTCTTTGCAATTCCATTATGTGCACCGGAGATGTTAGTTTCAGAGTTAAATCTGTTGTTAGCTGTAAGATTCTGTGATCGCTTCCTTTCTCGAACTTGATATTAAGTTGTTGGGCTGATCCAAAGAGGCCTAGACTGCAGATCATGTAATCGAGAATTGAAGCGTTAAGGCTGCCCTTTTTTGTATAGGAAGCCGGGATGTCTCCTTCAATGTTGCCATTTAGTATTGCTCCATTCAGGATAGCAAGTGTTGATAGAATAATTTTCCCTCTCTTGTTGGGTTTGCATCCTAGAGGAAATTGTGGTATGGGTATTGCCAGTGCTTGTTCTTTTTCTCCTGACTCCCGTTTTTCCAATAGGTCGTTAGAAATTTGCCCATTCAAATCGCCGGTTAGGAACATTAGCGAAAATTCCTGTTCTTCAACCACCTTTTCGATATCCTCAAAAATGTTTACCGCTAATGCGTCCATTTTTGCTCCCGGAGGAATATAAACATTAAAGATAAGCATTTTGTTCGAGCTTTTGATCAGATCTGACCCAACTTTGATCTTTATGCATTGGATATTCCTAGAGTACATTGGGATGATTTATTGGTCCCAATAGTATTCTTCGGATAGAAGAATTGCTATCCCTCCTTTTGCGTACCCATGGGCAACTGGTTCGGCTGGAATGTCGTATACAAAATAATCAGGATGGTCAAAGTTTGTGGTTGCCCAGGTTTCTTGTAGAGCCACTATCCCTGGACAATCTTGCATAATTATTGCAAGTTTTTCGTGTGTTTTCCCTGCGACGCTCCAGGAATAGATGGTTAAACCTTTGCTAAAAGGGGCGCCTGGTTTCCTGTCCCTGTTTTAGGGCTCACCTATTATATCCCGCAGGAATTAATAGGCGAGACTCTAGGGGCTAAACTAAGAGCTAAACTAAGCTCTCTAAAAAGCGGATTTCCAGAAGTGCATGTGGCCTCGTGAACGTGCTTCTATCCGCCTGCCTCGCATCACCACATCAAAGCCAGCCATCTGTTGCTTCCCCAGCATGGTGCCGCCAGCAGCTTCACTACAAAAGGATCCGCTCCGCCCCCTGCTGCATCAAAGGCTTTCATTTCGCGGCCGCGTTCTTCACACTTTTTACGGCCACCAGGCCGTGTCTCGCATTTCTCCTTCCCCTCCCACCCCTGCTGTTGCTGCCCACTGCCTCCCCGTGTCGCACTTTCATGGCAGCTTTGCTTTTCTTTATATTGGCTTTCCTTTCCATTTATCACTGCTGCCTTACTTTGAACGTTTCACAGCTTGTTTAAAATGTTTACATCAACAGGTCTCTCGCTTGTGTGCTGCTTCCTCTGTCGAGCAACCCCTCTCCCGTGCTCTGTGTTGTTCCCTCATCTCCCGCTTTTCCAAGCTCTAATTTGCTTTTCCCGTCTCTCCCAGCTGGTTTTTATATATTTGCCTCCTAGTGGCTTAGCCTTGGGCGCCTTTTTTGTGACTTCCATGTTAGCACACTCCAAGTTGCTTTGTCCCACCCCCTGCAGTCAGTAACCTTCTTTTTTCATTTTTTATTTTTCGGGTGGGCTCAGCAACTTCAATTTGTTGCCAGGCCGCTCTACTGTGTAGAAAGTGCTTTTGTGCAACTAAAATGAAACTCGTTTTTTCCCCCGATCCAAATTGCCATTTTATTTTTATTGGTAAACAAAAAAGATAAAGCTAGAGCCCGCTTCATTTCCAGAAACAGTCGCTTGATCACATACGTTTTTCCCCCCTATTGTATTGCACAGCATCGGTCAAAATGCTTGTTACATTGCAAAAAATATGGATACAGAGAATTTCTTTTTATTGGTCCTACTAAGTTTAAACTTTTTGCTTGAAATTTGATTTTTTTGTGCCATGACCGAGAACAGAATCATCAACTTAAATTGTTTTAAAAGCAGCCGAAGGAAGCTTGTCCTATTTGCGTTCCAACTGACATGTCTCTTCTCCATGCTCCTCCATTCTTCCCTCCAAAGGCTCCGCTCCCCGCTTGCACCACTCTCCTACTTCTCCTCCCACGGCCATCCTTTCCGCCCTCTTATCGCCGCAGCACATGGCACTGCTTACATTTAGAACCGTCTAGTTATATTTCTGTAGCCCTGCCTCCTGTCTGTTCCATCTTCGCCTACTGCTTCACCCCAGCTTCCTGTTTCTTCCCTTCTTCAGCGAACGGTTTCCAGCTGCAGGAAAGCCTGCACTCACCCTCATGTTTGCTCCAACTCCACGCCTCCTACCTGCCCAGCTCCTGCTGTCCGACCAGCTCCCTGATATTTGTCATTAGGCGCATCGCTTGCACTAGTTTACGGTCCAATATTTGTGTCCACCTTCTTAGAAAATCGCCCACATCCTTAATAAATGCATCCGTGCAGGCCAGTACATTTTAACGGAGAGTTTGAGTTGTTTCAGCGTTTCATTGCCAGAGGACTCTCCCACCTACAACAGGTTGAGAACCAATAAGCACATAACCCTTTAAGATGGTTACAGTGTCTGTGGTGTGTAAAGTTGCTTTGTAACGGTTTATTGTGCATAGATTTACTTTGCAGAGCTGATCTGCATTATTGTGCAACGTCTTATGCCTACACTGCAGTGAAACATTCAGATGTATTACTCCGAGTGGTTTCAAGAGGAGTGAATTATAGAGGGCGCCTGCTGGATGTTTTTGCCATCTGTTCAATAGTTGCCGGAGGCAGCGCTTTATCTTTTGCCTTCAGACATCTGCTGCTTTCTATTTTTTATTTCAGTCGATTTTTAGGTCTCGCCTGTCGATGCGCATGCGCATCGAGCAAGGCGAGAGTATTGGCACTTATCCGCTCTTTATCCACACTGCAAGGAATCGTGGCGATTCCTTGCAGTGCACGAGAAATTTAAGCTCAATGCGCATGCGCATTGAGCTTAAATGCGCGTGCACATGCCCCCAGCCGCCGCCTTGCCTACTCTCTCTCACAGCCTCCCCCAGCTCCGCCCCCTCACTACTTGATTGCACGGCTGCTAGGCCGTGCCTCCCCTACTCTCCTCCCCCCTCCTCCTCTCCTCCCCTGCCTGCCTGCCGCTAGGCCGTGCCTCCCTTACTCTCCTCCCCCTCCTCCTCCTACTCTCCTCCCCTGCCTGCCTGCCGTGTCGCACCTCTCCCCTCTCCGCCCCCTCCCCTCGTAAATGCTGTTACATCAACATGTATTTTCCAATTATTTCTAAACGCACAATATCTTTTTCAAAAATACAAACACAATTTAGCACAATTTAACACAAAGCTATTAAAATCCTAGAGATGGAGTTACTGAACAGTTTAAAGGCTGGTGGTCGATGAAACACAATTTACTTCCACTCACCCCCAGCCTACAATGTGGAGCAAAGAGCTGCCCATTTCAGTCACCGGCTCTCTTCATTGTGAGTGACAGCATCTCGCACACGTGCATGGCCGACTAAATTGAAGTCCATTCAATAACAGATTGGGGCCAATCCCTCTTTTTATTTCTATTTTAATTTCATGTTTTTTAAAAAAATATTTACGAAGGGTCTCTTTTTACTTACCCCCGGCTGAAACCGTGCCCAACTGCCTTTAGCCCTAGGACAACCCTGGTAAACAACCCAAAATCTAACACTGGAAAAAAAGAGTGTAGAGCCGAAGTTCACTTCGTCGTCGCCCTCCCCCCCCCCTCTCCCCCCCCCCCCCCCTCCCTTAAATACGTAAGGTTTAGTAAACAGAGAAAGGGCGTTTACAATTATGTTTAACTTTAAAACACAACAAACATCCATCGAAAGGCACGCTGGTTCGTTGCATGTGAAAATATTTAAAAAAACAGGAAAACATATTTCCTATCATACTGTAAAAGCAAAGTAATGCATTGAAAGATGCAAACACGTTATTTACTCGTTCAAGTAGTTTTGCTGATTTGACTGTTGTGGCTTCATTTGTTGTCCATTATTTCAGTAAAACTTAAAATGTGGGCGTCATCCACAGGCAAGTCTGAAAAGACTCGCGGTGACGTCATCATACAGCACATAAGCTTTCATAAATAGGATCGACTAATGCAACATTTATAAAGGCTCGCGTTAAACTTGCTGGTCACACATGTGTACGTACCATCAGTAGGGCCTGCTCCGCCTTTCATCCATCCTTCTGAGATGGATGCGAGGCGTGCAGGCAGATAATATTAACGTGGTTTTTACATTTCAATAAAGCAAAAATACACTTTGGAACAAACGCTATTTAGAGAAAGAAAAAAAACTTTTGCAGCCTGAGGGCGAACAACCCGTGGCGTTTGTGACCTCCAATCACACCCCCTGGGGCGCAGCACTTCCTCTCCAAAAATGTGAATGAATAAATTCGTCCTTCCTGGTAACCTCGCGGGCAAAGCATCCCCACACAACCACAAAAAGAACACAGCTTCCGCTTCCGGCGCACTTGTGCAACCCCTGCCTGTCCTGGGGACATTGCGTCATCCTGCCACCAGAGTAGTAGGCATGCTTTTCAGCTTGAAAATACTAAACCCGGGTTTATCTTTTTATTTTTTTTATCATCATTTAGGTGGTTTGTTAAGCGCTGGTTGTCATTTTTGGACAGACTCTAGGCGCTGAAGGCCGGATTAGGGACCATCCTGCTCCGTGGTCTCCCAATGCTGACATACCCAGTTCATTTCAGCCCATCTCGCGACACTGACACGACTCCTGAGCCGACATGCACGCCGCGACGCCCGTTTCCAGGCGCATGCCATACGCAGAAAGACACATTCTGCATTTTTGAAAGTTCAGCTGCTCCTAGCAGCCTCCCCCCGCCTCCCCACCCCGGTGGACCGGGGCCAGATTCACATTAAAGCCGCCCTGAGCTTCTGTTTGTCAAGTGCGCTGGCGCCGCAGGAGCAGTGAATATGTTTACATTATAAAGCGTTTTTACAAACGGGTCAGGGCGCCCCCCCCCCCCGCTTGCTGAAAAGTATACACAACACGTAACAAAGTGTCCTGTCATCAGGCAAGCGACTGACTCTGCCCCAGCAGAGCTGGCCTTTCAGAGGTAGCATATCTATAAATTCAACAAGGAGCACAGTGGGAAAAAGAAAAGCAGGTGGCCCTCCACTCAAAATCTATTCACACACAAAGACCTGCCTTCTGATGCGTCTACTTTCCAAGCGCTCCCACTAAAACGTATGCACAATACTGTCGTTTTCTACTTTACATAAACGCCTCTTATTCCTTTACTTTTTGAGGTCGCTGCATCACCCTCCACCCTCACTCACCCTCAACCCCTCACCCTCCACCCTCACTCACCCTCAACCCTTCGCCCTCAACCTCTCACTCACCCTCACTCACCCTCAACACCTCAGCCTCACCCTCACTCACCCTCAACCCCTCACCCTCAATCACCCTCAACTCCTCACCCTCACTCACACTCACTCACCCACCCTCACCCACCCTCACCCACCCTCACCCACCCTCACCCACCCTCACTCACCCACCCTCACCCTCACTCACCCTCACTCACCCTCACTCACCCTCACTCACTCACCCTCACTCACCCTCACTCACTCACCCTCACTCACTCACCCTCACTCACCCTCAACCCCTCACCCTCACTCACCCGCACTCACCCGCACTCACCCTCACTCACCCTCACTCACCCTCACTCACCCTCACCCACCCTCACCCACCCTCACCCACCCTCACCCACCCTCACTCACCCTCACTCACCCTCACTCACCCTCACTCACCCTCACTCACCCTCACTCACCCTCACTCACCCTCACTCACCCTCACTCACCCTCACTCACCCTCACTCACCCTCACTCACCCTCACTCACCCTCACTCACCCTCAACCCCTCACCCGCACTCACCCGCACTCACCCGCACTCACCCTCACTCACCCTCACTCACCCTCACTCACTCACCCTCACTCACCCTCACTCACCCTCACTCACCCTCACCCTCACTCACCCTCACTCACCCTCACTCACCCTCACCCTCACTCACCCTCACTCACCCTCACTCTCACTCATCCTCACTCACCCTCACCCTCACTCACCCTCACTCACCCTCACTCACCCTCACTCACCCTCACTCACCCTCACTCACCCTCACTCACCCTCACTCACCCTCACTCACCCTCACTCACCCTCACTCACCCTCACTCACCCTCACTCACCCTCACTCACCCTCACTCACCCTCACTCACCCTCACCCTCACTCACCCTCACTCACCCTCACTCACCCTCACCCTCACTCTCACTCATCCTCACTCACCCTCACTCACCCTCACTCACCCTCAACCCCACTCACCCTCACTCATCCTCACTCTCACTCATCCTCACTCTCACTCATCCTCACTCTCACTCACCCTCACTCTCACTCATCCTCACTCTCACTCACCCTCACTCTCACTCATCCTCACTCTCACTCACCCACCCTCAACCCCTCACCCTCACTCACCCTCACTCACCCTCAACCCCTCACCCTCACTCACCCTCACTCACCCTCAACCCCTCACCCTCACTCACCCTCACTCACCCTCAACCCCTCACCCTCACTCACCCTCACTCACCCTCAACCCCTCACCCTCACTCACCCTCAACCCCTCACCCTCACCCACACTCACCCACACTCACCCACACTCACCCTCAACACCTCAGCCTCACCCTCACTCACCCTCAACCCCTCACCCTCAATCACCCTCAACTCCTCACCCTCACTCACACTCACTCACCCACCCTCACCCACCCTCACCCACCCTCACCCACCCTCACCCACCCTCACCCACCCTCACCCACCCTCACCCACCCTCACCCACCCTCACTCACCCACCCTCACCCTCACTCACCCTCACTCACCCTCACTCACCCTCACTCACTCACCCTCACTCACCCTCACTCACTCACCCTCACTCACCCTCACTCACTCACCCTCACTCACTCTCAACCCCTCACCCTCACTCACCCTCACTCACCCGCACTCACCCTCACTCACCCTCACTCACCCTCACTCACCCTCACCCACCCTCACCCACCCTCACCCACCCTCACCCACCCTCACTCACCCTCACTCACCCTCACTCACCCTCACTCACCCTCACTCACCCTCACTCACCCTCACTCACCCTCACTCACCCTCACTCACCCTCACTCACCCTCACTCACCCTCACTCACCCTCACTCACCCTCACTCACCCTCAACCCCTCACCCGCACTCACCCGCACTCACCCTCACTCACCCTCACTCACCCTCACTCACCCTCACTCACCCTCACTCACCCTCACTCACCCTCACCCTCACTCACCCTCACTCACCCTCACTCACCCTCACCCTCACTCACCCTCACTCACCCTCACTCTCACTCATCCTCACCCACCCTCACCCTCACTCACCCTCACTCACCCTCACTCACCCACACTCACCCTCACTCACCCTCACCCTCAACACCTCAGCCTCACCCACACTCACCCACACTCACCCACACTCACCCTCACTCACCCTCACCCTCAACACCTCAGCCTCACCCTCAACCCCTCACCCTCACTCACCCTCACTCACCCTCACCCTCAACACCTCAGCCTCACCCTCAACCCCTCACCCTCACTCACCCTCACTCACCCTCATGCTAAAGATTTACAAAAAAACCCATAAACAATTCTAAAAGCACTAACTCTAATGCTGCGAGACCTATTGCATTTCTAATGCTTGTTCTTCAGTTTCTAGTAGGTGAATGTTTTTTAAGCCACCAGGGTGATTGAAGTATGGAGGTTTAAATCTATATGTGGTGGCCATATTTTATTAATATTGAAGATCTCTTTTGGTCTCCATTGATGCATATCAAAGCTTAATATTGGTAAACTTGTGCGTTTTGGCCTCGGTTTTAACATTCACTTTTCTTGAAAGCAGATACGTTTTTTTTATTGGCTGTATTACAGATTTGTACTTGTTTTCTTTTCTTGCCTTCTGCTCCCCTGATTGCCCTAGTTTTCTTGCCTTCTGCTTCCCTGATTGTACTAGTTTTTCTTGCCTTCGGCTACCCCACTCCATTCGTTCATTCGTTCATTCATTCATTCATTCATTCATTCATCCATCCATCCCCACCACCCCATCCATCCATCCCCGCACTCCATCCATCCATCCCCGCACTCCATCCATCCATCCCCCCACTCCATCCACCCCCCCCACTCCATCCATCCCCGCACTCCATCCATCCATCCCCGCACTCCATCCATCCATCCCCGCACTCCATCCATCCATCCCCGCACTCCATCCATCCCTCCCCCGCCCCACACTACATCCCTCCCTCGCCCACTTGCCCTGCCTCTATCTCTCACCCTGCCTCTCTATCTATCACCCTCACTATCCATCGCATCACCACAGCATCACTCAGGGGCACCACAACATCACTATGCGCTACCACAGCATCACTGAACGCCACAGCATCACTTAGCGCCGCCACATCATCATTCAGAGCCACCACAGCATCAATCTGTGCAACCATTCAACAACAACTGATTCAAATATGTTCTCTCAATGTTTCAAACTTTATTACAAATGTCACAAAAAAATGTTAATATTTCACTTCTGTTCTTGTATTTTCATCCCAATAAAATACACTAAACATAATCTTCCAAAAAGTTATTTGCAAAAGTTTAAGCTATTGCCGTTATAAATTACAATAACTTTTATTTAAGTATTAAATATTGAAAAAAAATACAACTCATTGTTATTTTTTAATATTAATACATCTGTCATGTAAATAAAACACATATTGCATTACAAATGCTATAGGTGTCACATTTGCAAAAGTCAACACTATTGGCATTATAATTGACAAAGTTATTTATTTCGCTATTTTCAAAACAAAAACATAAATAAAAAATTTGTCATTTACAATACTGATACCTCTAACTTTACTAATGCGAGCCCTATTGCATTGCAAATGCTTGTTTACCATCTTTTTTTTTTTTTAAACCTTTATTGACAAATATGGTTATACAGTAGCAAGCATGTAGCCACTCCGAGTCGGCTGTCACCATTGTCAGTAAGAATACCGGATAAGTCAGTTAAACAGCACTTCAGCCGACAACCCGGGGGTCCGGCGGCAATTAAGCAAACATGTCGTAGCCATATATTTAATCGCAGGAGAAATAAGGTCTTTTTCTTTGATGTTTTTTAAGAAAACCAAACAAACCAATAAAAAGGAAAAAAATAAATAACTGTTGAGGCAAAACAAGAAGCTTATATACAGGTGATCCTTCAGGAGAGGGAGAACCGCATCCATCTTACACGGCAACAATGAAAGCTAAAAAGCTATGGGGAAAGCAAGGAGGGGGGGAGGGGGAAGAGAGCAAGCAAGCAGTATATTGACGAAAATCAAGACCAGAAGGAACATCTGGCTAAGGGGAGTACAACACCTCCGGTGGATTCACAAAGGGGGGAGTACAGATCTCTCCACGATACTGGTTCTACTGATTCCATACCCCCCACTTCTGTTGCCTTCCCCGGGCAACATAGACCGTTTTTTCTCGAAACATGCACCAGTCCATGTTTCTTGACCAGGCTGACAGACTAGGTGCCCTCGATGATCCCCACAGTTGTGCAATATCACGCTTGGCGACCATATTCCCCAAGGTGGCCCACTGTGTCTGATCCACGTTGTAGTCGTTGGGCTCCCACACATTCAGAAGACACCTTCGGGCCTCAGGCAAAATCAAAACACCCGTCACTTCTTCCATGACGCCATGCCCACGGTTCCAAAAGGACACCACCGCTGGACACTCCCACAAAATATGTAGGAAGGTACCCACCATTCCACACCCACGCTTACACAATACATCCAAAGAGTATCCCATGCGTAACAATCGAGGGCCCGTCACATACACTCAGTGTAGGATTTTCAATTGCACCAGTCGCAGACGGGCCAGGATCGCCACCTCCTTCGGGGAGGATATCGCTGCCTGCCAATCCTCATCGTCCAGTTCGAATCCATCGCTGGTCCAGGCCTCACGGAGCTGTAAAAGGTCTGTCCGGTCATTTATCAATTTCTTATATATGAGATCGTACTGTCCGGGACATGGCCGTCGAGCACTCTGTCCTCCAGGGGTGAGGATTCTGGAACAAGAGTGCCAGTCGGGAAGACCGAGCAGATGGCATGTCGGACCTGCAGGTACCGGAAGTATTCTCGATCACTAAGTTTATATTCAAGTTGCAGCTCATCAAAAGTCTTTATCCTGCCTTTCCGCCAAAGATCCCCCACCTTGCTGATACCAATGAGGTCCCATTTCTCGAAACCCTTGGTAGTCCACAAATTGCCTAGCCTCTCGGAGACATAGAGTGGAGTCGCTCGAGTAATAGTGTCTGACCAGCCCATAGCTGCATTAGCGTTATACCAGATCCGCACCGCTACTTTGGTGGGCCCCATTAACGTCGTACCTGACCGCTTGGAATAAAGTGCCCTGTAGTAATCCCCGCCCAGAAGCAGCCATTTATCCATAGCAAAGGCCGGGTTAGAAACTGGGCCATACATTGCATGATTAACCAAGCTCAATTGAGAGGCCCAGTAGTAGCCCCCTGATATCAGGCAACGCTATACCGCCATCGTACCAAGGCAGCGTGAGCTTAGCCAAGGCAATCCGGGGACGTCCGGTCCACAACAACTTTCTTTGGAGGCTCTCGATCTCGTGGAAATAGCTGGTAGGCACAAGGTCAAGAGTGTTTTGAAGTGCATATAAAAATCTAGGGAGGGACATCATTTTGAAGAGAGCTGGCCTGCCCACCAGGGACAGCGGCAGCCTACACCAGGCTTTCACATCAGCCTTCAAACGAAGTAGCGGGGGGAGCAAGTTGCTCTGATACCTGACTGCAGTATCATGCGATACATATATACCTAAATACTTGAATCCAGAAGGCGAGACTTGTATCAGGCAGTTGCGCGGCACGAGTGGCGTATCGTCCGTGAGCGAGTAAACACCGGACTTACTCCAGTTGATCACTAGACCAGAGTTTCTACCAAAGGAACTAAGGACGTCTAACAGCACCCCCAGAGATTTCCGAGGGGAAGTGAGATAAAGGGGAATGTCGTCTGCATACAATGAGATGCGGTCTTCAAAGCCAAGGGTCCATCTGATACCCCTGAGTGATGGTTCACACCGCAACCAAGCGGCCAGGGGCTCCAAAGCCAAGGCAAAGAGCAGGGGGGACAGGGGGCACCCTTGTCGCGTACCCCTCCCTAGGACAAAAGAAGCCGAGACCCTACCATTAACGACCACCTGGGCCAGGGGCTCTTCATATTGTAGCTGGACCCAGCCAATGAATACCGGTCCGAAGCTGAACTTCGTCAGAGCCGCCCATAGGTACGGCTATTCCACTGTATCAAATGCCATGGTGGCATCCAGAGAAAGCAAAATGGCCGGCTCACGTAACGTCTCTGCCCTCGCCAGAACGCCGTGCAGACGACGTAAATTCAACGCAGTGTTGCGGGTCGGAATAAAGCCAGACTGATCTGGGTGCACCAAGTCCCCAATCACTTTAATCAATCGATTCGCTAACAATTTTGCCAGGATCTTGGGTTCAGCATTAAGGAGTGAAATGGGTCTATAGGAAGTACACAACTCACGGGGTTTCCCTTCTTTATGTATTACTGCGATAGATGCCAATCTCTGATCTCGGGGGAGTGAACACCTCTCCCTGGACTCTAAGAACATCGAGAGAAGGTACGGCGCCATTTTGTTCAGACACAATTTGTACAGCTCAATAGGTATGCCGTTCGGGCCTGTAGCTTTTCCAGAGCGAATGGAGCGAATAGCGAGCGCAACTACATCGGCGGAAAAGTCCGCCTCCATAAGCTCTCTGTCAGATTGGGACAAGCTAGGCAAAGCGATATCCCTGAGCAAAAGATGCGAGTCCTCCTCTGGCTGGTCAGTGACCGGCGCGTACACTGCTCGAAAGTGACAAGCAAACTCTTCCACGTACACCATCCACTCGTTCAACAACCAGCACCACCCGATTCAGTCTCTCCCTCTTGTCCAGCCATGCAATCAACTTCCCCGCCTTGTCGTCCGCATCATACAAATGGCCCTGTTGCTCTCGACTCATGGCTTTCGCAGCATTCGTAACCAAGGCTTTATAGTCAGACTGTTTCAGTTGCAAAACATGTACCTTATCTCGCGTGACCCCAGACTCAAGATCTGCCTCCAAAGCAACAATATCAGATTCCAACTCCTCAACCTCTTCATTGTGGCGTTTCTTAGAACCGGCAATCAGTGATAGCGTCTGACCCCGTATAACAGTTTTAAAAGCTTCCCACAGGGACACAGACGAAGACACCGATCCCTCATTTTCGGCAAAGTAATGGTCAATAGCCTTAACCACCCCAGCCCTGGTCTCCGGAAGACGGAGATGCCAGGGATTGATCGGGGCGACCCGGCCCCCGGTGTCCAGATGGAGATCAATGAGTATCCATAGCGGGGAGTGATCCGAGATGCCTCTGGGCAAATGCCGGACCTCTCTCACCGATACTGCTTGGGCTGCGGCATGAGGATGTAATCAAGTCTAGCCAACCTCCCATGTGCCCCAGAGTGGAAGGTATACTGAGCCTCCCCGGGGGGAAGCATCCGCCAACTATCAACCATACCAAACGTTTCCAAGAAGCCACCCAGGCAGGACTGTGACTATGTGAGAGCTCTGGGAGGATGACGATCCTCCAAGCCGCTAACAACAGAGTTAAAGTCTCCTCCAACCACCAAGATCCCCTCAAGAAGCCCCAACACCAGTTTCCCCAGGTCGGCAAACGTGGTGGTCTGTAAACCCAGGGGAACGTATATTGAAAGGATGGAGATCGGCTTCCCCTCCCACCTACCAATAATGGCCGCAAACCGTCCCTTATCGTCCAGTACCGTATCATCAATCTCCAAGGGGAGGGAACTTCGGACCATAACACCGGTCCCTCTGGATCCCGAGGTGAACCCAGAGTGTGCAACCAACCTGTAGCCCCTCCGGTTCATAGCATGGAACGTGTTCCCCACCAAGTGCGTTTCTTGTAATAATACAATATCGGGGGAATGACATTTTAAATATTGAAGTACAATCCCCCGTTTTATCTTGTCCCCCAAGCCGTTGACGTTCCAACTCAAAACTCTCAACCCCCTAACCCAATCCCATAAGCTGTGGCAGGGTCCCCCAAACCCCGTGAAGGAAACACAGATCACAATATGCAACAATGCTTAGCCTCTGAAACAATGCAAACAGAAAGAAATAACCCCCCCTCCCCCAAAATGCCCCATACACACATCCCCCCCCACCCTGCACCCCTGCGATAATACAAAAAAACACCCCAAGTTGCAGTGTGCCTGTCGCCCTACCCAAGAAAACTAATCTACAGGAAGAAAAAGGGACACCCCAGGAGGAGGAAAAGTCCCAAACTCCCCGCCGCCCCAGGGTTTGTCTCGTGAAAGTGTCATTGACCCAAAAAGAAAACGATCCACCGCAACACGGTATGGTGGTTACACATGCCGGTGTCCTTACTCCTCCTGGTCCTCTTGGCCTCCCTCTGCGCCTTTGGAGTGCTCCGCATTGTCCCGTTGCGTCGATAATGTGTCCAACCAGTCACTAACCACCTCTGGCATATTAAAAAATAGCATACGCTCATTATATTCGATACGCAGTCGGGCAGGGAAGAGCATGGCATACTTCATGCCCAGGTCTCTCAGTCTACGCTTCACCCCGGTAAATCCCAGTCTCTTTTTCTGCACCGATTGAGTGTAGTCGGGGTAGAAGCTGATGGGCGCATTCTCAAATTTAGTGGGGCCGTTGGTCCTCGAGGCCTGTAAAATGGCGTCCCTGTCCTGAAATTGAAGATCCTCGCAATGATGGGTCGTGGTGTAGCGCCCTGTTTGCGTCTTCCGCCCGGAACTCCATGGACACGCTCCACCGCAAAAAAGTTACTGAGGCCCTTGGGGGCGAGATGGTTTAAGATCAGGTCTTCCACAAGAGGGTCCGTCGATTGATCGGCTGAGGACTCCGGAACTCCGATGATGCGAACATTATTGCGCCTAGCGAGACTTTCGAAATCCTCAAGCCGGCGGGCAAGCTGTTCACTCGAGGTTCGAAGGGTCCGGACCTCGGTCTGGAGATCGGAAACGTCGGTGGTAAGACTGGCAGCTTTAATGTCCAGCGACTTGACTCTCTCGTTAGTCTTGGCCAAGTCCGCCCTAATCAAGCTAACATCCACAGCCACAGTGTCAATCTTGGCGGCCAAAGTTTCATATTGTTGGCCCATGGATGACTTCATACTCGCAATGACGCCCATCACATCTCGAAGGGCCAGCTCTTCCATTTCAGGGGGGCCACCACCAAGGTCCTCAGAAGTTTTGCCAGTTCCGCTGGGTGAACCCTTGTGGCGCGCAAATCGGTCCATAATGGTAGTTTGAGTAATGCCACCCAGAGACGTGTTCTTGATCGTCCGCTTGTCGCTGTCGGACTTGCCCGCCATGGTGGGCTGCGCGCCCCTTGGGGGCTTTTTGGACCTGGTGAAAATGGCTCCCCACGGAGAGAAACAGCGAGGAAATCAAAGTGCTGGGCGCCGATGAAGAGCAATCAAGCAAGTGTGCATACGGGCCAGCTAGATCAAGGGACAGTCGTCTCCCAGTCGTCTTAGACAGGAAAAACGAAAACGAAAGTAGTCCATGGAAGCTATCCTCTTCCATACGCCGTTGTTGCTCAACTACTCTCGGGGTGTTTCGGATGCCCAAGTCCCTGGATGACTCACGGTGAAGGGCTTCAGGAAGGAGTAATTCAGGTGTCCGGCATCCGATCCGAATTTTGAAAAAGGCCACGTCAGGAGAGTCTCGGCTACAATAATCCGTAGTTAGAAACAGGATCCGTGACAGGATAGGTGTTGGAGGCGGCGAGGGATTCGTGAGCGCACAGCTCACGCGACCATCTTGGATGCGCGCTGCTTGTTTACTATTAAGATTCTCTGCTATCTATGCCCATGAGTTAACTGTGGATATTTTTTCCTTCTTTGGAGAATTCTTGGTCCAGCTTCTCCTTACTCCATTAGCAATTGAGACCGATATGTCTTCTTGTAAGGATTTAACAAGTTATTGTTGCAGTTTTGGTTTGCGACTACGCGCTGATGACCAATTAAAAGAGTTTCTGCTGGTTGTCCTATTGTCTCTTTTTCTGGGGCCACATCAAATCCACATTTATGAAGGGTCTCCACTTCTTTTAAAATAATAGCCGGAATGACTGGCAACCAAAGTTCAGCTACAGCTGTCGTGGTTTTCGTTTTTTTTTCTGGAAAAAATACTTGTTTTATGTCATTTCTTGCTAATGCCTGTAGTGGTTGTATCCTTTGAAGAAAATGTATTATTCTTTCTCGATTTATAGGGTCTTCACCAGAGGGAAATAGGTCTGTAACTTCCACACTCCATGTTAGATTTTTCTGTAGTTGAATAGATGATTTCCTAATCGGTAGAGCTTGTTGGGTTTCCTTTTGCGTTCATGATTCTCTTTCTGAGTTAGTTGGAACTAAGCTTGGGGGGATGGGATTTAGAGGTAAAGAGTTTGCCCTTTGGAAGTTCGAAATAAGTTCTCTTTCTTCCGTGATGAGGTTGATTTCTTTACCTTCCTTATTTTCTGAGATCATAAGATTAGGAGGTAGCGTTTCTGGAAATCTTGTTTTTCGGACCTTCTGTTTAGCAAACCTTCTTTTTTCCCTTTTCTTTGCCCGTTTCAGACTATTTTTATTTAATCTCATCTTTTTTACTGTTGTTTCTGGGGCAAGGGAGACTGGGGACATAATTATTGAGGTTTCAATAGTTTTTTGACTGGTCGTGATTAACCCTTTTGATGAGGTTTTATACTTTAATTTGTTAAAGATGGGGTAATATGCTGTGCTCTGTACTTTAGTTTTGGTCTCATTTGAGTCCTTAAAGAGTTTTCTTAATGAGTAGTTTTGTTTGTATGTATTTTTTTCCTTTTTAGGTCTTGACCTCTGCCAATGCGCTTGCATTAAAAGAAGAAGATGGCCGCCTGGTAGGAGCTGCCTGAAGGAGCTCCCCGTGCTTGGGATCCCTTAACCGGGTATATCCCTGTTAGCAGCAGCCAGCAATCGTGTTCCGGAATATTAGTAACAGAAGCAACGTTTGTGGATTGAATTTTGGATGTTTTGATGTTTTGTGCAGCACCGTTGTGACCCGCCAGCACCATAGTAGAGGAGCCCTGCAGCGACGGAGAGCTGAGGAAGGCTTGGGCTGCAGAGCAACGTTCTGACCGGCCCGCACCACGGCACAGGAGTCCAAGTGGCATCGGAGGGCTGAGAGTGGCCTGGGACGCTGTTAGCTGCCACCTGACAACATCAACAAGCGGGCATCGGGATCGGGACCAAAGCGGAACGAAGACCGTACCCCTCCCCCACTCCCGAACGGAGGCAGAGGCTGGCTGGTACCTCGGAACCGAAGGCAACAACTGGGACGTTGGTAGCTGCCACCTGACAACATCAACAAGCGGGCATCGGGATCGGGACCAAAGCGGAACGAAGACCGTACCCCTCCCCCACCCCCGAACGGAGGCAGAGGCTGGCTGGTACCTCAGAACCGAAGGCAACAACAACGGACAACGGACCACCCGAACGGAAGCAGAGGCTGGCTGGTACGCGGGACCGAAGGTAACAACAACGGACCCCCGCGCCCCCCCCCCCCCACGGCAGTGAAGGACGCTGGCTGCAGCACCGGGATCAGCGCGGGACGATACAACGAGGACAACGGAACCCCTCCCCCACCCTCAGCGGATCTTCGCTAGCGGACAACAGGCACCAGGAGGATCAGAGCGGGGCGATCACCGGACCTCGCCCCCACTCAATCACTCATTCGCGTCCTGAAACAGGGACCCCTCCCGACGGCAGCAAAAGGCGCTGGAACTGAGGCAAAGCACCGGGACGAGGCCATAACAACAACACAACCCCCCCCCCCCCTCCCGCCCACCCGCTCGCTCCGCAGCACAGGAACCCTGGCGGTCTTGAGGGCTGAGAGGGGACTGGGACGATGGTTGTTGGCAGACACAGTGTTGGCACATTCTCTCACAGCGGAACTGTGAGAGCTACGCGCTGCTCAAAGTCAAAAAAGGTATTTATTACATTCGCCGGCACTCACTCGCAAAGCTCTATTGTCCAAAATGGCGGGGGTCTAAATAACGAAGGCAATAAATCACCGCCTGGGCCCACGAGGCTCCTTCAAGATAAGACCCCATCACAGCAGCAACCTTGAGACCGGGCTAGCACGAAAGTGAAACTCCCTTCCCTGCTCACAAAGCAATAGAAATAAACAGAGGACTAATGTCTCATTCCCTTTTGTGGTGGCCATCTTTGTCCAGTCTCTCTCTAGGGTCGCCATCTTGGACTAGTCATTGGCTGCTGAGCCATTGATTTAATTCTCTAACTGACACTAAGAACTCTCCCACCCAGCTACCATACTTGGGTGCGCACCTGTCTGTATCATGGAACTTCTTCTTATCGGCTACACAATTTACACAGCTGGGCTTATTTCACGCTGGATTTAGATAGCCTGCTCTTTCGCAGTGTTACTTAATATTATATTCCTGATTGTATCCAGCACTTTTCACTTTTCCTGCATTGGATTTAGTTATTTTGTTGGATTTAGATAGTCTGCTCTTTCGCAGTGTTATTTATTTATTATTACATTTCTGATTGTATCTAGCACATTTCACTTTCCTGCACCGATTGCTACCCATCTATTAGTGCCTCTTACAGTAGCATTATGTTCTATATACCCTACTATATCTTGCACGTCCTACTTTATCGTCACCGGTAATGCACCGTTTGCTACCTCATATATTTCTCTTTTGCTGCTCGCTAATGCCACCTGTGGTGTTATTTACTCTGTGTCATTTAATCTGTGTGTGCATTTGTATTCTGTCACTGACTCCTGTACCCTATATATTTTTGACTACTCGTTATTGACACCTTTGATTTAGATATTTTTTATGGTCTGCACAGTTATTTTATTCAAGTATTTTTCTATATTTTTCTATATTTCATATCTTATACCTCATATATCTTTTCGTTGCTGCTCACTAATGTGATAACACTAATGATATTATTATGGTTTGCACAGTGTTTTATTCCAGTATTTTGTCAGTATTCTATTGCTACTTGCTCCGATTACTACCCCAAATACCTCGGAAGCCTAGTGTCAGCCAATCCTGTATGCACCGACTACTACCTCAAATACCTGACAGCTCACTAGTGTCACTTACCATTACCTCACTATGATGGTCTGCATTTGTACTCTGGGTATAGCACTACTGTGCACTCACTAGTGGCACTTTAGGCCCACGCAACTGTTTAGGACAGTGCACCCTTCCCTCCTACACCCTCCCTCCTAAAACCTACCTAGACTGTCCTATGCAACGACTACTACCTCAAATACCTGGCAGCTCACTAGTAGCACTTACCATTAGCTCACTATGACTGTCTGCATTGGTACTCTGCGTATAGCATTACTGTGCACTCACTAGTGCTCTCACTAGTGTCACCTTAGGCCCACGCAGCTGTTTTAGAACAGTGCACCCTTCCCTCCTACACCCTTCCCTCCTGCACCCTTCCCTCCTAAAACCTATCTAGACTGCCCTCCCATCATGGAACCCGTCGGCAAACACACATATAGAATCAACTACCCACCCTCACTTACTAAAAAAGCCGCTAAACGTTTTAAACACAACTTCCTGAGGTCCCACCCTGAAACTCCTTGTGCAGACACCTACTTCTCACCAGTCAATGGTTCACTGAACATTGATATTATCTTCCACACCACACGCAGAGCCCAATGGAGAAACATGTTCCGCACCTTACTCACCGTCTCCACCTCCAGGAATTTCGCGCATGGCCTAAAACTCACCATCACTCCATCCCAACTCTTCCCGGGCAGAACAACCATCACTATATACAATAACGGGATCATCCTAATGCAATCCACTGACAAGAACCTGGAACTACTAGACAACATGTTCCCCAAGTTCAAACAACACCTCGCCAGTCATCGGACCCCCACCCATAGCACCCGCAGGCCTATCACCCCTGAAGTCACCCCCAATCAACCCCAAAACGACACGCACCTTCCCCCCACCCCCGGCACCTCAGACACTCACCCACCTAATGTAGCTACCTTGCACTCCACAGCGACAGACATAGATCCTTCAGCCGCACATTCCAGCGGCACCCCCTTCCCCCCCTACAACCTCACCTTGTCATCCTCTCATACCACTCCCATCCCTGACACCACAGCCTCAAGCCACATTCATTCTAACCTACCCCAGCCTCGAAACGCCATGCACCTCTCCTTTACTCCCGACACCCTAGTCACTCACCCACTTACCGTATCTACCTCACTCCCGTCGAGCACAGACATAGATCACTCCCCCGCCTACACCAACCACCTCACCCCTTCCCATCACACACCAGCCCTCACCCACTTTCCCACCCCTAATACCACAGCTCCCACCCAAAACGACATGCACCACCCCCTTACTCCCGGCATCTTAGTCACTCACCCACCTACCGTAGTTACCCCTCATCCCTCAAACACAGACCTAGACCTCTCTCCCGCTTACAACAACCACCCCACCCCTTCCCCCTACTCAACAGCCCTCATCCACGTCCCTCTCATCCCCGTTCCTCTCACCCCTGATACCACAACTCACACCCACAACCCGCCTAACATAGATCAACATCAGACCGTCACACACAAAGGCAAACCCCACTATTTATCCCCCCCCATTCTCAGCCCCCACTTCCTCCCATTAACTAAGCACACAGAACACACCACCTCCATCAACTCAACTCCACCCTCTCAAAAAAGAACCATCTACAATCCCGCTACCCTCCCCAGTCTCACCCCCCACTACCCAACCTCCACCACTAATAAATGCCCATCCTCCACCTTGCACTCTACGCCTACCACCAATACTCTCATCCACGCCACCAACCTCTCCCCTATGTCATCCACGCCCGACCCTCCCATCCCCACCTCCAACACATTTCCCACAATAGACCACATTACGGCCTCCCTCCTCCAGCTCAAAGAAGACATGTACATCATCAAACAACTACTCTGTCTATCACACTCCAATCACCCCTCACCCAACACCCTCCACCAGATCAAACAAGACATTCACAGCATCAAACAAATACTCAGCACACACCCCAGACACCACTCACGCGCCTCCACCTTCACCTCCCCTCCCAAATGGTCCTCCAACCGGGCGGCGAACTCTCGCACTCGACTCCCACCGCATTGGACCTCAATCCCTGTTCACAATCGCGAAAATCGCCCCCACCGCTCCTGCAACCCTCTCTCAGACCTAGACACAACCACACTCCTCCGCTCCTATGACTCAGGTCCCCATAGCATCACACCCGACACTCTCACTGCCATTCCCACGATTCACTCCAATCCCCTTAGACCCCCCACACTGAACAACAGAATCGCTATCCATAGTAACCTGAGTAATGTCCCCCTCGCTCTAGAACACCCTTCTGCCATCGACACACCCCGTCTCAAATGCACTCTGCTCAACTGCAGATCAGCCGCTAGACACTCCGCCGCCATTGCCGATCTCATCCTAAAATTGGATCTTGACTTAATCATCATTACTGAAACATGGCTAACAGAAGCTTCTACACCTATAATGGACATTCTGGTTCCCCCCAACTACCACATCACTAGACTTGATAGGTCTGGCAATAAAAAAGGTGGCAGAATCGCATGTATATACAGGAGCAACCTCTCTGTCTTGAAAGTAACTTCCCCTTCCATACCCTCCCCTACGTCTTGTGAATACATCTGCCTCGATATTGTCAGTGAGGGCAAACAGATCTGCACTCTGCACGGCGTTTACCACCCACCCGGTGACAACCTTACCTTCTCCCAACAAATCATGGACATGATCTCAACCAACTCCGGGCGACAACTCACACAAATATACCTTGGTGACTTCAACCTCCGCTGGAACGATCACAATGATGCGGTGGTAAAAAGTCTGAAGAATTTCCTTAACGCCCTTGACCTCACCCAAATTTGCAACAGTCCAACACACGATAAAGGCTCTATCCTTGACCTTATCATCTCCAAAGAGGGCTCTATCCAACTCGAATCTATCCAACCCTGTGACTGGTCAGATCATCATATTGTCACATTCTTCATCAATGAAAAAGTTAAACTTAACCCTGCTCAATCCGCCAGGCCCAAAGTCTGGAAAAGAGACATGAAAAAGCTAAACTCAAACTCGCTGCCCCCCAACAGCTGCAACTCACTGCTTCCTCCTGCTGGCGTTAAGGACGTCCAATCCTTGACTGATCACTATCTTAACACTATGACCTCAATAATTAACGAAGTCACACCCTTGCAGCTAAAAAAAGCCACCGCAAAAATCTCCAACCCCTGGTACAACGGGAGTCTCAATGACGATAGACGCGCAATGCGAATGGCAGAGCGCACCTGGAGATCAGCTCCCTCTGCACTGAACCTAAAAAACCTGAAGAAAAAGAGAAATGCCTACTTCAGGAAAATAAAACGATCAAAATCAGACTTCTTCAAGCGTCAGCTCGACCAAGCCAAAAATCGTCCGAGAAAGCTGTTTGAGCTTATCCGAACACAATCCAAAGAACAACCCCAACCTCTCAACACCATGCGCGAAGCTCCCTCCTGCGAAGACTTCGCCTCTTTCTTTAACCAAAAAACTGACAACATAAAGAATGATCTCCTCATGGACGCAAGCCTCTTCCCCAAACCCCACCGCATAGCACCCACCAAACCAAAAAACAATGCCTCCTGGTCAACCTTTGTCACCTACACAGAAGAAGAAATTGGCAAACTGCTCAGCACTCTGAAACCATCCAATCACCTCACGGACCCCCTTCCTGCTAACGCTGTCAAAGTTCTTACCCCGTCGCTCCTTCCACTCTGGACCAAAATCATTAACAGCTCACTTCAACAAGGGATCATTCCCGACTCCCTCAAAGTCGGACAAGTCACACCTTTGCTAAAGAAACCTACAGCCGACCCCTCTGACCTAAACAACTACCGTCCCATTACCAACATTCCGACTCTTGCCAAACTGCTGGAAAAATGCGCACAAATACAATTGACTAAACACATTACTCAGTTTGATCTCCTCAACTCTCATCAATCAGGCTTCCGAGCAAATCACAGTACTGAAACTGCTATGACTCACATAATCGACGACGCCCTCCAAATCCTAGATCATAACGACACCTGCCTCCTCATCCTCCTTGATCTCTCCTCCGCATTTGACACCGTCAAACATGAGAGCTTACTCGAACTATTAAACACAAGAATGGGCCTATCTGGAACTGTGCTCAAATGGTTTACGTCCTTTCTGCATAACAGGTCGCAGAAATTCAAGAGCAACAACTTGATGTCCGCGCCAAGACCTGTATCGCTAGGCGTACCACAAGGATCCTCCCTATCCCCAACTTTGTTCAACTTAGTTATGGAACCTCTAACCACTTTGCTGCAAGAATCCAATGTACACTTCCACATGTATGCTGATGACACCCAACTTTATCTCAAACTACAATCACCCAAAGACATCACGCTCTTGAACTCAACGATCAGAAGCACTCAATCTTGGCTGGCCGCTAATCATCTCAAACTCAATGCCCTTAAAACAGAGTTCCTTCTGATCTCACCACCCGCGAAGATCACTACCGCACAAATGTGGCTTAAAGACCTCACAGCACTTAATGTTCAACCCACCATTGTGGACTCAGCAAAATCTTTGGGCATAACACTTGACACCAATCTCAGCATGCAGGATCACATCAACAAAGCAACTAAGGGAGCGAACTACCAAATCAACACCCTTAGGAAACTTAAACCTTTCCTTCCAGCCAAAGACTTCCAAACTGCGGTACATTCACTAGTCATACCTCGAATAGAATACGGCAGCACCGCACTCTGTGGTCTCCCCCGAGCTACTACGGCACCCTTAAGAGCCTCTTTAAACGCCGCAGCGAGACTTATCACTGGATCAAAAAAACACTCACACATTTCCCCTGACTTCAAATCCCTGAACTGGCTGCCGTTTGAAGCCAGAATACACCTGAAAATCGCTTGTTTGACACACAAGGCTATCCACCTGAGCTCACCTAGATACCTCGCACAGAAGCTGACGATTTCTGGAGGCACCAGAAACACTAGAGGTACAAACAATCTTTTGCTAAAGCCTAAAAGATTCCGCAAGGAAAAAACCTATAAACGCTCCTTCTCGGGAATGGCTCCCAGGATTTGGAATTCGCTTCCCCCTGAAACCAGGCTGATCACATCCTTCATACTTTTCAAGAAAGAAGTAAAAGCGATCCTCATGGCTAAATACACTTGAACCACTACTGGAGATAAAACTACAAAGACTCGTTACTCATCTGTACTATTTGTTCGAACCCTTTGTATTTTTATTTTGACTCTGAATTTGATTTACTTCACTGTTTTATGATATAACTTCAATGTACTTCTAACATGATTGTTGTATCTGCGTATACATGCTCCCCTTCTCTGTAAAGCGCTCTGATATCTGCGAAGATCTTGTTCGCGCTATATAAAACTTTCAAAATAAAAAATAAATATAGAGGTGAAAACAGGAAAGCTGAACCAGGCAGATTACGCCGAGTGCATGTGCCTGTGCACGCGCTTGCCTTTTGCTCCCCAAGCTGTCTCCATTATCGCATCAAACCCGCATGCTCTCCCCCGCCCCATGCCTCTCCTCTCACCCTTTCGCTATCTCCCCCGCCCTCCCACCTTCAGCCTCTTCCTCTGCAGCGCACTCTCTCCCCCCTCCCTCCTCCTCACCCCAACATTTGTCTCTCACACCACAGGCTGCTGCTCTCCTGCCCACCAGCAATGCCGAGAGCTATTCCCTCCCACTTACTGGCTCCCCTGCTCCCCCACCCGACTTGAAAGGAGGCCTGCACACCACGACCAGGAAAACACACACACATTCACAGCAAGATTTTTCTGTTTTAAACGCTTGCTGCTGACATCTTCAGTTATGTGATAAAGGCCTTCAGTTCACGTCCTGGCAGGACCAACTCACACACGTGCTATTTAGTGCTAATTCTTTCACACACATGCACGCACGCACAGACACACACATTCACAGCAAGATTTTTCTGTTTTAAACGCTCCCTGCTGACCTCTTCAGTTATGTAATAAAGGTACTCAGTTCACATCCTGGCAGGACCCACTCACACACGTGCTATTTAGTGCTAATTCTTTCACACACATGCACGCACACACACACACATTCACTGCAAGATTTTTCTGTGTTTTAAACGCTCGCTGCTGACATCTTCAGTTATGTAATAAAGGTCATCAGTTCACATCCTGGCAGGACCAACTCACACACGTGCTATTTAGTGCTAATTCTTTCACACACATGCACGCACGCACAGACACACACATTCACAGCAAGATTTTTCTGTTTTAAACGCTCCCTGCTGACCTCTTCAGTTATGTAATAAAGGTACTCAGTTCACATCCTGGCAGGACCCACTCACACACGTGCTATTTAGTGCTAATTCTTTCACACACATGCACGCACACACACACACATTCACTGCAAGATTTTTCTGTGTTTTAAACGCTCGCTGCTGACATCTTCAGTTATGTAATAAAGGTCATCAGTTCACATCCTGGCAGGACCAACTCACACACGTGCTCTTTAGTGCTAATTCTCTCACACACATGCAGGCACGCACATACGCGCGCACACACACACACACACACACACACACACACACACACACACACACACACACACACACATTCACAGCAAGATTTTCCTGTGTTTTTAATGCTCGCTGCATACATCTGCAGTTATGTAATGAAGGTCTTCAGTTCACATCCTGGCAGGACCAACTCACACTTTCAGCTTCTAAGGTGGATGAATTGAGTACCGTTACATTGGGTAATAGTAGTACATTTTCGTTGTGTTGCGAGTACGCTTGCTGGCCAAAATAGACTGCCACATTAACGCATGCATGTAACACATAGAGCCAGTGGTTCTACGGCTAAGGGGGTACATTTATCACTTTGTGTGCAGACTAATTACTGAGATTCATGTGCATCAGCAAAAATGGAGGCCTGCGGGTCGGCAATTCTCATCACATTCTCTGCCTCTCTCGTCATACCGTCACTGTAAATTGCCTGGAATGCGGCCCACACAAAGCCTCCCTTTACCTGGGGAATGCTTCTGAGGAGCACGCTGCCCACAGCAGAAAATTATTAACTCACTATCTGTCTATCTATCGCACTCACTCTATCGCAATCACACAGCACGACCACAGCATCACTCAGGGGCACCACATCACTACTATGCGCTACCACAGCAACACTGAAAGCCACAGCATCACTCGTCGCAACCACAACATCAGTCAGCGCCACCCCAGCATCAATCTGCACAACCATTCAACAACAACTGGTTGTTGAATATGTTCTCTCAATGTTTCAAACTTTATTACAAATGTCACAAAAAGATGTTAATATTTCACTTCTGTTCTAGGATTTTAGTCACAATAAAATACACTGAACATAATCTTCAAAAAAGTTATTTAGCAAAGTTTAAGCGCTTGCCAATATAAATTACAATAACTTTTTTTAAGTATTAATTATTAAAAATAAATTAAAGCCATTGTTATTTGTAATATCAATACATCAAGTCACGTTAATACAATACATATTGTATTACAAATGCTATAGGTTCACATTTGGGAAAGTTAAAACTATTGGCATTGTAAATGACAAAGCTATTAATTTCGCTATTTTCAAAACCAACACATATATAACAAATTTGTCATTTACAATGCCAATAGCTCAAACTTTCCTAATGCGAGACCTATTGCATTGCAAATGCTTGTTTACTTTTTGTTTGCATCGACCGGTTTGAGTTGGTGTCGACCTTTGACGGGGAGTCCGCTTCTGTTGGAAGGAGGACTTTTAGTGTGGAAAGTTTTCGTTCTGTTGTTCGTTCTTTGGTTTCTCCAACTAGTGATAATTTTAGTTGTTGTTTCCTTCTTTTTTCTCTACTAGATGTTTTAACATTGCTATTTAGGTGTCCAACATCTGGTCAGAGTTTTCCAAGATGTTCCCTAGATGAGAAAGAACTGATTCCAGAATTCTTTCAAGTGTGACTAGGGCTTTGGACACCAATATATTTTCGTTAGAAGGATCAATAGATTTTAAATATAGGAAATCCGGCGTTTGCAAGGGAGAGTCTTCAGGGTCAACTTTTTTAGTGGGGTACTGTTCTGAATTTTTGATTTCTCCTTTTGTGGTACCATACTGAAAACCAGGTCTTTCAAGCTTATCGCAGGGCAAGTGATATCAAATTCTGAATTTTTCTGATTTTGATGATCTTCTAATTTTTCTGTTTCTGTTCTTGAAATTTTAGTATTTGACTCTTCCAAGCTTTTGTTGTTTGACATTTCATCGTGCCCTGTGCTGTTGGTAACCTCCTGTTTTTCCTCTTTTAATACTTCTTTTACTTGATTGCTTTGGGTTTTCTCCTGGTCCTTTGTTTTTTGTTTTAAAAAATATTTAGTTATTCCAGAGAGCAATTTTGTATTTTTAGGGCGGACCATCTTTCCGGCACTCCTTCTTATGGCTTGTTCAGTTCTTAGTCTTTTCATAAATATTGTACGTGATCTCAGTTTTTTATATGCCATACTGCGGGAGGTAGTCTGTCTGTGTCCCTTGCGCACAGTGGTGAGTATGAGTGGAGATTGGGATGTGGATGTGGGAGCACACCTCGGGCTACTCTCAAGTCTCTCACGCCTCGCCTTTGACTTCTCGCAGCCTCGAATTTCCGATCGTTAAGATTGCAAAAGGTATCGCTTTTGGGGCGAGTTCCAACAGCGCGGGAGAAAAAGGCTATACTGACCGGCGTGTACAATAGATTCAACACAATTTATACTGGTTGTACAGTTTTGTAGAGGAACAGGAGTTGATGTTACAATTGAATGGATTATGTGTTTCGTACTAAGGTGAGGGTAGGAAGAGGGTGGATGGAAAGTAATATCTCCTCAGTCTTACCTCCGTCTTTCTTGTTAAGAAAAAAGGGTGTGGTTTCCTTTCCAAATTTACTTATTGCTATTAATCCATTTTTGTTTTGTGAACAGATGATGTGATAACTTGTATATTTCCACATTTATTTAACAAATAAACGTGCATTCATACTTGAGGCCTGTCAGGTTTTAGTACGTTACACCATCAAAAATAATAAACCCACTTAAAAAATTAGCATATTAGCACAAATACAAATTGAGATATGCAGTCAATTAAGGAAACCTCATTGATTTTGTAACTCCCCACGCTGTGAAAGATGTACAGCTGTTGGCCTGAAAGTCATTAATCTCGGTATGGAGAGTCAATCAAAAGAAGCCAAATTATCTGTATTTTTCCGCTCTTAAAACTGAATATAGACGGGAAACACACTGTTTTTTGTCTGTATTTACCTGTAAAAGTCAGTACAAACGAAAAAACAGGGCGCCCTAATTATAAGTTTCTATATCTGATTCTGCACCATAGATCTGAAAGTCCAGGTACGTTGTAGCGTAGGAGGAGAAGGGGGGAGTCTCTGTGGAATCCTCATGTGTTAATAAAATTAGATTTGCATACCTTAACCCGATTCTCGTCTTACCTTGAACCCATGGCATGGTTTTAGGATTGGCGTGGTATGGTATTTACGTAACGTGGTGTATATTTGTAAAGCAAGCGCTCGCCCGTGAGATTCTTGGCATGAAAGTCAGATGTTCCTTTAACCGTCATTGATGCTGCATTTTGTAAGACCTCAAGCGTTCCAATATCCTTCCCTGTAGTCCCAGGACGAGGGGTTTATCGCATTCAGTTTTTGATTCAGTTCTGGCCATCGCTGCTGTTGCTTCACCGGCTTCCTTGACTACCTTATTTCATTTAGGTGGTAATAACAGGAAGGGATTGTAATGTTACAGATATCTCTTCAAATATGAAACCAGGGGATTTGACTTTCTCAATCAGCTTATTTGTTGTTGACGGCAAACTAAGATAGTTACTGTGATTGTGTTCTTTAGGGAGTGACTTGTTCCTCATTCTAGAAACTTGTTTTTAGCCTCATTGAGGTTCAGGCCCATAGACCTCATCCAGGATTGGGTCGGGGTGCAAATTCCTTGTCTGAGGTTTTTGTTTTCGTTGAATTCGTTGGACAGCTGAAAATGTTGTTTGGGTCTCATCAACATAATTCAGAAAAGACCCCCCTGTAAGAGCAGTGATGAACCATGCCTCTTCTACCTGGCATCCCACGAGATGAGGGGTCAGGTAGGATCTTGTGCTCAAGGCCCTAATGTAAACTGAGACTAAAGTCAAACTTTACAACTTTTGGCATTCACAAAGGGCATTTACGAGTAGTAAATAGAGGGCCCGATTCCCTAATGTAAACTGAGACAAAAGTCGAACTTTACAACTTCGATATTCACAAAGGGCATTTACGAGTAGTAAAGTTAGACTTTTGTCTTCGTTAAACGTACGTTTTGGTCTTAAGTTTAAACTGAGACAACAGTCTAACTTTACTACTCCTAAATGTCCTTTACGAATGCCGAAAGTCGTAAAGTTTGACTTTCATCTCTATTTACCATTGTGAATCGGGCCCGTGTGTTTTCAGGTCCAATATGGCAATTTTAGGCGACCTTGTTGGGTGAAAGTACTGCCTGCCACTTTTCCAAGGCGTTGCTTTCCAGGTGTTTTTGTACCAGATTCAAAGCGCTTTCTCCAGCGCCCTCCAGAAATGGGCCATCGCTCCTTCTATCGGGGATTATTATTAACCGCGTGATAACCCCACGCTCTTCTGTGTCATAAAAACTCTATCTCCAGCAGGACAGGGTCGGAGATATAGAAATGCTCTTTAATCCCCTTTGGAGGGCAGAGATGGCCTTGGCATTCAGCTTCTTCAGTAACAGTGTTGCTGCAAGGCACGTGTTCTTGTCGCCTTTAAGAATTAATGATAGCTTATTTGTGGGAAGTATTTTCTCTCTCAGATTAATAGTTTCTTTTTATTCAAAGAAAGACTGGTGTTTCTTACACCGTTTATTCTCCCTTCTGAAGTCTTCACTTGCGGTAACTGATCAGCAGTAACTTTAAACATTTTGAAATATTTCCTCAGTGTTATCAGGCTTTCTGTCTGTTTTTGGGTTTAGTAATCTTTTTTTTTTTTTTTGCATCCAGTGTGGCAGATTTGTACATGTTTTTTTAAATTTCTTTTTAGCTCCTCTAACTTCTGGCTCTAGGTTCTCCCCAGCATCCACTCCTTTGCTAAATGATCTCACTTTGGAACAGCCCCTGAGCCTCGAACTCTTCTTTCCTCCTCTGCAGCCAGCGGCTCCATGGACTCCTGCTTGATGATCTGGAATATGAAAGCGCAGATGAGAGCCTATCGCTTCGTGGGGCACAAAGACGCCATTATATCTGTCCAGTTCTCACCATCTGGTCACCTGGTGGCTTCTGCTTCTAGAGATAAAACTGTCCGTCTGTGGGTTCCAAGCGTGTAAGTATGCCAGAGAAAGCGTTACATGTACAACAGGCCTAAGGTTTCCAAACTCTTCATTGCGCAGTAAAATCTCGACTCCGTCTTTGGAAGGGTTGCTTCGTAAGACATAAGCGATGCGAAAGCATTGGCGCAACGCTCCAACCCCCTACACGCAGCCAGTTCTTTCCAAGGGGGCAGTGTTTTGGCCAGCGCCAACTAACTGCTGACATTTGGTGGCACTTCAGAAGTCTTATATAAAGAGAATGTTCCTTTCTACACCCATTTTCTATGTTGAAAAACATTATTGGAAGCCTCCTCTCCAGGGAATGTAAAAATATTTTGTTATTATTGTGCTGGCAATATTTGGGCATTGCCCAATCTCTTACTGGTAAAAACAGTCCCCCTGGCCTCACTCTCCTTCCTATAGGCTTGGGGGGCCTAGGACCCCCTGACAGCCCTCTCCTCCCTATAGGCTCGGGGGTCTAGGACCCCCTGACATCACTCTCCTTCCTATATGCTTGTGGGTCTAGAAACATCTGTTTTTAAAAGTATTGTGTCTTGTTATTATTTGTTTCAAGACTTGTTGAACTCTTACTTGTGTTGATGCCCTTTGCACCACGTGTTCTTGGTTTTACAGTTTCCTATCTGTGTTTTTGGGTGCGTTTGGAGGGTGTGCTGGGATAAGGGCATCCTTCGTGTGTACGGTTCATGGTATATTGCATTATAAACATGTGGCGTGTGTCCTTTATAATATAAAGCATTGAAATAGAGCTACAGCCACGCTTCGCAGATTAAAGCAAGAGCCTAGAGTAGGTTGCAGACTCCACCTTGAGTAAGCAGCTGCACTTTCGGGGGCACTTGGATCTCCCCACTCAAGGGACTTACCTCACACCTCACTGTACTATTCACCCAGATATAGCCTGAGCTGTCAAGCGAGACCTGTAGTGTATTCAGTGCTTGATTTTTGCAGTGTTTTTCCTCTCCCCACTTTGGAGCTCCATTCTCCATACACACGCCTCTGCGCACCATTATAATAACCCCTTTTGGTCCTCCACATAGCTCACACTGAAGGAGGTTGTGTATGCTTAGGCTGCACTCAAGTAAAAAGAATAATGGTGGACGGATACTGAACAAATCAAACATTCACCCCCAGTCACAGATCTGGGTTTAATCCTTTGTTTTTGTTAATCACGGCACCGCAATTTGGACCCAGCCATTTGCAAATCAGTCGTGACCCTGCTCGCCATGGCAACAGCCCAACACCCAAGACATCCAGCATGACCGAGTTGAAAGACCGATTGCAGCTTTAGGGCACCCTGCACTTATGGAAAGGAAGTCTGGTCTCACAGCCTGGGGAAATGGCTGCTACGCTGGCATTCTTACAGTATCCCCTCTAGCTGGCCAGGGGGAGAGGATGTGGCCTAACGGCTAGGGCGGTCGACCTCCAATCTGGGGAACTGAGTTGGTGTCTGCAAGGACGCGCAACATCCTGTGATTCTGGGCAAATCACATAATCTTTCTGTGCCTTATAAAAATAAATGTGTCCTCGTGTAACGCAACTCGTGCTCTTGTAAAGCGTTCTGATTCTGATACCGATACCTCCGGGCTCAGTTCACACTATATAAGACTCCATTAAAGAAAGTAAAATCTCTCCTTTGCCTTGGTCCATATGCCTTCACCCTTCCTCTCCACAAGTTTAAGGCCTCAGCCTAGCGACTACGGTGGTCTCTGCAAGCGTCTCCGTCCCATAGTGCCCCAGAAGCAGAGCTCTACACTTCAAGCTTTCTCAACCTCTCCGCAGCATGTGGTGCTTGGTGGTCCAGTGTCCTTGAGAGAGTCCAGGCCCTGGCGCGGTTCAGTGGACTTTATCAGCATTACTTGTTTCAATGTGTTCCTCGTGAGTATGAGTGCTATCGAGACCGAGCTGTAGAGCAGCACAACACGGTAGAAGAAAAGGTTCCATCCCTTTGCATCATCCAGTAAAGACCAAACCAAGAGGCTGAATCGCACATATACAGGCACGCACACTTATGCATACCCACACATATACAGGCACAAACACAAGCTTACTTACACATATACAGGCATTCACCCATACATACTTCCACATATAGAGGCACAAACACTCATTCATACATGCACATATACAGGCACACACACTTGTGCATACCACACATATACAGGCACACACACTTGTGCATACCACACATATACAGGCACACACACTTGTGCATACCACACATATACAGGCACACACACTTGTGCATACCACACATATACAGGCACACACACTTGTGCATACCACACATATACAGGCACACACACTTGTGCATACCACACATATACAGCAGAGACACACACATTCATACTTACACATATACAGGCACACTCACACGCGTGCATACCCACACATATACAGGTACACACATGCTTACTTACACATATACAGGCACACACATTCTCACGCATACTTACACATATGCACCTCATCCTGTAGGATACAGGAATCGTAGCATCGCACCTCACCCCGTAGGCTAAAGGAAGCACAGGATTGCACCTCATCCTGCACAGGATTGCACCTCATCCTGCACAGGATTGCACCTCATCCTGCACAGGATTGCACCTCATCCTGCACAGGATTGCACCTCATCCTGCACAGGATTGCACCTCATCCTGCAGGTTACCGGAAGCACAGGATTGCACATCATCCTGTAGGTTACCGGAAGCACAGGATTGCACCTCATCCTGCACAGGATTGCACCTCATCCTGCACAGGATTGCACCTCATCCTGCACAGGATTGCACCTCATCCTGCAGGTTACCGGAAGCACAGGATTGCACATCATCCTGTAGGTTACCGGAAGCACAGGATTGCACCTCATCCTGCACAGGATTGCACCTCATCCTGCACAGGATTGCACCTCATCCTGCACAGGATTGCACCTCATCCTGCACAGGATTGCACCTCATCCTGCAGGTTACCGGAAGCACAGGATTGCACATCATCCTGTAGGTTACCGGAAGCACAGGATTGCACCTCATCCTGCACAGGATTGCACCTCATCCTGCACAGGATTGCACCTCATCCTGCACAGGATTGCACCTCATCCTGCACAGGATTGCACCTCATCCTGCACAGGATTGCACCTCATCCTGCACAGGATTGCACCTCATCCTGCACAGGATTGCACCTCATCCTGTGGGTTACAGGAAGCACCGGATTGCACCTCATCCTGTGGGTTACAGGAAGCACCGGATTGCACCTCATCCTGTAGGTTACATTTTCCACCATGATCTTAGGCTATAAAAAGATATAGAGCCACATCAGAGGAGCAGACTGGGAGGTACCAGGGCCCAGGAGGTGAAAGACCCTCTGCATCCTATATGTAGCCGTCTTCTACTGTCCAGCCCAGGCACAAGAGGGTACATTTCTTTGTCGAAGCTCCACCTGAGAGCCTGGTCTGGTTCAACAGACTGTAATTCTGTGAGCGACCACAGGAGGGCTCACCTCTCCACCGAATGTTGCAGCGCCCCTTTAAAACACATCCCCACGTTTTGACAGAGAATGTATACAGAATAATCATAACGTGTCTCTTCAGTTGCTGTTGCTGTAATGCATGCCTTTGTTCATACCTGCGGTACAAAAGGGGGTGGTGACGGACGGAGCATCTGAATCAATCAAACACTCACACCCAGTCAACAGATCTGGGTTTAATCCATCACTGTTCTTTAGCCCACTCTGCCACCACAGTTCAGACATGGCCATATGCATATCAGTCTGACCCTGTGCCTCATGGGGACAGTCCAGCCCGAACTGCCAAGCCATGTCTTCCCTGGACCGGAAACAAGCTTCCTAGGACCGGTTTCTGGCTATCAGCCGTCTTCAGCCCGGCTTGCTTGAATCCAGTGGCAAAGTGGGAAAGGGGCTCCCGTCTGAGCATACCCTGCCACACTTATTGCGGCCAAAAGCGGTACAAAAGGGGGTGGTGATGGCTAGTGCATCTGAATCAATCAAACACTCACACCCAGTCAAAAGATCTGGGTTGAATCCATCACCGTTCTTTTCCAGAAACCGGTCCTCGGAAGCTTGTTTCCGGTCCAGGGAAGGCATGACTTGGCAGTTCTGGCTGCACTGTTCCCATGAGGCACAGGGTCAGACTGATTTGCATACGGCCATGTCTGAACTGGGGTGGTGTGGAGTGCAAAAAAAACGATGGATTTAAGCCCAGATCTCTGTACTGGGGTGAATGTATGACATTGTTCTGCATTCTGTCCATCACCTGTGGATTTTGCATTTGTTCATACCTGCAGCAGACCCCAAAGCTCGGATGCGGGGTGCACCCCTTAGGGAGCACACTCTGGAGTGGTGAGCAGCCTTAGAGTGACCACTGTTTCCCCTGTGAGGCTGCGCGCCTGGGAAATCCTTGGTTCATGCTCTCTTTAGATTTCATAGACCGCTTTAGCTGTATTGCCAGCCTCGAGTAATAGTAAATAATCAATCAATAAGTTAGTACTTGTCAATCACGTGGTATCTAAGCGCTGGGTCGCTAGGTTTAGTCGAAGAGCCGGGTCTTGAGTCTCTTCCTGAAGTCCGTCTGCGAGGGTGATGTCCGGAGAGGGAGCTTTCCTGGACTTGGTGGGAGAAGGAGCGTCCTCCGCTGTGGCTTCGGCGGATGCACGGATTCTGTGCGAGGGAGGCGGAGCGAAGGTTTCTGTAGGGTTAGTGGAAGTTCAGGTGGTAGGAGAAGGAGCGTCCTCTGCTGTGGCTTCGACAGATGCACGGATTCTGGGCGAGGGAGGCGGAGCGAAGGTTTCTGTAGGGTTAGTGGAAGTTCAGGTGGTAGGAGAAGGAGCGTCCTCTGCTGTGGCTTCGACAGATGCACGGATTCTGGGCGAGGGAGGCGGAGCGAAGGTTTCTGTAGGGTTAGTGGAAGTTCAGGTGGTAGGAGAAGGAGCGTCCTCTGCTGTGGCTTCGACAGATGCACGGATTCTGGGCGAGGGAGGCGGAGCGAAGGTTTCTGTAGGGTTAGTGGAAGTTCAGGTGGTAGGAGAAGGAGCGTCCTCTGCTGTGGCTTCGACAGATGCACGGATTCTGTGCGAGGGAGGCGGAGCGAAGGTTTCTGTAGGGTTAGTGGAAGTTCAGGTGGTAGGAGAAGGAGCGTCCTCTGCTGTGGCTTCGACAGATGCACGGATTCTGGACGAGGGAGGCGGAGCAAAGGTTTCTGTAGGGTTAGTGGAAGTTCAGGTGGTAGGAGAAGGAGCGTCCTCTGCTGTGGCTTCGACAGATGCACGGATTCTGGGCGAGGGAGGCGGAGCGAAGGTTTCTGGATGGTTAGTGGAAGTTCAGGTGGTAGGAGAAGGAGCGTCCTCTGCTGTGGCTTCGACAGATGCACGGATTCTGGGCGAGGGAGGCGGAGCGAAGGTTTCTGGATGGTTAGTGGAAGTTCAGGTGGTAGGAGAAGGAGCGTCCTCTGCTGTGGCTTCGACAGATGCACGGATTCTGGGCGAGGGAGGCGGAGCTAAGGTTTCTGGATGGTTAGTGGAAGTTCAGGTGGTAGGAGAAGGAGCGTCCTCCGCCGTGGCTTCGGCGGATGCACGGGGTCTGTGCGAGGGAGGCGGAGCGATGGATCCTGGGTGGTTAGTGGAAGTTCAGGCGGTGGTTCGTGTATACCGGTCCTTGGGCATGGAGGGCTCTGTATGCATGTGAGGAGTTTGAATTGGCATCTTTGCTGGACGTGAAGCTAGTGGAGGCTCCTCGGGTGCTGGGGGATGTCGGGTGTTTGGGCGTGTCTAGGGGCAGTCAAGCTGCTGATTGGTGCATCGCCTGGAGCCTTCTCATGAGTTCGGTGGTGGTTCCTGTGTACAGTGCATCGACGTAGTCCGGACGGCTGGTGATTAGGGCTTGCGTAACTTATTTGCTGGTTCTTCTGGGGAGCCATTTGAAGGTTCTTTGGAGCATGCAGAGAGTTTGGAATCCGGCAGCGGAGACTGTGTTCTGTGTTTTCAAGTTGAGTTTGCTGTCCAGAATGATGCCGAGTTTGTGGGCGTGGTCTTTTACTGTGGGAGGGGGGCTGGTCCGAGTTCAGCAAGCCACCATGTGTCCTTCCAGAGGGAGGCATGGTTGCCAAAGATTAGCATTTCGGTCTTGTCCATGTTGAACTTTAGAAAGTTGTCCTTCATCCAGGCTGTGACGTTCTTCATTCAGTTGTGAAAGTTGGTCTTTGTGGTGGTGGGGTCTGGTGAGAGCGAGAGGATGAGTCGGGGGTCGTCAGCACGGGGTATGTTGTTGCTTCTGACGATGTTAGCGAGAGGCATCATGTAGGTATTGAAGAGGGGTGAGGGATGAAACTTGAGGGACACACTGCAGATGGTGCTCTTGCGTTTCGAGGTGAAGGGGGAGGTGGATTTTTTGTGTGCGTCCCGTGAGGAGTAATACTATCCATCGGAGTGTGTCTCCCTTGTTTCTGATCTGGTGCGTTCTCTTTAGGAGTGTGTTGTGGGAAACTGTGTTGAAGGTTGTGGAGAGGTCAAGCGAGATCAGGGCAGCCGATTCTCCTTTTGTTGAGTAGGATGCGGATGTTTGAGGCGGCGATCAGGGCGATTTCAATGCTGTGGTCGGCTCGGAAGCTGGATTGGGAGGCGTCTAGCAGGTTGTTTCTCTCCAGGTCTCCAGGTGAGTGGACGATTGATGGCCTTCTCCAGGACTTTGGGGGAATGGGAGCAGCAAGGTGGGGCAGTTGTTCTGGAGATCGCTGGAGTGTGCAGAGAAGAGCACTCGTTACAACACTTACCAATACAACGTGGGTGTTAGTACGCATTGTCAATTACGAGATACCACTACAACGCAAACATTTACCTTGACTATGCCTTTACCACGCATGCCATTACAGCGCAAAAACATGCGTGGTAAAGGTATAGTTGGGGTAAAACTCTCTAAGGTAAGTGACAGTACATTCACTACATTTACACTACCCAGCACAACCCCCCTACAATAACCTAAACCGTATAACACTACCCTAGACATACATCACAACACTACCCTAAAACCCTAGCCCCAGCACGACCCCCTACACTACACAAACACCACTACACTACCCTAAACACTACACCCAGCATGACCCCTTACACCACTACTCTACCCCAGCACGACCCCGTACACTACACAAACAGCACTACACTACCCTAAAACAATCCCCCCAGCACGACCCCCTACACTACAAACACCACAACACTACCCAAAACCCTAAAACACTACCCCCAGCACAACTCCCAACACTACACAAATACCATTACACTACCCTAAACCCTATAACCCTACCCCCAGCACGACCCCCTTGACCCACAGTCCCGTCCCCACACTAAAGCACTACCCAGCATGACTACCCTACATTACACGAACACTACCCTAAATCCTAAAACACTACCCCCAGCATGACCTTTGTCGTCTCTGAGGGACAGTGCACATCGTTATGAGGAAAGCAGACGGTTTCCATACAATAACGTGGGTTGTTTAAATTTTTTTAGAACGCATGGTCATTTACTATACATACCTTTACAACGAAATTCGTGTAAAGGCATGCATGGTAAAGGACCATGTGTTAAAAAAATGTGGTAATGCATGCGTTGTAATGGTAAAACAATTGTTGAAATGGCTGTTTGCCGCCTGCAGACAGTTTCTTGAGGAGAGGTCTGACTTTGTGTGTTTTCATGCACCGCGAAAGGTGGATGTGGTGAGAATGGTGGTGAGTTGGTGTCTGATCTTGTTGCTTCCCAGGTTGAAGAGGCAGTGGGGGCAGGGGTTGGTGGGGGCCGCCGAGTGGATGGAAGTTTCTTACAGCTGTGCTGTCCTGTTTGGTGAGCTCTTCCCATGCAGTGAGATGTTGGTTGGGGGGAGTCTTCCGTGGGAGTGAGGTCGGTGGGTGGGGCTTGAAGTTCCTGTCTGGTGGGTATCACATTTTGGAAGTGGTTTGCTAGAGCCTCACGGAGTTCCTTTGAGAGAGGGATTGAGTTCTCGGAGGTTGTTCAGCATTAGAACTCTTTGATGATGGTGAATAGTTCCTTGGTGTGGTTGGCGCTAGCCTGTATGTGGTCTGCAAGGGTACCATTACTCGCGTCTTTAAGTCTTTGGTTGAATTTGTCATGTCCTATGAACAAAATAAGTATATATTACATTTTTTTAAAATTGTTTTCCCCACCACATTTTTAACTGATTCAAAAATTGTGATATTTGAGATTCTGAACTTGTGCTTTTATGAATATTGATTGTATCCGAATAAAGATTTTGAATTGTATAAGTATATATAAGATACACAAAGACACTTTGGGTGCGCAGCTTCTTCCAGTGACCAGTTGAACTGTCATTAACCTGTTGCTTCAGTCCTCAACACCATGAGTATGGAGCGAATATGCCTCTCAAGTCCGTATGTAATGAATCCGCATGTTGTCACAACGCGGTCGTAACAACGACTGCGTTGTGACAACGCATACCATTACTCCGCAAGTCGTTACGACTTGCAGAGGGGGGGCGCTGGATGTTGGAAGAGTAAAATTTACTATTCCAACTCCAGTCTATGAGACTTTAGGGAAGGTGTAGGATTTTAAACCCAACACCTTTTCCTGACCCCGCCCACCCCCACAAGTCGGTGTAACGACTTGCAGAGTAATGGTATGCGCAGTCACAACACAGTCGTTGTGACGGCATGCGGACTCACGGATGCGGGGTGAAGGTGCTTCACCGTATGGAGCAGCACCTCTGCTCACTTCAGGAATTGGTTTTCTTAGACTGTGAGTGGTGGTAACTTTCCTCATCACGTACACCTTCACCAGAAAAGAAGTGCCCTTCAGGGCCTGGTCTGATAAGACGTTATTCTTGGCATTATTTGTTTCTCTTCATTCGTTATCCTTTTTTGTCATCCTCGTAAGTGGTTAAAGTATGTCTAGAGGTTACAGGTATTCAAAGCCAATAATACGTCTTTTGCACCAGTAAGAATCCTCTGTACTTGTGATGTGTATTAAAAAGTGAAAAGTATTTCTAAATGAGCTATATGTGAACCTGCCTGCCAGAAAGTAACCACACTGTCGTACCAAATTTTGCGCAATGGTTAATTTATTTTTGATTTATAAAATTTTTATTGCAGGCACATGGCTGCCATGTTTAGGCAGCAGCTTGTTTTTGCTTTTAATTCTTTTTATTTTTGTGCATAAGTTTGGAATAAAAAATAATAAATGATAATTTTCTTAGCTTACCAAAACAACTTGAAGAAAGAAATTGAATGTGTTTGAAACTACCCCTCTGCTGCATATTTATGTCTGTTATTGGTACAAAATTAAGTGTGCTGTTGTTAAAGATAAAAGTGAAAAACAGATTTTTTTTTAAATAGGATTATTGTTTAATTTATTAATTTTTTGCAGAGTTTTATATAGCGCGAACTTGACCCGGGTCCGAATTGGGTATCGGAGCGCTTTACATAGCACCAGTTACGTTACACAAGGACACACATTCCTTTTTGTTAGGCACGGGGAGATTAAGTGATTTGCCCAGAATCACAGGATGTTTTAGCGTCATTACCGAGACTCAAACCCAGTTTCCGAGGTCTAGGGCCTTAGTTCACTTTTAGTAGTTTTTTTTCTCTCATTTGTGTGCTGGGATCTTGAATGTGCATGAAGATATTCAGTGTTTTATTAATTTAATTTAAATAACCTTGATAGAGAACGGGCGTTACAGGTAAGTCACTTTTCTTGTTGCGAGTGGCATTGTTTGGTGCAGCTTCTAGTTAATGCAGATATTGGTTGTGCATTCACAAACCTGCAGTCGGTTGCAGCCGCGGTGCGTCCATAGGGGCGTAGGGGTGTAGCCCCACCAGCCACAATGGACCCGCATCGCGGCCGCCGGCCGCAATCCTATCTAAAATGCATTGCAACAATCAGCCTCAGCCCACCGCCGGGAATTGTGCAGGGGGGGTGGCCTGCAGCTTGAGTGACACTCAGGCTGCAGCAGACCGTAGTGCGCAGCTGCGCAGTGAAGTCCCGCTGGGGAACTTACTGTGCGCATGCTTGGGATAGTTGGCAACTATCTCAAACATGTGCACTGTAAGTTCCCCAGCGGGACCCAGGGTTACTTGTTCGCCTGCCACAGCCCGATTTTTCAGAGGGCGACAGGGCAAGCAGCAAATGTGCCCCCCTAGCCAATCCTGGTGCTGCATGCAGCGCCAGGATTGGCTGGTCCACCACGCAGCATCCATCATTGGATGCCGCGCGTGGGGGGTGGCCCTGATACACACTGTCGCACGCACTGCGAGGAGGATGTCGGCGGTAAGAACTTTGGGAACCCATACTCAGACTCTGCTGAACTCCGAATCTCTGGAGTCCACTGAGGTTCTTCCAGGTAAGCGACACGTCTGTGGACGGAGGAGGTCCACTCTAGGCGAGGAGCAGGCTGTGGTGGATCGCTGGTCGGGCTGCATGTATTTGTGTGCGGGATGTGAAATTCTCTGATTGAGGCATTACAGAGGCAAGGCTGCGTGTCCCTGAACCCAAGGCGGATGCTCTGATTGTCCGCGCTTATATATGGGCTTAGGTGCTTGGATGTCAGTATTCCTTCTGTGATAGGGCAGAAAGATAGCCTGAGGGGCTATGCACCTGCTTTCGATACCTGCGTGCACCATACAAATCCTAAATTCATATTGTGGAGGAAATAAAGTCAGATTCTGTTCTGTTGCATGAGCTACTCATGCGTGTGCAGGAGAGGCGGGGGGGCTCTGATGCGCACTGTACCCAGGTCGCACCTACTCGTCGGCAACCACAGGGACGTGCTTAGTGTCGGGGCTGAGGATATCGGCTTTTATGGTGCCGGATGTCAGCTAACTTGTGAACAGGCTTTTCGGGATGGTATTGGTGATTGGTATCCGGTTTCTGATGCTGACACCAGGACGTGGTGTCCTTTTTCCGTGGTAACTCATTTCGGTGTACTGCCTGGAGGAGGGGCTCGGGCAGGACTGCTGCGCCGCTAGGGGAAGATACTGTTATCACGGCTTGCCCCCCTTCCGATATAGGCGCTTTGTGAGTTTACATGCCCACGGGGATCTGTTGTGGCAGTGAGCGCCGCGTGGCTCCCCTCCCAGTTCACGGGCTTTCCTATAGTACAGATTTTAGTAGCGCTAGCTGTTTAGGAACTCTGTCGCAGGTAAGTTTTTCACTAATATAAGGCAGTGCCAGGGCATTGTTGCTATCAAGGTTATTTAATGTGCCATACTTAATATGATTTTCCAACGCGATCTACCTCCTGGATTAGGCATTGACTGTCGTGGAGAGTTAGAGGAGAGAGAGTGGGGGAGATGTACAGATACTGTTATCACAGCTGTAAAATAATGAAAATTCAGTCTAACGTAGTGTGGCGCTTGGCTGCGTGGATTGTACCTCTAAGCTGACTCCTGGAATTGTATTGCTTAGCGTGAGGCCTCACGCTTGACTTGGAAGTTTCTGGGGGTCTTGAGTGAGAAGCCACTACCTGCCAGGTTGAGGGAGGCGTGGGGCCTCTGAAATCCTTCTCGGGGTGAGTGTGTCCAGTGAGGGGTGGGCCCCCTTTCCAAGACCAGGGCACCCAAAGATGCCAGAGCACTTTACAAAAGGACCAGTTACATTACCTAAGGACTTCAACGTGTAATAACTGAACTTGATTACAAAAGTACATGAGAAACAGAAAAGATACAAACAGAAAACATCTAACTTCACATAAGAATGGTGGTAAGTACAACAAGGTATGCACATTTCATGCAATGTGCCTGCAAAGCCCATTGTTCCCTATTCCATTCACTTCAAATAATTTTCTCAAACTTTCTAAAAATAAAATATAAAATGCATTTTCACAACCCCTATTAAGAAAGTAAAGGGTCTATTTGTTCTCATTTAAAGCATCCACTGGAAAACATCTAGTGCTGAGAATTAAAGGCTGATCCCAGTACTTTGCTTTTGTGCACACATAGCGTGCCTGATGCGGCCATTACATATTCTCTGCAGAGGACTTAAGTGAAGCGAACAAGCAAAAACATGAAGTTCAAGGAATTAATCCCTTCTCTTCTTCTTTCTAAATAAGGCTCTAAGACAGCATTCTCCAGAGTGGCTCTTCAACAAAATGTCTTAGATATTAACATCAGATTAGGACACTAAGCCTGTCTAGTCTGGCCCACCCTGGCACATTTTAGGGGAAAATGGCAGAGGTAACCCTGAAAGTAAGAAGGGGTGACATGGAGGGCTTGGCTTCACAGAGAGTTGAGGAAGGCAGCCAGTAGAGCAATAGGAAGGAAAATCGAGACCTCACCATAATAAAACCTAAATAAATGTACGAAGAGGAAAACGAGAAAAGAAAAAGGAGCTGGGCATTTTGGGGTGTGTGGAGAAAAGGGACAGGGCAATGTGGGAGAACGCAGACGAAGCAGTCAGCCACGAAGACAGATGAAGTAGTGGACTTCATAAAGGGAGCTCGGTAGTTAGTAGGGGAAATGCAGATCCTAAGAAATCAGGAGATGGGGGAGGGAAAGGAGACGGCTACTTTAACGAAGGGACATATCAGCCCAAGATACAGAGTGGGGAAGGACATAGAGGCCATTGGTGGGAAGGGAGGGGGCAGATGGTCACAGATCGAGTAGGGTGAAAAGGTGAAAGGTGGAATTCGGAGAGGGGGGTAAGGGATAGAGTGAGCGGTTAGCTTCAGAAAGGGGAGTCGTGGAAAGGAAGGTGAGATCTGAGTTTTAATTCATGGTAAGGTAGTGCAGAGCAGAGGGTTAATATGCTTGCTGCGAAGAACATGTACCATTCAAAGAACAGTGAATGTAATGTAAACGGGTCAGTGGGTTACTGCTTTTGTCAGAGACTTCCTTTTGTTAGTTGTAGTTTACAGTGAACTATTAACTGTCATCATCAAAGAACTGCGTGCAGACTTCAAGGTATAGATTAGTGTGTATGGATTTTTCCCCCAGACTGTCATTATTCCAATGTTGGGTAAAGGGGTCACTTGGGTACAAATCAGTTCTTGTTATTAAAGAGAGCATCAATCCATTGTGTTACATTTTAAATTCAGGGTTTGTGCTTCTCCAGACCAAGTACTCTTTAACTATACTGCCTATCAATATGGATGACATGTGAATTCACCCCTTGTTGTCGTTTGTCTTATATAACATGTCCTATACACTGTTTTACACACCTATGATTGCTAGTCTCTGTGTAATGTGTGCGTTATCTACAGTGCTGTTATGTACAGTGGTGTTCATTCGCCTTCCTATGTTGCTGGAGTGCATTTGTTTTTTTTGCAACTGATTCTATGACTTTTTGGGGTGTATCCTCAAAAGTTTCCTGTTAATGTGGCTGACCTGCTTGCTGAAGTGCACTTTATACTTGCTTTTGAGTGACACCAAGTATTGCTGGTTTAATTCGATTCCGTTTGCTGACTTGTGATGCACGGCTTGATGGGTGCATGCGTTTGTTTCCCTGTGACTAGTTTGTTCTGATGTAATTGTCTTATTTGCAATAGTTTTCAGTACACAGTTTGCTCAATCAGTTATGATTTTGTGTGACTACCTGGATTCCTGGAGTGCCTCTGACTTCGTTCTGTTTCTTTACTTTTTGTGACTGTTGGTCCTGCGGGGAACTTTTTTTAATTTATGTTGTCTTGTTTACTGGGAGCATTGCTTTTATTTTCCTTTAGTGTAATAGGCTGGCTGGTGAAGTGCACTTCCCATTGTGTGCAGTCACTTCAATTTGCCTTTAGGTGACTACCTGGCTTGATGGTGGTTTTCTATTTGATTTCATGTAACTCCTTGTCTTGATGAGTGCATTGGTTTTAGTTTGTTTGAGGTAACTGCTTCACATGCTGGTTTCATCACACAGCTGACACCCACCCTGAGAAAGCCAGAGCTGCCCTGTTAGTGGTATCAACACCAGTGCGCTTAGGTTCCTTACAGCTCCTTCACTTGAAGTGGGTTACCACCTACCCGTTACTTTTTGTATCCTGCTCGTACCAAGTCAGATCCAGACCAGTCCCCACAGTTGCTCTGGATTAAGGGACATTGTCATGTCATCTCAGGCGCGATGTAAAGACTCCCAGTGAGCTGAGGACTCTTTTGGCTCAAGAACCAACTAGCTGGAGACCCTTGTGGTTGTTTAAAGATTTAAGATCAGCCTGTATCTCAGTCTTGAGCTGGGTGGGTGACCTCGATTACAAAGTGGCTGTGCCAGATATCCCATTATGACCCCTTTTGCCTGTCTCCCCTTCAGACGCAGAGGGCATAAAACTGGGGGGTGCTCAACCCTTCCAAAAAATTGAGGGGTGACCCTAAGAGCACAGCTGCCATCCAATCAGGGGTGGGATGCTTTGGTGTGCTGGTCTGGTTTTCTGGGTGCATTGGCTCAAGTTTTTCCCATGTAATTGATTGGGTGTCTTGGTAAGTTGCTTTTATGTGAATGTCTGACTTATGACTGCGCATTCCTTTCAGTGTGCACTTGCTTCAGTTTACTTTTTGAGTCACTGTCTAGTTTGCTGGATGTATTGCTTTCATTTTTCTTTCATTAAACTGTTTGACTTGCTTGGTGCTTTTATGTTGGTGCCTGCATGCTGAGGTGTACTCTTCTTCAGTTTAAATGTATGTGACTAGCACCCTACTTTCGAAGTGAAGGTTCACACTTGCTTTAGTTTACTTTTGTATGGTTGACTGCATGCACTGTTTTGCTGGATGCATTGCTTTAAGTTACTACTTGATGCATTGCTTTCAGTTTGCGTTCAAGTAATTGCCTCTCATTTTCCCAACTGCTTTGCAACTTCTTCCTCTCTTAGAGCTGAGATATTCATGAAAGTCTTATAGTCTGAATTCAGCACCTGAGCGTAATAGGACAGAATGAATGAAGCTCTGTGGTTATACTGAATACGCAGCTACCTATGTTATGCCATCTATTAATGTAATAACTGCACTTTCACAATAGCTTTATTAACCTTCCTGCCTTCTCAAATTTGCTTGAAAATGCACGATTTTACTTATTTTTTTTCCAAAATTTTCTTGGGGGGGGTAACTCCCTCAAACGCCCGCTCGCTCGCTACGGTGCAGTATGCAAATCACTTTGCGCCCCACCACTTTCAAATGTCACCCACCGCCCCTGGTCGGTTGTTCTAGCCACTACTCCTACGTTGAATTTGTCCTCTGAAGCCTTGGATCCATCGCCGCGGCAGCATCTCCTGTCTCCGGTTAGGTCAGCTCCATACAGGTGTGCACATCAGTCAACGGTGGCCTTTCCTTTCTTCGTTCGACGTACAGACCAGGCTCTGGACTGTGCTTCCCTACCATGGCTTTCTCTTCTGCTCGCTCTCCCTTCCTGCTGGACTGTGGGTGGTTTGCACCAATGTTTTATCCTCCTTTAAACTCGGTACCACAATGTGCACAATTTACCACAGCATTTTTTCCCCTGACCTCCATGCTACAATGCATGGTTTCTAGGAAAAATCCTTGATGTTACTTTACTACTCACATGTTAACCAAAGCGGCCTGGGTGCTGCCCTGGGGTTTGAACCCTTAAATGAGTGTGCAGAAGATCTGAGAACAACCAGCTGTTGTAGCCCCTGCATGGTATACTGGGGTGTATTAGCGCCTTGAGACCCTCGAGTGAGTATCGCTGCTTTACAAACTCCTAGTTGATTGATCCTCCCTGGGTGCATGTGAAACTGGCACCCTGCGTTTCTGTTTGTCTGAATCGTGCTTCCCTGGCGTGTGCACAAAGGTGTAGGCCTGACCAGTGTAAAATGGCAATGTTGGCATGCATGTGAAGGTGTGATTAAAGTCTCTGATCTGGAATGGATCAATGGTGTTTCTAGCTCATATATGTGGGTGACTGCCAGAGGGTCTGTCCCCATGAGGTTGTGATAGCCCTTAGCTAGGGAGAGTAGACGGCAAATGTGTGTCTGTGCCCACCCAAGCCATGTGTGCTGTCTTGTTGTGCAGTGTTTACACTCCTTTCACTTCTGATTTTACTGCTCCCCAAGTAGTGCACGTGTGAGTAAGAGGTCTTATTTCTAACTCCATTGATGCATCTGCTCAGATTTTAGATTCAACCTAGTTGGGTATGAAACCATATTTCTTTTGAAATGCATGAATGATTGAATACATGTAGGAATTAGATGGGGATATTTGACTCATGTGGGCATTATTACAGGCTGAAACCTATTGGCACCTTTATGGATGACTGAGTCATAAGCATTCAAAACACGACCCTTTGTCATTGTTTTAGCCTGACCCTTTGTACACTATATATATATTTAAATGTATTTGGGTCTACTTTAAAGTAATTTTAGTAACTTGGACCCTTCCTATAATCCAGTAGCTTCTTAAAACAGCTCTCTCATGAACAGGTAAGCATGCCCTGGTAGTACTGGCTTACAAGGGTAGTGTAGGATTACTGATAATGAAGCATGCCACAAAAACAAGGTGAAGTTTCCTTTTCTAGAAAAGTCTGTTTCTTTTGGGGAATTCCTAAAGTGATTACCACTGTCCGTTGTCGCATTCATTGTGCAGTATTGTATTATAAGGGATGTTATGCAGCGACTTTCCCCCTTTCGTCTCACTCTCCGTTTGTCAAGTCAATGTGAAGTTCTGTAACCTAGAGGGGGCACACCAAATGTGTGCCCTCATAACAACATAAAACTGCTGCCAATGTTTGGTTTGGTACCAACAATGCATAATCAGCAAGACCAATCCAACTGCCTGAAAGTTATTTCTTTAATATGGCGGAAAATCTGAACCGTCTAATAGGAATATGTCTCCTCATCCGTGGGGAGCTAAAAAGAAGATCTAAGAATAATTAAATGTCAAGTTTTCATATTATCAAAACATATATAGTAAATGTATTCTACATTTCCATCGTACAAAAAGTATATATATCAATCAACGTTGATAATCAATAAAATACATACACAGAAAAAAGTAACAAGTACCCCTATACATCGATAACTTGCTATATTCTTATAGTGAACAGTCTACCCCACCATGCCATACAATCATTCAAACCAAGCTCTTACATTCACACTCTTAACACATGAACAAGACAAAACCTAACCATGAATGTTTCTACATTTCACTTTGAAACCTATTACTTAAAACAATGCTTGTCAATGCACCTCTGCAATCTGATCTACGAAGGTGAAATCCTTGTGCAGGTTAATGAAATAGACTTTTTGAATTTTAATGAGACTTTACCATTCTTTTTCAATGTTTCTTGCAAGATCTCTTTAAAAATGAAGAAGTTTTCCTAAAGTTAAGTACCCTCTTTTCTACTTTCTCTTTACTTCAATTAAGTTTAAATAAATATATTATATAATACATATTTTGCCGTTTAATGTTAATTCTTTTTAATGCTAGTGCTGGATTGAGTACAGCAAGTGGGCTGTGCTGCACCGTCTAAGAGAACTGTCTCTTGGCCACACAGTCCGCCCTCTCACACACCTGGCAAACCATTGAAGTCTGGGGAGGCTGCGAGGAAGAGGATAGGCAGCCATCTTGGGGCAGACACTGGAAGACTGACAAGCATTTGCAATGCAATAGGTCTTGCATTTGTGAGTTTGAGCTATTGGCGTTGTCAATGCTGTGATTATAACAGAGTAAATAAATGGAGAGAAAAAATGGCAGTCGCCCAATTTTTTTGTTTTTGTTTACTTTTTATTTTTCAATGGCGGCACCTGCTCAAACATGTTTTTTCTATGTTTTTTTTTTACTTTTGAAGCAGTCGCAGCACCCTCGTTTTAGCTTAAGATGTTTAAAGGTAGAGCGCGGTGCCGCCATTGTAAAATAATAAACCGAAAAGGGAATGCATGTGGCTGCGTTCGGCACCGCAAATAATAAAAGAAAGGTGCAACATGCTGCCATACCTTCATTAAAAAAAAGAATGGGGGGGGCGTGCGTGTCCTGCTCAGGAGAAAACTATTCATGTAATAGGGGGTGGCCTCATTGGATGTTAGAAGAGACTAGGAGGTACTAAGGAGGGACCACTAAGCCTATTGATCAATGAAAAACCACCATTTACAAACGACCGTGACTCTAGCCAATTAAAAACATGGGTGGACAGTGGGCAAAACTTCATGCCCTTGTCCTCCTTTTTATAAACACACATAGATTCACTAGAAACCAGAAAAAGCATATATGCACATGTGAATCCCATTTAGCCAATACCCTATGTAGCATTTAAGTAGCCCCATATAGAATCAAATTTTTGCAGCGCTCTTATTCCTCTGGCTAGAGCCATCTCTCTTTCGCCAATTTCCCTCACTATTATCCACCACTCGGCTACTGAGGGAGGATTAGATGAAATCCAGGCTCTAGCTATAGCCAGCCGGGCTGCTTCTTGCATTATTACAAATATAGATTTATAGCCACGGCTATCCTCTTTATAGCCCAACAACCTCTCTGCTATCGAGAAAGTGTATTTGCACCCTTGTCGAAGCTTGATAGCAAATGATATCTTCTGCCAAAAGAGTCCTAGATCACGCATGTAACAAACATGAACCATATCCGCTGCATATAGTCGAGATTTGGGGCATTTACAATGCGCCCCTCCAAGTGTCCCCCCTTGTACACCCCTGCCTCCAGACCCTCTAGCTATATTCTCTGGAGTATAATAAAGTGCGCAGATCGTCCGGAACAGTTGCAGTCGTAAACTAACCGAATGCACCGATCGTTCTATAACGTCAAATGCCATCTTGACCCCTTCTAATGTGAGGTTTATCCCCAGAGTCTCACTCCATCTTACTGCTAGTTTTTCACAGCCATCCACTCTAAACTGACAGAGAGAGCGGTGCACCATACTGATTGCTGCCTTCCGATTCTGAGCACACAAACACTCCCATATCACTGAGCTTGAAACATTTCGTAGCGCTAGGTGTCTTGTAAAATAGTCCCTAAGCTGGAGATATTTAAAAAAAAAACATCTGCTGAGGGATAGCAAATGTAAGCTGTAAATTCTCAAATGATCTTAAACCATTACTGTCGTATAGCTGACCCAAGTACTGAACACTATACTTTGCCCATTTCTGGCCCTCAGAATCCTGAAAGATCACAGGCAACGTTGGGTTGCCCCAGAGAGGGAGTTTATTGTGTGTAAGGGAGATGGAGGACCTAGCCATAAAGCCCTGCCTTATGTATACACAGTCCCCGATCACCTCGAACCGTACACATTTGAAATAGATGGGGTCATTGATTCTATTTAAGAACATATGACTCCCAGGGCCGAGAACAAGCCAATGCCAATAATCCAATTTATCTGGGCTCAAAAGACTACGCAAACGACCAACAGATGCCACCCGTGAGCAAAAGAATGATGGATTCAACCCAGATCTCTTGACTTGGGGGTGAATGTTTTGATTTGTTCTGCATTCCGTCCATCAATTGTGTCTTTTGCATATCCTAAATACAGCCTATCTCGAGGAGACTGCGCACGTACTGCCTAGGCGAAACCTAAAAAACTGTGATTTCCTGTTGAAATGGGGCCAGCGATGCCCTGTGTCCTGCGGTTGCTCACGTTTGTAAACCGGATTGTGGATTGCCCGCATTGCGCCATGTCTCCTAGTGCTGGTGTCCTGTAAGATCCCTTCCCCCATCCTTCCACCCTGTAGGGGTTTTGAGTGCCGGTTGAGACGTTTCGCACCCACTCACTGACTCACCCACACAAGCACCCAGTCCCTCCCCACACACATCATCATGACTGGGAGGAAGCCCCTGTAGCCTTCCTTCCACACTTACGCGAATGAGTCTTGACCCTATTGTTTATCTGCACAAAAAATACAGAGCTGTTGGCTTGCTTTACAAAGACGGTAACGTGGCTCCATCATTAAAGGGTGGGAGAGTTGGTTGCCCTGTGCGGCCCTTTAAATTCAATTTCCTGCACACTTTTTTGGGGTTAAACTACATGAAAGAAAAGTTGCCAAGAGCCCAGTTTACAAAAAGTTTTAAATCTGCACACAGAGGTTTATAACTTCGCATGGGGCAGATTTCCAACTTCAAGGAAGTCCCAAAGCTCTCCAAAAGCACTCTTGGAAAATCTTTAAAATGTTACTAGACCTGCTGGTCTAGTGACTTAAAAATTCTACCCGACCTAATTGTACTGCTCTTGACCCATATACTGCTTTGAAATGATGTGACCCTGGGCAGATATTTCAATTCACTGAGATTTCTTCAAATCTGCAAGTTCAGCATGCCTACTGTGCAAAAAACTATTTTGTTTGATTTAATAGAGTAAGGGTTGCTCCATGTATACAAATCTAGCCACATATAGGCTACATATAGCCCCCTGCTTGTCTCCTAGTCATTCAACAGCCTTGTCTTTATGGCGGGGGCAATCATAAAACCTACCACTTTGAATAAAACTAAATTATAAAGTGGTACCGCACTGTCTTTTGCAATCAGCATATTTTACATTGAAATGGCCGCAAAAGTTCCCACTGACATGTGGTTTTACTGACAAAACTACATAGTGTACAAACAATGTTTGGAAATCGACTTCCTGTAAATATTTGCACACCACCAAGTAAAGTGTTCTGATTTGTTTCGCTCCTATTTAAACCTTTTTTGCATCACACCTCTCAATTACACGTCGTATTCCCTGATATAATTTGAAATATTTGTACTATTCATTTACAAGCTACTTAGATGTGTTAGAAAACAAAACTGACATTTTATAGCCTTTTGCTTCACAATGATTCAGACAGCTCACTCGACAAAAACCGGTAACTGTAGTAGGACAAAGAAATTCAACCCCATTTTCCAAGCAGCAATTGACAAAAAGATTGGCTGACATTTGACCTCTTTCCTTAAACAGATAGTTAATGTGTCAAGATAAAAACTAGATCTAAAGGCATCTTTTGTTGCTTTCTTTCCAGATTGTTCATTGGCCCCAATGGACCAGCAGGTGCTAAAAAATAGCTTGACCTGCTCAAGTCTGACTCGCCATTGCGAGTGGGCGAGCCCAGGCCTGTTGGGTCCTCTGAAATGTTCCAGGGCATCCTCACCTTAGAACATCCCTTCTCGCTCTGTGTCAGATTTATTCACACTTCATATTGACATTATAGTTGGGTTATATTTGTCATGAGTTAATTGACTTGGGACTGTAGTGCCACTTTTTGTGAATTCTTGGCACCTATAATTCAAACCGTTTATGTTGATCAATGGCTCTCAATTGGCTTTAAGAAGTTATTGAATGAGTCATTTTTGTTCTTTATATATATATTTTATTAATTTATAATGGACCGCTTTGAGTAATTAACCATAATGTATCAGATTGTGACGCAAATTGATTTTAGGTTGATAAAAGGCACTTTTAGGACCATAATGTTAAGTTCTATATAACTTTTCGGTTCCTAAATCAATCCCCCCCCCTCCCTCCTCCCCCCTTTGTAGGTTTGTCTATCAAGGTCTGATCTGCTTCCACCACAGCTTGAGAGACTGAAATATCCTAAGCATTTCAAGTACTAAGTTTGGAAATGTCTCTTTAAAGCGATCAGCCATTGAAGGACCAGGTTTCATGTGTGTATTATATTGTGGCCTGCCCGCTGATGTAGAGTGTTCCTGGTCATTGGACAGGTGGTACATAACCATTTGAAGAGTTAACTAGGGTTAGAACATATTTTAAAGGGGTCAGTGGGCAGGTGTACTTGGATCATACTTTTTACTGCAAAAATTCTAATTTCAGAAGCTGTCAAAATAATTGATCATTCTCAATGAAACTTATAATATGAAGAGAACGAAGGGAGTGTGGCCGGCAGGTGTTTTAGAGAGCTGGTCCATGATTCCTCCGTGCAGGCGGACTCGCGACCTCCTCTTCCTGTAAACTACTTCAGTGCTAATAGGCACATTACACATCGAGAGAGCTGGGTTATTCTGTGTACCAGTTTGTGGTTGTTTCTATAGCAACCGTCCTGCCAAGTAATGACAGTGAATAGCATATTGTAAAAATAGATTTTAAACAAGCAGTGGTATTTTTCCATTCTGCAGCGCGTTGTATGTACAATGTCCTTGCTCTGAAGCCCATCGTTTACCAGAATGGTTCCTGAAGCGATGGCTGAGTCCGTAAACATGCCTGTCAGGAGAGTTTGGGATACTGGTGTCCTAAGAAGGGGATTGTGTGTGATGGATTTAGGACACTCTGTGCTACTTTGATGCATTGTGACGTGTTGTTGATGTCGTTGCAGCAAAGGAGAGTCCACCGTCTTCAAGGCCCACATAGGGACAGTCAGGAGCGTCTGCTTCTCCAACGATGGCCAGTCCTTGGTGACCGCGTCCGATGACAAAACCATCAAAGTGTGGACCGTCCACCGGCAAAAGTTTCTGTTCTCCCTCAACCAGCACATAAACTGGGTCCGATGTGCCAAGTAAGTAGAGACCTGGCCGGAAGCCCTTCAGTCTTTCCTGTGCCATTTGGTGTAAAAATGTATATACTTTGCGTAAAATATAACGCTCTGAAGCGGAGAGGTTCCTCAAGAAGCCATTTGTGCCTCGCGGGGTGAGGCTGTGGGTGTAAACACACTGACTCCTTATTACACTGAACATCTGTACCGGGAGTCGGTGCTCGTGAACACTGTTAATCGCCTTTGTCTACCCTGATCCTGGCTCCTTAATCCACCCCCTCGCTAGTGATGTATCCCCCTCCGAATGTGCCTCCGTCTTCAGTTACCTCCAGAGCAGCACCGACTGCAACTCTTTATAATGACTAATACTTTGCTGAGCAACAACACATCCATGACCGCCACAAGGGCCTGATACACGGAGGCAGGAAACCAATTACCCTCCACCCCAACATGTGTAGCAAAAGCCAGGCTTAGGATCTGCAGGTGACCCAAGTCAAAGTGAACTTCATGCCTGACTTTCTAAAGCTTTGATTACCTGCACTCGATGGGGGCTGGAACAGTTCACTATTCGAACACTTGGATTTACCAGAATGCACACAGCTGGCATGAATACAAACACACAACAAAGACAACGACATTTTGAATCCTCTTTAGACACTAACCTTCCATCACGAAACTCGGTGGTCACTTTCTCAGAGTCGAGCTAATCATTACGGTATTTACATCCCAACTTTTCATAATCTATGGGATTCATTTAAAGAAAAAGCAAACAGCCAGATTTCTTCCTTTGCCTCCTGTTTAACAACCATGACAGCCGGCATTCACCATACAGAGCCCTCCAGAAAATTGCAAAGGAAGCGAGCCGTCTCCAATGGAACTCCGTCTGGGCACCACCACAGTGGTTCGCGTAGGGCCTTGTGAAACGCAGCACTCGCAAACCTGAGAACATTTCCTTAAAGACTAAACCCATGGATCTGTATATTTCTTCTTTTTTGGCAGTATAGATCTCCTGCTGGTTTTACTGCTGCTGGAGCCATATTGTCAGCGACAGTCTAACCCAGCCAATAAGCAACAGACTAAAGGAACATTGTAAACTCTCAAAATATTAAACTGCAGAATCCTCTAAACTCTATTCACTATCAGTAGATACAAGAATAAATAGTCTTGTCTTGTATGTGCCCAAAAAATACAGAAAACCTCCTAAAGTGCAGCCTCCACACAAGGGGCTGCATAACACAGATGGCAACAGTCTGTACCCTCCATCCAACACAGCACCGTGTGTGTAAACAAATCCAAGGACACCAGAGTCCCGACTCTCATGAGCCAGGGTTCCGTTCAAGAAGACCCGGTGACGGGCTCTTTACCTGTACAAGCCGATAGAGCTGAAGTGGCCTCTTTCATTCAGTTCTCTGCTCCCTTTGAGGCCTGTGGCATTCTCCTAGAGCGCCCGAGCTTGTCTTCTTTCAGGGTTTGATTTCATTTTGTTGATTGGCATTTTTTTCCAGCTCTCTGAAGGTGGACAGTTTGGCAGAGTTTGACGTTAAATGAATAAATAAAACATATTTTGGCAATAAGAATGATCTAGGTGAGTGCCTGGAAACAAATTTCTTTCCCCTTTACTCATGAGCTGAATTCACTAGGTGATCAAGCGATTGTGACGCAACCGGTTCTTGTGTGTCTCTTCTGCTTTTCAACAAATGAAAAGACTACAACCAGGGCACCGTCGTATAGCATGGGAAGGAATGAGAAGCTTAGCAGCCTGGATGAAGGACCGCTGCCTAAAGCTCAACTCCGAAAAGACCGATGTCCTCATACTCGGACCCTGCACCTCCGCCTGGGACAACACCTGGTGGCCCTCTGACCTCAGGAGCCCACCCACCCCAACTGACCACGCTCTGAACCTCAGCTTAATCCTCCACTCCTCCCTCTCCATAAACCGCCTGTTAGACCTGGCATCCTTGGCGCGGTTTCCCCTGACTTTCTAATCTCTACCTCCTATGTTGTTGATTCAATGCTGGATAATGTTTTGCTGGTTTAGATGCTTTGGGCGCTTTGGCACTGCTGATCAGTGCCAAAGTGCAAGTGCTCCTAGTAGGGCCTGTACAGATGTAAGGGACATGCTACAGTAGTGGATTACTGCCAAATTCGTTTTTCACTGTAGCAAGGCTACCTTGCCCATAGGACAGAATGGTGGGGTGTTGGGGCCCATGGGGACCTGCCTATCTTCCCCCAGGAACAAGATAGAGAATCCAAACTTGGTTTCTCAGGACTCAGAAATTCATAATACATCTTTTAGCCTGGGTGGTTTTTGAATGTGGTGTCTGAAAATAGCACTTTTAGAAAGTGGCTAATTTCTTGTCTACAGTGGATCATTCAGACTCCAGACATAGAGCTCTGAATATAAAACTCAAGTCAGTGGTAACGCGCTTCCGTATACAGTTTATTCCATACTTGCAGCAAAAAGCGCATTATGTTAAAATATTCCCATGGCCACCTGCTCATAAAACCTGCCCAAGCATGCTGAATCACTTTTTTTGCTAAGATCAGACTTCATATATGGATATCAAATAGAGCGCCAGGTTAAGACCCCACTTAACCAACTGTTTATTGCCGTAAACAACTTGCTCGAATATGCTTGTAGTATGCATCCTTTTCCCTTTTCCCACAGCGTTACGCTGTCTGTTTTGCTTCAACTGTCTCCGAACACGGAGACTTCCTCTGTCTCCGATCCTGGAGATTGTTGTTTTCGCCCATCGCCATGGTAATACGACGCGTATGACGATCACGCACGCACGTGACGTCATCGCGCGCTACCAGACCGGTCACGCCCTCCCCGCCCACAATGGCGGCTCCCTTTAACTACGAACGCCGATTCTTTCTCCAGTGCGGGTGCACGGAGGGAGAGAAGTAGGTTATCGGCCAAATTCCGACCAGAGAACTGTAAGTAGAATCTGCCATAATAGGTTTACCGCGAACCTCTGTTTAATTACCGAGGAGGGAAATAAAAGGTACTGGATACTCTCCTTTAAAAACCCTCTCCATGTTCCCTTATTTTTCTCACGCAGAATACGTTTTTGAACTCTGTAAACTTCCCCTCATATCCCCGTGAGGCAAACCTTCCTCCATTGAGGAGTAAGTGTTGTTTTTTCTAAACAATGTATATGTTTTGTGGTGTTTTGTTATATGTTATTTGTGGTTATGGATCAAGTTGGCATTTTTACACGTCGGTAATTCCTGTCACAAAAGAGAGAGAATTATGACTGGGGCACGCACAATCAAGTTTGTGACAGAAGTGGTTTAAAATGTAGAACTACGCATGCGTGCTCACTCACACCCATATTGATAGGTGTGCCTTACCAATGAACACTTGGTTCTAAATATAGAAAACTATGCTGACACACCGCTCCATGGTTTATTCGCATAACTGAGTGTGGATTGAGTCACAGACAGAACGGACTACGTCACTCCACTACGTTACAGGCACGTAATTTAACCTTTATAAGTGACAATTTCTTCTCTTTTACAGGTTTGTTCTTTTTCATGTAACCACTTCTGGGTTACCATTATTTTTACCCATTTAGCAAATCGCTATCTTTGGGTTTGAAAGGGTTGCAGGTATGGCAGGGTGTTAGTGTACCCTGACCACCCAACTCCTTTACAATTTTGGTCCTGATGAAAAACCGGTAAATCCCATATGGTTTGAAACATGTAGACCCAGCACATATCACAGATACATTAGGTCTCATTAAAGCCTTTATTGTATCATCACTGTTTTTAATATTGTCCAGTAGCTTTAGAATAAATTATATTTGGTAAAAGTTATACCAGGACAATTTTTAACTCACTGACTTTTTTTCACATTCATCACTCACATACCCGCTCCACTGTATTCAGGTGTTGTAGCACACCTTGGCGGCACTCGGCTGTCGAGGTGGCCCCGATGATGAAGCATGTCACCGACCAGGTCGGTGAGTGAGGGGTTCCTTAAAAACAAAGGAGGACTTCTTCTTTTACACTAGTGTCTCATCCCACCAATACTGGCTGTTTCAGCCTTATCTTTGGTGGTACTCCTTCGTATTGTTATATAGCTACCTGTCTAGGGGAACGGGAGTACCCTTCCATCCACAACAGTGGATATAATCCCTTAACTCTCCCACCTTGTTAAATATATAATTTCTTGTCCAGTCTGTCTGTGGGCCTGCCTGGGTGTGCGAGTTAGAGGGAGTGTGACAGTGTTTGGGAAAGCTCCAGCAGTGGGATGATAGCTGGCTGCCCCTGAAGGTTAGGGGAGGAGTGGTGCTAGGCTGTACCCTGCCTTAACGATACCGGCTCCCCTGTCTGCTGGATGACGGATGTCCCTGCCTCCCTGCTTCAAAGGGAAAGATTCCCCAGGACCGAGAGACTCCCAGAGCCTGGACAAGGGCGACCCGTGCTTAAATCACAAAACCTCAAAGGCATCAAAGACAATTTTCTGTATAAAGGAAAGACCCGTGTACTTTAGAATCGGGCTACTTCTGACCGAAGAGGAGACGCCCTGCTGAAGAGGACACCGTAAGAAGACCCCAGGAACAGTGCTGCCATTGCTGTGTGTCTGGAAGCTGACCTGCTGTCTTGTCTTGTCCTGCCTAAGAGGGACCGTTGGGACTGGGCTGTGTGCTTTGTCCCCCTCCTGCCAAGAAGAACTCTCCAAGGGCTAGAAGAAGAGCTAGCCTCCAGGCCCCAGAGTCCAGGGACAAAAAAACTCTGCCGTGGTCATCGCCTCCCCCCCCCCCCCCTTCTTGCTGTGTGCGGGGGAAGGACTTGTTGGTGACTTGAATTGCCGAGGGAGAGAGGGTGCTGCGGGAGCTCGTGGGCTCGTATCCTCTCTCCCCAAGCTCGAACTTCAGAGAGCATCGCCAGATCTCAGGAGGCCTCCCTCCTGCCACTAAACAGGAGCGCCGTGGGCCCCTGACTCTGCCCGAGAAAACTCGGCGTCCCCCGGGGCCCCCAACATCGAGATCTACGAGGCACCGGGAGCCGAGGAGAAGAGGGGAGGCTCGCCCCCAGACACCGCGCTGGGATTGGACAGCAGGCTCTGACCTCACGGCTGGGATTCCCTGAAGCCGCGTCACCAAAAAGCCGCGCAGGGATTGGCTGGCGGCCCGCCGCGTCATCGGCAAGCCGCGTGGGGATTGGCTGGCGGCTCACGCATCACCGAGAGAAGGAGCGTGGATTGGCCCAGCGATCGGGGGAGAATACCGGTTCCCTGAGACCCGGGAGCCGAGCAGCCTGCAGCTTCCCCCCCCCCCCAGGTACCGCTCGAGTGTGGGACGAGTGCGAGCGCGTCCACCTGGGGGGAGAGGGAGACCCGGCGTGTGTGCCTCGCCCGCGTCAGCTGGCGAGGGATCCCTCTGTTGCCAAGCCCCTCCCTGCACCCTTGTACTGGCACCAGAGTGTCCCCATAAAGAGAGGGGCAGTCCCTTTTAACCAAAGACTGCTCGGGGTGCATTCTGAGGTGCCCAGTCTTCTGCAACAGACTCGTTTTACGTAAGAACACGGGGTGCCGCTCACGGTGTGCTGCTGTTCCTGGCTGCGAGGGAAGGACGTTGTGGGATTCCTGCGCTTTGCTAGCGCTTGTCACTGTGTGGGTTGTGCAAAGAGGAAAGGACCTGGTTTGCATCAGACGCCGAGGGACTGCGAGGACCAGCAGGCTTTCTGCTACTCAGCTGCTGCCTCTTCCCTCGGCGTTTCCGCCCCCCCGCCAGCAGTGATTTAATCTCGCTCCTATTCCCGCGACGCGGGACGCGTGCGGGACATTGCCCGGGCAAAGGGCGGGCCCTCTGTGGCACTCAGAGGACCGAGAAGGACGGGACGGGGCACCCCCCTTGGATCCATGAAAAGGAGAGGAGGTACATTTGTCAGAGCCATACATTGACACTCTTTTGGCCAGTTCTTTTTCTCCTGAAAGCCTTTTGACTGAATTATGTCACGCAAGGGGGCCAACAAAACTTTTTTCACGCGATTCAGGCCAGGGGGTCCTAAATGTTACCGTGACCAATAGAACGCCACCCATTTCCAGCGCAGATGCGAATGAGCCGCGCCAATCGTCAGTAACTTCACTATCTCCCCCAATGATTCCTGATAGCTCGCAGATTTTGCCTTTTTGGGAGGAAATAAACGCCTTATGCGGAACTACGTACGCCCCAGTGGCATCCCCATTTCCCGTAAAAAGCATCAGTACTATCACTCCAACTAGCAAACCCAGTGACTCAATTCCACCATCTCTGACAAACAATACCCAAGATATCGCTTCATCTCAGGGCCCAAATACCAAAAAGAAGCATGACGGGACAAACGAGAGTGGGAATCATCCTAAAACACCTAAACTGTGCGCTGGTCCTACATCGCCTGTCTCTAACCCCACCTTAACTACGGTGGAGACCAGGAAAAATGAAGACCAAGTACCTCCTCCCTATTTCCCCCTACTGTCCCAGCTAGAGCTACTGTTAAATTCTATTGTACTACCATTGGTAGAAAAAGTCAATGCCCTGGGTGATAGATTAACAGGTATTGAGAAAATTATTCTAGCTAACTCTTGATCACTCACTAAAGATTCTTCTAACTGGGGAAGAGCCCCTCTTGCTACTACTATAACAAAAGAGACAACCACTAAAGCCAATTCTCCATTCACTTCGAAGAAGGTAATCTCGAATGGTTCTGATCTAGTTACTGGCCCCAATGCACCGTTGCCTACTAAAATAAGTAAACATCCCAAAACTTTATCACAGCCTCCTAACAAAAATGCTACAACTGTCCCTAAAGTCGCCCCTAAACTTGGGTTTACTAAGTATACTGCTGCTAGAGTGGATCCAAGAAGAGTAGCATCCATACACTTACCCCCAGAAGCCGCCCCATTTGTTCTTGTCCTCTCGGGAATACCGGCACCCTCACACGGGAAACCCGAAAGTCGCCAGGAGCTTTTAAATAAGGTCATATTTTGGCTATCTAAAAATAGACCACTTGCACCCAATCATGACGGCGGAATCCTGTGTGTTAGAAGGGTGGGCTGGCTAGGGTCTTTAACTAAAGACATCAGTGGGGACCTGATCCTTGTGAAATTTAGAAATAGGAGCATTGTCCCGTGTCTACGATCCAACCCGCCCCAAATAGGAGACGGTCCCATATCTGTATGGGACCTACACGATTTCTACCCAAAGTACCCGACATATCCTGTCAACCAGGTTAAAGGCTGAGTATACCCATCTGTTGGGAAGGGGTCCCCATGTTTACTTAAATTTAATCTGTTTTAATTGAAAGCTTTGCACTACGTACTGATATTGTATCATTATGAACTGTTTTTATGTACTTTTATGGTTATTCTTCTTTTAACCGAATAAAGTTAAATTGAAATTGAAACGTAAGAACACTTTCCCTAAGAAGAATACCTTTGTTTCAACAAGCCTATTTTTATGATGGTTTATGTCTGTTTTAAGTCTGCCTAACAGTATATAAAAATACTATTTTTATATCAGACCTGTGTGGTGTCCGTTTGTGGTCTTCATTATCATTACTGAAGGTGTTGGTGCAAATACTTTACACATTGCCCTGGAGATAAGCCTGTCTGCTCTGCCAAGCTACCAAGGGGGTGAGCAGGGATTATCTTTTGACGTACATCCACCTTGCCTTGACTAGAGGAGAGGGTCCCTAGTTGGTCAGAGGCCATGGCCCTACCAAGTATGGACCCCCAATTCTAAAATTGGTGGTGTAGCGGTGTGATGAGGACGTGTGTTTGCGCCTGACCTACAGTGATTGGTGAGCACCACTAGTTTAGTGCAGACCTACATAACCACATACCGAATCATTGGCTCCTGGTCCTATTTTTGAATTTCCGTGAAGCACCATGTCACCGCCCAGTGAAAAGGCGCCAAGTGAGAAGGAAACCAGTACAAAGGGAGAAGTTGATTTTGACATTGGGGATCTGTATTTCTATCACAAGGATGCTCTCAGGAAGTACTGCAGAGACTTTGGGTGCTCCATTAAAAGCGGCTCTAGAAAGGACGAGCTGCAGGAAGCCTTAAAGGTCTGGTGGGAGGCCAAGGAGGCCGCAGGGACAGGTGGTGCAGAGACAGAGAATACACCAGGGAATGGCTTTGGAGCAAATGATCTGCCAATAGGCGGACCAGCCCCAAGGGCTGGCAGCACCCATTCCAGCAGGGGTCTCTCCCAGGAGGAAATTCAAGAGAACCAGAGCGCGCGGGAACATGAGCTAGAAGTCCTGAGGCTCAAGGCCCAGATGGAAGAAAAGAAGTTACTTCTGGCCCATGAGGTGAGCATGAGAGAACTGGAACTAAAAGCTAAGCAGTGGGGGTCCGGTTCAAATGGTGGCATCGTACAGCCAGTGCAGGGGCCTAGGGTATACCTCCCCAAGGACATAGTTCAGAATTTTCAGAGGGGGGAGGATATCTATGCGTGGTTCACAGCCTATGAGATTGCTCTTAAGATGGGTAAGGTGCCTATGGAGGATTGGGGGGCGGGCCTGTGTAAGCATTTTGAGGCTTCTGGGAGGGATGTCCTCTCACCCTTAGAATTGGCAGGCAAGATGACCTATCCCCATATGAAGGAGGCCCTATGCCTCAGGTATGGGCTTACCCCAGAGCAGTATAGACAGAAGTTTAGGAACTTTAAAAAGTTAGAGTCCAGTACATGGGTGGAGTGTGTGTGAATCTGTATACGCGTGCATTGGAAGGTTGGATAAAGGGCAGCAAGGCAACTGATTATGAGGGGTTGTTCCATTTAATTAGTTGGGAGCACTTGAGCAGTCTATGTGTTCCAGAGCTGCGCCAGCATCTTTTGGATAGTAAGTTAACTGATCCCAGGGAGCTTGGTAAGGAGGCGGACCGCTGGACCAGCACCAGGGTCCACAAGGGGATCGTGGTTACCACAGCCAAAGTTGGACAGGGTCCCCAGCAGAAGAGTGGGGGGGACACAGGTAACAAGGAGTTCCCTAAAGGGCCCCAAAACAGTTCAGCTGCAAAGGAGTCCCCAGCCCCGGGCACCACCACCCCCTAAGGGTGGGCGTACCTTTCAAGGCCCCAATAGGTGTTACAACTGTAATGGGAATGGTCACATTGCCCTGAGGTGCCCCCAGAAAGCCCACACACCCCGGGTCGGTCACAAACCTAGTTTGGTGAGTGTAAACTTGGGGGAGGATTTAATACCTAGTGGGAAGGAGGAGCTGGCAGTGATGACCCTGGTCTTTTTAGGAGACCAAGAGATGGACCAGGAAACCGACCTGCCGGACAACACTAAAAAGTACCAGCAGTGGGTGACCGTCAACGGTAGGGAGGTGGAGGCTCTCAGGGATACAGGAGCTAGTGTGACATCTGTCAGGTGTCAGTGGGTCCCTGAGGAGCAGGTTATCCCAGATGTGCTTCACCCGGTGGTGGCCGCTGACAACTCGGTGCGCCTTTGCAAAATGGCGCAGGTTCCCTTTGAGTGGGGGGGGGGGTTCTCAGGCCCCTTGCGAGTTGTGGTGAGGCCCGCCATGCCGGTGGACTGTCTGTTAGGCAACGACCTGGAGAGTTCCCCCTGGAAGGAGGTGGAACGCAAGAGACATCTGGAGATGGTGCGGTGTCCTGAGTGGGCCTGTCTGACCACTCGGGCCATGGCCGCCAGTGAGGGTGGTCAAGCAGACCTGGAGCCTGAAACAGTGGCCCAGGTACCTGCCCAGAGGAAGGAGGGCAGGGGGCGTGGGAAACCAGCCCCGGCCGTTCCCACGGTTCAGGAGGAAGCAGACCCGGAGGGGGATGCTCTGGTACCTACGGGGGAACAGGTAGCCGAACTGGGAGACTTACCGGAGCTGACCCATTGGCAGCAGGAAGGGGGTCCCTCCAGGGAGGAGTTCTGCAAGGCGCAGAAAGAGTGCCCTTCTCTTATTGGTATGCGGCAACAGGCTGCAGACCAGGCAGCAGGTGGAGAGTCCAAACGCCATCTCATTTACTGGGAAGATGGGTTGTTGTATAGTGAGCCTAAGGTCACTGAGCCCGGTGCAGCCCGTGTGCTGGTGGTACCCGAGCGCTTCAGGACCTTCCTACTGGGTCTGGCCCATGACGTACCTCTCGTAGGACATCTGGGACAGGACAAGACCTTTCAGCGGCTTGTCACCCATTTCTACTGGCCTCAGATGAAGAAGGACGTGGGGACTTTTTGTAGGACTTGTCAGACTTGCCAGGCCAGTGGCAAAAGTGGAGGAAAGTGCAAGGCACCCCTCCAACCCTTCCCTGTGGTCAGCACCCCTTTTGAACGGGTGGGCATAGACATTGTGGGGCCGCTGGAACCCAAGATAGCCCTAGGCATGTTTCCACATACTCAAGAGGACCTCCGCTCCGCTGACCTCGCCCTGGCTGACCTCGCCCTGGCAGAAGTCCCCCGCATCTGCAGAAACAGAACCGTCAGGAGAGCTTTCTCCTACATCGCAACCAAAACCTGGAACAAACTCCTGGTCCACATCAGGTGATTCCCAACCCTCCACACGTTCAGGAAGGACCTCAAGACCTGGCTCTTCGACTGACCCGGACTGCCCCTCCCCCCCTCCCACCCTCAATCCCCCCCCCCCCCCAGCACCTTGAGACCCTCACGGGTGAGTTGTGCGCTCTATAAACCACTGATTGATTGATTGATCATCAGAGAAACACATTTGTGAAGTGCACAACACTCCTCTGTAGGCACTAATCATCGAAGAAGCAAATATGTGACCTGTGCAACAATCCTGTAGGCTCTGATCATCAGAGAAGCACATCTGTGAAGTGCACAACACTCACATCTGTAGGCTCTCATCAGAGAAGCAGATATGTGAAGTGCACAACACTCCAGTCTGTAGGCTCTGATCTTTCAAGGAGATACAGGAAGCTGAGGTGATAGAACGGAAACGTGACCATTACGATTTTAATCCTCAAGATTTTGAAATCTGATTTGAATGTCTACTGGGAGGGGGTTCATTGTTTCGCTCCTCAGTGGCTGTGTCTTCATCCCTCAAAACAAGACGGATGGAAAGGAGCTTTGGCCACAAAACATTGATAAGTATAGATAGCCTAATGGTAACTACAGGGCTACTTTATCCATCCAATACACTGGAGCACCTCTACAAACAATGAGGCGTGTCAGTCAAGCTTGATTTGTATCCTCCACTCCACAACAAACCAGCACATCTGCCTCGAAGGCCAGAGTCCAGGTGAATTGCTGCATTCTGAATGTTTTCAAGTTTGGACAAACACTTTTAAATGCACATCACATTGCCATCATCCAGTCTGGAGTTTATTGCAGGCCGGATGGGGCAGGATGTACTGAATGAATCTTATGCAGGCTCATGACCTGATACCACATAGTGCTGGTCATTAGTTTATCTACGCCTCCATGGGTAGGTCTCTCACTCGGTTGTCTTCCAAGATCTTTACCTTCAGTAGGACATGGAAGGTTTTGGGGAGCATGTCGACAGTTGTCCAAAGATCTGCAGTTAAAGGAGAGCACGCATCTCTCTTTTGTGATTTTAGCCACAAACCGAACTTGAACCTCCATCTTACTGGTGCTTAGTATTTTACCAGCTCTTTCAATCGTACCCATTTTGAGAGGTAGGTAAATGAACAAAGCTGATTTGAGAATTTGTACTCTTTAGCTGGACACTGTTTGTCGTCCGTGTGTCATTGGAACATGAGTTGTTGTTCACAGATGACAGCCGTCAAGGGCTCCACGTGTGTTGACGATGCAAGGCAGTACTTTGAGCCCTAAGGAGCACCACGCATGGTAGAATCACGACTGTAGATAGAAACACTTTTCACGAATTGAATTTGGCAGATTACAAAAAAAGCAGGTCTTGGGGTGCACATGTGGTCCATGTCGGTGACGTTCTCTAAATGATGGCACAGAAGATTGTGATCCGTGGTATCGAAGGTTGATAAGTGGTCTGTACGACGCAGTCCTCCTGTACCTCCCTCAGTGACCATCTCCAGAGGGTTATATCAAGGTCTCAGACCCAGGACAAAGGCGTAAGCATCATTTTTTTAGGACTAGGCACATTCGGTAGCTGGAGGTCCAATTGCACTTAAATGATCATTTTTACATTGAATATTCTGCTCATACCTGGAAGCTCTGTTTGAACTGTCACTGCAGCAATCTGGCAGGCCTACGTCACTTTACTTAGTCATTTAATTTTTAGCACAGGTGTAACCGCATCCTCCAATCAGATGAGTTCACTCTAATGCGTTCGTTGGGTGTTGGCAGTGGAGCCAATGAGTGTTACTAAGAGGTCTGGAAACTGAGGAAGGACTCCAGCGGGCAGGTGGGTCCATATCTGCTTCTCGTAACTCCCCCTCCACCCTCCCCTCCGCTTGAAGGAAGGGAATCCTGAGGCTTAGTGCTGGCGAACGGACAGGATGTGGGCTCAAAATCGGTTTCTGTAGCCACAGTTAGCAAATGCTGCACTTTTATTTAATGTCAGTGTTCTGAGATGGCGACATAGCTGTTGAGTCTTGCATGATTGTAAACACCAACCGCTACTGGTTGACGTCAACAATTTAAAACGATCTAGATTGTGACTGTTAACTTGTCTCAGATTTTGATGGCACTTTCTTCGTGGTTAGCGGGCGGCTCTTCCTTTGCATAGTTTTTAATTAGTTATGAAAAATCTCTAGTTTATATTTGATCCTTCTCTTAGGCTCCAGGGATTTAACAACACCATGCAGGTTGAGGAAAGTGTCTCAAGTTGTGTTTGACAGGAGCGGTGGCAGTGAAGGGAAATATTAGTTCACATGATAGTTTTTTACTATCGTGTTTTACAAAGTTGATTGGTTCCTTACCCCCTTGAGTCTCCCCTTAAGTATCTAAAGAAGCTTATTGATTTGATTGTCTAACCAGATTAGGCGCCTCAAGTAAACCGTGATGGTCGTTGCTCTTTAAAGAAGACCTGATCAGCTCTAATTGTACCTTTTCTGGTGAGTAGGTGAGCCCACCATCGGCTCAAACTCCACAGGTATCAAACCATTAGCACACGTCTTGATCTGCTCCTGGAGTGGGAAAATCTGAATCTCCAAGGATTGTCGCTTTCTAGAATATTAATTTAAGGCCATTAAAGAAACCCTTGAGGTTGCCCAGGAAGATTGCAACTTTCACTGAGCAGAAGTACATTCATCAGGCACAACTTGAATTTCGAAGACTTGGACTATTCTCCCTGGTGAATGTTGCCGACCTTCAGAGTGGAAATGGCTTCAGCCTGGTCTGTTTCACCCTCCATAGTCCTCCTGTGAGTTTGCACTTTTCTCTAAATCTGTTTCCTTGGGGGAAGGAGGGTGATCACAGTGCGGACATTCAACCCCTCGAGCTATGACACGAAGAGCAAACCTATCTAACAAATCGTGAATACATTGTGCTTGACTAACCACTTACCTAGCACTGAACAACGCAAACACGGCTGTGCGTGTGTGGTTTTTACGAAGTGCAGACCAAGGCAATAGGCAGCGAAGCACAGTACTGATTTGAAAACCTTGATGCAAAGATGATCTGGACTAGGGCCTGTGAGAAGTTGGCCCGATATGCAGCGTTCGCTATTCTAGCGACCGCTATGTATCGTTCCAAACGACCCTTATGATGATTGGTTGTAAGTCAACCTATAGACCAGCTATCCTAGTAGCGTGGATACGAGCAGTCTAAGGCTAAAGACTCGAGAGGGCGTGTTAAGCCAGCTGTTATACCATCACGTACCCCTTGAACACCAAGTGAAAGGACACCACACAAGTGTTATGAAAATAAACAGTATATTTATTAAGAATCACAACAGCCCTGTACTCTTTATGAGGACAGGGTACTAAGCACAAACCAAATCTCTTAGGAAAATACTTCAAGTGCACAATTAAAACAAGTGTCCGAGGACACGGAAAGTTTAAGGTCTCGGGCGGACCCGATAAGGCAAGTCGGAAGCGAGGGACTCGGGACCCTAGAGTAAAGAGGCTATGCAGGCACCGAAATGCCGAGTTACCTAGCCACGAGGGCTGCGGCTGCACAAGTCTTACAGGCGTCGGGGTCTTCGCTGACGAGCCAGGAGCCGGAAGAAAAGGAGTTGCTGGCCGGCGACCAGTGATGAATAGTTCGCAGAGATCCAAGCCTGGATCAGAGATTGATGATACCTGAAAGCAGAGGGGACCAAGTTCATACTACTAGGCAGTAGTCAGAGGGTACCAGGAAGGCACCGGTTGGCCGTCACCTCGACCAGGTGAGTGGGCGACGCTAGGCTCTGCAGTCTCACGGACCAGGAGGCGTTGTCGGCGACCACGGTGGAGGTGCGAGCTGTCCCACGAAGGATGATGCTGTCGGCGTCGCTGGGCCCAGGATGGGGCAACAAGCCTTGGCAGATCTCAGGGCCACGTGGTGGGCCTAAGATGGCGTTTTGAGTGGACCAGGAGGGTCCGGGGTGCTTCTCGCAAAGATGGAAGCAAGGGCCAGTCTGGAGCAACCAGACCAGCAGTGTTGATTGTCGGATGTCGTCACAGAAGGGCACAAGCCAGCGGCTAGTGACCAGACAACGTGCTGAGCAGCGAGCAGAAGGGCCCCACGCAGATCGTGGAGATGCTGGGAGACTGCACTTCGGTGCTGGAGCGGCTCAGGGTCGGGGCTTCTCGGACCCCAGAGCACTCACCAGAGAATTACTTCGATGGTCGTGCTGGTTAAGAAAGCGTGCAGGTTTTGATGATGGCCGGTCCCTCGAGGTCTTGTCGCACCCACAGATCACAGCTGAGCTGATGACGTGGGTAGAGGTCAGAGGTGCCAGGGAAGCCGGTTCTCGTCGAGCTGGGCCGTCGGGTTCCTTGAGGAAGGACTTACAGCAAACCGCAGAGTTCTTAGATGGTGCCCGCTGATGCAGGGTGACTACTCCTTAGTCACAAGGGAGAAATCTTAAGAAGAGTCTCGAATGTCCTTTCGTAGAAAGTAGTTCTTGATTCAAAGATGATCTAATTTGGAAGGGTCCCCGCTCCGGTCTTTATCCTAAAGAAAGGGGTGGGTACATGACTAGGTCCTGCCCTAAGGGTGGGACCAGGAAGGGGGGTAGTTACACCCCTCTCCCCTGCCGGACTTTCCCCAGGCCAGGGCTGGCGCCCCTGGAACTGGTTCTGATCGGCAGATGCGTAGTGAGCACCGGGGTGCCACTCCGCAGTCACCTTCTCGCAAAAGCCCTACCTACCCAGAATACACAAACCCTGTCTGGGACGGTGCGAACACCGCCCTCGACAGGAAACCCTTTGTCCAAGCTCTCCTCGCTGGAAGGACTCCCAGCAGCAGGAGGTCAGACTCGTGTCTGTGGTGGCAGCATCCATTTTGTGGAGCTGAGGCTTTAGTTAACTTTAACCGGGGTTCACAGTTACGTACATGTCGTGTCCCTCTAGAAGGGCGGAATGCTAACCTCGTCGCCAGAATTGGTGAGGGGGCAACATCCCGATTCGTATGACACCTTACTCGACATGCCTTGATAACGCGACACCGAAGTTACCGATGTGGTGCGCGTTATCATGGAACAGCCATTGGGTCTTGATTCCGCAAGCTGCAACCGGGCTCGGCTCGGGCCAGAACCTAGTTCACACGAGCCCACGCACTCTGCCTTCAGGATTGTCAAGGCCTGCCATAGGAGTGACTGATAGGAACTCGGGTGTCCATTGTATGGTTAGATATAGAGCTACTATACCTAAAGCAAAGGGTGATTACACGACTTTGCCCCAGCTGTCATGCAGCCAGTTGTGTCAAATTTAGGCGGCCAGCCAGGGGTGGCATAATACATGCTGCAGCCCCTGGCGGCCCTGGGTACACCTATGCCCTGCGTTACGGGGTCTGATAAGGTGGCCCAGTACCAATTGGTAAATGCACCTAGGGTACATATCGTAATTTAGAAAGAGAACAGCCAGGCTGTGGGTCTGATTGGCAGGCCCACAGCCAGAGAAAGTCGTAAACCAGTGAAACAAAAGCAAAAAATCTGGGTGATCATAGGATTGCAGACCCTACTCTCCTACAGGGCCCGAACCACAGATTTATTACCTGCACCAGGCGTAGCCGGGAGATAGGCAAACCAGAGGCCCCCTCCCGGCCCGAGTACCAGACAAGCCAAACGTCCCTTCACTGCTCTGAGAACAAGGCAAACCAAAAGTACCTTCACTGCTCGGAGCACAAGGCAAGCCAGAAGTCCCCTCACTGCCTCAAACACAGTGCAAGCTAGAAAGCCACTCGCTGCCCTCAGCTTAACACAAGTCAATAGCCGCCCTTACTTCCCGCAAACAAGGCAAACCAGAAGTCCTCTCACTGCCCTGAACATAGGGCATGGATAGAAGATCTGGCCACAGTAGCGTTCCCCTTGTTAGAGAAGGCCAAAGCCTTGACTGAGCTGGCAGAAAGGCTGGCTGCCCACCAGGTTCAAAATGGCTCCACTGAGACTTTTAATCTTTTCCCAGCTGTTGCTGGAGACCTGTATAGACTACAATGTTAATGAGATTATGTTTTTTTTGTTTAAGTGTAGTGATTTTAGTCTTTTCAAAGAAGATAAATTTAGCAAGATTTCAAAGACACTATTTATCGAGGTTTCCTGTTCAAGCCTAGGATTCACAAAACATCGCAGTCACTGGACGGGTGATTGCAGACCATGGTTGGAGAAGAGGTTTGAATAGACTCCACTGGAAGAGAAAGTTTGACTACAATTTTAATTGACCCCCGCTGTTGTTTTAAGAGGGAGTCCAAGAGGTGTTGTGAGGTGTGTATGGGAATCCTGCACTATAATTAGCCAGCTTACCTCCAATCATGTTGTTATGCCAGTAATGCATTAGCATAGAGAATATTTACATGTATGAAAAATGAATTTTCTATTACAGATTCTCTCCTGATGGAAGATTAATCGTGTCTGCCAGTGATGATAAAACTATCAAGCTGTGGGATAAAACGAGCAGAGAGTGCATACACACATTTTGCGAGCACGGAGGGTAAGTGCGTCAGTGCTGTGTCCGTAATCCTAGTACCTGCACCCTCGCATTACGCCGGTACCCTAGGATATAAAAATTCCATGAAAAGTTTGTTAATATGAAAATGTTAACATTATCTGAAGATTTTTGTGAACCTTGTTAACTTGCATCTGGTTGGTCACAACTTCCATCACCACCACATACATTTAATTTGTGTGAATCTCGAAGACATTCCAGGGGTTGGAGACCTCCCTGTTCTAAATCCAACTCCCGGCGCCTAGCCCTGTCTCCTGAACATCAGGCCCCCATCTTCAAATGTGCTGCATTCTCTGCACCAGAGAAATGCAATGAAAATACACTCAACTGTTTGAAATGCCGGATATTACCCTGGAATCTTGCAAACTGGTCTGGAAGATTTTACAACGTTCTGAGATGGAGAAGACTAGAAAATGTAGCCCAATCTGTGCACTTCTGTGCAGCGCATTAGAACTCTGGCATTTTAAACGTATATTATTCAGTGATCTCCATGAGGTATAATTAATAGTGATACCTTGTGTGTTGCTTTGTTCATCAATTAGCATCGTCCAATTATATAATGTTTGAATTATTTCCTAGAGTGTTATTTTTGGTTACCTTTTCTAAAATCACAAAGTGTCTTAAGCCGTCCTAAATCTTAGCTCACCCATCCGTCCATGTGTTAATCACTAAAGGATGCCCAAGAGACCACATCAACGTCAAGGAGGCCGATTCTCACATCCTTACACAGTTCGCACATCAGTGCTGCCTGCGCTTGTGCCAATTGGACAACCCTACCGATATAAAGTTCTGCTACTCGGGTCACCACATCCCCAAGTGTGCTCACCAAATGTCTAAAGGGGGTTGCGACTCATCTATGAACTAATGCCATGCAGGTCTTCCTGTACCTGGGCAGTTGGTTGATAAAGAGCAGCAGACCACTCTCTGGTGTAGTGTCTTGTCTCACACACTAGGGTTCACAGTTGATGCAAATAATGTTGCATTTTGAGACGCAATGGATGCAGTCCTTTCTGGGAGCTGTTGGACTGTGTCTACCCAAACCTCCAGAGGGTAACGGCATTCAAAAAGGCTGCCCAGTCTCTTACCAGATACAATGCCCTTTTGTGAATATTAACTTTATTGGCATTTTTGAAATTTTCTCATTCCATAAGATTGTTTATCGGCAAATAAAAAATATACATTATTTTGCTTCACTAAAGAAGGAATCAATGTGTCATTACAATGTGGTTCTAGGTCAAAATATACATTTCTTCTTAATTGGAGAGTAATGTTCAGATTGTGAGTTTAGGTTAGTAGTCCATGGGCGTGCAGTATCGCAGGCATCATCCGACGACGTGCATTTTAGTTCTCAAGCCAGTCTGCTGTCGGGTGGCAATGAGCTCTTGATACTAAATTGGGGGTTTTAACTGGAAGTGTCTTTGGTCTTTATTCAAACAGCTGAGCTAAAAGTGTTAGGATTGCTGAAGGAGTGAGTTCTTTAGGACAATGATATCATGAGAGCATTATATAGTTAGATGTTGTAGTATTAACTGGCATGAGTTGGTGAGTGAACACCTGTTGCACACAGTGATGTAAATCAGGGGGAGCTCTCGGGCGCGGTCCTCTCAGCCAGAATCAATTTCATGTTCTCCAGGATGGTTTGCCAAGTCCCTGCTATGGGAGGTCTCTGGATTCCTCCCGGTCCAGTGCTTGAATTTCAGCTTACGCCCACTTAAATAGAGCATTGCACTTAACCGCCAGGGAAGGAGAGGGCCTGGCCTTCAAGTGTGTTGCATTGGTATGTCTTGCAACAAGAAGGGTGAGATTTGCAAACCAGGAGGCCACTTTGTCTCTTTTTGGGTGCTTGGAAATTCTGGGAATCACTGATGCCAAGTCGTGAAGGAGAGGTTTTACTGATTGGGCACATAAGGTCTTTTACTTGGGCTCAGAAAGGAGAGCGGAAACAGCGGGTGTTACTTTCCAGGAGAAGATTTAATTCGGCTGTTCGAAGGGGTTGAGTTGCTGAGCATGTTTCACTGAGTGTGAGTCCTGCAAGCCATCTGCCAAACCATTGCAATTGGGCGGCAAGTTAATATAACAAAGGGGGCTCCCCGGCCACCCACATCAACTGGGAGACTAAGCTTGTCAAGGGCACTCCTCGCCGCTAAAGTGTGCCACACAAGCTCAACTAAGAGCTTGCCAAACCCACAAAAAAGCCTGCTCGAAAGGGTAATGGGTTAGATGGTGGAATAGAATATGAGGTGGGGCATGGTCAGCATTTTCAAGAGCGTAATATTACCGATAGTGGCTAATTGGAGAGTCTTCCGAAATGTAACCTGGGGAGTTAGGGCCTCCACCGCATTGGTCAAGTTGTCATACATCAGTTCTCTTTCCCTATGATAGATTATGATCCCCAGGTTGTGGAACAGCATTTCCTTTGCAACAAAGGGCCCCTCCACCCCCATTCATCTCCACCCCGGCCTCTGGTGTGTTTGGCATGAATGGAAAGAGTCAATATTATAACCAGTTAAATTGAAGGCTGGAGACAGCAGCAACATCATTCAGAAGCCAGACGGTCTCAAAAGTATCACCTTTGAAGTCCCTGAAGTATGAGGAGGTCATCTGCATAAAGGGAGGTTGAGTGTTTCGTCCACTCGTAGGATTCTCCTGACTCCCCCTACTGGTCTTAAATTGTGCCGCAAATGCACCTTGACTAGGGTGAAAAATGGGGTGGGGAGGCACAAGGAGAAACTGTGTCTAGTCCCTCTGCTGATTTCAAAGGAGGGGGAAATGAGTTTGCCCACCCACACTTGCCCGCTGGATGTGTGAGTAGAGAAATTGGTTGATACAAATGCTGTGGGCTCTGAATCCGAAAGACCTCAAAAAGGTAGTCCGAGCGCAAGGTATCAAAACGCATCAAGGCTAAGGGCTGCAGATTGCGGCCACCTCAAGAGTCTATATAACGCTTTTTGGAATAAGCCCATTCTGACCTGGAAGGATCAACCGAGTAGGATCAGAACGATACTGGAGGACAGGTCCTTTCTCAAGATCTTATAGCCAGAGTTAAATCTAGAAGAGGCTGGATCGCTGGGAGAACCCCCCCCTTTTTTGCAGGGGGACCACAGGCATATCTCTGATGCGAAATCTTTCAGTGCTGTCTTCTAAAGTTCAGCCAGTATAGCGGCGAACACCTCTTGGTATGCCGGATAAAAGTTGTGGGGAAGGCATTTGGTGCCCAGTACCTTTCCAGCTATGAGATTGCGAATGGCCACTTTAATCTCGTGGGTCGTAACTACTGAATCAATTTCTTCCCTTGCATTGAGTAAAATGTAAATAGATACTTGTATAGCGCACTACTCACCCGCAAGGTTCTCAAGGCGCTTGTACGAATACCGCTGTGGAACCCATCCTGGCTTTCCCTGTGAGGCGTCCACTTCTGGGCACCCCCAAGGTGGAGGCCAGGCATCCTTAGCGTTGTGGGGGCCGTTGTCGAGATTAAGCAAGCTATTGCCCAGAGTTGCAGAGTGGGACTCCCTGATTGGAATAGGCACCAAGGTGAGAATTATCAGGTCCGTGGAATTTTGAGCCCAAGACCCGCCGAGGCGGGGAATTGAACCCTGGTCCCGGGACAGGCCTCTGCATCATGGTCTGCCGCTCTAACCATTGAGCCACACTTCTCCAGTATGAGTATGTGGGGCAAGGGGAGGTCCCTGAGGAGCTCAGTTATTGGGGCGAGGGATCACTGGGTACTTCTTGGTAAAGATCACGGTAATAGTCATGCAAACCTTGCTAGATCTCCCCATGTATGTACACCCGAGTATCAGCCTTGTTGTTAAGCTCAGTAATCGCGCCGTGTTTCTGGGGTCAGCTAAGCCAGTACCCTACCCACTGTGTCTCCTTCGTATGTGCTGGAAATGCACTTGCAATAACCGAGCCACCTCTGCTTCTGGAGTGGGGGCTCATGGGTTTGGGCAGCGTTCAGTGTGTCTCGCAGACCGGGGTCATCAACTATCAGTCGTTCCATACCACCGGAAGCTTCTACCGTTTCAGACGAGTGCTCCTCAATTGTCTTGGGGAAGCTTGATGCCCCTTCTATGCAATGGTCGCAAATGACTACTTGAAGGTGTCCCATTCTGTGTAGCTCGATGAGGTCGATGCCTCATTCACTTCAAAATAGTTTCGGATGCAGGACGTGACTAGTTTCCTGAGTTAGGGGGTCTTCCGGAGCTGAGCCCTGAACGCGCCAAGTGGGAATCGAGGAAGGGCCCTAGGCCAATGGAGGGACGTGGATTTGATAGAGGAGCGCTTACAATTTATGGGGAAGAGCAATAGCAGTATAGTCCAAGCTCACGGTGTGTGGTCTCCAAAAATGTACCAGGGAACAATGTGGACGCCAAAGTGGGAGGAAACGGGCGTTGCCAGACGTGGGTGTCTGAGGTAACGACGGATTAAATGTATCTAGAGATGCCTAATACAATATTAGTCTCCACCAAACTCCTTTGGAAGGTGGGCCCATGTAGGGGAGGTGGGCCCATGTAGCGGAGGTGGGCCCATGTAGCAAGGAAACCCGATAGCTGAGTCAAGAATGTGTGTTGGTCAGAGTCTGAGGTATGTATAGTGCCCATAACTAAGGGAAGCGTATCCAGTGCACCCTCACTGGGACAAATCTACCCTCTGGGTCTGTGATTGCGCTTTCATGACCATTGGGAGCCCCGTTCGGACCAAGATCACTGCGCCCATGCCAGAGGCTGATAGTGTCAGAAAATGTTCCCTTGCCATATTGTCCTCCGATGTTGTGTCCCCTTACGGTGCGGAAGGTAATGAAACTACTGGGGTGATGGCTTTATGTATAGCAATGATGCCACTTGCAAGATTAAACTTCCATCCACTTCAAGAGGGTCTAGTGAGTTCATGGCCACAAGTGCAGGGTCAATGGTGGGATTTAATGTTGATAGAGCCCAAGTATTTTACATCTTCATTCGAGACAAACCCGACCTAGTAAAGATCGACCGCATGACAGTTTATATACTTTATCCAGGAACTGTTGTCGGTGGGATGGCAGCAGTTAGTGTACTGACTCCCTCTTCCAGTGATAGCCCAAAGGATGTGATGTCACATTCAGCTCCAAGGGGAGCATCATCTACCTGGGGTGGTTTTCGATGTTGGAGACCTAGGCAGGAGGCGTCAACAAGTCCACAAATGAACACTAAATATCCAAGCACTTCAAAGGTACTTTCAGAAATGTTACACACCTAGAGGACCTGGTCCGGACCTTTGCTCACGCTTTTCCTCCACTTCCCCTGATACCGTATGTAGTGAGAGAAATGAGGCGAGTGTTGTTGGCCCTCATTCTGGTCGCACTAACTTGGGCGAGACACCAATGGTTACTAGAAATATCTGTCAATCTGCACAAAATGTTACCCATCAAACTGGACCTTCTAATTTTGCGACCTGCTCGGGCTCCCAAACCTCAAGGAAATGGCCATGGTGCAGGCTATTATTTGTTACCTCCTGCACTTTGAAATAGCCGGATGAGCATGCCTTTAAATTCAGTTACACTTGGAGACTTTGGCAGCAAACACACAACACACATTTTTTGTTGTTCAGCATTGCTGTATTTCAAAGTTTTCTTTGGAGAGACTTAAGAGTTAATCCAGCCACGTACATTGTACCTCTATGTGGTATTCAACAGAACTGAGGGACCTTGTGAGCCATTACGCTCTTGTGTTGCCCTGTGTCTTCCTTTGAAGGTAGCCTTCCTACTTGCAATCACCTCCCTAAGGTGAGTTGAAGGCGCTCAAAGTGGAAGAACGTTTTATACAAGCTCAGAAAGACAGATCTGTCCTCAGGACAAACCGAAGGTTTCCACCCAAGCTGCTAACCCCTTTCCATGTAAATCAGACCGTGAAGTTTCCCCACCTTCTTTCCACATCCTAAGCTCGAGTTAGAGGGGACATTAAATGTCAAGAGGGCACCAATGTATGACCCCAATAAGACAAAACCATCCCAAAACCAAGCAACTGTTACTTGCTTTTGGGAAGCCTCTCATTTCATTCTGACGTTTGGTACTGAGAGACGGATAATGAAATGAATACATGCGTGCTGTGTCCATGGTACATTCCACTAGGAAAAAGTTGCAACTATGGCTTTTTTAAGGAACGTACCGAAAACCGACCTCTGTAACGCTACTAAGCACTATTACGCGAATTTGCCGGTCTGTAAGAGGAGTTGGTTGGTCACACTGTTTTGAAGACTTTATTCCTGTATGCTTTCTAGCTGTTGCTTCTTGCAGAAAGTACTGTTTTGAGTCTGTGCAGAGCATATTGATTCACTGTACACACATGTTCTCTTGCTTCCCTAATCAGAGGTTGAGTCCTTGTCGTGGTGCATTGTGGGATTGGGTAGGAGTCACAAGATATCTTGAGAACACAGACTGCTTCTTTTAAGAAAAACAACTTGCAAATGCCTGTTCTAAAAACTAGATGACAGGAGTATGCATAGTATGGGAATCTACAGCAGTACAAGCTACAGATGGTTAAAGCATCAGCAACGTTCTCCTTATCGATTTATTGTTATGTTATTGAACAATATTACATAAACGTTACTGCAACCCTTTTACATATGTTAAATGCAATGCCAATAACGTACAATAAACAATAGTCTTAATAGAATAGATCGGCATCCATCAGTATCAAGATGCAATTCCTTCGATTCCCTCAAAGTGTTTGAAACATGCAGTACTAATGGTGTACAATGAAATCAACAAACCATACTCCTGCTACAAAAGGTCTTCACCCGTCCTCACTGCCTGATCCTCTCGAAGTGATTGTAACATGCAGTACTAATGGCGTACAATAAAATCAACGAACAGTCATCCTGCCATAGGAGATCTACATCCATCATGATCATTGCCCGATTCTCTCAAAGTGCTCAGTCCATCTCCCACCACATCACATTTTCTCAAAGCGAACAAAAAGGCTTTCTCAAAACGGCAGAGCAGTGCATAGAATTGTTCCTGTTTTACTGATTGGTTAAGGTAATATTAGCAGCCATATACCTAACCTATACATCTGAAGAGGAAGGACATTTGGGCCACGTGCTTTCTTCTTCGCCATCTATTTATGATCCCATCTTGAGCAGCCATACAACTACCCTATACTTCCGAAGAGGAAGGACCTTTTGGAGCATGTGCTTTCCATTACACCATCTTTTTATTATAACCATATACTTGGCCTCGATTAGTTGTGCCCTGATGTTCTGTGACCCATACAAAAACACCTCTTTACGCATTGGTTGTAATTACAGCACCATTCAAAATGTTCTGCACCAGGTAATCACTGGGCGAAAAAAAGGAGCTTTTCCACATTACATTACAAAAAGTCAAATCTATGTAACAATTAAGAAACCGCTTATTCTTCATCCATAAAGATGGGACTCCCAGGTTTAATCTGTTAGCCCCAAGAACAGTTGCATTGCCTGACTCTTTCAACTTAATCTATACTTAAGTGTTCCTTCCTTTGAAGCAATTGCCATCTGAACGTTTGGTAATTCAGAAATTTCTTACATCTCCTTAGGGTAAATTCTCTCAAATAATTTTCAATGCATCATGTTTTGTATCTAAATATTTATTTTAGAAAACCTCTCTGTGCCGTATTTGTGTTCCCTTCGGTCTGTATGTGTATTCTAAATGTAATCGTACTGTGGTCGTCAGTCCTAAATGTTCCACAGTCTACGTTTTGCTGACGTCTTCTTTGTTTATACCCAAATCAGGAATTGCTACCTTTCTCATCCTTTCCTTTGCAAACCACACCATCACTTTTCTTCCTTATAATTTCATGAATGCTCTGCTACCTTGAAGAAAGGCCTTCTATTGAGTGTCTTTAGTTCAAGCCTCTCTTAACGCTAAATGTAGGGCTCGCACTACCTGTCTTTTATAGTTTGTGTACAGAGACTTCTTCCTTCTTACTCGATCTGTCATTTCTTTTGCCTCTGAAACCTGCCACTTCTCAGTTGGAAATTTATATTTGGTTTTATATGAAGCCACAATACAGACCTTTTTCTCAGTCGTTTTTGTGATGTAGGTTAAGGGTAAAACCATCTACTCTCATGCTTCCCTGTTTGTTCTATACCTGTGCTATGTATGCATGTATGTATATATTTACATACGGGAACCGAGCCCGTGCGCTGCAGAGCACTGTACCTGGTCCTAGGCGGTATTAAAGTCAACGAGCGGTAGGAGCATCAGCTGGTTTGTGAACTGTGAATGCCCTGTGATGTAGTGTTCTTTAAGGAGGTTCTCCAAACTGTACCTTTGTTGAGGCTGTTCTGGTGGATACAGGGATGTTGTTCCAGATCCTGGTGCACAGATGGAAAAGGCTTGCCAATTTATGTTCTTTTTTGCAATTCTTAGTCTGGTGTTCTGTCTTTGTGTGCCAAGAGCCAGAGACGGAATGCTTGTCTACAATGTAAGCGGGAGTGCTGGTCGTGACAGCTCTGCAAATGATGCTGCTGGTTTTGAAGATGGTACAGGCTGGCAAGAGGAGCCAGTGGCGTTCCATCTGGATATGGGTGATGTGATACTATTTCTTGAGGTCCTGAGGGTAACCGTGTGAGGGTATGATGGCTTGAACAACAGCTCTTTATTCACTCTCTAGAAGAAATGGTTTGACTTTCTTTAGAAGAGAGAGCTGATACCAGGCCGGCGTTTTGGGAGTGTGCCCCTAGAGTTTGGTGTTCACTGTGAATCCAAGTGAATGTTTGGGTTCAGAGCCATCAGGTTTCATGTCCTTGAGCAAGGTGTGCACTGTTTTTTGTTGTTTGTTCTTGGCAAATGACAGGAATTTTGTCTTGGTTGGGTTTAACTTTTGGTAGGCACAGCAAATCCATGTCTGGATGTCGTCCATGTCTGGATGACGTGGAAGCGGTCTTTGAGGGGTTGGATAGCTGAAGCAGAGGAGTCCTTGGAGTCCAGTTGTGTATCATCGACATAAAGGTGAATGATGATGCTGTTATCTGCGAGTAGTGCACCAAGCCGCTCCGTGTAACGGGTGAAGGTGACCGTAGACTGTGTTAAACCTTGGGGGACTCTGCAGGTGCTGGGGCTCCTTTGTGGTCTGGAGGTGCTCATGTGATTGTGAGGTTAGAGAGGTAGGAGGGGCGCCGGTGAAGGACATTACCAGTAAATCCCGTTAGAGACTCTAGGGTGCGTATAAGATTCTGATAGACAACTGTGTTGAAGGCACCGGAGCAGTCTAGCTGTAGCAGGAAGCAGGGTTCAGTGGTAGAGAGGAGGGCATGGTGTACGATGTGTATGGTAACAGTCTCCGTGCTGCAGTGTGCCCTGAAGCCAGAGTAGTAGTCGTGCACAAGATGATTAACTCTGATATGATCTTGAAGTTGAACATAGACTGCTTTCTCAGAGATCTTGCCGAGGAATGGTATCTGAGTGATGGGCTGGTAGTTGGCGAGGTCATCAGGGTGTAGTTTTCATTTCTGTTAGAGTGGGTGGTATCTGGCCTATCGTGAGAGCTTCTGGAAAGATGCATTGTGTGAGCGAGCAATAGAATACAGGCTTCTTCTTGATACTCTGAGACCAGGCTTTTCCCAGAAATCGAATACTGGAAAACTGCTCGCCCTGGATGCACAGGGATATTTTGTCAGCCACTCAGACCACTTTCCAAAGACTCTTATCAAGACCCAGTGTTACTATTTGGTGTATCAAGGTGAAAAAGCTCCATGCTTGCGCATCGCAGAGGGTGAAACACATGTCGGCGGCTCTTAGTCTACAAATCTTTGTCAAGTCAACAATGCTTGAAGGGCATTAAGCAGTATAACAACAACAATACTAAAATATATTAAGGTAGCTAATTTGTGTTGTGTCCAATGTACAAAGAATAATTTGAATTCCACCTAGAAACGACTATCTTAGTATTGGATACAAATAACCTATACCGTGGTTTACCACTAATAAGACTGAGTTGTAATGTGTGTTCTGTAGCTTTTGTTTGGTAGTTAGTGGGATGTGTACACGGTTGGGTCTATATGTGTTGTGCTAATTCTATGTGAGTGTCCGGGTCGTCTAGATCTGGCATAATTATCGGGATTGGCGGGTGGTGCAGGTGGGGCTCATGCTTTTATCTTACCTTGCTAGTTTCAGTGGAACAGAGGTTCTAGCCCAAGGTCCTTCCCGACCCCAACAGTCTGTGTCCGCCATTTGCTGGGAATGCCCAGTGATGTCACTTTCTGTGAAGGATGCTGAGATATGCAGTGGTGATCCAGTGAGGTCTCCTCTTGTGCAGATGTGCAACTCCAGTACATAAGCACATCTGGGGATGATCGGGGCTAACTCCCTTTCCTTAATTTCTGGTTCTTGTATTGTTACAAGATATTGTTTGTACCTCTTCTTTGTGCTGTTCTAAAGCCTAAGAAGAACCTGCTTGGAGTGTGCCCTCAGGTGGAATTAGTATTATGTCCTTAACATTCTTTAACCCTACTGGATTCATTTTCCTGTGTTTGTACTTATCCTCTTTGAGAAACCCATACCATACGACCTGTTTAATGCATCCTATGTGCTATGATACCCGCATTTTGTTCAACTATCGTCTGACACAAATGCTCTATTGCCCAGTGAAGTTAATAATATAACTCCCAAGATGGAAATTTTACATTTTAAAATGCTGTGCTGCCTTCATACTATGGTCTAGCCATGCACAAATTCTGCATCTTCATGCGGCAAATTGATTTAAAGTAGTAACATTTAAATGATATTGTCTTTTGCAGATTTGTAGAGAGCACCACCACCCAGGAGGGTATTCTGGTGCTCAGCAGGCCTGTGTCTAGCCACGCCTTCGTCCCAGTGGGACTACTCAAATAGCCAGATCTTCTTCAGCTTCTTGCAGAATTTAAGAAGTGAGGAGGAGGCTCCTGTGTGTAGTTGCAGTTCATTCCACGCTTTAGGAATGATGTAGGAGAGGACGTAATCGCCAGATTTGTTTTTCCGTATTAGTGGATTTTTTTTAAAGTAGGTGTCCGAACGAGCAGAGGTGTCTGGAAGGTTTGTGAAAACAGGATTATTGGGGTATGCTGGGCCAGTGTTATGTAGCGCCTTGAAAGTGTGGGCGAGGGGTTTGAATTGATTGTTTTTGAGTGCAACCAGTGGAGCTCCTCCAGGTGTGGCGTGATGTGAGTACGGAGTGGGAGATTGAAAGGGATTCTGGCCGCTGAGTTCTGAATGGTGTGCAGCCTTCTGGTGTGTCTTTTATGTCGATACCAGCATAGAAGGTGTTCCCGCAGTCAATCTTGCTTCGTTATGACCAGGGTGTGGTTGACTGTTTTCCAGGTGCTGATTGGGAGCCGTTTGAAAATCTTCCTAAGCATCTTCAGGGTTTGAAAGCATGAGGCGATGACTGCATGGAAAAATATTGTGACCTGTAAATCTCTTACAAAACATCACCCATTATAGAAATTAGAGAAAATCTATGAATGAAGTGATATTTTTGTAGACTATATTTAGGCTGTGATACTTTTAGAAGAAGGTATCTAGGCAACTATATTCTGACCTACATTTCTTTGTACATTATCCAGAACAGGTCATTAGAAAGACATTGGATTATTGACACATGAGTTGGCAAATTCTTTTCTACTTGTTAGAAAATGACAGTGCGTTACTAGGGTTTGTAAGCCCTATAGTTTCAGGCATTGCAGCATTCATGTTACCATGGCCCAATGCATAGATTTCATGCCAGACTAGAATTAATAAACCTAGAGCTATTGTGTGCAAATATGCTGTAGGGAATATTTAGATCAGGTAGTTATGATCTTAAAAAAAAAAAAGTTTTTTTTACTTTGTGCACAAATAATAGTAATATTTTCTCCAACCCCTCAGCCACCAAAATCATCATCACCTCTTCACAGGAATTGTGCGACAACCTTGCGGACTCCTTCCATAACAAGATCCCCGACCATTTACAAAAACTTTGAACGCCAACCAACCACTGCCGACATCCTCAGTCTCCTTGCTCCCACAGATGCAAACCCGGACCACTTGCTCACCGCCTGGGACCAGCTCACCACACAAGACACCACAACCATCATGAACTCCGTCCACTCAGGAGCACCCAAGGACCCCTGCCCCCACCACGTTTTTGACCTCTGGAGCAAGATTGACAGCAACAACCTCACCGCCATTTTCAACACAGCCATTAACAAGGACATGTTTTCCAAAGAATGGAAACATGCCGAAGTCAAACACCTTCTCAAGAAACCGTCCACAAACCCCAGCGAATTCAAGAACTACTGTCCCATCTCTTTGCTCCCCTTTCCTGATAAAATCCTCAAACGCTATCAGCTGCCAACTCACGGAACACCTGGAGAACAACAATCTTCTGAACACACCCAATCTGGATTCCGCACCAACCACAGCACTGAAACCACCCTGATCGCTGTCACCGCGAAAATACCAAACCCTCCTTGCCCGGGGAGAAACAGTGGCCCTGATCCTCCACAACTTCTCAGCAGCATTCAACAAGGTATCCCACCACACTCTTATCAAGAGGCTTCACTGCATTGGAATTTGAGGGGACGCCCTCAGATGGATCACCTTGTTCCTTACTGAAAGAACCCAGAGCATCCACCTTCCTCCTTTCACCTCGGACCAAAGAACAACATCTGTGGTGTCCCTCAACGCCCCACCCTCAGCCCTACACTGTACAACACCTACATGACCATCTTGGCCAACATTGTTGGAACCCTTGGGCTAAACATCATATCTGACAACGATACCCGGCTCATCCTCTTGCTATCAGAAGACCCTTCCACCATGATGGCCAACTACCACAGATTCATGACGAGCGTCGCCGACTGGATGAAAGTCAGCTGCCTAAAACTCAACACAGAAACATCAATGGGAGTGGAAGTGTATCAAAAAAGGGCCAACACCCAAATTGTTGTAAGATCCCCAACAGTTCCGTTCTGTCAGAGGTAGGTTTACCGCCGACATTCTTAGTAACTGATCATCACATCATTGGCTCTGTTCTCCACCAGGAGGAATTGTCTCTTGTACCCAAGATGATCTAGGATCCATGTACTTAAAAATACATCCTACGTCCAAAATCATATGGCTTATTAATTAAAATGAGGGCAGTGTTCTCATCAAATGAAAAGGAGATGCGAGTGGAGGAGTATTGGGTGTCTCGCACATCTACATCTGGAAAATCCAGGCCCGCAGGGTTCCGCCTGCTTTGCACCCTTTTGGGTCAGTGTCTTTCGTCCGGACCATAGGTCTAGTTTTAGATCCCTTCTAAAAAACATTCAGGATATTTTCCCTTGGTTGTAGACATATTCTCTTCATAGGGGATTAGAGAAGACCCTGTCCTTTGCCCCACAAAGGCGCAAAGCAGCCTGAAACCTGCTGACCTGGTTTTTCCAGATGTAGATGTCTGATGCTCGAGACAATTCCTCCTGGTGGAGGACAGACCCAGTGATGTGTCGGTCAATTACAAAGAACGTCAGAGGAAAATCTGCCTCTGACAGAACGGAGCTGTTAAGATTCTTACAATTGTTTTATTGGTTCTTGTTTTATACTAATCCACTCCCATTGATTTTTCACTGTTAAGTTTTGGGAAGTTGTGTGGGACGCTAACTTCTCTCTCCCACATTGATTTCTTTTATTAGATAAAACTCAATACAGACAAAACGGAAGTGCTGATCTTTCTTTTTTTTTTGTGGAGTTTAATATAACGCGAACTAGACCTGAGGGTATCAGAGCGCTTTACATGAGCACCAGTTGCATTACAGACAGACACATTAATTTTTGTTAGGCACGGGGAGATTAAGTGATTTGCCTAGAATCACAGGATGTTGAGCGTCCCTTTCGAGGCTCGAACCCGGTTCCCCAGCTCCGAGGTTGACCGCCCTAGCCGTTAGGCCACATTCTCTCTCCCGATCTTCGGGAACAACACCCCCCTTGTAACGACTCTTTGTGACCTTCCGAACTAGGACCTTCACCCCCACTCCATCAGACCATGCCCGCAACCTTGGCATTATTCTGCACCACGAAACGCCAGATCAATGTGGTCGCCTCTGCCTACTTCCTCACTCTTCGCCTGGTCCGAAATATCTTCAAATGGCTCCCTGCCAGCAGCAAGACTAACAGTCACTCAAGCCATAGTCACCAGCTGGCTGGACTACGGCAACTCACTTTACGTAGGTATCACCACGCATACCCTGAAGAGACTGCAGACCGTACAGAATTCAGCTGCCAGACTCATCCTTGATCTCCCTAGATGGCCCCATATCACCCCTCACCTCAACAAGCTCCCCTGGCTCCCCACTCAGAAGAGATGACAATTCATAATGTTGATCCACGCCTACAGAGCCGAGCACAACCAAGGACCAGCATGAACTTCCACCAACCCTCCAGATAGCGGTCATCCACCTATGTCTCCCTCATGCACACCCCCACATCCGCCAAAGCAACTGTGGAGGACACTCCTTCTCCTACCTCGCTGTGAAATCCTTGAATGACCTCATCCTCCGCTGATATACAGGAAAGATCTTTAGACCGGTCTGTTCAACTGAACCTCTTCCCAACCCACCATTTTTTTCCTCCAATCTTTCAAAAGCCTCAGCCAATGCGTTTCGTTCCATTGGAACTTCGTCAGGGCTGAAAAAAGTACAGATATAAAAGACAAACTAAGTATGCAAACATACAACACAAATATGTAAAACATACTACATAAATATTCACAAGGTACATTATTTAGACAACATTTAAAATATAACAAAACAAAATACAAAAGATCAACAGGTTGTTCAAAAATCACAATCAAAAGGGACGGAGTATGGAATCCAGTCCTACCCCACAAGACAGATATTACATCATCTCTACATATATAAGTATGTATAACCCCGATTGATCTAACTGGTCTGGCAGGACTGAGGAGTAGTAGTATGGAGGCATTGCTTGGATATCGTACATACTCAATTGGATGACATAAAGAAAGAAGGGGGTAACATGTACAGCACGTATACATAAAAACACCACAAAAACTTGTGGACTACATTATAACCACTTACTTAACCCTTGCATGCTGATGACTGCCCCCAGCCGTCATGCACTACAGTGCTCGTGTGCTGATGACGGCTGGGGGCCGTCATGAACCCGCCCACTCAATAAAAGTGCTGCACAGGCGCAGAATCGAGGCAGCATGCAAAGGGTTAAAATGAGGTGAAAACGTATATTTACATACAAAAATTCACACCAGTTATTACACGTATGTATAGGGAGAAAAGTGTAAACAGTTTTTTTCTCTTTCATTAAACTTGGTGAAAAGAAAAGGAGAGAGAGGGAGATAGACTGAGCAATATGTGACCTGGTTGTGCAGACAAAGCTACAAAGCATCTACAGATACATTTATCATGTTCACTGTATATCGCAGATGGAACAGTGTGTGGAGAGTTATAAGTTATATAAAAGCTTGAGGGTAGTCGCTGCTGTGAGCAAAAGATACAATGGAATGTTTCTGTGTGCATCTATCCAGAGATAACAGAAGGCCCTACACTGGAGACCAACAAAGAGGGCCAAAAAACTACCATTAATCTCACCTCAACAGTCTCTTGTGGTTCCAGCACAGAGGTCCAGAATAGAATGATCCAAGGGTTTTCAGTTCACGTTTGTATTTGTATTTGTATCTGGGTTTTATATCGCGCCAACTCACCGACCGGTCTCAAAGCGCTTCTAAATAAAGCAACAATATCCTATATTCCATAAGTGAGGAGATGTCAAACTCCCAATGCAAACAGATGTATCCAAATATTAGATGTATGCAGTAACAGGATCATGGTATCAGATGTTGCTTGCAGGAATGGGGACTAACTAAACAACATTTTACACCCAGTCCCAGAGGGAAACATACAAACACCCCCTAATCCAAAAGGTTATCATGTTGTGGGTATGTCTCACCTCATCAAAATGTCCTTTTTTCCAATTTAGACAAAAGAGAATGTTCTCAGAGTTCAAATCCAGGTCTGTTGGCACCGGGACATGGTCAACAGCATGGAACCAAAAAGAGGAGTGGTCTGAGATTTCACAAAATAAACATATTCCTCACAAAACAAACCCAGAAAATGTAAATCCTCCTCAGACAACATAAGAACGTGGATGTCGCATCAAGACCCACGCGCTTTTCCTTTTTCAAACTCCTGTCTCTTCACTCATTTTTTTTGTATCCAAATGATAATGGAAAAGCAACACATCTTCTAAAAAACTAAGAAAGTAACAGTGTGTTTTTTGTGTGGTTTTTTTAGATTTGTAAATTATGTGGATTTCCACCCGAGTGGGACCTGCATCGCCTCCGCTGGCACGGATAATACCGTCAAGGTGTGGGATGTTCGAATGAACAAGCTGCTTCAGCATTATCAAGGTGAGATGGGAACCCTGTGTGTAAGCGACCAGGAGAATAGGTTTTCATCTTGCAGATTTCAATTGTTTTGACATTAGACAAGGAGCATGCGTGGCTGTTCTTTTTGATTAAAAGTCCTGTGTACCTGAGGTGTGTTCAGTGTTTATGGACAGCACTTGCATGTGCAGCAAAGGGTAAAGTCCCTGGTCCGGCTTTCCTCTCGTGCAAACCTTTCTACATAGTGTCTTCCGCGGAGAGTGGAAGCCCTCGGAGCGCAGTTTTTGCATCAAGCTGGTCAAGTGTTCTTGCAACAGACCTTAAGTTCTACTTGCATTCTGTTCCTGCCCCTCCTCTTGGGCTAGCTTAGATGAATATTTCACTTGAGCGGTGCCATTTTACACTGACAGTTGCTGTGTAGTGACTTGTCGTTTACTGGAAATGGTGGCTCAAAAATGTAATTTACTGATGTACGTAGTTGCAGTTTGCCCAACGGAGGGTCCTACGGGCCTCTCAAACTGAAAGCCTGAATTCTAAAACAAATTATTGTAAAACGAGCTTGCATCATTTCCATGCATTCATGGGTGGAAGAGGATAAGTGCCCTTTGATTTCTATGGTTAGATTTTCAGGAAGCATTACTAACTGACTGAAGTGAGTAGGTAGCTCTGATTCGGCTCTTTGATCTGAGGCAAGGTTCAGCGTCTCCTGTTGTCCTCATCTAAGGAGTGTATTATATGCCGTATAACTGGTGGTGTTCTCCCTATACAACTTCAGAAATGTTGTGTTCTTCTCCCAGCCTAAACGGGAGATACCGCTCACTGCGTCAGTAGAGCTGTGCTCAAGGCTTCTACTGTCATTCTCTTAAAATGGTGGCAGAGAAGGATGTTTTTGTGAAATGCTGAGGACTGTTGCGTTGAGGTCCATGCATTGTGGGTCTGTCTGTGAGGCTCCTATAGGTAGCTCTGGGTACCCACAAGGTGACTAAACATTCTAGAAACTCTTGTGATGATTCCCTGTATTGGCCTTTTCTTGATGGCCTGGATTCCTTTCTTGCAGTTTTATTCTGGAGGGGTTTGTTTAGCCCTTCCTCGGGGTACCTCCTCATTGAGTAGACGCATTGAAGCATAGCGTAGGCTTTTGGAACTAAACCCCTGTACCCAGTCGCAGTTGAACTTTGTGCTCTCTTCCTTGGATGTGGACCTTTGTGCTCTCTTCCTTGGATGTGGACCTTTGTGCTCTCTTCCATGGATGTGTGGTTATAAGGTGGGTAGACCAGATATTTTAGTGAGTTGATCAAACTCCATGCTCCGTCTCAATCCTCCTAATGCTTGTCAAGGACCAGGTATGCTTGGAGGTTTCACATGGACAGCGGGATAAACTGATGGTGCGCACACGTGATGCCACACGTTTAACAAAGATTCATTTCCTTTCTTTAGTGCACAGCGCAGCGGTGAACAGTCTGTCCTTCCACCCTTCTGGGAACTATCTCATCACTGCGTCCAATGACTCCACCCTGAAAATCCTGGATTTATTGGAGGGAAGGTTGCTGTACACTCTCCACGGCCATCAGGTGAACACAGTGAATTTTTGTATGTTTTGCAGTGTTTGTTTGCTGTGAGGTGTGTTTGAAGCACTTGGTGATTGTGACTCTCACTTGTCTTCTCCAAGGCGATCGGCTTCACTCTTGTGGTGTGTCCTGAACCTTCACTGTCATAGATGAAGGTAACCGGTAAATGTCCGCGTCCCTGTTTCTTCTTCTGTAAGGTTATCTAGTAGGTATTCGGAGATGTGTTCTCAAGTGTATGAGTGTTCATGTAAGTAACCCTCTGCATGGTGCCGCCTTCCTGCCGTCACCCCGCTTCATTCGGTGTCCGTCTATAGATGCAAGGGTCTGCCTGAAGTGTCCTTTTCTTAGATGTCCCTGCAGTTGATGTCTTTCCTCTGCAATTAAAAAAGGTGGTGTCGGACAAACGAGTTCTAGAAATGAGACAAGGCGTGGCCCTTCGTTCCAGTCCACACAAACTCATTGCTTCTCAAGGTCCAAATGCATTGACAAAGGGACAGCTACCCTTGGATCATTAAGCTAACTGCGCATCACTGCACTCCACGGGGTAGAGACGCTTCAAGAACCGCAAATAGCAAGAGCTTTACTCCCACTATTCTCATTGAGGAGAAGGACCACATTCAGACCATGACCACTCCGGATTTCCAAAATGTAAACCAGTTCCCAGAAAAAAAAATGTAAAGCCTCTTTATCCTGCTAAAATGCTTGCTCTTACAAATAAAGACCGTGTGTGTGCATGTGAGAACATACGTGCTTCACCTCCTTTTAAAACCACATCACCAAACTTAGCTGAACTACTCGTGGTGATTCAAGATGTACTTTTCAGAAGGACTTCCCAATGGGTGTTTAAGGATGTGAATGATTTGACCCATCAACAGACAGGCAGTTGCTGGTATTCATGCACCAATCACAACATATAGGGCAGCGGCACACAGTCTTGTCGCCCTCCAACTCAACAGATACAATACCAATGAAATGAAGAGGGTTCTTGTAAAGCGCATGGCTACCCGGGAGTGTCTCAGCGCTGATCACTCATAAGGAAAGGGACCAGAGATTAGGGGAAGAGCCAAGTCTTCAGATGCCTTCGGAAAATGAGATGATTGGGTTCTCTACGAAGGTGCAATGGAAGGGAGTTCCAAAGCTTGGGGGCATTGTACAAAAAAAGCCCCCTCCCCCCCCCCCACTTCTAGCTAGCCTGATTCTGGGGACTACAGCTAGGTGAAGTGCGTCTGAACGAAGGTTTCTGGAGGCTTTATGCGGACGAATCAAAGTTTTGATGATAGGGGGCCGTTCCCTTCTAGGGATTTAAGGGCAATACATAAGGCCTTGAAGTGGACTCATCCTGAACTGGGAGCCAGTGCAGGGAGCGAAGAGCAGGTTTTGCAAAACAGCGGTGACTGGTGCCGGTCCGCAATCTTGCCGCCGCATTCCAGACAATCAGAAGCCTGGCCAAAGACTGGCCACATGGAACACAGTTGTCCGCTACCCAAACATGGGTGGCTAGACGTATCCCGTGCCTCTGCCCTTTATTTGGAATACTGTCCTTTGTGTTCCCTCGCTCGCCTGTATGGTTTACCATCATTTTCTTTCTTGCTTTATAAATATTTTATCTTCCTTAAAGTGAGCCGGCGTTACCACACCCTATGGAAGGTATACCTTTGATCGCCCCTATTTGAGTGGCAGACCTCTATATTCAATTTTGTCTTTTTGTAACTACACGTCTTCATCTACTGCTAAACATGCTTTTATTTAACGGAAGAAAAACCATCATAAACTATCCACCTATGTATTTCTGTTAAAAAAAAAATGAAACTTCTTCAGCATAAGTTAATCATGTTCCACATATTTATACAAGTGGGAGCCTTGGTAACAAAGTGCAAGGAGTGAATATTTCATTTGAATCCTTTGTAGCAAAAGGTTATGATTAAAAAAAGAAACTATAATCACAAGACAAGACATTAGGTGGTAACTGGACATCGCATTCAAAATTCATAAAAAATCAAAGGACAAACATTATTACAAAAAATAATGATCAATAAGCATTGAATGCCACCAATTATTCAGTAATGGAGAAGGTAGTGATTTACCTGCTGGCTCCTTCCAGCTTCAGTTGATGATGGCCAGAATTTCACCTCTGGCTCCCTTTTGGTCCACCCACAGATTGTCCGGTTCAGGTTGCAGTCTCTTTTGATTGCTCAGTTGGACAGGTGCGTGTCAGTGCAAATCCTGACTGCCGCGTTTGCTACAGTTTATTGGTTTGGGCGCCAGTCATGTAGTGTCTGGAGTGGCCCCGATTGCAGGCCAGAGGTAAACTACCAACCGGCAGTGGAGAGCCATTACAAGTTTCCCAGATCCAGTCTGGCACCAGGGGATACTCAAGAGATGAGGACTGTGCAGGAGGGTGGAGCACCCCAGAAAGATACTTATTGACCCTAAATAACTTCTCCATCCGCGAAAAACATAACACCATGATTTTGATCCTCTGTGTAAGGCAACATGAGAGGAAATACCTAGTGTTTGGGTTCAGAAATTCACAAAGTGGCTAAAGAGTAAGAAAGGTAATAAAACAAATCTTGCAGTTTAACTTGCACTTCTTATTAGCGAGATGGTGTATCCGGTGTATCCGCCTTAGTCTGTGTCCCGCCAGAGCACAGGTTTTTGGTAGAAGGCCTTTCCTCATAGTTGTGTTTGGATTTAGATTTTAATTTTATTCAGGACTTCAGAGCAAATGCTTTGGGACTCGGAGATTATAGGACAAAAAAAGCAGGATTATAAGTGTCCCTACTCTGCAATGGCAGAGTTGTCATTCTGATTAAATCCTGGGAGTAATCTAAACTTCACTGGCGTAATCTGAAGATTTTTTATATTTGTTACATAAAATTCCTGAAATTATGCCTCTATGCTACTTTGTGTCCTTGCGTGCCATTTATCGCACTGCTGCGCGTTTTTTTTCTTTCCATTATTTGTAAAATTGTATTTTGCATAATTATTTAACTTTTCACATAATTATGTGAAATGTTGCTGAAATATGGTGTGCCGTCTCCCCCGTGGTTGATTTTGAAAGGTTTTATATAGCGCTGGCTAGACCCGGAGGTATCCGAGCGCTTTACATGAGTATAACTTGGTGTGCCGTCTCCTCCGTGGTGTGCCTTCCTGTATGTGGTGTGCTTTCCTGTTTCTTGTGTTTAACGTGTTTTAGTTGCACTTCTCTTAGCATTTATGACATTACAAGACGTATTCATGGAGGATTATCTGTTTGAAAACTGTCACTATTGATTTTCACTCATTGCTTGAAAGCGCAAAGTTCTATCTTAAGCGGCCTGTACTATATTGTGGTTTTTATTCCTTTTTAAAATCAAATCTAATTTGTGTAAGTTAATTTGTATAATGTAATGTATATCAACGATTTTTATTATTCTTGCGTAGTAAACATACTTACTACTCTGTCAAGAATCATGCATTTTGTTGTCTGTGGGGGTGATGAGCGCTGTTTTTATACTATAGTTAGGCCTGAATCCGGGCTGCATGGCATCAAGTACCTGGTGGTTGCTGAGGTGATCTGTGAGACATCGGTTGATAAGTTGCGCTAAGATTTTTGCCAGGTATAGTAGGTGGGAGATGGATCTGCAGTTTAAAAGCGTGGCTGAGTCAGCAGTTGGTTTCTTGAGCAGGCGCTTGATGGTGGCATGTTTCCAGATGTCCTGGAATGTGATTGAGCGGATGGAGGCGTTGAAGAGGGGTGTTAGGGCTTAGCTGACGGGTAGTAGTCCTTTGATGAAGGTATCAAGGGTCAGATGGGGCCCCTAAGTGGATGCTCTTTATGGGAGCAGCAATTTGTAGGTCTCGCCTAGGCAGCCCGCATGCGTTGCTCTAGGAGGGCCTTTAGCCATCGATATTCTCTTTTCAAGCACTCGTGCATGTGGCGGCATCCATCTTGCGGAGCGGCCACATTAATTACAAACATATGGCCGCTGCTCGCTCCCGCAAGGTGGATGCCGCCACAAGCACGAGTTTGAGTGCTTGAAAAGTGAAGCCCACTTGTTTACGCCGTGAAACACTTCAGAGCTCGAAAAATTCGCTCGACCGCTCGCATTTGCGAGCTAAATTTAATGAGGGCGAGCTGTATTTAGGTCCTACTCGCCCTTTTGTCCTCTGTCACTGAAAATGGAGCAAATGGGACAAGATAACAAGATTTAAAGGCACTTTTATTGCTCATAAAGTGAATGAGCAATAAATAATGCCTTTAAACCTTGATATCTTGTCATATTTGCTCCGCTTTCAGAGACGGAGGTCAAGTCGGTTGCAGTTAGGTCAAGAAGATTTTACAAGGTACTAGACCTGCAGGACTAGTACCATTTTTTTGATTTTTCGAGCCCTGCTAAGCCGAATAGTGAACAATGGCAGTCGTGCACTTTTCTTTTCTTTAGTGCTTCTTTGTTTCTAAAATTCGGCCTCTTTCTGCTCTCCCAAGTGCCCCCTTCAAGATCCTCCTCTCCTTCCCCATTCTGCCATCACCCTCCTACCCAATAGTCGTCCACCACCTCCACCATATCCACCACCACCACGTCCACCACCACGTCAACCACCACCCGTAACTGGTAAAGTGTCCCTGGAGGGCAGGAGTAATAGGAGTGTCAACCCTGGCTGTACATGGGACATTTAAGGATGTATTGGGTGCGGAATAAGGGCTAGAAGTATTACAGCAGACCGAAGATACATTTTGAAGAGGCGCAATGTCACAGGGGCTCCTGTAAAAGCACTTGCAGAACCTCTACCTCACAGTGGCATACCTACACGAGCCACTCACTCAAAACAAGCATTGGCATAGCCAATAAGTCTCGCCTTTGGGACTTTATGTGTTTAGCCATGCAACACTTGATGTTGTTGAACCAAGGATATTGTGCTGGATAACTAAACACTTTTAAGGTCCCAAAGGTGAGACCTATTGGCTATGCCAATGCTTGTTACAGCTGTGACGGCACTGCACTACTTCAGGGTTTGTGCTTTGGCTGTGATGGGAAATGGAGTTGCGATGAGACAGTGTCCTGTGATGGTCAAAGTTGCCATATAAGGAGGTGATTTTGTTACAGAAGAATTCCAAGAGCTTGTTGCTTAGGTCTTGTGAGGGAAAGTTCTTGCTGGAGGTGACAGGAGGCACAGTGGAATCCATGCTGAAGGCCTTTGGGGTTCTAAAATAAGGGATTTCTACACCATTTCTGGTCTAGGCCTGACTAGAGGAAGTATTTGCTGATTCCTAAACAAGGCCTCACTAGCCGGTGCTGGTTCTAGGTGACGACCTGAGTAGGCGATTGCTTGCACTTGGACAAAGGCCGCACTATGATGTTACTTTTAGGTCAAAACCAGAATGGGTGGTTGCTAGTTGTTGAACTAGGTCTCACTGGTTCCAAGAGGAGACCTCTCTCGGCTGTTGCTGGGACTTGAGCAGGTGTTACTAGGAGGCCGCTTGTTCTAGCTCATGACCGGAGTTAGAGGTGGAGAAAGCCTTATGTTAGTGGTTTTAGGTCCTGACCAGGGGCAGGTTTGCTGGTACCCGGAGAAGGCATAATTAGGTGTTTGCTGGTTCGTGTTGGACGAGCACTTGCTCATCAGTAGGCGATTGCAGAGACCGGGAGCTGTTCTAGGTCATGACCGGAGGTGGCGGGTGCAGTTATTTGGAGAAGGCCTAACTAAGGGGTTACTGGTTCTAGGTCGTAGCCGGGGGAGCGGGTGGTTGCTGGGACTTGAGCATGTCTTCCTAGGAGGCTGCTGGTTCTAGGCCATGGCCTGAGTTAGTGGTGGAGAGGGCCTTGTTAAGATGTTAAGAGGTTAGTGGTTCTAGGTCATGACCCCTGGAGTGGTTGCTGGGACTTCAGCATGTTTTACTAGGAGGCCGCTGGTTGTAGGTCATGACCGTGGGGAGGGCGGCGGAGGGGGTGCTGCAGCCGGGGCCAGTGGTAGGTTCCAGATCGTCCCTGGGAAGACTGCCAGGTACCGGGATCTGAGGAGTGAAAAGACGCTCTCTGCATTGGGGGCGGGGGAGGGGGGTGATAAGATGCTTTCTGCATTGGGGGCCGGGGAGGGGGGTGATCAGACGCTCTCTGCATTGGGGGTGGGGGAGGGGGGTGATCAGACGCTCTCTGCATTGGGGGCAGGGGAGGGGGGTGATCAGACGCTCTCTGCATTGGGGGCAGGGGAGGGGGTGATCAGACCCTCTCTGCCTTGGGGGGTGGAGGGGGGTGATGAGATGCTCTCTGCCTGGGGGTGGGGGGGGGGGCTGGAGGGGGGTGATGAGACGCTCTCTGCCTTGGGGGAGGGGGGTGATGAGACGCTCTCTGCATTGGGGGCGGGGGAGGGGGGTGATGAGACGCTCTCTGACTTGGGGGGTGGAGGTGGGTGATGAGACGCTCTCTGCCTTGGGGGGGTGGAGGGGGGTGATGAAACGCTCTCTGCCTTGGGGGGGTGATGAGACGCTCTCTGCCTTGGGGGGGATGATGAGACGCTCTCTGCCATGGGGGGGGAGGGGGGGTGATGATACACTCTCTGCCTTGTGCAGGCCAGTTTACTTCCTTCTCAGATACTCTTTGGCTCTACGCCTGCCTTTAAAATGGCGCTTGCTTGTGCCATTTAGAGCTGTGCCTCTCCTCCACAATGTAAATAAACATTAAAGCAGGACTACTTTTCACCCTGGGTGCTTACAAAATGGAGCCTGTTCAAGACACTGGTAATCAACAGTGAAAAGGGACTACATTCACACTGACGGGCTTTAAAATGGGAAGCCAGTCTGAGGCAATTTCACTGCAGTGCCTGACTGAGGATGTGCTGTGATAGTGAACGATCAGTCATTCTTGATCACTTACTGAATCTTTTAATGACATAGTGTGGCGTATTTCTATGGTATTATTTTATTTTTTATTGCCTTTACTATTTGATGTTATGCTTTCTATCGGTCCTCCTACTGTGGATATTGCACAAACTGACATTCCTGATCTCTATCTGAAACGCAAAAGACCCATAGTGTCTGTATATTTCACATTTGTATTTTTATATTTTTTATTTTATTTTTTATTTCATTTTTATCCTTTTTTATTTGAATGGATAATTTTTCTTTGTGATTTTGTTATGGTTAATGTGCAAGCTTTCCGCGGGCCCTCTACTTTGCATACTGGTACTGTCTAGTCTGTGTACATTTCTTAATCCCTAGAGTGCTCTCCTCCACCCTACCTCCGTGGCTCCGCAAGAGTACGGCCAGCCTACTGCTTGATTGGTAACTGCGTCTCAACATTCTAATCATTTAATCATGCGCCCATCTAACCCCACCCGGGACTCTAATCTTGCGCGTTACGGTCCCAACTCCTGGTACATTAATTACCCTATTATGACAACAGAAGGAACCTTAAAGGGACAATTTTTAACGGGGTCCAGTGTACGTGTCTGAGAGAATGTCACAAAACAATGTACAAAGTTCCCCAAGGTGGAGTAGTGGAAAACTAGAGTATGTCGAGTGAAGCGTGTAAAGAGAGGGAGAGAAAAGCCAAAGAAGGGGAATACCCTTGTTGGAACTAAAACCCTCACACACCTAGCAAGCTAGATGTCATGCTTCATCATATGGGTTCTGCTCCTCGTCAGACTGGCGCTGCAATGTGTGACGGGCACCCGTAAAGGGGCTCTTTATCGGAGATCTTTTGTTCCGGCCATATGGTGCATGCGGGTGTGCGGGAAGAAAAGGGGTGTAGTCGTGAAAAAAGTGGTGAAGATTAAAAAGGTGGGTCAGTCCACAATGAAATTTATTGACGTGGCTGACGCCCTTGGTTAAAATGGCGGGAGGAGAGATATATGCTACGGGTAGTATTTAAGCTGTATACCTACAACCCCCTGAACAGATCAACATGTTTCTTGCGTGGATGGCAATTCGTCAGGACCTTAGTGAGACATACTACACAGTGAGAAAAGGGTGTTCATACAACCTTAAACCTTGGGATCGTATAATGGCAGGCAAAGAAGTCCTGCTGAGTTTGGGTGACCTAAAGGAAATACATAACGGAAAATGCATCGTGATAGTTCTGTTTATGTTACAAGGTCACTCAAACAAAACCATCAAAGACATTCTCGTGGATGGAAAGGAACAGTGACTGCACAGAAAATGGCAGGTGCCTCCTCAGAGGGAAAAGTGGTTAACGGTATATGAGGTTAAAAATGTAAAACAGACGCTAAACAAGAGGCACGGGAGTGGAGGCACAAGGTAAACTATCTTACCCTAAGGGAGATCCTAAGGAGCCCCGCAGTCTGCTCCAGTGGGACCTGCATGTAAAGGTCAGGAACCTGGGAGAAGATGAAGAAGAGAGCAATGAATAATGCTCAGCAATGGAAGCCCGTCGTGGGTCAGGACTCACAGATTGGAAGTTGCCGACGGGGTGAGGGGAATTCGGAAAGACCATTTGTGTGCTGTTGTAGCCATATGGAACCAAGTGAACCAAGGGCCACACATGAGCAAAAGTGGGCACCTAAACACTGAATCAGCAGAGGCTGTCACCGCGTACCCGAGCGGGGATCGCTGGGGAGCAGGGTCCAGTCCCGGCCAAAACTGCGTCCAGGGCACAACAGAAGCGCACGTTGAAAGACGCCAACAGTGGTAGCACTCTCATCCGAAGGACCGCGTCGCTCAACTGGAGGTGTGGGATCACCCTCTGTCCCATCGGCAAAACCGCGCCCAGCATGAACTGAAACCGGCTGGGTTCACGGGGCGGGAGAACGTTCTAGAGTATCAAAGCAAACTTACCCGGATGGCGTGCGGTCAGCGCCGCTAACACCTACCCCCACCATCTGGTCAGGACAGAGCAGCTGGTAACAAAACCAGCGTCCATGTGGAGTATAAGTAGCTCCTTTCTCGCCGAGTCCGCGTGGGGGCGGAGCTACAACGGAGGACTGCGCATGCGTCAGAGTTGAAAGCTTCAGAACACTATAGCGCAGCCGTCAGTGATGACAGTCGTCTAAACAGGGCGGCCATCTTAGGGGCGGAAGAAGAGCCATTACACATCATAGGGGTTAGTGAGAATGTGGAATCAGCTGGGTAAGAATTACTGAGACAGTGCTGACCATGGTACTGAGTCATTGAGGCCACATGTGTCAAGTCGGAGGCGGTGTACCCATCTCTGTTCGATTTTGAACAGTGCCCACTGTGAGATGAGGATGGGACTCTAAGACTACCCAGCGTATGTTGTCTGCTTGATGGCCCTGCTGGGTGTAATGTTCATACAGCCTGGTATGTGTCTTGAGACACCTGATGTTACTTTTGTGCTCCATGATGCGTGATTTCACTTGTCTCATGGTCATCCCAAGATAGTGTTTGTTACAGGGGCAGGTGATGAGGTAGATACACCTGGTACTGTTGCAGTTAGTATGTTTGCGTAACTGCCATTTAAAACTCTCAGTGAGCATAATCTCCTTGGTAGGTCGAGTTTGCAGACAGACCGCACAGCCCCCGCAAGGGTAGTGCCCAGTCACTGGAGGGAGGCCCCACAAAGTGCTCTGACTGTTGGCATTGTGTTTCTTACTATGGAGAGGAGATCGCACTACCTGCGAGTCCTTTTGCACATGGATGAACCTGCAGAATCCCTTCCTTAAATTCACAGGCACCATATCAGATTCCACCATCCCCTTCCTTGACCTTAGCATCAGTCTCAACCCGGACGGGTTGAAGACCACTCTCTACCGCAAAAATACCGATAGGAACAGTCTCCTCCTCTTTGAGAGCCACCATAGGAATGAGGTGTTGGGTAAGCATCCGCTCTCCCTAGCGCCGCAGATGCTGGCTTACCATAGGCTAAGCAGTTGATTCTGTGCCCCACGCCCTCCAGGGACCACCAATCCGAGAGGCAGTCTGATCAGCTAAAGATCCTCCCCGCTCCAGACTTGAACCCAGCAGAGCAGGGGGCTAAGAGCAACTGTCGGCAGAAACCTAATTCTAAGTTCAACATGTATTGAAAAAGCCGGGGTACATGGCGGGACCAGGGCAAGTCGCCTTAAAAATGTATTTTTGTTAGCTTAGATCATATCAGTCTTCGCATACCCCATCATCTCACAACCAGATCAGGTCTGGGACACACACTTGGCATCGTAAATCTTGACCAATACTTGCGGAGACCAGGAACTCAACCTACGAGCAAAGCTAGCCCAAATCCCCAGTGCTTTTAACAATGCTTCTTGCCAAAATAAACTACATTGAAAGACAGTCAATGCCTGCATGTGAAATGTAGTTGGCTGCCTTTCAGTGTTTTTTTGTAAAACTTTATTGCAAAAGCCACTTCGAAGTGACCTCCTGTACAATCACATGTGCAACCTTTATCCGTCTTGTTTGAACATTTTCATTCAAAACCTATCACTAGGAATTCAACCCATGGTGAAGCCTTAAGATCTGCAGCCAGCAGCAGACCTGTTGGTTTTATCAGTGCCTATTCACTTTAACGTCAGTGCTTGTACACAGATCTGTTCTTCTAGCTTCCTTGATTTTAGCCAGGCTTGCAAAAGAACATCTAGCAATTGTAATTTTTTCTGTGATCTCCTCAGATTCCTTAACGTCTAGGAACTCACAAACATTCTTTTAACTGTGCATGTGCATTTAGACATCATAGATTCCATGTATAGTTTTATTCATAAACTGTTTTCTTCTCAGGTGAAAAGTTTGCAGTTTTGTTTGCATTCAATAGGACAAAGCATCTTCACCCTTCTTTATAATTACCTGTGAAAGTTTGGGCTGCTTGGCTGGCCGCAACTATTTTACACCCTTACCTTCTACTTTTCTAGCCCTAACTCCAGGTAAATCAATTGAGAGTGAAATCATTGGGACAGTTTGCGACTATCCATAAAGTTGCAACTTTGTGGGGGTTCACTGGACTATCCATTAAGGTGCAACTTTGTGGGGGTTCACTGGCTCCCCAGTGGCCACCCCATGCCCCTTGAGATTACCCATGTTCCCGCTTCTTTCCCTGAAGGTACATCTAAGGAAGAACCCGGTGCAGTGGCAGATGTGCGCTCTACAAAGTCACACGTGTGGTTGAAATGTCCACAAACCCAGATTCTTTCATCCACGGTCCCAGTATTTGCAGTACTTGCTGGCGTCTTGCTCTCTAATGTTAAATTTGAGTGCGCTGAAGGTGTAGAGTTTGTTGTCTGATGATGCGATGAAGCTGTTCGATTCGAACTGTGACACAACACGTTTAAAGCATGTTATGCATCATTCTAGGCTGAGCATTATACTGCCTTTAACATTTCTAATGAACTCTTTTTGTGTTGCAGGGACCAGCTACTTGTGTTGCCTTCTCAAGAGTGGGGGATTCCTTTGCTTCTGGGGGCTCCGATGAACAGGTGAGTGCGCTGTGCTTGAAGGAGGGAAGGGCGGATCTCAAGAGCCACCAACTCTCAGAATCTGGTGACGGCAACTGTTCGATCTTCTCAAGGGGCATCACCTTGGACTGCAATGGATTAGACATGCTCCACAAGTGACCACGCCCCTCCGTTATCATTGGTCTGCTCCACAAGTGACCAAGCCCCCCGTTATCATTGGTCTGCTCCACAAGTGACCACGCCCCTCTGTTATCCATTGGTCTGCTCCACAAGTGACCACGCCCCTCTGTTATCCATTGGTCTGCTCCACAAGTGACCACACCCCTCCGTTATCATTGGTCTGCTCCACAAGTGACCACGCCCCCGTTATCATTGGTCTGCTCCACAAGTGACCACTTCCCTCTGTTATCCATTGGCTCTGCTCCACAAGTGACCACATCCCTCTGTTCTCCATTGGTCTGCTCCACAAGTGACCACATCCCTCTGTTATCCATTGGTCTGCTCCACAAGTGACCACGTCCCTCTTATCATTGGTCTGCTCCACAAGTGACCACGTCCCCCGTTATCATTGGTCTGCTCCACAAGTGACCACTTTCCTCTGTTATCCATTGGCTCTGCTCCACAAGTGACCACATCCCTCTGTTATCCATTGGCTCTGCTCCACAAGTGACCACTTCCCTCTGTTCTCCATTGGTCTGCTCCACAAGTGACCACGTCCCTCTGTTCTCCATTGGTCTGCTCCACAAGTGACCATGTCCCTCTGTTCTCCATTGGTCTGCTCCACAAGTGACCACGCCCCTCTGTTCTCCATTGGTCTGCTCCACAAGTGACCACACCCCTCTGTTATCCATTGGCTCTGCTCCACAAGTGACCACGCCCCTCTTTTATCATTAGTCTGCTCCACAAGTGACCACGTCCCTCTGTTATCCATTGGTCTGCTCCACAAGTGACCACGTCCCTCTGTTATCCATTGGCTCTGCTCCACAAGTGACCATGTCCCTCTGTTATCCATTGGCTCTGCTCCACAAGTGACCACGTCCCTCTATTATCCATTGGTCTGCTCCACAAGTGACCACGCCCCTCTGTTATCCATTGGCTCTGCTCCACAAGTGACCGTGCCCCTCTGTTATCATTGGTCTGCTCCACAAGTGACCACGCCCCTCTGATATCCATTGGTCTGCTCCACAAGTGACCACGTCCCTCTGTTTTCCATTGGTCTGCTCCACAAGTGACCACGCCCCTCTGTTATCATTGGTCTGCTCCACAAGTGACCACGCCCCTCTGATATCCATTGGCTCTGCTCCACAAGTGACCACGTCCCTCTGTTATCCATTGGTCTGCTCCACAATTGACCACGTCCCTCTGTTATCCATTGGTCTGCTCCACAAGTGACCACGTCCCTCTGTTATCCATTGGTCTGCTCCACAAGTGACCCCGTCCCTGTTATCCAACAGGTCATGGTTTGGAAGACTAACTTTGACGCCACCGACTACGGGGAGGTGCTGAGGACCCAGCAGAGATCTACCAGTGTGTGTGGGGTGGAGCCGACCGTGGATGCCCGGGCAAGGCTTTCACAGCAGAGTACGGCCAAAGGACATGGTGTTGAGGTGAGGGACACTGTAAAGAGGCTTGATTCGAACGATGACTGCCACCATTTGTTTTTTCCCTCCTCTGCTTTTGATTTTGTCCCTCTCCTTGCCGTGTTGGTGTCTTGACACATTGTGTGTCCTCACCCAGCCCCAGCTCTTTACTTGGTAACCATGCTGCCACATCATTGTTAATGAAGGGAAGGGCTTTGAAACTGGCTGGATCCTGGACGCCGTGCACCACGCTGAACTCCGTGCAGTGCACCACTCGTAGAGCGCCAGTAGATCGGGTGTGGGACATTTGAACAAGGAAACTCGACTGGATCAGAAGAAATATCACAGCCAAAGGGATGAGCTTTCTGCAAAGAGATATTACTTGACACCTGTTGCCAGGGCAGCAGCATAGAGATGAAGATGGAAGTCCTGACGTTGCGGATCACGGATCCCCGCTGTCGCACCTAGGTGGCAACTGTGGTGGAAGGAAAAGCTGCATGCAATTTGAAGTTAGGTTCTTATTTATGGATTACATCATTACAATTCACAGCTTTGCCTTTTTGTAAAGAAGCAGTCCTCGATTCTTTGTCCCTCTGCCCTATCCACTCATCTCTCCTACAGACTCTGGCAGAGATTCTTGAGCTTCTTATGGCTATACAGCTCTGCTCCTTTCTGGAACTCAATGTATTTGTGACAATGGGGGGAGGAGTTGGCCTAACGGCTAGAGCGGTCGACCTCGAATCTGGGGAGCTGGGTTTGAGTCTTGGCAACGATGCTCAACATCCTGTGATTCTGGGCAAATCCCTTCATCTCCCCGTGCCTAACAAAAAAAAATGAATGTGTCCTCATGTAATGCAACTGGTGCTATGTAAAACGCTCTGATACCCGATTCAGGTCAAGTTTTCACTATATAAAACTCTGTAAAATAAAAAAGGCTTAGGGTGGCTCCCGCCCTGGGCATACCACAAAGGTGGTGGTAGTAGCAGCTGTCGTTGATCTTTATGTGTCTGCCGACAGTGGCGGCGCCGGTGCCGTGCCCTTGTCTGATGTGTCCTCTGCATTTGATACTGTTGACCCCTGTCTCTTGATTTATATCTTAGGCGGACATATGTGGTTTGCTTTTGTTTGCCTCAAACAAGGATGATGCTTCCATCTTCAGTTTCACCATCATCAGTGGAGTTCCTAGGACTTTGCACGGTTAACTTCTGCCTTAAGCTCCTTGCCTGTCTCATCTGGTCAACTACCTTCCAATGTTACTCCTACTCTAATGAAACGCTGCTTCTATTCCAGCTGCACTGTATGTTGGAGTGTATGCACCGCACGGGAAGTAATAGACTTCAATGCAATGTTGATGAAACTCCGTTGCTGGTGACTGCCTAGTGTGCGGATCTCTGGGGTATCCACGTTTGGCTCCTGAACTGGGCCCTTGCCTCCTGCCTACTCCTATTCTTAAAAGCTTAGGAGTAAAAAAGAATCTTTTCAGATCATGGAGCTGCAGCAGTCTCATCCGAAGATACTCCAAGTCCTTGCTATTCTAACCCCGGGCTGTGAGACAAGGACATGAAATGACGGTTGAATGTACCAGTCTCTCCAGCGGGGTAATATTTCCCCAAGCACTGGATGTGCAATCATCCTGCAGTATGTAGGTGAGTAGAAGGGGCCAGAGCGCTCACTGAAGAGGTTTTTTGTTCTTAAAGTACAAAAGCACCCAGTGGCACAGCACACCTTGGTAATTTGTGGCCATATTGGAGTAAACATGGCAGTATTAGGAGCCGGTTCAGGACGCGGAGGTTCATTGAGACTGATTGCATTAAGACAGTCCCGTGGAAGTCGTGGGTTAACTTACCAGACGACGAAATACGTGTTGGCTGGATCCTCAAAGAAGGCAACAAAAGTCCAAGAACGTTGATAGTGTCACAAGCATTTATGTTGTATATTAGCATATTATAACTCGATAATGTGTGCTCAAGCGTGGAGTTATTTTTAGGCAGATCCCCAGAGCTCATATTAGGGGGATTGGGGGTGTTTTCCCCTCCTTTGAACAACACCATAAGGACTGTTAACAAGCATAAACATTTCCATTGAGAGTGTGCGCCATCACCACACGGGGCCTGATCACCCACTACAGAGTTTTCCATGGCCCTGGTACCACCTGAGCGAGGCCCTATAAGAATGTAAAAGAGAATGCTGTGCAGATAACTGATCCATGTCCGTGACAGAATTCTTTCCAATATTCAAAAAAGATAGAATCTCTCTGCTCATTTCCTACTCTGTTGTCAATCCGGCTTTCACCTGCAGCACATCACTGAACACTGCCCTTCTTGAGGTGATGGAAACAATTAAATGTGTTTTGGATGAACATAAAAGTGCTGCCTTGATTTCACTCGATCCGGCTGCGACCCTCGATACTTTGTCCCACTCTGCCCTATTGCATTGGATGGCTGAGTTGGGTATTGGTGGCCCGGCTTTGCACTGGTTTAAATCCTTCCTAGAAGCAAGGGAGCAAGAGATCCAGCTCGCACCCCGTTCTTCGCCCAGGATGAGGCTTGTACTCGGAGTGCCATAGGGCTCTTCGTTGAGCCCCACTTTGTTCATTCTGTATGGCTCCCATAGCCAAATGTATTGAATAGCCTAGTCTTGTGACCATCTCCTATGCTGATGATACTCGTCCGCTCCTTGTAATGGAATACTCAGTCCTGTGACCATCTCCTATGCTGATGATACTCGTCTGCTCCCCGTAATGGAGTACTCCAACACAATCAGTCTTGTGACCATCTCCTATGCTGATGATACTCGTCCGCTCCTTGTAATGGAGTACTCAGTCCTGTGACCATCTCCTATGCTGATGGTACTCCTCTGCTCCTCGTAATACTCTAACACAGCTTCATTGTGCTCCATTTATTTACGAAAATTCACAGCGCATGGAGCAAGGACAAACTTCACCTCCGGCTTTCTTCAGCGATCTCCTCACACTTTCCAAACCAGTTATCACATTCTATTGCATACCGAAGCGATGACCGAGGGCCAGTGCTTTAAATGGGAAAAGAGAAGTGCTGGTACTCACCAGATTGATTGGGATGGGTCTCGAGAGCCTGGTAGGGGCGAGTCTAGGTGGGCGTGGCTTCGAAGCAGGCATTACACAATATCGGCATTTTCTTATTCAATGCAAAGCGCCTTATTGTCCTTCGGCCAAGATCTACTCATAGGTGCAGAACGTAATTGGTATTTTTTGCAGTTTTATATTGTGCAAACTTGACCAGAGGGCAGTAACGCTTTTTTTCTGAGAGGCAGAGGTTTTACATGAACGTAAACACTTTTTTGTTTTTTATGACACTGGGAGATTAAGTGATCTTCCCAGAATCACAGTATTTTGAGTAGACGCTGGGATTTCACCTTCCTATGCCATAAAAACAAAATAAAGTATGCTTTCATATAAAACCTGCGCTTCTCATTTAAAGCGCTCTAATGACCTCGTTCCAAGTGTGCGCTATACAACTTGGCACGACCTTGGCTGAAAGGCGTTAGGCGCCCAAAGTCAATGGCGAGTGTATGACAACGCTGCAACAGTTCCAATATTGGATGCTCTAGCCGTCAGGCCACATCTCCGTATTCAGCAGCAGCCTCACTGTTGACTGTCGGAGCGCCTCCCAGACACGTTCCCTCTGAATTTGAAATGTCTTGTCTGCAAAATCCTTAACACATTTTTCATAACATTGAGCTGCTCTCAGAAAGGATCTCACATCATCCTTTGAAGTGGGTGTGGGGGCTTCTTGGATAGCATCAAAGAAATCTCTTTTTGGCAAAAATCCATATTCCGAGATCTCATGACCCAAGTATGTGATGGAATTAACAGCAAAGAGACATTTTGTGATCTCTGCCCTCAAAACCGTCAACACATCTCTCACTCTTTGGTCATGCTCTAAGTGATTCTTCCCCGTAATCAGGATTTCATCTTGGAAGAACATTACTCTGATCTTGAAACAACTGGTACGTGAGGCGTTAGAAAACTGCTCCTGCGGATGCTAACCCAAACGGCGTGCGTTTGTGCTGATAACACCCAAACGGCGTAAGGGCGTAAATGTTTAATTTTAGGATGGGAGTACTTGGTGGTACGCAGTGTCTAGATCCAGGGAAGTAAACCACTTTGCTGCATTTGTCGTCCCAGCATTTTTTTTGTTTTGGGTAGGGGAAGCTTGTCTGTGATAATGTATTTCGCTCCGCCTTCCCCTCAGCTCAACGTATAACTGCAACGGGCGCCAACCATTCACTCGCCTCAGTGCTCTCAGTGATGCCTTCCCTCTCCAGCTTGTCCAATGCTTCCTTGACCTCATTCTTTATAGAAAACGGTTTGTTTCTTACTCTGTGAGAGACTTTTATATTGACATTCCTCAATCTAAACTTATGCAAGAAACCGTGCAATTCATCAACACGTCTGTGGTATTCCTCCTTCATTTGTTGCAGAAAGAAATCCTTATTTAACAACAAAAGTCTGTTCCAGGTTGTTGGGATCTAGTATGATACCCAATTTTCTCTGGTCTTCCCCCCCATAAAATCGATGGTCCCTTCTCTGCTACAAACTGGTTCCCTACTGCTTCTCTCCCCCTAAAGTCAAATTTGACCACTCTATACCCGGCCAGGGTATCGGTTCCCCGTAAAGCTTTCAGGGTGTATATTTTTAGGGACGAATTACTGACCTAATGTCTCTTTGAGCTTCTCATCTATAACAATCTGGGACCCTGAATCTGCTACGATCTGCAGAGCGACACCACACAAGGTAATGGAGCAGACTGGTTTGGACTTGGTACATTCATTCAGAGCTAACGCATCCGTCGCAATGCACAAAACACAGTTTATATCCTCATTATTCTTACTATCTGTGGATGAACTTTTTTCTGTAAGAATTTTTACAGACGCATCAGATTATTTTTTTTTTACGACACACTTCAACAAAGTGTCTTAATATGTGCCACAAAGTAAACATGTTGGTTCCCTTGCTGGACAACGCTTCTCTCTGCATAGTGGCCATCCTGACTATACCAGTTTCAGGTCGACTTAGGGATTTACACTGGTCCCCATTAAAAGAAGAGCTTTGTTCAAGGCAATGACTTTCATCCATAGGGACTTTTGTAAGCACGATCCCCTATATCTGATTTCAAAGATGGTAAGCTATAATCCTGCCTGAACCCTCCGCTCTGCTGCGGCGCGGGTGGTGGCGGTACCCAGATTCCGTTGGGCCAGGTCTGGCGGTCGCTCTTTATCTGTACTCGCTAGCAAAGCATGGATTCTGCTTCCATGATCACTACCTGCATTTCATAAGAATCGCTATTTAGGAAAGCAGTTAAAACTCACCTCTTCGAGGCTGACCTGTGAGTTTGCTTGTACAGGTGTAGTGCCAGGACACCTCCAGAGTAGCTGTGCGCTTTACAAATCTTTTCATTCATTCATATAAACTTCCTGTGACATTTTTTAAATGTTAATTTTCATACTGAAGTCAGTTGTAAAAGGAAATGTTGTAGTAGGGGATCTCTGTGTATAGTTCTAATCTAGTGAATAGTCCCGCCCATGTGCGGGGACCCCTGAGCAGTCAAAAATAATCTCTTAAGCTGTCTTTTTGTGCAGTCCTGCATAGACACTTAAGAGAGAATTTAAAGACTGATAATGCAGCCAAGGCTACACTGTCCAGTACTTCAACTAGATATTCCATCAATTTTAACATCAGCACAGCCTCCCAAGTTTCTTACACAGAAAAAACTTCCCCTTTTACCAAGAAAGCCTCTGGAATGATAGAGAGGAAGGGGTGGACAGACAAGCCCCATAGGCTGCCATTATGTGGCTCAAAACAGGATACTGTGCCTTTAAGGAAACTTTCTAGAACTCTCAGTATCCCAGAATGCACAGCAGGTCCCCCCCACTTTCAGTTCTTTTTTCCGGCTCCTGCTAGCAGGACCCTGGGGCATTGAGCTCTCCCTTTTTAGGGTTTATTTCAATTTTTTGCACTTTGAAAGTGTGAGAGTGTGTTCACTCTACGTGTTTTTGTGCCTTCTGTTATTACTGGGGTTTTTCTAGTAATTCTGAGCCCTCGTTTATCAAATATGCCTGCCTTATTTGATAAATGCCCTGAGTGCTCGAGGAAGAAGGCCAAATCCGATCCACACAGGGTGTGTATCTTATGTCTTCCTTATAGTCATGTTCCTGAGGAGTGTGAGATGCCATACTTTCTCCTCCAGGACCCTGAAGGACAGACAGAAGATCAGGCTCCAAGGACTGGAGCAAAGGAAGCAGCAAGGTGGGTCTGGGCATGCTGGAACTACTTCATCTGCCCGTGCTGAGGCCTCTGGGGGGGCTCCCCAGTGAAAAGAAGACCAGAAAACGCCACAGGTCTCCGTCGACGTTGATAGCCTCGAAGTCGGCGTCGTGAGGGATGACCACGGTCTGTTCCTCGTCTCCCCAGGGCTCTGGGTCGAGGCGGCGTCGATGTTCAACGTCGAGGGGACTGACGTTGAAACCTCCGTCGATGTCGAGGACAGTGTCATCGTCGTAGAGCCATCAACGTCGAGAGTCACGACTGCGCCGGCGCTCGCCGTCGAGGCGACACCGCCGTTCGCCTTAGATGTCGACTCGGCGTCGAAAGTCGACGACGTCGAAAAGATCATCGACGTCAAGACGCCGATCGTCGACTTCGAGGAGAAGGACTCCGACGTCGAGACATAGATCATCGACGTCGAGACACCGTTCGGCGACAAGAAGGCGTTCTTCAACGCCGATGAGGCATTCGGAGCCTTAGAAGAAGGCATCGTCCTCCAGGAGGCGTTCTGGCGCCAGAAGCTCCTCCAGATCATCGGGGGGCACGAAGGCGACGTCGCTCACCGACAGGGGGCACGGCCTCTCGGTTTCCCCAGTCAGGTCAGACGAGGAAGAAGAAGAGGGTAGAGTCGCCGGACTTGGTGTATTCTGTGGTATACTCGCCACCCAAACCGAGGTCGCTTTCAACACCGCCTCCGTTGCCGAAGGATCCGCCCCCTCAGTTCCGACGCCACCTCCTCCTCATCATCATCCTCTGCCTCCTCCACCTCATGGGATGCCTCCGGCTCCGCCTCATGGGCTTCCACCTGCACCACTGAGGTCGGTCTCGCTGCCGCACTTCCCGACTCCACCTACAGGGCTGCCTCTGCCAAGGATCCCGGTCAGGCCCCCGCAACTTCCTCCACAAAGACCTGCGGAACGCCCAAGACCTAGGAGGTCTCGATCTCGCTCCAGACGGAGAGGGAGATCAAGGAGTCGCCGTCGTTCATCGACAAGATCTAGACGACGCCACAGGAGGGACAGGTCTAGGTCCCGTACGGACTCGTCCAGAGCTATGGACTACTCGCCGACCTTGTCAGAGTCCCCTCGGACGAGGGTGTCTCCTGTGGACGATATCCTATCCTTTCAGGATGTGCTGCTGAGAGGGGCAAACAAGCTGGGCATCACGCTGACGGTGCCCACGCCTACGACCTCAGTCATCTTTGAGACGCTTCACAAAAAGCAATTGTCTCGGCCTCTGTTACCATTAGTGCCGGGATTGGTGGAGCCCGCCGTGGAACTGTTCCTCACTCCAGCGACTACCAAATCAGCCCCCTCCAGGCTACAAAAGAAATACAGGGCTCCTGACTCGGACACGGCATTTCTGAGGGTGTATCCTGCACCGAATTCAGTGATGGTGACGACGGCACGAAAACAATATGCCACCACCCCGTCATCTACAGTGCCTCCTGACAAGGAGGATTCAGAAAAGGGGGTGGTGATGAACAGAGTGTCTGAATTAAGCAGACCACTCTTACCCAGTCCAAAGATCAGGGCTTGATCCATCACCGTTATTTATCTAACTGCATCATCCCAGCTCAGAACCTGGCTATATGCAAATCAGTCTGTCCCTGGCCCAGTGCATCATGGGAACAGGGCAGACTAAACTACCAAGCCAATTCTTCACCAGAAAGGAGACAAGCTACCGGGGACCGGTTTTTGGCATTTCAGCCTTCTTCGGCCCGGCTTGCTTGAATCCTGATGGTGCAGTGAGAAAGGGACTCATGTCTGAGTATACCCTACACCCCCTTTTCTGAATCATTTTGTCCACCATAAGCATGGAAGGGTATACTCAGATGTGAGTCCCTTGCTCATTGCACCATCAGGATTCAAGCAAGCCGGGCCGATGACGGCTGTAATGCCAGAAACCGGTCCCCGGAAGCTTGTTTCCTTCCCAGTGAAAGAATTGGCTTGGTAGTTTGGTTTGCCCTGTTCCCATGATGCACTGGGACAGGGACAGACTAATTTGCATGTAGCCAGGTTCTGAGCTGGGATGGTGCAGTGAGCTAAAAAACGGTGATGGATCAAGCCCTGATCTCTTGACTGGGTAGGAGTATTCTGCTTAATTCAGAAACTCTGTCCATCACCACCCCCTTTTCTGAATCATTTTGTCCGCCATAAGCGTGGAAGGGTATACTCAGATGTGAGTCCCTTGCTCATTGCACCATCAGGATTCAAGCAAGCCGGGCCGATGACGGCTGTAATGCCAGAAACCGGTCCCCGGAAGCTTGTTTCCTTCCCAGTGAAAGAATTGGCTTGGTAGTTTGGTTTGCCCTGTTCCCATGATGCACTGGGACAGGGACAGACTAATTTGCATGTAGCCAGGTTCTGAGCTGGGATGGTGAAGTGAGCTAAAAAACGGTGATGGATCAAGCCCTGATCTCTTGACTGGGTAGGAGTATTCTGCTTAATTCAGAAACTCTGTCCATCACCACCCCCTTTTCTGAATTGTTTTGTCCGCCATAAGCGTGGAAGGGTATACTCAGATGTGAGTCCCTTGCTCATTGCACCATCAGGATTCAAGCAAGCCGGGCCGATGACGGCTGTAATGCCAGAAACCGGTCCCCGGAAGCTTGTTTCCTTCCCAGTGAAAGAATTGGCTTGGTAGTTTGGTTTGCCCTGTTCCCATGATGCACTGGGACAGGGACAGACTAATTTGCGTGTAGCCAGGTTCTGAGCTGGGATGGTGCAGTGAGCTAAAAAACGGTGATGGATCAAGCCCTGATCTCTTGACTGGGTAGGAGTATTCTGCTTCATTCAGAAACTCTGTCCATCACCACCCCCTTTTCTGAATCCTGACAAGGAGAGCCGCTGGATGGACTCGGCAGGCAGGAAGGTCTGCGGGACGGCCGCCACCTCTATGAAGGCCGCAAGTGCCTCGGTGTTGTTGGGGAGGTACTATCGAGCACTCTGGGAGTCCCTCCAACAGTTCGCTGACCTCCTTCCCAAGGAGAAGGAGGATTTCATGGAAATCTTGAATGAGGGGCTGCTGGTCTCTAACCAACTATCAGTGCAGCAGCGGATTCGTCACTCCTGGCAGCACACGGGTACTGCCATGGGGTTAACGAGAGACGTCATGCCTGGCTGAGGCTTACGTCATTGAAGCCGGAGGCCCAACAGAGGGTGGCCAACTTACCATTTTCGTCGGCGTGCTTACCATCTTAGGTAAGCACGCCGACTATGAGATGGCCCGGATGAAGGCTGAGACTGAGACCCTGACGGCTGTCGGGTTGGAGATGCCCAAGGACCAGAAAAGACCTACCGCCCGTTCCAGAGACGGTACGGGGCGCAGGGAAGAGGGCGAGGCCAGCAAACTGGGCAGCAACAACAGCAGCAGTTCCAGAGGAGGCCCTTCCAGAAACGCCAGAAGGGCCGAGGTGGACAACAATCGGCCACCCGCGACCAAAGGCCCGGCCGGGTCTAGGCCCTGAGCTGTTACTTCCCCGTCATCCATTACCCACTCCAGTGGGGGGAAGCGTCCAACATTACCTGGCATGGAGTGGAGAAAAATTACTCGGGACAAGTGGGTGCTGAATATTGTGTTCGAGGCATGTGGGCTGCTGAATTCATATCTGTGCATAGATCGCCGCCTAGTGTTGGGGCCGGATGATTGCACATTGTTGTCCTGGAAGAGTCTTCGAAGTATCACGAGATAGGTGGCTCCTCCCCTGGACTACAGTGCGCATGGGCATCCTCTCCATCCTCAGTTTTTTTCCGCCATTGGGTTCGGATGTACTTTCTTAACTCAAGTTCGGAATCGATAAAAACGTTTTCACAAGGCCAAAAGACCTTCGGGGCATCGGTATTGTCTTTCGTTCGGTGCCGCGTACTTGTTCCAGTTCTTCGAGCTGGACGTCGAAGGCCGCGTGGCTTTTTCGACACCAGAGGCCCCATCAACGATCGACGATGGAACGGAGCCCGTTCAAACGATGCCCCGTTTGCAACTCTAAATACCCTCACATCGATGTGCACCCGGTGTGCAATAAATGCCTATCTCCAGACCACGATGAGGCCAGCTGCATGGCCTGTTCTCGGTTCAGGTCAAAGAAGACGCTTAGGCGCGCCGCGAGACAGTCGGCGCAGAGAACAGCGCCCGACCCAGAGAACATCTTCGAGGCTGAAGATGACGAGGGCGTCGATGAGGAGGATCCTGAACAACAGTCGGATCCTGCTTCAGAGCAGAACTCTAACTATGATGAAGACGAAGAAGAAGACTATGTCAATGATGAAGACGTCGTCGAGGTAGGGGACGACGCACAGGCCATCGGAGCCGTCGATGACGACTTGAGTGATGAGCAAGGCCCAACCGTAGTTGCGGGGACCGATGATGACACTGCACTTTCGAAGGCTTAGGTCGAGGCCGCGCCGGAAGGCCTTAGCCAAGATCTTCAACAACATTCTATAGCCCCGCGTCAAGGCCCGGCTAAGAATATATCTAAGGAGCCATCGGTCGATCAACCACAGTCGATGGTGAAATCAAAACCGAAACCAACAGAATCACATGCGAAACCGAAACTGTTAAAGACCGTCCTCGGATCCACGACTTCGGATTCATCGGAACCAATCAAAATGAAAAGTGTCATCGACCCTTCGGGGTCACAAAAGGGTGTCGGCCCGAAGATCGGAGCGCCGAAGCCTGTGACTACGGTCAAGCATGTCGGACTGACGCCATCAGCGTCGACGTCAAAAGTCGTCGACACAAACAAGGGACTCAAGTCTCAGAAGACTCTCGATCCGAAGCTTCCAGCCTCCAAACCACTGGTAGTCAAGACCTTCAAGTCGAAGACCAAGTTCGGCTCGAAAGAGCACATCAAGTCGAAGCAAAAGAACGTTCCTGCTGCGCACCCAGAGCTCGAGTCGACGCTAGGCCAGAAACAAACTGGTGACGAAATTAAGTCGGTCGGATCGAAGACGGCGCCACCCTCGAAGAAGGTCAGTCCGTCTCCGATGCCTACGCCACCGATTAAATTCGGACTTCCCCCGACCGCACGACCTAAGGTGTTCGAGCCAAAACAAAGCATCGAAACAACCAAAAAGGTGTCAATAGTTAAAAGGACTCAGCCCGTAGAAGAGGACATTGTGTTCCAAGCGCCCTCCTATGATAACCAGTCAAAACTGTTCATCGACTCAGATTCCTGCAGACTCACTATTTATAAAAGAAAGATCATTCCAGAAATTCCTATGGAGTCTTACAAGATCCCACTCAAAAAGAAAAGGGACTCTTCTACCTCACCTGTTCTTTTTGAGCCTGTGGAGTCCTACGGACAAGAATATACATATTCACCCACACGTACTAATGAGGATGTAAAGGAAGGCTACAATGAGGAGGAATTAAATTATCCTATTGACACAGATCAAGAGGAGTCTCAACCCTGGACTGACCCTGTTGACCCGGGTGAGCCACACACCACGCCTGACACTCAATCCTACACGGTCAAAACATCGGCAACTGAAGATACAGCTGCGTATAACGCGTTAATTGAAAGGGCAGCAAATAATCATGATGTAGAAATGCATGCTGACCCAATAGAAGAAGTCTTTTTGTTTGACACTTTCTCAACTTCAGAGAGATCAGTAAAAACATTGCCAATGCTGAAGGGTGTCCTTAAACACGCTGGTGACATTTTCAAGGAAACCACAAGGGCAAGGGTTGTGAATCCCGGAAATACCGGCCTGCGCCTGTAGACCCTACGTATATCAAGGGCCAGCTGCCATTGGACTCCTTAGTAGTGTCAAATGCTCGTAAGAGAGCGAACTCTCAAACAAGTGGTGATGCTCCTCCTCCGGACAAAGAATCCAAAATCTTGGAAGCTTCTGGAAAACGAGTAGCGGCTCAAGCAGCAAATATTTGGAGGATCTCAAATACACAGGCCCTATTAGCCAGATATGATAGGGCTCATTACGACACATTAGAGCAACTACTACAACACTTGCCTGATGCGTATAAGGAGGGAGCAGAAATGCTGATACAGGAGGGGCAACTGATATCAAATGCTTCCATTAAATGTGCGCTAGATGCAGCAGACACCGCAGCTAGGGCCATCAATACAAGTGTGATGCTCAGAAGGCATGCCTGGTTACGCATCTCTGGATTCAAGCCTGAGATTCAAACAACATTACTAAATCAGCCTGTTAACCCTGATTATTTATTTGGTCCTGATGTGGACACAATCCTAGAGAAAATAAAAAAGGACACAGACAGCCAAATCCATGGGGGCTTTGCAGTCACAACAGTTCAGGGGAGGTTCCTTTCGTCGCTCCGGTAACAGGGGAACCTCTAGAGGTCAAGCATCCCAGCAAGCCCAATACAAAAAAGGAGGCACACAGACTACCTATAACAAGAACAATAGGGGTGGATACCGTGGCAACAGCACCAAAGGCAGAGGAGGAGGAAATAACAATGCCAGATCCTCCGCCAATACTAAACAGTGACGTCTTGTCACTGCCCCCAGACCATTTAACACCGGTCGGGGGAAAACTTCAGCAGTTCCTGCCAGTCTGGGAAGGCATTACCACAGACAGGTGGGTGAGACAACTTATCCAATACGGCTATTGTCTAGATCTAACCTCCACTCCACCCAACATACCCCCAAGACACCGTCCTATGTCCGCAGAGCACATGCACTTATTGCAGCAAGAAGTCATCAGCATGCTGCAAAAAGGGGCCATAGAACTCGTACCTTTAGAACAACAGGGTACAGGGGTGTACTCGCTGTACTTCTTGATTCCAAAAAAGGACGGGTCTCTCAGGCCCATACTAGACCTCAGACCCCTAAACCAATACATCTTGTCAGAACATTTTCACATGCTCACTTTGCAGCAAATGCTACCATTGCCCAGTCAGGGATATTTCCTAGCAACACTAGACCTGAAGGACGCATATTTCCACATTCCAATACACCTGGGACACAGGAAATATCTCATGTTCACCATGCAAAACCAGCATTACCAGTTCAAGGTCCTGCCTTTCGGGGTCACAACAGCCCCCAGAGTGTTTACCAAGTGCTTGGCGACAGTAGCTGCACACCTCCGGAGACAACACATTCATGTCTATCCTTATCTGGACGACTGGCTTATCCAAGCAAAGTCAGCCCAGCTATGTGCCAGCCACATGTCCCGCACAATTCACATCCTACACAGTCTGGGTTTTTCACTGAATTATCCAAAGTCTCATCTTCAACCCGCACATGTACAACAGTACCTAGGAGTGACAATAGACACTCTGGCAGCAAAAGCAAAGCCAAACTCAGTCAGAATCGACAGCATGCAATTGTTGATTCAGAAATTGACCCCAACACTCGCTCACAGCACGGGTGTTTATGCAGTTGATAGGCATGATGGCCTCCTGCATCTTCATAGTCCCTCACGCGAGACTACACGTGAGTCCACTTCAGGAGTGCTTAGCACGGCATTGGAACCAGGCTCAAGGACAGTTGAAAGACCTAGTGTTGGTGACCGGTCGTGCATACAACTCTCTGCATTGGTGAAACCCACAAAACCTTTGCTGGGGACGACCGTTCCAAGAGCCTGTACCACAAATAGTGCTGACGACGGACGCATCTCTCCAGGGCTGGGGAGCGCATGTCCTCCATTACACAGTGCAGGGACTATGGACGACGCAGCAAAAGAGGATGCACATCAACCTGCTGGAACTGATGGCAATCTTCATGGCAATCAAGGCGTTCAAAGTGCATTTGTGCAACAAAGTCGTGCATATCCGGACGGACAACATGACTGCCATGTACTACATCCAGAAGCAGGGAGGGACACACTCTCCACAGTTGTCACACCTAGCTCAAAGCATGTGGAAGTGGGCCATTCAAAGAAACATGTTCCTCATGGCAGAACACTTCCCAGGCAAGGACAACCAGATGGCGGATCTGCTCAGCAGGCACAGCCACCAGATGCACGAGTGGGAGATACATCCCTCAGTGCTACAACCGTACTTCCAGCAGTGGGGTCACCCGGAGATAGACCTGTTCGCCACAAAGGAAAACGCAAAATGCCAAACATTTGCCGCCAGGTTTCCACACCCGCAGTCTCACGGCAATGCAATGTGGATGAATTGGTCAGGCAGATTTGCGTACGCTTTTCCCCCGGCACCGCTCATACCGCTGGTGGCACGCAAACTGCAACAGCACTCAATGACACTCATCCTAGTTGCTCCAACATGGGCAAGGCAGGCATGGTACACCACGTTCCTAGAACTTTCCGTGGTGCCTCATCAGCGACTGCGACTCACACCCAGTCTCCTCACTCAGAGCCATGGAGACATTCAGCACCCAGATCCGCAACAGTTGAGCCCTGCAATATGGCTCCTGAGGTCATAGTTTGGCTACCTGAACCTGCCCCTGACTGTATGAATATTATCAAGTAGGCAAGAAGACTTACAACCAGGGCATGCTATGCGACAAAGTGGAAGCACTTTGTCATTTATTGTAACAACTAGCAGCCCGCCCCAGCGTTGCCTGGGGCAGAAAGGGGCTGGGGGCAGCATTTTAAGCCTCTGTGCACCCCCCGACATTGCCCAGTCCGCATCCCTCCCGCCTCCCGCCTTCCGCCCCGACATTGGCTATACCGCCTCCCGCCTTAAGCCTTGTGCCTTGAGCCCCCCGCCCCGACATTGGGCATAGCGCTTAGCGCCTACTGCCTTGAGCCTCCCGCCCGCCTCCCGCCTCCTGCCCCAGCTTTGTAACCCCCCCCCCCCCCCCAGGTCCCGACTTACCTCATCCGCTGCTCCTTCCCGCGCTGCCACTGCTCCTCCGCTTCTCACCGCTCAGCAGCTCCTCCCGGCGCTCATGTTTTCCCGTATTGCTGTTGCTGGTGAACTCCGCTCCTCCCCTCACGCAGACGCTCCTCCCAGCGCTCATGTCCTGACGCTACTCCCCTCACGCATACGTCGCGGCCGGCGCTACTTGCTAGGGACTACTTTATTTATATTTGTAAATATTTTAAACAACGTTTTTTTTTTATTTTTATGTAGCCTATGTCCTTCTGCTTGCCCTGAGGTTTTCTAAGATGTCTTGGGTGTTCAGATTGGTGGTGTAGTTTTCGAGTTTACCTGGCTCAAAGGTGCAAGTTCTGTCTTTATAATAGTAGTATAGATGGTACTGTATTGGAGACAGAACGTATCTGAAAACATCCAGCTGAAGGGGTCTTTAGGGCAGACCTAAAAAGCACCGTAACCTCAGCCATGGAATACAATAGACCACAAGCATAATTTATTGATGAAGAGAAAAGTATTACGCCTGTGAGCTCTGAAAATATAAGAAATTATTCTCACTCGATTAGTGAACACCTACAAGCAAGCTCAAAACATGTACAGGAAAAAAAGCTACTTTTTGTGAACGGAGACTTCTTTTTCATCACCAGACTTTGATCCACCACAAGAGAGAGAAAGACACAATAAGGGCAAAAGAACGAGGAAGAGAAGTCGGAAAAACACTGAAACCATGGATGAAAAGACATGCAGGAGTAAGATAAACTTGCGAGGGTGTGTATCATGGCGGTGGATGAGAGAGTCAGGACGAGAAAGCCTTGGTAGTCAGCACCCCAGCCTTCAGTTGCCGGCTTCCGAGCAAACTCTGGGCCCGTCACTTTTTATTTTACAAATTAAGCGCTGCAGTTGCAAACTATGGTGCAGCAGGTGCAGCTTCTCCGTGACCCAAAGGTAATAATGGAAATCACTGTGCTCCAAATATAGCTGTAATTTATTTTCCGACCGCGGGTCAGAGACCCATTGTCTTTGCTAGTATGAGGGTCGTTGGCACCCTTGCTACGCCACTGTATAACACAGTTCAAAAACATACATTACTACATTCCCACTGCCCTACTCAAGAGGGCGTTGGTAACATTCTTGTAGTCACATCGTCATCGCCTACACAAGCCCGACGTGCCAGTCTAGACCGACAACTTGTTAAACGTGGCAGAACATTCTACGTTATGTTGCTTTATTCACACAAAACGAGCCACTTCAAGCTGAACTGCTCACCTCTCTTCAGTCCGCGCCTTCCTCTGCAAACACCGCTCGGACGCCAGCTGTGCGAAGCGCAATTCAGGAGATGGCGATTTGCAACTCCTCAGTCAAAGTAAACGTCGCCACTAAACAGCTTACGGCGAGATTATCTCCTTTAGAGGCGCCCCCACATCGCTTACTCCTCCCACCACTTTACTAAAACCAGCTCTAAACTACGGAGTACGCCCAAATGTGTCACTGCAGGCTGCCTTTTATTGTCAGATTACATTCTTAAGGAAAACCCGATGAGCGAGTTTTCGTCTCCCTCCCCCTTCCTGACAGGGAGCGCACCTGCCTTTAACTCAAGCGTCTGTTTGGGCAGTAAAGTGAAAATGGTTCTCATGGTCATCGTTTAGCCTCACGAGTAGATGGCGTGAACTAATGTTTAATTGTGCATGTGTACTAAGAGAGCGTCCTTAAACCGTGGATCAAAACCATGCGTTAATGCACTCAATAAGACACCATGCATGAACACAGCGCTCATGTTTTCCCGTATTGCTGTTGCTGGTGAACTCCGCTCCTCCCCTCACGCAGACGCTCCTCCCGGCGCTCATGTCCTGACGCTACTCCCCTCACGCATACGTCGCGGCCGGCGCTACTTGCAAGGGACTACTTTATTTTTATTTGTAAATATTTTAAACAACTTTTTATTTTTATGTAGCCTATGTCCTTCTGCTTGCCCTGAGGTTTTCTAAGATGTCTTGGGTGTTCAGATTGGTGGTGTAGTTTTCGAGTTTACCTGGCTCAAAGGTGCAAGTTCTCTCTTTATAATAGTAGTATAGATAATGACATAAATCCGCTAGATGCATCAACTCAAAACATTATATGTTATTTGTTACATCTATACAGATGCAATCTGGCATATAGTTCCATACGGATACATTTAGCTGCAATAGCAGCTTATCTTCAAAACAGGCAGCACCTTTCCCTTTTCAGAGTGCCAGCCATTAAAGCTTTTATGGAGGGACTCAAACGAGTGATTCCTCCTAGACACCCGCCCTCACCTGTCTGGAAGCTGAACGTAGTTCTGACCAGACTGATGGGATCACCTTTTGAACCTCTACACTCTTGTGAGATACAATTCCTAACATGGAAAGTGGCCTTTCTAGTAGCGATCACGTCGCTAAGGAGGGTTAGTGAGCTTCAGGCCCTAACTATTCAAGAGCCTTTCATACAGATTCATGCTAATAGGGTAGTGCTACCTACGAACCCTAAATGTATGCCTACGGTGGTATCACAGTTCCACATTAATCAAACGATAGAACTGCCAGTATTCTTCCCAAATCCCAGAACTCTGCACACTCTAGATGTTAAAAGAGCTCTCCTGTATTACATAGACAGGACAAAGGATTTCAGAAAGACTAAGCAACTGTTTGTTGCCTTTTCACCACAGCACAAAGGCAACCCCATTTCCAAATCAGGTATAGCCAGATGGATTGTTAAGTGCATACAAATTTGTTATCAAAAAGCTAAACGCACATTAACAGTTCCACCAAGAGCGCATTCAACACGCAAGTTAGGGGCATCCATGGCTTTCCTAGGTAACATTCCTCTAGAGGATATACGTAGAGCAGCCACATGGTCCACCATACATACATTTACCAAACACTACTGCGTGGATGTACACTCCAAACAGCAAGCTGCTGTAGGACAGGCTGTTCTCAGGACTCTTTTTCAGACTGCTGCAGCTGGCACGGGCAACCACTGCTAAAAGGGGGACTGCTATTTATTCTATGCACAGATATGAATTCAGCAGCCCACATGCCTCGAACGGAATATGCTACTTACCAGTATGCATCTGTTCTTGGCATGTAGGGCTGCTGACATTCATATCGCCCGCCCTCCTCCCCGGTGCCTGTCGCAGCTGTAGCACTCAGAATTAATCTCAAGCATGGACATCACTTACTGTATCATACTCCATCTCTGCCACAATGGCGAAAAACAATCTGAGGATGGAGAGGATGCAAATGCACACTGTAGTGCATGGGAGGAGCCACCTATCTCGTGATACTTCGAAGACTCTTCCAGGACAACAATGTGCAATCATCCGGACCCAACACTAGGCGGCGATCTATGCACAGATATGAATGTCAGCAGCCCTACATGCCAAGAACAGATGCATACTGGTAAGTAGCATATTCCTTTCAATGGATACAGTCTCTGGTTCATCAGTCCGCCTCCAACAATTCCACCGGTTTGCTCGCAGTTTCAGCTGCGCGAGCTCCAAGCGGAGGACGATACCCTGTTAAGAAAAAGGGCGATAGAAGACGTCTCTCTGTCTCAAAGGGGAAGAGGTCTGTACTCAAGGTTCTTTCTGGTACGCAAGAAAGACAAGAACGAGTTCAGGCCCTGGATTTGCGACAGGCAAACAAATGGATTTGCAGGGGAAAATTTTGCATGCTGCCTTTGCACCAGATATGCAAAGGGCGTGACCCCATTCAAATGAGGAAATCACTTTGTCTTTGGGCCCGCTCAGTATTTTGGATGTTGGTGCAGAGGCAAATATGCCATTAAGAGGCACATTGAAAGTGCCCCACGAAAAGGTGGCACACTTTTAGTGCACCGCCTAAGGGCAACCCTGAGGGAAGAAAGTGCGCCTCATGGAACCCCTAAGACGTCCCATAGCAGGCGGGTGCAGTCACCCACTGCACTCGCCTGCAAGGGGATCTCTCTCCCCTCTGGAAAGTGCTGGCGGTTGCCGCCTTCGCAGCGAAACACAGAGCGGCTTTGAAAGTAAATAACTGGTTCTAAAAGTTCCTTTTTGACAAAGCGGATAATGGGGTCACTTTCCTTGTCATCCTCCTGCTCCATGAAAGGACCAAGTCAGAGAACACGCTGACCGGCGATTACAGAACCTCATTGTTTCGATTGTGTTTGCTTTAAGTTGAACATTTAACACTCCAAGTCCTGTCTCTTGAAGCCTAGGTGGCTCTCTGCCTGTAGATCCATCTTGACTTGACTGACTTCATCTTCCTATAATTCATTCCAGATCTTTGAAAAGGAGCAAACAGTTGTCTCTTCCCAGCCCACACGAGTCCATAGCCAAGGAGCTTATATCTGTTCTGGTCTTGGGGAATGGCAAGCTGCTTCTTCCGCCATCAGACACTACATGCCAGAGCCCAGTGGTTCTTAACCTTTCGTGGGCCCCTCTTCATCCTTATTGGTATCCGGGGGCCCCCACTAATCATTATTGAATTTTGGGGACCCCCCCAGCACAGATTCAAATTTTGACTGGCGAAACACTAGCCCATCAAGGTTGTCTCTAGTGGATATTATGACAGTCTTCCATGCTAACTAGGCAAGCTGGAAGCCCAATATCGAAACCTTCTCTCCTATGGGACAAACTGGCGTCCTTTTCAGAGGAAGCAAAGTGCGCGGTTGTCGCTGTTAAGGTGAGTAGATACTGGCACAATGACAAGGTTTCAAACATTACAACCAAAGGTGCGCCACATACAGGATATTCAAAGGAGTCACGAAAATGTGTAAATTAGTGACAACAAATTTCATGAATCCAATTATGTTCCTCTTTTATTAATGTTTTTGTAAATATTCTTAAAACCAGCCAATGTGTCTCGTCCAACAAAAAATGGACTTCTTCTGGGCAAGATTGCAGTGAATTCAATATATAACAACTGGTCCTGTTGTTAAGAGTGTAACAACTGCCTAATAAGGGACATGAATTTCCAAAATACATCGCCTAAAATAGAAGAGCAATTGGAAGTCAAAGCGTTGAGTGACATTCCACCCGCATGTGGGTCTGGTGAATATAGGTGAATTTATATCGGATCTGCATTAAAAGGAGGGCAGATCTGCCTACATCGAGCGCACGTTGGAGATCGGGAGGAAGGCTCCTGCTCCTTTACATAGGCACCACCTGAAGTGCTTTGCCTAGGGCGGATACACCCACACTACACAATCTCCACATATTCAACTATTTGTCCCTACAACACCAAGACTGATAGATCTGCACAGATCAGACGGTTTACAACTCTTCCACCCTTAATCCCTCCTGTCATTGCGATCTGGCTGCTAGCCCCTCACTACTATCGTTTGTTCAATTTCTACTCTTTCAGCCTAGTCGCCCTCTACTAAAGACCCTCCGAAGAGCTAGAGGTGACCACACTCAAAGACCTCCCATCCGGACGGAGGGTCAGAGCAGTTGATGCCTCTGTTCGATGGCTGTGATCACCCTCCAAGACCTCCCATCCGGACGGAGGGTCAGAGCGGTCGATGTCCTGATCGATGGCTGTGATCACCCTCAAAGACCTCCCATCCGGACAGAGGGTCAGAGCGGTCGACGCCCCTGACCGATGGCTGTGATCACCCTCAAAGACCTCCCATCCAGACGGAGGGTCAGAGCGGTCGACGCCCCTGATCGATGGCTGTGATCCCCCTCCAAGACCCCCCATCCGGACAGAGGATCAGAGCGGTCGACGCCTCTGATCGATGGCTGTGATCACCCTCAAAGACCTCCCATCCAGACGGAGGGTCAGAGCGGTCGACGCCCCTGATCGATGGCTGTGATCCCCCTCCAAGACCTCCCATCCGTACAGAGGGTCAGAAAGGTTGACGCCCCTGATCGATGGCTGTGATCACCCTCAAAGACCTCCCATCCGTACAGAGGGTCTGAGCGGTCGACGCCTCTGATCAATGGCTGCAGGCCGCTTCAGGAGTCTCAAGACCACACATTCCAAACCTTCTTGGTTAGGAGCAGAGGGAAGGTTTCTTTCAAAACCACCACCTGAACTCAAAGCTGGCTTGTTGACTGCTTCAAATATTCAAAGACCTGTGCCTGGGGCTGCTAATGAAGGCACAATACACGTGTTCAGAATAAGAAAGATCCGGATAGTGGCCGCTTATTGGCTATTCTAGGAGCGTAACGATGGAGGGATTTATCATTGGATTTACTGCAGGATTCCTCATCATCATTAAAATCTTTATTTCGGTTTTTAACATAAAACCATAAAAATACATAACACTTCATCTTTTCAGGGGGGGCGTGGCTTGGACGCCGATCGGGATGGCGGCGTGAGCTCGTAGCTCCGCGCGGATTCCCGCTAATTCTCCTGTTTTTCGGGACCCCAGGCGACCCGGAGAAGACGTTCCTGCCCTCTGAAGTGTTGGGGGACAGCTGGACATAATCGGTTAATTGCTGGGGGACTGCTGGCCCCGAGGAGATCGAGGAAGAGGCGGACGAGGTGTAGACCAGGGTGTGAAGAAAATGGCGGCGAGGAGATCGGATGGTCCCGAACTACAGCCCTGAGACCGGCTGTCGCCAAGCAGAGAGGGACCCTGCACCCGACTGCCCGACGCACTGGGATTGGCGGCGCGAAGCCTTGAGACCGGGGGACGCTGCCGGATTCACCCAGGGGACCCGGGGCCCTCGTCGGCCGCCGTCCCGTGACTCATCCTCCCCCCACCGGACTAGTGGGGGAGACGGACCGGAGCTCATCCGCCTGGTCATTGCTCCTGAGACCATTGGCGGTGACATTGTGCTGCCTGGTGCCCGGTGCTCGGCACGGGCCCAGGAGAGCGCCCCACAGACAGGGTGGCCGGACTTGTGACGCAGCGCCCTGACATGGCGGCGATCGGAGGGCCGACACCCGGGAGCCGCGAAGGGGACTCGGCGATATCGACCCGGTTGAGTGAGAGTCCCTCCCCGGAGCTTGACCAAGAACAGCGGCTGAACCGGCGCTTGGATGCCATCCTTGAGGCGATCACCTCCACCAAGGAGGCGTTACATAACGACATTGCCCAAGTGGCCACGGGCCTGGGGCTGCTACGTGCGGATCACGCGAAGCTGGCGGATCGGGTCAAGGATCATGACCAACTGTTGCTGGACCTGAAGCCCTCGGTGGTGACCGCGGAGCACAGGATTACAGACATTTTGGCCCGGCTGGACACCTTGGAACGGAGGGCGGAGGATGCCGAAGGCCGCAATAGGCGGAACAACGTGCGGGTCGTAGGCCTGCCGGAACGGATTGAGGGGGAGGATGCGGTGGCCTACATGGAGAACTGGTTCCGCACTGTGGTGGCGCCGGAGGGGCTTACTCCATTTTTCACTCTGGAGCGAGCCCACCGGGTGCCCGCTCGCCCGCCGGGGCTTGGCCGCCCCCCCCGTCCAATGGTGGTGCGGCTCCTCCATTACAAAGACCGAGACCTTCTCATCCAGCGGGCCAGGATGTCGGGCCCTTATGGGGTGGAGAACAGCAAGGTGACGATATTTCCGGACTACACGCAGGCGGTCCAGAAGGACAGGGCATCGTTCCTTGCTGTGAAGAAGGAGCTCAGGGAGGAAGGCATTCAGTACTCCTTGCTCTACCCGGCCAAGCTGCGGATTATCTTGGATGGCACCACACACTTTTTCCAAACTCCGGACGAAGTTTGGCGCTTGCTTGAGTTGTACAGAGCGGGGACGGACAGGACACACCAAAGTAGGCGAGACCAGCCCAAGCAGCCCCGGGTGCGGCAGTCACAACGTATCAGGTCCCGCAATAGGCGCCAGCGGGAGAAGCGGGAGGCCCAAATGGCGGCGGAGAAGAGGGACGCACTCGCGGCGACGGCGGCCATTACAGGGTCGCAACAGAATAGTGAACGAGCCGAAACGGACTCGGGAGGAGAGGGCAGCAGAACAGGAGAGGAACTTTCGGAGGCAGAGAGCCAGAAGGGGCCGACAGTGACCCCACAGACTTCGGATAATATTATCTGCGGCTAAGACGGACTTTGGTCTTGATCGGGACTTCATGGTAGGGTGATATCCTGTTGCCGGGTGGGGGTACGGAGTGTATCTGAGGGGATGAAGGGCGGACGCGGGCTCCGCTGGCTGGGGTCGGCGGCGACTCACCCCCCCTAGGCCCTTAAGGCCGACTGTGGTGGAGACCACAGGGTAAGTGTGCGAGCAGTTGGTTCAAGGTTTGGATGGGGGCGGCCATTGGGTTCGTATGCTCTGTCCTGGGGAGTGGGGGTTGGGGAATGTTTCAGTTTTGGGGTTGTTGGGGGGGGGGGCAACTGCATTGGGGGGGTCATGGACCGTTGGAGTGTGAATTGGACTGTACGGACTTGGAATGGGGACATTACCTAATTTGAAATGCCTAACGTGGAATGTCCGGGGGCTGCGGACTATGGTGAAACGTCACAAAGTGCATGCATACCTGGTACGCAGGGGGGTTCAGATAGCTATGCTCCAGGAGACTCACCTCACTAAAAAAGAGTGCGCTGCCTTGCAGAAAAGATGGCGGGGCCAGGTTTTTGGCACCACTTATTCAGCGTATGCCAGGGGGGTCTTGATCTGGGTGAGGGCGGGGATCCCCTTCCAGGTCCTGAATCAGGTAATAGATCCGGATGGCAGGTTTGTAGCGGTGGAGGGGAGACTGTATGGACGGGATGTGGTTTTATGTTGTGTTTATGCACCTAACACTGACCAAGGCCGATACTTTGATGGCCTCTCGGGGTCCTTGGCCTCTTTCCTGGCGGGTCCGATAGTATTAGGGGGGGACTTCAATTCAATTACGGATGTGGCTCTGGATAGGTCCCATCCCCCCCTAGTAGACTCTCCTGTGCGCAGGCTGGCCGCGCACAGGAAGGACTGGCAAGAACGGTGGGGGTTGCTGGATGTCTGGAGGGAGAGGCACAGGGGAACCAGGGATTACTCCTTTTATTCTGCCTTACATGATTTACATGTTAGGATTGATTCGGTGCTTTGTGGGGGCTCCCTAGCACCATTGATCACCCATGCTGAGTACCTTGCTAGGACGATATCTGATCATAACCCCCTGTTGGTGCATATTCAATGGCAGAGGGAGCGCTCAGTAATTCCAACATGGCGGCTTCGGCCGGAGACGCTAGAGGATTCTGTGTTCGACGATGCGGTCCGGCAGGGCATTGATAGTTATTTCGGTGTGAACGACGGAACGGCGACGAGCAGGTCTGTTGAATGGGATGCAATGAAAGTGGTGGTGAGAGGGGTGTGCCTGGGTAGGTTCTCGAATGCTCGAACGACTGTGCTGAATGACCTAATGAAAGCGGAGGAGACTTTGAGGGACCTGGAACGCCGCAGGCCAACTAGGCCAGATTTACAGGCCCAGTTACTGGACGCGAAGGAAGTGGTAGCCGCGGAGACGGAACGCTTGAGATGCTATGATTACAGGCAGTACATGATTAGGGCGCACGCAGAAAGGGACAAGGTGGGTACCCTCTTGGCCAGATTGGCTAGCCCGGAACTTAGGGGTTGCCCGATCCTCAGCATTATTGACGCACGGGGAGAGATGGTGTACTCTCAGGCAGCTGTAGTGGACCGCTTTCGGGGTTACTATGAGGAATTGTACCGGAGTCAGCTGGGAGTGGGGGTGCAGGACATCGTGGAGTACCTGGGGGAGAGGCCGCTTTCGGTCTTGGACGAGGGCGACGCGAAGGACCTGGGTAGCCCGATCACGCTAACGGAAATTCGAGTGGCTATCAAACATATGGCCCGTAACAAGACACCAGGGGTGGACGGACTCCCAATCGAGTTCTATCAGCACTATGTAGACGCTCTGGCGCCCAGGCTGCTGGTGGTATATACGGAGGCCTTCGAGAAGGGGGTGTTACCTGCCTCCATGCGGGAGGCCTTGATAGTACCACTCCTCAAGCCTGGCCGGGATGCCGCGGACGTGAGGTCTTATCGCCCACTGTCCATGCTGACGGTGGATTACAAGATCCTGAGTCGCATCCTAGCCACTAGACTGGCCCCGCACATGACGGGCCTGGTGCACAGGGACCAGGCCGGGTTTATACCCACGAGGAGCACGGCGATGAATATCCGCCGCCTAGTGGGAATAATGGACGCCATCTTGGAAGGGGAGGGGTCGCCAGCGGTACTGTCCGTGGATATTGAGAAGGCCTTCGATAGTTTGGAATGGCCTTTCCTGGATGGAGTGCTGGAGCGGTTTGGCATGGGCGATGGGTTTAGGAGGTGGACGAGGGTCTTGTATAACTCGGCGACGGCGAGGGTACGATTGGGCGGCCTGGTATCCGCCGCGTATCCGGTGGGCAGGGGAACACGACAGGGATGCTCTCTCTCCCCTCTATTGTTTGCCCTGGCGATGGAACCCTTGGCGGTCCATGCGAGGTCCGGCGACCGTTACGCGGGAGTAGTGGGGGATGGGCAATGGCATTATATATCGCTTTATGCGGATGACCTGCTCCTGTACCTAGCAGACACCTCGGGGGCATTGGTCGGAGCGATGGCTCTGCTGTCCGAGTTCGGCCGATTGTCGGGCCTTAAGGTCAATTGGGCAAAGACCTGCGTGTTTCCGCTGAGAGCGGGATCGCCAGCCCCTAGCAGCGACCTGGGTGTGACGTGGGAGCCCTCTTGCATCGTCTACTTGGGTGTCCGCATCTACCACTCGGCCGCCGACCTCCTGGAGGGCAACATTGGCCGTTGTGTCCGGTCACTGCGGGGTAGCTTGTCTTTCTGGTCGACCCTACCGCTGACAGTCCTGGGCAGGATAGCATTGTTGAAAATGGTGGCGCTCCCGCGCTTCCTTTATTATTTCCGAACGCTACCGGTTTGGATTCCCCAGGGGGTGTTTAGGGACCTGCGGTCAATGATTATTGGCTTTCTGTGGGGGCATGGTCGTCGCAGGGTAGCCTTGAGCACGCTCCTTCGCCCCAAGCTGGAGGGGGGCATGGCTGTACCCGATCTTGAGCTATATTATTTAGCGGCGCAGTTGCAGGTCCTAACGCAGAATGTAGCCAGGGTGTTCCGGGGGCCGGAGGAAGACCGGGGTCGGGGGATACAGCGCCACGTGCTGTCGTACATCATTATGCAGCAACGGCTCGAATTACGGGCCCTCACCATGGAGGAGCGGACGCTCCGGCTGTGCTGGCAGAGGAGCCTTCGGAGAGCGAGAGCATCGCGGCCTTATGCCCCGGAGATCCCGATCGGGATGTTGACAGCTTTGCCGCACGGAGGGGACTGGTCCCCGCTGATGGATTGGGAGGACGCGGGGTTGCAGGTGGTGGGTGACTTGTATATAGATGGGGCGTTGGCACCGTTCGACGTGCTCCGGGACCAGTTCGGACTGCCTGAAGGGGGCTTCCTACTGCACGCGGCTATAGTGGCTGCCGTGCAAAAGCACTGGAAGGAGGGGCTCCTGGAACCCGCGACGACTATGGCATGCCAATATGTGGTGATGGCGGCTGGTACATTCAAAGCTGTGACGTGCCTCCATAACAGGATGCTGAACGATGGGCTAGAACCACTCCATGGGCTCAAGGCTAAGTGGGAGGAGAGCGTTGGCCGGCCCATACCGGATACGGCATGGGGCCATATCCTGCGACGCACGTGGAAGGGCACTAGGAATGCGCGCTTTCAGCAGGTCCATTTTTATGTGCTCCATAGGGCCTACCTGACTCCAGAAAAACTACAGCGGCACTTTAGGGTGCCGGATGCCTGTTGCCCCCGGTGCTCGTCCCTAGGGGCGGACATGGACCACTTGTTTTGGGGGTGTCCGCAACTGGGAACTTATTGGGCGGAGGTAGGGGACCTCCTGAATGAAGTGACTGACAGGGAGGTAGACTTCGACATGGCGACGTGTCTATTGCTCTGGTTCCCACATACTAAGCACACCAAGGTGACCAGTAAATTTATAGATCTGGGTCTGATATTGGCTCAAAGGGAAATATCGTGGCACTGGAAGGCCAGGGGGGGTCCCTCACTGCGTAGGTGGAAGAATGAGTTGCTGCGATGGTCTGACTGCGAGAGCGTGCTCCGGATGAAGCAAGCAGTGAAGCTGGGGAATGAGAAGGCTCTGGATGCAGCGCGTGCGTGGGAGTTAGTGGTACAGGCTCTGCGGGATGCTTTGGTTGAGGATGGAGACGGCGAGGACTAAGCCGCTGGACACCGCGGGGCGAACACAGGAGTATGACATCACGCACTGTAGTGGAACCATCCAGTTCAGTAGAGCGAAACACGCACCTTAGCAGTTGCCAGGGGGGGGGGGCGTTGGGGGGGTTAGTTGTAGGGGGGGTTGGGGAGGGCCGGAAGCCGTTGGAGGGTTGCTGGTGGAGGCCTGGATCTACTGGGACTGGGGGTATTGAGTGGCGGGCGGATTGAGTGGTTGGAACGGCCTGGCACGAAGGCCCGAATAGCCTAGAGCAGGCCCCGAAGGGGGCGATTACGTTGATACCTCGGAGTTGGCTGACGGGACTGTTGTTGCGGGTGGGGGGGTAAAAGCAGATACTTAAAACGACCTTTCGCCAGGGTCCCAATGGGACGTACACTGTGTTGTGCTCCTCCGGAGCGATCTGATATGCCGCCCGGCCTCCGGGATGCGGGCTGAATGGCTGTGTACAATTGTGAACTGTTACTAGTGGGAGGGGCCCACAAATGTACTGGCTGATTACTTTTCCTGCTGTTTATAACTCTGCAATAAAAATATATTTAAAAAAAAAAAAAACACTTCATCTTTTCAGCACTATAAAAACCATGTGTAAAACACCAGTCGTCACTAAAACAAACTATTTAAAACACCAAAATTCCTCTGAAAACTCTAAGAAGGAAACCAAGGTGATACCAATAGAATATATAAAATGACTAAAAAAGGTTAAATCGCTCCCTCCGAAATAGCCCCAGCATAAAAATTAAACATGGCATAATGCAGCCATTCATCCTAACAACCTTATTGTGATTCAGGGAACATAGTGTGATAAAATCAAAAATATTACCAAGACCTAGTTCCTCGTCTCCTCAAAGACCGGGGTACTCCGGGGCAAGTAGAACAGGCGTCCAACACAATTACCCTAATAATTTGTACGGCTGCAGTGTCCACTGTCCCCCAGATATCACCACCACAGGACACTGCGGAGACCTCAGGAATCAAAACTTCTTTTATCACAAAAAACAGATAAGTTTGCTGTATGTGTACAGCTCCCCTGTCTGCAGTGCTATATGGCGTGGGCCGCCCAGCGCTGTGATCACTGTTCTAGGATTGTGCACTATAAACAAACCGAAAGAAAGACATGGTCAAAATGCAGTTATGATTTAGGCTCCCAGTTTTCAGTTTTTACTGATTTTTACAGATGCAAAGAGACAGAAATAAAATGTGTTTTTTGGGCTTCTTTTAAGTGGCTCTTGATGCTGTCAATCGTGAATTACAGGCCAGCAGCTTAGCAGATGGGCAGCATGGGGAGGTAAAAAAACAACAGGATGAAATTTCACTAAACACTGTCATGTCAACATATATTTGTAGAATAATCCTACTATTTACCTGTGGGTGTATGGTTATGTCCTTGTTGGCTGCTTAATTTGTTTAAGCACGACAGGCATCAAAGTTGGAGTGCTCGTTTATTAGTTAAATTAATATGGAAATATACAACTTTACAACGTAATTTATTTATAAAACACAAAATAAATGTGGATAAATACTGATAAGATGGCTGAAAACTAAATATGGATACATGCAGACGGAAATGTAAAAAACTGTGAGCCTTAGTTCTGATCTATCACTGCATGTAAGAAGCGTCTCATTTATATTTTTGGGCGGAGCAAGTCATGAAAGGCCCTCAGCATTATGAACTGCGCAGGAAAGGAGAGTAGTAGCAGTGGAATCAAGACTGTTCGAAAGGTGCTGTAAGGGTACTTTTCAGAGTCCGCAGTCTTCGTCCGTTGTTCGTTTTGTATTGCCAAGGGCTCGAAGACGGCGTCCTGTGGGTGTGACGCATTGTTTTGCTGCAAGCTCCTGTTAAGAGCAGTCGAGTGCTGACTTCCTTAAGGTTGTACATTGAACCCCTGCATCACTTGTACTCTGCGGCTAACTTATCCTTTGTGTTTTCACAGCCGGAGGTTCATTTTGCTGAAGTCCCCGTTAATATGATGAATAAAAGTAAACCGCAGCCCAAGCAAGCGCAGTGGCAGCAGCCCGCGACGCCTCAAGAAGATCTGCAGCAGCACCCTGCCCAGCCTGGCCTCCCCCCAATGCTGACCAGCACCTTGGAGCACATCGTGGGGCAGCTCGACGTCCTGACCCAGGTACGTCTGCTTCAGACTCCTGGGCACCCCTTTACATCCCATCTCATGTCTTGACCCAGGTGTCTATGATGGGGGTCATGTCCTCTGTGTACGAAGCCTGCCCTCCAGACTCTGCGTTGCCATCATGTAACCTGTGCCAGAAGATGGCTGCTGACATAAGCAGAAGCTACCCTAGGGTGCTTGGTGACATCATCACGTTTAGAAGCCATATGTGTGTTAAAGAAAGTGTTGGTACTGAGATGCAAGGGTTTGTCGAGACCAGGCGGCATGGGCTGGCACACTCTCTCCTCTGGTGTGTTAAACGTGTATGTTGGCTGTGTCAAGGACTGTTGGTGTGTACCTTGTGCGGATCTTGCTTTAGGATGTTTGTAATGGGAAGGTTATTCCCTGTATTTTCTCTGAATTGCATGAGGTTGGATGACAATTGCACACTTTGAGATCGAGCCCAGACCGCGCCTGCGCTGTCTGGCTGTCATGCTGTATTCAGTATGTGGGCTTTCATTCCGCCCTCGCTGCTGATTGGTTAAGGAAAGCATCACTTGCAAAGGTTTGCTCCTTAGTGGTTTTTTAGGTCTCGCGACCTATCAATGCGCGCAAGCGCATTGAGCGGAGCGAGAATTCAAGTGCTCGAAATCCTCGTGAAACCAAGGGCTTCTTGCGCTGCGGTTTTCATTGAGTTCACGTGAATCACGTGACCAAACAAGCACGCGCATTCACAGCCGCACAGCACATCAAAGGGCTTCACCCAGCGTGCGCTCTGTGGCTTCTCCTCCCCTAATTGAATCATGGCCGGCCGCAGGCCGGCCGTACTTTCAGTTTCCCGGCAACGCTTGTTTATACACGCCCCCCCACCAGGCTCTCCCGCCCCCATACAGCTTCCCTCCTAATCCGCCTGCCTCCCCTCACTCGGAATCCCGCCCCAGGCTCTCCCGCCCCCATCCGGCTTCCGTCACAAGACGCCTCTGCATACAATCAAACTGCCAATCGAAGTCACTTGCTATCCCTACTTTTCCAAAAAATTACTTTGTTCTTCATCAAACCACGTCGGATATGCTTGAATCATGGCCGGCCGCAGGCCGGCCGTACTTTCAGTTTCCCGGCCGGCTGCTCTTAACGCTTGTTTATTCACGCCCCCCCACCAGGCTCTCCCGCCCCCATCCGGCTTCCCTCCTAATCCGCCTGCCTCCCCTCGCTCGGAATCCTGCCCCAGGCTCTCCCGCCCCCATCCGGCTTCCCTCCTAACTCTACGAAAATAAACGGAGAGAGCTCGCGGCATCCTCGTGCTGTCCTCTCTAACCGCCAGCCCCTCAAAATCGTCAGCATCTTGCATGGTCTCATGTACTGGAGTCAGTGCCTGATTTATGTACCCTGCTGCTGGCATGCCGGGCGGCTGCGGTGCCGGGCTCGAGAATCCGAGTTTGGCAGCGCTGCAACTTTATTTATGACAGATTTAGTGTCTCTCCTGGGCCCTCATCCGCTGCGCCCCGTCCGCCTCCCTTCACTTCCCTTTTGGCTGCTAATTGCTTCTCAAGCACGCCTGGCTTCGGACTAGCACCCCCCCCTTCTGAGGAGGCGAGTGTATTTTTAACCTCGGGCGATTTCCTTTTGTTTCACTTCGATGACTGCATTCGTCCTCTACTTTCACACGATGCATTTTGTTTTTGTTGTGCTTTGTTTCAGTTGCCATGTTTAAATGTGCCATTTAATACAGCAGCTCTGAGACAGTATTGATTATTTCCTTCCTTTACCCGGCCTTCTTTCAGATTTAGCAGCTTTCCACTCTTACAGCCTTCCGATTCACCGTGGATTGAACCAAAAAAAAAAGGTTGTAACTTGTAATGTTGATGTTGTGGCTCAGCGAGTTGATGCACATGGTGCGGAAAACTGTGTGCAACTTTAGGACCCTGGAGTCGGAAGTGTTTTGATCAAACATTTTCTTATAGTGCCATTGAGGTGGACAACACCCACCTCTCATTCGCAGTGCAACAACTGTGAGAATGTAGCGGCAAGCCCTACTTGGAAAGCAGGGTTTCGGATAAATGGGGAGGGAACAAATGGTAAGCCTATACATGTAACTAGATACTTTGAATAGATGTGAATCTTTGCTGCATGCGCAAGTATCCGTGCAAGCAGCGATAGTTTTATTTGCATTGAGAGTGATGCGTTGGTTTATTTTCAGGTGGTGCATATCCTCGTTGAGCTTTGGTGTTGACCGTGTTTGCCTCCATCTTCTGTAGGACGCTCTGTTGCTTTGTGGTGTTTGGCCAGCAGTATAATAAACGAGGTACTCCCTCACTCATTGAATTCAGCATTAAGGACACGAGTATAAAGACCGCATTCACGAGGAGTCGCTGATACCAAAGTGGTTGGGAGCTCTGCTGGACAGCATTATTAAAACTAAGTGATATACTACTGCGATTCGACGTCAATGCGCACCGTGGGAACTGAACTGTTTAACCTTTCTTTAACCCTTTCTTTCCTACTACGAGAGGACGTTTATAAACACTGTCATTTCACTACTAAGCAACTACGGCACAGGGACATCATCTTATCTCATGGTTTGAAACTGTTATGCCAGTGCTGAAACCAGAAGTGTTTTTTCACATACATTCAAATCATGATTTTAAACGGAAATTCACCTCACACACACACACCGTCACCATAACACCCTCTACATCATACAAAGGCACACGCACACACCTTCATCCTCACAACACCACACACCATCGGAATACACACACCCTCCCCCTCACACCACCTCACACACACTCACCCTCACACACAATTACACTCAAAGACCCTTACACACCCTCAATAACATTCTCAAAAATCACACACACTAACACACTCACACACCCTATCAGCATCACACATCATATCACAATCAATCACCCTTTTCAAACTCACTCACACTCTCTCACATTACACAAATGTCCGAAAAAGACGTTAATATTTCACTTCTGTTCTTTTATTTTCCTCACAATAAAATACACTGAACATAATGTTCACAAAAGGTATTGACAACAGTTTAAGCTATTGCCATTATAAATTACAATAACTTTTATTTAAGTATTAATTATTTAAAAAATGTCATAACCATTGTTATTTGTAATATCAATACATCTAAGTCACGTAAATACAAAACATTTGCATTACAAATACTATAAGTGTCACATTTGCAAAAGTTAAAAGTATTGGCATTGTAAATGACAAAACTATTAATTTCGCGATTTTCAAAACCAACACATAAATATAAAATGTGTCATTTACAAAACCAATAGCTCCAACTTTCCGACTGCGAGACCTATTGGCCACGCCAGTGCTTGTTTGCTTTCTATGTCCCACCTTCTCAGGTCTTGCTCCTCCCCTGGAGTATTAGCCTATTACAGGCATCCTTTCACAAAAGGGTTTTTCCTTTTGTGTTCGCGCACTCTTTCCCTTTAGTTGCAGAGTGCATTTTCTTAGCGTGGTGCCCCCTTCAAGGATGCCACTGCATACTCCCACGCACAATTGTTCTCCCTCCACACCCCCACCCATATCCTTAATGGCGACGGATACGTTCCGGTCTTATTTTTTTATTGTATTTTCAGTGACGCAACCTCATTGTGTGGCTCTCAGTTCTGTGTGCATTGGCGCCTGATCCGCTCTGTCTTTACCTTTCTTTTTATTTGGTTTCACTGCCGAATTGAACTTTAATTGAATTTTTATCTGTATTGGATTTTTTAATGGTTTTTCTGTTACTGATTGTGGGGCCGGGCTGCTCATCTAAACGACTCTCGGCTGAATGACTGTGGGCCAGTAATTTAGTGGGACCCTGCCTGCAAAAGGTTGTTTGCATTTCATAACTTTCTTTAGAAAAGTTCCTTTACTCTCACTTCCTTAGAGTAGCAGTTTAATCTGATGCCTTTGGCGAGGGGCGCCCCTCATACCTGTCCACAGTCCTTACCTACATATTTGTCTATTCTACCCACGCATGGACACTGGGCAACAACATTAGTTTAGAGCCTCTTTTGATGAGTCGCCTATTTCCATGCAGCCTTCCCTCACACTCAATTACGTCAATAAAAAGGCCTTTTATAGCGACCACGAGCAGCCCCATAAACACAGGTATGAAATAAATCCTCCCAGCTGGGTTTATGGAAAAACAAGCCCGCTGGGGATTGGGTAATGTCCTTCCTCCCCTCATTCAAAGAGCATTAGCTAATACGGAGAGTGTGAACCAGTAGTAAAAGCATGCGCTCCACTTACCAGATATTTATTTTTGCCTAGGCGTAGTGTCTATTTGGATTTGTGACATCACTGTCATGGCTAGCTGGCTTCTTCATTCCCCTCATTCTGGGTTTGACAACATTCTCATTGACTTAGATTTTCTAAAAAATGTAAATCCTTACTACTCGTTCGATCATCCGAATCTGTGTACTTCTTTCTCGTCAAATAAATCCATCAACCCCGAGTGGCATTTGTCTGCGCCTTGGGCCCACGGCGATGGCGGACATTGCTGGCGTTTTCCACCTTATGACTTGATTTGCTCTTATAATACCTGTTAATTCTCACAAGTTTCTATTACTTTTTTTGTTCGTTCAATGAGTTTATCTCCATTATCTGAATTGAATTCTGCTCTAAAGTGGCTGTATGTGGTCCCTTCGGGAAAACAAAGTAGTGACCAAAGTGCATTACTGCGCATGCCCCTTGGTAGCAGCGAATGTCAAGGTATTGATTTCTGTGGACGTGTAAGGACCTTCCGATGCTGCCTGATCTTCGAGCACTCGGTGTCCGGATACTTGGGATCTCTATCTGGTTACAGGGCACTCTCACCAACATGAGCTGGAGCAGGTGCTGGACATGATAATACTGTTGCCCCCTCTGAGAAATGTGTGACCCGTGTATTCTGAAGAAGATGCCTCTACTTTGATACTCATACCCTACAGCCTCAACTGAGGCACCTCTCAATGTGAGCATCGCTCTTTCCATGGCCACATACAACTGAGGTCCATTTTCCTACTATTCTTTTGCTTTTGAAAAGAACGTTCTCAATGAGTGCGTGAAAGAAGGCTTTGGATCTAGCAGCAACAAGGGATATTTCTGATCACTCCAAAGTGAGCTCTTAGTAGATCCATGCGTCTACTGCAACCAGGAACAGCGGATTCCACTATTCATTATCCATTTATGGGGTGGAAGAGCTCTGGACCAAGGTCCATTTATACTACAGCTGAGGACTAATGTCCATCTCTACTGTAATTGTCTGGAAAACAGAAGAACAGGTTTCCTGTGTGTCATGAAGGTCACCTCTCACCTCACATCGTTCAGAGCCTCGTGACATTCTGAGTACCTCTCTGCCTTGAAGTGGACTCCCGAAGTGCTTCCACATGAGCTCCTGCCTCCGCAAGCAACCACAGGCTAAATGCAACCTCTGAAAGAGGCCGTAGCAGCCATTTTTGGTACCACATATAACCCCCCTAGAGTGCCTTCTGGCCCCCATAGATTTGAGGTGGCAGCCTGTCGGAGGGCCGGAACACATCTATCCCCATCCACACCACTCGCCCTCCATCCAAGGTGGACACCAATCCCCCCCTCCTCCAAATTGAGTCCAATGTTACAAGCCTGAGACTCGACACCAGCACCAACGCTGGATTCAGATCCAATCGTTTTATTGGATTCAGAAGCTCAACGGCGCCCTAACATCATTACAGTGTCTCATAGCCAGAACAGCACTATGAGGATGATGACAGCATTCGCACATATGAAGAGGGTAACATTCTTGAGTACCTACAAGATGCCAATAGGTTGGACACTTCTCCTGACAGCCTTAACTCCCTAAACCCCATGGTCACGGAAGAAACTGCCTCTTTTGTGTAAATACCGGCTTTAACCCTGCCCATGCGGGAGGCCAAAACCAACATTTTGAGAACAGTCCTCAACCCTGCAGATGCCACCCAAGAACCACCACTCCCCATTAATAAGGCTCTCGTAGATATACTAGAGGGCACCTGGGTAACACCAGGATCTACCACTTCCCCCTCCACAACACCCCCTACGTTAGCCGCAACAAACAGATGCCAAGGTGGCACTCAGATTTTTTTAGTCTACCTCTCTACCCCGGAGAGTCTTGGGGTTCAGGCATCATCCAGTCGCCTTAACCCAAATTCATTCCCTACCACTCAAGCTGACCGGGAATCCAACAGAACAGAAGATTTCATGAAATAAGTCTTTTGCATTGCGATCAGTCAATGCCTTCAGCCTCCTGGGGTAATATCCGCATCCCTTGTTGGACAGGGTGGCGGATATTTAGCCATCCGGAGGATGTGAGATCTACACTCCAGCATTTGATCCTCAATGGCCAAGATTCTGCGAAGTACACCATCTGTACCTTCCTGGACACAGTTGACTGCTTGGGTAGGGCAGTTGGGACCAACATGCGCCACGCTTGGATTTGCTTGACAGCTTTTTGTTGGACGTCCAGCAATGCCTTCTGGACATGCCGTTGATGGTTTGCAACTTTTCGGAGCAAAGGCAAACTCAGCCCTCAAGATATTTAAAGAGAGCAGAGCCACCACTTGGTGGCTAGGCCTAGCTGAGCCTATTCAGAATTTCCCCCACAAACTGAGCCCCTTTTGAGACTTCAATAGTAAATACCATCAGAGGCAGCTCTGATACAGGCCTCAGCAGCAAAATTCTTTCCAGACATTTTGAGAGCGAGGCCAAGGAGCTAGCCGACAGCATTCAAGCCCTCTGGGACCGCGCACTACCCCAACCCCTCACCCTGCCCATAAAATGCTTTTAATCATCTCTGGTGGTACACAGTCCCCCAATAGGTCGTGTTACCTTCAAACTCCCCAGATGGCGAGCAAAATAGAAATTAATAGGTGCTCCAAAATGTGGAACATGGATATTCAGTATCCTTCCCGTCCTATGCCACGAACATACCCCGTACTACACCACCTCCCCGAGAACCAAATGTCTCCATGGAGAAGTTCAGGCTCTCTTGGCCAGTGGAGCATTAAAGAGTGTGCCGCTTCGGAGATCAGGACTGGTTGTTTCTCCCGTTATTTTATGGGGCCGAAAAGGACTAAAGCCTTCATCCCATTTACGAACTTGGCTCTCTGAACTTGTTCCTCTGGAAGGTAATGTTAAAAATGCTTGCCCAGGCACTTGTTCTGTATGCCGAGTATCCAGGATGCTAGATGGTAGTGCTGGACTTGCAGGACGCATATTTCCATGGTCCCGTTATGCAGTCCTACAGACGTTAAAAGCAGATTCTGGTAGGCCACAAGCACTTTTGATGCGCTGTGCTCGCCTTTGGCCTTACCAGTGTTCTCCAGGTGTTCACAAAAATGGTGGTGGTGATTGCAGCGCATCTGCAGATGTTCAGAATTCCAACCTTTCCATACCTCGAAGACTGGATGTTGAAAGAAAGCTTGCCCAAAACAGCTGTGAGCCGCCTCCAGATGACCACTTACCTCCTGGCATAGTTGGGTTTCTCCATCAACGTGCCGAAGTGACACCGGACGGCTTCTCTTCATTGGAGCCGTCCTGGACACAGTGCTTTTCTGAGCAATACCTCCTCCTCAACAAGTCCAGGAGATTTGGGCTATAATTCTTATGCTTCAACCTCTGACGTGGCTCATTGAGATAGTCTTTGAAGCTTCTGGGCCTGTTAGCCTCCTGCATCCTGCTTTTGGACCTCGTCAGGTGGCACATGTGGGGTCTGAAGTCTGTGGGCTCTGCGCCGAGGCGACCTCTCAGCCTCAATCCAAGGGTCGAAGGAGACTGCGAACAATCTGCAGTAGTAGCTACTCTATTGCAATTGGATAAACGGCACAGCCCTCTCCTTATCCCATCCAGAGCTGATGGTCATGACTGATGCATTTTTTGTGGGTTGGTGCGGGGTCATCTGATATAGGTGGAGATCAAAGGCCTTTGGACTTCTGAGGCTCATCTCCACATCAGCGTGCTGGAATTGACAGCTACTCACTTGACACTGAAAACTTTCCTCCCATCCATCAAAGGGGATCAGGTGCAGGTACTCCTGCTCAACACAACCAGTGGTATTGCAACTATCAGGGCGGCATGGAGTTGTTTTTTGTCCTGGGATACTCTTCTCCTCTGAAAGTGGCTGAACGCTCAGGGCATCTTCCTGATCGCCCAGCACCTGGCAGAATCTTTAAACACTGGTGCAGACCAACTCAGCCAGCGTTGCCTACTGGTTCGCGAATTGCGGTTACACTCGAAGGTGGACAGGACATCTTTCAGCAATGTGAAGAACCCTGGCGTAATCTCTTTGCCACCACAGAGAATGCGCAATGTCAAAACGTATACATGTTCAAGTTCTCAAGACCGCTCTCCCTCAGAGACTCCTTTCTCCAACTTTGGGGGTCTGGACTCCTGTACGTCTTCCTGCCTCTGCCCAAAGTGCTCAGGATTTAAGGAGACTGGGCCCAAGTCATCCTAGTGGCCCTGGACTGGACGAGGGGAGTGTGATATCCCAAACTTCTGGCCATGAGCATATGTAGTTCGATCCGGCTGCCCCTTCGGGGGAATCTCCTGTTGCAGCATCCGGGTCAGGTCTTCCACCGAGCCTGCACAACCTGCATCTCCATGTGTGGAGACTGAGCAGCGACTGTTGATGGCTTTCAATCTTCCTTACTAAAGGGTTGGTGTTGTCTTAGCAGCCGAGCGTCCATCAACTAAATTGATTTATGCCGGGTGAAGTCTGTTACTTGGTGTCCCTCCCAATGCATCCACTCCTGAATGTACAGCTATCGGGTGTTCTCTTGTTCTGATGGTCATTGGCCCAGCAAGGCCTTTCTATCTCAACAACTAAAAGTTACCTTTTGACTCTTTCTGCCTTCTTGCATTTACCGGACCAGACAACCCTCTGCCAGTCATCTGTTGTGATATGTTTTTTAAAGGGGCTGGTCCATATGTTCCCACCAATTCTTTGTCATGCAGCAGTGGGACTGTAATCTGCCTCTCACCTACTTGATATGCACTCCCTTTGAACCCATGCATGGCTGTTCTCTCAGACTCCTTACCATCAAGGGAGCATTTCTCGTTACCATAACATCAGCAGGATGAGTGAGTGAACTCAAGGCATTGTCCGTGGTTCCTCCATATACTTTTTTCATCCTGGACAAATTAGTCCTCTGGACAAAAGCACCATTTCGGCCTAAGATAGTTGCGTCCTTCCACACAGTGCAATTCATCACCTTGCTGGCTTTCTATGTACCGTGTTACCCCTTCATGGAGGAAGAATGGCCTTGACCATAAAGGGGTGCTTCGCTTCTATGTGGACCGGACCAGGGATAATGACAGGACAACCAACTTTTTGTCAAGTTCTCTGGGACAAAGGAAGACAAAGTGTTGCAAAAGAGGAACAACCATCTCAAGATGGATTATACTATGCATTAATATCTGCTATGGGCTAGCCAGGCAGGGGCCCTCAGAAGGCAAACGCGCTCATTCCACCAGTGCGCAGGCTGCACAACTGTACTGGCACAGAATGTGCTAGTCATAAAGATCTGCCAGGCTGCTACGTGGGTGTCCCTCCACACAAACTGGCGCAGCCCGTGCAGGTAAGAGCTGTGGGGCCGGGTTGTGAGGGGGGTTTTTGACAGATGACCATGAGGGAAAATTAATTATTTAATTTTCCCTCTTGGTAGTCTGTTGAATTCACACACCCCCAAACCCAGCCTCACTGCTCTTACGTGCTCAGGCCGCGGCTGCACACAAAGCAGTTCGAGGCATGTGGGCTGCTGAATTCATATCTGTGCATAGATCGCCGCCTAGTGTTGGGTCCGGATGATTGCACATTGTTGTCCTGGAAGAGTCTTCGAAGTATCACGAGATAGGTGGCTCCTCCCCTGAACTACAGTGCGCATGGGCATCGCCTCCATCCCCAGATTGTTTTTTTCCGCCATTGGGTTCGGATGTGTTTCGGTTCCCTCTGTCGGAATCGATAGTTGTTTAACTTTCCTAACTTGAGACCAAAAGGTCTTTAGGATTTGCGTCGGTATTGTCCATCGTTCGGGTTGGTTTATTCATCGGCTCCGAACACTTGCTGCCCTTCCGCGTGCTGTCGGCGCGGACGGGCCTACACGACGCTCCAGACATGGAACGAACTCCGTTTAAGAGGTGCCCGGTGTGCACCTCAAAGTATTCACACCTCGACATGCACCCAGTGTGCAACAAATGTTTGTCGCCGGACCACGATGAGGCCAGGTGTATGGCCTGCTCCAAGTTCCGGTGCAAAAAGACTCTCAAGCTTCGTCGGGCCGCTAGACTCCAGGCCCAGTTATCGGCGCCCCCGCCGGACAACATCTTTGAGGAAGACGTTGACGACGGCTCCGTCCTACAAGTTTCAGACTCCAGCCCGGCGTCAGAGGATGAAAACTACGACGCGGGGGACGAGGAGTTTGAGGAAGTCGTCGGAGAGGTAGGGGACGACGACGGGGCCATTGCCACCGTGGAGGATAGCTCAGAGGAGGAGCATCCTCAGACTGACTCAGGGGTCAATCCCCATTATACGGCCCAGGTCGAGGGATCGCCTTCGGGCCTTACCCAAGACCTTGATACTCGTCCCACGGCCCGCCTCCGGGCCCGGCCACGGACATTGATGATGCGCCACTCCCGGTACAGAAACCGAAAGTGAAGCCATCAGGGTCCACACCAGCGGTGTCGAAACCGAAAGTGAAAGTCGCACTGGTGGGACTGAAGGCTCCAGAGGCCTCAGCGCCTAAGACGTCCAAAATGGCCGCCGACATCAAGAGCCGCGCCAAGATGGCCGACCCGAAGACCTCGGTGTCGAAGCCGAAGGCGAAGACGACCGACGCGGCCGCGTCGGCGCCGAAGAAGGTCGTCGACCCGAAAAGAGCCTCGAAGAAGCGTCAAGACGACCCCAAAGCTCTGGCTGCGCCGATTCCGGTCGACAAGGCCAAGGGTGGTGATGTGTCGGCTCCGAAGACCGTGCCTTTGATCGCCGACCCGACTCCGGACTCGGAGGAATCGCTCGAGCCGGTCCAGCCCTCACCGTCCTTGACCAAGAAGGTCACGGAGTCCCTTCAACGTATTCAGAAGGACGCATTGGCTCCCGAACCGAAGGATGTGGTGCCGAAGCCTCCACAGAAGCCGGCAAAGGCGCAGACGCCGATCCACTTCACGCTGCCGCCGAAGACGACGCCGAAGGCTTTCACTCCAAAACATGGGGCCGGGGCGCCCTTGAAGCTGGTGTCGACGCCTAAAGCGTCTTTGGTGGTGTCGAAGCCTCGGCTCCAGTCACTCGCGGACGAGGAGCGTCGAGAGGTTGTCATCGACGCCAACACCGGCAAACTCTCTCTCCTTAAAAGGAAGATCACCCCGGAGCCAGTGTTAGAACATTTTCGTATCCCACTCAAGAAGAAGTTGGACTCTGCGGGTACTTCTGCCCCTGTGGAGCCTGCATCTCCAAAAAATTTAGAACTCTCACCAGCTCACTCTGTCGCTGGGGAAGGTGACGGAGATGAGGAGGACGAGTACAATTATCCAGCGTACTCGGATCCGGAGGAGATCAATGAACCTTGGTCTGCTGGAGGCGACCCTGAGGACCCTCAGTCAGGTCACGAACCGCAGCTTTTTGCAGCAAAAACTTCTCCAACAGAGGACTCAGCAGCCTTCAACGCTCTGATTGAGAGAGCTGCGGCTAATCATGATGTCGACCTCCATGCGGACCCAGTGGATGTCGATTTTCTGTTTGACACTTTCTCGGTGGCTGAAAAGACTGTCAAGACATTGCCTATGCTCAAGGGGGTGCTGAAGCACGTGCCTGAGGTTTTCAAGGAGCCCACTCGGGCGCGAGTCATCAATCCTCGTATTGACAAAAAATACAAGGCAGCGCCCACTGATCCAACGTACATCAAGGGACACTTGCCACTGGACTCTTTGGTTGTATCCAACGCACGCAAGCGGGCGAACTCGCAAACCACGGGTGATGCTCCTCCCCCAGATAAAGAATCGAAAATCTTTGAAGCCTCAGGAAAACGTATTGCTGCACAGGCACCTAATATTTGGCGCATTTCAAACACGCAGGCCCTACTTGCACGCTACGATAGGGCGCACTATGACACCCTAGAAACACTTCTGCAGCACTTACCTGATCAGTACAAAGAGGGTGCAGAAATGTTAATTCAGGAGGGGAAACTAATCACCAATGCTTCCATTAAGCGCCAGGATGCCCGTAGGGTTGCAGAGCGCTTTACAAATGGCAAAATAATAATAAATGTGCACTGGACGTGGCTGATACCGCCTCCAGGGCTATAAACACTAGCGTGTTACTGCGTAGACATGCATGGCTTAGGATATCAGGCTTCAAACCAGACATACAGACGACCATCTTAAATCAAACAGTTAATCCAGACCACCTGTTTGGCCCTGAAGTGGATGCAACCCTTGAAAAGATGAAGAAAGACACGGACACTGCTAAGTCTATGGGGGCCCTCCAGTCCCAGCAGTTTCGGGGTGGTTCCTTTTGCCGCTCCAATAACAGAGGCACCTCAAGGGGTCAGGCATCGCAATCCACGCAGTACTATAAGAGCAACACCCAAGCCTCATACACCAACAAGGGTAGAGGTGGTTACAGGGGTAACAACGTCAAAGGCAGGGGACGTGGAAACAACAGCTCCAGGTCCTCCACCACCAACAAACAGTGACGCCTTGTCACTGCCCCCCGACCACACAACACCGGTCGGGGGGAGACTCCAGCAGTTCCTGCCCGCGTGGAAATCCATCACCACGGACAGGTGGGTCAAATCTCTTATCCAGTACGGTTACTGTCTGGAACTTACTTCCACTCCACCAAACATACCTCCAAGAAGCCGTCCTATGTCCGGCGAGCACTTGCACTTGTTGCAGCAGGAGGTCAAAGTCATGCTGCAAAAAGGGGCAATAGAGCTCGTGCCACTGCAAGAAAGGGGAACAGGAGTTTACTCTCTGTACTTTCTAATCCCCAAAAAGGACGGATCCCTCAGGCCCATCCTGGACCTCAGGCCCCTCAACTGGTACATTCTGTCAGAACACTTCCATATGCTCACGTTGCAGCAGGTTCTCCCTCTGCTTCGGCAGGGGGACTTCCTGGCTACGCTAGATCTCAAGGATGCATACTTTCACATTCCCCTGCATCCTTCACACAGGAAGTACCTCAGATTCACAATTCAAGACCAGCACTACCAGTTCAGGGTTCTGCCTTTCGGGGTCACCACAGCGCCAAGAGTTTTTACAAAGTGCCTGGCGACTGTGGCGGCGCATCTAAGACGCCAGAACATCCACGTCCCTATCTGGACGACTGGCTCATTCAGGCACAGTCAGAACAGCAGTGCGCAGACCACGTGTCCCGCACCATTCATCTCCTGCACGATCTGGGATTCTCACTGAATTACCCAAAGTCCCATCTCCAACCCGTCCATATACGGCAGTATCTGGGCGCGACAATAGACACTCTGGCAGCCACTGCGCAGCCAAATTCAGTGAGAATCGCCAGTATCCAGACGCTGATCCAACGATTCAGACCTCAGCACTCGCTTCCGGCGAAGGTGTTCATGCAGTTAATAGGCATGATGGCCTCCTGCATCTCCATCGTCCCGCACGCGAGGTTACATATGTGTCCGCTTCAGGAGTGCCTAGCACGTCAGTGGACTCAGGCTCACGGGCAACTAACAGACCTAGTGTTGGTGAGCGGTCGTGCGTACAACTCTCTGCATTGGTGGAATCCACAAAACCTTTGCAAGGGCCGACCGTTCCAAGAGCCTGTGCCACAGATTATCCTGGCGACGGACGCTTCTCTCCAGGGATGGGGAGCGCATGTACTCCACTACACAGTGCAGGGACTATGGACACTACAGCAAAGGAAGATGCACATCAATGTACTGGAACTGATGGCGATCTTCATGGCCTTAAAGGCATTCAAAGTACATCTGTGCAACAAGGTCGTGTTGATCCAGACGGACAACATGACGGCCATGTACTACATTCAGAAGCAGGGAGGCACACACTCTCCGCAGCTGTCTCATCTGGCTCAGAGCATGTGGAAGTGGGCCATTCAGAGGAACATCTTCCTCATTGCGGAGCATCTCCCGGGCAAAGACAATCAGATGGCGGACCTGCTCAGCAGGCACAGCCATCAAATGCACGAGTGGGAGATGCATCCATCAGTACTCCAACCGTACTTCCAAAGGTGGGGTCATCCAGAGATAGACCTGTTCGCCACAAGGGAGAACGCAAAATGCCAAAGCTTCGCCGCCAGGTTCCCACACCCGCAATCGCAGGGCAATGCGATATGGATGAACTGGTCAGGCAGATTTGCGTACGCTTTTCCCCCAGCACCTCTAATACCGCTGGTGGCGCGCAAGCTCAGGCAGCACTCGATGACTCTCATCCTGGTTGCTCCAACGTGGGCTCGCCAACCATGGTACACCACGTTTCTGGAACTTTCCGTGGTACCGCATCAGAGGCTTCATCTCACACCCAGCCTTCTGACGCAGAGCTATGGCGACATTCAGCACCCAGATCCGCAACAGCTCAACCTGGCGATCTGGCTCCTGAAGTCCTAGAGTTCGGCTACCTCAATCTTCCCCCCGATTGCATGGACATCATTCGGGAGGCAAGGAAGCCCACTACTAGAGCATGTTATGCGGCTAAATGGAAGCGGTTTGTCGTTTACTGTGCAAACCACGACATTAACCCGCTGGATGCTTCCATTCAGAACATCATTTGTTACCTGTTCCATCTGTACCAATGCAATTTGGCGTATTCTTCCATCCGCATTCACCTGTCTGCTATGGCCGCATACCTCCAGAATAGGCAACACCTTTCACTTTTCAAGGTTCCTGCTATCAAGGCATTTCTGGAGGGCCTCAAAAGGGTCATTCCACCACGGACACCACCAGCCCCTGAATGGAACCTCAATGTGGTTCTTACAAGGCTGATGGGTCCTCCTTTTGAGCCACTGCACTCTTGTGAACTTCAGTTTCTGACTTGGAAGGTGGCTTTCTTAGTAGCAATTACATCGCTACGGAGGGTTAGTGAGTTGCAGGCAATCACCAGCAAAGAACCGTTTTTCCCAGTACATGCTAACAGGGTGGTGTTCCGCACTAACCCTAAATTCTTACCCAAGGTTGTATCTCAATTCCACATAAGCCATACAATTGAGTTGCCAGTGTTTTTTCAGAACCCTGAGTCGCTGGCGGAGCGGATGCTCCACACCCTTGACGTTAAAAGAGCCTTAATGTACTACATTGACAGGACAAAGGATTTTCGAAAGACCAAGCAACTCTTCGTTGCATTTGCCTCACACCACAAGGGTAATGCTATTTCCAAAGCTGGTATCGCTAGGTGGATCGTGAAATGTATTCAGATCTGTTACGCTAAGGCCAAACGCACTCTCACAATTCCACCAAGAGCCCACTCCACCAGAAAGTTGGGGGCCTCTATGGCTTTCCTTGGGAACATTCCCTTAGAGGATATTTGTAGAGCAGCCACATGGTCTACCACACATACTTTTACTAAACATTACTGTGTAGACGTGCACTCTAAACAGCAGGCAGCTGTTGGTCAGGCTGTTCTCAAAACACTTTTTCAAACTGCTGCAGCTGGCACGGGCGGCCGCCATTAATAGGAGGACTGCTATGTATTCTATGCACAGATATGAATTCAGCAGCCCACATGCCTCGAACTGCAAATGCTACTTACCAGTATGCATCTGTTCTTGGCATGTAGGGCTGCTGACATTCATATCGCCCGCCCTCCTCCCCGGCGCCTGTAGCAGCTGCAGTATTCATATATATATGCTCATAGCATGGTCATCACTCACATAGTTCACTCCATCTCTGCCAATGGCTAAAAACAATCTGGGGATGGAGGCGATGCCCATGCGCACTGTAGTCCAGGGGAGGAGCCACCTATCTCGTGATACTTCGAAGACTCTTCCAGGACAACAATGTGCAATCATCCGGACCCAACACTAGGCGGCAATCTATGCACAGATATGAATGTCAGCAGCCCTACATGCCAAGAACAGATGCATACTGGTAAGTAGCATTTGCATTACTGCCTAGATAGCCAGGTCCAGTGGTACAGGAACTTCACCGGATCTGTCTTGCAGGATATCCTGGTCTGAGCCATTCTCACAGACCCGCCTCCAGAGGGGTTGTACTGCTTTGATATCTATTTAGAAGGTGAGAAATCTGTGGTTAGAGCTCTTGGTCAGAACTCACCTTGAGTAAGGCCTTTTCTGGCAGAGACTTGGTCTAACTGAAGCGTCCTCACTGATCCATCCTCCTCCCCTTTCCATGGAATAGACTCAAATACTTTTAACGTCCCCAAAAAATGTTCTGCACACTGCACTTACTACTTTCCATGGCTCCACATTTGATGGCTCGGACAGAGATTAGAAAGAAAGCGACATTATCGCACAGAGGTAGTACATATATAGGGCTCCAATGTCATATCCGAGGCAGAAATAAGCGGACACAAAGCTGCACGATGCCACCTACCTATGCGGTAGGCAACTGTTGTAAAGTTGCCGAATCCAGTCTGGTGCCTGGAGTAAATTCTAGGGGTGGGCGGAATTTGCGTAATCGTGTTACTCAAATCTCTGCGAAACGGTAAAAAATCTCTGCGAACACAAGAAATTCGGCAAACACGCGGAATTGCTTGTTCGCGATGCTTTTTTACTGTTCGCCATAGCTGTTTGCGTGCTCATGGGGAAATATCTTGCGAACATGCATTTGAGACAGCGAACAAGCAAAACATTTCGCGAAGTCGCGGAACGCAGAATTTTGGACAATTTGGCGTTCTCCGCGGAACGCGAAATTTCCCAAATTCCGTGAGCGGAACAGAATTTACCGCCAGGCCTAGTAAATTCACATGGTGAAGAATCTCCTGTTGAAGTGTACTAGGAATGGTTTTACGGAAGGTATGTAACTTGTTCTCAAGGCTGGGGAGATTCTGCAACTTGCTCCAGGCGCCAACCTTTCTTCCTCGCAAATAAAGAGCCGTAGTGGCCAAAAGTGCAATATCTAACATGAATGCAACTTTGTAGCATTTTACACTCAAATCTTTTTTCTTTTCTTTTACAGACCGTGTCCATCTTGGAGCAAAGACTGACCCTAACTGAAGACAAACTGAGAGAGTGCCTGGACAATCAGCAGCGAATGACTTTCCAAATACGGCGAACGGATGGCAGGGAGGCGTGAGGGGCTTCTGAGACTATCTCACAATATTTTTGTGTGAACTTTTTTGTACACTTTTTATGCAGTGAATTTTAATTCTGTAATCTTTTAATCCAGTGGCTGCTGAACGGTGAAGTGCCTTTTAAGAAGCTTTTGATGGTGCTATGACTTACACTACAAGATCCTGGGGGCGTGCTTGATGCTTCTTCTGGGCCTTCTTCAAGGAGGAATGTTTTTTAGCTCTCCATCCTGTCTTTTGTTTCTGCTTCCACCTCATGTCTCTTGTTCTGCTTCTCTTTGCTTTAACCCTTAAGTGATGTTATGGGCTGCCTGCCTTTGGTTTCCCCGTCTCTGCCACGCACACTCTGCAGACCTCCATATTTAAGTGTCCTGTGAAACTGGGCATGTGGCATAAATCCTAAACCTTGATGTCTATGCTAATAATCTGTCTGAAGTTGGAGTTCCCAAAAGCACTATTCTCAAAGACTCCCTCATTGCTACCTCAGTGTCTCTGATTCGTCCCCGACCCAGTGATTCTGGGCATGGCTCTTAGATGCGTCTTGCTTCTGACTGCAGGTGATGGCCGTGAAGCAGCCTTGTCGCAGCCACTGGGCAGCTCGCTGGATGCTTTCTCATGTTCGATGTGTAGTTTCACAGGCACCTTAGATTGTTCTTGGACGCTCCTGACCTCTCGAAAGACATTCACTTGTTCCTTATGCGGTTGGGCTCCTTGTGGAAACGGGCCGTGCACATTTTTCTGGTTACAATACTAGCACCTCCTGTCGAAGGACACTTGAGTAATGAACCCGTACGACACAAGAGCTGGTGAGAAAAAAACAGTTCCTATCTTTTAAGAAAAATCAAAATGGCAACATCAACTTCTTCCACCATGAAGTGCCAGAGCGGAGTAGAGTATACAATTCTCATCTCAAGAACTTAACGTTTGTTTTGTAAAGTTTTTTGATGGCGCTGCAAATGTTTAGCAATATTGCAGAGCTGCATGTCCGGAGTTGGGAGACGTGATGTTGTCATGTACAGATCTTCACAGGTGTGCCTACTGGTGATGGACACTGGAAGTCTGATGTTTCTCCAGCTGTGATTGTGCAGTTTGTGGGAAGGCTGTACATAGCTGCAGTGCTTGTACGCTCCTAGTTATGCACCTTACGGCTCTTTGTGCCACTGGAGGCTGGTGACTGTGGAGTATTGGTTAAGGGCATTGGTCAGTCTGTCAGTACACACCCCAGTGGAGTCACAGTGGTGGTCTTCAGAAGTCAGCCCGTTCCACCTGTGTAAAAGCAACAGAACCACAATTCCTGTTGGTGCGTGTCAGTCCATCTGGATGTCAATGGAAGTCCCAGGCCACGGCAACTGTTGGCATGTGCCCATCCATGTGGAGTACTATGGAAGTCCCAGGCTAATATATTATTACTAGTCACACTTGACCGTCCGCAACCCGCTTAAAAAGAAGTCCCTCGTTTGTAAATATATTCTCTTTTATCCACAACTTAGAGATGGCTCCTGCGTGAACAGGCTCGCTTTGTGGGACAATCCTAGCTGAAAGATGCAGGTAGACGTCACACGCGGTGTGTGCCAGAGTCCCACGGATGTGCAGCCTGGGTAGGTCTGACCACCTCTCTGGGTTCTTCTGAAACGGCAGAGTTGGGAGCCCATGGGGAGCAAAGCACAGAAGCCCCGTTTGACCGTGTGTAACACATCCTCCTTGCTTAGTAAGTACCCAGATCCACACACGACCAACAGATAATGTCTTTATAAAGAGATGTAAGCAGAATTCTTCACACCTGCAGCCACAGAGAGGCTCTGAGATGAGGAGAAACGAGATGTTTGCGATTCAACCCATCAGCCTGCCGCCTCCGAGTCAGGCAGGCGGGCTCCATAAGATCTCCCTGTGAGGCAGTGACTCCAAGCTACCTCTCTGTGGCACGACGTCCAGGGTTTCCAAAGGTCCAGGCTCTTGATTCCCTGCTCTGCTACATTTGCAAACAATAGTCCAAATCCTTCTCCTCCAAGGTCTTTCATGACACAGAAGTGCCTTCCTGCTTTCAAATGCACGTTATTGACCCAGGAAAGCCTTTTATGCGAACTCCTCTGCAAAACGTGAGTTGGTGCTTTGCTCCGTGGAGTCTGGAAATGAGATCATATGTCTTATTGTAAAAATGTACATATTTTTGTGTTTGTTTTTGTAATGAGCGCTTATTTGTATTTTTAATGTCAATCAAATAAAATAAATGTGCCTTGATCTCAGTTCACCTGGCGAGTCAGATGGTGTTTGTGACTGTGCACGTTCCCCATTGCCACCCTGGCGCGGTGTGTGTGCCACCCCGGCGCAGTATGCAATCCATTCTGGCGCGGTGTGCATGCCACCCTGGGGCGGTGTGTGTGCCACCCCGGTGCAGTGTGCATGCCACCCAGGGCGGTGTGTGTGCCACCAAGGTGCACATGCACCAGAGGCTGGTGGTGACGAGGACCTGAACTTCTCCAAGTTGGCTCCAGAAGGAACCACTACTGCCCAAGAAGCTATACTAGTGTCTTACCCTTCAGACCAAACCCACCAGATGTTCTTTCATTATGTGTGTTGAGTATCTTACGCAGTCTTCTAAAACAGGCATTTACAATGCTATGGTCTCAGCATTTTTAAAATTAGAGCTATTGGCATTGCTCATGACATTATTTTTATTTGTTTTTTTTAAACATAAATAAATGGCATTGTCATATAGAATGCCAAAAGCAGGGCAGGACCGCAAGCACACGCAACGAGGGGACAGGACCGCAAGCACGAGCAACGGGGGGGCAGAGGAGCAAGCACAAGCAACGAGGGGGGACAGCAAGCATGAGCAACGGGGGGCAGGACAGCCAGCACGAGTAACGGGGGGCAGGAGAGCAAGCACAAGCAACGGCAGGAAGAAAGGGGGGTAAGGACAGCGAGCACAAGCAACTGGGGGCTTGGGAGCAAGCACAAGCAACGGGGAGGACAGCAAGCACGAGCAATGAGGGGGGGGCAGGACAGCAAAGGGGGGGCGGGACAGCGAGCACAAGCAACGGGGTCAGGGGAGCAAGCACAAGCAACGAGGGGGGGGACAGCAAGCACGAGCAACGGGGGCAGGGGAGCAAGCACAAGCAACGAGGGGGGACAGCAAGCACGAGCAACAAGGGGGGCAGGAGAGCGAGCACAAGCAACGGGGGGCAGGGGAGCAAGCACAAGCAACGGCAGGACAGCAAGGGGGGCAGGAGAGCGAGCACAAGCAACGGGGGGCAGGGGAGCAAGCACAAGCAATGAGGGGGAGGACAGCAAGCACAAGCAACGGGGGCAGGGGAGCAAGCACAAGCAACGAGGGGGCAGGACAGTTAGCACAAGCAACAGGGGGGCAAGGGAGCAAGCACAAGCAACGAGGGGGGAGGACAGCAAGCACAAGCAACAAGGGGGGGCAGGACAGCAAGCACAAGCAACAAGGGGGGGCAGGACAGCAAGCACAAGCAAGAGGGGGGGACAGCAAGGGGGCAGGAAAGAGAGCACAAGCAACGGGGGCAGGGGAGCAAGCACAAGCAACTAGGGGGGAGGACAGCAAGCACGAGCAAGGAGGAGGGTAGAGGAGCAAGCACAAGCAACGAGTGCACAAAATAATAATAAAATAGGAAACGGGACATAAAAATACAGCCCAGCAGACTTCCTATGTTAGATGTTTTCATTCTGCTGGAATTTGACTGTCATCCAAAAGAGTCAATCCCAGACTTTCCACAAATTAAAAACGGCGATAAACATCCATTACTGGAATGACTCATGCCGGGACCCGTGGCCTGAGATTAGGAGCCGGAGGCCAGGCCGCGCCTGACAACAATATCCAGCATTAATCCCACAATGGACGGGCCGTGACGTCAGCGCCTCCACCTGATGCTCAAGAGCGAGGCACATCTGCTTAAATAGGAATCTGTGTCCGGCTTCGACAAACGCTCTCGAGCCTGTGAATGTCACCAGCAGATGCGGGCCTTCTTATTTGTTTATTTATTTTGTTTATTTGTGGGTATTTATTAAGCGCAGCCTTTCGCTCCGGAAGGAGCATCTTGGCCATAAAACAAGTACTTTGGGCCGAACTCTCAGACAGACTCCGAAGTTTGCAAGAGGAAAGAGTGCAGACGAAAAATGGAGCTCCGAGTGGCATTACATATCAGACTAGGCCCACAGCATTCCCCGGCCCAGGATACACGCCTCGGAGAGTCAGAACACTGTATTGTCAGTCTGTCAAAGACACGCAAACGATATACAATACTAAACATAAACCACTTAATATTTAATGACATACCCCAATAAGAGACTAGCTAAAATGATTCCTAATAAAATTAAAACCAATCCACGCTGTTGACAAGATCGCTCAAGGAGACAAACGGCCTTTGATAAAGTGCTCGGGCTTGGTCCTCGGCCGCTCTAAAGTGCTGGCGCTCACAAGAAATGCATTGGTTGCGCTTGCATTGAGCACAAGCAACGGGGGCAGGGGAGCAAGCACAAGCACACAACGGGCGCTTCTTACCGTATGGGTTCCTACTTTGCCCTGCTGCAGTCAAGCCTCCTCATCACGCTGCCTGCACGCGCCAGTCGGCCCTCTGATTGGTTAATAAGGAACACCAATCAGAGAGCTGACTTGAGCGTGCAGGCAGCGTGATGAGGGGTGCGCTCTGTCCTGATGACATCAGGGAGAGAAAGAAGAGAGAAAAAACCCCCCCGAATTGGGTAAAGAAGGGGCTTAAAGGGAGCGACGCCCGTCTCCTCCAATGGCTGGCCAGCATTTACGAGACCAGCCAATGGAGAAGGTGGGCGGGTTCAAGCCCCTGTTCTAAGAAACATTAAATCTTTGGAACGAACTGCGCAAGCGCAGCCTACTTTCCTCGACCTAAAAATGAAAATAGTACAGTGAACGAGTTTCTTATTGTTCAACACTAAGTGCTATCAGCATTTTTTTTTTTATTTCACTCGTATGTCACACTGATAAACTTGAAGGGGCGGAAAGGGCTCCATATGGGCTGCATGTAACTGCTTTGGAAAGCTGCGTATGATCAGGAAGATCTTTCCTTATCTCCCTTTGACGTCCCGCAAAACGATTGTCCATGCTCTTATCACGGCACATCTAGATTATGCAAACAGCCTGTACGCCGGTGCCCCCCTCTATCTCATTGACCGACTGCAAATTGTTCAGAATGCGGCAGCTAGACTCATCAGGAACATCCCTACCCGCAACTCGGTCTCAGCCTACCGGAACGAACTACACTGGCTCCCCATCTCCCGCCGCATTCAATTCAAAATTTTGATCCTTGCCTTTCGGGCTTTACACGGAATAGGCCCGGCTTACCTGAGGAAAAGACTCAAATTATCTGTATCAGCCAGATCTTTGAGATCAAACAGCCTTCGTCTTCTGGTGGCACCCAGATTTCGGCTCGCCAGGAGTGGCGGCAGAACGTTCGGAGTGACCGCGGCCAAGTTTTGGAACAGCCTTCCTCTGGACCTCAGGTTCATTGAGTCAGAGCAAGTCTTCCGACGTAAACTTAAGACCTGGCTGTTTACCAATCTCTGATTTAGTCATCCTGTGGACCTTTGCATCTTAAGGTATGATAGACCTGCACCTGGTTAGATCCCTCCTCGTGATTAACATGTACTCACAGCGCCGGGACACCCCCTTTGGGGGTAGCTGCGCGCTTTATAAGCTTCTTAAATAAATAAATAAATGTAAGTAACTGAAGTGTGTGACGTGACAACAGCAATTGTTCTAAACAGACTCTTTCAGTGAGATCTAGTATCCTGAGGCTGTGTCCCTGTTTATAGTCTTCGATAATCATGATCTGATGCGATTTAAAATATACAAGAGGAACTCAGAAGAGTTCTTGCTTGAAGAGAAGTATTTTACGTGAAATTGCCTTATTTTGATAGCTGAAAAAAGAATTGGATTAGTGAACTGTACAAACAGGTGGCAAATATTCAAGATTCCACACTAGATGTTACATCTTGTAGAGTGATCAAATATCATCAAGCCCATCCGTTTCTGGTGGGGGTTCTTGTCAGTGGAGATCTGAGAAGTAGAGCTTACCCCAGAAACAAGCAAAGCACCTTCTTTTTCATACCCCTTTACTTTTCCTACCTCCTAAAAATCCCCCTCCTTTTGCATTCTCCACTCCTCAGAACTCTTCTCCTTGTCACCCTTCAGGTTCCTTGCAGCCAACGCGCAGCCTTAGACTCCTAGGCCCCAGTTCGCGTGGACTGATCGACTCATTTCACTACAAGACTAACCAATCTCCTCCCTCGGCTCCTCTCTTGTTCATCTTACTAAGAGAATTGATGTCCTATCACAGGGAGCTAATCAATTGTCTTGTTTGATGCACAAACTCAAATGCTGTTCTCATAATTTACGTATTTAATATTTGTAGAGCGGAACTGATACCCACTGTAGAGGCTAGGGAAGCGGAGAACGAGCGAGGCCATGGGACGGGTAGCTGGTTTGGAAAGGTTACGTAATTGAATGAATACTAAGTGCTTCGCCAAGAAGCAAGATTTTTGCAGGATTCCCTGTCTCAGCTGTCTTCTCATGAAGAACAATGTTGGGTGGTAAAGGTTGTTTAGAAGCAATCTGTTTCCCCACCACCATGAGCGACATTTTCACTTGATGAAGCAGAGCATCATAGACTAAATCCAAGAAGGTGGTGCTTGTTAACCTCATACAAGCACCCTCCTACCCTTGAGTGACTCCAGTGTACATAACCACCCAATACTCTCTGCATGGGCTGCTGCATAACTGCCCTCCGCAACTCAGCACGGTTTCGCGACATCTGCTACTATTCATAGCCAGAACCTGGATATCCTGGTTCTTATAACCCACGTGACTCAGAGACGTCTAGCAAGGTGCTGGACCCCCTCTCTCACTCTTCTATTCTTCATAGTGAGGGTGTGTTATCAATGGGAATATGATGGGCTGTAGAAAACTTCCCACTCACCAGTACGCTCCTTTTAGTGCCTATCACTTGACATCTCTCCTCCTGTCCTCGATCACACCAGCTGAGAAATTCACATTCCCTGAGGAATGTATGGACCTTATCATGACTGTAAGAAAATGGATTATTAGTTGAGTGGGGTGGATGCCCCACTCAAATACTAAACACAGTCCTTGTCCGGGTTAACCACAAAAGTCACAATATAAACCTGTGCTTATCCTTCTTGTAGCTTGGCAGAAAAGCAGTCCGGCTTAACTTACAGGCAATGTGTACAGTATTTATGAAGCACTCAAACAGTAAAAAAAAAAAGTGAAAACCTAACACAAGAAAATCCCAAACAAATTTAGAAATATAAATAAAATGATAAAAATACTGATGAGAAGAACCGAACATGAGTTTTTTAGGTGAATATAGCGCCAAAAAGCACCACTCACTGTTATTTGGTAACACTGGACTGGGGGAAGCTGCAAGTTCAGGGCAACCGCAGTGGAGCGTGGGTCGAAAACAGGAACAAATTTGTCTCACTGAAAAGTGACTCTTGTCCACACGAGGAGATGGCGTTCGAGTTGGCGGGGGCTGTGAGAAGGTTGTTGTTGGCATGAGGAGCAGTTCTGACATCTTGGATAGGGGCTGTTGTGGTGTGAAGATCCGGTTGTCGCTGGGACTTTGCCTTGGCGGTTGATGCAGGATCACTGTTGGATCGAAGTGCAGGTCTCGCTGGATCTTCACTTTGGAGGTTGTGAGTAGTCATTTCCCGGTGCAAATAGAATGTTTTGTTGTAACAGAAAGCCCAAAACTTCTGTATCTTCACCTGAGTTCAGGAGGAATGCACTCTGATGCCAGCAAAGGGCCCAGGACCTGGATGGCACCTTTCGAGGATCAGGACTCACTCCAGCAGAGGCCAGCAGCAGAACTTTATTGCAAAAAGAACTATTGATGGACAGAATGTCATCATTCACCCCAGTACAGAGATCTGGGCCTAAATCCATCGTTTTTTAGCTCACCATGTCATTACAGTTTGCATCCGACCATATGCAAATCAATCTTGACCCTGCGCCCAATGGGAACAGTCCAGCCCGAACTGCCAAGCCAGGTTCTCCCTGGACTGGAAACAAGCATCCTAGGACCGGTTTCAGGGTTTCACCCCTCTTCAGTCGGATTGCTTGATTCCAATGGCAACTAGAGCATAGGACTCAAGTCTGAGTATACCCGTCCCATTCGGGGTGACAAATGCAAAAAGAACTATTGATGGACCGAATGCAGAACAATGTCATACATTCACCCCAGTACAGAGATCTGGGCCTAAATCCATCTTTTTTTTGCTCACCATGTCATTCTAGTTTTAACGGATCCAGCCATATGCAAATCAGTCTTGACCCTGCGCCCAATGGGAACAGTCCTGAACGAACTGCCAGGCCAGGTCCTCCCTGTACTGAAAACAAGCATCCTAGTACCGGTTTCAGGGTTTCACTCTTCCTCAGCCAGGATAGCTTGATTCCAGTTGCACAGTGAGCCCGGGATCCACGTCTGGGCATACCTGGCGCACTTAGGGCGAGAAAGCAAAAGATACACAATTGATGGACGGAATGCAGAACAAATCACAACATTCACCCCCAGTCAAGAGATCTGGTGTGTGTGCTATGAGTTTATATGTCTGCCTAATTTAAAATGTTCCTGCTGAAAGAATTATGTTGGTGGGAAAGAATCCAAATCAAATTCTATCTATATGAACTTAAAAGTAATATGAAGGCTGCTTGTACCAAGTCAATAGTTGCTTTACGTATCTGATATAAACATCTAGCTGTAGATTCCTTATCTTACAATCCTCCCCAGGCACCGGACTGGCTTTGGAATTTTTCCCGAGCAGTACCTCTGCACATCGGTGGAGGGCATTAAGCGACTTTGCAGAGATGTAGTCTACCAGATGTGACGTCAACTGAGTTAATTTAAGCCCTCCCCCCTACGTGCTGACGTCAGTTTCTTCTTTTCCACGCTAGCAATGTGGACCCGAACTGCAGTTCCTCTGCCGTTTTTCAGTCTACTTGATGCGTTTTCGTTGACGGAGCACTATGCCCCCTTCTTTTCTACCCTTTTTCATGTCCTCGGGGTTCAAGCCATGTGAGTCCTGTGGATGACCAATGTCCGCCACGGACCCTCACGCCTTTTGCATGTGGTGCTGGGTGAGCACCATGACTCCTGTCGACAGCTCTGACCGGAAGCACGCAGGGAACGTCGCATGAAGCTCTTTGCGGCAAGGATGTCAGTCATTTAAGACTTCCTGTCTTTGATCCTCGAAGTCTGTGGTGTCGAGGTCACCTTCTCCTTCTCAACGTCTCAGAAAAGGACTTGCTTTCTCCTTCAGTGTCTCCTCAGGCGACTCCGGCTCAATCTCCTTCCTATAAGGGGACTCTAGAGCAGGCAACAACGCCGAGATTCTCACCGACTCCAGAGGGTGTGTCGAATCCGGCTGATGATGAGGTTCCATCGGGCTCCGGCTGTTTCACCTGTGGCTCCAGCGGCTCTGACGCCAGAGGTACCTCGTTTGGATCCAGAACTGGCTTCATGCCCTCAGTTTCAGACGCCGGGTTCGGATACCTCGCATATTTTGTATGCGATGTATGGTGTGTTCACCTGGGCCTTGTACCACTCTGGAGCACCTTCGGGTCCCATGTGTCCTTTGGCATATAATTTGGGTGTGCCTCACCAGTATCTTCAGGCCTCATTTATGCCGTTCATGCCAGCGACGCCGTCCTGGCCCTTTCCGGCTCCAAGGATGTCGACGCCGTATAGTCAGTCTCCTGGTCCATCCCGTGAAGCTTCTCTGATTCGATCGGCGACAGCTATGGTAGTAGATCCACCTTCGATGCCGCTCCTGGAGCCGTTGACTCCGCGTGTGGCGCCGCCGACGCCACAACCGAAGATGCGTTCGAGGAGAGAGGCGCAGAGATTATTGGAAGAGGAGCATTACCAGGCTGAATAGAGGGAGGACGGAAAGGTGTATGACACAGAGGATGTGTTTGAGGACTTGTTTGAGGCTAGTGGACTTGACACTTCTCCAGAGTGGGACTGTGTTTCTCAAAAAGCTTCTCCCTCAAAGGATGTTGCTCCTTATCATACAGTTATTAGGAAGGCTGCAGAACTTTTAGATTTGCAGCTTCCTGTGGCGGAGTATAAACCAAATCTTCTTACGGAAGTACTTCATTCTCCATCTTCGGTGGTTGAACCACTTTTGCCATTTAATGATGCTCTAACTGAGCCGATCCTTGATGTGTGGCACAACCCTCTTTCGGCTCCTGCAGTTTTGAGGTCAGTCTCGAGAAGGTATAGACCTGCTCCTGGAGATCTGGTTTTCCTTTCTTCACACCCTTCTCCTGAAAGTCTGGTGGTGCAGGCTTCTTGTTCAAAGCAGTCTACAGGGGTGTTTTCCCAGGCTCCCGCAGACAGGGATTCCAAGAAGTTGGAGCAATCTGCGAAAAAGGTCTTTTCCTCAGCCAGTATGGCACTAAAGTCTACCAAAGCCCCTTGTCTCTTGGGCAGGTATATTCATGCCCTAATGGACTCTGCGAAACAGCTCCTTCCTAAATTGTCTGAGGAGGACAGGGGGAATCTGAATGAGGTGTTGGTGGCTGCTCAAGCTGCAGCTCGCCAGGTTATCCAATCTGGTCTGGATACAGCGGATTCTGTTGCCAGAGTAATGGGTTCATCCATTGCGACAAGGGGGCATGCATGGGTAAGATCTTCTGGGTTCTCTCCTGACGTGTAGGCTGCTCCTATTGATTTGCCATTTGATGGGTCACAACTTTTTGGTGAAAAGGCGGACTCTGCCCTGCAAAGATTTAAGGACAGTATGGCAACTGCAAAGTCTTTGGGTCTGTAGATTCAGACAAGAGGCTATGGGTATAAACAATACCGTGGCTTTGGGAGGTCTTCCTTTCGTGGGTCCAGACAGCCTCCGCAGCAGCAGCAACAGCAGCAGAACCAATTGTATAAGAGCTACAGGGGTAAAGGCAGGGGTCGCCTTCGTGGAACTGCGCGTCAACCTTCTTCCTCCTCCTCTACCTCCCCAACTCTTCCTGGTAATGCAGGAAAGCAGCCCTAGATCCGCCATCCTGGATCATGCTTACCCATTTTTTACAAGATTGGAAATTAATCACTTCGGACCTTTGGGTTTTAGATCTGGTAGAAAATGGGTACGCCCTTCCCTTCAGGGAATTCCCTCCTCCGTACCCTGCTTGCCAGGGGTTTTGCAGGGAGGATCATTTGCTAAACTTTCAGAAGGAGGTTCTTACCCTTTTACAGCAAGGTGCGATCGAGGTGGTCTGGAGCAGGAAAGGGGTCTGGGTTGCTACTCCCGGTATTTCCTGATTCCCAAGAAGGATGGCAGGTTACGTCCTATCCTTGACCTCAGAATCTTGAACCTCTTTCTGAAGCAGGAGAAGTTCAAGATGCTCACCCTTGCGCAGGTTCTTCTGGTGCTGCAAGAAGAGGACTGGATGGTGTCTATCGACTTGCAGGATGCGTATTTCCACATCCCAATCCTGAAGTCGTACAGGAAGTATCTCCGTTTTGCGCGGTAACACACAGTGATTGGTGCAGCACTAGAATCCCATTACAAATAATGTGATACCAGTTAGATTTTTTGTTAAAGTACCCCTTAACTGGACACTTTTGCCTTTACTACACTCACTGCCATTAGTCCCGACGGTGTGCCTGTGACTCTACCTGCAAGGATGGAGCTTGAGCTCAGAAGCCTGGAGGGCTTCCCTGACAGCTCCAAGGGTTCTGCAAGGAGAGGGGCTTCCAGCAAAAAGGAGCTCCAGAGACAAGGAGCTTCAGAAGACCCTCAGGCACTGGGGGAGGCCCACCTGTGGCAAGCCACAGCAGAGGAGGCGGCTATAGAGAGAGGACCTGGGCTGCAACGCCCTTGGTGGGACACTCACCCATAGATTGGGTGGCCGCTGCCAGGGCAGGGAACACATACATGCCAACATTTCAGAGCACAGTGGTAGATTTTTGAAAAATACTCTGGAGAAGGCATCTCTCGATTGACTGTTGTTGAAGGAGAGGCAATTTCAGATGGAGACAGACAAAAACAAGACTTCAAAGACTGTGAGTCTCCTGCCTGAATCAGGGCTGTGGCATGTATGGGAGCATTGTGTCTCAGAAGGGTCTGTCCCCAGAGGAGCTGGAGGACAGAAGGGCTGAAAGGAAGTTACCGAGGCCAGTGCATTATATTCTATATGTAGTTACCAAGGTCGGTGCATTATATTCTATATGAAGTTACCGAGGTCGGTGCATTATATTCTATATGAAGTTACTGAGGCCAGGGGGCGTGATTTGGACGCCGATCGGGATGGCGGCGTGAGCTTGCAGCTCCGCGCAGGGTCCCGCTATTTCTCCTGAAAACCGCGCCTGGGGCGACCCCTGGTCGGCGCAATTTGTCTGCGAAGTGTTGGGGAACCACTGGTGAGCGGAGGAGCCCTCTTCGGGATCCGTTAGCCCCACGGAGACCTAGTCAGACGACGTCCGAGGTGTTGCCCGGAGTGTGAGGAAAATGGCGGCGGCGAGGGTCGATGGTCTCTGAACCGAAACTGAGCGGATTTGGCATCGGCTAACGGGGTGGCCCGCCTGTGCGAGATCGGAGTTGCAGGATCTGCTGGCACGGACCTGGGGAGTGGGGGAGATTGGTGGTTACCGTTGGATTGGACTACTGGGGGCCGCGCTCATCTCTACTCCCCCCCCCCCCCTCCCCCCTCCACCCTGGTTCTGGCAATAGTGGGAAGGACGGAGCTAGAACTTTTGATCCCTGGCGTGACGGGCACTGCAGAGGCTCTCTATCACGTTCGCTGCTGGGGCGCACGTCCCCTGGATAGAGATTATCGGGACCTGGCGAGGTCCGGCCTGCCCGTGTGGCTGCGACAGAGACACCTAAGATGGCGGCTGAGAGTGGAGCGGCCTTCACGGGGCAGAGCCGGGAGGATTCGGCCGCGCTATCCCAGGTTGGCGAGGCCTCCCCGCCGATGATGGATCAGGAGCAGAGACTGAATCGGCGCCTGGATGCTATTCTGGATGCCATCACCTCGACCAAGGAGGCATTGCAGCAGGACATTGCGCAGGTCGCCACGGGGCTGGGGCTCCTGAGAGCGGATCATGCTAAGTTGGCGGACAAGGTTAAGGACCATGAACAGCTGTTGTTGGACCTGAAACCGGCGGTGGTGACCGCGGAGCACAAGATAACGGACATTTTGGCCCGGCTGGACTCGTTGGAGCGGCGAGCGGAGGATGCTGAAAGCCGCAATAGGCGGAACAACGTGCGGGTCGTCGGCCTGCCGGAAAGAATTGAGGGGGAGGATGCGGTGGCCTACATGGAGGATTGGTTCCGGACGGTGGTGGCACCGGAGGGACTCACTCCCTTCTTTACGTTGGAGCGGGCACACAGGGTGCCTGCTCGACCGCCAGCGCTTGGCCGCCCCCCCCAGACCGATGGTGGTGAAGCTCCTTCATTACAAAGATCGGGACCTCCTCATCCAGAAAGCTCGGACCTCGGGCCCGTATGAGGTGGAGAACAGCCGGGTCACGATCTTCCCGGACTATACTCAGGCGGTCCAGAAGAATAGGGCATCCTTCTTGGCGGTGAAAAAGGAGCTGCGGGAGGAAGGCATCCAATATTCCTTGCTCTTCCCGGCCAAGCTGCGGATAATCCTGGATGGGACCACTCATTTCTTTCAAACTCCAGATGAAGTGTGGCTGTGGCTGGAATCATACCGAGCTGGTACGGACAGGAATAGCAAGAGTCAACGTGCGAAGCCTAACCCGCCCAAGGTCCGGAAATCTCAGAGGATTCGCTCCCGCACTAAGCTTCAACGAGAGAAACGAAGGGCCCAAATGGCTGCGGACAAAAGAGGGGCGCTGGCAGCGACGGCGGCCATTACGAGGTCACAGCAGGAGAGTGACTTGGCGGCAACGGATTCTGGAGAAGACGGTGGCAGGACTGGAGAGGAATTTTCGGAGGCGGAGAGCTTAAAGGGGCCGGTGGTCACCCCCCAAACGTCTGATGAGATTTTTCATGGCTGATTCTTCTATGGGACTTGGGACACTGTGTCTGGTAGGGTGGCATCCTGTTGGCGCTGGGTGGGTCGCCTGGTAGGGTGCAGCATCAGCTTTGCGGGATGGAAGGCGCGGGGTGCGGGCTCCGCCTGCCCGGTGTCGGCGGTAACTCACCCCCTCAGGGCCCTTAAGGCCTTCTGTGGTGGCGACCACAGGTTAGTCGATGGGTGTGTTGTTTGAGGTTTGGATCGGGGCTCACACTGGGTTTGTAGGCTCTGTCCTGGGGAGTGGGGTTTGGGGTGTTTTTCTTATGGCTTGTTTGGGGGGGGGGGCAACCGCTGTGATATGGGCATGGAATGGCTATACTTGAACTGGATTGCTCAATGTTGGTATGGGGACGTTACCTAACTTGAAATGCCTAACGTGGAATGTCCGGGGACTGCGAACTATGGTCAAACGTCACAAAGTGCATGCTTATTTGGTGCGGCGGGGGTTCAGGTTGCCATGTTGCAGGAGACTCATCTCACGAAACAGGAATGCATCGCACTACAGAAGAGGTGGCGGGGTCAGGTCTTTGGCACTACTTACTCCGCGTTTGCTAGAGGGGTACTGATATGGGTGCGGGCGGGGATACTGTTCCAGGTGTTGAATCAATTGGTGGATCCTGAGGGCAGATATGTGGCGGTGGAGGGGAGGTTGTATGGCCGGGATGTGGTATTCAACTGCATTTACGCTCCCAATGTTGATCAGGCCCGCTTCTTTGATGGTCTGTCCGGCTCCTTGGCCTCTTTCTTAGCGGGGCCTCTGATACTGGGGGGGGACTTTAATTCGATCACAGATGTGGCCTTAGATAGATCCCACCCACCACTCGTTGATTCCCCTGTACGTAAGTTAGCCGCACACAGGAAGGATTGGCAGGACAGATGGGGATTGCTGGATGTGTGGCGGGAACAGCACCGGGATAATAGGGACTATTCCTTTTTTTCAGCCCTCCACGCCTTGCATGTGAGGATTGATTCGGTACTGTGCAGCGGGTCCTTAGCCCCATTGGTCTCCCATACGGAGTATCTGGCCAGGACCATATCGGATCATAATCCTTTGCTGATGCATATCCAATGGCAGAGAGCGCGCTCCGCGATTCCAACATGGAGGCTCCGGCCCGACACCCTGGAGGACTCGGTGTTCAGTGACGCAGTCCAGCGGGGCATAGATCAGTATTTTGGCGAGAATGAGGGGACAGCTTCTTGTAGGTCCACTGAATGGGACGCTATGAAAGTGGTGGTGAGAGGAGTATGCTTGGGGAGGTTCTCGAATGCTCGAACGTCGGTGTTGAATGCGCTTGCCAGTGCGGAGGAGACATTGAGGGATTTGGAGCGGCGTAGGCCGGACCGGCCGGATCTACAGACCCGGCTGCTGGAAGCTAAAGAGGTGGTGGCCACCGAAACAGAACGGTTACGGAGCTATGACTACAGACAATATGCCATTAGAGCTCATGCGTAGCGGGATCGCGTAGCGGGCACACCCTCGCGTGGCCGGAGTCGTGCCAGAGTCCTGCCCGTCTGCGCCCGTCCGCGACAGGACGCGCCGGACGTGGCTGGGCTCTGACTCCGCTCTCGGCTGTTCTCCTGTCCATCATGCTGTGTTACACAAGAGATGGTCTTGTTGCCATCAACCGGTCACGGGGATCTGTGGCACGCCTCGGGTTGATCCCTTATGCGGCCCTTTTACGTGTGGATGCGGTTGTTTCACTCTTTCAGCCCCCTTAAGTAGGGGATGTAGGGATGACATCTCTGTGGCTGTTAGTCCACAGCCTTTTATCAGCATCTGGAATCTAAACGCTAGGTCGCTTGTCAAGCATCATCTAGACATCTCTGACTTGCTAGGCAACGACTCTCCAGACTTATTTTGCCTGACTGAGACCTGGCTGCAGGATGCCGATACGGCTGTTGTCAACTTGGCCTTTCCGCCGGAATATTCGGTATTCACTCTTAACCGAGCTTCTAGAGGCGGAGGGATAGCCCTTGCTGTTAAGTCCTGTTATTCGTGCACCTGGCAGGGTCAAAGAATTTCTGGTTGTGAAAGTGCAATGTTTAAGGTAGCTATTACGCCTAATTTCACCCTGTCGGGGCTACTGATCTATCGGCCCCCAGGGAGTGAAGTGGCTTTTAGAGCGGCGCTACCTGACGCCATTAGTGAACTGGCTGCAGGGTGCTCCAACTTCTCCATCGTTGGGGATTTAAATCTGCACTTTGACAACTTAGCCAGCCCTACCGTGTCCAGTTTCATGGCAGATCTTGAGGCGCTCAAGATGATTCAGCTGGTGTCACAGCCCACCCATTCAGGGGGCCATACCCTCGATCCGTTTTTCACCAATCTTACGGAAGCCTGCATCTCCAGCTACACACCTCTGGCATGGACTGATCATTATTTGATACAGATCCACTGCCCTACACCGGCTATACAACCTAAGCCAGTGGTGTGTTCTATCCCACGACGGCGCTGGAATAAACTAAAGCTGGACGAGTTTTTCCATCTCCTATCGACCGGCTCATTTGACATAACTGGGTCGGCAGATCAGGTCTATGATAGGTTTTGTAACTGGGTAACCAGGGCTTTAGACACCCTCATCCCCATTGTATGCTGTAAAACGGGGACCGGTAAATCCAGCCCTTGGTACGATGACTCGCTGCGGGCACTGAAGGTTTCTTATAGGCGTGCAGAGCGGGCTTGGCGCAAATCCTATAACAACGTGAAGAAAGTTTTGTACTTGTCCACGGTGAAACTGTATCACCGGGCAGTGTGCAGAACCCGCGCCGCCTTCTATGCTGCACAATTTAGGACTAGCTCTAACCCATCTAAGGCTATTTTCAAGGTGTTGAAAGATCTCACTGCCAAAAAGGTAACTACGATCCACCAGAGCTCTGTTGAGCACTGTGAAAAATTGGCGGATTTCTTTTTGGAAAAGGTCAATGCCATTTATCGGGCTTTTCCGTTGGCCACTCCTTCGGCTAATCCACCTCTTAAGCCGTTAACATCAGAGGGGCTGCATTCTTTTCCTACTTTAACACCTGAAAGCCTCGACAAATTTGCTCATCAAGTGAAGTCGGGGTCCCCAGCGGATCCGCTTTGCCCAGCTGTGTTCAAAGACCTAGCGGTACATGACACCTCACCGCTATGTTCTTTGATCAATACGTCGCTCACATCCGGCGTAGTCCCACTGAAGTGGAAACGAGCCATGGTTCGTCCTATCCTTAAGAAACCTAACTTGGATGGTAGCAAGCCCGAGAGTTATCGTCCAATCTCACTCCTACCGTGGCCTGCTAAGGTGACTGAGGCGCATGTCAACGCGGTCCTCTCGGAACATCTACTTCATGCTGACGTCCTCGATGTGACGCAGAATGGGTTCAGGGCTGGTCACAGCACGGAGACGGCTCTGCTGTATATGATGGAGCATCTTCGCTCCGTGCTCGATGCGGGGCAAACGGCGGCGCTGGTGCTATTAGACCTGAGCGCCGCCTTTGATACCGTATCGCACCCGATCCTTCTGCGTCGCTTAGAGGAGGTTGGTGTCACCGGCATTGCTCTCCAATGGTTCCGGTCCTTTTTAGCCAATCGGCCCTTTAGCGTGACCGTCCCGCCTTACCAGTCCAAATACCATCCGCTGGGCCTGGGGGTCCCCCAAGGCTCCTCGCTGAGTCCTACATTGTTCAATCTATACGTAAGGCCGCTAGCTGAGGTTGTCAGGCAATGGGGTATGACAATGGTGTCATACGCCAATGACACCCAGCTAGCGGTTACGATCAGCGGGGATGCCGATGTCGATGCCCCCAGGTTCCAACAAGGACTGCGGGCGGTCGCCGGCTGGATGACGTCCAACTGTCTCCAGCTGAACGCTAGTAAGACCGAGGTCATGATTTTTGGCAAACAACCGGAACTTTGGGGAGAGAGATGGTGGCCAGGGGATCTGGGTCCTACTCCCATCCCAGTTGCCGAGCTTAAAAACCTCGGAGTCTGGCTAGACCCTTCCCTTACGTTTGCTTGTCATACCAAACGTACAGCGGCTTGTTGCTTTGGCATCCTGCGCGGGCTCCGTCCAGTGCTCAAGTTTTTTGATGCCCCCACTAGGCAACTCATGATCCAAGCCACTGTCATCTCTAGGCTGGATTATGCGAGCTCCCTATTGGTAGGCCTGAACCAGGCAGAGATTGGGCGTCTACAACGGATCCAGAATGCCGCAGCAAGATCGGTGGTAGGATTACCTAGATCGTGCCCCACCTCTAGTACTCTGCGTTCATTGCACTGGCTCCCGGTGGCCCAGCGGATCCAGTTTAAGGTCCTCTGTGTCGCCTATAAGATTCTGAAGGGGTCCCCAGCTATGATTCTTGCTACACTTCTGGCCCATTACATTCCAGCCCGAGCTTTAAGATCTGCTGATTTAGAACTGGCTGTTGTCCCGCGCTTTAAGCGGAGCAGGGCCGGCGGGCGCTCCTTTCAAGTGCGTGCGGCGGTTCTTTGGAACTCCCTTCCCCCGGCGATCCGTGCCCTTGGGGATCTGCTCTCCTTTCGCCTTGCGGTGAAAACTTTTTTATTCCCTTAGTTTAAATTTGTCTGATTTATTGTTTCGTTGTGTTGTGCAGCTGCCTTGTCCGGCGCCAGGACGCTCCTTGGCTGGAGCATCTGTGCGCCTAATAAAAACGCATAACATAACATAACATAACATGATGAGAGGGATAAGGTGGGCACGTTACTGGCTAGACTCGCTAATCCTGAACTCAGAGGCTGCCCGGTCTTGAGCATCAAAAATGATCTGGGGGAGACGGTCTACTCCCAAACGGCGGTACTGGAGTGCTTTAGGGCCTACTATGCTGAGTTGTACGAGAGTCAGTTAGGAGTGGGGGCATGCGAAATAGCGGAATATTTGGAGTCAGTGCAGCTTCCGGTGCTTGATGACGACGATGCAAAGGACCTGGGAGGACCTGTCACGCTGGCCGAGATTCGGGCGGCCATTAAACACATGGCGAGGAATAAGACACCCGGGGTGGATGGCCTGCCCATAGAATTTTACCAGAAGTATGCTGATAGCTTGGCACCCAGACTACTGGTGGTATATGAGGAGGCTCATAGGTTAGGGAATCTGCCCGGATCGCTGAGGGAGGCATTGATAGTGCCGTTGCTAAAACCCGGCAGGGAAGCGACTGATGTGAGGTCTTATAGGCCCCTGTCCATGCTGACGGTGGACTATAAGATACTAAGCCGGATCTTGGCCACCAGGTTGGCCCCACACATGACCAGCCTGGTGCACAGGGACCAAGCGGGGTTTATCCCCACGAGGAGTACGGCATTAAATATTCGCCGTCTGATAGGGATACTGGATGGCACGGTGGAAACGGACGGTACCCAGGCGGTGCTGTCTGTGGACATTGAGAAGGCTTTTGATAGTTTGGAATGGGTTTATTTGGATGAAGTCCTAGTGAGGTTCGGCATAGGTGAAGGGTTCCGCAAATGGACGAAGGTGTTATATTCCTCGGCGACGGCGCGAGTACGACTGGGCAATCTGGTATCAGCGGCTTATCCTGTTGGCAGGGGGACGAGACAGGGGTGCTCCCTTTCCCCTCTTCTGTTTGCACTGGCGATGGAACCACTGGCGGTCGGGAGACATGTACGCAGGGATTGCGAGAGGTGGCCAGTTGCACTACATATCGTACGCGGACGATTTACTACTGTATATGGAGGATACGGAACGGGCTCTGGAAGGGGCGATGGAGATGTTGTCTGAGTTTGGCCGGTTGTCGGGCCTCAGGGTTAATTGGACGAAGACGTGTGTCTTCCCGCTTAGAGCGACCACGCCCTGCCCCGCCCGTGATGGTGGTTTGGGAGCCATCTTGCTTTACTTATCTGGGAGTCCGTATTTACCACGAGGTCGCGGACTTATTAGAGGGCAATATTGGGCGGTGCGTACGGGCCCTGAGAGGTTGCATGTCTTTCTGGGCGTCCCTCCCCCTGTCGGTGTTGGGTAGGGTGGCTCTGCTGAAGATGGTGGCGCTTCCGCGGCTCTTGTACTATTTTCGCACGCTGCACATTTGGATTCCCCAGAGGGTCTTCAGGGATCTGCGGACGATGGTCATTGACTTCCTTTGGGGGCACGGCCGCCGTAGAGTGGCACTTAACACGTTGCTCCGTCCTAAGTTTGGAGGGGGGATGGCCGTCCCGGACTTTGAGTTGTATTATTTGGCCGCGCAGCTTCAGGTTCTCACACAGCATGTGGCTAGGGTGTTTAGAGGACCGGAACGTGACCGAGAGCAGGGGATACAGCGCCATGTCTTGGCCTATATCATTATGCAGCAGAAACTGGACTTGCGAGGCCTTACTATGGAGGAGCGGACGCTCAGGTTGTGCTGGCAGAGGAGTCTGCGGAGGGCGAAGGCGGCCCGGCCGTATGCACCGGAGATACCGATAGGCATGCTGACTGCGCTGCCGCATGGGGGCGACTGGTCTCCATTGTTGGAGTGGGAGGAGCTGGGACTGCAAGTGGTGGGGGACTTGTACGTTGATGGCACGTTGGTGCCCTTCCGCACGCTACAAGAACAGTTTGGGCTGCCGGAGATGAGCTTCCTCTTGCATGCGGCTGTGGTGGCGGCCATGCAAAAGCATTGGAGAGAGGGGCTCATTGAACCGGGCACGACTATGGCTTGCCAGTATGTAGTGATGGCCGCCGGCACCTTTAAAGCGGTGACCTGCCTCCATAATAGGATGTTGCATGAGGGGTTGGAACCGCTCCTGGGCCTGAAAGCGAAATGGGAGGTGAGCATAGGCAGGCCCATCCCGGATACGGTGTGGGGTAATATCCTTAAGCGTACGTGGAAGGGCACGAGGAACGCGCGCTTTCAGCAGGTGCACTTTTATGTTTTGCATAGGGCTTATTTGACGCCGGAGAAGATCAAACGATACTTTCAGGTACAGGAGGCGCGGTGTCCGAGGTGCATGGCGTTGGAGGCGGATCTGGATCATCTGTTATGGGGCTGCCCGAAACTAGAGGACTATTGGGAGGAGGTTGGGGAACTCCTAAATGCAGTGACCGACAGGGAGGTGGAGTTTGACATGGCGGCGTGCTTGTTGCTCTGGTTCCCACATACAAAAAACACTAAGGTGACAAGCAAATTTATTGACCTGGGGCTGATATTGGCGCAAAGGGAGATCACCTGGCACTGGAAGTCCAGGGAGGGGCCGTCGGTGAGGAGGTGGACGAATGAATTGCTGAGGTGGTCTGAATGCGAGAGCGTGCTCCGTAGGAGACAAGCAGTCAAGCTTGACAACGAAAAGAGCCTGGAATCAGCGCGGGCGTGGGAGTTGATAGTACAGGCCCTGCGTGACTCCCTGGTGGACGATGAGGATTGAATGGTTGAGGCATGAGGACACTGCGAGGCTTACGAGTGTGGAGGTATAAGTAGATCTGTAGCGGGACCCATACCGGAGTTAGGGGCACGGCACACATCATTAGCGGTTGCTGGGTGGGAGGGCGCGGGTGTTGTTCTAGGGTTGTTGAGGGGAGGGTTAGACACCGGGATCCAGGTTGGGAACGGAGGAACTACTGGGCCGTGACCGCCTCTGCGGTTGTGGAGCATGAACAGATAGCGGAGCAGGGTCGGAGGCACATGGCACTGTCGCGACAGGGCCCCACAGGGTCTGGGGGGCGGGATCGCAGTATCGCCATGAGACCGGGCTGCTAGCTTGTGATGGACGGTGTTGGGGTTGGGTTAAGGGTTGGTGGGGTAAAATGCAGATACATGAAAGGTTTTCGACCATTGTCCCTCAGGGATGCGCACTGTGATGTCTTGCTGGCAATCTAGAACATTATGCCGCCCGGCCCCTGGGATACGGGCTGAATGGCTGTGTATACACTATGATATTCGGACTATGCGGGGGGACACCATGAGTGTGCTGGTTGATTTATTGTATGCAATGGTTTCTAATTCTGCAATAAAAACAAATTTAAAAAAAAAAAAAAAGTTACTGAGGCCGGTGCATTATATTCTATATGAAGTTACCAAGGCTGGTGCATTATATTCTATATGTAGTTACCAAGGCCGGTGCAGTATATTCAATATGTAGTTACCAAGGCCGGTGCATTATATTCTATATGAAGTTACCAAGGCCAGTGCATTATATTCTATATGAAGTTACCGAGGCCGATGCATTATATTCTATATGAAGTTACCAAGGCCGGTGCATTATATTCTATATGAAGTTAATGAGGCCAGTGCAGTATATTCAATATGTAGTTACCAAGGCCGGTGTGTTATATTCTATATGAAGTTACCAAGGCCGGTGCATTATATTCTATATGAAGTTACCAGGGCTGGTGCATTATATTCTATATGAAGTTACCGAGGCCGGTGCATTATATTCTATATGAAGTTACCGAGGCCGGTGCATTATATTCTATATGAAGTTACCAAGGCTGGTGCATTATATTCTATATGAAGTTACCGAGGCCGATGCATTATATTCTATATGAAGTTACCAAGGCTGGTGCATTATATTCTATATGAAGTTACCGAGGCTGGTGCATTATATTCTATATGAAGTTACCGAGGCCGGTGCATTATATTCTATATGAAGTTACCGAGGCCGGTGCATTATATTCTATATGAAGTTACCAAGGCCGGTGCATTATATTCTATATGAAGTTACCAAGGCCAGTGCATTATATTCTATATGAAGTTACCGAGGCCGGTGCATTATATTCTATATGAAGTTACCAAGGCCGGTGCATTATATTCTATATGAAGTTACCAAGGCCAGGGCATTATATTCTATATGAAGTTGCCAGTGCATTATATTCTATATGAAGTTACCGAGGCCGGTGCATTATATTCTATATGAAGTTACCAAGGCCGGTGCATTATATTCTATATGAAGTTACAGAGGCCAGGGCATTATATTCTATATGAAGTTACCAAGGCCGGTGCATTATATTCTATATGAAGTTACCAGGGCTAGGGCATTATATTCTATATGAAGTTACCAAGGCCGGTGCATTATATTCTATATGAAGTTACCGAGGCCAGGGCATTATATTCTATATGAAGTTACCAAGGCCGGTGCATTATATTCTATATGAAGTTACCGAGGCCAGGACATTCTATTCTATATGAAGTTACCAAGGCCAGGGCATTATATTCTATATGAAGTTACCAAGGCCGGTGCATTATATTCTATATGAAGTTACCAAGGCCGGTGCATTATATTCTATATGAAGTTACCAAGGCCGGTGCATTATATTCTATATGAAGTTACCGAGGCCGGTGCATTATATTCTATATGAAGTTACCGAGGCCAGGGTATTATATTCTATATGAAGTTACCAAGGCCAGGGCATTATATTCTATATGAAGTTACCAAGGCCGGTGCATTATATTCTATATGAAGTTACCGAGGCCAGGGCATTTTATTCTATATGAAGTTACCAAGGCTAGGGCATTATATTCTATATGAAGTTACCGAGGCCGGTGCATTATATTCTATATGAAGTTACCGAGGCCAGGGTATTATATTCTATATGAAGTGACCGAGGCCGGTGCATTATATTCTATATGAAGTTACCGGGGCCAGGGGATTATATTCTATATGAAGTTACCAAGGCCAGGGCATTATATTCTATATGAAGTTACCAAGGTCAGGGCATTATATTCTATATGAAGTTACTGAGGCCAGGGCATTATATTCTATATGAAGTTACCAAGGCCGGTGCATTATATTCTATATGAAGTTACCGAGGCCAGGGCATTATATTCTATATGAAGTTATCGAGGCCGGTGCATTATATTCTATATGACGTTACCAAAGCCGGTGCATTATATTCTATATGACGTTACCAAAGCCGGTGCATTATATTCTATATGAAGTTACCGAGGCCGGTGCATTATATTCTATATGAAGTTACCAAGGCCGGTGCATTATATTCTATATGAAGTTACCAAGGCCGGTGCATTATATTCTATATGAAGTTACCGAGGCCGGTGCATTATATTCGATATGAAGTTACCGAGGCCGGTGCATTATATTGTATATGAAGTTACTGAGGCCAGGGCATTATATTCTATATGACGTTACCAAAGCCGGTGCATTATATTCTATATGAAGTTACCAAGGCCGGTGCATTATATTCTATCTGAAGTTGCCGGTGCATTATATTCTATATGAAGTTACCAAGGCTGGTGCATTATATTCTATATAAAGTTAACAAGGCCGGTGCAATATATTCTATATGAAGTTACCGAGGCCAGAGTATTATATTCTATATGAAGTTACCAAGGCCGGTGCATTATATTCTATATGAAGTTACCGAGGCCGGTGCATTATATTTTATATGAAGTTACCAAGGCTGGTGCATTATATTCTATATGAAGTTACCGAGGCCGGTGCATTATATTCTATATGAAGTTGCCAAGGCCGGTGCATTATATTCTATATGAAGTTACCAAGGCTGGTGCATTATATTCTATATGAAGTTACCAAGGCCGGTGCATTATATTCTATATGAAGTTACCAAGGCCGGTGCATTATATTCTATATGAAGTTACAGAGGCCGGTGCATTATATTCTATATGAAGTTACCAAGGCCGGTGCATTATATTCTATATGAAGTTACCAAGGCCGATGCATTATATTCTAAATGAAGTTACCAAGGCCGGTGCATTATATTCTATATGAAGTTACCAAGGCCGGTGCATTATATTCTATATGAAGTTACCAAGGCTGGTGCATTATATTCTATATGAAGTTACCGAGGCCGGTGCATTATATTCTATATGAAGTTACCAAGGCCGGTGCATTATATTCTATATGAAGTTACCAAGGCTGGTGCATTATATTCTATATGAAGTTCCCGAGGCCGGTGGATTATATTCTATATGACGTTACCAAAGCCGGTGCATTATATTCTATATGAAGTTACCGAGGCCAGTTCATTATATTCTATATGAAGTTACCGAGGCCGGTGCATTATATTCTATATGAAGTTACCAAGGCCGGTGCATTATATTCTATATGAAGTTACCAAGGCCGGTGCATTATATTCTATATGAAGTTACCAAGGCCGGTGCATTATATTCTATATGAAGTAACCAAGGCCGGTGCATTATATTCTATATGAAGTTACCAAGGCTGGTGCATTATATTCTATATGAAGTTACCGAGGCCAGGGCATTATATTCTATATGAAGTTACCGAGGCCGGTGCATTATATTCTATATGAAGTTACCGAGGCCGGTGCATTATATTCTATATGAAGTTACCGAGGCCAGGGCATTATATTCTATATGAAGTTACCAAAGCTGGTGCATTATATTCTATATGAAGTTACCAAGGGTGGTGCATTATATTCTATATGAAGTTACCAAGGCTGGTGCATTATATTCTATATGAAGTTACCGAGGCTGGTGCATTATATTCTATATGAAGTTACTGAGGTCAGGGCATTATATTCTATATGAAGTTACCGAGGCCAGGGCATTATATTCTATATGAAGTTACCAAGGCCGGTGCATTATATTCTATATGAAGTTACCGAGGCCAGGGCATTATATTCTATATGAAGTTATCGAGGCCGGTGCATTATATTCTATATGACGTTACCAAAGCCGGTGCATTATATTCTATATGAAGTTACCAAAGCCGGGGCATTATATTCTATATGAAGTTACCGAGGCCAGGGCATTATATTCTATATGAAGTTACCGAGGCCGGTGCATTACATTCTATATGACATTACCAAAGCCGGTGCATTATATTGTATATGAAGTTACCAAAGCCGGGGCATTATATTCTATATGAAGTTACTGAGGCCAGGGCATTATATTCTATATGAAGTTACCGAGGCCAGGGCATTTTGTTCTATATGAAGTTACCAAGGCTAGGGCATTATATTCTATATGAAGTTACAGAGGCCAGGGCATTATATTCTATATGAAGTTACCGAGGCCGGTGCATTATATTCTATATGAAGTTACCGAGGCCAGGGCATTATATTCTATATGAAGTTACCAAAGCCGGGGCATTATATTCTATATGAAGTTACCGAGGCCAGGGCATTTTGTTCTATATGAAGTTACCAAGGCTAGGGCATTATATTCTATATGAAGTTACCGAGGCCAGGGCATTATATTCTATATGAAGTTACCGAGGTCGGTGCATTATATTCTATATGAAGTTACCGAGGCCAGGGCATTATATTCTATATGAAGTTACCAAGGCCGGTGCATTATATTCTATATGAAGTTACCAAGGCCGGTGCATTATATTCTATATGAAGTTACCGAGGCCGGTGCATTATATTCTATATGAAGTTACCGAGGCCAGGGCATTATATTCTATATGAAGTTACCGAGGCCAGGGCATTATATTCTATATGAAGTTACCGAGGTCGGTGCATTATATTCTATATGAAGTTACTGAGGCCGGTGCATTATATTCTATATGAAGTTACCCAGGATGGTGCATTATATTCTATATGCAGTTACCCGGCCAGGGCATTATATTCTATATGACGTTACCAAAGCCGGTGCATTATATTCTATATGAAGTTACCAAGGCCGGTGCATTATATTCTATCCGAAGTTACCGAGGCCGGTGCATTATATTCTATATGAAGTTACCAAGGCTGGTGCATTATATTCTATATAAAGTTACCAAGGCCGGTGCAATATATTCTATATGAAGTTACCGAGGCAATGTATTATATTCTATATGAAGTTACCAAGGCCGGTGCATTATATTCTATATGAAGTTACCGAGGCCGGTGCATTATATTCTATATGAAGTTACCAAGGCCGGTGCATTATATTCTATATGAAGTTACCAAGGCTGGTGCATTATATTCTATATATAGTTACCAAGGCTGGTGCATTATATTCTATATGAAGTTACCGAGGCCAGGGCATTATATTCTATATGTAGTTACCAAGGCCGGTGTAGTATATTCAATATGTAGTTACCAAGGCCGGTGCATTATATTCTATATGAAGTTACCAAGGCCGGTGCATTATATTCTATATGAAGTTACCAAGGCCGGTGTATTATATTTTATATGAAGTTACCATGGCTGGTGCATTATATTCTATATGAAGTTACCGAGGCCGGTGCATTATATTCTATATGAAGTTACCAAGGCCGGTGCATTATATTCTATATGAAGTTACCAAGGCTGGTGCATTATATTCTATATGAAGTTACCAAGGCCGGTGCATTATATTCTATATGAAGTTACCAAGGCAGGTGCATTATATTCTATATGAAGTTACCAAGGCTGGTGCATTATATTCTATATGAAGTTACCAAGGCTGGTGCATTATATTCTATATGAAGTTACCAAGGCCGGTGCATTATATTCTATATGAAGTTACCAAGGCCGGTGCATTATATTCTATATGAAGTTACCGAGGCCGGTGCATTATATTCTATATGAAGTTACCAAGGCCGGTGCATTATATTCTATATGAAGTTACCAAGGCTGGTGCATTATATTCTATATGAAGTTACCAAGGCTGGTGCATTATATTCTATATGAAGTTACCGAGGCCAGGGCATTATATTCTATATGTAGTTACCAAGGCCGGTGCAGTATATTCAATATGTAGTTACCAAGGCCGGTGCATTATATTCTATATGAAGTTACCAAGGCCGGTGCATTATATTCTATATGAAGTTACCAAGGCTGGTGCATTATATTCTATATGAAGTTACCAAGGCCGGTGCATTATATTCTATATGAAGTTACCAAGGCCGGTGCATTATATTCTATATGAAGTTACCAAGGCTGGTGCATTATATTCTATATGAAGTTACCGAGGCCGGTGCATTATATTCTATATGAAGTTACCAAGGCCAGTGCATTATATTCTATATGAAGTTACCAAGGCTGGTGCATTATATTCTATATGAAGTTACCGAGGCTAGGGCATTATATTCTATATGAAGTTACCGAGGCCGGTGCATTATATTCTATATGAAGTTACCGAGGCCAGGGCATTATATTTTATATGAAGTTACCAAAGCCGGTGCATTATATTCTATATGAAGTTACCAAGGCTCGTGCATTATATTCTATATGAAGTTACCGAGGCTAGGGCATTATATTCTATATGAAGTAACCAAGGCCAGGGCATTATATTTTATATGAAGTTACCAAAGCCGGTGCATTATATTCTATATGAAGTTACCAAGGCTCGTGCATTATATTCTATATGAAGTTACCGAGGCCAGGGCATTATATTCTATATGAAGTTACCAAGGCCGGTGCATTATATTCTATATGAAGTTACCAAGGCCGGTGCATTATATTCTATCTGAAGTTACCGAGGCCGGTGCATTATATTCTATATGAAGTTACCGAGGCCAGGGCATTATATTCTATATGAAGTTACCAAAGCTGGTGCATTATATTCTATATGAAGTTACCAAGGCCAAGCATTATATTCTATATGAAGTTGCCGGTGCATTATATTCTATATGAAGTTACCAAGCGGTGCATTATATTCTATATGAAGTTACCGAGGCCGGTGCATTATATTCTATATGAAGTTACTGAGGCTGGTGCATTATATTCTATATGAAGTTACCGAGGCCAGGGCATTATATTCTATATGAAGTTACCGAGGCCAGGGCATTATATTCTATATGAAGTTACCAAGGCTGGTGCATTATATTCTATATGAAGTTACCAAGGCCGGTGCATTATATTCTATCTGAAGTTACCGAGGCCGGTGCATTATATTCTATATGAAGTTACCGAGGCCAGGGCATTATATTCTATATGACGTTACCAAAGCCGGTGCATTATATTCTATATGAAGTTACCAAGGCCGGTGCATTATATTCTATCTGAAGTTACCGAGGCCGGTGCATTATATTCTATATGAAGTTACCGAGGCCGGTGCATTATATTCTATCTGAAGTTACTGAGGCCGGTGCATTATATTCTATATGAAGTTACCGAGGCCAGGGCATTATATTCTATATGACGTTACCAAAGCCGGTGCATTATATTCTATATGAAGTTACCAAGGCCGGTGCATTATATTCTATCTGAAGTTACCGAGGCCGGTGCATTATATTCTATATGAAGTTACCGAGGCCAGGGCCTCATCAAGATTAATATCCCACCACCCTCGTCTGCTTTTGTCGATCCCTCCCTCCCCACGGTTCAAAATCTTCTCACTTTCATTCCCCCCCTCACTCAGGAATCTTTCCTGGAGATACTCCCCAAAGTGAAGTCGGGGTCTCCGGCGGATGTCTGCCCGGCACGCATCTTGCAGCAAATTTACTCTGGCTGCCCTGAACCCCCCATCGCCTTCCTCAACAGCTCCCTGGCTCAGGGTGTAGTGACCCCTGCGCTAAAGGCAGCCACCATAGTGCCCATTTTGAAGAAACCTGGCGCGGACCCTTCCATCTCGGCTAACTATCGCCCCATCTCCCTGCTGCCCTTTCTGGGCAAGGTGATGGAACGCCACGTCACCGCGGCACTCAGTGCCCATATTGAGGCAAATGGGGGGCTGGCTTCCCGCCAGGCCGGATTCCGCCCCAGGCATTCGACCGAATCGGTCGTGGTCTCAGTCTTAGACAACCTCAGAAAGGGCATGGATGACAACAAACACCAGGCACTGGTCCTCCTTGATCTCTCCGCCGCCTTTGACACGGTGGACCATACCATCTTACTTGCCCGTGTCAAGGCGGCCGGAATCGGGGGATCAGCTCTGGTTTGGCTCTCCTCCTTTCTGAGGGACCGCACCCAGGTGGTCCGGCTAGGCGACTTCACTACCACCCCTCTCCCTGTCACTTGTGGTGTTCCCCAGGGTTCTTCTCTCTCTCCCTTACTTTTCAATCTTTATATCTTTCCTCTTATCTTCGCACTCCAGCAGCTGGAGGTCACCGTCTACAACTACGCGGATGACCTCCAGCTCATCTTTGATCTGTCCCCTTCTTCTCTCTCGGTCTCCAACTTCCAGTCTACTATGACATTCATCAGGGACTGGATGAACCACAACCATCTTAAGCTGAACCCGGATAAAACTGAGCTGGTTCTCACTGGTGGTTCATCCAGCCCCTGGAACTCTCTCTTCTGGCCCCCCTCTCTCGGTTCGGCACCGTCCCCCTCAACCACGGTCAAAACCCTGGGTGTCAAAATTAATAATCAGCTCACTCTCCACTCACAAATCAGTTCCGTGGTCTCCTCCTGTTTCCTCACTCTCCGAACTATCCGCTCTGTCCCCCGCTTTTTCTCCCCCCAGGCACTAAAGATTATCATGGCCGCTCTGGTGATATCGCGATTGGACTACGCTAACGCTCTATATCATGGCATCCCAGCGTACAGCCTGCGTAGACTCCAAACTATTCAGAACCAGGCGGCCCGGCTGGTATACGGCCTTTCACGCTACCATCATTCCACCCCCCTTCTCAAGGAGCTTCACTGGCTCCCCGTAAAACAACGCTCCCTTTTCAAGACCGGTTGCATGGTCTTTCAGGCCCGCCAGGGCACTGCCCCCGCCTTCATCTCTTCATTAATTAAACCTTATGTTCCTACAAGAGACCTTCGGTCTTCCTCCAAGTCCCTTCTCCAGATCCCACGCTTCACTCGTAAAAAGTGGGGTGGGTCCAACTTTTCCACCCTGGCTCCAACTTTCTGGAACTCACTCCCTGACCATCTCCGTTCTGCAACCCAGTATCTCTCCTTTCGTAGAGACTTGAAAACTTTCCTCTTCAGCCAGGCCTTCCCCGCTTAAATTTATTTTCTTATCTTTTTTCCCTGGTCTTCTCCCTCAGCTGCCGAACCCCTAGCGCCAAGAAACCGCAAGGTGTACGCTGCGCTTTAGAAATGTTTTAAATTAGAAATTAGAAATTAGGGCATTATATTCTATATGGAGTTACCGAGGCCGGTGCATTATATTTTATATGAAGTTACCAAGGCTGGTGCATTATATTCTATATGAAGTTACCAAGGCCGGTGCATTATATTCTATATGAAGTTACCAAGGCCGGTGCATTATATTCTATATGAAGTTGCCAGGGCATTATATTCTATATGAAGTTACCAAAGCCGGTGCATTATATTCTATATGAAGTTACCAAGGCCAAGCATTATATTCTATATGAAGTTACCAAAGCCGGTGCATTATATTCTATATGAAGTTACCAAGGCCAAGCATTATATTCTATATGAAGTTACCGAGGCCAGGGCATTATATTCTATATGAAGTTACCAAGGCCGGTGCATTATATTCTATATGAAGTTACCAAGGCCGGTGCATTATATTCTATATGAAGTTACCAAGCGGTGCATTATATTCTATATGAAGTTACCGAGGCCGGTGCATTATAGTCTATATGAAGTTACCGAGGCCGGTGCATTATATTCTATATGAAGTTACCGAGGCCAGGGCATTATATTCTATATGAAGTTACCAAGGCTGGTGCATTATATTCTATATGAAGTTACCAAGGCTGGTGCATTATATTCTATATGAAGTTACCGAGGCCAGGGCATTATATTCTATATGACGTTACCAAAGCCGGTGCATTATATTCTATATGAAGTTACCAAGGCCGGTGCATTATATTCTATCTGAAGTTACCGAGGCCGGTGCATTATATTCTATATGAAGTTACCGAGGCCAGGGCATTATATTCTATATGAAGTTACCAAAGCTGGTGCATTATATTCTATATGAAGTTACCAAGGCCAAGCATTATATTCTATATGAAGTTACCAAGGCCAAGCATTATATTCTATATGAAGTTACCAAGGCCAAGCATTATATTCTATATGAAGTTGCCGGTGCATTATATTCTATATGAAGTTACCAAGGCCGGTGCATTATATTCTATATGAAGTTACCAAGGCCAAGCATTATATTCTATATGAAGTTACCGAGGCCGGTGCATTATATTCTATATGAAGTTACCAAGGCCGGTGCAATATATTCTATATGAAGTTACCAAGGCCGGTGCATTATATTTTATATGAAGTTACCAAGGCTGGTGCATTATATTCTATATGAAGTTACCGAGGCCGGTGCATTATATTCTATATGAAGTTACCGAGGCCGGTGCATTATATTCTATATGCAGTTACCCGGCCAGGGCATTTTATTCTATATGAAGTTACCGAGGCTGGTGCATTATATTCTATATGAAGTTACCGAGGCCGGTGCATTATATTCTATATGAAGTTACCGAGGCCGGTGCATTATATTGTATATGAAGTTACCGAGGCCGGTGCATTATATTCTATATGACATTACCAAAGCCGGTGCATTATATTCTATATGAAGTTACCAAAGCTGGTGCATTTTATTCTATATGAAGTTACTGAGGCTGGTGCATTATATTCTATATGAAGTTACAGAGGCCAGGGCATTATATTCTATATGAAGTTACCAAGGCCGGTGCATTATATTCTATATGAAGTTACCGAGGCCGGTGCATTATATTCTATATGAAGTTACCAAGGCCGGTGCATTATATTCTATATGAAGTTACCAAGGCCGGTGCATTATATTCTATATGAAGTTACCAAGGCTGGTGCATTATATTCTATATGAAGTTACCAAGGCCGGTGCATTATATTCTATATGAAGTTACCAAGGCCGGTGCATTATATTCTATATGAAGTTACCGAGGCCGGTGCATTATATTCTATATGAAGTTACCGAGGCTAGGGCATTATATTCTATATGAAGTTACCAAGGCTGGTGCATTATATTCTATATGAAGTTACCGAGGCTAGGGCATTATATTCTATATGAAGTTACCAAGGCTGGTGCATTATATTCTATATGAAGTTACCAAGGCCGGTGCATTCTATTCTATATGAAGTTACAGAGGCCGGTGCATTATATTCTATATGAAGTTACCGAGGCCGGTGCATTATATTCTATATGAAGTTACAGAGGCCGGTGCATTATATTCTATATGAAGTTACCAAGGCCGGTGCATTATATTCTATATGAAGTTACCAAGGCTGGTGCATTATATTCTATATGAAGTTACCGAGGCCGGTGCATTCTATTCTATATGAAGTTACCGAGGCCGGTGCATTATATTCTATATGAAGTTACCAAGGCCGGTGCATTATATTCTATCTGAAGTTACCGAGGCCGGTGCATTATATTCTATATGAAGTTACAGAGGCTAGGGCATTATATTCTATATGAAGTTACAGAGGGCAGGGCATTATATTCTATATGAAGTTACCAAGGCCGGTGCATTATATTCTATATGAAGTTACAGAGGCTAGGGCATTATATTCTATATGAAGTTACAGAGGCCGGTGCATTATATTCTATATGAAGTTACAGAGGCCGGTGCATTATATTCTATATGAAGTTACAGAGGCTAGGGCATTATATTCTATATGAAGTTACCGAGGCCGGTGCATTATATTCTATATGAAGTTACCGAGGCCGGTGCATTATATTCTATATGAAGTTACAGAGGCTAGGGCATTATATTCTATATGAAGTTACAGAGGCCGGTGCATTATATTCTATATGAAGTTACCAAGGCCGGTGCATTATATTCTATATGAAGTTACAGAGGCCAGGGCATTTTATTCTATATGAAGTTACCAAGGCTAGGGCATTATATTCTATATGAAGTTACAGAGGCCGGTGCATTATATTCTATATGAAGTTACCAAGGCCGGTGCATTATATTCTATATGAAGTTACAGAGGCTAGGGCATTATATTCTATATGAAGTTACAGAGGCCGGTGCATTATATTCTATATGAAGTTACAGAGGCCGGTGCATTCTATTCTATATGAAGTTACCGAGGCCAGGGCATTATATTCTATATGAAGTTACAGAGGCCGGTGCATTTTATTCTATATGAAGTTACTGAGGCCTGTGCATTATATTCTATATGAAGTTACCAAAGCCGGTGCATTATATTCTATATGAAGTTACCAAGGCTCGTGCATTATATTCTATATGAAGTTACCAAGGCTGGTGCATTATATTCTATATGAAGTTACCAAGGCTGGTGCATTTTATTCTATATGAAGTTACCAAGGCCGGTGCATTATATTCTATATGAAGTTACTGAGGCCGGTGCATTATATTCTATATGAAGTTACCAAGGCCGGTGCATTATATTCTATATGAAGTTACCAAGGGTGGTGCATTATATTCTATATGAAGTTACCGAGGCCGGTGCATTATATTCTATATGAAGTTACCGAGGCCAGGGCATTATATTCTATATGAAGTTACCAAGGCCGGTGCATTATATTCTATATGAAGTTACCAAGGCCGGTGCATTATATTCTATATGAAGTTACCGAGGCCGGTGCATTATATTCTATATGAAGTTACCGAGGCCGGGGTATTATATTCTATATGAAGTTACCGAGGCCGGTGCATTATATTCTATATGAAGTTACCGAGGCCGGGGTATTATATTCTATATGAAGTTACCAAGGCCGGTGCATTATATTCTATATGAAGTTACCAAGGCCGGTGCATTATATTCTATATGAAGTTACCGAGGCCAGGGCATTATATTCTATATGAAGTTACCAAGGCCGGTGCATTATATTCTATATGAAGTTACCGAGGCCGGTGCATTATATTCTATATGAAGTTACCGAGGCCGGTGCATTATATTCTATATGAAGTTACCGAGGCCGGGGTATTATATTCTATATGAAGTTACCGAGGCCGGGGTATTATATTCTATATGAAGTTACTGAGGCCAGGGCATTATATTCTATATGGAGTTACCGAGGCCGGTGCATTATATTCTATATGAAGTTACCAAGGCCGGTGCATTATATTCTATATGAAGTTACCGAGGCCGGTGCATTATATTCTATAAGAAGGTATCCGCGGTGGAAGGGGACAGACACTTACTGAATATTTCCCTCTTTTGAGCACCCCCCCCCTTGCCCTACACTCATTGACCCCTCCCCTCTGCTCCCTCCCCTTCCCCCCCCCCCTTGCTCCCTCCTGTGAATGCCAGTTTTGCTGCGTTTGCCTGTGCTTGTTAATGGATTGATCTCCTCTTGAACCGAAGGGTTCTCCAGAAGTGATCCCTTTGCCTTGTTGATTTGAATCATCCCTTAGACCGTGAGTGAACGGGCGCAGATCGCCAGGCATCGATCCCCGGGGGCAGCTCCGATGTATCGATTAGTCCGACCAGCAGAGGCTGAGCCAGGCGCGCTCCCGAGGGATCCATCGCATCGATCAGTTGGGATCGAGTGATCCCGGGCTGGAAGGATCTGCTAGATCGAGGCCGCCCTGCCCCCCCCACTCCTTCCTTCTCTGGCGGGGGGGGGGGGGGCTCCTGCTGCAGGGGTCGAGCCAGGCGCGCTCCCGAGGGATCTATGGCCTCGGTGCATCGATCAGCAGGGATCCAGTGATCCGAGGGATTTATTTATTTATGCGTTTCTATAGCGCGGACTTTACCCGAAGGCGACGGAGGCTTCACAATAGAAACAGAACCGAAACATGAGGAGAAGATGACAAGTGAACAAATGACCTCCCTCCTCCTTAGGTGGGGGGGAGTCCCCCTCCTTCATAGGCTGCCCCGCGCGCTCCCGATTCAAAGCCCCCCCCCACAGGGGTCTGATCCTCGCTTGGGGTGAGGGAGGTCCCGGGTTCAAACCCTGAAGATTTTTTAACACATACATGTGATATCAGAGGAAATAAATCCGCGCCTTTATTGATGAATGTGTCCTGCAATTAAAAAAAATCAAATAAAAAAAGAGGGCTCGTCCGGGATTTGAACCCGGGACCTCTCGCACCCAAAGCGAGAATCATACCCCTAGACCAACGAGCCGGTGAGGGAGGGAGGACTGCTGGGACGGACTGAGCACTACTGGGAGGGGAGGGAGGTGACGCTGTGGAGGTAGAGGACTGCTGGGGACTGAGGACTGAGAACTGCTGGGAGGTACTGAGGACTGCTGGGAGGGACTGAGGACTGCTGGGAGGGAGTGAGGACTGCTGGGAAGGAGTGTAAGTGTGCACTTCCACAGACCATGGTAGTGCGCACATTCACTGACAGCATGTGTGCACATCCACAGACAGGGTAAGTGTGCACTTCCATAGACCATGTAAGTGTGCACATCCACAGACTGTGTAAGTGTTCACTTCCATAGACTATGTAAGTGCGCACATTCACTGACAGTACGTGTGCACATCCACAGACAGGGTAAGTGTGCACATCTACAGACCATGTAAGTGTGCGTATTTACTGACTGTACCTGTGCACATTCATTACCGGTGTGAGTGTGCACATCCAAGGACCGTGTAAGTGTGTATATTTACTGACTGTACCTGTGCACATTCATTAACGGTGTGAGTGTGCACATCCACAGACCATGTAAGTGTGCACATCCACGGACCATATAAATGAGCATATTCATGGATTGTGTTAATTGTGCACATCCACAGACCATGTAAGTAAGCGTGCACATCAATCAATCAATCATAGCATTTGTATAGCGCGCTACTCACCCGGAAGGGTCTCAAGGCGCTTGGGGGAGGGGGAGTCGCTACTGCTCGAACAGCCAGGTCTTGAGTTGCTTCCTGAAGGCGAGGTGGTCTTGGGTCAGCCGAAGGTGGATGGGGAGGGAGTTCCATGTCTTGGCCGCCAGGTAGGAGAAGGATCTGCCGCCAGCGGTGGCTCTTCGATGCATGGTACGGCGGCGAGGGCGAGGCTAGTAGGCCGTAGCTGGCGGGTGGGCGTGTAGAAGGTCAGGCGGTTGTTGAGGTACTTGGGGCCCAGGTCATGGAGGGCCTTGTGTGCATGGGTGAGGAGTCTGAACGTGATCCTCTTGCTGACGGGGAGCCAGTGCAGGTCCCTCAGGTGGCCGGAGATGTGGCTGCGTCGAGGGATGTCCAGGATAAGTCGGGCAGAGGCGTTCTGGATGCGCTGGAGTCTTTTCTGTAGCTTGGCTGTGGTTCCGGCGTAGAGGGTGTTTCCGTAGTCCAATCGGCTGGTGACAAGGGCACAGACAGTGTAAGTCTGTACATCCACAGACCATGTAAGTGTGCACTTCCACAGATAATGTAATTGTGCACATCAACAGACTTTGTAAGTGTGCACTTCCACGGACCATGTAAGTGCGCTGATTCACTGACAGTACAAGTGCACATCCACAGACAGGGTAAGTGTGCACATCCAAGGACCGTGTAAGTGTGCACATTTACAGCCTATACGTGTGCACATTCATTGACGGTGTGAGTGTGCACACCCACAGGCCGTGTAAACACCTACGCACAGCTGTAACTCGTGTTTTGTCTTGAGGGTCAAAGGTTACAATGCACACGCTCCCTGGTGCGTGCCATGACGCAGTCTTTCCATCACTTAAATGTGAGTTTACAAAAGGAATGCCTCACATAACGCGATGTTTAAAAGCGCAGCCGCGATCTGGTGACGTCGTTACAGGGCACCATGTGGGGAGTGTGTCCAATGTGTGCACACTGCTTTGGGGGGTGGGGGGGCTGCAGGCGGTGCTTGCACGAGCCCTGATTGGGGGAAGACTGCGGTGGGGGCTGCAGGCCCGGGGGGGGGGGGGGGCAGACTGCGGTGGGGGCTGCAGGCCCTGGGGGGGGGGGCAGACTGCGGTGGGGGCTGCAGGCCCTGGAGGGGGGCGGGGGGGCTGCAGGCGGTGCTTGCACGAGCCCTGATTGGGGGAAGACTGCGGTGGGGGCTGCAGGCCCTGGGGGGGGGGGCAGACTGCGGTGGGGGCTGCAGGCCCTGGAGGGGGGCGGGGGGGCTGCAGGCGGTGCTTGCACGAGCCCTGATTGGGGGAAGACTGCGGTGGGGGCTGCCGGCCGGGGGGGGGGGGGCAGACTGCGGTGGGGGCTGCAGGCCCTGGAGGGGGGCGGGGGGGCTGCAGGCGGTGCTTGCACGAGCCCTGATTGGGGGAAGACTGCGGTGGGGGCTGCAGGCCCTGGGGGGGGGGGGGGGGGGGGGGGGGCAGACTGCGGTGGGGGCTGCAGGCCCTGGAGGGGGGCGGGGGGGCTGCAGGACGTGCTTGCACGAGCCCTGATTGGGGGAAGACTGCGGTGGGGGCTGCAGGCCCTGGGGGGGGGCAGACTGTGGTGGGGGCTGCAGGCCCTGGAGGGGGGCGGGGGGGCTGCAGGCGGTGCTTGCACGAGCCCTGATTGGGGGAAGACTGCGGTGGGGGCTGCAGGCCCTGGGGGGGGGGGGCAGACTGCGGTGGGGGCTGCAGGCCCTGGAGGGGGGCGGGGGGGGGCTGCAGGCGGTGCTTGCACGAGCCCTGATTGGGGGAAGACTGCGGTGGGGGCTGCAGGCCCGGGGGGGGGGGGGGGGGCAGACTGCGGTGGGGGCTGCAGGCCCTGGAGGGGGGCGGGGGGCTGCAGGCGGTGCTTGCACGAGCCCTGATTGGGGGAAGACTGCGGTGGGGGCTGCAGGCCCGGGGGGGGGGGGGGGCAGACTGCGGTGGGGGCTGCAGGCCCTGGAGGGGGGCGGGGGGGCTGCAGGCGGTGCTTGCACGAGCCCTGATTGGGGGAAGACTGCGGTGGGGGCTGCAGGCCCTGGGGGGGGGGGGGCAGACTGCGGTGGGGGCTGCAGGCCCTGGAGGGAGGCGGGGGGGCTGCAGGCGGTGCTTGCTCGAGCCCTGATTGGGGGAAGACCGCGGTAGGGGCTGCAGGCCCTGGGGGGGTGGGGGGAGGGCAGTCTGCGGTGGGGGCTGCAGGCGGGGGGGGGGGGGGGCTGCAGGCGGTGCTTGCACAGGCCCTGGTTGGGGGCAGACTGCGGAGGGGGCTGCAGGCCCTGGGGGGGGGGGGGGAGACTGCGGTGGGGGCTGCAGGCCCTGGAGGGGGGTGGGGGCTGCAGGCGGTGCTTGCACAGGCCCTGGTTGGGGGCAGACTGGTGGAGAACTTTCCAGACATCTGCAAACTTTATGGGCTCAGAGGGAGGTTGAACAGGAAGTGAAGCAATGCTGCCTCTCCAGGCCCGCGCTGCAGATGACGGCTTTATTAACCCTTACCAGGGATCGACAGGAGAGGCTGGCGACGTAACATCTGACAGGCACGATCACTGCCTTAACCCGTAACAGGCATCCACAGGAGGGGCTGGACATGTAACACCCTACAGCACAATTACTGCCTTAACCCCTAAAAGGCATCAACAGGAGGGGCTGGAGACATAACCCCCTACAGGCACCATTACTGCCTTAACCCTTAACAGGCATCGACATGAGAGGCTGGAACTTAACCCCCGACAGGCACGATTACTGCCTTAACCCCTAACAGGCATCGACATGAAAGACTGGAACTTAACCCCCGACACGCACGATTACTGCCTTAACCCCTAACAGGCATCAACAGTGGGGTAACAAAACTTGAGGGGGGCCCGTGCAAAGTACATGGAGGAGTCACCCCACGCTCAGGACCTAGTCAGGAGGGGACCATGCACAGTACCAGAGGGGGCCTCCTGGTGCAGAGAAAACCTTCCCAAACCACGGGGGCTATGTTTGCATCACTGGGCTTCAATAGGAGGTAAGGGAGACTTTCCCCCTTACAGGGACCATTACTGCCTAAACTCCTAACAGGCATTGACAGGAAAGGATGGAGATGTAATCCCTTACAGGCCTCAAGGCTGCAGATGACTGTGTTACCCCTACCAGACAGCAACGGCAGAGACTGACACATTAACCCCTCAGAGACAGCAACGGCAGGGACAGACGTATTAACCCCTCAGAGACATAAACGGCAGAGACTGACGCATTAACCCCTCAGAGACAGCAACGGCAGAGACTGAGGCATTAACCCCTCAGTGACAGCAACGGCAGAGACTGACGCATTAACCCCTCAGAGACAGCAACGGCAGATACTGACGCATTAACCCCTCAGAGACAGCAACGGCAGAGACTGACGCATTAACCCCCCAGAGACAGCAACGGCAGAGACTGACGCATTAACCCCTCAGAGACAGCAATGGCGGGGACAGACGCATTAACCCCTCAGAGACAGCAACGGCAGAGACTGAGGCATTAACCCCTCAGAGACAGCAATAGCGGGGACAGATGTATTAACCCCTCAGAGACAGCAACGGCGGGGACAGACGTATTAACCCCTCAGAGACATAAACGGCAGAGACTGACGCATTAATCCCTCAGAGACAGCAGAGACTGACGTATTAACCCCTCAGAGACAGCAACGGCAGAGACTGATGTATTAACCCCTCAGAGACAGCAACGGCAGAGACTGACGTATTAACCCCTCAGAGACAGCAACGGCAGAGACTGACGCATTAACCCCCCAGAGACAGCAACGGCAGAGACTGACGCATTAACCCCTCAGAGACAGCAATGGCGGGGACAGACGCATTAACCCCTCAGAGACAGCAACGGCAGAGACTGAGGCATTAACCCCTCAGAGACAGCAATAGCGGGGACAGATGTATTAACCCCTCAGAGACAGCAACGGCGGGGACAGACGTATTAACCCCTCAGAGACATAAACGGCAGAGACTGACGCATTAATCCCTCAGAGACAGCAGAGACTGACGTATTAACCCCTCAGAGACAGCAACGGCAGAGACTGATGTATTAACCCCTCAGAGACAGCAACGGCAGAGACTGACGTATTAACCCCTCAGAGACAGCAACGGCAGAGACTGACTCATTAATCCCTCAGAGACAGCAACGGCAGGGACTGAGGCATTAACCCCTCAGAGACAGCAACGGTGGGGACTGAGGCATTAACCCCTCAGAGACAGCAACGGTGGGGACTGACGCATTAACCCCTCAGAGACAGCAACGGCAGAGACTGAGACATTAACCACTTATGGTCAGCCTCAGCAGCCAGCCTTATGCAAATCAGTCTTGACCCTGCTACATCTGATAGAGACTTCTAGCCGCAGATTCCTTACCTTAGAATATCCCCAGGCATCAGATTGGATCTGGAAGATTTTCAAGGAGAACCCCTGCGCCCCGGAATGTGTAGTTGATCGGTTCAGCATCAGTGTCGTCCATGCCGGAAGTGACATGCGCTGTACCTATATAGGTGCTACCTCTGCGCAATGACATCAGTTCTTTCCTTCTCTCACCAAATAGCGCTGATCCGGTCTGAGATACCTCTCAGTCAACTTTCACTTCGTTTTTTCAACGTTTTGTCAAACATTTTTGAGACTTTTCTCCTGGTGTGAGGTCATTTCACCCAATAAACCGGCTTGGTTCAAACCATATGGGGCCCGTCAGAGGCAAATGTCGGTGACAGACCCCCACTTGGTGTGTTTGTGGTGCTTGGAGCTGAACCATGACTCCAAGGCCTGCTCCGACTGCCACTCCATGCATCCCAAGGCACTGAGGGAGCGAGCCCTCGAGCTCCTCGCCGCCGAACGTTGGTGGACACCTTGAGGCTTGAGGTCCTGTTAGCGCCGAAGGTCCCAGGACCATTCATGGAGCTCTTCCCGATGGTCATTGTCACAAACCAAGTCGTCGGGGAAGTTGGGTAAGTCCCACAAGCACAAGAAGTCAAAGAGGTCTTCGACTTCTCCGCGTCCGTCAAAGCCTTCCGACGAGAGATGCAGCAGGGTCAGCAATCCAGACCCCGTGAGTCAGTGGAACCCAAACCCGGGTCCAGTCCGCACTTCTCCAATTTTCCTTCCGAGCTGAAGTTTTCTAAGGGCATGCACCTCATATTTGGGTGGCCCGCTCATCTGGAGGGCTGGAGGGACCTGTGGGTCCAAGAGGGGACCCTTCTGGACTCACACCGGCTGGTTTGACCTCGGCACCGCTCGGGCCTCACGCATCCCTTGCTGGATCCAGAGCGGAATTGCAATGAGACCAAGACCTTCCTTGGCGCCTGCTCCAATGCGAAACGCCCCGGCGTCGCCAACGCGCATTGAAAGTGTAGCCTCCATTGTTATTCCTGACTCCGACATGGAGCCGGATTGGCGTCGTCCAACACCGACTCTTGCGCCGACTGAATCCATGCTTCCCAGAGTGGGGCTGATGGAGCAAGGACTCGTAGAAAAGAGACTTGCTCCGAAGCAATCCTCTGATTTTACTCCCTAACAGGTTATTAATTACGTATTGTGTAAAACTAGTGCGTACCACATAAAAACGAGGGTTAGAAAAGCTTGCATATGTGTGCGCTAACGTGAATAACTTGAACACATTTCTAAAATGGCTTTAAACGGAAAATCTTTATTGCGCATGCATCAACTGCATCTGCGCAGTATGACGAGCTGTTGCTTGGGCATGAGCAGATCCTACTAATATGGAGTCTTGAAGTCTCGTGTGCATGGCACCTGCGTAGCTGAAACTAAATCGAGCTATTTTACTAAATGCTAATGTGGGGAAAGTATTATTAAGTAAAGGGGGTTAGAGTAGAGATGGGTGGTATACAGTGAAACAATTTATTTTTAAAGTAACTTCTGTCTTTCTGACTCTATCATTAGTGCACATTTAGGCCTCTTGGGTATGTCCGAAGTGAGGCGAGTCACATGAGTTTTGCACATGGCATTGAAAGGCAGCCAGCCCGTAAGGTTGACGTGTGAGTCAAGAAGAGGACAAGGACACAGCCTGCCTGAGCCAGGGAACCAGCAGTGAAGAACCTGAATGAATAAGACTGTACGTTCAGATAAATACATTTGTTGCAGATGAGATGTGAATGCGGGTGGGAAAATAAAGTTTGAATAAAAATTAAGGAGATGGGTTTGTTAACAAAGGGCTAACCGAAATAAGTGGTATGTAAGCATGGTGTGATGATTTCCCCCCCTTTCCTGACCAATCAGAATTAGTATTTTTACAATATTGAAACTTTAGTGGGTGGTACATGAAGAGCGAAAGGTATAACGGAGGTAGCCGTTAGTTAGTTAGTGAGACATCGATGCTGAGATGCTGTGAGCCGTGGGTGCTGTGAGCCGTGGGTGCTGTGAGCCGTGGGTGCTGTGAGCCGTGGGTGCTGTGAGCCGTGGGTGCTGTCGGAGTGTGGTAAATATTTAATTACCGTCCTAATTTCTATGCAGGTAAGTACTAAAAACAAAATAACTCAATCGGAAAGAAAGACGCAGAGTCCGTGGTGTTAGAGTTCTTAGGGGTTTTATTCCTTAAAAAGGAATGGTTCTGGTACCGGATATCGGGTTCCTGACACCACTGGGGTGCAGGAAGGGATAGAGCATACTTTATTGACAAGACATAACTTTTATACTTAAACCATATAATGAATACCAATACAGTAGGCGTAACAGCTGAGAGAAACAAGATAAAAGCACACACGTGTTAGCAATACGTAATCAGAAGGCGTGAACTAGGCGTGAACATAGAGGTGTGTGCTAGAAACGTCACATGAAAGTGTCACAAGTGGGTGGGTACATAGCAGAGTCTTGCAATGTCAGCAGAAATCTGAGATTTGGATGCGCGCGCAGCTGCATGACGTGTGATTGACGTGGAGCTGGAGGGTGCAGGGGACTTGACATTTACACTAGAGGAAAGAGACAGAAGTCTGGCGTGTCAGATCAACTCGTACCTATATCATATCTGATATCTAATGTTTGGGAACCATATTATCTAGAGGGAAAGGTCTCTTGGGCAGAGGCTATTCTATACTGACTGTGAGTGCGTGTATAAGCGTCTACGTGTCTGCATGAGATGCGAGGGAGCATGGGCCTTCCATGGTAACAGGAGCTATGAATTACTCGCACGGAGACAGTGAGGCCGGGCCCTTTGCTCTGCAGCTGGAAGGATGTTTACTTGAACTAGTAGGCAGGAATGTATTTTTGAGGAGCGGAGCAGATAATTCGAAGGTTGAATACATCTTGGCTCAACAGCATACTCCTCTATACAAACAACAACAACAGAAGGAAATTACTACAGCGATATGCCTTTCCTGCCAACCCAGGCTGAGGCATTCAGAGTCAGAAGGCAGGAAAAGGCTCGATGGCAGAATTCAGGGCCTACTTCGCCAGAGCAGAAAAACGTGTAAAGTACACCACAAAAAGACGTTGGCATGGCATACTTAGGAACAGAATATTCAACCCATTCAGGGTGGATCTGAAAGAGGACATGTTAACGTTGGACGCAAATGTATTTGCGTCTTCATAGCTGGCACAGGAGGGAAGTTACATGCACTTTAAGCTTGTACATGGAGACGGTGGGGTACACGTTAGGGAACATTTCTTGACCATAAAATTTATATTTCCTCATTCCCTCCTTGTTCCCTACGGACCCTTCATGATATATCGATCCTCATGAATCGATCAGTCTGTTCATGTAACATCATTTGTTCTTCTTTCTTCTTTTCGCGTTTTGAATGGAAACTTGAATGCGGAATACATGATGTGGCGCACAGACCACAAATCGCTGGCCCACATTGTAGGCACAGACAGCAACTGAATACTATGAGAAGGGCAATGCCTAGGAAGGATAGGATCTTCCATCCCCAAGCGGTCAGCGTTGTCCAGAACCAACCGGACCAAGTCCAGGTGCCTGGATTCTGATGTATCAAACTTGCAATTTTATGAAGACGTGTGATAGCTTTATATACTGTTGGCGCGTTTTCTGGAATGAAAACACAGCAACTCGACCCGATGACCTTACAGGCTCCGCCCCTATCTGCTAGGATGACGTCAATAACAAGACGATTTTGAAGAACAACAACCCGCATGGCAGATTGCTCCTCTGTCAAGTTGCCTAGAGCGGAAGTAGTTTCATTCACTACTGCTTCGAGGGTTCTAGTTAATTTTCGTATCAGTTTACTATTAAAGACAGTACCTAAGTAGGGGAAGAAACCTTTATTGAAATCTGTGTATTGCTCCCATGCCGTTTCAGTATAGTCGACAATCGGGAGATCTCTTCGGAGTCTATTCGTTACTAGATTTGTATTTCTGTGATAATCAGGAGGGGCTAGGAAAACAGGTGGCAGAAGGAATGCAATGTAGCAGGTACCATCCCAATCTGGAGGTAAGCGTATGTATGCGGTATGGTCACAAACAAAGTAGGAATGACGAGTAGCTCTAAATGTAGACCTGCCTTGATCGCTGAATTCGACCACAGTAGTACATTTACTATGACCTAAGTGTACTGAACCCTTCTTTCTGACACATAAGTCACCCGTGACTGGTAATACTGACATAGCAGGGAGAACTGGTGCGGCTTCGGATTCAACAGTAAGAATCATGAGGTTAAATGTATAATTACCTAATCCATATACTTCATTTTCTAGATCAGTTCCTGTCCTAGTGGGAAGTCCCTTCTTGTCAGGGTAACAGGCGTTAAGCAGAACTAAGTTCAGGTTTCCCCAAACCCAACTTCCTTCGAAAACAGCAATATCAGAGTCTAAAGAATTAATTAATCTAAACCATGCTCCACATGAGCCATTGTGAGTGAACGGGTATGGAAAGAGAGGCAGAACTCCCTTGTATTTCTGATAGGGAGGGAGTCGGCCACATATCCAACAGTTTGTAGCATTATTAGTCTGATGGGAGTGATGTAACATACTAATGAATGTGTTGTTGCGCAGCGCAAGTCTGTAAGATAACTCATGTGGGGGTAATTCGCTAAAAGAATGTTCGGCAGTGACATTGTAAGCAGATTGGGTACGCTTGAAGATAGGGTAATATATATGCAACAATATACTGGCAGCAATAATCAGAAGGCTTAGAAAAAACATAACCAATAATGTCACTATACAGTGACTACGAAGTGATTTACAATATGCACGTTTCTTGAGTTGTCTCTCTCTCTCTCTATCTCGATCTAGGGGATACATGTCAGAAACTAATTTAACCGATTCACCTAGGGGAGGACTTAAACAATTAAACTGTCTGACTTGCTAGACCGTAATTTGGATTTATACTCCTCTTGCGGAGTTTTCTCTTTCTTGGAAACTTCAAAGTCACTAGAATCAGGGCAGTCCTTTGAGGGGGTGGAAGAGTCAGTGTCTGGCAACAGTTCATTACACTTTTTAATGTGACTCGTATGAATCCACCCCTTTCGGCCCTCCACCTTGATTGCAGTCCTCGTGGTCAGAAGGACGAGCTTCGGCTCCTGCCAACGGGGCTCCAGCGGACTCCTCCTATCGAAATTTCGTATCAGGACAGTATCACCAGGACGGACATCGCGTGGCTTCACATCAGTGTTGTCGGGAAAAGCTGCGGCAACCTGTGAACGACATGATTGGAGTGCAGACATCAAGGAGGCAAGGTAATCTGTCAGCATATTACAGTCAACATCGGTTATTTTCTTAGGCATGGGCGTCCCCCACATATTTGGTGGTCGGCCAAAGACCACCTCATACGGGGATAGTCCTGATCTCGAATGGGGGACCATTCTCATGTAGAATAGTGCAACTGGCAGGGCGACTATCCAGTCGACCCCTTTCTCTTTACATATTTTGGCGAGACGTGTCTTCAGTGTCTGATTGTGCCTTTCTACAAGGCCAGCTGCCTCGGGATGTCGGACGCAATGGAATTTCCACTGGTATCCTAGCAGAAGTGAAACCTGCTTCATGAGCTCGGATGAGAATGGCTGTCCGTTATCTGAGTACACGATACGAGGCAAGCCGTACCGTGGGAAGAATTCACGAACCAGCTGCTTGGCAGTGGTCGGGGCAGTGTAATCTGGGACTGGATATGCTTCGGTCCAACGGGAAAGTGCACAAACAACTACGAGGACGTACTTGAATCCTCGACAACGGTCCATCTGGATATAATCCATCTGGAGGACTTCAAAAGGGTGATCGGGAGGATGAAATCCACCTTGCTCTACAGGGACGCTTTTACCTGGATTGAACTGACAACAGATCATGCAAGTACGCACTTTCTGTTTTGCGGCTGCTCGTAAATGTTTGTTGTACCAGAGATTCTGTAAACTGTCTAACATCGCTTTTTCTCCTAGGTGTGCTGGACTATGTGCTGTATTTATTATGACTTGAACCATAGAGTCGGGGAGAAACCATGTAGATTTCCCCTTCGTCATCTATCCTTGATCTGTCTGGATCCCTCCTAGTTCAGTCCATTTCTTGATTTCATCTGGAGTGGCATGTGTCTGAATATCGATTACATCTAATGTGGGATCCCTAACTGTCATACAATGTGTCGGCACTATTGTCTTTGTCACATCAGTTGTCTGGGTGTGAGTCAACGCTGTATGCTTTGCTGTTTGGTCTTGCATTAAGCCTGACACCAGAAAGGCTGCCAGGGCTCTAAGGTGCACAACATAAAACTGAGCAAGCTCTTAATTCGTTTGACTTTTTTGTTTATATTTCAACCATTATTTCATCATGTTAAACACATTTCTTGAACATGCTTTCTTTCCATAAATCACAGTATATATTTTACAAATCATTGAGAGTCATCATCTAAACATAAGGATAACACAAAATAATGTTACTTAATATGAACACATAAGAACCCAATGCATTTCGGGACCTTTCGTGGCCCCTTCGTCAGGGGTCTGTTGAAAAAAGAAAAAAATTAAATAAAGAAAAAATTAGTGTATAGCAAACTATTGCTTTGATGTTTATAAGTTACTCAGTTATTGCTTGCCATATCTAGTTACTTAATAATTTCTGTATCTCAATACTTGAGATTTAAGTCTTTTAGATTTCAATGGAATTATATTCCTCTCTGTTTTTATTTTATTCCCTGTACAAAACGATCTAACCATTAACTGTATTTTAGATAATTATTTTAAATTCATTATTCATTTAAATTGTATCTGAGCCTACCTACCGTGACTAGCAGGTTGTTTGGAACAAAAAAACGGTATTCCTACGTACAAAAGGGATGAAATTGAACGAGATGTTTAAAAATACCTTATATCTAAACTTTGTTTCTGCATATTTATCAGGTCTTAAAAAAGAAAGGATAAAATGATTACCTGCGAGCCGATGCGTGATGCGTTGGTCTCGCTTTTATAGCCAATTTAATTGGGTTTATACTGAAAAGGAAAAAATAAGGTTGCAGTCTGATTTCCTAAAATAACAGGAAAATTGTCTATTTTACATATGACAAATTCATGTTGTACCTGTTTCGTATGACGTTTCTGAATCCTTCTTGTTATTTGGGCTGGCAGCCCTCACCAACCTATTAAAAGGTTGAGAGTCTTGTTTTAATGCCATGATCGTTTTACTAATCAACAAGTATTCTCACAAAAGGGTTTAAGTTTACCTGCGGTCCTATGCTGTGGCGCTTCGGTCCCGCAGTGTTAGTCTTTTAGATGTTTTAGCTGTGGGAAAACCACAGAATTAGTTAATCCAATTTTTCTTTTAAAATCCCTTTCGATTTAGGCGTTTTCGAAAAAACGCATTACGGGGCTTACCTGGAATACAAGTTTTACTGGCCTTCCAAGGTTCCACTCTGGCGTGTTCGCAGTCGCCATTGAAGTTTTAGTCCTTCTTCTAGTTTTGGTTTTTAAGTTTTCCCTAACACTAAAAACGGACTTTAGTAGTTCTGCGCTAGTTAGTTGTGAGCGGATAGGGGCAGCCATCTTAGAGTGTTCTATAAAATCGATCAAACCTAATCTATATTTTCATGCTTGTATAATATTGGGTATGACTTCAAACTGTTATTTAATTTATATTCATGGGGGAATAATTATTTGGAACTTTTGGCTATATTAATGTTGATTTCCTTAACATAAAACAAATGGAAAATGACAGTACGAATATATAACATATGTATCTAAGAAAAAAACTCATTTCAGAACATATATCATCCAATAGATATTTACAATCCCTTTGTATTCTATATCGATGTCTGCCTATTTACAATCTTCTGTTTGGTGTGTTAGTGTATGTGGAGTAATGTGAATTATTCATAATTTGTGTCGCTTTGAATTTATGTATAGATTTATAACTAGATCGCGTGTCTGAATTCTCGGGGGTATCAGGACCGTCCATCAGTGTTGGTTGTTTAAAGAAAACATACCATCTCAATTTTATCGTTGAGCCCAAATGGGACCAAAGTCTGCAATTTGCGTATCCAGAAGGCTTCTCTCTGGAGAAGAATCTTTGCATTATCGAATCCCAACCTTTGTGGTACCTGCTCAACTATTTGGAATCTTAGTTGCGCTATCGTGTGCCTTGCTTCTGTCCAATGTTGCGCTAGAGGTGATGTGATGTTTTTTAATCGTATCCTACTCTTGTGTTCCGTTAGTCTCACTTTTAGCTTTCTGTCTGTTTTTCCTATGTAGAGGAGTCCACACGGGCATTTGATGGCGTATATCACGTGTTCGGAATTGCATGTTGTGTTGTGCTTAAGTTGAATTTTCTCCCCTGTTCTTGGATGCAATATTATATTTCCCAGAATGATGTTATTGCAATTTTTGCAGTTGTGGCATTTCATTGTCCCTTTAAATGACGCTTGATCTTCAATGGTGGTTACCAACTTGCTCGGTTTGTTAAGCATTTCCTTGAGATTTTGTGCCCTTTTATAGGCAAACAAAGGTTGCTCGTGAAACAATGAACCAAAGTCCTTTTCTATTTGCAATATCTCCCATCTTTTTTTGATTATTTTCTTGATCTCCCAGGATGATGTGGAGTACTTCGATACAAATACCATTCTTTTGTTTGTATTCTTCAACTTTTTTACTAGTAGTTCCCTTCTAGGAATAGTCTTGATCTTCTCTACATGTGCCTCCAAGAGTTTTTTCGGATAACCTCTGTCCAAATACTTTTGTTTTTGTTCATTGACACAAATCGCTGTGTCTGATGTGATTCTCTTGATTCGCATGAATTGCGACACTGGCAAGTTATTGATCAGATTCGCTGGGTGGAAACTGCCAAAAAGCAGGGCGTTATTCTTGTCAGTTGGTTTTTTGTATACACTTGTGTGTATGGAGTCTTCTTTAATTTCCACTAGAACATCGAGGAAAGGCAGTGCTTCGGTGCTTATGCTGTGTGTAAACTGGATACGAGCATCAATGCTATTGAGATTTTGAATGTTCTCCAGTAGTTTCTTTTGCGAATCTTTCCAAAGTATAAAGATATCATCTATATATCTTTTGTAGTAAACAAGTCCTTGTTGCCATTCAGGTTTTGTCAAAATGTAGTCATCTTCGAATTTAGCCATATAAATATTGGCGTAAATACAGGCTCCGGGAAAACCCATTGCTGTGCCGTTCAGTTGTATGTAAAAGTCATTTTGCCATGTAAAATAGCTATTTTCTAAGCAAAATTCCAGAAGCTTAAGGGTCATGCATTTGACTTCTTCTGATTTTTCACCCTTTAGAAGCGCCCATTCCATAGCTTCTAGGCCTTGTTGGTGTGGTATTGAAGTATATAGAGATGTAACATCTATAGTACAGATAATCCATTTTGTTGCACCTTGTGTGTCGATTGTTTGAAGGTTCCTTAGGAAATCTGAAGTATCTTCCAAATACGTTGACCAGTTCTGTATGAATGACTGCATGTGGGTATCGATGAATATTCCCAGATTTTCGAAAATTGAGGAGCACCCTGAAACTATTGGTCTGAATGGTGGATTTTGGAGACTTTTGTGAATCTTAGGTAAAAAATATATCCGCGGTCTTCTTGGATACACTTGTCTCAAATAGCGTTTTGTTCTTGAATTGATCCAACACAACTCTTCCGCTTTATTTAATATTTCATCCAAAGCATGTGCTATTTCCATTGTGGGGTCTTTATCAAGTTTTGCGTATGTAGCTGTGTCATTTACATGCTCTGTACCTTTTTGTAAATAGAACGTGGAGTCCATAATGACTAGACCCCCTCCTTTGTCCGCCTTCTGGATTACGATAGTTGGATTTTTAGCTAGGGATTGCAGTGCACTGTATTCAGCTTTAGTCAGATTTTTTTTAATTTGCTCTTGAAATGAATTTTGCTTAAGTCAGCCTTGACTAGTATCTCAAAAGTATCCAATGTCTTGTGTGATATTGGGGCTACAAAAGTACTCTTGGGTTTGAATTTAGTGTCATCGTTTTCTTCAGTTTGAATTGGATTTACTACAGTGAAGAAATGCTTAAGCCTTAACAGGCGCATGAACTTGAAAAATGCTATCTCAGTTTCTAGCTCATTAGTTTGATATGTCCTCACGAAAGTTGTTCCTTTGTTAATCAAATCTGCTTCAAATTGCGTCAAAGGATATTTAGATATATTGATCACGAGGCTTTGGCTTGGCTCCTGAGGCTTGCTTTCCTTACCCTTTCCTTTTCCTTTTCCTCTTCTCGTTTTCTTTCCACTTGTGATGTAGTTGTTTGATCTGGTGGTTTGCTGGGCAATTGGCCCTCCGCTAAAAAAGAATCCGAACTTAAGTTGGTGCCGCTTGCACCTTCTGTGGATGTTGAAGGAGTTGCTTGCTGCTTATTTAAGGGTTGCCTTGTAGTACTGGTATCTCTATCAGATACACCACTTTCATCTGATGTTGTAGGTTGTTGTTTCTTATTTGTGTATCTCCTTTTGGCGTAAACTTCAGCCCAAGTGTAAGCTTCGTTGAGCTTGTAGTCGATTGTGTCGCGTTTAAATTTTCGCAATTTTGTCTCCTGTATTTCTTTGCCATACTTGTCTAGTTTGACGTCCAAATCTGCTAGGAATTTATTCCATGGTTCTAACTCCATTCTGGATGACAAATCTTTCTTGACATTGAATATTTCTTCTTCTAACTCTTTGATGATTCTCGAGAGTTCTTGAGAGGCGTGTATATTTTTCGCATCAAAGGTTTTCGTTTCCTTAATCAATTGATATATTTGATCAGCTTCATCCGTGGTGTATATTTTTATGTTTGCTCTATTTTCGATACACCACGGATGAAGCTGATCAAATATATCAATTGATTAAGGAAACGAAAACCTTTGATGCGAAAAGTGGCTCAGTTACGCAACAGCTCAAACAATTGGAATATTTGACAAAACGAGAATTGAACCAACGATTACACGCCTCAACACTAATTCAATATCACCGCGTAAGACGGATTCCAAGAGGCCTCAGGCTCGCCATCAGACCAATGTTATACAGATTGAATAACAATCCTCAATTTATGGAAAAATGGTACTGTATCCTAAACAAATGCTCGCTTGATTTGATTTTGCTACTAGTGGAAGAACTCTCGAGAATCATCAAAGAGTTAGAAGAAGAAATATTCAATGTCAAGAAAGATTTGTCATCCAGAATGGAGTTAGAACCATGGAATAAATTCCTAGCAGATTTGGACGTCAAACTAGACAAGTATGGCAAAGAAATACAGGAGACAAAATTGCGAAAATTTAAACGCGACACAATCGACTACAAGCTCAACGAAGCTTACACTTGGGCTGAAGTTTACGCCAAAAGGAGATACACAAATAAGAAACAACAACCTACAACATCAGATGAAAGTGGTGTATCTGATAGCGATACCAGTACTACAAGGCAACCCTTAAATAAGCAGCAAGCAACTCCTTCAACATCCACAGAAGGTGCAAGCGGCACCAACTTAAGTTCGGATTCTTTTTTAGCGGAGGGCCAATTGCCCAGCAAACCACCAGATCAAACAACTACATCACAAGTGGAAAGAAAACGAGAAGAGGAAAAGGAAAAGGAAAGGGTAAGGAAAGCAAGCCTCAGGAGCCAAGCCAAAGCCTCGTGATCAATATATCTAAATATCCTTTGACGCAATTTGAAGCAGATTTGATTAACAAAGGAACAACTTTCGTGAGGACATATCAAACTAATGAGCTAGAAACTGAGATAGCATTTTTCAAGTTCATGCGCCTGTTAAGGCTTAAGCATTTCTTCACTGTAGTAAATCCAATTCAAACTGAAGAAAACGATGACACTAAATTCAAACCCAAGAGTACTTTTGTAGCCCCAATATCACACAAGACATTGGATACTTTTGAGATACTAGTCAAGGCTGACTTAAGCAAAATTCATTTCAAGAGCAAATTAAAAAATCTGACTAAAGCTGAATACAGTGCACTGCAATCCCTAGCTAAAAATCCAACTATCGTAATCCAGAAGGCGGACAAAGGAGGGGGTCTAGTCATTATGGACTCCACGTTCTATTTACAAAAAGGTACAGAGCATGTAAATGACACAGCTACATACGCAAAACTTGATAAAGACCCCACAATGGAAATAGCACATGCTTTGGATGAAATATTAAATAAAGCGGAAGAGTTGTGTTGGATCAATTCAAGAACAAAACGCTATTTGAGACAAGTGTATCCAAGAAGACCGCGGATATATTTTTTACCTAAGATTCACAAAAGTCTCCAAAATCCACCATTCAGACCAATAGTTTCAGGGTGCTCCTCAATTTTCGAAAATCTGGGAATATTCATCGATACCCACATGCAGTCATTCATACAGAACTGGTCAACGTATTTGGAAGATACTTCAGATTTCCTAAGGAACCTTCAAACAATCGACACACAAGGTGCAACAAAATGGATTATCTGTACTATAGATGTTACATCTCTATATACTTCAATACCACACCAACAAGGCCTAGAAGCTATGGAATGGGCGCTTCTAAAGGGTGAAAAATCAGAAGAAGTCAAATGCATGACCCTTAAGCTTCTGGAATTTTGCTTAGAAAATAGCTATTTTACATGGCAAAATGACTTTTACATACAACTGAACGGCACAGCAATGGGTTTTCCCGGAGCCTGTATTTACGCCAATATTTATATGGCTAAATTCGAAGATGACTACATTTTGACAAAACCTGAATGGCAACAAGGACTTGTTTACTACAAAAGATATATAGATGATATCTTTATACTTTGGAAAGATTCGCAAAAGAAACTACTGGAGAACATTCAAAATCTCAATAGCATTGATGCTCGTATCCAGTTTACACACAGCATAAGCACCGAAGCACTGCCTTTCCTCGATGTTCTAGTGGAAATTAAAGAAGACTCCATACACACAAGTGTATACAAAAAACCAACTGACAAGAATAACGCCCTGCTTTTTGGCAGTTTCCACCCAGCGAATCTGATCAATAACTTGCCAGTGTCGCAATTCATGCGAATCAAGAGAATCACATCAGACACAGCGATTTGTGATAAAAGCATCAATGAACAAAAACAAAAGTATTTGGACAGAGGTTATCCGAAAAAACTCTTGGAGGCACATGTAGAGAAGATCAAGACTATTCCTAGAAGGGAACTACTAGTAAAAAAGTTGAAGAATACAAACAAAAGAATGGTATTTGTATCGAAGTACTCCACATCATCCTGGGAGATCAAGAAAATAATCAAAAAAAGATGGGAGATATTGCAAATAGAAAAGGACTTTGGTTCATTGTTTCACGAGCAACCTTTGTTTGCCTATAAAAGGGCACAAAATCTCAAGGAAATGCTTAACAAACCGAGCAAGTTGGTAACCACCATTGAAGATCAAGCGTCATTTAAAGGGACAATGAAATGCCACAACTGCAAAAATTGCAATAACATCATTCTGGGAAATATAATATTGCATCCAAGAACAGGGGAGAAAATTCAACTTAAGCACAACACAACATGCAATGCCGAACACGTGATATACGCCATCAAATGCCCGTGTGGACTCCTCTACATAGGAAAAACAGACAGAAAGCTAAAAGTGAGACTAACGGAACACAAGAGTAGGATACGATTAAAAAACATCACATCACCTCTAGCGCAACATTGGACAGAAGCAAGGCACACGATAGCGCAACTAAGATTCCAAATAGTTGAGCAGGTACCACAAAGGTTGGGATTCGATAATGCAAAGATTCTTCTCCAGAGAGAAGCCTTCTGGATACGCAAATTGCAGACTTTGGTCCCATTTGGGCTCAACGATAAAATTGAGATGGTATGTTTTCTTTAAACAACCAACACTGATGGACGGTCCTGATACCCCCGAGAATTCAGACACGCGATCTAGTTATAAATCTATACATAAATTCAAAGCGACACAAATTATGAATAATTCACATTACTCCACATACACTAACACACCAAACAGAAGATTGTAAATAGGCAGACATCGATATAGAATACAAAGGGATTGTAAATATCTATTGGATGATATATGTTCTGAAATGAGTTTTTTTCTTAGATACATATGTTATATATTCGTACTGTCATTTTCCATTTGTTTTATGTTAAGGAAATCAACATTAATATAGCCAAAAGTTCCAAATAATTATTCCCCCATGAATATAAATTAAATAACAGTTTGAAGTCATACCCAATATTATACAAGCATGAAAATATAGATTAGGTTTGATCGATTTTATAGAACACTCTAAGATGGCTGCCCCTATCCGCTCACAACTAACTAGCGCAGAACTACTAAAGTCCGTTTTTAGGTCTCGCCTGTCGATGCGCATGCGCATCGAGCAAGCGAGACTATTGCGAGTTATCCACTCTTTATCTGCACTGCAAGGAATCGTGGCGATTCCTTGCAGTGCCCGTGACTTTTAAGGTCAATGCGCATGCGCATTAAGCTTATGCGCATGCGCATTGACCTTAAAAGTCACGGGCGCGTGCACGTCCGTCTCCTAACAACACACACACACCCTCTCCCCCGCTCCGCCCCCTCCCGCCGTGTCGCATTTCTCTTTCTCCTCCCCCTCCCCTCTCTTTCTTCCGTCTAACGCCGTGTCGCACCTCTCCGCCCCCTCCCCGCTCCGCCCCCTCCCTCCGTGTCGCATTTCTCCTCCCCCCTCCCCTCTCTTCCGTCCGTCCGTCTTGTTATTCAACGCTCCATGTCTCCAGGCACCAGTCGGGACCTCCTGCTTCCCTGGGCCTCTCACCGCGGCTACAAGCGCGCCCCGGGTCTCAACGCACCACCACAGAGGTGCTCAGGCCGCAGAGCCAGTCCACCGCAGGCTCGTCTTCAAATCCGGTTCGGAGCGGGATCCTCGGCATTCAATCGCAGTCAAGACAGGTCTGCCCCGTATCCCGCGGCCCGGCAGACAACACCCAGTATGGCAGGCATGTTCAGGCTTTCATCGGCCGGCTTTTTTCATTACTTAGTGGCACCTCACCCCTGATTTGTGTTGAGAACCCAATAGGAATGCATACTTTTTTCGAGCAGACTCCCTTCCGTACTCCTGTCCCCCTGCTCTCCTCTCCGTTGCCCACCCCCTCCCTGCTGCACTTGCACATGTGCATCTCCTCATTGCCTCCATAAGTTACTTCCGGTGTTGAATCGATAGTACAAGCAAAGCTGCTGAAGCGTGACACACACCCATCGTTTTCGCCTATTGTTTTTGGATGGCACATATCCACTTGTTTCTGTTGAGGGGCACCGTACGGATGCTCTGTCAGTGTGATCTCTCCTTATGTTTTTATAATTATAATGTGATGTTGTCCATTCTTTGTCCCTGCACCATGTAGTTTGCTGACATTGACCCTCAAGGTTTTGTAACATTGTTTCAGTCTCGTTATTGCGCCGTGTGCTTGTTAGAGCAACAAAAACAAAGCTGGTAATACGCATAAAGTAAAAGATTTGCCAGTCAGCATCTATACTGCTAGTTGAAGCCTCCCTAGCCAAGCTGTTGAAAATCTTTTTATATGTGGCGCGGAGAAGGAAGCGGGTTCATGTTTAATTCCAGAACGAAAATTATTTCTGTTACAAGTCACGGCCTGCGGTAGTGAGTGTGAGTCTGTATACTGCAGCACCTTTGTTTGACAGTGGCTCCTCCATAAGCTATCCTCGTCGGCCATTCCCTAAGTTGTCAAGAAAAATGTAGTGTCTTCCTTTGTAGGTTTATTTTCTAAATGAGCAACACATCAGTCAGTAGACTTGTAATAAATAGATTTAATTCATACATTGGAAATGCCTTCTGATTTACTGTCCTTGTCATATGCACTCTCCTGGCACTATGGAAAATGCCTTGCTTGTAGAACACCGACACCTCTCTTCTCTCTTGAAAGTTCGAAGACATGAAAGGGTATCATAAACATGCCTGATTAACTTCCAAATAGTAAACCAAAGCCTGCTATAACCCAAACCTCACTAATCTCCATGTCACAGTGCAACCATCATCATTCCAGCTGTGTCTTAAAAAATGGCATTTTGCTGTTGTGAATAGCACATTAGTGTCCACTTGTTTTTTACAGAAAGTAGTCACACAAGCACAGTACACAAAGCTCCCCGGCCTGTAGTTCAAGCCCCACCCCACGCAGCACCTGCAGGGGGCTGCCTGATAGAATCAGACTGCCCACACCCCTCCATAGGCGGTATTCCGGTGCTATTGTGCCCACTCTGGTAATCATGACGCCCCCTGCTGCGTGCATTTACAATGTGATGCGTTCCTTCCGCTGGAGGGCAGATTCGACCACACACTGTTCACAATCACAAGCAGGCTCTGTTCTGCAAGGTGCCGGGGGACCTTCCTGCAGCCCACGCGTTTCTAAAATGTCAGTTCCGTAGGTGTTTCCGACAGCCCTCCCCGCGGCTCACAGCACGTAACTTTCCTTAAGGGATGTTGTTTATCTCGTGTTTTGTTTTCTTTTTATAGGGATATGTTTTTATGCATTTATGACAAGGTCTCGTGGCGGTGTCACCTCGCATCCCAAAATACCTACCCCCTCACCCTCAACCCCTCACCCTCAACCCCTCACCCTCACTCACCCTCACCCTCACTCACCCTCACCCTCACTCACCCTCAATCCCTCACCCACCCTCACCCTCACTCACCCTCACCCACACTCACCCTCACCCACACTCACCCTCACCCACACTCTCCCTCACCCACACTCACCCTCAACCCCTCACTCACCCTCACTCACCCACCTACCCTCACCCTCACTCACCCTCAACCCCTCATCCTCACCCTCACTCACCCTCACCCTCAACACCTCACCCTCACTCACCCTCACTCACCCTCACTCACCCTCACTCACCCTCACCCTCACCTTCACTCACCCTCAACCCCTCACCCTCACTCACCCTCAACGCCTCACCCTCACTCACCCTCAACGCCTCACCCTCAGTCACCCTCAACCCCTCACCCTCACCCACCTTCACTCACCCTCACCCTCACTCACCCTCACTCACCCTCACTCACACTCACCCTCACCCACCCTCAACCCCTCATCCTCACTCACCCTCAACCCCTCACCCTCACTCACCCTCACTCACCCCCACTCACCCTCAACCCCTCACCCACCCTCAACCCCTCACCCTCAATCCCTCACCCACACTCACCCACACTCACCCACACTCACCCACACTCACCCACACTCACCCACACTCACCCACACTCACCCACACTCACCCTCACTCACCTTCACCCTCACTCACCTTCACCCTCACTCACCTTCAACCCCTCACCCTCACTCACCCCCACTCACCCTCAACCCCTCAACCCCTCACCCTCCCTCACCCTCATTCACCCTCAACCCCTCACCCTCACTCACCCTCAACCCCTCACCCTCACTCACCCTCAACCCCTCACCCTCAATCCCTCACCCTCAATCCCTCACCCACACTCACCCACACTCACACCCACACTCACCCACCCTCACCCACCCTCACTCACCCTCACTCACCCTCGCCCTCATGCTAAAGATTTACAAAAAAAACCATTAACAATTCTAAAAGCACTAACTCTAATGCTGCGAGACCTATTGCATTTCTAATGCTTGTTAGTGTTAGGGAAAACTTAAAAACCAAAACTAGAAGAAGGACTAAAACTTCAATGGCGACTGCGAACACGCCAGAGTGGAACCTTGGAAGGCCAGTAAAACTTGTATTCCAGGTAAGCCCCGTAATGCGTTTTTTCGAAAACGCCTAAATCGAAAGGGATTTTAAAAGAAAAATTGGATTAACTAATTCTGTGGTTTTCCCACAGCTAAAACATCTAAAAGACTAACACTGCGGGACCGAAGCGCCACAGCATAGGACCGCAGGTAAACTTAAACCCTTTTGTGAGAATACTTGTTGATTAGTAAAACGATCATGGCATTAAAACAAGACTCTCAACCTTTTAATAGGTTGGTGAGGGCTGCCAGCCCAAATAACAAGAAGGATTCAGAAACGTCATACGAAACAGGTACAACATGAATTTGTCATATGTAAAATAGACAATTTTCCTGTTATTTTAGGAAATCAGACTGCAACCTTATTTTTTCCTTTTCAGTATAAACCCAATTAAATTGGCTATAAAAGCGAGACCAACGCATCACGCATCGGCTCGCAGGTAATCATTTTATCCTTTCTTTTTTAAGACCTGATAAATATGCAGAAACAAAGTTTAGATATAAGGTATTTTTAAACATCTCGTTCAATTTCATCCCTTTTGTACGTAGGAATACCGTTTTTTTGTTCCAAACAACCTGCTAGTCACGGTAGGTAGGCTCGGATACAATTTAAATGAATAATGAATTTAAAATAATTATCTAAAATACAGTTAATGGTTAGATCGTTTTGTACAGGGAATAAAATAAAAACAGAGAGGAATATAATTCCATTGAAATCTAAAAGACTTAAATCTCAAGTATTGAGATACAGAAATTATTAAGTAACTAGATATGGCAAGCAATAACTGAGTAACTTATAAACATCAAAGCAATAGTTTGCTATACACTAATTTTTTCTTTATTTAATTTTTTTCTTTTTTCAACAGACCCCTGACGAAGGGGCCACGAAAGGTCCCGAAATGCATTGGGTTCTTATGTGTTCATATTAAGTAACATTATTTTGTGTTATCCTTATGTTTAGATGATGACTCTCAATGATTTGTAAAATATATACTGTGATTTATGGAAAGAAAGCATGTTCAAGAAATGTGTTTAACATGATGAAATAATGGTTGAAATATAAACAAAAAAGTCAAACGAATTAAGAGCTTGCTCAGTTTTATGTTGTGCACCTTAGAGCCCTGGCAGCCTTTCTGGTGTCAGGCTTAATGCAAGTTTTATATGGTGTGGCAGGCATCAATCAAAGGTAGCACACTATTTTGATTAAACGCCCTCAAATTTGATAACTGTGTGCAGTACCCACACACATACATTTGCTGTTTGGTCTGCCAGGTCGTTACCCTGGGAAATAGAGTCTGTAACTTTAGTATGTGCTTTACACTTCATGATAGATATGCCTGAAGGCAGATGTATTGCTTCTAACAGTGCTTGAATAAGGGGACCGTGTTGAATCTTGGCACCGTGAGAGGTCAAGAAACCTCGTTCTTGCCATAACACTCCGAAGTCGTGTACGACTCCGAAAGCGTAACGTGAATCTGTGTATATGTTAACATTTCTGTTCTTGGCTAGTATACAGGCTTGGGTCAGAGCGATAAGCTCTGCTGCTTGAGCGGACAGTGTATCAATACGGTGTGTTTCCTTGACTTCAGTTTCAGTGGTCACTGCATACGCGGCCACCAATTCTCCTGTGTTTGTTCTCATACATGAACCGTCCACGTAAAGTGTCAGGTCTGGATTTGTCAGTGGAACATCTGTTAAGTCTTGTCGGGGCTTTGTTACTGCATTAATGATCTCAATACAATCATGCGGGGCTGAATCTGTCATAATCGAAGGTAACAATGTTGCAGGATTTAGAATGTTACAGCGTCTGATTTCTATGTGTGGCTGGAATAGCGTCAATTCATAACCTGTCAGTCGTGCTATAGTCAGGTGTTGAGTCTGTGTTCGGTTTAGAAGGACCTCTACAGAATGTGGAACTTGTACTGTCAATGGATGTCCTAATACTATTGAGTCGCTTTGTCTGATTGCTAAGGCTGTCGCTGCAACTGATTTTAAGCACGCAGGCAAAGCCTGGGCCACTGAATCCAATGTACTTGAAAAATAAGCACAAGGCTTATGTGAACCTGCTTGATCTTGAGTGAGGACAGACAACGCTGTACCATCACGTTCTGTAACAAAAAGTGTAAAAGGTTTGCTGTAACATGGTGTCGCTAAAACTGGTGCTTGACATAAAGCTTTCTTTAATTCCTCAAAGGCCTGTGTATGTTCCTGAGTCCAAGGGAGGGCAGTCGAAGTCGCTGCCTCCTGTGTTGTCAACTGAATGAGTGGCTTAGCTAGAAATGCATACTGAGGAATCCATTGTCTGCAGTACGAGGTGAGGCCTATAAAGGCCCGCACTTCCTTTTGTGTCTGAGGTTGTGGCATATTTACAATTAACTGGATGCGATCAGGAGTGAGCTGTCTCCCCACTTTGGACAGCAAGTGACCCAGGTACACAACTTGCTGAACACAGAATTGTAGCTTCGAAGGAGACACCTTGTGTCCCTTGTCGGCCAGAAAATGTAAAACTGTCAGTGATGCTTGTTCACATTCGGGTTCACTTCGTGCGGTGATCAGCAGATCATCGACGTACTGTAGTAAGGCAGTGTTAACTGGCATTTGGATACAATCAAGTTGTCTTTTCAGTGCTTGGCTATAGATGCTGGGGCTTTCTGTGAATCCTTGAGGTGCGCGTGAAAATTTGAAACTTCGTCCATTTAAACTGAATCCGAAGAGATATTGGCTCTCTGGGTCAATGGGTACACTGAAGAAGGCGTTCTTGAGGTCAATTATAGAAAAGAACGTCGCTTCTGAGTCAATAGCAGTCAATAAGGATGAGATGTCGGGAACCACAGGATACTGTGGAACAATGCATTTATTCAGTTCTCGTAAATCAATCACCAGCCGATATACTGGCGGTGAATTGGGGTCAGTACGTTTAAGAATCGGAATGATAGGGGAATTACAGATATTGGAGTCGGTTTCTACGACCACTCCTTGGGCAATGAGCTCTTCAATGATTTCCAGTAAAGCCACTACAGCATCGGGTGGTAACTTGTATTGTCTGATTCGTGGTAAAACAACTCCTGGTTTGAGTGTAACACGGTATGGTGTGATGTGCATGCAACCTACATCGGTTGGGCCTTGTGCCCACAGGTGTTTCGGTACATTTTTCAATCTGACATCAAACTCTTGTAATACATAGTGACCCTTAAAGTCACGTAGAAAAAGTCTAACTCCTTCCGGAGAACAACATATCACAGCTCCTAGAGCCTTTAATGTCTTGATACCTAACAAGTTTTCTGGACATGATTTCGTGAGTAACAAGTCTGTAACGCGTGATAATGGACCTACTGCTAGGGGGACTGGTTTCGATACTTCATTTACAATAGGCTGTCCTGAAAAACCAAGGGAAACATTCTGTGAGCCTGAGAGGGGTGCCCCTGGGACTTCATCATGGCTGATTGTTGTGCGGCTTGCCCCTGTGTCAATTAAAAACTTTCTGTCTTTTCCCAATACCTGACTGTGTACATAAGGACCCTCTTGATCTACAGGAATCTCAATAAGAGGCAAACCAACCTCCCTCTCTAGGCTGTTTCATGTGTATCGCTGATAATCGGGATAATCAGATTGGGCATACTGGCTCATCTGCCGTGAAACTTGCTGCGTAGCGGCAATAGGCTGTGGCTGTGGCTGTGATACCGCTGCGGTCTGTACTGTATGTGGTGGAGCATGCATAGGCTGTGTATTCTGGGAAGTCTGTTGCTGGACCTGGTCTTGTCTAGGCTGGTGCGGTCTTTCTTTAGTTTTACCTGTTGCTATATTGTGTTTCAGGACTGGACATTCATGTACGTAGTGACCTGGCTGTTTGCAATAGTTGCATGTCCCTTTAACGGGAGCTGCTGAATTACCTGTCTGGGTCGCACCCTTTCTCTGACCGTCGGCTGGAACCGACTGGGCCACTAACATTTTCATTTTCGTGTCTTTCATACGTCTCTGTTCGTGATCCTGTTCTTCTCTAATTCTGTTCTGGTGGTATTGTAACATTTGTAACATCTGGGATGGCGTATTTGCTTGCCATGTACTTTCAACCTTATATACACGATTCTTAACTTGTGTCAGGGAGTTCTCAACTAATTTTGTTACAAAAAGATGTGGGTATGACTCGCTACCTGGTTTCAGGCCACTATTAATAATGAAACATTTCTCGAATCTTGAATAGAAATCACTAGTATCTTCATCGTGTTTCTGTTTACAGGCTGAGATTGCGTCCCAGTCTTCCTTTTTAGTTGTCAATAATCTTGGCAAAACCTGTACTATTAAACCTGGTAATGCTTTAGCTTTGTCCCCAAGGCCTAGCCCTGGAGTACGACCTTTTTCCTCGTCTTCTATTTCGGTCCAAATAATCTTTTTATCTCCCACCTCCCATTCTTTTTCCTTGAGTTTCTCGTAAATGCCGGTGGGCAGCAGTACTTTTAATAATTTCATAATATCCGTATACGTGTAATCTCCCATGAGTAACATGTCTTTAAGTTCTCGGTGAAAACCTGCAGGGTCTTTATCATGACAGGGTACTAGTTTCTTCATTTCTAACAATTCTAACTTTGTTAAAGGTGTGTACACAAACACACGTTCCAAGGCGTGATTGGCATTCATAACTGGGTGTACTTCTCGTAAAGGATTCTGCCTGTCAAAATGAAACATTTTTCTTTCTGGGGCGGAGCTGAAACATATTGTGGGCCTAAGAAAGTGTTATATCTGCGGCGTTGTTCTAGAATTATTTAAATTAACTTGGTACTTAGGCCTCTCCATCTATTCATAAGTAGTGCTTCTAATGTATCAGGTAAGGGACCTGGATCAGAATGTTGTTGTCTGTATAACGTGATGAGATGCTGAATCATGTATACACCAGCTAATTTCTGCTCGTCTGGGGAAAGGTTCAGAAATGTCTGTGCTACTGTATCATCATTGTATATATTAGGATTGTCAGCCCATAGTACTGCTGACCGGGCTAGTTCTTGTTCATCCATAGAATTGAGTACATGATACCCCATTCGTTCTTGAAGACTTTTATCGGTACCTTGAAACAGATATTCAGGAGAATTCGGTTTTGATATACCAGAGAGAAAAACTCTCTTGCTTTCTGGACGAATGCCTTTCCTAAGGTAATTTCCCTTACCCACATATGCTATAATTTCTTTAGCCGTGTCATGTTCTTCAGGTTCGTCCTCCTCAGAGGAGTCATTCCTGTCACTTTCTTTTTCTTTTTCTTTTTCGTGTATTTCTATTACTGCTTTTCTGATTTTCTTGTACATACTTGCTATACAATTTAGTTTATCATGGTTTCCGTCGGCTATATTTTGACCCCACCTGTTTAGTGCTTCCATCTCTTCCTGGTCTACTCCAGGCCTGTCTCGTTCTCTTATTAAGCAATTTATGAAGAAACGTAATATACAACCTTGAGTGTCAACTTTCTGGTGAGCCAGGGCCTCCTTAATACTTTCAGGATTTTCCCCAGTCTGGATAAAATGATATATTCTATCTAGGTGTTCAGTCATTCCTGGAAATAACACGAGGTAATCTGCAACTTTTCGTAAACGTAGGGATGCTAACAACATTCTATCGTCTTTACCGGGTACTGGATCGTATCTGCAAATTGGAAGGGGTTCTTTAAGCATGTCTAATCTTGGTGTTTGCGGTGTACGTTGCTTCATTAGGTCCCTAATGTTCAATCTGTGTGTTTGTGGCGGGGTCTGGAGACCTCCTGTCGCACCTCCTGTAGCGGAGGCTTGAAAATTGTATGTCTGTGGAATCGGTATCTGTACCTGAGCTTGTCTCTTATTAGGATCAGGCGCAATCGGATTTGGTATATTAATCTTAGATGTGGGAAGTGGTGGAGGTGGAGGAGCAGGTGGAGCAGGCTGTCGAACAGGTGAACTTTGTTGCGGCAATGGCTGGACATTGTCTCGGAGCGGGTTGCCACCTCCGTCACCGTCAGTAGGCGGTACGTTGGCACGTGGATTGGTGTAAGCGGGAGCTACATCGTCTAGATAGGAAGCAAGGAATATGTCTTTGGTAGTCCTGTGACTTACTTTAGTCGGAACCAATGGCGGCGGCAGGTCTTTCGGTATTTCTGAAGTGGCTTCAGGCAAACCCTCGGCCACAAAGTACATGCCATTTACAAGATTGTTTCGCATACGGTCTACTTGTTCTGCTTTTACTCGGATCCCTTCATTAACTAATTCGTTTTCTCTGACTTTATCCGACTCTTCTCTATGTCTGTCTTCTTTTCGGAGTGCTTTTTCGGCACGTTTATGTGATTCTTTACGCCACAACTCTATGGCATCTTTCTGGGATTGTCTGGCTTTCTTTTTCCATAGCGCTTCTTCTACTTTCATGATGCACTCGGCATCCCATGTTCCTGTAACGGGCCATCTGTGTCTCTCCTCTAGGTGCTTGGTATAATCGGCCCATAAATCTAGATACAGTATGGCATCTAAGCCATGCTTATGGTACATAAAACTTCCAGGAGTGTCCCTAGGGGGGGATAGGAATTTCTTCTTCTAGTATCCCTTTCCTAGTTCCTATCTGTCTTAATTTATTGAAAAACGGCATCTTGTTACTTAGTACTGGATACTCGATACTTGTTACTTACTCTGAACACAGCTAGTTATACAAAAACACAGTAATGTACATCAAACATTCACTCATACCACGACATTAATCACATGAAAACATTTTCAACACATATGACTACCCTTGATACTAGATGTACTGCTAAACAGCACAGATACACTGTCGAGGACAGTGCAAGAACTTGACTACCTGATGTACTGCTAAACAGCACAGATACACTGTCTAAAACAGTGCAGACCGTGTTTGTGTACCCAAACCCGTCTTTACCGGATACATAATAATGCACCCGTCTAGATGCGTCCCCAGCAATGGTACTCACCGGGAAGCACGGAACAGAAGGCCTCGGAAAACTCGACTGGACTGGACTGGACTGGACCGGACTGGACTCGACTCGACACGTGGATACTTCGGAACTGGTGGGCCTCTTGACACCTCGGACCTTGCTTCTTTCGGCTAGGCTCTGGTCGGGATCCTCCGCACTCCTTACCGCCTCGTCTGGGTGCTGATCGCAGTCTCCGTCACCTCCGTAGGCCTGAGGGAGATACAGGAAATCCTGCGGGTACGCGTAATTGTCCGTCTTGACTTATGGCAGGGGGCAAAGGTTGCAACGCACCAACCGGCGCGTAAGGTGGGGGGAGGGGTCCCTATTCGGGCGCCAAAATAATGTGGTAAATATTTAATTACCGTCCTAATTTCTATGCAGGTAAGTACTAAAAACAAAATAACTCAATCGGAAAGAAAGATGCAGAGTCCGTGGTGTTAGAGTTCTTAGGGGTTTTATTCCTTAAAAAGGAATGGTTCTTGAACCGGATATCGGGTTCCTGACACCACTGGGGTTCAGGAAGGGATAGAGCATACTTTATTGACAAGACATAACTTTTATACTTAAATCATATAATGAAAACCAATACAGTAGGCGTAACAGCTGAGAGAAACAAGATAAAAGCACACACGTGTTAGCAATACGTAATCAGAAGGCGTGAACATAGAGGTGTGTGCTAGAAACGTCACATGAAAGTGTCACAAGTGGGTGGGTACATAGCAGAGTCTTGCAATGTCAGCAGAAATCTGAGATTTGGATGCGCGCGCAGCTGCATGACGTGTGATTGACGTGGAGCTGGAGGGTGCAGGGGACTTGACATTTACACTAGAGGAAAGAGACAGAAGTCTGGCGTGTCAGATCAACTCGTACCTATATCATATCTGATATCTAATGTTTGGGAACCATATTATCTAGAGGGAAAGGTCTCTTGGGCAGAGGCTATTCTATACTGACTGTGAGTGCGTGTATAAGCGTCTACGTGTCTGCATGAGATGCGAGGGGGCATGGGCCTTCCATGGTAACAGGAGCTATGAATTACTCGCACGGAGACAGTGAGGCCGGGCCCTTTGCTCTGCAGCTGGAAGGATGTTTACTTGAACTAGTAGGCAGGAATGTATTTTTGAGGAGCGGAGCAGATAATTCGAAGGTTGAATACAGTCTTGGCAGGCAACAGGCTGAGCTAAGCGCCGTTAGCCGCGCAGGGAGTAAGGCAGAGGTCACGGGTACAGAGGCAGGCCCAGGCTGAGGCATTCAGAGTCAGAAGGCAGGAAAAGGCTCGATGGCAGAATTCAGGGCCTACTTCGCCAGAGCAGAAAAACGTGTAAAGTACACCACAAAAAGACGTTGGCATGGCATACTTAGGAACGGAATATTCAACCCATTCAGGGTGGATCTGAAAGAGGACATGTTAACGTTGGACGCAAATGTATTTGCGTCTTCATAGCTGGCACAGGAGGGAAGTTACATGCACTTTAAGCTTGTACATGGAGACGGTGGGGTACACGTTAGGGAACGTTTCTTGACCATAAAATTTATATTTCCTCAGGAGTAGCAAGAGATGCTGATAAGAACCGAATACTGAACCTGATATCCTAAATTATTAGGATTAGAAAGAAGATCGCGGAAGAATCTCGAGGAGGAAGAGAGTGTCAGGGAGGGGAGCGACGCAGTCGTTGATATTCTAGAGAGGTCATCTATCCTGTCCTGAAGCCTTTGTCGCCTGATCTATCCCGGAGGACCCTTACCTGCCCTTTGGCCAGAGGGTTGGTCTTTGCACCATCCTAGGTAATTGTAACTTGAACTTCGTGAAATTGCAGATGTTCTTTTCTCTCTGTCCTCTCCTTTCTGAGCACAAGTCATTGCAAGGTTGAAGTATGTGTTGATGATTTGATTGATTGCATTTTCTCTCCTTTGAGTGACGGGGACTGTACTGTACTTTGAAGTGATTCACATGCAATTAATTTAGATAAAGACTTAAACCTTTCTCGAGTCTGTGGTTATGTCATTATAATAAAGATAGGGTTAACTTATGTCATTTCACCATCAGCTAGTTCAACCAATAGGCCATCGACCAGAGGAAAGAACCTTTTGATCAGTGAAAGGTTAGCTAGGAATAAAAGTAACTAATCTACAATTTCGAAACAGAAACTTTGACTCCAGCGGTTTTACCCAATAGTGTGTGTGTTTATGGGCCCAGGTGGGTATATGGTAATGGAGTATCTGTTGTTGGTACGCCGCTGGATCAGGGCTAGTGCCTTATTTATTTTGATAGGCCTGTGGAGGGAGACGACTGGGAAGGGTCTATGAACCATTATGGCTACCCGCTCTCAGAAAAGGAACAGGTACAGGAAAACTGATATGAGGAACTGGTGGAGGCCAGTGGGTTGGACACCTCACCTGACACTCGTCTGGTCTCTCCTCTTTTATTTTTTTGTGGATTTGTAGAGAGTGTAGCTACCCGTGGGCGTCCCAGCACTCTTACTGTGGCAACGAAGCCTCGTTTGCAAAAATGGTACATAGGGCGGCTGAGGTTTTGGACCTCATGGCCCACAGTGGCAGCCAATACGAACATTTTGACAGAGGTGCTTCAGCCGAGAGTCTCCCCTTCTGAATCCCTACCCCCTTCAAAGAAGCCCATTCAGACATCCTACTTGGGGCCTGGTCCAAGCCCTGCACAGGGACTCCTGGGCATAGGGCGATTGCCCACTGCCATCGCTCCACTACTGGGGACCCCAGTTTCGTTGCCCAGCACCCCAGCCTGGAGAGCTTAGTGCTCCAACCCTCAATGTCCAATATTAACCCAAGCACGTTCCCTACCACTGTACCAGATAGCGAATCCAAGAGGCTGGATAACTTGAGCATAAAAATGTTCTTTTCCGCCAGCCAAGCACAGTTGGTGAACGCTGCGCACCTCTCGGGCCATTATTCCCATACGATATGGGACTCACTTGTGCAAGTTCTGCCTATGGTCTCAGAGGAGGTAAAAAAGGGGGTGGTGATGGACGGAGTATTTGAATCAATCAATCAAACACTCACACCCAGTCAAAAGATCTGGGTTTAATCCATCACCCCTCTTTAGCCCACTCTGCCACCCCCGTTCAGACATGGCTATATGCAAATCAGTCTGACCCTGTGCCTCATGGGAACAGTCCAGCCCGAACTGCCAAGCCTTGTCTTCCCTGGACCGGAAACAAGCTTCCGAGGACCGGTTTCTGGCATTCCAGCCGTCTTCAGCCCGGCTTGCTTGAATCCAGTGCCAAAGTGAGCAAGGAACTCACATCTGAGCATACCCTGCCACACTTATGGCGGCCAAAAGCGGTACAAAAGGGGGTGGTGATGAACGGAGCATCTGAATCAATCAAACACTCACACCCAGTCAAACGATCTGGGTTTAATCCATCACCGTTCTTTAGCCCACTCTGCCACCCCAGTTCAGACATGGCTATATGCAAATCAGTCTGACCCTGTGCCTCATGGGAACAGTCCAGCCCGAACTGCCAAGCCACGTCTTCCCTGGACCGGAAACAAGCTTCCGAGGAGGCCCAAGCTAACTCACCCAGGCTATTGCTGATGGGCGAGGTGCAGCAAAGGTCACCATAAGGTGTGGGCTCGATATGACAGACTCGCTGGGCAGAGCGATCTAATCGTCTGTGGCCTTGCGGCACCACAACTGATTGAGAACAACTGTTTTTGGGGGGAAGTTCAGTCTTTCCTTATGGGTATGCCCTTAAATGGCTCTTTCCTTTTTAGAGCGAAGGCCAGATTCAGTGCTGGAGAGCTTTAAGGACAGCAGAGCTACGGCCAGATCCTTGTGCTTGTCTACGGCCCTGTGCCAACCACAGTCTTCCTTCCATCCCTTTTGTGGCCACAGAAGGGATCTCCAGCAGCGTCCATACTCTCCCAGCCACCATGGCCGGCAGGCTTCCCAGCCTTTTTGTGGCTGAGGGAACGCATCTCATAGACAACATAGGACAGGCAGCCAGCAATCAAGTGAGTCCACCACCCCCGGCAGCCGCTGCCTTCAAGTCTCTTTAGTTTGCCCTTCGACCATCATGGATGCCCAGTGGAAGGCAGGATATGCCATCACCTCTCCCACTGATGGTCAGTAACATCAGACCGCCTCCAGATTGTCCAAAGGGCTATTCCCTCCCCTATGTGGTATTCTCGCCTCCCATGCCACCCACTTATGATTGGCTGGCAGTAGACCATCTCTCCTTGCTCCGTCATGAAATGCAGGCTCTCAAGGTCGAGGTAGCTTTAGAAAAGGTTCCTGCATCAGAAGTATGTCTGGAACTGTATGCCTCTCCATCTTCGCAAGTTAGAGTCACAACAGGCTTTTAGGAAACCCGGCATTTTAGCCACCCATAGTCCTCCTCCCCTCTTCCTCTCTGCCTTTTCTGCCTAGCGCTGGGACACCTCCGTTGGAGGTAGCCGCACGCTGTATAAATGTCCTATTATTATTATTATGGTTGTTATTCCCAATACTTTCTGATGCCAGGAAAAGGATGTAGGACTTCATCCTATCCTATAAATGCGTCATCTCAGGAGAAGTTCAAAAAGCCCATGCTCACCCAAGTTCTGTCTGCCCCGGATTCAGGAGAGTGGGTGGTAGCAATGGCCTTGCAGGATGCATATTTCCACATTCCGTGCTGCCTGCCCACAGGCATTACCTGCGGTTCACGGTGGGCTAAGAGCACTTTCAGTTTTCTGTGCTCCCTTTCAGCCTTATCAGCGCCCCTTGGGTGTTCACAAATGTGATTGTGGCGGTTGCAGTTCATATGAGGAGGTCGGGGTTTCAGTCTTCCCCTACCTCGACGATTGGCTGTTAAATGAGCTTGCCCCATGCAGTTGTCTCCCACTTTCAGACCACGGGGAACCTCCTGCACTCGCTGGCGTTCACTATCAACACTGGACACTGTGCAGTTTCGGGTCTACCCTCCAGAGCGGTGAGTCCAGGACATTCCGGCTATGATTCCAGTGTTTCAGCCTTTCTTTTGGATTTTGGTGAGAATGACTCTAATGCTGTTTGGCCTCACGGCCTCCTGTATCCTGCTGGCTACTCATGCCCGTTGGCATATGCGGGCTCTGCAGTGGGACCTGAAGTGACAGTGGGCGCAGCCTCAGAGGAATCTTTTCGACTGCGTCCAGATATCAGATGGGACTTGGCATATGTGTTTGGTGTTTTCCGCGAGTTGAACTTTACAGCGGAAGAATGTCGAGGGCACTGATCTGATCGAGGCACACAGTGTTAAGCAGCCAGGGTACGGAGGAGACAAGCAGACAAAGTCCCGCGGTTGTAGTGATCCTGCAAGACTTGGCAGCCATGTTGAATGGGGCTTGTTGCACTCGGCTATTTGGCCTCACGCGACCAGAGAAGAATGCTTGTCGTTCTAGCCTTTTGGATGAAGTTGAGCTTCTGGATTTCCACTTACCTGTTTCCCGATTCCCTCAGCAGATATTTGAATGCTTCACAGGAAATCCCTAATGCAAACCTGCAAAGAAATGGAAGAACTGATTAATCATTTATTAATTTGGTACTTGCCAGCAATACACTTGTCTTGCATTTGGCATGTCATATAAACTCCTGGAACTTCAAGCGTCTAGCGTGCTCGTTTTCAAGGAGAACTATTAGAACTGTAAATTGAATAAGACAACATTATTATTTGATGGCTAACTATCGTTTAAAACTTTTTAATGTCAAATAACAACTTTTATTGCAACCTTGAGATAGTAATATAGCCCAGGGCATCTATTAGCAGGCGTGAAGTTAATGCTGTGATAGTGTCACGTAACATATCTTCAAAGATTGATTCCATATATATTTATGTGGTATTCAGAGCACTACAAGGGTGTGTTGAGTAATGTGACAAATTATTGCTCACTCATAACATGTACTATTGTTTTGTTGAAAACATCCTGGGACATAATATGTTAATTGTGAAACTATTATTAATTGCGTTATGCATAATAGGTTCTGATGTATATGTTACGGGTGTTGGCCAGTATCTTAGTGGTACAAACTCCATTCATTGGGACAATATTATAAAATTCCTATATACATTTGTGTATCTTCTTCAAAGGTAGAAAAACAGTTCACCTTTGTAGTGTTGTATGAGCATGTGATGACTGAACCTTTGTGGCTCCTGGTGTACTGTGATGTAAGAACGAGAGCGTAGTGAATTGAATGAATGTCTAGAAAGACGCAGAAGAATAAAGACGTGTTATACTAAGCTCCGTGTGTGGCGTAGTCATTGAGGAGTACCCGGGCTGGGGGGATGCTTCAACTAGCGACAAGATATACGATAAGAAATCTGACAACGGACAGTGCTCTCACATAAAGTTTTCCCGTGGTCCAGCACATTGCGGGTGCATGCCACGTGTGCCTCCGTCGAAGTACAGAATCAATGTTTGGCGTTTGTAGAGTTAAAGAGAAAAGCATTTGACACTAATGAAATCACCATTGAAAGGTTTACACATCAGAAGCTGAGAGCCTGCACATTCATTCAGACAACAAATGCTGACAAACGCTGGGACAAAATTACAATTAAATGGCGCAGCGCCACAAACACTTTTTGTTCCTCCGATCTGCGTCATTTAAAAAATGCAGGGATGCGCAATATTTACAAGAATACGGGGCACCCAGCTCCTCACCCGTGTCCCGTGTGCCGGGGTTAAAACAGAAGCTGTGCGCCAACGCGGGCGCCCTTACACAATGGTGCCTGATTTGCAGGGATCATTGTTGCTATGCAGAAAGGGATACCTTTCTGCATGAAAACAATCATTGATGACATTTTGTTCCTTCTATGTGTGCTTGAGAATGCACCACACACAGGGCCCGCATCACAAAAGTAATCTGAGACAAAATCCTAACTTTACGACTTTCGGTATTCACAAAGGGCATTTAGGAGTACTAAAGTTAGGATTTTGCCTCAGTTAAACTTAAGTGTTGGTCTTAAGTAAACCTAAGACAAACTTAAGTTTAACTTAGACAAAATCCTAGTGGTAAAGTTAATCTGGTAGAGCCGATTCACAGAACTAATTTAAGACAAAATCCTAAACTTACTTCTTTTGCTATTCACAGTAGTTAGGATTTTGTCTTAAGTTTGTCTTAAGACAAACTTAAGATAGACTTAAGACAGACTTAAGTTAGGATTTTGTCTTAAATCTGTCTTAAGTTTGTCTTAAGACAAACTTAAGACAAAATCCTACCTTCTGTGAATACCAAAAGTAGTAAGTTTAGGATTTTGTCTTAAGTTAGAGTCTCTATTGGCCCGATTCACAGAACTATCTAGCACTGGAGAGGGGAAAAAAGAGAAGGCTAAAGGAGAGACCTCAAGAATTAGAATGGGGGTGTTGGACTTGGCCCTTAAGGTAGGTTCACCCCTAATCTTTTTGCTTTAGATCTGTGATATGCGTGGATGATTTTCTGGTCTGTGCGCACTTTTTCTCTGTGTCCCAGAGTAAAGTGCGTGCATGTAGTTAGGCTGGCCTGCTCTCCCATAGGGATGCATGGGGAATGTCTGTGTCCCTAGTAGTTCCTGATGTGTGGGGAGAGCATGCTCGAATTTGGTATGTGCGTGTTCGTGGGAATGAATGCTTTGCAATGGTGTATGTGGCATGAGTGTGTCATGAGTAGAAATGCCATTTCTAGGACTTGGCATATTACTGTAAAATATGCCTGCAGTGTGATTGGCTGGAGCTGGCTGGTGAGCCTGGCTCCAGGAAGGCTGGATGGGTCTGCCCGGTGGTGAGTGCGAGATTAGCATGCTTGATGGCTTGGGAGGAGTGCACCTGGTCCCTGATGGGCCTGGACTTTCCCCAGACAATGCTGGCTCTACCCCCTGTAGTGCGACTGATGGCCCTAGCCCTGCCAGTGAATAGAGAGGGTGGTTGATGTAAACAGAGTACTTCAGAACCAGTTGCGACTGGTTTTCCCCCACCCTGCACCCTGAGACAAAGGGGTTTTTCTGTATAAGAAGGGGCTGTGTCCCCATACAATTTGTCCTGTCTTTGGTTTCCTTCCAGGATCTTGCCAGAGGGGGCTGCTGCTGCTGCAGGGGCCAAGAGGACCGCCACTTGGCTGTCTCCCTGCCTGGAGACCCAGTGTGCTGGCTCTGGCCCTGCCTTGCCCCTCTGCCTGCCTCCAGACCCTGCTGGAGCTTTTGCTGTGCCTGGAAGCGCTTGTATTTGATTTATAGCGCTAGGAGCGCTTTCCTTGTGCCCCAGCGCTCAATAGCGCTTTGCTTATCTTTTTAGCGCTGAGCGCGCTTCTCCTTAGCCCCTGAGCGCTTGGGAGCGCTTGATCGACATTGCCGGTGCCCACCCGGCATGGGAGCGATCTGCCGATTTTCAACGAGCGAGTGCCTACCTCGCTTTATATTTAATTTAAGGCCGGTGCCTACCCGGCATTGCCCCGTGGTGTTTATTTTATTTAGAGCCGGTGCCCACCCGGCATTGCCCAGGAAATCACCACCGCAGCCCGGGAACACCGAAAGCCTTTGCCGGGCCGCTGCCTTCCTCGACCCGGAAGTCCCGCCTCCTGACCCCCAGGGCCGCGCTGCCATTGGCGGCCCCGGCGGAAGTCAGGCGGCGTGCAGGAGAGACAGGCCAGGCGGGAGGCGAGAGGAGCAGCCGGCTTCGTCCTTGAGGCTCCCCGAGTGGAGGGGAGCCCGCCCGCGGTCCAAGCCGAGCCGCCGAGGAGCCGTCCTGCCACCCAGAGACCCGGTGAGTGCCTGCAAGGGGAGAGGGGCGTCGGGACACATTGTCGGTGTCTGCCCCTCCCCCGTAGCGCGATCTTGCGCGCACTGCTTTATGAAGCCCGAGGGCTTCAGGGGGCATTTTTCGTGGATGCAGAGTCCCCCGTGAGGGACTCCAACGCCCCCATTTTTCCTTTTCGAGCCCCGAGAGGCTCCAGAGGCCGCAGTTGTTGCCGAGCTCAGCGAGGCTCATTGCCCACATCGTAGTGAGAGCCCTGAGAGAGGCTCTGGGGCATTTTCCATGATTTAGAGCACTGAGCTCTACCTTGCACATTTGCTTTGCGAGCCCTGAGAGGCTCTAGGGGGACACAGGCAGCTAGTTGGTTGTAGCCCGAGGCTCCCACACTGTGTCTCCCCACCTTGTTCTTGAGCCCTCCTGGCTCCAAAGTTGCCCAGTTCTGTTCAACAACTGTCCAGCACTTAGTGGACAGTTGCCACGTTTAGGCTTTGTGTTCTGTGCTGCCTGCGCAGACCTCCCTGACACTGAGACTCAGGGCATTCCGCCCCTTTCGAGGCCAGTTGGCCTGAGGGGCATTGTGAGTGTTGTGCTATGTGCACCCCGCGCATTGTAATTTCTTGCTATGTAATTCTTGTGCATGTGTTCTAATCTGCACCTCTGTGTTTATTATCTCGTGCAATTGTTGACATCCCATTTTAGGTTTATCCACTTTGCTAAATGTGACCTGCATAGAGGATTGGTGATGTCCCATTTTATGTAATCCACTTTGCTAAAAGTAACCCGCATAGAGGATTGGTGATGTCCCATTTTATGTTTAGGTTTCCTTCCCTTTGCTAAGAGTGAATTGCTTAGGCGTTGGTATTCCTTCCTTAGGTCCTGATGAGAAGGTCCTAGTTACCTGCGTGATTTCCTACAGTGTTTTAGGGTTGCGTAGGAGGTCTTTACTCTGTTCCAGTGATTACTGGATGTGTGTTGCATTTATAATTTTGGTGCTAATCATCTAATGTTTATGTCCTAAGTGTACCTACCAGTAATACTTTCTAAACAAGTGCCTACCCCTGACAGTGGTCCATGTGGCCCTGTCCTGTACATAATTCCCCTTGTAAATTCTGCCCGTGCCCCTGGCACATTGTAAAGTTTGCGTGTGTTATCTAATGTGTTTTGTTTATTATAATACAAAGGCTATTTTTTATATATCCTTGTGTGGAGTCTTTCTTTGTGGTGGGCCTTGGGTGTTGTTGCTGGGGTGCGTGCGCAAATACTTAACTCATACCGCCTCCAAGTTTAGCCTAGACTGCTCGCGCCACGTTACCTAGAGGGCGAGTGGGGGTTACCTTGGTGTGTGACTCCCTTGCCCTGACTTTAGAAATGGCGATCCCTGACTGACCTCGACGCGAGTCTTGGCCAGCCGGGGTCCCGTTTCTAACATTGGACGCAGCGGTGAGGATAAGGATTTGTGTTTGCGCTGTACCACAGTGGCGACAGGCCACACTTCAAAGCTCTGCATTTTTTAGATAACCGCATTTTGGGGATTATTGTTTTTTAGGTGAAGATCAGTGTTGCTTCTCCTGAAAGGTGGCATTTTGTATTTTGTCCAGTACCTTGTTCCCCGCCCTGCTCCCAGAGTTTGGTACATGTGTCACTAGTGGTCAGGTTGAGAGAATCAGGGGTGGTAGAAACTGCCTTACCAGTCCGAGGGGAGGGTTGTGTGTGAATGAGTGTGTGTTACGCTGGACAGTGGAGTGCAAGTTCTCTGATAGGAATCTTGCTGAATTTTGTGATTGTATTCTCCTGTTTAGCTCAGACCCCCAGGTTCCCTGTGTCAAACTTTTCTTGAAGACGTCCGCCAAAATGTAGCCAGTTTTTAGGTCTCGCTAGACCTATTGCTGCCAAGTTCCTTTTCAAGCGACCTAGATCTGGCCACGAGCGCCGATTACACATCGTGACCGCGCATGCCCCGCCCCCCCAGCCGTGCACATCTTTTGCTCCACATTCCACATTCACGGGGCAGCCTCTCACAATCACGCACGCACACAGCCACACACGCACACACATGTTGACACACACACGCTGACTTACACACACACACACACACAGCCCCCACCCTGCCCCCCACCCACTCACCTGGCTCTTTCTGCGTGTCCCTCTCCCTCTGCAGCGGGTCAGTGTAGGCAGCAGGCAGCCTCGGAGATCGGTGTGTCTCCTCCGGCGATCCGATGTGCACGCTCACGGCGACGTGCGCTCCCACTGCTTTCGTGCCCGGCTTGTGGTAAACCTGCTCGTGTTCGCGCGTGCACTGCTCCGCCCCGGCTGCAGAGCTGCGCGAGCGAGCACGTGGTTTTATTGTGTTTTCCTGTGATTGTTTTGGTGGGGCCGGTGTCTCCCAGCGACGTGTCCAGGGCGGTGCTTCATTCACCCTCCCCAAGGTCTGTGACTGGCTGGAAGCTCGACGACTCAGCAGTGCTGAAGACAGTGAACGGCAATGGTTGGATCGTTGTCACATCCCTCCGGTTTGAAACATCTGTGGGGAAGCTCAGACTCCAGCGGCAGTTCGGGACCCCTGGACAACAGCTGGTGTCTAAAGTTGGCCGCAGCAGCCGGGGGCGGAGACCAGCGGCCCGGAATGGCCCGGGGCCAGTGACTGTGGGGCGGTTGAGCTGAGGCAGGGCTCTCTGCCTCTCGCGCCTCTGTGTTCTGTCTCGCGCCGCGGCTCGCGGCCATGGCGTCACCCTCCGTGATGGTTCCTGTCCCTGACACCGCCTGGGCTGAGTCTTCGCTAGAGCAGAGGCTGACGGCCAGCACCGCTTCAGCCGTGCTGCCCCCAGCCCGCTCCCGCATCTTCAAGATCATCGTCATCGGAGACTCCAACGTGGGGAAAACCTGCCTGACCTACCGCTTCTGCGGGGGTCTCTTCCCCCAGCGCACTGAAGCCACCATCGGCGTGGACTTCCGGGAACGCACAGAAGACATCGACGGCGAGAGAATCAAGGTGAGTTCGCTGAAGAAGATGGCTCGAGCAGGTAGTGGTGGGTGAAGCTGAAGTACCAATGGCTTCCAATCTACTCAACCACTTTAAAAAAGAAGGGATAGTAGGAGCATCTGCTGCTCGTCGGCATCAGACCGCATTGTCGCTTGTTACACTTTTTCTGATCAGTACAAACGGCATCGATGCAGCTGTCAAGCATTTTCATGTAACTCGAATCGAGAGCTGGGCTAGCGCCATCCCTTCTTTTGTAAACATTACCTGTGCGTTCACTATGTGATGGATTTCATATTTTCCGCACTGCAAATGTTCTGTCGGGTTTTGTTTGGAACTATCTAGTTATGTCAAGTCTCCCTTGAAAAGTCTGTGCTTACAAGAATGTGTTTAAATGATTGCTCTGTGCGTTGCTTGTTGTTTTATCATGACACAATGACCCAGAGCAGTTAAAGAAAAGCACAAAACGGGACGAGAAGAGAAAGCTAAAGAAACACAAGCAAAGGTAAAGAGCTGGGATGAAACTGCAAGAGTGAGATGAAGAGATGGGAAGTGTAGGATGGTAGAAGAATCAAGATTAGACAGTCGTATTCAGCAGCACTCCCAGTAGGCTCCTAAAACATAATTTCGACCCTTGCACTTTTTATTTATTTTTCATTTATTTTCACAAATTAAGGATTGGTTGGTGTTTTTATGTCCTGCTTTTTTGTGAATAGGTCACTATTTCTGTGGCTACTGTTTTGGCGTTGTTAATTATAGACAGGCTGGTCCCAGTTAAATAAGAACCATTGTCTATGGCGTAGATGTATATCTTAATGAAACCTATTATCTCTGTGAACACGAACCCTGGGCTATTTTCTTTGCTAATTGTACGAGATGGATGTGTCTCCAAATGCAATGCGGACAGTTGCCTTTAGCTGCACTTCATTTGCTTACTTAACACAACTGCTAGCGGCTAATGGAGGATTCAGTTGGATCAACTCTTTTGTTGGTGGTTTCCTGTGCTACTTGGAGAGCCAGGGGACTGGAAGTAAAGTACTTTTGCTCTGACCTGAGATGAAAACCCCGTTCCTTTACAATTCAGCCCAGCAATATTAATTTACAGTGCAACATACGGACAATTGAATGTATTCTTTGTTGTTTATACATGGGAAATGCGTGTCACAGTCTGCTCCTAAGAGGTAGTCGCTATTCTCATGAACAGTTAAGAAATAAAATGCACACAGTGCAATGCTCATACGTGGCACGCCAGCATGATGGTTCTTTCAGCTTGACAGTCGTACTGAAAGATGAAGTGATCTTTCGGTCTCCAGTAAGAATCCTAACAAGACCTACTCAGCTTTCCATCTATTCGATGTTGTTTGCAGCACATAGTTACAGAAGTGACAAGTGAAACTCTGTCCAAAAAACAAGTCATTTCTTAAGCGTGAATACCATGTAAGGTACATTAACGCAAAAACAAAACGAGTAAGATTTCTTCCAAAATCCCTTAAAACCAAAACATTTTATTTTCGGAAATCAGCAGAACTGAAATGCTTGCCAGTTTAAGAATATGCAATACTCAGCAATACCTGACATATTGGAGTTAGTGTGGCCCGGATTGGAGAATTGAAACATTATTTGAAGGAACAATTTTGAAGCACAGCCCACTCAATCACGTAACCTCTTAATTGCTGCCCCCCCCCCACCCCCCCCCCCCAGCGCCCCTTGCACCCCTTCATCAGTGCTGAGCGTTCTTTTGGTTATTAGGGTAGTTCGCACTTAGGCCTCCATAACATTTTGACCACAACAGGTATACACGCCCTTTTTTTCCACCATCTTGTGGATTTTAAAGATACCCAGGGTCTGTGATTCCCCTGATTATGACGGGAAAAAAATAGGTACAATATAGCCAAATTTTGAGTTTGGGGAAAAAAGTGCTCAGCAAAAAAAGTGCATCTTGAATCTTCAGGAAGCCACAAATTTCCTACCACCCTGAGTGCCACGCCACTTCTGATAAGAACGGTACCCAACTTGTATGGGTGGGCCAAGAGGTTCTAAAGAGCTATGTTGAAGGATGAGCAATAGATGTAGCTGTGGTATTTGAGGCTCTGGTGTGGTGTGCCACCCATGCAAACCTACAAACCAGACATTTTTGAAAGCTAGACAACCATGGGATTCCAAGATTGTGTGCCTTGTATGGATCCCAAAAGACTTTCTCACCCACACTACCCTGCAACTCTCAAATGTTGCCTGAAATCACATATTTTCCATACATTTCTGTGATGGAAACATCAAAAATCCACAAAATTCCTACCACCCTGAGCAAAGTTGTCTGTAGGGACTCTGAAATCTGAGAAGCTTTTGAGGTGTGCTGTGTAATGCTTTGGATGTGTGTCAAGAGTTTGAAAAGAGCTGTGGATGGAGAGCCAGTGACACTGCTTGAGGTGCAGGGCATGTGTGTGGTGGGAGGTTGAGAGGGAGTCTAGCTGCTGCACTGTCTGATTTGGAGTCATCTGTTTAGTTTAGTGAGGGAGTAATTCAGTATCAGGGTGAGTGTGGTGCTGATGGGGTTGAGTCTGTCGAAGAAGTTCTGGCATGTGTTTTTGTACTACCTTGACTTACTGTCTTCTATCCGATATCTGTCAAATCACACCTAGCCCAAGCTATTCCTACCTATTTATGTCTGTCCCTTTCAAAGTCCTGACTAATCCTGTATACTTGCCATGTGAGCCCTTTGATTTTAGCTACCTGAAGCTCAAGACTGTCTTTCATGCTCCTTCAGTGCACACATTGTGCAAATCAACTCCTTACAGTTTGTGGATGCAAGATGGGGGTCTCGAAGACTACCTTGCAAGGCCCACAGTCCTTGAACGGAGTGAACATATCTACCTTTTGAAACTAAGACACACATGATGGGGAAGACTACCTATGTCCTCTAGAGAGCACTTAAAAAACTATTAAAGATTTTAAGTTTTGGTCACCCAGTGTACCGTGTTCCCTCCACTGTTATATGAAGTGTGATGACTATTATGCACTTGTTCAGCTAACGGAACACCTAACACATTCTGAAGGTAGATAAGTGTCGAGCAGGCCATGATTTCCTACACTAGAGCATATGAAGTGGAAGCTGCTTCTTCTGTAAAATTAAGACTTTCAATGACGGTCAACCTGCCGTGAAGGAAGGAAATGGGTTTTCATGTGGTGGTCTGACAATAAACATACACATTGTAGGTTGCCATCTGGATCAGATGGGTAAACCGCTTCTCTTACCAAGTGCAATTTTCATGACATGCTTTGTATAGCTTAAGAATCTGGTCATTCTTATCCACTCCTCCCATGTTCTTGTAGTAATCAAGTATATAGATAGCTTGTAAACTTTGACCAACTGACCACAAAACATAAGGGGGAAGGTGCTCTCATCAAGGATTGTAGTGAGCGCGTACACATGCTTATGAGAGAACTGGACTGTGGGCAGTTTGTTGGGATGCATTACAGTGCTCTGGAATGTTTGGTTCTTCTTACAAACAAGTTCCTCTGGGTATCCTTTGCAGCGACATTGAACTGTATTGTGTGGCACAGTGCCAGCTTTTACAGCTCACAGAACAGCTCTTTTCTAATATAGAAGTTGTCCACTTAAAGGTGATAACCCTTATGAAGTAGTGGCTGTAGAAGCTCCCATATAGTGTTTGCCATGACTCCTAGCATGGAAGGGCGACCTGCAGGGTTTAGAGCATAGTCCTTCCTTTTATACACTCTCAAGCTGTATACGTAGCCAGTAGAACTCTCAGATAGCATGTACAACTTGATGCCATAACAAGGTTGTTGCGGGGCAAGTGGGGCAGAAGGAACTGACACAGAGGCGGTAGTCGTATGTTTAAGCGATGGCTTTATTTTTATAAACCCTCATCGCTTTCTGCTGGTCAGTCTTTCCCTGGCGAACCCGACAGGGTCTGTCCTGGTCTGACATGGGGGTTCCAGGCTCTTGCTGTATCTTCAACAAGCCTTGTCGACCCAGGTGGCTCCGGAGGTGTTGTTGCCCCAAAAGAAAAGAAAAGAAACCGAGATTTAGAACAAACGTCCTCTTGCTTTTCACCAGGGACCGGGAGTGAGGGAAACAGAGTGCTCCGGTGTTCCGGGGTTTCTAATGAGGAGGGGGTTGAAGAGGATTGGTGCTCATGATCGGGAGGAAGAATATTTACACTATGTACAAGGAAGTCTGTACACATGTGGCGGGGTGTTTTGCTAAGCAGGAGGGTTGCGTCTTCCCACCCAACCCACTACCTTCCCCCGTACCTGGTCGAGCCATGTTCCTCCCGCGGGAACGTGGCGGGCGACTCGTAGGGATGTTGGCCTCCTGGATTGCCGTCAATGCTCCTCCGTTCTGCACACCTCTCCTTCGCTTCGTCTTCTTCCTCCGGTCTTACTGCTCTCCACTCCGCTCTCTCGCCTTCCACTCCTTCCACCTCCAGGGAAACGTCGTCCGCCAACTTCCTGGTTCCGCTTGTTCTTTACGGGTCCTGCGTGATGACGTCACATCGAGGAGGAGTGGCGTTAAAGGAGCCGTGTGTTGTTTCGTCATCCTGCCAAGGGGGTCAACCGTCCTGTATCCATTCGTCTGCAGGTGGGGATTGCTGCATAGAGGGTACAGAGGTGGGTGAGAGGGGGACGGCGGACCACCAGTCCTGTAGTTCTTCGGACCCCACAGTCGACTGACCCCCCCCCGTCACAAAGGTCTTTTTCTCGGTATGTACTACCTGAACAGCAGCTTCCCTTTGTACAAGACCAAGGACTCATCAATGGCTATATTCTTTCCAGGAATATAAATCTCTTAAAACCTGGCAGACAAACGTTCCACTACAGGCTTAATTTTGAACAACCTTCCATAGTCTGGATGGTCTCGGGGCAATGGAGCAGAATTATCATTGAAATGCATCATGTGTTGCTATAGCAAAAAAACAATCTTTGCTTCAGTGTGGAGTTGGGTGTTATCGAAATGGTGTGAGTAGATCAAATGTGCACTAACCCCATTTTTAGGGCTCACCCCTTTCCTATTCCGCAGGAATAGGAAAAAGAGCCCTAATGCAGCTAAACCACTTCAGGCCAAGGGCTCTCCTCCAGAGGATTTCGGACAGTTCACGTGAATCACAATCACATGATCTGCTCTCATGCACGAGCCTTCCCCCTGGCAGCAGCATGTCTCCTTTCACGGCCGCCAGGCCACATCAAAGGGTTCCGCTGCCCCGCTACCTGCTTCACAGCCATCTGTTCCTCTCTCCCCGCACACAGCCTTACTCGGATTTCTCCTCCCCCCTCTCTTTCATCACCGGTCACTCAGGGGGCCTCCCATGATTGTGCGACCTCGACCAGCCCTGCACTTCCCACCTTCAGGTAAAGCAGCCATCGGCAGCAGGCTTCCCCCTCCTTCTCTTACATTGGGGCCTTCGCCACCAGATTTCCCTGTGCTGCTTGTTTTTAATGTTGCCCCTCTTGCTGCATTTTCACATCGCATGCAGTATCTTCCTCTCTTTATATCGCATGAAGTATCTTCCTCTCTTTATATCGCTTGGAGTATCTTCCTCTCTTTATATCGCTTGGAGTATCTTTCTCTTTGATCTCCTCTTTTCTCCTGCTGCAGTGTCCCCTTTGTATGCAGCTGCTGTGCACAGACCAGTGTTCTGTCAATTCAGCCTCTTCCCTTTCATTATTAATGCACTCAGCTTTGCCTCATTTCCGGAGCATAATTACTAGTTTTATGTGCGTTTCTTCGACAAGCAGTTTTTTTTTTATTCAGACTTTTGTTCCCTGTTGTTGTGATGTTTGCACAGCTCTGTGAACAGCCATAACTCTAGTCTTGTGTTGACTTTAGACAGTGCTGGGTGTGTTAAGCTGGAGCGTTACCATGACAATGCTCCTTCAGTGGTCGATGTGCTGTTGACGACCCTCCCCCAGCTTTAGAGATAAGAGGCGGGAACGGCCGGGTTTGTTTTTCATTGAACCTCTGGGGCGCTCGGCATACAGAAAGAAGCTGTTGTACTTCGTTTTTTTAATGTTGCCCCTCTTGCTGCATTTTCACCTTTTATAATCGCTGTAAATTGCAGGTGTTAATGTTAACTAATGTAATGATACCCATTTTACCGACCTCGGAAAGATGGAGAGCTGACTAGGCCTCTTCCACAGTCTAGTACCTGAAAAGGCACCTCGCTTAAGTAAGCGTCTCCATTAGTGCGAAGGGAGCAGCCGGGGTCACGAGAAGACGAGCCCCGCTGAGAGCTCAGGAGATCAGGGTAGGTCAAAGTAATAATAATTATCTACAGCACGCTCGAGACTCTCCATTGCCTCAGCAGTAAACGAGATTCACTTCTGGATGAAATGCGGAGTCCATGCATCCCTGTGAGGTGGACTCATAAAAGGTGCAGCATTTACAAATTGGATTTGGGAGAGTCGAGCGTAATATATATATATATATATATATATATATATATATATATATATATATATATATATATATTTATATGTAACTGGTAACCATCAACTTTCTAGCTGGCACTGGTCGAGTTACTAAACCTGGCAGCATCGGTCCTGCAAAGGTTTGCTGGTCACCTTTCAGTTGGTTACAGCTGTATTTGGCTGTTCATCTGCTACCAATAAGGTGAAGTCTTTGCATAAGTTGTGTAATATTTAGACATCACTAAATAATTAATACAACCGTGTCGCATAATTTGCTTTTTCTTGCAGTATTTGGGCCATAGGTTGCTTAATCTCCCAAACGGCCCCCAGCGCCTTGAGACCCTCAGGGGTGATTAGTTTGCTTATTAGATATACCAGGGTATTTAACCCGTTGCCAGCACTGAAAATATTCCGCGCTAGTGCGGAACGTTCCATTGAGCTAATGAGATTGGAACGTTCAGCGGACGTGCGCAGCACTAGCGAGGTAGTGCACGTGACGACCGCTGAACGTTCCCGCGCTTAAGGGGTTAAAGAACTACAAACCTAGAGGCATATAATCATAAATGTTTACATACAAAGGCATATTATGCACATTAGTGTTGGAGTTTATGAAGGAAAGAGGCAACTCTTGTAATCTTCCCAAGATAATGTTGTTGTGCGTGTACCTTACGTTTAGTAATGAATCCCAGAGTTTGGTTGCTTTGCTTAAACAGAGAAAGAAGTACCTCCTGTGGGCTTTAAACCCTTGACTGCTCCAATCTTGCTTTAAAATGTATAGTTTCTGGATGCTCTGCACCAACGGTTAAACATTCTTCTCAATTAGAAGAATGAACAGCAGAGTCAGTCCCACGGGCATTCAAACTTTTGACCTGCAGATCAACTCGTTCCTGCACAAATATTCAACCCACTGAGCACTCCTCCCTGTTGTCATTACTTAACAAGCATTTTTATAGACTTCCTAGCTATCCATGCACAACATACCAGCAAGCCACTCACTCCGCCTCAGCCCGTTTGTTTTCTCTCAATAGTCATTAGGGCGGATTTAAAAATGTGTGTAAACCGGTTTGGCATGGCAGGCTGCAAGAGCCACTGGGTGCCCGTTACATAGATAACGACACGGGAAAGGCACAGCAGAGAGCTAGCAACACAGAGGCTGTCTTGCAGCTACCAATTAAAGCCATCTGCAGCGAAACAGTTTATTATCATAGGAGGGCATTCAAATACGTGCATTATAGATATGCGCTGAACCAAAACCTCTCTCATATTTGATTTTATAACACATTGCTCTAACTATAATACTAATAATGTGATGCACTAAGGTGAAACGCGTGCGTGTGTTACAGAAATAAACACATACTTACATTTTCAAAAACACCTTTGCTGCAATGATTTAAAGCCCAGCTGTTTTCATGGGTCCGCACGTGGACAGACTCTTAACACCCGCGCCTCAACTTTTACACTTAATTTGTTGACTCTCCCTCCAGACAGGAATGATATGTCTAGCCCAGGGCTTTCCTTTTAAAACGCTCGGCTGTCGGGTGTTAGTGCAATTGAAATAAAACAAGACTATACTTCCCAGAATGCATTGCATCATAAAATCAAAGTCAAGGGATTTGATATGGATAACCAAACAGTCTGGTTCCCAAGACTAAAGGGGTGACTCTAAGTATGGTGGCTTGTACGAGGCTTGAAAAAATTATTGCAAAGAAAAGCTCAGTTCTTAAAGCGAGCTCCAAAGTGTGCTGAATAAGGTCCAGCATGTGTTTAATTTTATTTATTAGCACACAGCACCACACAGCACCACCACCACAGCACCACTCAGCATCACCACCACAGCACCACTCAGCACCACCACCACAGCACCACTCAGCACCACCACCACAGCACCACTCAGCACCACTCAGCACCACCACCACAGCACCACTCAGCACCACCACCACAGAACCACTCAGCACCACCACCACAGCATCACTCAGCACCACTCAGCACCACCACAGCGTCACTCAGCACCACCACAGCGTCACTCAGCACCACCACAGCGTCACTCAGCACCACCACAGCATCACTCAGCACCACCACAGCGTCACTCAGCACCACCACAGCGTCACTCAGCACCACTCATCACTCAGCACCACTCAGCACCACCACAGCATCACTCAGCACCACCACAGCATCACTCGGCAGCACCACCACAGCATCACTCAGTGCAACCCCAGCATCACTTAGCATCACTCAACACCACCACAGCCTCACTCAGCACCACCACAGCCTCACTCAGCACCACCACAGCCTCACTCCGCACCACCACAGCGTCACTCCGCACCACCACAGCGTCACTCCGCACCACCACAGCGTCACTCCGCACCACCACAGCATCACTCAGTGCAACCCCAGCATCACTTAGCATCACTCAACACCACCACAGCCTCACTCAGCACCACCACAGCCTCACTCCGCACCACCACAGCGTCACTCCGCACCACCACAGCGTCACTCCGCACCACCACAGCGTCACTCCGCACCACCACAGCATCACTCAGCACCACCACAGCAACACTCAGCACCACCACAGCAACACTCAGCACCACCACAGCGTCACTCAGCACCACCAAAGCATCACTCAGCAGCACCACCACAGCACCACTCAGCAGCAGCACCACTCAGCACCACTCAGCACCACTCAGCACCACCACAGATTCACTCAGCACCACCACAGATTCACTCAGCACCACCACAGCATCACTCAGCACCACCACAGCACCACTCAGCACCACCACAGCACCACTCAGCACCACCACAGCACCACTCAGCACCACCACAGCACCACTCAGCACCACCACAGCACCACTCAGCACCACCACAGCGTCACTCAGCACCACCAAAGCATCACTCAGCAGCACCACCACAGCACCACTCAGCAGCACCATCACAGCACCACTCAGCACCACCACAGCACCACTCAGCACCACCACAGATTCACTCAGCACCACCACAGATTCACTCAGCACCACCACAGATTCACTCAGCACCACCACAGATTCACTCAGCACCACCACAGCATGACTCAGCACCACCACAGCATGACTCAGCACCACCACAGCACCACTCAGCACCACCACAGCACCACTCAGCACCACCACAGCGTCACTCAGCACCACCAAAGCATCACTCAGCAGCACCACCACAGCATCACTCAGCACCACCACAGCATCACTCAGCGCAACCCCAGCATCACTCAGCGCCACCACAGCATCACTCGGCGCAACCCCAGCATCACTCGGCGCAACCCCAGCATCACTCGGCGCAACCCCAGCATCACTCGGCGCAACCCCAGCATCACTCGGCGCAACCCCAGCATCACTCGGCGCAACCCCAGCATCACTCGGCGCAACCCCAGCATCACTCGGCGCAACCCCAGCATCACTCGGCGCAACCCCAGCATCACTCGGCGCAACCCCAGCATCACTCGGCGCAACCCCAGCATCACTCAGCGCAACCCCAGCATCACTCAGCGCAACCACAGCATCACTCAGCGCAACCCCAGCATCACTCAGCGCCACCACAGCATCACTCAGCGCCGCTACAGCATCACTCAGCGCCGCCACAACATCACTCAGCGCAACCCCAGCATCACTCAGGACCACCATAGCATCACTCAGCGCCACCACAACATCACTCAGCGCCATCACAGCATCAATCTGTGCAACCATTCAACAACAACTGGTTAAAATATGTTCTCTCAATGTTTCAAGCTTTATTAAAAATGTCACAAAAAGATGTTAATATTTCACTTCTGTTCTTGGATTTTCATCACAATAAAATACACTGACCATAATCTTCACAAAAGTTATTTACAAAAGTTTAAACCATTGCCATTATAAATTACAATCACTTTTATTTAAGTATTAATTATTTTAAAAAATTAAGCCATTGTTATTTGTAATATCAATACATCTAAGTCACGTAAATACAAAATTTGTTGCATTACAAATGCTATAGGTGTCACATTTGCGAAAGTTATAACTATTGACATTGTAAATGACAAAGCTATTAATTTAGCTATTTTCAAAACCAACACATAAATAAAAAATGTGTCATTTACAAGACCAATAGCTCAGACTTTCATAATGCGAGACCTATTGCATTGCAAATGCTTGTTGATCTCTGTAGTCTGTTTAGGTACAGTAGATTAGAGCTGGTCAGATTCTGCGAAAAGGGAGGCATAGAGGTGAGTGAGTCGGATACTCAGTCCCAGCTTAGGGACAGCCTGATCCTGTGGCAAAAGGATCAGTGGGATCTCGAGCACAGTGAGAGAGATAGGGCCCGGGCCGCACGCCTTGAGGGATGTGAGTCTGTGGTGAGCCCTGATGAATGTGAGTTGGATGGTGATGACAGTGGATGGATGTCAGCAGAGAGTGAGGACCCCATAGATAGGGAGTCCCTTGCTGGGTCCAGTGTCAGGAGCAGCGCCCCATCCCTTTCCCTGTCCCCAGAGGAGTGGTTGGATAGGAAGGAAGAGAGGGAGTATCAGCTAGCGTTGGAACAGCTCAGGTTGGAGCATGCCAAGCTAGTGGCTGAGAGGGCCTTGTTCAGGGAGAAGGTAGCCCAAGAGAGTAGGTTACCCCCTGAGTGCATTTGTAATTGTCTGGATTCCCCAGGGAGGGTGGAGTCCGGTGGTGGCAGCTTTTTAAGTGTTAGTGTAAACAGTCCCACTCCCAGTTCCCTGAGTATGGTTCCTGTTTCTCCAGAGGAGGAGAATAGGTTGAGGTTTAGGAACCTTAGGAAACCGTCTCACCAGAAATGGAAGTATTTTGTGGATGACTGTTCAGATGCAATGTGGGGCTGGCTGAAGGCTAACTCGGACGATGAGGTGGACGGTGTGGTAAATATGTTCCTCAAAGAGCAGTTGCTCAGTGTTGTTTGTCTGGAGTTGCGTCAGCACCTGCTGAAGTTGAAGTGTTTTTGTCCTTGGGACCTTGCAGATGAAGCAGAGCGCTGGGAAGGTGCAAGAGGTTCCTTAGCATCGCTAGTGAGTGATTCCAACAATAGTGGGTCAGGTCTTCTCCAACCCAGCGTGGTGGAGGAGGGTGAGAGTAGCCCAGCTAGGTCCCAGTATAGTGAGGAGGGTGTAGGGGCTTACTGCCTGTCTCAGTGGAGCGGGAGTGAGTGTGAGACCGAGAGTCCCCAGATGCCCGAAGCCCTGCCTCAGAGCCTGGATGGTTTCTTTAGGGAACACCAGGGTGGGGACCCATGCTTACCTGTTAGTCCACTTGAGGGAGATCTCCTAGTGTGTGGGGGACCTGGAGCATCTGTGAGCGGAGCTTCTGTAGTTTTGGAGTCTGGCAGTACTGCTCCAGGAGGGAGAGTACAGAAGTCCAGTGAAAAGAGTGATTGGGGAGTGACCCGGGAGTCCTCAGAAGTCCTAGAGTGCCAGGCAGTGATTCCACCAAAGGTTCTAGACCGGAGGTTGGAGGTCCAGGTTCAGGGTTTGCCTGACCTGAAGGGTGGGAATACTGTAAGCAGTGTCCTAACCAGTTCTTTCTCCAGAGGTACCGCCCCGGTTGGGAGGGAGCAGGACTCTGGAAGGGGGTGCAGAGGGTGGGAAAGCCCACCTCTGACCCCGGTACCACCTGAGGGGTTAAACCCTAGGTTGGGAGAGTGGTGTTTAGAGGGTACCCCTCGCAGGAGGAGGAGGAACCCTAGGAGAAGAGGTAAGGGGAGGAGAGCCTTCCCTGAGACTCCTGGTCCACCTAAGGTTGTAGACCCTAGGCTGGAGAACCAGTGGCAGTCTAGCACTGTCTTGCAGACAGGAAGAGTGGAGCATGGCTGTTATGTGCCAGGGGTTACTACCCCCCACTTGGTGAGTTGGCAGGAACCAGTGGCACCTGGGTGACTTAGGGCCTGGTCCTGGCCGAGGGCAGCTGGAGAGTACCAGTGGGGTAGCCCAGTTAGTCCCTACCATAGTTTTAGGAAGAACCCCAGGGGTTCACAGTGGCGTAAAACAGGAGGGTGTCCCTGCAGTTGCGGGCCCACGTCCGTGTTTTATCGCCCCAAGCAGGGAAGTCCATCACGGTGGTGATTGGTCTGCCCTGCGTTTTGGCTGGAAGGGGGTTGTGTTGGACTTGGCCCTTAAGGCAGGTTCACCCCTAATCTTTTTGCTTTAGATCTGTGATATGCGTGGATGATTTTCTGGTCTGTGCGCACTTTTTCTCTGTGTCCCAGAGTAAAGTGCGTGCATGTAGTTAGGCTGGCCTGCTCTCCCATAGGGATGCATGGGGAATGTCTGTGTCCCTAGTAATTCCTGATGTGTGGGGAGTGCATGCTCGAATTTGGTATGTGCGAGTTCGTGGGAATAAAGGCTTCGCAATGGTGTATGTGGCATGTGTGTGTCATGAGTAGAAATGCCATTTCTAGGACTTGGCATATTACTGTAAATTATGCCTGCAGTGTGATTGGCTGGAGCTGGCTGTTGAGCCTGGCTCCAGGAAGGCTGGATGGGTCTGCCCGGTGGTGAGTGTGATATTAGCATGCTTGATGGCTTGGGAGGAGTGCACCTGGTCCCTGATGGGCCTGGACTTTCCCCAGACAATGCTGGCTCCACCCCCTGTAGTGCGACTGATGGCCCTAGCCCTGCCAGTGAATAGAGAGGGTGGTTGAGGTAAACAGAGTACTTCAGAACCAGCTGCGACTGGTTTTCCCCCAACCTGCACCCTGAGACAAAGGGGTTTTTCTGTATAAGAAGGGGCTGTGTCCCCATACAATTTGTCCTGTCTTTGGTTTCCTTCCAGGATCTTGCCAGAGGGGGCTGCTGCTGCTGCTGGGGCCAAGAGGACCGCCACTTGGCTGTCTCCCTGCCTGGAGACCCAGTGTGCTGGCTCTGGCCCTGCCTTGCCCCTCTGCCTGCCTCCAGACCCTGCTGGAGCTTTTGCTGTGCCTGGAAGCGCTTGTATTTGATTTATAGCGCTAGGAGCGCTTTCCTTGTGCCCCAACGCTCAATAGCGCTTTGCTTATCTTTTTAGCGCTGAGCGCGCTTCTCCTTAGCCCCTGAACGCTTGGGAGCGCTTGATCGACATTGCCAGTGCCCACCCGGCATGGGAGCAATCTGCCGATTTTCAACGAGCGAGTGCCTACCTCGCTTTATATTTAATTTAAGGCCGGTGCCTACCCGGCATTGCCCTGTGGTGTTTATTTTATTTAGAGCCGGTGCCCACCCGGCATTGCCCAGGAAATCACCGCCGCAGCCCGGGAACACCGAAAGCCTTTGCCGGGCCGCTGCCTTCCGCGACCCGGAAGTCCCGCCTCCTGACCCCCAGGGCCGCGCTGCCATTGGCGGCCCCGGCGGAAGTCAGGCGGCGTGCAGGAGAGACAGGCCAGGCGGGAGGTGAGAGGAGCAGCCGGCTTCGTCCTTGAGGCTCCCCGAGTGGAGGGGAGCCCGCCCGCGGTCCCAGCCGAGCCGCCGAGGAGCCGTCCTGCCACCCAGAGACCCGGTGAGTGCCTGCAAGGGGAGAGGGGCGTCGGGACACATTGTCGGTGTCCGCCCCTCCCCCGTAGCGCGATCTTGCTCGCACTGCTTTATGAAGCCCGAGGGCTTCAGGGGGCATTTTTCGTGGATGCAGAGTTCCCCGTGAGGGACTCCAACGCCCCCATTTGTCCTTTTCGAGCCCCGAGAGGCTCCAGAGGCCGCAGTTGTTGCCGAGCCCAGCGAGGCTCATTGCCCACATCGTAGTGAGAGCCCTGAGAGAGGCTCTGGGGCATTTTCCATGATTTAGAGCACTGAGCTCTACCTTGCACATTTGCTTTGCGAGCCCTGAGAGGCTCTAGGGGGACACAGGCAGCTAGTTGGTTGTAGCCCCGAGGCTCCCACACTGTGTCTCCCCACCTTGTTCTTGAGCCCTCCTGGCTCCAACGTTGCCCAGTTCTGTTCAACAACTGTCCAGCACTTAGTGGACAGTTGCCACGTTTAGGCTTTGTGTTCTGTGCTGCCTGCGCAGACCTCCCTGACACTGAGACTCAGGGCATTCCGCCCCTTTCGAGGCCAGTTGGCCTGAGGGACATTGTGAGTGTTGTGCTATGTGCACCCCGCGCATTGTAATTTCTTGCTATGTAATTCTTGCGCATGTGTTCTAATCTGCACCTCTGTGTTTATTATCTCATGTGCAATTGTTGACATCCCATTTTAGGTTTATCCACTTTGCTAAATGTGACCTGCATAGAGGATTGGTGATGTCCCATTTTATGTTTAGGTTTCCTTCCCTTTGCTAAGAGTGAATTGCTTAGGCGTTGGTATTCCTTCCTTAGGTCCTGATGAGAAGGTCCTAGTTACCTGCGTGATTTCCTACAGTGTTTTAGGGTTGCGTAGGAGGTCTTTACTCTGTTCCAGTGATTACTGGATGTGTGTTGCATTTATAATTTTGGTGCTAATCATCTAATGTTTATGTCCTAAGTGTACCTACCAGTATTACTTTCTAAACAAGTGCCTACCCCTGACAGTGGTCCATGTGGCCCTGTCCTGTACATAATTCCCCTTGTAAATTCTGCCCGTGCCCCTGGCACATTGTAAAGTTTGCGTGTGTTATCTAATGTGTTTTGTTTATTATAATACAAAGGCTACTTTTTATATATCCTTGTGTGGAGTCTTTCTTTGTGGTGGGCCTTGGGTGTTGTTGCTGGGGTGCGTGCGCAAATACTTAACTCATACCGCCTCCAAGTTTAGCCTAGACTGCTCGCGCCACGTTACCTAGAGGGCGAGTGGGGGTTACCTTGGTGTGTGACTCCCTTACCCTGACTTTAGAAATGGCGATCCCTGACTGACCTCGACGCGAGTCTTGGCCAGCTGGGGTCCCGTTTCTAACAGGGGGTGATCAAGTGTGAACCCAATAATTTGATCAGGGATAAACATTCAATAAATAATTTATTGGCCCATACACATTCACCCAGATCCCTGATGCGCTGGGGTCGAGTTTGTTATCTTGTTTTGAATTGTACTCCCACTATTAAGGTTAAACGTTAAAATTGTATATTTGTGTGGTCTGAATATTCATAATTTGGTTTTTATCTACTAGGTCGATGGACCAACTAGTTGAAGAGTTGATGGCAATGGTTATTCCAGAGGAAACATTTAATTAATAAAACTGACTAAAATAATCAGAGACTTTCGGTGAGATTTAATGAATGTATCTAGTAATTAAAATGCCCATATCGATTATTCCATAAATTCAAATGCTGAAAAACTCGTGAGCAAGAGCAAAACTTATCAACATAATAACAAAACTGTCATTTCAAATATACGTTGAAAAAGAGTGGACAGATGAAGAGATATCAGATTACGGTCAAAATATATTGATTTATGCTGTCAATTCGGAGGGATAGATGAAGAGACAGAAGGTACAGGGATATAAAATATGGCTGCAAAATTATTCTGCAAAGCTAGAATAAATCAAATACAAACCCATGGATCTGAAAGAGAAAACCACCACCCAGGCCTTGGTAGCAGTGGGGACCCCTGGATCAAGAGTCAGGGAACAAGGACTCAGGAAAATCAGGACAGGGACAGGACAGGAACATCTAGGCCTCTCTGCAACCCGACAATCAGCGGTGCACCGCTCACGCGGACACCTTCAGCCTATGCGACCTGCAGCAGCCCAAACCACACCCCCAATGCACCTAGTCTTTTACCCAAAAACCACACGCCCGTCGCACCGTAGTTGCTATATTCGTACTTTCTAGCTAAGGGATTGTTTAAGTTCTGGGGGTGGGATGTCAGCCCATGGTGAAATCATTGTACTCTTGACTTCACTATTGTTCTAAAAAAAAATGTACACCGCCATCAATTCCAGCTTCTCTCTCACGGGTACATCGGCTACATTCATTCCCATGAAGACACTGGCTTCGGCCGCTTGAGAAATGTTCTGTCCTTCACCAGGTCACGCTTTCTCAGCTTGTTCCACAGCCCAGTCATGTGGTCACATGGTTCCCTCGCGCACACAGCTCCACCCTCCCATTTTGTGGTCAACTTTAATAAGATGGAGGATTAATCAATACTGAAAAAAAGGAAAACAGATGTTTATTAATTATGTGATAATGTATTTTTTACCGTTTACCACCGACCTTAGCTCTACTTCATGTTATCGGTTTTCCTAGCATAACACAAGCAGGAAAGCAGCATTCTTCATTAGGATCATGCGGCACACGTCATGCCTTTTACTATGTATACCTGCGGCCTTGCCATGCAAAACCTTCTAAATTCAAACTATACACAAGATTATTACATTTCTGGTTATTTACGTATTACATTTTGGTTAGTTCATGCATTTTGTAAAGCAAACCTCCCACCTGTAGTGTATTTGTGCGCGTTAATCAATTTTCCACTCCTGTCAGTTAGTACATGTTATAGGGGTATTGAATTGAGTAGGTTTTCTTTCGGAAAATCCCACTCCATTGGGGTTGAAGGGAAGAATTAAGGAGCGATCTCAAGAATGGATGGGGGGAAAGGGAAGGATGAGGGAGAGACGTCAAGAATGGATGGGGGAAAGGAAGGATGAGGGAGAGACGTCAAGAATGGATGGGGAAAGGAAGGATGAAGGAGAGACTTCAAGAATGGATGGGGGAAAGGGAAGGATGAGGGAGAGACGTCAAGAATGGATGGGGGAAAGGGAAGGATGAGGGAGAGACGTCAAGAATGGATGGGGGAAAGGAAGGATGAAGGAGAGACGTCAAGAATGGATGGGGGAAAGGGAAGGATGAGGGAGAGACGTCAAGAATGGATGGGGGGAAAGGGAAGGATGAGGGAGAGACGTCAAGAATGGATGGGGGAAAGGGAAGGATGAGGGAGAGACGTCAAGAATGGATGGGGGAAAGGTAAGGATGAGGGAGAGATGTCAAGAATGGATGGGGGAAAGGAAGGATGAAGGAGAAACGTCAAGAATGGATGGGGAAAGGGAAGGATGAGGGAGAGACGTCAAGAATGGATGGGGGAAAGGGAAGGATGAGGGAGAGACGTCAAGAATGGATGGAGGGAAAGGGAAGGATGAGGGAGAGATGTCAAGAATGGATGGGGGAAAGGAAGGATGAAGGAGAAACGTCAAGAATGGATGGGGAAAGGGAAGGATGAGGGAGAGACGTCAAGAATGGATGGGGGAAAGGAAAGGATGAGGGAGAGACGTCAAGAATGGATGGGGGAAAGGAAGGATGAAGGAGAGACGTCAAGAATGGATGGGGGAAAGGGAAGGATGAGGGAGAGACGTCAAGAATGGATGGGGGAAAGGGAAGGATGAGGGAGAGACGTCAAGAATGGATGGGGGAAAGGAAGGATGAAGGAGAGACGTCAAGAATGGATGGGGGAAAGGGAAGGATGAGGGAGAGACGTCAAGAATGGATGGGGGAAAGGGAAGGATGAGGGAGAGACGTCAAGAATGGATGGAGGGAAAGGGAAGGATGAGGGAGAGATGTCAAGAATGGATGGGGGAAAGGAAGGATGAAGGAGAAACGTCAAGAATGGATGGGGAAAGGGAAGGATGAGGGAGAGACGTCAAGAATGGATGGGGGAAAGGAAGGATGAAGGAGAGACGTCAAGAATGGATGGGGGAAAGGGAAGGATGAGGGAGAGACGTCAAGAATGGATGGGGGAAAGGGAAGGATGAGGGAGAGACGTCAAGAATGGATGGAGGGAAAGGGAAGGATGAGGGAGAGATGTCAGGAATGGATGGGGGAAAGGGAAGGATGAGGGAGAGACGTCAAGAATGGATGGGGGAAAGGGAAGGATGAGGGAGAGACGTCAAGAATGGATGGAGGGAAAGGGAAGGATGAGGGAGAGATGTCAGGAATGGATGGGCGAAAGGGAAGGATGAGGGAGAGACGTCAAGAATGGATGGGGGAAAGGGAAGGATGAGGGAGAGACGTCAAGAATGGATAAAGGGAAAGGGAAGGATGAGGGAGAGATGTCAGGAATGGATGGGGGAAAGGGAAGGATGAGGGAGAGACGTCAAGAATGGATGGGGGAAAGGGAAGGATGAGGGAGAGACGTCAAGAATGGATGGAGGGAAAGGGAAGGATGAGGGAGAGATGTCAGGAATGGATGGGGGAAAGGGAAGGATGAGGGAGAGACGTCAAGAATGGATGGGGAAAGGGAAGGATGAGGGAGAGACGTCAAGAATGGATGGGGAAAGGGAAGGATGAGGGAGAGACGTCAAGAATGGATGGGGGAAAGGAAGGATGAAGGAGAGACGTCAAGAATGGATGGGGCAAAGGGAAGGATGAGGGAGAGACGTCAAGAATGGATGGGGGAAGGGAAGGATGAGGGAGAGACGTCAAGAATGGATGGAGGGAAAGGGAAGGATGAGGGAGAGATGTCAGGAATGGATGGGGGAAAGGGAAGGATGAGGGAGAGACGTCAAGAATGGATGGGGAAAGGGAAGGATGAGGGAGAGACGTCAAGAATGGATGGGGGGAAAGGGAAGGATGAGGGAGAGATGTCAGGAATGGATGGGGGAAAGGGAAGGATGAGGGAGAGATGTCAGGAATGGATGGGGGAAAGGAAGGATGAGGGAGAGATGTCAAGAATGGATGGGGGAAAGGGAAGGATGAGGGAGAGACGTCAAGAATGGATGGGGGAAAGGAAGGATGAAGGAGAGACGTCAAGAATGGATGGGGGAAAGGGAAGGATGAGGGAGAGACGTCAAGAATGGATGGGGGAAAGGGAAGGATGAGGGAGAGACGTCAAGAATGGATGGAGGGACAGGGAAGGATGAGGGAGAGATGTCAGGAATGGATGGGGGAAAGGGAAGGATGAGGGAGAGACGTCAAGAATGGATGGGGAAAGGGAAGGATGAGGGAGAGACGTCAAGAATGGATGGGGGGAAAGGGAAGGATGAGGGAGAGATGTCAGGAATGGATGGGGGAAAGGGAAGGATGAGGGAGAGATGTCAGGAATGGATGGGGGAAAGGAAGGATGAGGGAGAGACGTCAAGAATGGATGGGGGAAAGGGAAGGATGAGAGAGAGACGTCAAGAATGGATGGGGGAAAGGGAAGGATAAGGGAGAGACGTCAAGAATGGATGGGGGAAAGGGAAGGATGAGGGAGAGATGTCAGGAATGGATGGGGGAAAGGGAAGGATGAGGGAGAGATGTCAAGAATGGATGGGGGAAAGGGAAGGATGAGGGAGCGATGTCAAGAATGGATGGGGAAAGGGAAGGATGAGGGAGAGACGTCCAGAATGGATGGGGAAAGGGAAGGATGAGGGAGAGACGTCAAGAATGGATGGGGGAAAGGGAAGGATGAGGGAGAGACGTCAAGAATGGATGGGGGAAAAGGAAGGATGAGGGAGAGATGTCAGGAATGGATGGGGAAAGGGAAGGATGAGGGAGAGATGTCAAGAATGGATGGGGGAAAGGGAAAGAGGAGGGAGAGATGTCAAGAATGGATGGGTGAAAAGGAAGGAGGGAGGGATGTCAAGAATGGATGGGGAAAGGGAAGGATGAGGGAGAGATGTCAAGAATGGATGGGGGAAAGGGAAGGATGAGGGAGAGATGTCAAGAATGGATGGGGAAAGGGAAGGATGAGGGAGAGACGTCAAGAATGGATGGGGGAAAGAAAGGATGAAGGAGAGACGTCAAGAATGGATGGGGGAAAGGGAAGGATGAGGGAGAGACGTCAAGAATGGATGGGGGAAAGGGAAGGATGAGGGAGAGACGTCAAGAATGGATGGAGGGAAAGGGAAGGATGAGGGAGAGATGTCAGGAATGGATGGGGGAAAGGGAAGGATGAGGGAGAGACGTCAAGAATGGATGGGGAAAGGGAAGGATGAGGGAGAGACGTCAAGAATGGATGAGGGGAAAGGGAAGGATGAGGGAGAGATGTCAGGAATGGATGGGGGAAAGGGAAGGATGAGGGAGAGATGTCAGGAATGGATGGGGGAAAGGAAGGATGAGGGAGAGATGTCAAGAATGGATGGGGGAAAGGGAAGGATGAGGGAGAGACGTCAAGAATGGATGGGGGAAAGGAAGGATGAAGGAGAGACGTCAAGAATGGATGGGGGAAAGGGAAGGATGAGGGAGAGACGTCAAGAATGGATGGGGGAAAGGGAAGGATGAGGGAGAGACGTCAAGAATGGATGGAGGGAAAGGGAAGGATGAGGGAGAGATGTCAGGAATGGATGGGGGAAAGGGAAGGATGAGGGAGAGACGTCAAGAATGGATGGGGAAAGGGAAGGATGAGGGAGAGACGTCAAGAATGGATGGGGGAAAGGGAAGGATGAGGGAGAGATGTCAGGAATGGATGGGGGAAAGGGAAGGATGAGGGAGAGATGTCAGGAATGGATGGGGGAAAGGAAGGATGAGGGAAAGACGTCAAGAATGGATGGGGAAAGGGAAGGATGAGGGAGAGACGTCAAGAATGGATGGGGGGAAAGGGAAGGATGAGGGAGAGATGTCAGGAATGGATGGGGGAAAGGGAAGGATGAGGGAGAGATGTCAGGAATGGATGGGGGAAAGGAAGGATGAGGGAGAGATGTCAAGAATGGATGGGGGAAAGGGAAGGATGAGGGAGAGACGTCAAGAATGGATGGGGGAAAGGAAGGATGAAGGAGAGACGTCAAGAATGGATGGGGGAAAGGGAAGGATGAGGGAGAGACGTCAAGAATGGATGGGGGAAAGGGAAGGATGAGGGAGAGACGTCAAGAATGGATGGAGGGACAGGGAAGGATGAGGGAGAGATGTCAGGAATGGATGGGGGAAAGGGAAGGATGAGGGAGAGACGTCAAGAATGGATGGGGAAAGGGAAGGATGAGGGAGAGACGTCAAGAATGGATGGGGGGAAAGGGAAGGATGAGGGAGAGATGTCAGGAATGGATGGGGGAAAGGGAAGGATGAGGGAGAGATGTCAGGAATGGATGGGGGAAAGGAAGGATGAGGGAGAGACGTCAAGAATGGATGGGGGAAAGGGAAGGATGAGAGAGAGACGTCAAGAATGGATGGGGGAAAGGGAAGGATAAGGGAGAGACGTCAAGAATGGATGGGGGAAAGGGAAGGATGAGGGAGAGATGTCAGGAATGGATGGGGGAAAGGGAAGGATGAGGGAGAGATGTCAAGAATGGATGGGGGAAAGGGAAGGATGAGGGAGCGATGTCAAGAATGGATGGGGAAAGGGAAGGATGAGGGAGAGACGTCCAGAATGGATGGGGAAAGGGAAGGATGAGGGAGAGACGTCAAGAATGGATGGGGGAAAGGGAAGGATGAGGGAGAGACGTCAAGAATGGATGGGGGAAAAGGAAGGATGAGGGAGAGATGTCAGGAATGGATGGGGAAAGGGAAGGATGAGGGAGAGATGTCAAGAATGGATGGGGGAAAGGTAAGGATGAGGGAGAGATGTCAAGAATGGATGGGGGAAAGGGAAGGATGAGGGAGAGATGTCAAGAATGGATGGGGGGAAAGGGAAGGATAAGGGAGAGACGTCAAGAATGGATGGGGGAAAGGGAAGGAGGAGGGAGAGACGTCAAGAATGGATGGGGGAAAGGGAAAGAGGAGGGAGAGATGTCAAGAATGGATGGGTGAAAAGGAAGGAGGGAGGGATGTCAAGAATGGATGGGGAAAGGGAAGGATGAGGGAGAGATGTCAAGAATGGATGGGGGAAAGGGAAGGATGAGGGAGAGATGTCAAGAATGGATGGGGAAAGGGAAGGATGAGGGAGAGACGTCAAGAATGGATGGGGGAAAGAAAGGATGAAGGAGAGACGTCAAGAATGGATGGGGGAAAGGGAAGGATGAGGGAGAGACGTCAAGAATGGATGGGGGAAAGGGAAGGATGAGGGAGAGACGTCAAGAATGGATGGAGGGAAAGGGAAGGATGAGGGAGAGATGTCAGGAATGGATGGGGGAAAGGGAAGGATGAGGGAGAGACGTCAAGAATGGATGGGGAAAGGGAAGGATGAGGGAGAGACGTCAAGAATGGATGAGGGGAAAGGGAAGGATGAGGGAGAGATGTCAGGAATGGATGGGGGAAAGGGAAGGATGAGGGAGAGATGTCAGGAATGGATGGGGGAAAGGAAGGATGAGGGAGAGATGTCAAGAATGGATGGGGGAAAGGGAAGGATGAGGGAGAGACGTCAAGAATGGATGGGGGAAAGGAAGGATGAAGGAGAGACGTCAAGAATGGATGGGGGAAAGGGAAGGATGAGGGAGAGACGTCAAGAATGGATGGGGGAAAGGGAAGGATGAGGGAGAGACGTCAAGAATGGATGGAGGGAAAGGGAAGGATGAGGGAGAGATGTCAGGAATGGATGGGGGAAAGGGAAGGATGAGGGAGAGACGTCAAGAATGGATGGGGAAAGGGAAGGATGAGGGAGAGACGTCAAGAATGGATGGGGGGAATGTGAAGGATGAGGGAGAGATGTCAGGAATGGATGGGGGAAAGGGAAGGATGAGGGAGAGATGTCAGGAATGGATGGGGGAAAGGAAGGATGAGGGAAAGACGTCAAGAATGGATGGGGGAAGGGAAGGATGAGAGAGAGACGTCAAGAATGGATGGGGGAAAGGGAAGGATAAGGGAGAGACGTCAAGAATGGATGGGGGAAAGGGAAGGATGAGGGAGAGATGTCAGGAATGGATGGGGGAAAGGGAAGGTTGAGGGAGAGACGTCAAGAATGGATGGGGGAAAGGGAAGGATGAGGGAGCGATGTCAAGAATGGATGGGGAAAGGGAAGGATGAGGGAGAGACGTCCAGAATGGATGGGGAAAGGGAAGGATGAGGGAGAGACGTCAAGAATGGATGGGGGAAAGGGAAGGATGAGGGAGAGACGTCAAGAATGGATGGGGGAAAAGGAAGGATGAGGGAGAGATGTCAGGAATGGATGGGGAAAGGGAAGGATGAGGGAGAGATGTCAAGAATGGATGGGGGGAAAGGTAAGGATGAGGGAGAGATGTCAAGAATGGATGGGGGGAAAGGGAAGGATGAGGGAGAGATGACAAGAATGGATGGGGGGAAAGGGAAGGATAAGGGAGAGACGTCAAGAATGGATGGGGGAAAGGGAAGGAGGAGGGAGAGACGTCAAGAATGGATGGGGGAAAGGGAAAGAGGAGGGAGAGATGTCAAGAATGGATGGGTGAAAAGGAAGGAGGGAGGGATGTCAAGAATGGATGGGGAAAGGGAAGGATGAGGGAGAGATGTCAAGAATGGATGGGGGAAAGGGAAGGATGAGGGAGAGATGTCACGAATGGATGGGGGAAAGGGAAGGATGAGGGAGAGATGTCAAGAATGGATGGGGGGAAGGGAAGGATGAGGGAGAGATCTCGAGAATGGATTGGGGGAAAGGGAAGGATGAGGGAGAGATCTCAAGAATGGATGGGGGAAAGGGAAGGATGAGGGAGAGATGTCAAGAATGGATGGGGAAAGGGAAGGATGAGGGAGAGATGTCAAGAATGGATGGGGGAAGGGAAGGATGAGGGAGAGACGTCAAGAATGGATGGGGGAAAGGGAAGGATGAGGGAGAGATGTCAAGAATGGATGGGGGAAAGGGAAGGATGAGGGAGAGATCTCAAGAATGGATGGGGGAAAGGGAAGGATGAGGGACAGACATCAAGAATGGATGGGGAAAGGGAAGGATGAGGGAGAGATGTCAAGAATGGATTGGGGGAAGGGAAGGATGAGGGAGAGACGTCAAGAATGGATTGGGGGAAGGGAAGGATGAGGGAGAGATGTCAAGAATGGATGGGGAAAGGGAAGGATGAGGGAGAGACGTCAGGAATGGATGGGGGGAAAGGGAAGGATGAGGGAGAGACGTCAAGAATGGATGGGGGGAAAGGGAAGGATGAGGGAGAGACGTCAAGAATGGATGGGGGGAAAGGGAAGGATGAGGGAGAGATGTCAAGAATGGATGGGGAAAGGGAAGGATGAGGGAGAGATGTCAAGAATGGATGGGGAAAGGGAAGGAGGAGGGAGAGATGTCAAGAATGGATAGGGAAAGGGAAGGAGGAGGGAGAGATGTCAAGAATGGATGGGGGGAAAGGGAAGGATGAGGGAGAGACGTCAAGAATGGATGGGGAAAGGGAAGGATGAGGGAGAGACGTCAAGAATGGATGGGGGAAAGGGAAGGATGAGGGAGAGACGTCAAGAATGGATGGGGGAAAGGAAGGATGAAGGAGAGACGTCAAGAATGGATGGGGGAAAGGGAAGGATGAGGGAGAGACGTCAAGAATGGATGGGGGAAAGGGAAGGATGAGGGAGAGACGTCAAGAATGGATGGGGGAAAGGGAAGGAGGAGGGAGAGACGTCAAGAATGGATGGGGGAAAGGGAAGGAGGAGGGAGAGATGTCAAGAATGGATGGGGGGAAAGGGAAGGATGAGGGAGAGACGTCAAGAATGGATGGGGGGAAAGGGAAGGATGAGGGAGAGACGTCAAGAATGGATGGGGAAAGGGAAGGATGAGGGAGAGACGTCAAGAATGGATGGGGGAAAGGGAAGGATGAGGGAGAGACGTCAAGAATGGATGGGGGAAAGGGAAGGATGAGGGAGAGACGTCAAGAATGGATGGGGGAAAGGGAAGGATGAGGGAGAGACTTCAAGAATGGATGGGGGAAAGGAAGGATGAAGGAGAGACGTCAAGAATGGATGGGGGGAAAGGGAAGGATGAGGGAGAGACGTCAAGAATGGATGGGGGGAAAGGGAAGGATGAGGGAGAGATCTCAAGAATGGATGGGGAAAGGGAAGGATGAAGGAGAGACGTCAAGAATGGATGGGGGAAAGGAAGGATGAAGGAGAGACGTCAAGAATGGATGGGGAAAGGGAAGGATGAGGGAGAGACGTCAAGAATGGATGGGGAAAGGAAGGATGAAGGAGAGACGTCAAGAATGGATGGGGGGAAAGGGAAGGATGAGGGAGAGACGTCAAGAATGGATGGGGGGAAAGGGAAGGATGAGGGAGAGACGTCAAGAATGGATGGGGGAAAGGGAAGGATAAGGGAGAGAAGTCAAGAATGGATGGGGGAAAGGAAGGATGAAGGAGAGACGTCAAGAATGGATGGGGGGAAAGGGAAGGATGAAGGAGAGGCATCAAGAATGGATGGGGGAAAGGAAGGATGAAGGAGAAACGTCAAGAATGGATGGGGAAAGGGAAGGATGAGGGAGAGACGTCAAGAATGGATGGGGGAAAGGGAAGGATGAGGGAGAGACATCAAGAATGGATGGGGGGAAAGGGAAGGATGAGGGAGAGACGTCAAGAATGGATGGGGAAAGGGAAGGATGAGGGAGAGATGTCAAGAATGGATGGGGAAAGGAAAGGATGAGGGAGAGACGTCAAGAATGGATGGGGGAATGGGAAGGATGAGGGAGAGATGTCAAGAATGGATGGGGGAAAGGAAAGGATGAGGGAGAGACGTCAAGAATGGATGGGGGAAAGGGAAGGATGAGGGAGAGACGTCAAGAATGGATGGGGGAAAGGGAAGGATGAGGGAGAGATCTCAAGAATGGATGGGGAAAGGGAAGGATGAGGGCGAGATATCAAGAATGGATGGGGGAAAGGGAAGGATGAGGGAGAGACGTCAAGAATGGATGGGGGAAAGGGAAGGATGAGGGAGAGATCTCAAGAATGGATGGGGAAAGGGAAGGATGAGGGAGAGATATCAAGAATGGATGGGGGAAAGGGAAGGATGAGGGAGAGACGTCAAGAATGGATGGGGGAAAGGGAAGGATGAGGGAGAGATCTCAAGAATGGATGGGGAAAGGGAAGGATGAGGGAGAGACGTCAAGAATGGATGGGGAAAGGGAAGGATGAGGGAGAGATGTCAAGAATGGATGGGGGAAAGGGAAGGATGAGGGAGAGATGTCAAGAATGGATGGGGGAAAGGAAGGATGAGGGAGAGACGTCAAGAATGGATGGGGAAAGAGAAGGATGAGGGAGAGATGTCAAGAATGGATGGGGGAAAGGGAAGGATGAGGGAGAGACGTCAAGAATGGATGGGGAAAGGGAAGGATGAGGGAGAGATGTCAAGAATGGATGGGGGAAAGGGAAGGATGAGGGAGAGATGTCAAGAATGGATGGGGGAAAGGAAGGATGAGGGAGAGACGTCAAGAATGGATGGGGGAAAGGGAAGGATGAGGGAGAGACGTCAAGAATGGATGGGAGAAAGGGAAGGATGAGGGAGAGACGTCAAGAATGGATGGGGGAAAGGGAAGGATGAGGGAGAGACGTCAAGAATGGATGGGGGGAAAGGGAAGGATGAGGGAGAGACGTCAAGAATGGATGGGGAAAGGGAAGGATGAGGGAGAGACGTCAAGAATGGATGGGGAAAGGGAAGGATGCGGGAGAGATGTCAAGAATGGATGGGGGAAAGGGAAGGATGAGGGAGAGATGTCAAGAATGGATGGGGGGAAAGGGAAGGATGAGGGAGAGACGTCAAGAATGGATGGGGGAAAGGAAAGGATGAGGGAGAGATCTCAAGAATGGATGGGGGGAAAGGGAAGGATGAGGGATAGACGTCAAGAATGGATGAGGGAAAAGGGAAGGATGAGGGAGAGACGTCAAGAATGGATGGGGGAAGGGAAGGATGAGGGAGAGACGTCAAGAATGGATGGGGGAAAGGGAAGGATGAGGGAGAGACGTCAAGAATGGATGGGGGAAAGGGAAGGATGAGGGAGAGACGTCAAGAATGGATGGGGGGAAAGGGAAGGATGAGGGAGAGACGTCAAGTATTGTAGAGGAGAAGAAGAGACGGATAAAGGAGCGAGCCCAAGAGCTGTAGCAGACGTGAACCCAGAGCTTCTCTGTGGTCTTAGAGCAGCTTCTTTTCAAAACTTCACCAGTGTGTAAGGTGCAACGTCACCCCTAATACAAGAGGGTTTACACTGCGAAGGGACTTTTACAAACAGTTGTCTGTAAGGGACCCTCATGTGGCCTGTGTGTGGTCCTGGTGAGACCTCACGGCCTGCAACGGCTGCGTCCAGTTGAACTCGATATAAGGGGGAAACTGGTCTAAAGAGCTTCAGGTGCCAGTGGAGTGGACACCTCAGATGATTTAAAATAAATATGTAAATTGCATTTACATCAATATTTAATATAAACATATTTTTTTTATATCTTTTTCAATTCAATACAATATTTGAATTTTCCCTGATACTTTACTATGTGGCGATCTGCACCCCAGCTGCAGAGTGTGACTATGATATATATAGGGGAAATAAAAAAATATTATTCACTCAAAAATATTTGCTAAGCTGCTGCCCTTGATGCAAGATCCATCAATCAATCAATCAATCAATCAGGGAATTGTAAGCGCGTTACTCACCCGTGAGGGTCTCAAGGCTCCATGGGACCATGAGCGGTGTCAATTGAGCGCAGTGTCTCAACCGCCCATACTGACTGTATCAGCGCTCACCGTGCGGGGTGAACCACAGACTGCCGTCATCCCAGCTGGCGGGGCAGAGAGTAGACAACAGCAGCGGCCTGTGCAGGTTAGAGCGGTGGGGCCGGGTGGAAGGGGATTTGGATGGACAATGACAAGACAATATTGAATAAATAATTAATTTTCCCTCGTCATCGTCTACCGAAATCCCTCTGGCCCCACCGTCCCAGGGCCCCACTGCTCTTACCTGCACAAGCTGTGTTTGGAGACAATCCCCACTCTGTGAGCGTGCACGGAGCAAACCTCCTGGAGATGTCATTTGGCAAGTGTCGGCCATGCCTGCAAATCACAAACATCACCGACTACAGAAAAGATGGTGACCCTGCCGCCACTGAGCTTTAATGCACCCATCTCCTGGGCAGGAGTCGGTCGGATCACAGGTGGGGTGGACCTCAGGGAGTCTTCCCCCGCCAGCTTCCCTCAAGAGGGTGCACGGTCCATATGTTCATTGCTGATGGCGCTCTCTCCCAATGGAAGAGAAGAGGCTGCCCCCCCAAGTAGACTTCCCCCATATAACAGATCAGAGTGAAATGTGAAGGGCCCTGAATTCTATAGATTGTATTGTAGTTGCATTTATATAGCGCTTACTACCCCTAACGAGGCGTCAAAGCACTTTTTCTGCGAGTGCACGCTACTCTGGGACCCATAGAGGATTAGTGTTGAATTAGTATAGTGGAACATGCAAGTACATTTTAAGTGGTGGATAGGTCAGTCAGTTATTTGGATTTGGAATAATAGGCAGAAGGATAGAGGAGAAAAAAAGGTTTGTATTTATATAGCGCTTCTTACCCCTGATGGGGTGTTGAAGCGCTTTTTTGGCGAGTTAATAGTAATGTGTGGTCTGTAAAAATCAAGTACTTTTCCTTTAAATAAGCACAAGCGCTGGCCGGGCCTTGGTTTATGGAGAGATGTCAGCTGATCTGTTTAATTCCGAGCCTCTAACCCCCCACCCCCCTGAGACGTCACTGACAGGAGGGTCTGGTGCTCAAGGGGTGTCGCTGGGGCTCAGCTCTGAGCTCAGCAGGGTGCCGCCACAGGACTCAGTGGTACCAGCTCTGATGGTCACGGCCTGACCCATCAGCAGCCCTGGAGACAGCGGTCACACAACCCAGGACCATGAGGAACAGCAACGACATGTGTGTTTTATGTGACGCCACCTGTGACGCGATGCATGGACCACATCAGTCCATGTGTCAACAATGGAACATCAGAGGGCTCGTTTGTGTATGATGCCCCAATGTAACTTACTTAACTCCACGCAGGCAGATTTTTTATGTTTGTATTACTTTGACAAAAGTTCGCAGTTGTTTATTGAACATTGCAGCTTGGCACATCTGCTGCCGCTCCAGTGCCCACTGGGTGCCCAGAGAAGGGCGGATCAGATGTGGCGCAAACGCCAGAGGACATTGAACCCCGCAGCAGCACCCTTGTTTTCTGACCTGTGGCTTCATCAAGCATTGGAAACAGTAATAATGAGGAGACGTCTTCTCCGTTCGTTGTTGCATCTACGTGATAACGCACTCGGCGCATCGAGCTTTCTGCCTCCAAGTGTGATTGTGAGATCAATGGCTAATAAAGGTGATTTTCCACAACTTCTCTTTCCCAATCGTTCGTATCGATCTTCAATTTAAATAAATTGCACTCGGAGGGAAACCACATGTTTTATCGATTGAACTTTATGTGAAACATCTCAGAGTCTCTCCATGCGATCACACGCTGCAAACTAACAGGCTTATTTACAAGCCCCCTGCGCCGCCGGGGCGACACGCTTAAAATGGGAAAAAGTGACGTACCATCGACGCAAGGGGCTTGTAAATAAGGGGGCAGATTTACGGGTTCTGGCGCATCTCTGTAAATCAGCAGGGATACGCCAGAAAAATATGTGACGCGTAATTCCCTCCCTGCACCACCACAAATGCGTCGCATTTACAATGTGGCGCACCGAGGAGCAAGGATAGGGCGATGTGTGTCGCATCCTGTGGCGTAAGGGCGGCGCATTGCTGGAGTCGTGTCACAAGCGCGACACGGCTCCAGCAATGCTCAGGGGCGCCCTATGCCTAACCTGCTGCGTCACTCCTTACGCCTGCTTCAAGTAGGCGCAGGGTTTTGACTCAGCATGGACGTAAAAGTGACTCAGTGAAATCTTTTAGGTTTCACTGCGTCACTTTTACGAGGCATTCCTGCAACGGAACGACCACCCTGCGCTGGAAAGCCCTCTTGAAACCTAACGCAGGTTTCATGTGGTGCAGGGCTTTATAGCGTGACGCTCCTGCCTAGATGCGTTGCGTTGTAAATAAGGCATAACATGAAACATGGTTTACTAGGTAGTAAAGTCCTACTAAGCACCATACAAAGCAAAATAGCAAAACAGTGATTGTATAATCCATATAGGTAAGTAGAGTTTTCCCATTCTGTGAAGTTGTGTTTAATTTTCTACTAGAGGTTTTATTTTTATTCTGCATGTGTGCAAACATGCTCACTTTTTTATATGGAAGAGCTAGGTGCCAAGATTTTAAGCGATTTGTGGGAAAGGTGATGGTATGACCATGTATTATATGGGATAAAGTACCCCCTGGTTTACATGATAAGGATACTGCAAGTCCTCTCGGAGTTCCATAACCTTATAAATAAACTTGGGCTTCAGCCTTCTTCCTCTATATGGTTATGGAACTCCTCAATGACGTGTAATATCATTATAATGTACGCAGGGAGCACTTTATCCCTTATATATTGGACATTTTGGAACCTGTGAATGATATATTTTTCACAGAGGACCGAACAAACAGTCAGGGCCCGCAGCATAGGGCTAGCCACTCCTTCCCTGCCCTCGAGCAGACCTGCCCACCCCAACCAAACCCTTCTGCTTTCTCGCAGTGCGAGAAGCAGAAACATAAAATGGTATTTACAATACCATTTTATGCTTCTGTTTCTCTCACTGCGAGTGCAGTGGGGCAACGCGCCTCCGCCCACATGGAGGAGCCGCCCCTGTTATTGTCCTATGGTTTCCCTGCCATAGCACAGTCAGATGCTCAGTCACCTTCCCTGCAGTTTGGGAAAACGGAAAGACTTACCTGCAACACGCCGCAACACGCCACAGCTTGCCAGGCTTCACAGCCCACGCCGCCACCGCCGAGAGTCACCTTCCCTGCAGTTTGGACGCGCCGCCGCTCCGGGACTACGAATCCCGGCAGCCTATGCGGCGGCGCGCGTTGTGACACCGCGAGGGCGCCAGGGGAGGCGCACAAAAGCGCCGCAGGACCGGCGGAGCACTGGGAAAACGGAAAGACTTACCTGCAACACGCCGCAACACGCCACAGCTTGCCAGGCTTCACAGCCCACGCTGCCACCGCCGAGAGTCACCTTCCCTGCAGTTTGGACGCGCCGCCGCTCCGGGACTACGAATCCCGGCAGCCTACGCGGCGGCGCGCGTTGTGACACCGCGAGGGCGCCAGGGGAGGCGCACAAAAGCGCCGCAGGACCAGCTTCGCGGGACGCCCGGGGCGAAGCCCGGGCAAAGGGCGGGCCCTCTGTGGCCCTCCGGGGACCGAGGAGCCGGGCCGGGGCCACACCCTTTTCGTCTTTCTATGCTCACTGCTCGTCCGAGCAGCTCCTAATTACGTGAGTGAGATCCTGTTTTACATATTTACATCTCGTATTAAGTGAGCGCGGAACTATCAGCCACTATGACCACTAAAGTGGTTACTATGGACAATTTTCTCATAAAGAAGGTAGCGCAAATTAACAGCAACAGGAGGGCTTCATTGGGTTTGGAACATTCACCTGCTATTATTATCGCACCAGAGCCCCCAGTTACTGTTCCTGATATCTCTGTGGCAAAGGAACACCCGGTCCCTGCAGGCAAAGTAACTATTGTAACAGCTATGGTCCATGCGGGCCAGCATGATGAAATCCCTTGTGTGCAAGCCCCCACAGTATTGGCAATATCATCTACAGGAATAAATGATCCTGCAACTAAAGAATCCCCTAGAAGATTCAAGAAAGCCCGAGTGAGACGGAGGGGGAAGCAAAGCAAGGCAAGCCATAAAATCACACAAGGAGGGGGGAGTGTGCCCGGAACTGCACCTCTACTTTTTGAGTTGAGGTCTCCAAACTTGGGAGGAATGGGGGATGCTACTTCACAGAGTCGACTTACAGACTCCGTGATGCTTATTGATTTCTCACAATCAGGGATTATAGACAATACTGATAATCTTCCTCTTGATCCCATTACAATGAGCAAGCATCTTTTGTCTAGTACGCCAACTAGCTCATCATTACTGGACTCACCTACAGGGAATGATAATGGTAGGTTATCAGGATCCCCAAAAATTCCCATTGAGTCATCTTCCAGGTCTTCTATTTCCCCCCTCACTATAAGAATCAGCAAAAAAAGGGGGGCGGTGAGCCACTGTGTAATCGAGCTCAGAAGATAAGGAAAGGGGTAACTCAGTCCCCACAGTTACAAACTGGTCAAACTTTATTAAGCGAAGAGGCCATGATGGCCAAAATTGTAGAACTTATCAGGGGTGTGATGCAACCGATTCTGGATAAGACCAATATGATGTGTACACACTTAGACATCATAGAGAAAAAGGTTGAACAGAATTCCCTCCTTTTACATGACCTAATAAAGGGCCCGGGAAAAGCTAAGACGAATCCCATAGTAAAGACTAACCTACCTGCAAAATCTAAAGTTATAGCTCCCCCTATAACATTAGCTCCTATAACACCAGTAACTAAAGCACCAGCACCTGTGCTAAAAAAGAAACCAGTACAAGAAAAGGGAAGATCGGGTAGCCCCACGATCACGCTATTAACTCCCACACCGCAACTGCCTATAACTCAGCCGGCGGCCCCAGTAACTAAAGATCAAACCCTTAAATCTGGGGGACCTCAAAATCAGGGAGGTAGAAAGGACCCTTTAACAACTAATCCGAGAAATGAAAATCCACCTACCATTGCCTTAGAAAAGACGGGCCACACTATAGATTTACCCCCAGATTCTGCCCCTTTCGTTATTGTAATGGCAGGGGTTCCAGAATTACCTGCAGGTAAATGGGAAGATCACGTTGCCTTACGGAACAAGGTTACTTTTTGGCTCCGAGACAACAGACCGTTGCCTGCATCCATCAATGGTGAAATCCTAAGTGTAAGGCGTGCCTATTGGGTGGGAGTTAGACCCAAGGATAGAAGGGGTGATGTAATAGTCATTAATTTTAAGGATTATAGGGCCGTGAGGCACATTGGAGATTGGTTCGATGCCAGTAGCAGCGATGCCATCTCCACACATCTTTTATCCTATTTCTATCCCTATGCACCATCAAAAGATCATAATAAACAGGGCTGGAATAGGCAGCTATTTAAGGAACCATTCCATCAACAGCGGGGGTCTAGAAACATGAGACCATGGGATAGGCCCGGTTTAACGGGGCCACCACCTTTGATGGGCTTTCCTGTTTATGTAAATGCTCAGGACCCCCATATTCACATGCAAAGGTCGGAGGTGTTCTATCCCAGACATCAGTTGCTAGATTATCAATACCCCTCTTTAAATAATCAATATCCACCATATCCGGAGTTTAAACCCCCACAAGGGAGACCATGGAATAACAGAGAGTTCCACCCACACATGTATAATCTACCTACCCAAAATCGTTTCCAGATTTTCACTGGTCTGGATGGGGTTGATTGACAGCAAGCTCAGATATCCCAAGAAAATCTGGTTGGGAATACATTTTTTCCTCCAGTTTTTCACCCCCTCATCAAGGATATAGTTCCCCCTAAAAGTACCGAGACTTTGAGCGAGCTACCCCAAGATTTGCCAACTCTACAAAAGGTCCCTACCTCTGACAGATTGTCATCATGCGACAGTGATACCCTGGAGCAGATGCAATCCCCCATAGTTGTTGTTAATAATAGGAGTGGGGAACAGATAGGAGATGGCCCGACCCAGATGAAGAGCGATCCATGTGCACTGCTGTTTTGGAATATAGCAGGGTTCAGGCAAAAAATTACTAATCCAGCCTGGGAGTCAGTAATAAACGGCCAGGACATAGTGGCCTTGCAAGAAACATGGACTCAGGACTCAATCCATGTAAATGGTTATAGAACCTTTTTTACACCAGCTGTTGGAGGTCATTTTGGTAGAGCCAAGGGTGGGTTGACCACGCTTGTTTCAAATCAACTTAAAATTAAACAAGCTGATTGCCATTTAAATTCTAGTTATTTCCAACTTATAACCCTAAGGAATTTTAAAGGAGCTGTGGTGTTAATTATTAATTTCTATAATAATGTCCCGAGAGATGACATTCTGGTTGTAATGAAGCAACTTAAGGAGGAAATTCAGTTAGAGGTAGACAAAAATGAAAGGGAGCTGATAATTTTATGGGGGGGGGGATTTTAATTGTTCATTATGTACTAAAGGGAATCAGGGCCTATGTGGCCTAATGACGGAGAGAGATATGCATTTGACACATTTTGATCATACTCTGATGGGGGACTTGCTTAATGAATTATTATTCATGTTTGATTTAGGGTTTGCAAATGAATCTGCCCTAGAACCCACACCCTTTGCACCGACTTTTGTTGGTAGAGGCTTAGCGACAACCATTGATTTCATCATCGCCTCCAGTAATCTTAATCACAGATTGTTGGGGGTTACGAACATCCAATTACCCATAAGTGACCACCTTCCACAATGTCTTAAGGTAGTAGATTTGTTCCCAGACCCATCGACGGCCGCGCCTCTAGTTGAGACAGCGGTTGATGTTGTCCTTGGGAGACAAAACGGGTACACACTTAAATGGAGCAAAGTAATCCCCACAACCTTTTTTAAGGAACTCTGGGAGGTGTGCTCAAATAGTTTTAGGATTTGCCTGAGTGACAACTCCACTAATGATCAAATTATTGAGCATTTTGGAATAATAGCTATAAACATAAAAAGTAGCCTAAGGGTGGAGGCAAAACGTAGAGGTAAGGGACCCAAGAGCTGGTTTAATACCGCATGCACCAGGGCATTGAAAAATCTAAAACAGGCAGTACACAGATGCCCTAGGGATAAAAATGAAATAAGAGAGTGCAGGTCCACATATAATCAGGCCCTGAAAGTAAGGAAAACCGCGCTAAATAAGGAGGCAATAGATTCCCTTTGTGAGGCCTCGCAATCTAAAGATTCCGCTGCATTCTGGAAAGTAATTAACACCCCTTTCCCATATGAAACTCATACGGCGCGAATCGAGATTGCAATAGACGAGGATAAATGGGTAGATCATTTCTCCAATCTTTATAAGGCACAGGAAGACATCCATGGTGGGGGTCCTAACTCTAGCTTGGATGCAAAACAGAGTTACAACTTGGTTGTAACACTTGATGAAGTACTTCTAGCCTTGAGATCCACCAAAGGCGGTAAGGCTGCCGGACCTGATGGGATTCCGGCAGACCTATTTAAAGCTAATACTGAAATCTGGGGGCCTATGTTGGTACAACTTTTTAATGCAGCTCTCTCACTGGGTCTGAAAGAATCCTGGTTCACCTCAGTCATTGTCCCGATTTACAAGAAGGGGGATAGGAATAGTTGTGCCTGTTACAGACCAATCTCCCTTCTTGACTCCTCAGTAAAAATTTTGGGACGTGTTGTGTTGGCAAGTCTCCAAAGCTGGGCTGAGGAAAACGATATTATCAGTGATTTGCAATTTGGTTTTCAAAAAGGGATTGGCACAATTGAGCAAGGGTTAAACCTAATGCTTTTGCAGCATAAATATATAAGGATAAAATCTGAACGCTTGTATTTTACTTTTGTCGACCTTTCATCAGCGTTCGACTGTGTATCACACTCTAAATTGTGGGGTATAATGAAAGGTTTGGGAGTGGACAATAACATTATCTGCTTCTTGAGGGAACTCTACAGTGGAGCCACAGCTTCTGTTCGTTACGGCAGGGGGGGAGAATGCTCCAGACAATTGTGTAGGTCGCGGAGTGCGGCAAGGTTGCGTATTGGCACCTTTTTTATTTCTTCTTTATAGTAATGGGCTCGAGCGTCACCTGCTGCAAAAGTGTAGGGATATGCGCAGGGTGGGGAGGAGGGCAATCCCCGCGCTCATGTATGCGGATGACGCAGTACTCATGGCACGCACTCCTCGCGCTCTGCAAAAACTAGTAGTTAGTTTTGAGAAATTTATGTTGAACCTGGACCTACTAGTAAACTGTAGTAAGACTTTTACAATGAATTGTGGCCCAAAATCAGGTAAACCTATGAAGCGTATGTTTTTAAACAATGTGCCATTGGATAACACCCCAACCTTTTCTTATTTGGGCATTTTATTCCATGAGTCAGGTTCCTGGACAAGTGCAATTAAGGCTAGAACTCTTTTATTCATGAAAACGATCATGGCCTTACAGAATTTCGTCAGAAAATTGGGCAGGAAGCCGATAAAAGAAATGTTAACCATATATAAAGCTACATGCTTGTCTGTGGCTATGTATGGCTCAGGTCTGTGGGGATATGCAAATGTTGATCAAATCCAGCTGGTAGAGAATACATTTTTGAGGGGAGTCCTAGCAGTTCCACAGTGTGCTGCCACATTCAATTGTCACGCTGAACTTGGCCAACCTTACATAACGGACATTATCAAAATTCAACTTATCCTACTGTGGCATAGGGTATGGACTACTAATGAATGCGTTATGAACCGGGCCCTGTTACGTGACACCCTCAGTTTGGACCATGTGGACAGAATGGAATGGCTGGGTTATGTAAAGCACTTTCTAACCGAGATTGGATTACATTCATATTTTTCGGACCCAACCTCAATGGATACCATTTCCAGGAATACACTAAAAACCATCTGCCTGGACCATCTGGTGGATAAGAGGAAGAGAGTGGAAATTTTGAAACCCTCAGTACACTCTCACCTTCCTACTCTCTGTGAGACTAACACTGTACAGCCATATTTATCCCTGTCCATGACTAACTATGACCGTTTTCTTTTAACTCGTTTTAGATTTTGTATATTTTTTAGATTAGTGTCTTTTCCATGCATGAACTCATGGAACCACATTTTGCCCACCTGTTTGTGTGATGGTACGTCACAACAATCTGATATTCATATCCTTTTTTTCTGTAAATTTTATAGTGCCTTACGTAGGAAAATCATTGTCCCTTTTTTAAAAAACATGAATTTAACCAGATGTCGCCCAGCTTTTTTAGAAGTACAGAAAATGGACACGATTTTAACTGTTACTGTGATTTTAAATTATTTAAAAAGTGTTTTTAAATTCAGGAAACAAATGTTAATTGAAATAGCCTAGACCTCCTACTGATCTACCTCACTGCACCAATAATCATGAGATGTAATTATTGTAATTATTGTAATCATTGTACTTTGTTTTATGTCTGTTACTTTTATGGTTATTTGTTTTTAACCGAATAAAGTTTATTGAACTGAACTGAACAGTCAGATGCTGAGGTGTGCGAAGTGAGTTGTTATGCAGTGAGGCTGGTTATGCTTCACTATGCAATAACTTCAAGTTATCCACATAGGTCATTGGATTAACAGTAATAAATCCCTAGCTTTTACCAGAGAACCATTCTAGAGCACCAGCATGGACGAGAAGTGATTGACACGACTCAAAAGATATCCGGCACCAACTTTTATAAATAAAGCAAATTTTGATATATCTTCGACACCAAAACAAATGCAATCGGATGAGTCTAGCCTGGGTTATAGATTCTTAAAGAAAAATAAATCAGTGCAATTCACGCCTGCAAAAGGTTAACGCTGGGGGTAATGGGGAAAGGGACTAGTGATAAACGGTCACTTGCTGGTCGAGTTCAGTGGAAACCACTGGGTGTGAAGATGAGGCAGGCCCCAGGGCTAAGCTTCGACACTCAGGTACATTTTACCGGGCTCAAAGGGATCTGGCTGCAGAGTAATCCTGGCTGACCCTGGTGCTGAAAAGGGAGCCGCGGGTGCTGACTTTGCTGCTTAGACAGTGCTGGTGCGGAACGGGGTGCAAACTCTTGGCAAAGGGGGCCACAAGGTTATTGGGTTGAAGATGCTGCAGGGTTCGCTCGAGACACACCGTTGAATAGAGATAGTGGTAGTCCAAGACTTGGTAAAAGCAAGTTCAGACTTCAGTCACTTCGACATCCTGATCCTGGAGTACGGGGGGACATGGTAGCCGCCTGAAACCTGCTGGAGGTCAGAACTACATTTCCCACAATGTACCAGACCATTTACCTTTGGGTGATTCACGGACGGGCCTGGTGTCCAGTGGTTTTTTGGATCCGGTTGCGGTTCATGCCTGCAGGCTGCAGGGAACTAGTACCTCCTGCCGAAGGGAGTTCTGGGGCTTCCTTTGACCTGTGGAGGGGTTCATCTTTCCTTTGGAAGAGGTCACTGGCCCAGGGTGAGTTGAAGTCTTGCAGTTGCAGGGTGGTTGCCACAGGTACAGTCTTTCTTTTTTTAAAGATATGTTTATTGTCATTTAGGTATTTTTATATACAACATAGTCATTCACATAAAAACAACATTGCGCTGCCCACTACTTTTCCATCTACAAGTGGTTACTTACAAACATTGCAAATGCTGGATTGCTTGCGTGGAATGCAAAAAAAACCACTCAAAGATGTGTTCAATGCAATTAATGATTGTATCTATAAGTCACAAACCATCAGATCACCAGTAGAAACCAGCGTGTGTGTTCCCTCCACCCATCTTATAACTTATGGATTGAGTGTGGTTTCTGTAATGCTCTCTGTGACAGGTTTGTGTTCTGGGTTGCAATTGACTTTAAGCATGGTCCAATGGGAAAGTGGGAAACCGGGAGAAATCATGGCTAATACAACTAAGTAACCAATCAAAAAGCATTATGACGATGTCTCTGGTGGGGGGCTGGGTGGTGGAGAGGGCTGCCACAGGTACAGTCTTTGGCACCTTTTCTTTTTTTTTTTTTTTTTTTAAATTTTTGAAAACCTTTATTTCACAAGAGCACACAGCTATTCAGCCTAACATCCCGGAGGCAAGGCAGCATAGTAGACAGAGCATAATAGTGCAAGTCAGGTACAGCAGGAAATTACAGGTTTATTTTATAATTTTATAACAATAAGAAGAAAACGCCAAACGGCGCCGAAGAGTGGCAATGGGAGGAGAATACAGCAAGGAATAGAAGGCCGGGAGGAGAAAGAAACCAGCAGTTCAGAAGTACAGAAGAGTGGAGGATGATAGGAGGGGGGGGGGGAGAAACAGGATCAATCAGGTATCGTACACAGTCGGTGTCATAGGTCACAGTGTCAGGTGCTCATCCAATGAAACAGGCTCGGGCGGCAGACACACACCCCGGTAAGAGTTCCAAGCGCCCCACACCCTGTTCCATTTGTTAGGTTTACCCCTGGCAACATAGACAGTCTTCTCCCGGAACATACACCAATCCATGTTGGCCTTCCACTGTACCACCAGGGGTGCCGTATTGGCCCCCCATCTTTGTGCGATGTCTCTCTTGGCCACCATATTGCCTAGGGTCACCCACTGGGTTTGGGCTGTGTTGTGATCTGTTGGCTCCCAAATGTTAAGGAGGCACCTACGGGCTTCCGCCGCAATCCCCACTCCCGACACTTCGCTCATGACCCTGTGAATCCTCCTCCAGTAGGACGCTATGGCCGGACATTCCCACAGGATGTGTAAGAAGGTAGCGAGGGCACCACAGCCTCGACGACAGAGGCCGTCGGGCGAGTAACCCATGTGTATAAGGCGTGGGCCAGTAACGTATACCCTGTGCAGGATTTTAAATTGGACCAGACGAAGCCGAGGTGAGATGGCAACCTCCTTAGGGGAGGACACTGCACTCTGCCAGTCCTCCTCGTCGATCTCCAGGCCATCCGCCACCCACTGATCTCGTAACCCAAGGAGAAGGTCAGTGCGAACATTAATTAGTTTTTTGTAGGACAGTGAGATTGCGCTATCGGGCATATGGCCGTCCAGCACTCTGTCCTCCAGCGGTGAGCTTTCGGGGATGTCTTCCTCAGGGGTCATTGCAGAGAGCAAGGCGTGCCTCAGCTGGGCATATCGGAAGAACTCCGAGGCACCCAGCTGGTACTCAGTCTGTAGCTGGGGGAAGGTCTTGATAGTCCCTTTGGAAATCACATCCTCCACCCTAGTGATGCCAATAAGGTCCCATTTGTCAAAGCCCTTGGTGTGCCATAGTCTGCCCAACATATCTGGTTCATACAGAGGAGTGAAGCCGGTCAGTCTGCCCTGCCATCCCTGCACCTTGGTGATCGTACGCCAAATAGAGACCGGACATACGCCGATCCAGAGATCTGGAGTAAAGGGCTCGGTAATAATTACCACCACTCATAAGCCACCTGTCCATAGCGTAGCCGGGGCTATTCACCGGCCCATAAAACCCGTGATTGAGGGCTGCAAGCTGGGAGGCCCAATAATACCTACGAACATCCGGCAGTGCTATGCCCCCGTCGTACCACGGGAGCGTGAGCTTCGTGATCGCCACCCGAGGGCGGCCATCCCAAAGCAGGGCCCGCTGAAGACTCTCAACTTCCCGGAAGTATCGGGCTGGTACCGGGTCTTGGGTGTTTTGTAGGGCATACAGAAATCTGGGCAAGGACATCATTTTAAACAGGGCCGCTCGGCCAAGCAGGGAGAGCGGGAGCTTACGCCAACCCTCCACGTCGCGTCGAAGGCGCTGCAGTGGGGGGAGCAAGTTCTGGTCGTATCGAACCTTCGGGTTCCCAGAGATGTATATCCCTAGGTACTTGAAGCCCTGTGTGGCCACCTGAATGTTGCAGCCACTAGGGAGGCGCGGCGTGTCCCCTTTCAGTACGTATAGGGAAGACTTGGCCCAATTGATAATCAGGCCAGAGTATCTCCCAAAGTGTCTGAGCAGGTCACAGGCAACAATGAGAGACTTGTACGGGGACGTCAGATATAGGAGGATGTCGTCCGGGTACAGGGAGATACGGTCCTCGAAGCCTGGTGCCCAGGTGATACCATGGAGGTCAGGGTGGAAGCGCAGTTTGGCCGCCAAGGGCTCGAGAGCCAGGGCAAAAAGTAGAGGCGACAGGGGGCAGCCCTGCCTGGTACCCCTGTGAAGGACAAAGGACGTCGACAGGCGACCATTCACGGATACATTAGCCATTGGGCTGGCATAAAGAAGTTTCACCCAGCTGAGGAAGACCGGGCCAAAACCGAACTTAGCTAACACTGCCCAGAGGTAATTCCACTCGATGGAGTCAAACGCCATGGTGGCATCAAGGGATGCCAGCACAGCTGGCTCCGTAAGAGTATGCGTCCTAGCCAGGGCGCCGTGAAGCCGTCTCAAATTGAGGGCAGTGTTGCGGTGCGGAATAAAGCCCGACTGGTCCGGGTGCACCAGGTCGCCAATAACCCCAACCATTCGGTTTGCAAGCAATTTGGCGAGGACCTTGGGTTCGGTGTTCAGGAGGGAGATAGGCCGATATGAACGACACACATCCCTTGGTTTACCGTCTTTGTGGATGACCACAATAGTGGCCACCCTCTGGTCAAGGGGGAGAACGCCGGCGTCCCTCGCCTCCAGGAACATAGCACGGAGACGCGGGGAGATCACATTGGGCCGTATCTTATAGAGCTCAGCCGGGATTCCATTGGGACCCGGCGCCTTGCCAGATCTCAAGGAGCGGATCGCAAGGGCAATCTCGTCAGAGGATATGTCCCTGTCCAAATCATCGCGATCCGCCTCAGAGAGACAGGGAAGATCCACGGTCGAGAGAAGTTCTGCCGAGTCGGCCTCTGAGCAGTCAGCAGTGGAGGTGTAGACACCCCTGAAATAGTCGGCAAAAGACTCGACAATGGCGGAGGGGTCAGTGACAGGGGTGCCATCTGCCCCCAGGATCTCAGGTACAACCCGACTGGCCAACTCCCTCCTGTCCAACCAGGCCAACAGCTTGCCAGCCTTGTCTCCCACGTCGTAAATACGGCCCTGCTGTTCCCTAGCCAGGGTCTGGGCGGCATTCGTAGCGAGATCTCGGTACTCCAATTGCTTTAGGGAAAGCGCATGGAGGAGGTCTGGGTTAGGTTCAGGGTCCAGTTGGGCCTCGAGGTCCAAGATCTCTTCCTCGATACAAAGGAGATCGGCATCTCTATTCCGACGGGCCTCCGCTATTAAAGCAAATGCCGCGCCTCTCAGGACGGCCTTGAACGCCTCCCACAGGGTCGCGGCCGACCCGACCGAACCCTCGTTCTCGGAAAAGTAAAGGTCTATAGCCTTGGCCAGTAGGGCACGGGTCTTTGGGTTACGAAAGTACCAGGGGTTGACCGTTGCCGGGCGCACCGACAGGGCAATATCGAAGTCAAAGGAGACCAGGAGCGGCGAGTGATCAGAAACTCCACGCGCCAGAAAACGAGCCTCAGACACGGCCGTAGCGTGAGCTGCCAAGGTAAGGATATAGTCTATACGGGACAAGCTACCATGTGCGCTGGACAGGAAGGAGTACTGACGAAGCGTAGGGTGTAAGAGTCTCCAACTATCCACAAGGCCCATTGAATCTATAAATGAGGGCAACCACAGTTGAGAGTGGCGAAGATCTCTAGACGGTTGTCGGTCCAGAGTGCCAGAACAGACCGAATTGAAGTCACCCCCAACAATAAGTAAGCCGTCAGGCAGAGCTAAAATGGCGCCACCAAGGTCCTGGAACGTGCTGGTCTGTAGGCCAGGCGGGACGTAAACTGAAAGTAGGATGAGGGCCCTCCCCTCCCACCGCCCAGCCACCGCTGCGTAGCGTCCCCTATCATCTATCGTAGTGATGTCAATCTCCAGCGGAAGGGAAGCCCGGACAAGAACGCCCGCCCCCCCGAGAGCCTGAAGTGAACCCTGAGTGTGCCACCATCTTGTACCCCTTGCGATTGAGCGCCTTACATGAGTTCCCAATCAAATGTGTTTCCTGTAGAAAAACCACATCAGGCATGTGACGCTTAAGCATTTGAAGCACAATTCCCCGTTTGATTCGGTCACCCAACCCGTTGACATTCCAACTGATAACTTTTAATTTCCTACCCCCCATCATCGTGGCACCCTCCCCTACCCCGCCCGAGGGACCCTTGCAGAATCAAAAGTGCAACAATATACATCACCCATTGCCGAAAGAAAGAAAACAAAATCACACTAAGAGACATTTGAACTTGTCCCAGAACACCCCCCACCCTGCACCCCTGCAGCAGACTAAAAAGCCCCCCCAACCAGCAGTGTGCCTGTCGCCCCATTAACTAGTCTACAAAAAGCCCCAAGAGGAGTAAGGATTCCCCGCGGACACCTCCCGCCGCCCCCCATGAAACGACAGGAGCTCAAATTGCTATTACACTGAAAAAAGGGACGAATGTCACATATAGCAGGACCACCAACCGCCAGTGTCCACGTAGTAGAGCCAGTTCTCACAAATCAGCGCCACCAGCAGCGCCCCTTTTGCTGTTCTCCCGGTCGTCGCTACGCTGGGGTAGGGTGTCGAGCCATTCGCTTACGTTGTCCGGAAAGTCAAAGAACAATGCACGGCCTTCGTGCTCGACCCGCAGCTTGGCCGGGAACATCATCGAATACTTGAGTCCCATGTCCCTCAGTCGTCGTTTCACTCCCCCGTAGCTCTGGCGTTGTCTCTGTACCGCCCTGGTAAAGTCGGGGTAGAAGTGCACCTCAGAGTTCTGGTACTGTAACGGTCCATGCCTCCTGGACGCCTGTAAAATCGCGTCCCGGTCCCTGAAGTTGAGGAACGTAGCAATGATGGGTCGAGGTGCCGCGCCCGTCTTTGGCGGACCACCTGGCACCCGATGTGCTCGCTCCACCGAGAAGAATTTGCTCAACCCGGGGGGAGTAAGATGGTTCTGTATCAGGTCCTCAACGAACAGGTCCGCCGATGCATCTTCCGACCCTTCCGGAACGCCAATGATGCGGACATTCTGTCGCCTGGCACGACCTTCATAGTCGTCCAGTCTCCTGAAGAATTGGTCAGAGGCGAGCCGTAGGGTCCGGACCTCGGTTTGCAGGTCCGAGACGTCGGTGGTAAGGCTCGAGGCTTTTAAGTCCAGCGATTTCACCCGATCGTTGGTTTTACCCAGGTCGGCTCTGATGAGGGTGAGATCCACCGCCAATGTGTCCACCTTGTGGGTCAAGACCTCGTGCTGTCTCTGCATTTCGGCTCGGATGCCCGAGATGGCCCCCATAACGTCACTGAGGGTGGGCTCGGACCCATCTGGCGAGCCCGATGCGGAGATGTCCTTAGTAGAGGCCCCCGGTGCAGGCGAAATGCGGAGTTGAGCATATCTATCAATCCTGTTCTGCTGCACTTGGGACTTGCCACGAACTCCTTTGTTCGATGTCTTGTCCGGGTCGCCCTTGCCCGCCATGTTGGGTCCGATGAGACCGTGGGGCCACCACACACAACTCCGAGCCCAAGGTGCGCCGAGCCGAGGTTGTAGAACAGAGGTGGAGCAAAGTCCAGTGGTGGATGACACAGCAGTATAGGAAATTCCGCCAGTGGGGATCACCACCCAGCACTACGCATCCCAAGCTTGCGGAGTGACGGAGACCGAGGAGACAATGGCGCTTCCTTGGCAAGGGACATCACACGACGTAGCTCAGCGTAGCGCATCAGTGACCCGTCAGCAGTCGGAATCCACCTACGTGGAACAGGATTTCGAGCAGGATTATTGCGGAGGGTCGGAGGGTCTGCGGCGCTCCGAGCTTACGCGGCCATCTTGCTTGCCCGCGAAGCTCCTTTGGCACCTTTTCTTGGTTGCAGGCCCTGAAGTCGCAGACTCCGGTCTCTTCTTTGTACTTTGTTGTAAGATCTGAGGTTCTGGTTCAAGGGGTGTCCCTTACATCCTAGATTTAGGGGCGTTAGGAGTGTGGGAGCTAGTAGCCAATGCCCTACTAGCCTCAGTGGCTAATCAGCCCCTGAGGTTACCACATCCGGGGAAGAGTGGCACCTTTTCTACCCAGAAGCCTCTATTCTGCCACTTTTAAAAATGACAGAAACATCTTCAGCTGTACAGGCCAGCTAGCCCACCCTATGGGTATGGCTAGCCTTCTGGGGATATATGCCTTCTGACTGCCTAATTTTCCCACCTTCCCAGGTTATAAATGTTTCTGAGGCAGGGGGCTGTCTTTTTCCTCCTCTGGGAGAAAGCCTACATGCAAATCAGCGGCTGTGTAAGCGTTGAAGCTCACCGCTTTGATATGCCACTTCAACAGACGTCCTGTCAGGGAGGGAAGTGATACCGACCGCCCAGGCAGGCCTTTGGTTCGGACTCCTGGGAGTGTTTGCACCTCCTGCTGGGGCAACCAAGTGGGCAACCTCCAAGGCCACATCAAACCCGACTTTGGGAAAAAGTCAGGTTTGATGACACAAGCTGTTAGACAGCAAACAAGACACTTTTCAGTGGGACCATAATGGCAACCTGGGGATGCACAAGTTTTGAAGGACGGTGTCTACGATGAGCCACACAGGAGTTCAGTAAGGGCTGTCTCTGCAGTGAAAGACACAGGTGTTCCACATGGGCGACCTTTAGTTAGTCTTTTGCACTGAAGGATTATCTCTCGAGTGAGACACTGTGCTGTCTTTAGCATAAGACGTGCACAGGTTCACATCGGCAGCCTTCACAGGTAAACGCGGTGGGTGGTGGGATCGAGGCCCGGCAACTGTTACTGAGCCGGATCCAGGCCCAGCAGCTATCACTGAGCCGGATCCAGGCCCAGCAGCTATCACTGAGCCGGATCCAGTCCCGGCAGCTATCACTGAGCCGGATCCAGGCCCGGCAGCTATCACTGAGCCGGATCCAGGCCCAGCAGCTATCACTGAGCCGGATCCAGGCCCGGCAGCTATTACTGAGCCGGATCCAGGCCCGGCAACTGTTACTGAGCCGGATCCAGGCCCGGCAGCTATCACTGAGCCGGATCCAGGCCCGGCAAATATCACTGAGCCGGATCTAGGCCTGGCAGCTATCACTGAGCCGGATCCAGGCCCAGCAGCTATTACTGAGCCGGATCCAGGCCCGGCAGCTATCACTGAGCCGGATCCGGCCCGGCAGCTATCACTGAGCCAGACCCAGGCCCAGCAGCTATTACCGAGCCGGATCCAGGCCCGGCAGCTATTACTGAGCCGGATCCAGGCCCAGCAGCTATCACTGAGCCGGATCCAGGCCCGGCAGCTATTACTGAGCCGGATCCAGGCCCGGCAACTGTTACTGAGCCGGATCCAGGCCCGGCAGCTATCACTGAGCCGGATCCAGGCCCGGCAAATATCACTGAGCCGGATCTAGGCCCGGCAGCTATCACTGAGCCGGATCCAGGCCCGGCAGCTATCACTGAGCCGGATCCGGCCCGGCAGCTATCACTGAGCCAGACCCAGGCCCAGCAGCTATTACTGAGCCGGATCCAGGCCCGGCAGCTATCACTGAGCCGGATCTAGGCCCGGCAGCTATTACTGAGCCGGATCCAGGCCCGGCAGCTATCACTGAGCCGGATCTAGGCCCGGCAAATATCACTGAGCCGGATCTAGGCCCGGCAGCTATCACTGAGCCGGATCCAGGCCCGGCAGCTATCACTGAGCCGGATCCGGCCCGGCAGCTATCACTGAGCCAGACCCAGGCCCAGCAGCTATTACCGAGCCGGATCCAGGCCCGGCAGCTATCACTGAGCCAGATCTAGGCCCGGCAGCTATTACTGAGCCGGATCCAGGCCCAGCAGCTATTACTGAGCCGGATCTAGGCCCGGCAGCTATCACTGAGCGGGATCTAGGCCCGGCAGCTATCACTGAGCCGGATCCAGGCCCGGCAGCTATTACTGAGCCGGATCCAGGCCCAGCAGCTATTACTGAGCCGTATCCAGCCCCGGCAGCTATCACTGAGCCGGATCCAGGCCCAGCAGCTATTACTGAGCCGGACCCAGGCCCGGCAGCTATTACTGAGACGGATCCAGGCCCGGCAGCTATTACTGAGCCGAATCAAGCCCCGGCAGCTATCACTGAGCCGGTTTGAGCCCCGGCAGCTATCACTGAGCCGGATCCAGCCCCGGCAGCTATCACTGAGCCAGATCCAGGCCCGACAGCTATTACTGAGCCGGATCCCAGGGCCGGCAGCTATAACTGAGCTGGATCCAGGCCCGACAGCTATTACTGAGCCGGATCCAGGCCCGGCAGCTATCACTGAGCCAGATCCGGCCCCGGCAGCTATCACTGAGCCAGATCCAGGCCCGACAGCTATTACTGAGCAGGATCCAGGCCCGGCAGCTATCACTGAGCCAGATCCAGCCCCGGCAGCTATCACTGAGCCGGATCTAGGCCCGCCAGCTATCACTGAGCCGGATCTAGGCCCGGCAGCTATCACTGAGCCGGATCCAGGCCCAGCAGCTATCACTGAGCCGGATCCAGGCCCGGCAGCTATCACTGAGCCGGATCCAGGCCCGGCAGCTATTACTGAGCCGGATCCAGGCCCGGCAACTGTTACTGAGCCGGATCCAGGCCCGGCAGCTATCACTGAGTCGGATCCAGGCCCGGCAAATATCACTGAGCCGGATCTAGGCCCGGCAGCTATCACTGAGCCGGATCCAGGCCCGGCAGCTATTACTGAGCCGGATCCGGCCCGGCAGCTATCACTGAGCCAGACCCAGGCCCAGCAGCTATTACCGAGCCGGATCCAGGCCCGGCAGCTATCACTGAGCCGGATCTAGGCCCGGCAGCTATTACCGAGCCAGATCCAGGCCCAGCAGCTATTACCGAGCCGGATCCAGGCCCGGCAGCTATTACTGAGCCGGATCCAGGCCCAGAAGCTATTACCGAGCCGGATCCAGGCCCGGCAGCTATTACTGAGCCGGATCCAAGCCCGGCAGCTATCACTGAGCCGGATCCAGCCCCGGCAGCTATCACTGAGCCGGATCCAGGCCCAGCAGCTATCACTGAGCCGGATCCAGGCCCAGCAGCTATCACTGAGCCGGATCTAGGCCCGGCAGCTATCACTGAGCCGGATCTAGGCCCGGCAGCTATCACTGAGCCGGATCCAGCCCCAGCAGCTATCACTGAGCCGGATCCAGGCCCAGCAGCTATCACTGAGCCGGATCCAGGCCCAGCAGCTATCACTGAGCCGGATCCAGGCCCAGCAGCTATCACTGAGCCGGATCCACGCCCAGCAGCTATCACTGAGCCGGATCCAGCCCCGGCAGCTATCACTGAGCCGGATCCAGGCCCAGCAGCTATCACTGAGCCGGATCCAGGCCCGGCAGCTATCACTGAGCCGGATCCAGGCCCGGCAGCTATTACTGAGCCGGATCCATGCCCAGCAGCTATTACTGAGCCGTATCCAGGCCCAGCAGCTATCACTGAGCCGGATCCAGGCCCAGCAGCTATCACTGAGCCGGATCCAGGCCCAGCAGCTATTACTGAGCCGGATCCAGGCCCGGCAGCTATTACTGAGCGGGATCTAGGCCCGGCAGCTATCACTGAGCCGGATCCAGGCCCGGCAGCTATCACTGAGCCGGATCCAGGCCCAGCAGCTATTACTGAGCCGGATCCAGGCCCGGCAGCTATTACTGAGCCGGATCCAGGCCCAGCAGCTATTACTGAGCCGTATCCAGGCCCAGCAGCTATCACTGAGCCGGATCTAGGCCCGGCAGCTATCACTGAGCCGGATCTAGGCCCGGCAGCTATCACTGAGCCGGATCCAGGCCCGGCAGCTATCACTGAGCCGGATCCAGGCCCGGCAGCTATCACTGAGCCGGATCTAGGCCCGGCAGCTATTACCGAGCCAGATCCAGGCCCAGCAGCTATTACCGAGCCGGATCCAGGCCCGGCAGCTATTACCGAGCCGGATCCAGGCCCGGCAGCTATTACCGAGCCGGATCCAGGCCCGGCAGCTATTACTGAGCCGGATCCAGCCCCGGCAGCTATTACCGAGCCGGATCCAGGCCCAGCAGCTAGCCTTAGTTTGGGCGTTGTGGGAACATGGTTCAAGATCGATCTCCTCGCCGAGCACATTTCACTGTTTGTTATTCCTGCAGCACACTGTCAAACAGAGTCACGTTTGTTTATTTCCACAGACATTGTTCATGCTGCTCTGAATGAATCTCCTTAGCTGGGTCTCAAACCTGTAACCACCTCCGAGGTCCTGCATAATCGTTTGCTGTTGTTCGAGGGCCCGATTCACAGAATGAATTTAAGACTCAATCCTAAACTTACTACTATTGGTATTCAAAGAAGTTAGGATTTTGTCTTAAGTTTGTCTTAAGTCTGTCTTAAGTTTGTCTTAAGTGTGTCTTAAGTCTGTCTTAAGTCTGTCTTAAGTTTGTCTTAGGACAAATTTAAGACAAAATCCTAACTTCTGTGAATACCAAAAGTAGTAAGTTTAGGATTGACTCTTAAATTCATTCTGTGAATTGGGCCCCAAGTGTTTACTTTGTTCTAGCATCTCTGGATTAAATTAGCATAGAGTGGACAGAATCAATATTCATGCCGTGGGATACTGCAGTATGCAGCTTAATAAAATTATGAGCCGAGTTGCTGAGAACGTAAAACTTTTGAGCATATCACAATGATTTATCAATTTTTGTTATTTATTATACGAAAATAGTGTTTATGAACCCTCGATTCTTGCGGTGTGCCAGAGACCTCTCTTGAATCCTGGATGCTGCTAGGGATGCTGCACGTTTCTCCATTGCTTTTACTGCCCACTTGGGACTCCGAATATTTTTAATGTTTGCGTTACGTGTGATGCTCTATTTGCTGGGAGCCTCCTCTGCAATAATTCTGTTCAGCATCTTTAGGTTTTGTAATAAAACCCTCAACTTTATTCTGCTGACCTATAATTCAGTTATTGGATTGACTTTTTTAATCAATTGACTGTATCTTTGATGTGTGGCGAAAAGCCTTATCTGGAGGACACATTGCCTCACAAAATTGAGTTTGAGCTCTGCCGCTGATTCAGCAACCCGTGGGCGTTCTGATGAGAAAAAGTTTTTGGGGTGTCAAACTGTTGCCCCCCCCACCCACGCATCCACAGTACTAAAGAGAAACTATGCTTTGGGGGCAGGTTTTGATCTTTCTAAGCTTTGTTTGCAAGAGACAGGCCTGCACTGTAATAATGTCAGAAAACCGTTCATATCAACCGTGCGGGTTTAAACTTAGGGCTTATTTACAAGCAGCTTGCGCCGCCGGCGCGTCCAGTGGCGCAGAGTGCAGACCCATATCTAGGAGGCCACGCAGAGCCACTTTGCGTGGCTTTCATGGCCCCGTAGATATGGTGTACGGCAAAGCAGTGCAAGCCGCTGTGTTGCCTCACAATGCGTCAAGGAGGCGTTTCATGGGCGTTGCGGTGAGTGTTCCCACGCAACGCCCGTGGGTTTTGACGCTGCCCCAGATTTACAAGGATCTGTAAACCTGGGAATACGGCAAAATGGTACGCCTCTCCAAGGAGGAAGAATGAGGAGAAATGTGTTTCTTTCTCCTCATTTTTTCCTCTTTGTACGTGTGCTGCATTCAGCAGCACGCACAGGAAGAGGAAACGCCTCCATGGAAGGTTTTTGTGCAGGAAGGTGCCGTTGCCGGCACAAAAACAACCCTGCCAACAACGCAGGCACCCGTGCTCCATGACGCAAGGGCGGCTGCGTTGGCGCTAGACATTAAGATGTGGCTGAAAGGACAGGAATCTCATAAATACGGTGCACGCCTGCCCTTTTGTTTTGGCATAGGGCAGCGAAACAAAAAGACTTGAGGCGCTGCCCTATGCCCAATCATTGTAAATGAGGCGCTAGGTCCTTGAAGTTTCCATGCAGCACCTTGATTTGAGGTCATAGCTCAGTGAGCTATATTAATGGGATTGTGACTTGCCTCACACCACCATTTCTGCAACAGAGCCAGTAACCACTGAGCTGTTTGCATAAAATACTCATCTGTGACCTGCCTGCCTCTTGGCGTGCTTTGCAGCAGGCACGTTAACCCTCTATTTGATTTTATGATGAATAAAAACATTATTGTCCTGAGCAAAGGGCTAATTAACAATTAGAATAAATCATATCAAAATGATTAATCCAATTCTACATCCAAACTTTGAAAGTTCAAAGTGATATTTCCTTTCTTTTCTTGTTTCTTTTGTTCTTATCACAGATGTAGGAATTTAGAACAATGATTTTTGATGATGGGTTGATAGAATTCACATCACCAAATGTAGCCAAACAGCTGACACGTGTTTCGTCTCGGGGAATAATCACCCGACGACTTCATCAGGGCAAGAACAAGTCTTTGTGGATACAATCCCCAGATTCCATGTATGGCCTGTGTGTGGTCCCATGCAAAATAGATCTAAAATAGATGTATTTCTCTCAATATGAAGCACGTATCCTTCGGTATTTTGACATAGTATGTAGTCAAATCTCTCACAGGGACTGAAGCAGGTGCAGCAGGTAGAAGCAGGGTCAGTTCAGTTCACGGAGAGGACTCCCGCCATCATCTTCATGATCATGGACCACACTGCTCCTTAAACATTGGTTTGCGCAAGGTGTGACCTAGCCACGCTTCAACGTATATTGATTTTATGATGTCACCCCTCTGAGTGGGCCTCCTATAGGGCTCACCTGCAATTGCAATGAACAGCAGAGTTCTTACCCCTCATACTTACTGCCACATGAATTGCTGCAGCTGATGCCTTAACCCCCTGTGCTATTTTAAAATGCATCCTGCTTGTCACTATTAAGTAAGACAGAGGGGATTTACCCTCACATTTTTCTGGTTACCAATTTCTTTGTGGCAGAGATTTAAAAATATATGAAAGTATAACTTGAAGTTAAGATTCCGCCCATCGAGACCCCGCCCCTCCCCCTCCTTGTGTCGCCCCTTCACCCCCCATGTGTGGGTTTCCAGAGCAGATGCTTTGCATTTCCTGCCTCCCTGACGCTGCCTTGGCATTTAAAGCGCCGCACTGTAGGAGATAGAAAGGGAGCTGTTTGGGTGACGTCACGTGTCATGACGTCACTGACACAGCTCCATTCCTCTCTACAATGATGCAGTGATACAGAGGTGGCACCAGCGTGAGATGGGTGTGAGCTCCAGGGGCTGGCTTAGTAAGCCCTGGTAATGGGCATCTGATGGGGAGTGGGTGGGACTTGGGGCGACAGAAAACTACTCAAGAGAAGGGACTGTCAGCGGTTCAGGGGGGGGGGGGCAGCAGAGTGAGCCCGGGGGAGGGGCAGGGGTTGTGGCTCTGGGGGCGCAATGTAAGAGGAACCTAAGGACACTGTGGGGCGTATACAAGGGCAGAGCGCCAATGGAGCGTCACTATTACCGACACTCCGGTGGCGCAATGCACCGCTCCATATTTACGAAGCGGCGCTGAGACACTTTGAGCAGCTAACGCCACCTTGTAAATACGGCCCCTTTTCATGCATCACTTAGCGTGAAAGGGGCGTGCAGTGGGTGTTGCTGAGCACGTTTCCACGCAGCACCCGTTGCATCTTAACGCTGCGCTGGATTTACAAGGATCTCTAAATCTGAGGCAGCACCAAAAACGAACGCCACGCAAACGCAGAAGTTAGATTGGCACAGCAAGGAAAATAACTTTTATTTCTCCTCTTTGTTTCCTCTTTCTATGTGTGATGCCCTCTGCAGCACACATAGAAAGAGCAAAATGCCATTGATGGCTGTTTTTGCAGGAAGGTGTCCCTTCCTGCACAAATACAAGCATTCATTAACGGCGGTTTGCGACTCTTGTGTGTGCTGCACAATGCAACGCACATAGAAGTAACAAATCGCTGTTTGTGATTGTTTAAGTGTAGGAAGGTGTTTCCTACTGCACATAAACAATCATCCCTGCAGTACAGACACCCTTGCAAAATGGCGTACGGGTGTCTGTGCTGGCCCTAGACAGTTATTTTTAGTACGGCGCAAGGGAAAAGACATTCTTGTGAATATGATGCATTGCTGCGTTTTCGAAGTGTAGTGTTGCTAAATTGCTTGCAGCACAGCGCTTTGCCATTTCCTAGTAAATATACCGCTGTGTGCGTTACCTAGGGTGCGATGCAGCAGGGCCCAGTGGCACCCGGTACAAACAGTTGACAAAGAGGCAGATCCCTTCAAGCCCGCTGGGGGGCGCTAGAGCACTTCACAGGGGGGTCACGGTTCTGAACCCCAGCGTGTTTATTTTGGGGATGCAGCCCCCATTCCCACTGTGGCATCCCTACTTCCAGAGCTAATAAACCACTGTGCCATGCACATAGGGTGCCCCCTGGCCAGACGTCCCGAATTTTCCCCGAGAGTCCCGGTTTTAAGAGCACTATCTCGGCGCCCGACACTTTTCTTTAATTTTAAATAACTGCTTCAGTTTTTGGTACAAAGGTCAGGACATATTCTGCAAAGTAGATACACACTCCATTTACAGGCGCCTCTGAAGAGTGCAATGTTTTGAGTAATGGATCTGTTTCTGTCAGGCAGCACAGGAGGGGACCCCTCTATAAAGAAAGGAAGCACCTTAGATTCCTGGAGAAACAATGGAGGCATGCGCCCTCCATCGATAACTTGGCCAGGCTTCGCTCAGCAAGATCCAAGTACCACAAGCACATCTTCCTTGGGAAAGCGTCGCACTTCAGAACCCTCCTTGACTCAGCCAAAAATAGACCCAAAAAGCTATTTGATCTCATCAAGAATCCCAACTGCTCTCCCCAACCTCCAAGCTGGAGGATTCTACAAAGAAAGCAGCGGATTTCGCTATATTCTTTGACGAAAAAGTTAAATTACTGGTGGACCAGGTCGCTAATCTTACCCCTCCAGAGGTGCGCAAATCCTTAGCCATTTGGCAGAACTTTGACCCCATCTCTGAAGATGTCCTCCACAAGTGCATCCTCGAAACAAAGCCCTCCAACCATTCTCTTGACCCCACCCCCAGTGCCATTGCCATTGACTTCTATACCCATTCTCTTTCCTAATGGACCACTCTGGTCAACCTCTCCCTCGGTCAAGGATCCCTTCCTGTCACCTTCAAAACTGGGCAGGTCACCCCTCTGCTTAAAAAACCCACTGCTGATGCGACCGACCTCAACAACTTCCGCCCCATCACTAACCTTCCCTTTCTTGCGAAGATCACAGAAAGATGTGCAGCGAAACAACTCTCTCGTCATATCAAGGACAATGATCTTCTTGACAATTGTCAGTCCGGCTTCATTCAAAACTGCAGCACTGAAACAGCCCTGCTGCAAGTGGTTGATGACGGCCTGCGGATACTCGATTTGGGGGGGTCCTGTCTTCTAATTCTCCTTGACCTCTCCGCAGCCTTCGACACTGTCAATCATAACACCCTCCTCAACACTCTGCAACAGAGAATGGGCATGGAGGGCACTGTGCTTAAATGGTTTGCCTCCTTCCTCTCAGATAGACCCCAAATGATCAAAGTAGCAGACAGTCTTATATCACCTTTGGCGGTGGGTCAAGGTGTTCCTCAAGGCTCTATACTTGCACGCACAGTGTTCAATCTCTATGTAGAACTATTGGGAAAGTAAGTAAATCTGGGATCCTTTACCATCTCTATTCGGATGACCCTCAACTCTACCTCAAGGTTGCCTCTACTCACGATCTCTCCGTCCTAAGCTCCACTTTCGATTCCATTCAAAACTGGATGTCAACTCATCAACTGATTTTTTTTGATCACGGGAGCAGACTGCGAGGTACCTCAGGGAATCTTCTGGGATAAGCATCTTTAACGAGGTCCTTTCCTTGCCTGTAGCATTTTTTTGCCTTCATCGTTTTCACCGCTGCATGTTGTTGCATAAACCAGTTGGTCTCTTGATGCAATTATCAACTTGTTATGCTATATGCTCGGTTTTTAACCCTTCCCTACGGTTTGTGTGTGTGAGTGTGCTTGTACTATACTTGAGCAATCCCTTCACATTGGAATACTGCACTGACGCTGCTGTCTCGTGAACTGTTTTCATTTCATTTCTACAGGTCACAATACTGCAGCAGGACCAATCGGCCTGCACCCCGGTATTACCGACCATAGAAGGTTGTATACCTCATTGCAAGCTTTATTTATCACTATTTTTTCTTTCACTGTGTGGTACTATCTACTAAGGTCCTGAAGAATTGCCATCAGGCAAGAAACATGTCGACCAAACTTGAGGGTAGTAGCTAATTTGCTTGGATAGTTCCAGGGCATTTACCTCCCCTCTCACCCCTTTTTTAACCAAGGGAGTCTACCACGAGAATAAATTAGGTTGTGGACTGACCCACCTTTTTTAACTTCACTTTCATGTCACAACCACACTTCCCCACCCTCTCACACGCATGCACCATATGGCTGGAACAAAAGATCTCCGATAAAGAGCCCCTTCGCGGGTGCCCGTCAGACATTGCAGCGCCAGTCTGACGAGGAGCAGAACCCATATGATGAAGCAGGACACCTAGCTTGCTGGGTGTGTGAGGGTTTTAGTTCCAACAAGGGGATTCCCTCCTCTTCCCAGCACACACACACCTCTCTTCCGTCACTCTTCCCGGGGAACTCTGTACCCTCTTTGTGCAACTCATCAACTGATTCTGATTCCCTCCAAAACTGAATTCCTCCTCTTCTCCTCCTCTCCTCCTCACTCTCTCCTCCCGCGGTTCAATCATGGATGGATCAGATGAATCTACTTAACAATAAACCCATCATTGTCAACAGCGCAAAATCCCTTGGTGTCATACTCGACAAAAAACTCAATCTAATCTCCCACATCAATTCCATTGCAAAGTCTGCTCGATACCAACTGCGCCTTCTTTGGGGAATTTGTCGTTTCTTCCCGGAGCAAGACCTTAAAACCCTGGTCCAATCGCTGGTCTTCTCCAGACTGGACTACTGCAATTCTCTTCTTACTGGCCTCCCCAAATCCCACCTGTCCCCCCCTTAAATCTGTTCTCCATTCAGCAGCTCGTTCCATTTATGGGGCCTCAAGAAGCGACCACATCACACCGATGTTATCCACCCTCCGCTGGCTTCCCATCGAGGCAAGATCTATCTACAAGACTGCCTGTATCACCCACAAAGCCTTGCACTCCTCCTCTCCTCGCTACCTGGCGAATAAACTGAAACTGTCTGGAGGCTCAAGACCATCACGAAAAGCGGAAAATCTACTGCTTGAACCTCCCACTTTCAAGAAGGAAAGATCGATGGCCCAATCCTTTTCAGGCAACGCGGTGAGAATCTGGAACTCTCTTCCGCCTCAGCTCCGGACCACCGCCTCCTCCCGGGCCTTCAAAACGGACCTCAAAGTTCTCCTCCTTCAAAGACACTTCCGAATTTAATTCACACCCTCTCTAGTATCTGAAGGAAGACCTTTTATTATAGAAAGTTTCTATACTCCAGGACTATGGAAGTGCCTTCCCAGTGTGTTCTTGTGTTTGGAGAGACTGCCACTTATTGCAGTTTTATACCTCTATATGTATCCAGTCTGCTTATGTAACCTGCACACTTGTCACTCTCTCCTCTTGTAACGTATCGTTTGCTACCTCACCTTGTCAAGTCAAGTCAAGTCATAACATTTATATAGCGCACTACATACCCGGAGGGTTTCAAGGCGCTTAGGAAGGGGAAGAGGATTATTTGTCAAATATCCACGTTTTAAGCTGCTTTCTGAACGCTAGGTGATTCTGGGTGAGGCGAAGGTAAGCGGGGAGTGAGTTCCATGTTTTGGCAGCCAGGTATGAGAAGGATCTGCCTCCCATGGTGGTCTTGTTGATGCGAGGTACAGTGGCGAAGGCTTGGCTGGAAGAGCGAAGTTGGCGGGCGGGGGTGTAGAAGGACAGACGAGAGTTGAGGCAATCTGGTCCGATGTCGTAGAGTGATTTGTGTGCGTGGGTAAGCAGTCGGAAAGTAATCCTCTTGTTGATGGGTAGCCAGTGGAGGTCTTTAAGGTGACCAGAGATGTGTTTGTTGCGTGGGATGTCTAATATGAGCCTGGCTGAGGCGTTTTGGATTCGTTGTAGTTTCTTCTGGAGTTTAGCGGTGGTACCTGCGTAGAGGGTGTTTCCGTAGTCCAGTCGGCTCGTGACTAGAGCGTGGGTGACTGTTTTCCTTGTTTCGGAGGGGATCCAGCGAAATGTTTTTCTGAGCATGCGAAGAATGTTAAAGCAGGAAGAGGATACAGCGCTGACTTGTCTGTTCATTGAGAGTGAAGAATCCAGGATGACGCCAAGGTTCCGTGCGTGGTCTGTCGGGATGGGTGCATTTCCGAGGGCTTCCGGCCACCAGGAGTCGTCCCATGCAGAGGGGGATTTACCTAAGATGAGAACTTCTGTTTTGTCTGAGTTCAGTTTCAGACGGCTTTGTTTCATCCATTCGGCGACTTCTTTCATTCCTTCGTGTAGGTTAGTTTTGGCGGTGCTGGGGTCCTTGGTGAGAGATAGGATCAGTTGAGTGTCATCCGCGTAAGAGATGATGTTGAGGTTGTGTTGGCGGGCTATGGCCGCGAGGGGGCTCATGTATACGTTGAAGAGGGTGGGACTGAGTGAGGATCCTTGTGGTACGCCGCAGATGATTTCAGAGGCCTCGGACTTGAATGGAGGAAGGCGGACTCTCTGGGTTCTTCCGGAGAGGAACGAGGTGATCCATTCCAGTGCCTTTCCTTGGATTCCAATGTTTCTGAGGCGTTGTAAAAGGGTGCTGTGGCAGACTGTGTCGAAGGCTGCAGAGAGGTCGAGGAGGATGAGGGCGACTGTGTCTCCATTGTCCAGTAGAGTTCGAATGTCGTCTGTTGCTGCGATGAGGGCGGTCTCAGTGCTGTGTTTGGCTCGGAAGCCAGATTGTGAGGGGTCGAGTGATTTGTTGGCTTCGAAGAAGGCGGCGAGTTGGTTGTTGACAGCTTTCTCGATGACTTTGGCCGGGAATGGAAGAAGCGAGATGGGGCGGTAGTTTTTGAGTTCGGTGGGGTCTGCTGTTGGTTTTTTCAGAAGGGCGGTGAGTTCAGCGTGTTTCCAGTCTTCTGGGAAGGTAGCGGAGTTGAAGGAGCAGTTGATGACGTCACGGAGGTGCGGAGCTATGACGGAGTCTGCTTTGTTGAAGATGTGGTGAGGGCATGGGTCTGTGGGGGATCCAGAGTGGATGGAATTCATCAGGCGGATGGTGTCCTCAGTGGAGATTGGGTTCCAGGCGTTAAGGGTGTTAACGGGGGGAAGATGGTCAGCTGATGGTAGGGTGGGTTGGCTTCCGGGTTGGTTGTCAAAGCTGTTGTGGATGTCAGCAATCTTGTTGTGGAAAAAAGAGGCTAAGGAATCGCAGAGGGTTTGAGAGGGGGTGATGTCGTTGGAGTTGGCCGAGGGGTTGGAAAATTCCTTGACGATGTTGAAAAGTTCCTTGCTGTTGTGGGCGTTGTTGTCAAGTCGATCTTTGAATGCTGTTTTCTTGGCTTTTCGGATCAGTTGGTGGTGAGTACGGATGGCGCTTTTGAAGGCGTCCTTGTTGCTGGTGGATGGGTCTTTTTTCCAGGCCTTTTCAAGGGAGCGGCACAGTTTTTTGGACTTCTTGAGGTCGTCGTTGAACCATGAGGCCTTCTTGATGCTAAGTTTGTGTTGGCGTTTTTTCAGTGGTGCTAAGGTGTCGGCGGTGTTGGATAACCAAAGGGTGAGGTTGGAGGCGGCTTCGTTGGCGTTAGAAGAGGGGGCTGGGGAGGTTAGAAGGAGCGATGTGGAGATCTGATCTGTGGTGATTTTGTTCCAGTTTCTTTGTAGAGTTGATTGGAGGTGGATGATGGGTTTCGGCTTGTTGTAGGTGAAGTGAACGCAGCTGTGGTCAGTCCAGAGGAGATCCGTAGTGTGGCTGAAGGAGACATGGTTGCTGGAGGTGAAGACGGGGTCGAGAGTGTGACCTGCGATGTGGGTGGGGGAAGTGACCAGTTGTTTAAGTCCGAGGTTGGCGAGGTTGTCCAAGAGGGTGGCGGTGTTGTGGTCGTTGATCTTTTCAAGGTGGAAGTTGAGGTCTCCCAGAAGGATGTAATCTTTGGAGGGGAGCGCGTGAGGGGTGATGAAGTCCGTGATGTCTTCACTGAATTTTGCGCGTTGTCCTGGTGGTCTGTAGAGGAGGGTGCCTCTGAGTGTGGTCTTGGGGTCGATGTGGATCTGGAAGTGAAGGTGTTCGGAGTTGGCGAGATTGACGTCAGAGCTGGTTGAGATGTGGATGGATTTTTTATGGACGATGGCGATGCCTCCTCCTGTGTGGCCGGTACGGTCCTTGCGTATGATCTTATAATCCTCTGGGATGGCAATGGTGATGTCTGGGGCGGAGGAGGCGTTCATCCATGTTTCTGTCAGGAAGGCGACGTCCGGAGAGATGGTGTCTAGTAGGTTCCATAGGTCAATGGCGTGCCTGTGGACCGATCGGGTGTTGAGCAAGATGCATTGTAGGTGGTTGGGGTCGGGAATCTGAGGTGTGATCGTTGCGGAGTTGGTGACGGTGCCGATGAATTTGCAGGAGTAGCAAGAGAAAGGTCCATGGGTGTGTCCAGGAGCGGCTTGGACGCAGTTGGGGGAGCGGCCGGGGTTAAGGGCTAGGAGGGTGGTGGCATCGTAAGTGATGCAAGTGGGCTGGGCATTACGGGGGCCAGGGGGTCTGGCACTGGGCGCGGTCCAGGCGCGGACGGGCGTAGACGGGCTTACCTTTGGCGCACCTTCGGCGAGACCGCTGCGCGAGACCACTGCGCTAGAGTTCATCTATCATATGCGGATAGTGGAGGGGAGGGGCGAGGGAGGGTCAGCAGGGAGGCGGGGTGGAGATCAGGGGAAGGAGGCAGGGCAACAATAAACAAAATGGCAGCAGCAAAACAGGCAAACTTACAACAACACTGGGGCACAATGGAGGCGAGCGCGATGTCAGAGGCGGCGGCGCTAATACACAGTGCAATAGCAGGCAATCTTATCTATTCAGGCAGCACGGTGCAGGAGCTGCTGTCACACAAGCGCACTTTGGGGGCTTCAATAAGTTAATGGCCTCGGCGGAATTCTAAACAAATGCTGGAAGGTCGCGGCAGTCTAGCGCTACACACAAGCTAGGCGCTTCTAACACTTCAAGAGCTGTGCAGGCTTCTAGCGCTACACACAAGCTAGGCGCTTCTAACACTTCAAAACGCATAAATAAATAAATAGTAAATATAATCCAGTGCCCATGCACAGGGCGAGGGTAGTGGTACCCCCTCTGCAGACACCTCACAGACGGCAGCCACCCTCAGGCCCGCTGGGGGGCGCTGGAGCACTTCAAGGCGCTGCACCAGCCCCACAGGCCCCGCCCCTCTCATGCACCAGGCTGCTGCTGCTCGGACTTAATTGTTTCATGATCTGATCACGACTTCGACCCTCCGGCTGGGGGTGGGGGCTTGGGAGTGATTCCACGTGCCTCGTGCCCGGCCTCGACCCTCTGGCAGGAGGGTGGGGTGATTCCGCGCCTCGTGCCCGCCTCGACCTGCTGCAGCTTGAAGAGCAGAGCGCCTCGAGGCAGGGATGCGCAGGGAGGCGCTGCGTCTCACCCACGCGTGCTCCGCTCCCATCATCAGTCACCGATGGACCGGGCGACGGGGGGGGGGGGGGGGGGGGGGGGAATAAAACGTGTGAAATACTCAAGAAGAGAGCTGAGGATGAAAGGAGGAGAACCAGCTGAAGAGGTCTTGGCTCTGCGGGGCGGGTCTTCAGGGAGTGACAAGACATCCGTTCCTGGGTCGAATACATACGGCCCTCCCCGCAGCCGACGAATGCCGCCAGCAGATGGCGCTCTAGACAGAGCTGAGTGCCGGGGGCGCACTGCTAGGGCTTAATTTGTACTAACATTAGTGCCAGGGCCCTCCTCAGGGGGCCACTGAAGCGTGCAGCACCCAGTGCCCCCGCCGTGCTGCCAATGATATCAACAGCACAACTACAAGTGTGAGAATTCGGGCTAATCCAGGCCCCCAAAGCTCTGAAAACAGCTCGGGTGGCAGGAAATAGTCATTTGTAGGGCATATTGAATGAATAATTGGCTGCTGTTGCGGTCATTTCTAAATTAGCCAGGCGGCCTCCGCTTGTGGCAGACTGACTCAAGCGCCAATGTTAATAATTAACTCCCTTATTTATGAGCCCTTGTGTCAGAATTACCCTGTGGCTGCGTCACTTTTTGTGATGCTGCGGCAATGTAAATAATAAGCCACGTTGCGCCATATTTATGAAGTGATGCATCTAGGCAGATGCGTCACTTCGTAAACCCCTGCGCTACATTATACCTCTGTCAGGTATAATGTCTGGAGGGTGGGCGTTCCGCGCAAGAAAGGGTCGTAGGAGTGGCGCAGTCAAATCTATGAGATTTCACTGCGCCACTTCTAGGACACCAAAGTGTCAAAACCTTACCCCTGCCTAATGACAGGCGTAAGGGTGACGTAGGCACTTTCACATAGGGCTTTCCCCGTGTGAAAAAACACATTGCTCGAATTGTGTCTGTTTTCAGCCACACCCCAGCAAAGAGCCACTTTTGCGACAACAGATACGTCAATAATACTCACGTATCTGCAAATCCTTGCATCATGATGCGCAGTATTATAAATTCGGCGCATCCTTGGTGTCGCAAGGAGGGCACACTGAGACATGATGCATCCCTGCTTTGGCACAGCAATGCAACACTTTGCATAAATAAGGCCCTAAGTGCGGGTGCCGAGCACCGGAGTTCACCGGTCCAAATTAAGCACTGCCTACTGGTGAATGGAGATGCCCGATGGATCCACACAGATGTCAAGTCTGTGCCATGATCGACGCTTGCAGGAGCTGGTAGTTATCGGAATAAGTTATAAGAAATAGAGGTCCCTATCTGGATATCCTTCAGATGACCAGAAAGAAAAGAAGGGGTCCAAGCTGGGGCCAATCAGCACCCGGAGATGTATAAGGGCATCGATTGGTCAAACGCACTGAAGGTCCTAGAAGATCTGACACAACTAGTAAAACATCACGGTCAGAGCTACAGAAGCAGGGCTCGAGTCGGGGTACCACGCGGGTGGACGGCGTCCCCCCACTTGTTTTACAGGGGGGACGCCATCCCCCCTGCCAAACAGCTGGACTTCACCTATTTGGCCTCTCTGGGTCGAGATCGGAGCCACCTTTCGTGACGTCACTTCCTGTTGTGACGTCACTTCCAGTGACAGCGTCCCCCCACTTCTTTTTTTAGGATGTGTGCCCTGTACAGAAGGTCCTAAGAGATTGGACACAACTAGTAAAACATCACGGTCAGAGCTACTGAAAGTCTTAAGAGATCGGACACAACTAGTAAAACATCACAGTCAAAGCTACAAAAGGTTTTAAGAGACTGGACACAACTAGTAAAACATCACGGTCAAAGCTACTGAAGGTCTTAAGAGATTGGACACAACTAGTAAAACATCACGGTCAAAGCTACTGAAGGTCTTAAGAGATCGGACACAACGAGTAAAACATCACGGTCAAAGCTACTGAAGGTCTTAAGAGATCGGACACAACGAGTAAAACATCACGGTCAAAGCTACTGAAGGTCTTAATAGATCAGACTCAACTAGTAAAACATCACGGTCAAGCTACTGAAGGTCCTAACCGATCCGACACAACTAGTAAAACATCACGGTCAAAGCTACTGAAGGTCCTAAGAGATTGAACACAACTAATAAAAAATCATGGTCAAAGCTACGGAAAGTCTTAAGAGATCGGACACAACTAGTAAAACATCACGGTCAAAGCTACTGAAGGTCCTAAGAGATTGAACACAACTAATAAAAAATCATGGTCAAAGCTACGGAAAGTCTTAAGAGATTGGACACAACTAGTAAAACATCACGGTCAAAGCTACTGAAGGTTTTAAGAGACTGGACACAACTAGTAAAACATCACGGTCAAAGCTACTGAAGGTCTTAAGAGATTGGACACAACTAGTAAAACATCACGGTCAAAGCTACTGAAGGTCTTAAGAGATCGGACACAACGAGTAAAACATCACGGTCAAAGCTACTGAAGGTCCTAAGAGATTGGACACAACGAGTAAAACATCACGGTCAAAGCTACTGAAGGTCTTAAGAGATCAGACACAACTAGTAAAACATCACGGTCAAAGCTACTGAAGGTCTTAATAGATCAGACTCAACTAGTAAAACATCACGGTCAAGCTACTGAAGGTCCTAACCGATCCGACACAACTAGTAAAACATCACGGTCAAAGCTACTGAAGGTCTTAAGCGATCAGCACAACTAGTAAAACATCACGGTCAAAGCTACTGAAGGTCCTAAGAGATCGAACACAACTAATAAAAAATCATGGTCAAAGCTACGGAAAGTCTTAAGAGATCGGACACAACTAGTAAAACATCACGGTCAAAGCTACTGAAGGTCTTAAGAGATCAGCACAACTAGTAAAACATCACGGTCAAAGCTACTGAAGGTCTTAAGAGATCAGACACAACTAGTAAAACATCACGGTCAAAGCTACTGAAGGTCTTAAGAGATTGGACACAACTAGTAAAACATCACGTTCAAAGCTACTGAAGGTCTTAAGAGATTGGACACAACTAGTAAAACATCAAAGCTACTGAAGGTCCTAAGAGATTGGACACAACTAGTAAAATATCACGGTCAAAGCTACTGAAGGTCTTTAGAGATTGGACACAACTAGTAAAACATCACAGTCAAAGCTACTGAAGGTCTTAAGAGATCAGACACAACGAGTAAAACATCACGGTCAAAGCTACTGAAGGTCTTAAGAGATCGGACACAACGAGTAAAACATCACGGTCAAAGCTACTGAAGGTCTTAAGAGATTGGACACAACTAGTAAAACATCACAGTCAAAGCTACTGAAGGTCTTAAGAGATTGGACACAACTAGTAAAACATCACGGTCAGAGCTACTGAAGGTCTTAAGAGATCGGACACAACGAGTAAAACATCACGGTCAAAGCTACTGAAGGTCTTAAGAGATCGGACACAACGAGTAAAACATCACGGTCAAAGCTACTGAAGGTCTTAAGAGATCAGACACAACTAGTAAAACATCACGGTCAAAGCTACTGAAGGTCTTAAGAGATCAGACACAACTAGTAAAACATCACGGTCAAAGCTACTGAAGGTCTTAAGAGATCAGCACAACTAGTAAAACATCACGGTCAAAGCTACTGAAGGTCCTAAGAGATCGAACACAACTAATAAAAAATCATGGTCAAAGCTACGGAAAGTCTTAAGAGATCGGACACAACTAGTAAAACATCACGGTCAAAGCTACTGAAGGTCTTAAGAGATCGGACACAACGAGTAAAACATCACGGTCAAAGCTACTGAAGGTCTTAAGAGATCGGACACAACGAGTAAAACATCACGGTCAAAGCTACTGAAGGTCTTAAGAGATCAGACACAACTAGTAAAACATCACGGTCAATGCTACTGAAGGTCTTAAGAGATCAGACACAACTAGTAAAACATCACGGTCAAAGCTACTGAAGGTCTTAAGAGATCAGCACAACTAGTAAAACATCACGGTCAAAGCTACTGAAGGTCCTAAGAGATCGAACACAACTAATAAAAAATCATGGTCAAAGCTACGGAAAGTCTTAAGAGATCGGACACAACTAGTAAAACATCACGGTCAAAGCTACTGAAGGTCCTAAGAGATTGAACACAACTAATAAAAAATCATGGTCAAAGCTACGGAAAGTCTTAAGAGATCGGACACAACTAGTAAAACATCACGGTCAAAGCTACTGAAGGTCTTAAGAGATCAGCACAACTAGTAAAACATCACGGTCAAAGCTACTGAAGGTCTTAAGAGATCAGACACAACTAGGAAAACATCACGGTCAAAGCTACTGAAGGTCTTAAGAGATTGGACACAACTAGTAAAACATCACAGTCAAAGCTACTGAAGGTCTTAAGAGATCAGACACAACTAGTAAAACATCACGTTCAAAGCTACTGAAGGTCCTAAGAGATTGGACACAACTAGTAAAACATCACAGTCAAAGCTACTGAAGGTCTTAAGAGATCAGACACAACTAGTAAAACATCACGGTCAAAGCTACTGAAGGTCCTAAGAGATTGGACACAACTAGTAAAACATCACGGTCAAAGCTACTGAAGGTCTTAAGCGATCAGCACAACTAGTAAAACATCACGGTCAAAGCTACTGAAGGTCTTAAGCGATCAGCACAACTAGTAAAACATCACGTTCAAAGCTACTGAAGGTCCTAAGAGATTGGACACAACTAGTAAAACATCCCGGTCAAAGCTACTGAAGGTCTTAAGAGATCAGACACAACTAGTAAAACATCATGGTCAAAGCTACTGAAGGTCTTAAGCGATCAGCACAACTAGTAAAACATCACGTTCAAAGCTACTGAAGGTCTTAAGAGATTGGACACAACTAGTAAAACATCACGGTCAAAGCTACTGAAGGTCCTAAGAGATTGGACACAACTAGTAAAACATCACGGTCAAAGCTACTGAAGGTCTTAAGCGATCAGCACAACTAGTAAAACATCACGTTCAAAGCTACTGAAGGTCTTAAGAGATCGGACACAACTAGTAAAACATCACGGTCAAAGCTACTGAAGGTCTTAAGGGATCGGACACAACTAGTAAAACATCACGGTCAAAGCTACTGAAGGTCTTAAGAGATCAGCACAACTAGTAAAACATCACGGTCAAGCTACTGAAGGTCCTAACCGATCCGACACAACTAGTAAAACATCACGGTCAAAGCTACTGAAGGTCTTAAGAGATTGGACACAACTAGTAAAACATCACAGACAAAGCTACTGAAGGTCTTAAGAGATCAGACACAACGAGTAAAACATCACGGTCAAAGCTACTGAAGGTCCTAACCGATCCGACACAACTAGTAAAACATCACGGTCAAAGCTACTGAAGGTCTTAAGAGATCAGACACAACGAGTAAAACATCATGGTCAAAGCTACTGAAGGTCTTATAGATCAGACTCAACTAGTAAAACATCACGGTCAAGCTACTGAAGGTCCTAACCGATCCGACACAACTAGTAAAACATCACGATCAAAGCTACTGAAGGTCCTAACCGATCCGACACAACTAGTAAAACATCACGGTCAAAGCTACTGAAGGTCCTAACCGATCCGACACAACTAGTAAAACATCACGGTCAAGCTACTGAAGGTCCTAACCGATCCGACACAACTAGTAAAACATCACGGTCAAAGCTACTGAAGGTCCTAAGAGATTGGACACAACTAGTAAAACATCACGGTCAAAGCTACTTGAAGGTCTCGAGAGATTGGACACAACTAGTAAAACATCACGGTCAAAGCTACTGAAGGTCTTAAGAGATCAGACACAACTAGTAAAACATCACGGTCAAGCTACTGAAGGTCCTAACCGATCTGACACAACTAGTAAAACATCACGGTCAAAGCTACTGAAGGTCTTAAGAAATCAGAGACAACTAGTAAAACATCACGGTCAAAGCTACTGAAGGTCCTAACCGATCCGACACAACTAGTAAAACATCACGGTCAAAGCTACTGAAGGTCTTAAGAGATTGGACACAACGAGTAAAACATCACGGTCAAAGCTACTGAAGGTCTTAAGCGATCAGCACAACTAGTAAAACATCACGGTCAAAGCTACTGAAGGTCCTAAGAGATTGACACAACTAGTAAAACATCACGGTCAAAGCTACTGAAGGTCTTAAGAGATTGGACACAACTAGTAAAACATCACGTTCAAAGCTACTGAAGGTCTTAAGAGACTGGACACAACGAGTAAAACATCACGGTCAAAGCTACTGAAGGTCTTAAGAGATCGGACACAACTAGTAAAACATCACGGTCAAAGCTACTGAAGGTCCTAAGAGATCGGACACAACTAGTAAAACATCACGGTCAAAGCTACTGAAGGTCCTAAGAGATCAGACACAACTAGTAAAACATCACGGTCAAAGCTACTGAAGGTCTTAAGAGATCGGACACAACTAGTAAAACATCACGTTCAAAGCTACTGAAGGTCTTAAGAGATTGGACACAACTAGTAAAACATCACGTTCAAAGCTACTGAAGGTCTTAAGAGATTGGACACAACTAGTAAAACATCACGGTCAAAGCTACTGAAGGTCCTAAGAGATCGGACACAACTAGTAAAACATCACGTTCAAAGCTACTGAAGGTCTTAAGAGACTGGACACAACTAGTAAAACATCACGGTCAAAGCTACTGAAGGTCTTAAGAGATTGGACACAACTAGTAAAACATCACGTTCAAAGCTACTGAAGGTCTTAAGAGACTGGACACAACGAGTAAAACATCACGGTCAAAGCTACTGAACGTCTTAAGAGATCGGACACAACTAGTACCTCGGCACCCACCCCTTGCCAGCGTGTAAGGACACCTTCCGTCACCTGACTGGCCGCATCAGTGGAGGAGTAAGGAAGCTGCTCAGAAGGGAAGTGTGACTGGAGTGCAGTCGCTGCACACTTTGAGGAGCTTGTCTTGGAAAGAAAGAGTCTGAAGGAAGCAGCCTTTAATTTACCAGGTCATCTGATTTCAAAGTAGCTTTTTAATGATGACCAAATCTGCTCCATTCTTGAGGGCCATCCCGAAGACCCCTCAGGAGACATTCAGCAGCTGCAGCCAAAGGATGGAGGGGGCTTCAGGAGCAGCTTCCGGCAGGACCACCGGAAGTGATTCATCTGCCGACGCCGGCGGTAATACAGAAGAAAGGGCCTGAGAACAGGCTGCAGCGGTGAGAGGCCTTTGAAAAATTTCAGAAGAAGAGGCGGGGAAAGAGGGGACACAAGCAAAAATTACAACCGAAATCTATAGAAATTTATCACAAAAAAAATTTGTGCTATAGATACTAACTGTGTGCAAGGTGAGTGGAGTGCGAGAAGTAGTCACAGGCCTAGTGGTTGTAATACAATAGTCCTTTAAAAGTGAATAAAACTGCTTTTAATCACAACTCGTTGCCCTTCATAAAAGGAGCAGGGGGGCCGCGGCTGTGATCTTAAGTAGTGCGTCATAAATGTTCATTAAACATTGGGTGTTATTCGCCATTAAAATGCCAAGCAGATGCCTTGAAAACACATCTTGCTGAACGATTCGGTGGTGGTCCCATCCGCTTAGGACCACCCCAAGCACAGTTATGGGCAAAGAAACAATCCCAACCAAAGGCCCTGCAAAGCATTATGGGATGAGATTAGCAGTGGGCAGTGAATATTATAGTACCCATTAGCAAAATAATTCTACAAAGAGCTACAGTTCCACTAGTCGTTGCTAGGTGTCCCTCATAAGTGAAATGCAAAAGCATTTGACTCGTGAGGGACACCTAGTAACGACTAGTGGAACTGCAGCTTGATTCAATGCTTTTGCATTTGACTCGTGAGGGACACCTGATATGCACACTGAGCTGTCTCCAATCCAGCTGTGTTGTCAGGTTGGAGAAAGCAGGCACAGGAGGGAGAGGCTCCTATTCTCTCTGGCAGCGCAAAGTCACGGCGCTCAAGCCAATCCTGACACTGTTTTCAAGCATGAGAGCAGCATCTAGATTGGCCTCAAGGGACACTGGGAGCCTGTGCGCTGCAGTCAGGACACATAGCAGAAGGACATCGGGCGGTACCACTCCAGCGAATGTACAAAAACAACAGCTGATGGACAGAATGCAGAACAATGTCTTACATTCACCCCAGTACAGAGATCTGGGCCTAAATTCATCGTTTTTTTGCACTCCACACCACCCCAGTTCAGACATGGCCATATGCAAATCAGCCTCGACCCTGTGCCTCATGGGAACAGTCCAGCCCGAACTGCCAAGCCATGTCTTCCCTGGACCAGAATCAAGCATCCAAGGACCGTTTTCTGGCTATCAGCCGTCTTCAGCCAGGATAGCTTGACTCCAGTGGCATGGAGAGCATGTCAGGGTATACCCATCCCACTCGGGGTGACAAATGCAATAACAACAATTGAAGGACAGAATGCAGAACAATGTCATACATTCACCCCAGTACAGAGATCTAGGCTTTCAGCCCTCATCAGCCAGGATAGCTTGACTCCAGTGGTGTGGAGAGCATACGACTCACGTCTGAGCATATATAGCGAATGTACACCTTCTTTTACAATTAGGAAACAACAGACAGAAGGAAGATAACGAGAAAGCGATTAGAGAGGGAACGAGAAAAGGAAGAGCAAGGTAGAGAGAAACCGACCAGAGAGCATACAAGAGAGAAGGAAGGCAGAGAGAAAGCTATCAGAAAGGAAACAAGAGAGAGAGGAGGAATATAGAGAGAAAGTGATCAGAGAGGAAGCAAGAGAGAGGGGAAGAAGAGAGAGACAAAGCGATCACAGAGGGTACAAGAGAGAGAGGAGGAAGGGAGGGAGAAAGTGATCAGAGAGGGAATACGAGAAAGGACACGCAAGAAAGAGAGAAGGCGACCAGAGAGTAGACAAGAGATAAGGATGGTAGAGAGAAAGTGACCAGAGAGGGAACAAGAAAGAGTGGAGGCTGGGAGAGAGAAGGATGGAGAGGAAGAAGGGAGAGAAAAAGCGATCAGAGAGGGAGCAAGAGAGAGAGGAGGAAGGTAGAGAATAAGCGATCAGAGAGGGAACAAGAGAGAGAGGAGGAAGGGATAGATGGGAGGAAAGAGAGAACTAGCGCAAGAGGAGGAAGGGTCGGCTGATTTTAGCCTCGTTTCCCGCGACTGCTCCTGGCGCTACACTTCCTTTCCCCAACGAGGCGCTACAACCTGTCGTCACGATGCTAAGGACTGTGAGGCCTCAGGGGGTGGCGCTCAGGGCAGTGTTACTAAAAGGATGTGTTAAATCTAGGCGGTGATTTCATTAATGACCTCCACCTGGTTAATAACAGCCCTTTTCAATGCGAACTGCGCCAGCGCATCCAAAGGGCCACCCTTCCCTCCTCGGCAATCCTCTCACGCACCGAGCATGAAATGCACTAAAGAGATGCACGGATAATGGTGGTATGACGCCCACAGCCCCGTGCACAGCAAGAAGGAACCCGTCTCCCCTCGAGCACAGCTTGGACCCAGAGCCGAGGCTGTGCCAAGCGGCGGGAGTCCTTTTGTGACACATGTTTTTCATTCATGTGTTAATGACATGATTAGCCACGTGACCGTGTGTCGTGTCCTTTTGCTTGACACATATGGAACTGCAGATGCTCAAGCCAGTTGTGAAGGACGGTTCTGATTTTATTAAAGACAAGGAGGCCAGTATTATGCAGTCTCTTTTCTTACTCTGTATTTACACAGCCATTTAAAGAACTACATTCCCCATAATTCTGTTTCCAAAACAGGATATGAGAATTAAAAGAACATTTAAGCCCGCAATATAAATAGGGCCGGCTCCATGAACGCCACCTTTTTTCTTGCTGCAAACCCGTGTGGGAACACAAACCTCCGAAACCACAAAGAGAACCCCTGTGGTGCACACAAGAGACCCTCCTGTCTCTGTCCAGCTCCCACCTGAGAGGCCCATCCAAACTCTGAATTACCTCTTGGCTATTTGAAACATAATCAAAAATGTATTAACATCACTTCCGGGGTGGGACAAGTACAGTGGTGCGGTCATACCGCCTTGTCTTCAATGAAACCAGGGGCCTTATTTATGAAAAGTGACGCATCGCTGCGTGAAAACAGCGATGCGTCACTTTTCACTGCGCACTCCTTGCGACACCAATGATGCGTCATATTTAATGTATGACGCATCATGTCGCAAGGAGTTACAGATACTTCAGTATTTCTAACGTATCTGTAGGTACAAAAGTGACGCATTGCTGGAGTGTGTCACAAAAGTGACGCAACTCCAGCAATGCGTCCTTTCACATGGGGAAAGCCCCATGTGAAAGGGCTTGCGTCAGTCTTACGCCTGCTGTGAGGCAGGCGCAAGATTTTGACGCAACAGCGTCCTAAAAGTGACGCTGTGAAATCTCATAGATCAATCTATTGCTTAAATAAAAAGCAACCTAGCTCTGATCTAAACAATACGAGACATCACATGACTCACATACACTTTGAACGGACAAAAAATGTGTGAAGAGCAAGATGGCACCTCACGGGCGCACCACCAATGGGACCCCTGGCTGGTACTCACCAGGATGGCCCTGTTATCATCATTGGTGCCATCAAGCTTTAACGGAAACGTGTCTCAAACCCAAAGTAGAAAGACAGTGCATGATGCAGTGAACACAACTTATATGTAACAAAAACTAACAACATTAAACATTTAGACATACAAGATACTGTGCAACCAGGGCGTTAAACTTTACTTATGTTCCCTTCTTTGTTGCAAACAGTAAAACACTTAAACATAAAAAAGGAGAGTGTGAAGACTACCTATCACTTCACACCCTACTTACAGCCGACATGTTTCATTGCCATGGTTTAAATCAGGCAATTTCCTCAGGGCCACTCAATTTGAATGCCACTGCTAGAGACACTGTGCTGCCAATGCTGTAATAAAAACAGACAAACATATATGGGGGTTACCTGTTTGCCCACCTATATAAAGTATAAATATTGAACTTTGTGCAGTCTAACATTCATGCTGTATCAACTATAGGATATAGTAATTACCCTTTGCGTGGTTTAACCCCTCATACCAGCCAAGAGGAAAAACAGTAGGAAATCTGCCCCCAATGGTGAGCGTAGTCCTATCTCGCTTCAGTTAGGTTACTACAAGGGAATATCAAACATAGAAGATTAGCCTCTTTTAAAAAAAACACAAAACTCAAACATGACGCGCTTTGACAGAGCCTCTCCCCATGTCAGCTAGAACCCTCTGATTTTACCCGTGGAGAATACTCGTTCGGCTTCTTCTCATCACTCAAACGCCGAACGAGTGTTAGAGCTGTTCTATTTGTGTGAGCCGGTGCCGATTTCCGGGCTCTCTCATTGGCCGATTTTCGACCCCCCTGATTGGTTCCCGTGGTCACATGGCAACCGCGGCCATACCTGAACGGGCCGATTACAACAGCCCAGTATTGGTTTCATGAAATTCTCTCTATGTACCCGGTGGCTCTGATTAGTTACATTTGCAATGTTTAACGCGGAAGGCAAAGAACATTGTTCTGATTGGGTACCGTGGTCACATGGCGACCGTGGCCATATCTGAACCGGCCCATTCCCACAGCTCAATATTGGTTTCATGGAACTCTCTGCACGTCCCCGATGGCTCTAATTAATTATATTTACAATGCTTTACACGGAGGGCAAAAAACAAAGTTCAGAGCTCTGTGATATTGTGTATTTCCAGATTCACGACATCATTTATTCAGACGAAAATGTGATGAATTGTGGGCAATTACCAGTCAAAAATAGAAAACATATAAGAGCTCATTTTTTCTCGGTGATACCGCGTTAGATGTTTCAATACGCCAACTGAATGGGCGCAGTCCCGGTGAACACCTACACTCAATAGGATATCTTAAACAGCTTGTATTTTGTTCAGGGCCACATTAATAAAGTTGCTTTCTAGAACACATGGGGGCCATCTTGGAAAGGTGTATAGACAGTGTGTATAATGTTGGGTTTATAACTACAAACGGTCCTAATCTCGAAGGCAGTTCACTTAAAGAGTGTTAGTTTAGCGTCTCGGTGTATGCAGGGACCAGTGTGAGTGCTTAGTATCAAACCCACACCTATTTCTTATTGAGAGAGAATATGTATCACGTTATCCTATCCAGAGGGACTTTAACCCTAAATCCATTATCTCTCCCCATCTCCCATTACAGGCAATGCTGGCAATGCAGGCAATGCTGGGTGTATAGCACCTTTTCAGAATGAGGGTATACCATCTATCACATATCCTGACTGTATTCTGCATGAAGTGCAAATTGTTAGTTGTGAAGACAAACTCACTCAGCATATAATCCACATTATATACAGGATGGAGCAATGTCTAAAGGGGGGAGAAAGCAACTAACTGAGCCAAGGAGCATTCACACTATATATCTCAATGTAGCTTGTTCCACTCCAGAAGTTCATTTAATCCCTTCGGTTCACTTTGTTCTTGATATATCCAGCGTGCCTCCTTGGTAATCAAGCGTCTCTCCATGGTCTGGATGTCACCCATCACTCTTTCTAATACTACCCATGTTAAGGTGTGTTTATTACGATGGCAATGCTGCACTAACTTGGTGGTTAGTTTCCCAATCCTGATTGTACTGACATGTTCCTGAATACGGAGTTTGATCTTACGCGTAGTGAGCCCAATGTATTCCAACCCGCATTCACATCTTAGTCTGTATACTACATTGGAAGTGTTGCAATTACTAAAATGATTCAATGTCCAAATCTTGCCAGATTGTAATGTCACTGTGGTAGCTCTTTTTGTCATGGGGCACACTGAACAATTTCCACAAGGGAAATGTCCTCTTGGGATGGTTGTAGTTTCTGTCTCCACTGTTACATTAGTCCTGGTATGGACTAGTTTATCCTTCAAATTATTAGCTCTCCGGAAAGCGAAACGTGGAGGGGGCATCTTGAAGTCACCCGTAGATAATAGGGACCAGTGCTTCCTGATGGATTGGCGGATCTTGGTGGCCATGGGGTCAAAAGTCATGACCACCGGTAGACAGTCAGTTCTTTCTTTTACTTGTGTCTCCAGCAATGCCGCCCTGGGCGTATTTAAGGCTCTCTTTTGCGCCTGTTTGATGACTCTGCCCGGGTAATCTCTGGCTTCCAATTTTTCGCTCAACACTTCCGCTTGTTCTTTATATAATTCTGTAGATGAACAATTTCGCCTGTATCTTAAAAATTGCCCCACTGGGAGATTATCTCTGAGTGATCTCGGGTGGTATGACTGATAGGAGAGTAGTGAATTTCTATCAGTAGGTTTCTGGTGAACACTTGTCCGGAAACCTCCTTCCACTGCTTCGATATCAAGATCAAGATAGACTGCACTGGTGTGGTGGTAATTCCAGGTGAAGCGGAGGCTCGTATCTTGTGTATTCAACCAATTCAAAAACCGGAGAAGGGATGATTCATCCCCGGTCCACAGGAGGAGCACATCATCTGTATATAAACTCCATAGGCGAATATGATCTTTAAAGGGATTGCTATCAGTTTCGATGATGTGCTCCTCAAATTGGCCAACATAAATACAAGCTAAGCTGGGCGCCATTGTAGCCCCCATAGACGTTCCCGTCACTTGAAGGAACAGGTCGTTCTTGTAACTGAAAAAATTCTGCGTGAGCGCTAGTTCAACGCATTGCATAACAAAGCTCTGGGGGGCATCATAAAACCACTCCTGTTTGGCCAGTGCCCTTGCTGTTGCTACCAATGCGGCATCTTGAGGGATACACGAGTATAGCGACTCGATGTCGATGGTCACAATATATTCTGTACCAGGATCAAATGTCATATCGGTGAGGACATTTAAAATGTCCATTGTGTCCTTAACATAGGACTTTTGGGTTATCACAGATTCGCGTAGGAAATAGTCGGCGAACTGGGATAAAGGTTCCAGTATAGATTGGATTCCAGATACAATAGGCCGGCCCCTTGTGTATCTTTGGAAGGATATAGAAGGCGGGGGTCCTGGGATTGGTGTTGATAAGGAACTCTGCCTCCTTCACATTTATCCACTGTTTCTCCTTTGCTCCACCCACAAGTTCTTTTATTGTTTTCATCAGTTCAGGTGTGGGATCTTTTTTTATAGGTTGATAATTGGCTCTCATATTGAGTAAGCGCCGCACTTCAGCGTCATAGTCGCAAGTGTTTAGTATGACGACGGCTCCGCCTTTATCAGCGCTTTTTATTGTTATATTATTGTTATTCTGGAGAAACTTCATGGCCTCCCAATCCGCTTTCGTCATATTCTTAAAACCACTTGTTTTTGTGTCGCTTTCTATCTTCCCAATCTCTTCTAGAACTTAGGTCTCGAAGACAACGACCTCAGGTCCAACTGTACCACTAGGAGGACAGAAAGTGGAAGGCTTTCTTAAGTTGGTGTTGAATCCTTTACTTTCTTCACATGGTTGTTTAGCGAAAAAAAAATGTAATTTGATTTTGCGCATTGTCTCATGGAACTCGGTGCGACATTTAAAAGCATCATGAATCGGCATAGGAACAAATCCTAGCCCTTTATTGAGCACTCTTTCTTCATCCTCAGTTAACTGATGGTCAGATAAATTAACTACGATGTTTATTAAACTGGTCGTCTTCCTCTGTTCCGTGTCTGGCGTGGGGAGAATGTTTGCCATTGTTGTGGGGGTCGGTGGCCACGTCCTCTTCCTCTGCCTGGTTGTTGTTGTCCCGGACCTTTGTTGGTTGCTTGTCCCTGTTCTAAAAAATTCCGCAACAATGCACTTAGGTCAGTGTTTGGGTTGGAAATTTCAGGCTGGTTAACCCTTTCCATGCTCATGACGAGCTCAGCTCGTCATGAGGCACAGTGGAGCTGTGCTGATGACGAGCTGAGCTCGTCATGAAATGATGTAAATCTGAAGTCTTCAGCACCGGAGGGGAAAATGTGCAGCAGCGATGTGGTTAAATCTCACTCTGTGATACACAAGGGGCCGGCCTATTGTATCTGGAATCCAATCTATACTGGAACCTTTATCCCAGTTCGCCGACTATTTCCTACGCGAATCTGTGATAACCCAAAAGTCCTATGTTAAGGACACAATGGACATTTTAAATGTCCTCACTGATATGACATTTGATCCTGGTACAGAATATATTGTGACCATCGACATCGAGCCGCTATACTCGTGTATCCCTCAAGATGCCGCATTGGTAGCAACAGCAAGGGCACTGGCCAATCAGGAGTGGTTTTATGATGCCCCCCAGAGCTTTGTTATGCAATGTGTTGAACTAGCGCTCACGCGGAATTTTTTCAGTTACAAGAACGACCTGTTCCTTCAAGTGACGGGAACGTCTATGGGGGCTACAATGGCGCCCAGCTTAGCTTGTATTTATGTTGGCCAATTTGAGGAGCACATCATCGAAACTGATAGCAATCCCTTTAAAGATCATATTCGCCTATGGAGGCGATATATTGTCATATGGATACTTCGTTACATATATTGCGTTAAGTTAGCATGAGTGTATTACATGTCTAACAGCCATTTTTCCTTCGGCTTCAGTTTTGCACACGACACCTACTTGTTGTTGTCGCTTTCACCCTAGAAGCGGTGATGTGATTTATTTGAGAATAATATGTTATTACTATGCTATCAGTTTTGCTTGGTACACTTGGTACAACTGTCTGCACACTGAGAGCTGCACACTCTAAGAATAACCTAACACAAGGTTGCTGGGAGGCCTGATCCTCGCACCACATTAGACATAACACTAATAATGTTGATGCCAACATTGGGCTCTACGCGGGTTTAAGATAGAGTTACAGGGAATGAATCAACACACTTGGTGCTGCGCATGAAGAGAGCTGGTAGCTGTTGATGTGAACTGCTCCTACTGACATTTAGAGGTATGGGCCCGCCCTGCTAAAACCCGAATGAGACCTTCTTAGATATAATATAATATGCTAAATAGGGTGCGCAAAATATAGGTGATACAGGTTTCTATAGATTTTACATTGTAACATGCTATCACCTTTTGCTTACTATGGATTAGTGACTATGCTGATAACTCTGATTTCGATAATATGCATTTTGGTATTATACAAGATACTGCGTTTGAGAACCTTGCATTGAATAATAAATATTTCAAACTTGCACGTGTGTTCTTTGACTCTCAGTTTTGGTTTGAAATGATTATAGAACGAAAGAGTGTTCATGTGTTCCACGATTCCTGAGGTATTCTAAAGATCATGTTCTGGTTTGTCTAAGACATTGATCATTTCATAATGATCCATGAGACACTGTAGCTAGCTAGGTAAGGGGATTTCTGATACTGAGATGAGTTTTGGATCATCCTAACTCACTGAGGTTCTAGATTTCTATGCACAGTTCTGTGGGAGAACGGAAACCCTGCTACATGGCGCCCGTGCGTTGTTGGCCTTATATCATGACACTCGAGTAGTATATCATTTAAACCTTAACCCCTTCATTCCCGTTTCCGGTAAACGGTGGTGTCGGAAAAACCTACCTATTTTTAAAATAGGTCTTTTTCAAGCTTGAATTCTTCTGAAACGGTTTCTTTGACTTACTACCCAGTTGTACTACAAAGTGTTCTTTGTCTTTTTTCTCTTCCTGTGCTAACATGGCCGTGGACATCCCGCAGCATAGCCGCATTGCGGTGCGTGACCACTTGAGGGCATATAATGTCCCTGTGGATGGCTTAGCTGTGGTTCTAGTGGTGAGTGCGGAACATGCGTACCCGTACGAATTGTTTTATTCATGGGTGACATTTCCGGCAGTGGACGCTAATTCTGGTGTGTTCCATTCATACACTGCCTCGGCAGTACCGGTGGCTTATGCTCCGTACAGGGCACTGGAAGTACCTATAGATGTTTGGCAGCACGGAGTTTGGTTTGGTGGCGCCCTACCCCATTCTTTGACCACTCCGAGGTTAGGTCCTTTGTCCATTCCGGGCACAAGTTGGCCCGCTTTGGGTGGATTTACTCCTCATCCTAATCGCGCCACTTGTAATGTGGGTGACCTGCGGCGTCTTCATGAAGTCGCGGTTGAAGTGATTAGGGCGCTTGTCCATTACATTGGTCGTAATGTTCAAGGCGCAGCCCCTGCGGGTGCGCAGCTTCGAGCGGAACAGGCTGGTTTGAAAATCAGTCCTGTCATGGTGAATTCCGTAATGGGCAAGAAGCCCCAGGATAAGGATGATTTTCCTTTCTGGCTTGCCGAGAAATTCGACCAGCTGGAGGCTGTGTTTCCTAATACGACTCCTAGTGAAAAACACCGGATTCATACGCTTAGTTTGCCGAAAGATTTAGCCCCTGAACTTGTTGACTGTGAAACATGGGGTAAGACTTTTGCAGCGGTTTATTCGAGGTGCTATGGCACCCCGACTGTGTCTAACCTGTCTGCGGTCCTTAAACGTGTTCAAGATGATCACAGACCGGAGTCGGCGGTTGAATTGGGTATGCGCCTGAGTGGCTCCTTTGATGTGGTTTGCGAACTAATCCTTGCGAATGTCAAGGGGGACACAGTGAACTTTCAGGTGGCCAACGCTCTGGCGTTAGTTCCCGATGCCAATAAACCCCGTCAGTTAGCAAGGATTATTGTGGCGGCTTATAAAATGGTTGGCCGCACTTCTAAGGGTGTAAAGGCTTTTTCTGAGAAGAAGAAACAGCCCCAGGGACAGTCTTCGGAAACCGGTGGGCAACCCAAGTCCAAAAAACAAAATTGGCCGAAAAAGCAGAATCAGGGTAAGCAGCAACAACAACAGACACAGGTTTCTGGTCCTGCGCCTTCGCTGCCTGCGCAGTCGGATCGAGTTTATGATTTGCGCGATCGCGCAATGATTAAATCGCCTGAGAGGTTTCAGGCTTCTGACCAACGCTCTCCTCGTTCCTTACAGGACTCATCGGCTCCGTCATCCGGTGGTGGAGGGGGCGGCAGGGGCAGGGGTGGCCAGCAAGGACGTGGTCAGCCCCGCCCGCGAGGTGAAGGAGATCAGCGGGACGACTCTACGCCCAAGAGACCGCAGTTTGCAAAAAAGAAGGTCGCAGCCTTAACGGCGCATCGATATGCCCCAGATAGTGAGAACGCGGCTTCGGAATCTGACGTGGGCTCTGACCTTGCTGGACAGCGCGGCGGAGATTACCATAGTGAGAGAGGCCCTCCGTCCACTGTTGAAGGTGACAGCGACTGACACTTATGTTGTGATTGAAACGGCTGATACACATGTTGCACACCCTGAACGACTTTTTGAAATTGTCCTGTTAATAGAAGGTGACATGCAGCGAACTGTAAAAGGGGTATTTGGGAAAATCTTTCGTCTACGTATGACATTTTGCTTTCGGAGGCTGACTGGCCCCCACCTTTTGTTCTCGCAGCTCCGCGAGGGGAGGAGGTGATCCTCCCCAGTTTCGCGCACACTGTATCGAGAGTGGAAGCGCTGCATTTTGCAGAAGAGTGGGCTCTGGCGCTTGCGCCGGCTGTGTACCGAAATCAGTGTGGCTGGGATAAATTGTCCCCTAGCCATGAGATTCCTTTACGGTCTCAGCCGCAGCCACAACCTCAGTATCCCATACGGCGTGAAGCTAAAGCTTCTGTCGCGGCTATCCTTGAACAATTGGAATATCAAGGTGTAATTGAAACGTGTGTGTCACCAATGAATAACCCCCTTTTTACTGTGAACAAGCCGGACGGCTCATATCGTCTGGTTTTGGATTATCGGCATTTGAACTCGCATTGCCGTAACTGAGCAGTACAGAATACTCACGGCTCTGCCCTAGTGAATAATCTTGAGCGTAAACGGTTCAAAACCACGCTTGACATTTCCAATGGTTTTTATGCACACAGATTAGATGGTCTAAGTTCCCAATGGACCAGTTTTACGTGCGGCGGTGTACAAAAAATGTTTAAACGGCTCCCAATGGGCTATACGAATAGTCCTGGAGTATTTTCCGCCCGCATAGTCTCTCTTTTGGAGAGCTTCGATCCAGTTGCTTGTTCTTATGTGGATGACATTTATCTCACAGACGACGAACTTTGGGAGCATCTGTGTCGAGTAAACAGCATAATTTGTAACTTTGCAGACATGGGTTACAAGTTTAACTTTGCAAAATCACACATTGCGGAGTACACAGTGTTGTTTCTGGGTTATGAACTTAACCACGAAGGAAAGGGGTTGGCTCCTCACTTCCTGGAGAAGTGCTCGCAGTTGCGCTCTCTGACAACGCTGAAAAAATTACAGTCTTTACTGGGTTTTTTAAATTTCGGGAGAACTTACATTCCGGAATATGCCCAGCGTATCAAGCCTTTGTATGCTTTGATACAACCATCTTTTTCCAAATCATGCTGGCTGCCTGAGCATTCGGCGATTCTGCAGTCACTGCAGGCTGATTTGCTGGCATCTGACTACTTACAGACTCGTGATAACCAGACCAACCTTGTGATAAGAATTATCCCTGGGGCGGTGGGTTTCACGTACCTGACTTTTAATGAAGGGGATACAGTACCTATTGCTTATAAGTCACACTTGTACACTTCGGCTGAACTGCGTTTTTCCACTGTGGAGAAAGTTTTAACGGCTGTACAGATGGCAATTCTTAAGGAACGTGCCCTGTCGCAAGGAAAACGCATGTTGGTTGTTACCCCGTGTCCTGCCTTAGAGGCAGTCACGAAAGCCAGTGTACCAAATTCTAAAGCTTTGCACCCTCGGTGGATTCAGTGGGCTACATCCTTGACATCCCAGGCTGTCACGTTTATTTTTGACGCCGCTTTACGGTCGCAGGAGTATTTGCAGTATGAATTTGTTCATCCTGCTCCTTTGGCGATGCGGCCGTTGGAGGATTTCCATTGCATCATTTACACTGATGGTTCGGCGCAGGTTGCGCATGGCTCTAAACATGCCTACTTTTCCGCATGCGCCATTGTGGTCGGTGCCATGGTGAACGATGAGTTCAAGTCCAGTGTAGTGCACACGCAAACACTAGGAGACTGCACCGCACAATTAGCAGAGCTTCGTGCACTGATGCTTGCATTGGAGTACGCAGATCCTAGTGTGACGACTTTAATCGTAAGTGATTCTTACTACTGTGTCCAGTCTTACAATGAGAACTTGTTCTTTTGGATCCAGAATGATTTTCGTGATTCCAAAGGTAGCACAATAAAACATAAAATGATCTGGGTCCGAGTGGCGGAACTTAAAGAGAAGCTGCCGCTCGTGTTTGGGATTCATATTCTCGGCCATCAGCGCGTGGGGGTCCACGCTGTTGGAAATTCGCTTGCTGATGAGGCAGCGAAGTCTGCGGTATCAAAATACTTAGTTGCAGCAGTCACGAGGTCCAAAAGCAAAATAGATGATGACATCTTGGCGGCTGTTGCTGCCACGGAGAAGGGAGGTAAATATCCTGCGGGATTCCCTTCGAAGTACACATACCACTTAAGTCCCGATAAGGTTCCTTATGTGAAAATTCCTGATGTTGGCGAACGTCTGGTTCCCAACTCGGATCGCAGGGCTTCTCTGATTACAGCGGCTCATGAAGGTGTGGCGTCTGCGCATGCAGGCGTCTCAGCCACTGTAACTCAGCTACAACAAAGGTTCTGGTGGCGGGGACTGTACAAACAGACGCGCGATTATGTCCTTCTATGTGACATTTGCCAGCAGATTAAGCCTTCAACTGCTGCGCATCCGCCTCAGACACAGTTGTACATCTCTAATAAACCGCTTGGTTGCGTTTACTTGGATCACTGCGGTCCTTTTTCTTCTGATACTGCGTATAAATACATCTTAGTAGCAGTTGACTCATGCACACGCTTTGTGTGGGTATGGCCACATCGGAGCTCTGATTCACGGACTGTCATTAAGGATTTACAATTCTTTGTGGGAATTTTTGCCTGTGGTACTTTCCATTCGGATCAGGGTCCGGCTTTCGCCTCTAAGGCGTACAAGGATGCTATGGTTTCGTTGGGGGTCCAAGTCAAGATTTCGAGTCCCTACAAGCCTGAGGGCAATAGTGTAGTTGAACGAATGAACCGTGACTTAAAGCAATCTTTGACAGCTCCAGTTATAGGCACTGGCAGAACCTGGCTGGCCCACCTCTATGGCGTGCAGCGTGCGCTTAATAATCTCCCTAGAAGGTCTCTGGGTGGGCGGACCCCATACGAAATGCTCTTTGGTATCAAGATGTACGTCCCTGACCTCGATGGTCTAGACTGCCAGGCCCAGGCCGCGGCCTTTGACGTAGATGAACATTGCAATGTTTTACAGGATCTACAAAAGACCAGAGACAGTCTTGCTAAGGAACACTTGCCCTCCACGTCCGATGATGCGTTGCAGATCCCGGTAGTTGGCTGGCTACCCCAAGTTGGAGAACTGGTTCGTGAGAAGATCGATAACAAGAAAGAGTTTGGTCCCTCATATCGAGCACCAGTTCGAGTTCTTGGAGTGAAGGGCACAAGAACAGTCATATTACCACCGCTTCCAGGTCGTAAGGAAAACAGATTTATTTCTATTGACAATGTCAAGGCACACAGGGTGGCCGATTCTTCATAGCATAACACCGGCTGTATCCTGTCCTTCCATGGTGAGGAACTCTGTACTGACTATTACTTCTGGTGCAGAACCGGAGGTGTCCCTCGAGATGCCTGCTATATCCGGACCTTTATTAAATACTATTCCTGTTACTAACATTGATGAGCTGACCTATGCATATCCTGCTGATTTATCAATGCCTGATTTACAAGCTCGTTTGGCTAACCAGTCCAGATTCTCTTTTGACTCTGATTCGGAACTTTCAAAGAAACCATCGACTATTGCAAAATATACCACGTTATTTAAAAAACATTTTTTAATTCCCCCTTGGACATATGTTTGGCTGATACTATTTTCATTTTATCTTTTTATGTCAATTGGTTTTGTGTTTTATTTTTTCCGCCTGATCGATGGCCATTATGTCAAAGAAAGAACAGGAATTCGGTACCTTAATGGAACATTGGCCCTCTTTCCTCCTCACATTCAGCACACAGGCTAAAACGAGACTTAAATACAGTGGAAATAACTGCTTGGCCTGTCCTTGATGGGATTGTGTGGGATGCGGTTAGGTTTCAGATTCATGGCCCCACAGAAGTTATTAATGTTCTGAATGTGCTTAGAGTAAACATGGGGGATGTGATTAAACAAAATATTCGTTCTGATGATTGGGATCTTCAGGCCGTAGAAGCATTGTTCTCTGATTTGAAATATTATGCGGCCTTTGATGCTGAGGATTTGTACTTAGATTCTGTTAATTATGGTGATTTGTTTTGCTTTCAACATTATGGAAGTCATTTTTTACATAAAACAAGTTCCAGGAGGGTTCCTGTGAATTACACACAGTGGGAACATTGCCCTGCTCCCTTACAAGGGAGCTCTAGTACGTTTCTGGGAAAATACACTTATTTTACAGACTTTAATCAATCGAATCCTGAGTCGTTTTATTTTAAAGTGACACAGAAATTCATGTCCAAAGTTAGACTTACCGATACAAAATTGCTGTATTCGAAGTCCTTTCTAGACAGGTTAGCTATAGATGGCTATGAGTTATGGAAGGAGGTTATTGACCTTAAATCGGTTTGGGGTACCAAAGATTGGCAGGTACAAGGCACTGAGGCTTTGCATCGTGCATGTCTCATCCCGAATCACATGTTGTTTTTAAATTCTACCATTTCCCAGACAACATGCTTTGGATTGGCTACGTCTAAAAGATTAAATGCACCAACTATCTCTGATTTGGAAGAATATTCAGGTTGGAATAATTTCACTACATTATCCATAATTGAGATACAGGCGCTGTTGCACAATTCCTCCTTTAATGTTACCAGTTTTGATCCGGAGGGGTGGCTTTTGTGGCAAATAAGTTCTGATTCTTGCCAACGTCGTTTTTTGGGTTTGTCTGAAGGTTTTACACAAATCAGGCCAGATCCCCGTTTTGAAACAGATCACACTGTTACTACTTATTCAGTGGGCAAATTGTGTCAGAACTGGTTACAACATTCCACATTGGCTGCAGTTAAACTGCATCTGTCCCAGTTGAATGAGAATATAGAGCTGAATGATTTTATAAAAGGCCCGGCTAAGGGTAGGTCTAAACGCTGGATTTATGCTGTGTACAATGAGATTTGGAAATTTTCACAGATTGAGGCGGCTAAACGCCTGAGAGCTATTGATCAAGCAAATTAGGAAAAAGTGCTTGCGGTGGTCGATAACAGTATTAACATGCTTTCTTCCAGAATTTACACGTTGGATAATATTGTTTCTTCTGTTGTTGATATTGTGCATGATGAAGTGTCCACGTTATACCATGGTCAGAATCAATTACGCTCTGTAATGCAGTTTGCATGGACCCTACAGACACTTAAATCTGGTCGAGTTCCCTGGAGCTCATTGAACGTTTTGTCCCTTTGTGCCCCTTTTAATTTGACTGAAAAGCAACGCATGCTTTCAATGCGTGATGCATCATTTTCTATGTTACATATTGAGAGGCTAGAATCCTTACCTTTCTCTGTTGCTGAAACCACTACTGCTACATGGCTTATTCATGGATTAATTACATTACCATTTCCCTTATACAAATTTACTAATTGTATGCGGTATATTGCTATAGGACGATATGAACCACTAGGCAATGCATTCCTCCATGAGGCGTGGTCATTACCATACACATACAGATGTCTGAAGGATGGAAAAGAAGTAAATCTTAATGGCCAGGAATGCACACAGTCACCTGACCATTCATTAATATGCAGACACATTCAGTTACACGGTTCTTTTAATCAGGACCGGCCGAATTTAGCGTGTGTTTTAAAAGGCACGCCAGTTCCAGCAGTTGTTCCCACATTTACATTATTGACAAATGGTAGTTATTTGCTTTTAAACAACGAGGTATGTTGTGGGTTATTAATTGGTGTAGCTTATGTGGTAACTGTATCAGAGCGTGTGGTGTGTTGCAAAAACGTTTTATACCCACCCACGCATGGGTCTTCAGATGTCTCCATCTGGCCACGAATACCAACCTTGAAAGCGAAGTTCAATGGTTTAAGCAGAATAAGGGCCCTTTTGTCTCAAAAACAAGTGACCCTGAGTTCGGCCCGGGAAAATTATGTCCTTCACATAGCTAACACACGCACAGAGGTGCAGGCACTTTTAAATACTGACTTGCCGTTTCATTTCTGTGAGCTGGTGCACCAAATCTTTAATGCATCTTCCACGACTGGGCTCGCACATTTTTTTAAATTGGTTAGCAGTGGCCTCGTGACCACATTTGAGAAGATTTTTGGTATCATTCCCACTTTTTTCCATTCTATTTTTTCAAGTTTGTTTGGTAGACTACCGGTTTTACTGGCTGTGGCTGCGGGCATTTTGTTATTGTTTTTCTTTATAAAACATGGATGCCCATCCTGCGCAAGAAGCTGTTCAACGCCTCCTGACACTGTGTCGTAATCGGATGCTTAATTACTATGGAACATTGCCACTTGCAGCATTGAGCACGGCTTATAGATTATCATTTCGGTTCACCGACTTCACGTGTGTCCAACCTGTGTTTCATTGCCTGAGCTGCGAGTTTGATTGAGCTATTGATTTGTGTTTATGCTTGAAGACCGCTCCTGACGTCGATTTTGATCAGCTAATGCGCCCCGTAGTGGCTCACGAGTTGATTTGTTCTGGCGAAAGAGTTATGGCCTTGGCAGCGATAAATGGAGTACTGGGTCAATGGGAGATCTCTGCAGCGGCGCATGCCTTTCTGACACACAGCGTTCTGGTGAACCCACCGAGTTGTCCTCTAACGTTACAGGAGGATCCGATGCTGGAGGAGCACGTATGTTCTTTCCCATTGCTGAATTGGATTGCTGAACTATTTTCGGATGATGGCAGTGATTTCATACTGGAGGCTGTTGCAGCTTACTTTGCATATACTGTCCAATCGTGAGATGACTGGGAGGATTGCTTTGCTATGGAACATGACTTTCCCCTTGCTGAATTGGAGGGATGAACTGTGTTCGGATGATGGAGAATTCAATCATGAGATGTCGCAGAGAATGACATTGATATGGCACATGACTTTGGATATCGGATAAGTGCCTTGTTTTTTCTTACAAACATTTGAATTGATGCGGCCTGGTCCTACATTTCATGTTTTGGAGACCTGGCAATGACTTTTGATCTCGAAAGTTTTATTTTTTTGAGGCCACTGTAGGCATTCATACATATGCATTCATACATATTTTTTTAGCTTAGTTTAGCTCAAAATTATTGAACTTTGCTTTCATGTTATGTATTTGATTTAGTATTGCCTTTCCCTTATATTTGACGGTGCTCGGATCATTGGGGGGGTGTCATATGGATACTTCGTTACATATATTGCGTTAAGTTAGCATGAGTGTATTACATGTCTAACAGCCATTTTTCCTTCGGCTTCAGTTTTGCACACGACACCTACTTGTTGTTGTCGCTTTCACCCTAGAAGCGGTGATGTGATTTATTTGAGAATAATATGTTATTACTATGCTATCAGTTTTGCTTGGTACACTTGGTACAACTGTCTGCACACTGAGAGCTGCACACTCTAAGAATAACCTAACACAAGGTTGCTGGGAGGCCTGATCCTCGCACCACATTAGACATAACACTAATAATGTTGCTGCCAACATTGGGCTCTACGCGGGTTTAAGATAGAGTTACAGGGAATGAATCAACACACTTGATGCTTCGCATGCAGAGAGCTGGTAGCTGTTGATGTGATCTACTCCTACTGACATTTAGAGGTATGGGCCCGCCCTGCTAAAACCCGAATGAGACCTTCTTAGGTATAATATAATATGCTAAATAGGGTGCGCAAAATATAGGTGATACAGGTTTCTATAGATTTTGCATTGTAACATGCTATCACCTTTTGCTTACTATGGATTAGTAACTATGCTGATAACTCTGATTTCGATAATATGCATTTTGGTATTATACAAGATACTGCGTTTGAGAACCTTGCATTGAATAATAAATATTTCAAACTTGCACATGTGTTCTTTGACTCTCAGTTTTGGTTTGAAATGATTATAGAACGAAAGAGTGTTCATGTGTTCCACGATTCCTGAGGTATTCTAAAGATCATGTTCTGGTTTGTCTAAGACATGGATCATTTCATAATGATCCATGAGACACTGTAGCTAGCTAGGTAAGGGGATTTCTGATACTGAGATGAGTTTTGGATCATCCTAACTCACTGAGGTTCTAGATCTCTATGCACAGTTCTGTGGGAGAACGGAAACCCTGCTACAATATAGATGATGTGCTCCTCCTGTGGACCAGGGATGAATCATCCCTTCTCCGGTTTTTGAATTGGTTGAATACACAAGATACGAGCCTCCGCTTCACCTGGAATTACCACCACACCAGTGCAGTCTATCTTGATCTTGATATCGAAGCAGTGGAAGGAGGTTTCCGGACAAGTGTTCACCAGAAACCTACTGATAGAAATTCACTACTCTCCTATCAGTCATACCACCCGAGATCACTCAGAGATAATCTCCCAGTGGGGCAATTTTTAAGATACAGGCGAAATTGTTCATCTACAGAATTATATAAAGAACAAGCGGAAGTGTTGAGCGAAAAATTGGAAGCCAGAGATTACCCGGGCAGAGTCATCAAACAGGCGCAAAAGAGAGCCTTAAATACGCCCAGGGCGGCATTGCTGGAGACACAAGTAAAAGAAAGAACTGACTGTCTACCGGTGGTCATGACTTTTGACCCCATGGCCACCAAGATCCGCCAATCCATCAGGAAGCACTGGTCCCTATTATCTACGGGTGACTTCAAGATGCCCCCTCCACGTTTCGCTTTCCGGAGAGCTAATAATTTGAAGGATAAACTAGTCCATACCAGGACTAATGTAACAGTGGAGACAGAAACTACAACCATCCCAAGAGGACATTTCCCTTGTGGAAATTGTTCAGTGTGCCCCATGACAAAAAGAGCTACCACAGTGACATTACAATCTGGCAAGATTTGGACATTGAATCATTTTAGTAATTGCAACACTTCCAATGTTGTATACAGACTAAGATGTGAATGCGGGTTGGAATACATTGGGCTCACTACGCGTAAGATCAAACTCCGTATTCAGGAACATGTCAGTACAATCAGGATTGGGAAACTAACCACCAAGTTAGTGCAGCATTGCCATCGTAATAAACACACCTTAACATGGGTAGTATTAGAAAGAGTGATGGGTGACATCCAGACCATGGAGAGACGCTTGATTACCAAGGAGGCACGCTGGATATATCAAGAACAAAGTGAACAGAAGGGATTAAATGAACTTCTGGAGTGGAACAAGCTACATTGAGCTATATAGTGTGAATGCTCCTTGGCTCAGTTAGTTGCTTTCTCCCCCCTTTAGACATTGCTCCATCCTGTATATAATGTGCATTATATGCTGAGTGAGTTTGTCTTCACAACTAACAATTTGCACTTCATGCAGAATACAGTCAGGATATGTGATAGATGGTATACCCTCATTCTGAAAAGGTGCTATACACCCAGCATTGCCTGCATTGCCTGTAATGGGAGATGGGGAGAGATAATGGATTTAGGGTTAAAGTCCCTCTGGATAGGATAATGTGATACATATTCTCTCTCAATAAGAAATAGGTGTGGGTTTGATACTAAGCACTCACACTGGTCCCTGCATACACCGAGACGCTAAACTAACACTCTTTAAGTGAACTGCCTTCGAGATTAGCACTGTTTGTAGTTATAAACCCAACATTATACACACTGTCTATACACCTTTCCAAGATGGCCCCCATGTGTTCTAGAAAGCAACTTTATTAATGTGGCCCTGAACAAAATACCAGCTGTTTAAGATATCCTATTGAGTGTAGGTGTTCACCGGGACTGCGCCCATTCAGTTGGCGTATTGAAACATCTAACGCGGTATCACCGAGAAAAAATGAGCTCTTATATGTTTTTTATTTTTGACTGGTAATTGCCCACAATTCATCACATTTTCGTCTGAATAAATGATGCCGTGAATCTGGAAATACACAATATCACAGAGCTCTGAACTATGTTTTTTGCCCTCCGTGTAAAGCATTGTAAATATAATTAATTAGAGCCATCGGGGACGTGTAGAGAGTTCCATGAAACCAATATTGAGCTGTGGGAATGGGCTCGTTCAGATATGGCCGCGGTCGCCATGTGACCACGGTACCCAATCAGAACAATGTTCTTTGCCTTCCGCGTTAAACATTGCAAATGTAACTAATCAGAGCCACCGGGTACATAGAGAGAATTTCATGAAACCAATACTGGGCTGTTGTTATCGGCCCGTTCAGGTATGGCCGCGGTTGCCATGTGACCACGGGAACCAACCAGGGGGGTCGAAAATCGGCCAATGAGAGAGCCCGGAAATCGGCACCGGCTCACACAAATAGAACAGCTCTAACACTCGTTCGGCGTTCGAGTGATGAGAAGAAGCCGAACGAGTATTCTCCACGGGTAAAATCAGAGGGTTCTAGCTGACATGGGGAGAGGCTCTGTCAAAGCGCGTCATGTTTGAGTTTTGTGTTTTTTTTTAAAGAGGCTAATCTTCTATGTTTGATATTCCCTTGTAGTAACCTAACTGAAGGGAGATAGGACTACGCTCACCATTGGGGGCAGATTTCCTACTGTTTTTCCTCTTGGCTGGTATGAGGGGTTAAACCACGCAAAGGGTAATTACTATATCCTATAGTTGATACAGCATGAATGTTAGACTGCACAAAGTTCAATTTTTATACTTTATATAGGTGGGCAAACAGGTAACCCCCATATATGTTTGTCTGTTTTTATTACAGCATTGGCAGCACAGTGTCTCTAGCAGTGGCATTCAAATTGAGTGGCCCTGAGGAAATTGCCTGATTTAAACCATGGCAATGAAACATGTCGGCTGTAAGTGGGGTGTGAAGTGATAGGTAGTCTTCACACTCTCCTTTTTTATGTTTAAGGGTTTTACTGTTTGCAACAAAGAAGGGAACATAAGTAAAGTTTAACGTCCTGGTTGCACAGTATCTTGTATGTCTAAATGTTTAATGTTGTTAGTTTTTGTTACATATAAGTTGTGTTCACTGCACCATGCACTGTCTTTCTACTTTGGGTTTGAGACACATTTCCGTTAAAGCTTGATGGCACCAATGATGATAACAGGGCCATCCTGGTAAGTACCAGCCAGGGGTCCCATTGGTGGTGCGCCCGTGAGGTGCCATCTCGCTCTTCACACATTTTTTGTTCGTTCAAAGTGTATGTGAGTCATGTGATGTCTCGTATTGTTTAGATCAGAGCTAGGTTGCTTTTTATTTAAGCAATAGATTGAGACGTCGTGAGTTTCCTTAGATTAAGGAACTCCCTGGTGTGATCTATGAGTAACCAGCGATGTCTATATATCAATAGATAAATATTGCGGTGAGAACTAGGACTCATAAATGTGGCCCCAGGACTTCCCAGCGGGCTTGAAGAATCTGCCGTTTTATTACAAGACAGAGGCTCGTGCTATGCATGTTCAAAGTATATCACCAACTGCCACTGCTCCAGATTCAACAGGCTTACGATAGAATGGGTAAAAGTTGACACTCATAATACCATAATACGCATAACCATAATACCTGACTATGGCCCCCCTTGGTGACGCGCAGAGGCACTTTCGAGAATCTGCACGCGATATAAATGTAATCAACATAACACAACTCAAGACTGACCTCTTGGTTTCAGGATATCCTGAGGCCGAGCTCGAACCCAAAACACTTCCGAGCCCGTCACTCCCTCAGCGGAATGAGTTGTGTCTACCCCTGCCAACGCCATTACTTCTTCAACCCTTCGACTCAACGTGGATGACGTTACGGGAGCAAAGGGCTTACCCAAAGATATGACCAACGGTGGAGCCCAGTCTCAGATCTTTTGTGGCATGCCAACATTGATGAAGAGTCTCACCACACGCAGCTTTGCGACACTTTTACACCCCTCTTGCGTCACGTTTTGTGAAGTAGCAGCATAAATAATGCACCCCGTTGCACCCGATTTACAAAGTTCCGCATTTAGGCAGATGCGTCACTTTGTAAACCCCAGCGTTACATTATACCTGCGTCAGGTATAATGTATGCAGGGGAGGGGGCGTTCCCCCGCAAGAAAGCCTTGTAGAAGTGGCACTTCTAGGGCACCGCAGCGTCAACCTTGTGATGTGGATAGGCCTCCCCCATGCATTGCTGGAGTTGCGTCATGCTTACGCACAACTCCAGCAATGCGTGCGTTTTGCAACAACAGATATGCCAGGATTATTGACGCATCTGTCAATCCTTGCGACAAGGAGCGCCGTACAGTGAATGCGGCGCATCCATGGTGTCGCAAGGAGGGCGCACTGGAAAGTATTGCAAAGACGCGACCCTTTTCATAAATGAAGCCCCAAAGCATGTCTTAGATCAGGCAGGGTCATCCGGGTGTTTGGCGCATCACGGACCTGACCGGGATCCCCCCGCCCCCCCCAACCCCCCCACCCCCCCCCCGCCCGGCGGGTCGGGCAACATAAGTGAATCCGCAGATGGCTTTCAACCTTTGCACACCACAGATCACCGAAGCAGCTCATGCCGCGAAATAAACCGCCTCTTGGCGCTCCCTGCCCGGTGGTATTATTATCCACCTCAGAGCTCATTTTTTATCAATATGTAAAAGATGAAAGGCGGAGTGGGCCCGCGCTTTGCACGGGTCTTCGCAGCGGTTGTTCATCTCGCTGAGCTGCCTCTCTTCCCTTCTCACCTGCCCCTCGCTGGCTGTTCGTGTATCCGCCAGATGCGGCATTCCTTTGTAATGAGCCTCGCCAAACATCTGTAAACCGAGCTGATTACTTTCCCTACGTCATTCCAAAGTGGGGCTGTTGAGAAATGGCCGCTTCCAAAGTGGGCCATTACTCCACACCCCCACCGTGGTGACCACAAGTATCTCACCCGAGGGACCGGTCGTTAACTCCCGGTAACTGCCCATTTACATGGATCGATGGTTTTTAGTGTCGGGCTGTGAGTCCCGGCGCGCCTCGAAGGCGGCGGCTGCTCTTGTACACTCAGCTCCTGGGCTGTCAATTAATAGCATCCATTAGACTCAGTGATGTCATGGAGGTGAGAGCTCCAGATATAGTATCTCTCTTGGCTCCAAGTCAATAATGCCATCCACTTAAGGTGATGTCAGCCCGGGGGGGGGCCTGGGGGGGGCTTCCAGGAGCTGCTGGTGAGTGGCCAGATCCAGTCTCATGCGGTCATGCATAGGTCTGTGATGTAGCCACGTCATTCACAATTAGAGGCAAATATTGAATCATGAATGAGAAGGCCTGACCCGGAGCACATTCACCTCTTCCTCTCTGGTGGGGAAACTGGAGGCAGCTCAGCCAATCAAATCCCTCGGTTGATGGACTGTGGGCATCAGGTGCATCCTCAACTCTCATTGGTCCACATCAAAGCCATTCTTCACCTGGCTGCTCGCCTCTTGTTCTCCCCTGAAAATTCAACCGCATCACATGATCACATGATCACACCCTTCCCTCTTCACCCCCTTCCAAGCACCTTCCAAAAGTGTCTGCCTCGAGGCGCCCATCTGCACTCCCCCTCCCCTGCCACACCTGGCCCCACCTGTCAGCATCTCAGGGGGTTCTGAGGGGCAGGTCTGTCTATTGAATGAAACACCTGCATTTACATCCGCCCAGGTGCTGGCACCGCTGGATGAGGAACCCCTCCCCCCCCCCTCGACACCCTCCTCACAGCGACCCCAGCCGCTAGATCCCTCGTGACATCAGCCAATGGCGGGATCCCATCGACGCATTCACCGCTTCATCCACAAACATCTGGCCCGGGGGCCCGACCAGCCCGCACCACCCGGGAACCGCTTCAAGCTGCTGCGTCTGCTCTGTTCACGGAACCAATGCGCCTCTGCTTGCGATGTGCGAAGCCATTTACCAGTCGCAAATTCAAATTTAGAGGGTTTACGACAGCAAAATGGCTTTTTGGTATTCACCAAACCACTAAGGGCCAGGTGTAAGTGGCCAATAGCGGGCGTTAGCGCTCCCTATCTGGCAGCAAGCAATGTAGGTAAGTTGAAAACTACTAGCAAAATAAGGAATCGCAAAATTGTGATTCTTTATTTTGCTCTTGCATTTAAGGAATCACAAACTGCGATTCCTTAAATGCAATGTAAGTAGCACTAAAGAAAGTGCACTTCAGCCTTAAGGAATCGCTAATTACCACCAACTTCAAGTTGGTGGTAATTAGCGATTTGCTTTAAAAGACACTTTTTTGCTTTTTTTTTAAGTGCCATGTGGCACACATCCATGCCCTTAGGGCATGTATGTGCGCCACATGTGCACACATGTACATTTCAGGGGTGCAACAGGGTGTCCTTTTGGAACCCTTGAAATTACTTCCTCAATTTGTGAGGGCCTCTTGGTGACTCCCAAATTGCGGAAACAATTCCTATTCATTCCTATGGGCCTCTTGTCCCATAACAATGAATAGTTCAGGAGATGACTGTTGGACAGGCCACGTGAAGGGCTGCTCCCTCCCCGCATGACAGGGCCCGAGCCCCGGCCCTCCAGGTGTTACCCACAGAAGCGACCCACACCCCGTCTCCTACGGGACTCCTGATCCCGGACATCTCCGTATCATGGGGCCGAGCCACCACCAGCTCCATTGCCCGACCCCGCCGCCATCTTGGACACTGCACCACGAGGCCGCGTGGCCTCAGCTCGACCCTAACCCTGGGCCTGGCCAGGCCCCGACATCCCGGCACCACCCTCCTTCCAGGAGGTGAACGGACCACTTGGCAGGTCAATGGGAGAAAGAAGTGTCAATGGCTCTCCCCCGCCAGGTGCCGATCGCCCCCAGCTCCCCCGGGCGCTGGCTCCACCCCCCTGCTGGGTGTCTGGACTCCCTCATCCCGGACCTCCCGACCTCCAAGTGCGAGGGTCCGGACATCAAAGGAGGCCAGACCTATAACTGGGGCAGCTCCAGAGCAGGAAGTCAGTTGTATCCTGGAGTCGAGAGACACCGAGAAGAACTCATCCTTGACGGACTATTGGCGCTGCCATAGCCCTGCCTTGTGAACTATTGTCCTGCCTGCCGGCGCTGCCGCAACCTTCTGCATCCTTCATCCTCGTCGGGACCTGCTGGCGCTGCCGCGGACCGTTGTCCTTACCACCTTCTCCGGAACCTGCTGGCGCCGCCGCGGACCGTCGCTACCTAAGATCATCTCGGGACCTGCTGGCGCTGCCGCGGCCCGTCCATCTAGAACGCCGAGCTCGAGGATTGTGAGCTATCCATCTTATCATCGCATCTACCAGATTGGTAACAAGACTGTCCCGCTACCCCCTGTCCCATCCAAGAGACTAGAATCGAGGGGACTCCTGAGTCCAGACCTCCTTGTACCATCTTCTCGTACCTAAAGACTACTTATAAAGAACGTTAAACCTTATCTCTGTGTGGTGTACGTCTGTGGGGGGGAAGTTACTCGTCTGTACGATCACTGGAGACGGCTCTCCCCGGAGACCTCTCCCCTAGTCCTCGGCTGACCCTCCCGGTCCGTCTAACATTGGTGACCAGCGGCGCGATCCGAATCAACGCGTAATCGTACAGAGAGTAGCTCACCCCACAACTAAACCACAATGACAACCAAAGAGAGCGGATCCACCGAGAAATTCCAGATGGAGAAATTGGAGGAGTACAACCATCGTGAGTTGAAACAATTCTGCATTGTACTAGGCATTGCTACCACCGGTCTGAGCACTAAAGACGATTTCAAGCACGCTATTGAGTCTTGGGCCGAAACCGGGGCCGCCAGACCCCCGGACCAAAACATTGCAGCATCAGAAAAGAACACCACGGCTTCCGAGGAGCGAAGAACAGGTATCTCGCAGGAGGAGGTCCAAGAGAGAGAAAGAAGCAGACTACATGAGTTAGAAATGGCACGGCTCAAAATGGACGGTGAACTAAAGTTAGCCGAACAGAAACTAAACCTAGAACACCTGCGGCTCCGAGAAGAACGGGAAGAAAAACAGAGGCAGAGAGAGCTCGAAGAAAAGAGATTAGCGTACGAACACGAGCGCAAACTGGCAGAATTAGACCTACGGAAGCGAAACAAAGAACTGGGGGTGCCCGAGCAACCGCGCACCCCAGGAGAAACAGAAAAAAAGGTCCACATCCCCAAGGATGTCGTCCGAGAGTATTTCCGAGATGACGACATACAACAGTGGTTTAAGGCCTACGAGATCGCCATGACCTCCCACAGGATCGACCGAAGTGACTGGGGAGCCGGCCTATGGGGGAGGTTCGTCAATGAAGGCCGCGATGCCCTGTTACAGCTCCCAGACCATCTGATGACCTCCTACGACCACATGAAGGCTGCCCTCCTCACCCGATATGGGCTCACACCCGAAATGTACCGCCAGAGGTTCCGAGACTGCACCCGGATCCCGGGTACAACGTGGGTGGAATATGTAAACTATTTCAGCCGAGCCTTCGAGGGGTGGATCAAGGAGAGCCACGTAACAACCTACGAGCAACTTTTTAATCTCATGGTGTGGGAGCACCTCTCCAACAACTGCTTCGTCGAGCTCAGGCAGCACCTCCTCGACAGTAAACTGACGGACCCCCGACAGCTCGCCGCCGAGGCTGACCGATGGGAGAGCACCCGAGTAGGCCGGAATGGGCCGCACGAACAGAACAGGAACAACCAAGGTCAGCACCGTCCCCGAGGAGGGGGAGGAGGCCAGGGACGAGGAAGAGACACCGTCCCGGCCGCCCCCGCTGCCAGCACCCAGCCCCCAGCCAGCCAGGGCAACCCCCCGATGCGCCCGGGGTTCCGAGCCAATATCACCTGTCATCGATGCCAGCGAGTCGGTCACTACGCCAATGACCCGAACTGTCCGCAGAACCAGACAACGCGGCCCCGCCAGGTAGCTGCCGCCGCCCTGGGGGGAGAGCAAATCTCCGAAGAACAGGAAGAATGCGAACAAGAACAACAAGAGTGGGAACCGGCCGCCATGGTCCTAGCGTGCCTAGGGGGAAGAGACATGATCCCGCGGGCTCCCCTACCCGCCAACTCCAGAAAATATAGTCAATGGGTGAACATTAATGGGCGCAGGGCCGAAGCACTACGTGACACGGGGGCCAGTGTGACGGCTGTCCGCTGTCACCTGGTGACCCCGGAACAGATCCTGCTGAACATCCTCTGCCCCGTCCGTTCAGCCGACAATTCCGAGAGTCTGTGTCGGATGGCCTGCGTCCCCTTCGAATGGGGAGGAGTCTCCGGCATGTTGAAGGTAACGGTCCGAGATGATGCCCCCGTGGACTGTCTCCTGGGGAACGATCTTGAGAGTTCCCAGTGGGCCGCCGTGGAAAGAAGAGAGCACCTGGGGATGTTGGGCCTCCCGGACTGGGCGTGCGTAACCACCCGATCCATGGCCGCCCGGGCCATCCCCCGACCTGAAGAAACTGAATGGCCAGCACCTCCTCCTCCGATCGCTCCAGTGGAGGACACCGACCATGCCGACCCCCCAGAGCAGACCCCCGAAGGGCCCGCTCAGCTCCAGGACCTTCCCGATCTGGCTCAGTGGCGTCAAGAAGGGGGGCCCACCCAGGAGCAGTTCCGGCAAGAGCAGAAGACCTGCCCCTCCCTCGAGGGACTCCGCCAGCAAGCCCTCGCCCAGAGCGCAGGGGACACCACCGGAGCCCATTGGATCTATTGGGACAACGACCTGTTGTATAGTGAACAGAGAATCGCAGAGTTAGGGGCCAGTCGAGTGTTGGTGGTGCCCCTCCGTTTTAGAGACTTCTTGTTAAATTTGGCCCACGATGTCCCTCTGGCGGGACACCTGGGACAGGACAAAACCTACAGTCGCCTGGTGACCCACTTTTTCTGGCCAAAGATGAGAAACGACGTCCTCAACCACTGCTGATCCTGCCCCACGTGCCAGGCCAGCGGAAAGAGCGGCCGCAAACTCAAAGCACCTCTGCAACCCTTCCCAGTTGTCACCACCCCGTTCGAGAGGGTGGGAATAGACATTCTGGGGCCCCTGGACCCCCGAACAGCACAAGGACATCGGTTCATCCTGGTACTGGTGGACCATGCCACCCGCTACCCCGAGGCTGTTCCCCTACGAACTGTAACAGCCCCGGTGGTCGGCCGGGCCTTAATGGGGATCTTCTCCCGGGTGGGCTTCCCCCGAGAAGTCGTCAGCGACAGAGGCACAAACTTTATTTCAAAATATATGAAATCCCTCTGGCAACAGTGCGGGGTCACCTATCGATTCACGACCCCCTATCACCCTCAAGGAAACGGACTAGTCGAGCGGTTCAACCGCACGCTCAAGGGAATGATCGGGGTTGGAAGAGCCCCTCAGTCGCCAGTGGGATGTGCTGCTTCCGTGCCTCCTCTTCGCCTATCGGGAAGTCCCCCAGAAGTCCCTCGGCTTCAGCCCTTTCGAACTCTTGTACGAACACCCTGTTCGAGGGCCCCTCAGCCTAGTCAAAGAAGGTTGGGAGATGGCCCCCCTGAAGTCCCCTCCAGACGTCTTCAAGTACCTCCTGACCCTACGCAATCAGACCCGACGGTTCAGGGAGATAGCAAAAGCGAACCTTGAGGCCAGTCAGGAGGACATGAAGAAATGGTACGATCAAAATGCCTCCTCCATCAAATTCGAACCTGGCCAACAAGTATGGGTGATGTCCCCCACCGAACCATGTGCCTTGCAGGACAAGTGGACGGGGCCCTTCAAAGTGGTCGAGCGCAAGAGCCCCGTCACCTATCTCATCGATATGGAATCTCCCCGAAACCCCCTCCGGGTCCTCCACGCTAACAGACTCAAACCCCACTTTGTGCGCTCGGAGCTCAGCCTCCTGATGGCTACAGACAGTGGAGCGGAAGAAGACTCCGAACCTCTCCCTGATCTTCTAAAGACCCGTGAGAAAGATGGTTCTGTAGACGGGGTCCGACTCTCCGATGCCCTCACCCCGGAACAGCACCAAGACTGCCGGGACCTCCTGCTGCAATTTGCGACCCTGTTTTCTCTCACCCCAGGGGTCACCCCCTGGTGCTTGCACGACGTGGACACTGGGGACAGTCCCCCTATCAGACATCGGGCTCACGCTCGGGGTCATCGAGCCCTCGGACAGCCCCTGGGCCAGCCCAGTTGTGCTGGTCCCCAAAGCTGCCGCCCCCGGCACCACTCCTGAGCTCCGATTCTGCGTCGACTATCGGGGCCTGAACGCTGTCACCCGAACCGACGCTCATCCCATCCCCCGAGCAGATGAACTGATCGACCGCATGGGGGCTGCCCGCTACCTCAGCATCTTTGACCTGACAGCGGGCTACTGGCAGATCGGTCTCACACCCCGGGCCCAGGAACGATCCGCCTTTTCCACCCCCGATGGCCACTACCACTTCAAGGTCATGCCATTCGGCATGAAGAATGCTCCAGCTACTTTTCAGCGGCTGGTGAACAAGGTATTGGCGGGACTCGAGGAGTTCAACGCCGCCTACCTGGACGATATCGCTGTGTACAGCCGCCACTGGACCGACCACCTTCACCACCTCCGAGAGGTCCTGCAGGCCCTCCAACGGGCCGGCCTCACCATCAAGGCCAGCAAGTGCCAAATTGGTCAGGGGTCCGTGACCTATCTCGGACACCAAGTGGGAAGCGGTCTGGTGGCCCCCCTTCAACTCAAGGTCGCTGCCATCCAGTCCTGGCAGCCTCCCGTCACGCAAACAGAGGTCCGAGCCTTCTTGGGGCTCACCGGCTACTACCAGCGATTTGTGAGGGACTATGGCAGCATTGTGGGGCCCCTCACAGAACTCACATCCAAAAACCACCCGAAGATGGTCAACTGGACCCCCGACTGTCAAGCGGCCTTCGAGAAACTGAAGGCCGCCATGTGCACTGCCCCGGTGCTCCAAGCCCCCGACTACAGCCGGGAATTCATCGTACAAACGGATGCCTCCGACCATGGCATCGGGCGGTCCTCTCCCAGTTGAACCCCGAGGGACTTGACCAACCGGTGGCCTTCATCAGCAGACGCCTCCTGGCCCGAGAACAGCGCTGAAGCACCATCGAGAGGGAGGCCTTCGCCGTAGTGTGGGCCCTCAAGAAGCTCCGGCCCTATCTCTTCGGTACCCACTTCCGGGTGCAAACGGATCATCGGCCCCTGCAGTGGCTAATGCAGATGCGGGGGGAAAATCCCAAACTATTGCGATGGTCCATCTCCCTGCAGGGGATGGATTTCACTGTGGAACACCGACCTGGCCAGGACCACGCCAACGCGGATGGCCTGTCACGATTTTTCCGCCTCGACGAGGAGAGTCCCCAAGAGGATGGGTGCCTCTCCCCGCCTTCAGCTGGGGGGGACGCATGTTGGACAGGCCACGTGAAGGGCTGCTCCCTCCCCGCATGACAGGGCCCGAGCCCCGGCCCTCCAGGTGTTACCCACAGAAGCGACCCACACCCCGTCTCCTACGGGACTCCTGATCCCGGACATCTCCGTATCATGGGGCCGAGCCACCACCAGCTCCATTGCCCGACCCCGCCGCCATCTTGGACACTGCACCACGAGGCCGCGTGGCCTCAGCTCGACCCTAACCCTGGGCCTGGCCAGGCCCCGACATCCCGGCACCGCCCTCCTTCCAGGAGGTGAACGGACCACTTGGCAGGTCAATGGGAGAAAGAAGTGTCGATGGCTCTCCCCCGCCAGGTGCCGATCGCCCCCAGCTCCCCCGGGCGCTGGCTCCACCCCCCTGCTGGGTGTCTGGACTCCCTCCTCCCGGACCTCCCGACCTCCAAGTGCGAGGGTCCGGACATCAAAGGAGGCCAGACCTATAACTGGGGCAGCTCCAGAGCAGGAAGTCAGTTGTATCCTGGAGTCGAGAGACACCGAGAAGAACTCATCCTTGACGGACTATTGGCGCTGCCATAGCCCTGCCTTGTGAACTATTGTCCTGCCTGCCGGCGCTGCCGCAACCTTCTGCATCCTTCATCCTCGTCGGGACCTGTTGGCGCTGCCGCGGACCGTTGTCCTTACCACCTTCTCCGGAACCTGCTGGCGCCGCCGCGGACCGTCGCTACCTAAGATCATCTCGGGACCTGCTGGCGCTGCCGCGGCCCGTCCATCTAGAACGCCGAGCTCGAGGATTGTGAGCTATCCATCTTATCATCGCATCTACCAGATTGGTGACAAGACTGTCCCGCTACCCCCTGTCCCATCCAAGAGACTAGAATCGAGGGGACCCCTGAGTCCAGACCTCCTTGTACCATCTTCTCGTACCTAAAGACTACTTATAAAGAACGTTAAACCTTATCTCTGTGTGGTGTACGTCTGTGGGGGGGAAGTTACTCGTCTGTACGATCACTGGAGACGGCTCTCCCCGGAGACCTCTCCCCTAGTCCTCGGCCGACCCTCCCGGTCCGTCTAACAATGACTTACAGCCTGATTAATCAAAGACCCGTTTTGCGAGTCTGTAATAGCGATTCATAAGGAATCGCTATTACAGGCTCGCAAAACGGGATTCATGTAGGAATCGCAAAATAAAATGCGATTCCTACAGATTCCTTATTTGCGATTAGCAAATTGCTAATCGCAAATAAGGAATATCTCCCCATTCATTCCTATGGGCCAAAAGGCCCATAGGAATGAATGGGAAGTATTCCTTATTTGCGATTAGCAATTTGCTAATCGCAAATAAGATAGCGATTTAAAGGGTGCCAGGGGTGTCCAAAGGACTCCCTGTAGCACCCCTTAAATGCAAAATGAAACAGGTGTTGCGCACACACATGTCCAAAGGACATGTGTGTGTGCAACATGCAACTTAGAAAAATGCACATAAAAGCTTTTTTCTAATTTTTCGCTATTTATCACAAGGTTTGACCTCGCGGTAAATAGCGGCCCGAAATAGCGATTTCATAATTTTAAAATGGATGATGAATTGCATTTAAGGAATCTCAAAGAGAGATTCCTTAAATGTAATTCCTCGCAAATTTACGAATTCGCTATTACCGATTTTTGCATTTGGGATGATGAATCCCAAATGCAAAAATTTCGCTCGCAAAGGGCCAGATTCTGAGAATCTGGCCCTTTGCGAGCGCTATTCACCTTTATGAATCTGGCTGTTAGTCCCTCTGGATAATACTGCATATCAAGATGTTCCACGCCCTCCCCAGGAAGGAACCACCAGAGGGGCTCTTGGCTCTCTCTACCAGAGCAAAGGTTCCTCCTCAGCTCTCCGAAGGAGTGATCCTGTTCCTGGGACGTGCCGTGGACAACACAGGCTTCCCCTCACACCTTCGCCAAGCATTAGTGTTTGTATTCAGAGGTGAGAGGGGGATGCCATTTCACATGCTTGGCGTACAAAGATCTCCACATGACCACATTTTCAGACCCACCACCTGGGAGGGGAAGAGCTTTGGGGTGTATTCAACAGGTGAGGAATCTGCAGGTAGAATTATCCATCAGAAGAAAAAGTGACTTACCTTCTATAATCTTTGTGGTGGGTGAGATGGGGGGACGGTCATCGGCCACAATAAAAAGGTCCAGTTTAGATCGTCGCGTTGCACTGCCCTCCGTGGAACTGATCATGATAGCTACATTTCTGCCTCCGAGGGCCCCATCCTTTTCTCTAAGTCTGTTTTTATTGGGAGAAGTGTGCGAACGCTGGGTGGTAGGAATTTCCTTGATTCTCTCACGTTCTAGAACTTCCTCTTCACAGAAATACGGGGAAAATATATGACGATAGCCAAATTTGATATTTGTAGGGCTTCTGGGTAAGAAAACCTAGTGTGGTCCATTCAGGCCACCCCAGGCTGGATTCGCCTGGGTCTCTCGGTTTCAGAAGTGGCCCGTGTTCGTAGGGTCCCTGGTTACCGGCAGACTCTGAATTCGGCAAGTGAGAGAAAATTGGAATTTACACCTTCTCTGCCAGGCCAAGGTCAAAACTACTCCCAACAGAAGCCACATTTCCTCTCCCTTGTCATGGAGATGGGATACTGCAGGCCGCAGTAGGGCAGAAAGACTGTTGGGTTTTAGGGTGGGAATGCTGCCTGAGGTCAGGATGGGCAGCCCAACTCCATTTTCATGTTTTTTGTATAAAAAAAAATAGCACCCAGAATGCTTCCTTGGCCCTCTGCTCAGGCAAATTGAGGATAAATCCGCCAGTCTCCCCTCTCTCCTGGTTGAGGAGGCCCAAAGGCCCATCACAGGGTGGGGTCCCCAGGCATTCTTTTATTTTTTTAAATATAAATCTTTGGGTGTAGTGGACTTTCTGCACCTCTGGGGGCAGAGTGGAGTTGAGTCCTTCAATCTGCCACGCTAATGGGGAGAAAGACTACGGGTCCTTTAGGGGTGAGGGAAGGCCAGATGCCTGGAATCTACTGCGTTTACTGCCCCTCGATGGGCAGATCTGGATAAACTTCCCAATCTGTCCCCACAGGGGCCATAAATAAAGCAGGGGCCACTATGAAGTGGGGATACAGGCCGATGATTGGGTGAGCCACCTTCACTTCATTTTTATAGATATTAAATACCTGGAATGGGTTTTCTATACCGGGGGGGGGGGGGTGAGGTGGGTAGACCGTGGATAATCTTCTGGTCTGCTCCCTAAGAGGATGCAGAAAAACTGTTGGGGCACTAATGGGGCGGAGCGTGGCCCAATGCGTGTGCGGGATGCCCCACCCCTTCTTAAAAAAAATCCTTAGTGTCAAGTGGACTTTCTGCATTTTAGAGGAGGGGTCAGAGTGTGGTAAATTCCCAAGCACTCCTCTGTGCTCCACAGGGAACTAGAAAGACAATTTTCCTTTTTTTATAGGGGGGGGGGGGACTTGCTCATGGCTGAGGGGGTCACCCCCAAAAATAATCCCTTGTGCCTAGTGTTTTTTCTGCTCCCTACAAGAGGACAGACTTTGGGAAACCACTCAATCAATTGGTGGCAGAAAAACTGTTGTATCCTGTTTTTTTGGGGGGGGGCACGACCGATGTGAGGGTGAGCTGTACCCCCTCTTTATTTCTCCCAAAAATTCCATAGTAGTTGAGTGGGTTTTCTGGAGTGGGCAGTGGGAAGATTGGTGGTTAAGTCTCCCAGATTCCCCACCCTCGGTTGTGGGCAGAAAGGCAGTTGTGCCTCTATTTGGGATCATGGCCAGATGACAGGGTGAGCAGGCCCCATCTCCCCTCGTAACCTGAGAGAGTCTCTATGCATTACATTGTAACTGGCGTACCCGGAGAGGTACCTGAGAGTAGGGAAATTTTAGATAGCGTAAGGGTACACATTACTATTCCCATTCCAATAAGTGCAACATCAAGGAAAGTATTGGATAGCGGAGGGGTACAAATTACTATTCCCACTCCAGTCAGTTCAAAATTAAAAACAAACAACAAATTAACACCTACAATGTAAACAATAATAATAATAATAAATACATAAAAAAAGATAAATATGTTAAAAATTAAAATACTAATATATTTCTTATTAAAAATAAAAAAAACTATTATAATTTTAAATACATATGGCAAATACCAACAACTAAGGGCCTGATTCACAGAACTAACTTAAGACAAAATCCTAAACTTACTACTTTTGGTATTTACAAAAGTTAGGATTTTGTCTTAAGTTTGTCTTAAAACAGACTTAAGACAGACTTAAGTTAGGATTTTGTCTTAAGTCTGTCTTAAGTCTGTCTGATTCCGGTGTCCCCATGTGTTCATGTGGTTGTTGGGCGAGCGTGGTTTGTGCATCATCACATCTGGTGGTTGGATTCCGGTGTCCCCATGTGTTCATGTGGTTGTTGGACGAGCGTGGTTTGTGCATCATCACATCTGGTGGTTGGATTCCGGTGTCCCCATGTGTTCATGTGATTGTTGGACGAGCGTGGTTTGTGCATCATCACATCTGGTGGTTGGATTCCGGTGTCCCCATGTGTTCATGTGGTTGTTGGACGAGCGTGGTTTGTGCATCATCACATCTGGTGGTTGGATTCCAGTGTCCCCATGTGTTCATGTGGTTGTTGGGCGAGCGTGGTTTGTGCATCATCACATCTGGTGGTTGGATTCCGGTGTCCCCATGGGTTCATGTGGTTGTTGGATGAGCGTGGTTTGTGCATCATCACATCTGGTGGTTGGATTCCGGTGTCCCCATGTGTTCATGTGGTTGTTGGACGAGCGTGGTTTGTGCATCATCACATCTGGTGGTTGGATTCCGGTGTCCCCATGGGTTCATGTGGTTGTTGGGCGAGCGTGGTTTGTGCATCATCACATCTGGTGGTTGGATTCCGGTGTCCCCATGTGTTCATGTGGTTGTTGGACGAGCGTGGTTTGTGCATCATCACATCTGGTGGTTGGATTCCGGTGTCCCCATGGGTTCATGTGGTTGTTGGACGAGCGTGGTTTGTGCATCATCACATCTGGTGGTTGGATTCCGGTGTCCCCATGTGTTCATGTGGTTGTTGGACGAGCGTGGTTTGTGCATCATCACATCTGGTGGTTGGATTCCGGTGTCCCCATGGGTTCATGTGGTTGTTGGACGAGCGTGGTTTGTGCATCATCACATCTGGTGGTTGGATTCCGGTGTCCCCATGGGTTCATGTGGTTGTTGGACGAGCGTGGTTTGTGCATCATCACATCTGGTGGTTGGATTCCGGTGTCCCCATGTGTTCATGTGGTTGTTGGATGAGCGTGGTTTGTGCATCATCACATCTGGTGGTTGGATTCCGGTGTCCCCATGTGTTCATGTGGTTGTTGGACGAGCGTGGTTTGTGCATCATCACATCTGGTGGTTGGATTCCGGTGTCCCCATGGGTTCATGTGGTTGTTGGACGAGCGTGGTTTGTGCATCATCACATCTGGTGGTTGGATTCCGGTGTCCCCATGGGTTCATGTGGTTGTTGGACGAGCGTGGTTTGTGCATCATCACATCTGGTGGTTGGATTCCGGTGTCCCCATGTGTTCATGTGGTTGTTGGACGAGCGTGGTTTGTGCATCATCACATCTGGTGGTTGGATTCCGGTGTCCATATGTGTTCATGTGGTTGTTGGACGAGCGTGGTTTGTGCATCATCACATCTGGTGGTTGGATTCCGGTGTCCCCATGTGTTCATGTGGTTGTTGGGCGAGCGTGGTTTGTGCATCATCACATCTGGTGGTTGGATTCCGGTGTCCCCATGTGTTCATGTGGTTGTTGGGCGAGCGTGGTTTGTGCATCATCACATCTGGTGGTTGGATTCCGGTGTCCCCATGTGTTCATGTGGTTGTTGGACGAGCGTGGTTTGTGCATCATCAGATCTGGTGGTTGGATTCCGGTGTCCCCATGTGTTCATGTGGTTGTTGGACGAGCGTGGTTTGTGCATCATCACATCTGGTGGTTGGATTCCGGTGTCCCCATGTGTTCATGTGGTTGTTGGGCGAGCGTGGTTTGTGCATCATCACATCTGGTGGTTGGATTCCGGTGTCCCCATGTGTTCATGTGGTTGTTGGACGAGCGTGGTTTGTGCATCATCACATCTGGTGGTTGGATTCCGGTGTCCCCATGTGTTCATGTGGTTGTTGGACGAGCGTGGTTTGTGCATCATCACATCTGGTGGTTGGATTCCGGTGTCCCCATGTGTCCTTGTGGTTGGACTGAACCTTCTGTTTTCAGTGTATTTACAGCTACTGGTGATAGGGCCTTCCTCTGGGTGGATGGTTTGATGACTTCCAATAATAATGTTCTTTTGAGCTTGCTGATTTGTCCAGCAGTCTCTGGGAAGGTTAAAAGTACATGTGTTGTGGGCGACTCCTGGAGTTTGGAGGTCAAAGACTTGATAATGCTGGGTATATCCTCATTATGTAGGGTCAGGACTGCCGAGGAATGACGAAGGGGGGGTTCTGCTGTGCTCACTCACCAGTAAGAGTCCCTCTCGCTCTTACCACGGCCCTAGGTTCCCTCCCTTACTCCACTGGTAGTAATCCACAACGCTGGTACTGCTTACAAATTATAAGCAGGAATTCCAGGCCACGGGTCAGGTTTATATGTCCTCAAAGTGAGGGGGAGGGGCTAAATGTAAAGGGCAGCACACCACCAAGGGGCTCCTTTACAAGCCCTCTTTAAGATGCTCTGGCGGTGATGAGCACAGATCCATATCTAGCAGGCCAAGCAAAACCACTTTGCATGGCTTTTTTCATTGCCTTGTAGATATGGTGTGAGGCAACGCAGTGCAAGTCGCTGTATCGCCTACTATTCTGTGCTTAATTTGGGCCGGTGCTTTCCGGTGTGAGGCACTGACAATTAATTGGTTTCCGGTGCTCAGCACCGGCACTTAAGTGTCATCATACACTTATGACACTCTGCCACATGGTGGCACTGCTCATAGGTTGCTTATAAATACAAAATGCATTAACATATACTCATTCCTGCCTCCCCAGCCATTCCTTTAGCTCTTGGGACACAGAATAATCTGAACTGTCGCACTTGAAGGTGAAAGAGCTAATTAGCGGTTGTTATGGTACCATCATTGGCAGCGATGACAGGGCAATCGGTGGTGCAAGCTGTAGTGGCCTCCTCGTCAGACCTCCGGCACTTATTATATTACAAATTAAGCACTGCTAATATTGCATCAGGGGGGCGATCTATGGGCGTTGCGGTGGGTGTTCCCATGTAACACCCATGGGGTGTGATGCCTTCCCAGATATACAAAGATCTGTAAACCTGGAAATGCATCAAAACTGTCTGACTCCCCAGAGCAGGCGTAACGAGGAGAAATGTTTTCATTTCCCTGAGTTTTTTCCTTTTTCTGTGAGAAAGAGGAGGCGCCTCCATGGATTGTTCTGTGCGGGAAGGGACACCTTGCTGCACAAAAAAAAATCCGGCCAGCAACGCAGGTATCCGTTCACCATGATGATAGGGTGCCTGTATTGGTGCTGACATCAAATGATGCGCTAGCGCAGAGGGAAAGGACAGAAATGCACTGCGTCTCTTAAATACGGTGCGTCCTGCCCTTTCAATTTGGCGTAGAGCAGCGCCGCAAAACGAGTCCCGGTGCTGCCCTTCGCCAATCCCTCATAAATGAGGCCCTGGTGTCCCTGACAAGGCGCGCCCTGATTTTGGAATGACTGTCACAAGGAAGAGAAAGCCTCAGTGTAATAAGCGTCTCTGGTTGGTAATCAGATTGTGTCTGTCGCCATCACAGTAAATCCAACAAGTCATGTGTCTCCATCACACACTATTCCCTCGAGCAGCCCTGCCTCTGAGTCAGCCACTGAGCGCCTTCTAAGAATTATTGATTCATTTTCATTTAAGACTTTCTTATTAGCAAAGACCAAGTCTAGACGGCACCTGAGATGTCAGAGCACAGAGCATCTGTTAGGAAAGAAAACCAATGTCGAGAAGGCCGTATGATTCCTCCAAAGAGGAGGATTCCGGCTGCACCTGGAACGGCTTGGCCTGCTGTGTCACCTGCTCCTATTGGCTCCTGTCAGTGTCTCGACTTCTGTCCTGCCTCTTTCTTGAGCGCGGGACGCCCATCTCCAAAACTGCTTGACACTTTAAGGGCAGTCTAGGGCTCTCTCAGAGTCTGTGTGCAGCGACCCCAAGCCCTGCCATCTTGGGTTAGGAGTACCTCCCTTATTCCCCCTGTGTGCAATGGCCCTGAAGTAGGAAGGTGGAATCCAACTGCATTGTTTCCCCCACTTTTTCCCTGGTGGTTTGATGGTTTTTGACTTTAGTTGGCTGGGATCCTGCTATCCAGGACCCCAGCCTAGCTGTTCTCTCTCTAAATTGATTCCATGTACTTTAGGTATCTCCAGTTTGGTTACTGAGGTACCCTTGTGAGTCCCTAGTATATGGTACCTTAGGTACCAAGGGCATAGGTACCCAGAGGCCTACCAGGTGCTGAAGCATGTATTATGCCACCCCTGGGAAGCCTTCCAAAATGGCACCACGGGTCTGCTACTGCAGCCTGGGTAAGGTGGTGCATAAAGCCCTTACTGAGATATAGGTTACCTATATCTACCTTTAATCACTGACACATGTAAACCTATAAGCCACCCCTATGGCAGACCTTAACAATCCTGAAGGTAGAGTGCTGGGTTTTGTGTGAGAGGGTGCCTATGCATGAGCAGGACTCCTCTGCAGCTTTTGGAGCCTATTCTCTGAGGCTGTTCTGTGATGCAGCACAATTGAGGAGTACAAACCCGAGTCCTCAACTCTAGCCAGCAGCCGCTCTGCTAGAGGATACCCCCAGAGGAGTGTCACTCTTGCCAGAAAAAGAGCACAGAACAACAGTCTTCTGGAACAGAAAACACAGGGCCTGAGATACACCGAACTGAAGACATGTGTGACGACCCTCACACCAGTCTCCAATAAACTTAGGAAGATACAGACAAGACACTGGCACATCCTGAATACAGGAACCCTAGATTTTGAACGACCCCGGTTCGCGTTCAAACGCTCAAGGAATATCAAAGATATCCTGAGTCAAACTAGTACAAAGAATAAGACAGTGGTCCACCAGATGACATTATGGCAACTACGTGCAGTGAAGGGACACTACCCATGTGGGACGTGCAGTGCATGCGCGTTCACCACAGTACACAAAACAATCACACTGAACAACTCTTTTACCTGGGAAATGAGAGGACGCACAAACTGCAACACTACACACTGCAGTTATCTGCTGACTTGTCCATACAACCTCCACTATGTGGGTATGACAACCCGTCCCAACAAAATACGGATCTCAGAACAGCAACGTCTGCTGTAAAAAAAAACACACCAAAATGTGTGCTCACTATCAGGAGCAGAGCCACTCACCGGACTCTATGAAATGGCTAGTACTTGAGGCCAATCCAAGAACATCAAAAAACAATCTTTTCATTAAAGAACAAAGGTGGATACACCGCCTTTCCACAGACACCGCTGGCCTTAATGAAGTCATACCCTGGAGCACTATCAAACTCTAATCTTGCTACTGGTAACCCTCTCAGGGCGACCACCATCATCAAGCATCACTGAGTCCTTGGGCAGACCAGCGCCACCACTGTCCTAGCCTCTCTCCAATGCACCACTCAATTACAACACCACCTCAATGGCATAGGTCTGGGTCGAGTATATGACTAGGCTCTACTTAACCACAACAGGCGCAATGCCACAACCTTTGATCACTACAGGTTAAGGAGACTAAGGCCACCAACACGGCATACACCCATCTTTGCCAACCTACACTTTGTGTCACTCATCACTGCAGGGTAAGATGACTAGCCCCCAATACAATGTACATCCACCTGCGTTAATGAACTTTTGTTAATCAGGATCACATGCCGTCTAACACACTGGCTTAAGGTTGACATTTTCTGCGTGCCTGACACGCGGAATTTTGATCTACCATGAGTTCAACAACACATCAGCGAATTGCTTTCCTTATAACTACTTGACTTAACATTATGTGCCATCGAGGCACTGGCATTAGGTTAACATTTTCTATGTGCCTATTATTTGATCGCGTGATCAACAATACACCAATACATTGCTTTCCTAAACTCTCCCAGCCCCGTAGTTATATGAACATAATGGGTTCATACTCCACTCAGTAATGGCCGCCGGAGACTCTTCACATTACCAGGTGACCGGGCATACAGCACAAGCCACTGGTCATATGACACTCCACGTTACATTTAATGATGGCCGCTCGATACGCTGGCACCACCCGGACGCGGTAGTGTGGGTAGGTCAACAAGCTCCACACAGGACTTCTAAAACATGAGTAACGACGGAGCATGCTACTGTAACTGTCTTTAATACCGTTGCTTTTTAAGGGATGTAACTTGTATTGGGAGTAGTGCCGCCTAACAGCCTTCGACCTATTTCCAACGGAGCACGTTTACGAAGGCGCTCCTGTGTGATGGAAGGTTAGTGATCGTAAAACACTTAAGTTAGCACGTAGCGGGTATATGCGTTTTTTACCTGTTGTCCGCCCCCCCCTTTTTAAATACCTGTCGCGGGCCGCACTGTTTTTAGCGGACTGCAGCGCAAGAGCACCTTGTCACAAAATGGATGCTGCAGCCAAAGACACGAGTCTGGCCTCCTGCTACTGAGCAAAACTCCAACAGGTGAGGCCTGGACTATAGGTTTCCTGTCACAGAGAGGTGTAACCACCTCCCACACAGGCTTTAGTGTATTGTGGCTGGTTGGGGGCACTCAGTGAATGCTTTTCAGACAGTGCTGGGAGCACACTTGGTGTCCCCGTGCATAGTCCAGTTCAAACCGGTGCCGGGGCTCTCAGCCCCTACTCTGGTGCTAACCTGGACAAAGGGAATGGGTGTAACCACCCCTCTTCCCAGACCCTCCCATAGGTGGGTCCCCAGATTATGTCCAACCCCCTAACTTAGTATAAGTATTGGACCCCAGTCCTTACGACTTCAGATTACATCTGGACGAAACTCTGCAACATATATCCTGGAACTTCGACATTCTATTTTGACTAGAATACGGAAGAATCTCCCTTGGGGTCAAGGAGTGACTCCCCTGTTCAAACAGGCACCAACAAAGCATCTTGCCGGTCTGCATCTTCTAAGTTCCCGCCGGACTCTGAAGCCCCTACAGCCCAAGAAAAGGATTTCCATACTTCTCTAAGGCCGACCGGAGTCCCCAGCAAAGCTGAGACCCACAGCCTGAACGAGTGACGTGGAACTGGAACTCCTGACACCGTGCACATTTGCTAAGTGCATTGACTACCCGAGTTATCCTGAAGTTGTGCTTTGGGTTACTTGTAGCCCGAGCATCATCTGCACTGAAGATTGTGGGCCTGCTTCTTGCATTTCCGCTTGAGGTTCTTTCGCGATCCCTAGTCCATCGACTGGTGGGTCCCCACGAAGGTAACTCTTCCATTTTTTGGGTTTCCCTGGTTGCTCCAGATGTGCCCTGACTCCCCTCTAAAGGGTGAGTCCCTCAGATCTTGCTGGTCTGCACCGAAGCCGATCTCTGCTTTCTGCATGGGTTGCTGTTGCCAAGGCTTGTTGGGTCCAACCCGGAAACCGACACCGCAGCACTCGACATCCTTTGTAGGACGGCTCGAATCCAGCACCTGGTCATCGTCGACGCCGGCTGGTCCTTGTGGCTGAAGAGTCAAGCTTAACCTTCTTCACCTGAAATCACCCAACATCGGTGGGCATCTGCTCATTGTCTTCCTGATCACTGGCTAGAGACCCAGACTCTGTCCCCTCTGCTTTCAGGTTCTTCGCATCTCTGTTCCGTCCTTAGATCCACCCGGACACTTTCCATTTGGTCGCCTGCAGCACTTTGCTGCAGCTCTCCATTGAAATTGACGATGAAACCTGACACGAAAAGACACCTATGCATCCGGCTTCCCTGGGTGAGGTAACTCAAGTACTCCGGTGCTCCCATGGGTGTTGACTCTAGAACTTCCTAGTTCCAAAGTGGTTTGCTACAAATCCTCTTTTAAGTGTCCTTTCTCTGTAACTTTGTTATGTTAACTATTTTTTTATATAGCGCACGGATGCCGCAGCCAAGAGGCGTCCCGGCGCTTGGAGATCTGAATAACACAACACGATTAAGAAAGCTGGACATGAAACATACTAAACTATGGAGAAAAGAAAAGTCTTCAAGGTCTTCCTAAAAAGAAGCAGATCTGAAATTGAGCGGAGTGGAGCTGGAAGAGAATTCCAAAGAGCAGCCGCCAGCACTGAAAACGAGCGACCACCCACTCTAGCCCTTTTAAAACGAGGCACTATGGCAAGGTTAAGACTAGCAGAGCGAAGAGCTCTGGCAGGAGCATAGTGCAGAATAGTCTGTGCAAGGATCGGGGGAGAGGCTAGGTTGAGGATTTTAAAAGTTAAGCAGAGGGCTTTAAACTTAACTCTTTGCTCAATCGGAAGCCAATGAAGATTGCGGATGGTTTGGCGAGCTGAGACAAATTTCGGGAGGCCGACAAGCATCCTAGCCGCCGCGTTCTGAACCCTCTGGAGACGGGACAGTTCGGCCTGGTTTAAGCCCAAAAACAGAGAGTTGGCATAGTCCAGTCTGGTAAGAACCAGAGCCTGGACCATGATCTGTCTTGTCTCAGCATCGAAAAATTTAAAAATGGGTCTCAGACCATGCAAAGTACCAAAACATACGCCAGCCACGCGTTTGGTATGGGAAATAAATGAAAGCTTGTCGTCGAACCACACCCCAAGGTTTCTGACTTCACTCACCGGGGTAGGCACAGGGCCAAGATCAGTAGGCCACCATTGATCTCCCCATAGACCACTTTCCTTACCGAAAATAATGACCTCGGTCTTAGAGGCATTTAGTTGTAATCGGTTGTCCGCCATCCAACCAGCGACAGCTTTTAACGCTGACTGGAAGGTGGAGGCGCCCATGCTGGAGTCTCCATTCAGTGCCACCGCCAGCTGCGTGTCATCGGCGTATGACACTAAGGAAAGACCAAAACTATGGGCAACCTCCGCCAAAGGCTGAACATACAAATTAAATAAAGTGGGGCTAAGAGCCGAACCTTGGGGAACACCCTGAAGAATAGGACGTGACGCAGAAACAAAAGGGGGGGTGGACACTTTAAAACCTCGATCCTTAAGAAAAGAGCGAAACCACTCAAGTGCCGCCTCTCCGACTCCAGCCTCCATCAGACGATGTAATAAAATCTGATGGGACGCCGTGTCGAAAGCGGCACTGAGATCCAAAAGGATCAGTGCCGCCGTCTGACCCTGATCCAAAATCTTCCTTATGTGTTCCACCACAGCCAAGAGAGCTGTTTCGGTGCTATGACCTGCACGGAATCCATTCTGGGAAATATCCAGTAGATTCGTTTCTTGCAGGTGAGCAGATAAAATGCGGTTAGCATGAGCTTCCGCTAGCTTGGCTGGCCAAGGAAGAAGGGAAATGGGCCGGTAGTGGTCTGGTTTGGTCGGATCGAGGGTAGGTTTCTTAAGGATCGGAATGACCATAGCCTGTTTCCAGGCCTTGGGAACACTGCCGGAGCTGAAAGATATGTTGATGAGATCATGAAGGGCAGGATAGCAACATTCAGCAAGTTCCCGGAATTGAGCAGGTCTTTCCAAACTTTCCAAACACGACTTTCCCCATAGAAGTTAATGGTGATTCGTGACTGTGTTTAGACACTGCACGCGTCCCCCGTGGGTCCCCTGTGTCACTACCTTGGGTGGTTCCTGCTGGCCCCAGCAGTTCTCAAGGCTCTAAGCCTTGTATCTATGTCAGTCGTGGTTCTTATACCACTTTATTGATATATGGTTTGGTGCGCCGCTAGGGCTCAACGTATATTGTGCTAATTTACTGTGTGCTATTAAGTTTACTGAATGTACTTTTGCCTCAAGCCTCATAAAGAGACTAGAGGGGTGTGTTTAGAATAAATACATATATTTTATATACATACCTGGTGTGCTTCTCTTTTCATTTGGTCATTCACGAGATTATAGACTGGTACAACAAGCTGCTCTACATTCCTTCAAGACTTAGCCTGAAGGCTGCTCTCCACAGCTACCACTAGGATAGCTTTCTATAAGGCTGTCTTTAAACCTACCATCAATAAGGGTCGTTTGGACTGGTGCAAGGGGCCTACTAGAAAATTGTACAGCATATACCAGGCCAACTTCTCACATCCGATCTCCCCCTGCTCGGGTTAGGAGCACCGCCCTTCTGAGAGTCTGTGTGCAGCGGCCTCAAGCTCACCAGCTCGGGTTAGGAGTACCTCCTTTCTTCTCAGAGTCTGTGTGCAGTGGCCCGAAGCCCCGCCAGCTCGGGTTAGGAGCACCTCCCTTCTGCATCCATGTGTGTCTTCAAAGGGTCTTGTGTTTCTGCAGAGTTCTGTGTATCTTGAAGGGTTTCTGCAGGAGCAGAGCAGAAGGGTGTTGTCCTCCTCATCCCATCTCTGGTGCGACTAGTGACGGCACCAGGATATGCCTGGTAGCACCGCTAGAGCCCAGCAGAGCAAACCTCAGCGCCTTCTATGGTGAGCACTGAGTGAAGTGGAACTCTGACTAGCTGGTCTTGGCATCAGAGGCAGAAGGGCCGGAGGAAAGAGGCTTCTACTCACCTTTGTATGAGGGCAGCATGCATACCTCCCGTTGCCGTGCCTACGCCTTTGCTAGGTTGCCAAGAGACAAATGTAGTAGTCAAGAGCCAGCCACTGCATAGATTTTAATATCTGGAGGAATACAGAGACCCCAGATTATTTCTCAATCAGTCTCATCGTATATTGGTATCCGCGCGGTGAGCTCGCCTCTCATCCTGTCTCCACAAACCGAAGCAAGTCATCCTGCTCAGCCCAGGCCTGGCCTGGAAGAGGGCTTGAAAATCAAACACTACTGTCGGGTGGAACCTGGGCCCGCAGATGGAGACTCCACTGCCAAGAACCCAGGGCCAGCTTTATCAGGCCTTTGCCATGCAATGGCACCACGCAAGGTGCCGCAAGGCCACCCAAGGGCTTGAGTCAGATTTACTAGCCATGCAGAGCGCCTTGTGTAGCTCTGCGTGGCTCACTCTATCTGGAGGAACTCAAGGTAGCACAAGTCGCAGCCTTGCCTTACTCTGCCCTGGAAGGTGTCCCGTGGGTGGAGCGTGGACGCTCCCATGCATCCACCCATGGATGTTGGCGCACTCCCAGATTCAAACTTGGGAATGCTTCAAAACGCCACGCCTTCCCAGGTGAGGTTTAATGAGGAGAAATATCTTTATTTCTCCTCGTTGTTTCCTCTTTCTCCATCTGCTGCATTCTGCAACATATGCAGAAAGAGGAAAAATCCTCTGACGCAGGCACCCTTGACCCGCGGTGAAAGGGTGGCTGCGTTACGGGCTGGATTGTTTTTGTGTAGTAACGGGCACCTGCCTGCAGAGACACTCCCGCCTGCATTGCAGACACACTCGCACCACGGCGCAAGGGTGCTTGCAGTGGCGCTAGGCAGCATACAGTGCGCCAACGCAGAGAGTGCACGTATGCGTCAGATCTTTGTAGATATGGCCCATTCCTGCTCCCTCCCTGTCGCGCAGCGCAGCAAGTTGTCTGTCTGCGCTGCGTTGCGCTGCGTTGCGCTGCGTTGCATTTGAATAAACATGGCCCCAGTCCCCGCCTTGGGAGGTGAGCTTTGGAATCGATCCAACGGCCGGTGTTCTAGTGCAGTGTTTCTTTACCTGTGGTCCGAGATCCCTGGGGTCTGCGAAGCCTGCTCAGGGGGTCCACAGATGCTTAGAAAATTAAATAATATGAGCAGATTAATGAAGTGTAAATAAATAAGGAAGAAAAATGTAAAATTTTACATTTTTAAGCGTTATGTAAATGTGAAGGAATTTGAGACTGTGAGCAAAAAATTAAGGGCCTCATTTATGAAAAGTGACGCATCGCTGCGTGAAAACAGCGATGCGTCACTTTTCATTGCGCCCTCCTTGCGACACCAATGATGAGTCCTATTTACATTATGACGCATCATGTCGCAAGGAGTTACAGATACGTCAGTATTTCTAACGTACCTGTAAGCGCAAAAGTGACGCATTGCTGGAGTGTGTCACAAAAGTGACGCAACTCCAGCAATGCATCCTTTAACATGGGGCAAGCCCCATGTGAAAGGGCCTGCGTCAGTCTTACGCCTGCTGTGAGGCAGGCGCAAGATTTTGATGCAACGGCGTCCTAGAAGTGACGCAGTGAAATCTTCACTGCGTCACTTCCATGACCCTCTCTTGCGTCAATACGCCCCCCTTGCATACATTATACCTGGTGCAGGTATAATATGGCGCAGGGGTTTACAAAGTGACGCATCTGCCTAGATGCGTCACTTTGTAAATATGGTGCAACAAGGCGCGTTTTTTACGCCACTGGTGCGTCACAAAAAGTGACGCACCGGCGGCGTAAAAGTGACGCAAGGGCTCATAAATGAGGCCCCAAGTTTGTATCCTCAGATTTATACATGGGAGCAGTGCACGTGCCTCAAACAGCATATAGTATGGACGATGAGCTGCCGCAACAGAACTTCATAAACCTCCAACATTCCCAGTTCAATTAAAATTGTGTTTTTTTATATTTGTTTATAAACTGAATTAAATGTGTCATCATGTGGCCTAACAGTTAGCGCAGACGCCCTCAAAGCTGAGGAACCGGTTTTGAGTGTCACAAGGGACACGCACCATCCTGTGATTATGGGCAAATCACTTAATCTCCCCGTGCCTAACAACATAAATGTGTCTGTCTGTAACGCAACTGGTGCTCACGTAAAGCACTCTGATACCTTCAGCTCCAGTTCACGCTATATTAAACTTCAACAAAAAAAAAATTGTGTTTTTATTTGATGAATGCTTATTTCTGTATTTTTTGTGCATTGTTTTGTGGTTCAAGTCATCGAAAATGCTTAGACCAGGGACCCCGGCTTCCAGGAATGACTCCGTGGGGTTCCCGGGATCCAGGAATGACTCCGTGGGGTTCCCGGGTTCCAATAATGATTCAGTGGGGTCCTCAGATTCCAATAATGATTCAGTGGGGTCCCCAGGTTCCAGGAATTACTCCGTGGGGTTCCCGGGTTCCAGGAATGACTCTGTGGGGTTCCCGGGTTCCAGGAATGACTCCGTGGGGTTCCCGGGTTCCAGGAATGATTAAGTGGGGTCCTCAGATTCCAATAATGATTCAGTGGGGTCCCCAGGTTCCAGGAATGACTCCGTGGGGTTCCCGGGTTCCAATAATGATTAAGTGGGGTCCTCAGATTCCAATAATGATTCATTGGGGTCCCCAGGTTCCAGGAATGACTCCGTGGGGTTCCTGGTTCCAGGAATGACTCCGTGGGGTTCATGGGTTCCAGGAATGACTCCGTGGGGTTCCCGGGTTCCAGGAATGACTCCGTGGGGTTCCTGGGTTCCAGGAATGACTCCGTGGGGTTCATGGGTTCCAGGAATGACTCCGTGGGGTTCCCGGGTTCCAGGAATGACTCTGTGGGGTTTCTGGGTTCCAGGAATGATTAAGTGGGGTCCCCAGATTCCAATAATGATTCAGTGGGGTCCTCAGATTCCAATAATGATTCAGTGGGGTCCCCAGGTTCCAGGAATGACTCAGTGGGGTTCCCGGGTTCCAATAATGATTAAGTGGGGTCCTCAGATTCCAATAATGATTCAGTGGGGTCCCCAGGTTCCAGGAATGACTCCATGGGGTTCCCGGGTTCCAGGAATGACTCCGTGGGGTTCCCGGGTTCCAGGAATGACTCCGTGGGGTTCCCGGGTTCCAGGAATGATTAAGTGGGGTCCTCAGATTCCAATAATGATGCAGTGGGGGGGGGTATCAGGTTCCAGTTATGATTCAGTTGGGTTCCGGGGTTCCAGGAATGACTCTGCGGGGTTCCCGGGTTCCAGTAATGATTAAATGGGGTCCCCAGATTTCAATAATGATGCAGTGGGGTCCCCAGATTCCAATAATGATGCAGTGGGGTCCCCAGGTTCCAGTAATGATGCAGTGGGGTCCCCAGGTTCCAGTAATGATTAAGTGGGGTCCCCAGGTTCCAGTAATGATTAAGTGGGGTCCCCAGATTCCAATAATGATGCAGTGGGGGGGTACCAGGTTCCAGTTATGATTAAGTGGGGTCCCCAGGTTCCAGTAATGATTAAGTGGGGTCCCCAGATTCCAATAATGATGCAGTGGGGTCCCCAGGTTCCAGTAATGATGCAGTGGGGTCCCCAGGTTCCAGTAATGATTAAGTGGGGTTCCCGGGTTCCAGTAATGATTAAATGGGGTCCTCAGATTCCAGTAATGATTCAGTGGGGTCCCCACTCCAATAATGATGCAGTGGGGTCCCCAGGTTCCAATAATGATTCAGTGGGGTCCGCAGATTCCAATAATGATGCAGTGGGGGGTGGGGGTACCAGGTTCCAGTTATGATTCAGTTGGGTTCCGGGGTTCCAGTAATGAGTCCGTGGGGGTTCCCAGAAGTGAAAAGGCTAAGACCCTCAGCTCTGACGGCTTCCCAGCATTCACTGCGCAGCAGCGCTCTTCGTTGGGCGTGCCCGCCCAGGCCATGGACCCCTCCTTCCATGACTAAGGCTTGGGAAGGGACCCGGAGGCTGTGTGTGGGAGCCTACGAGGCCAAGTAGCTGCCAGCGGGCCCTCCCTTTGGAAACCCCACAGCACGGATGTTTGTGCTGAGCCGGCATTCATTGAATGTAGCAACGCCGAGAGGATGGAGCCATGTCAGGAGATTTATAAAGATATATTTGTAAAAAAAATAATAATCAAGAAACAGGATAGAAATTAAGGACAATTGTCAGTTCATAGAAATATAGAAGCAGCAAGGAACAGCGGGGAAAGGTGAGTTCACATAAATACTGTGGGAAATAAACAAACGAGCCGCATCAACCGCCCAAACTTTAAAAACACCTGGAAAGCAGTGGCGTAACAAAACTAGAGGGGGTCCCCCTGCAAAGTACATGGAGGGGCCCCCCATTCTCCGCGTCAGTCAAGAGCTCTCAGGCCAGTGACCCCCCATATTGCAGGGGCTCCCCCCAGCCATAAAAAAAGGATCTGGTTCCTCCATCGGTCACATCCGCCCTCTCAACGGGCGATTTACATACATCAGTAAATACTGCTGCTGCGCCCTCCAGCAAAGTTACATAACACTGCCCCCAACCGGCCCACCAAACACATCCTCCTACTTGATGACCCACCTCCAAGCGAAGCACGCTCAGTTGACCAGCTCCAAACACAGACCACTGCCTGCGTGCCTGCTACTAACGCATCCATTAACTGTACTCACACCCCTACCAAACCCGCAGTTATGCTTTTCCGCCCGCCTTTAAAACCACCCCTCTGATGTCACTGTGCACCCGTGACCGCCGCCCACTGCTCCCCTGTCCACCACCGACAGAAAGACTGATGGCCGCTCCCCATCTAAAAGACAGAGGGCATATTATCAAGACCGGCAATAACATTATCGCCGCTTTAGCGGCAGGAAACTGCTGCTAAAGCGGCGATAAGGGGCTTGATAATATGCCCTAGAGAATTCCAATAGAAGCCCAGGTTTGATGCACCAAAGCCGTTCCTATTACTTTTCATCCTCTGCATGATGCACACAATAATATTAAATGTACAAAGGGTCCAATTTTTGGCTCCTCACCCCAACATCAATTTACACTATGCACCCCACTAAACCATACCTCCTGTCAATGGCAAACCTGATCCCATATGTAGCACCAGTCAGCAAGTACCCCAAGGACAAGCACCAGAGAGAATGCGTGATTCATGTAACTAAACCTACAGGGACAACGTAGTATTTCCCCACCCACTGTCAGCGCAGCGAAGTCCGCAACCACACAGCAGCCATTAATACCGGCAATGTTTAAAGCCCATTTCCACTTCCTTTTAATGGCAGCTCCTGATACATATACCTATGACTGCTGGGCGGCATTTACCACCGACAACAGCATTCTTTGCTTCCGTAAGCCTAACTGAATGCTGTCGGTGAACGCTTCTCTTCCCCCTTGCTTACTAATAACTAATGGAGGATAATGAAAAAATATATAGTATTTTCTTATGCAAATAGCGTATCAAACACCTGCTGCCCGCAGTCCTCACCAGATCCACACGTATCAATATTGATATCAGACGTTTCGAGTGCGACATATGCAAGGACTGGTTCCTGACGGGAGCTAGGGGCTTGAGATGGGCACCAGAGCTCTGGAGTGGGTGATATTGTGACCCGGGATATTCTCCGCCACCCTGCGGGGACCGGTGTGCAAAAACGGCCGCTCTGCATGGAGGAGCCGGGATAGAAGATTCCAACATGATGATACCACAGCGCTGAAGTGCCCAATTTTATTGCTGTTTTGTTGTTGGGGGAACGGAAATAACGATGAGTAAGTATTAAAGGAATAACATGCAGGAGTCTGTTTTAGGGCTGATACCTACTTGTTTTCTTCGAAACATTTACATTCCAGTAATATCTACTTTTAACAGCAGACATACCGGCATGAAAAACAAAGGGGCATATTTACAAGGGCTTGATCTCTGCTTTTTTGGCTTAAAAGCCAAAAAAGCGGATATAAAACTATTGCCTTCTTTACAAGTGGGTGCTAACATGCATAATCGCATGTTAGCACCCTTTCTCCCAATGCCTCCCTTTGCATCCCTAATGAGATGCAAAGTGGGCGTCACTGGGCGTACCTCGGATGGACTACCTTGCAAAGATCGCTAATGTTCACATATTTACAAGGCTGCCCCAGCATTTTAGCACACGTTAGTTTTTGAAGAGCAGACCAGGCCCGTAGAGAGCTGAGCGCAGCAGACCAGACCAGCAGAGAGCTGAGAACAGCCGACCAGGTCAGCAGAGAGCCGAGAGCAACAGACCCTGGCCGGTAGAGAGCTGAGAGCAGCAGACCAGACCGGCAGAGAGGGCAGGCAGCAGACCAGGCCCACAGAGAGCTGAGAACAGCAGACCAGGCCTGCAGAGAGCTGAGAGCAGCAGACCAGGCCGGCAGAGAGCTGAGAGCAGCATATCAGGCCACAGAGAGGTAAGAGCAGCAGATCAGGCCTGCTGAGAGCAGCCGACCAGGCCGGCAGAGAGCTGAGAGCAGCAGACCAGGCTGGCAGAGAGCAGCAGACCAGGCTGGCAGAGAGCTGAGAGCAGCGGACCAGGCCCGCAGAGAGCTGAGAGCAGCAGACCAGGCCCACGGAGAGCTGAGAGCAGCAGACCAGGCCTGCAGAGAGCTGAGAGCAGCAGACCAGGCCGGCAGAGAGCTGAGAGCAGCATATCAGGCCACAGAGAGGTAAGAGCAGCAGATCAGGCCTGCAGAGAGCTGAGAGCAGCCGACCAGGCCGGCAGAGAGCTGAGAGCAGCAGACCAGGCTGGCAGAGAGCAGCAGGCCAGGCTGGCAGAGAGCTGAGAGCAGCAGACCAGGCCAGCAGAGAGCTGAGAGCAGCAGACCAGGCCCGCAGAGAGCTGAGAGCAGCAGACCAGGCATGCAGAGAACTGAGAGCAGCAGACCAGGCCGGCAGAGAGCTGAGAGCAGCAAACCAGGCCCGCAGAGAGCTGAGAGCAGCCGACCAGGCCGGCAGAGAGGTAAGAGCAGCAGACCAGGCCAGCAGAGAGGTGAGGGCAGCAGACCAGGCCGGCAGAGAGGTGAGGGCAGCAAACAGGACCCACAGAGAGCTGAGAGCAGCAGACCAGGCCGGCAGAGAGCTGAGAGCAGCAGACCAGGCCCACAGAGAGCTGAGAGCAGCAGACCAGGCCAGCAGAGAGCTGAGAGCAGCCAACCAGGCCGGCAGAGAACTGAGAGCAGCAGACCAGGCCCACAGAGAGCTGAGAGCAGCAGACCAGGCCCGCAGAGAACTGAGAGCAGCAGACCAGGCCCGCAGAGAGCTGAAAGCAGCAGACCAGGCCGGCAGAGAGGTAAGAGCAGCAGACCAGGCCAGCAGAGAGCTGAGAGCAGCAGACCAGGCCCACAGAGAGCTGAGAGCAGCAGACCAGGCCCACAGAGAGCTGAGAGCAGCAGACCAGGCCCACAGAGAGCTGAGAGCAGCAGACCAGGCCCGCAGAGAGCTGAAAGCAGCAGACCAGGCCGGCAGAGAGGTAAGAGCAGCAGACCAGGCCAGCAGAGAGCTGAGAGCAGCAGACCAGGCCCACAGAGAGCTGAGAGCAGCAGACCAGGCCCACAGAGAGCTGAGAGCAGCAGACCAGGCCCGCAGAGAACTGAGAGCAGCAGACCAGGCCCGCAGAGAGCCGAGAGCAGCAGACCAAGCCCACAGAGAGCTGAGAGCAGCAGACCAGGCCCACAGAGAGCCGAGAGCAGCAGACCAGGCACGCAGAGAACTGAGAGCAGCAGACCAGGCCCACAGAGAGCTGAGAGCAGCAGACCAGGCCAGCAGAGAGCTGAGAGCAGCAGATCAGGCCACAGAGAGGTAAGAGCAGCAGACCAGGCCCGCAGAGAGCTGCGAGCAGCAGACCAGGGCTGCAGAGAGCCGAGAGCAGCAGACCAGGCCCGCAGAGAGCTGAGAGCAGCAGACCAGGCCCACAGAGAGCTGAGAGCAGCAGACCAGGCCCACAGAGAGCAGAGAGGTGCAGACCAGGCCCACAGAGAGCTGAGAGCAGCAGACCAGGCCCACAGAGAGCTGAGAGCAGCAGACCAGGCCGGCAGAGAGGTGAGAGCAGCAGACCAGGCTCACAGAGAGCTGAGAGCAGCAGACCAGGCCCACAGAGAGCTGGGAGCAGCAGACCAGGCCCACAGAGAGCTGAGAGGTGCAGACCAGGCCCACAGAGAGCTGAGAGCAGCAGACCAGGCCCACAGAGAGCTGAGAGCAGCAGACCAGGCCGGCAGAGAGGTGAGAGCAGCAGACCAGGCCCATAGAGAGCTGAGAGCAGCAGACCAGGCCCACAGAGAGCTGAGAGCAGCAGACCAGGCCCACAGAGAGCTGAGAGCAGCAGACCAGGCCCGCAGAGAACTGAGAGCAGCAGACCAGGCCCACAGAGAGCTGAGAGCAGCAGACCAGGCCGGCAGAGAGCTGAGAGCAGAAGACCAGGCCCGCAGAGAGCTGAGAGCAGCCGACCAGGCCCACAGAGAGCTGAGAGCAGCAGACCAGGCCACAGAGAGCTGAGAGCAGCAGACCAGGCCCGCAGAGAGCTGAGAGCAGCAGACCAGGACCGCAGAGAGCTGAGAGCAGCAGACCAGGCCGGCAGAGAGGTGAGGGCAGCAAACCAGACCCACAGAGAGCTGAGAGCAGCAGACCAGGCCCACAGAGAGCTGAGAGCAGCAGACCAGGCCAGCAGAGAGCTGAGAGCAGCCAACCAGGCCGGCAGAGAGCTGAGAGCAGCAGACCAGGCCCGCAGAGAGCTGAGAGCAGCAGACCAGGCCTGCAGAGAGCTGAGAGCAGCAGACCAGGCCCACAGAGAGCTGAGAGCAGCAGACCAGGCCGGCAGAGAGGTGAGGGCAGCAAACCAGACCCACAGAGAGCTGAGAGCAGCAGACCAGGCCCGCAGAGAGCTGAGAGCAGCAGACCAGGCCGGCAGAGAGGTAAGAGCAGCAGACCAGGCCGGCAGAGAGGTAAGAGCAGCAGACCAGGCCAGCAGAGAGCTGAGAGCAGCAGACCAGGCCGGCAGAGAGGTGAGGGCAGCAAACCAGACCCACAGAGAGCTGAGAGCAGCAGACCAGGCTGGCAGAGAGCTGAGAGCAGCAGACCAGGCCCACAGAGAGCTGAGAGCAGCAGACCAGGCCGGCAGAGAGGTGAGAGCAGCAGACCAGGCCCGCAGAGAGCTGAGAGCAGCAGACCAGGCCCACAGAGAGCTGAGAGCAGCAGACCAGGCCGGCAGAGAGCTGACAGCAGCAGACCAGGCCCGCAGAGAGCTGAGAGCAGCAGGCCAGGGCGGCAGAGAGCTGAGAGCAGCAGACCAGGCCCGTAGAGAGCTGAGCGCAGCAGGCCAGGGCGGCAGAGAGCTGAGAGCAGCAGACCAGGCCCGCAGAGAGCTGAGAGCAGCAGACCAGGCCCACAGAGAGCTGAGAGCAGCAGACCAGGCCCACAGAGAGCTGAGAGCAGCAGACCAGGCCCACAGAGAGCCGAGAGCAGCAGACCAGGCCCGCAGAGAACTGAGAGCAGCAGACCAGGCCCGCAGAGAACTGAGAGCAGCAGACCAGGCCCGCAGAGAGCTGAGAGCAGCGGACCAGGCCCACAGAGAGCTGAGAGCAGCAGACCAGGCCAGCAGAGAGCTGAGAGCAGCAGACCAGGCCCACAGAGAGCTGAGAGCAGCAGACCAGGCCAGCAGAGAGCTGAGAGCAGCAGACCAGGCCGGCAGAGAGGTGAGGGCAGCAGACCAGGCCGGCAGAGAGCTGAGAGCAGCAGACCAGGCCCACAGAGAGCTGAGAGCAGCAGACCAGGCCAGCAGAGAGCTGAGAGCAGCAGATCAGGCCACAGAGAGGTAAGAGCAGCAGACCAGGCCTGCAGAGAGCTGAGAGGTGCAGACCAGGCCGGCAGAGAGCTGAGAGGTGCAGACCAGGCCCACAGAGAGCTGAGAGCAGCAGACCAGGCCGGCAGAGAGGTGAGGGCAGCAGACCAGGCCGGCAGAGAGCTGAGAGCAGCAGACCAGGCCCACAGAGAGCTGAGAGCAGCAGACCAGGCCAGCAGAGAGCTGAGAGCAGCAGATCAGGCCACAGAGAGGTAAGAGCAGCAGACCAGGCCTGCAGAGAGCTGAGAGGTGCAGACCAGGCCGGCAGAGAGCTGAGAGGTGCAGACCAGGCCCACAGAGAGCTGAGAGCAGCAGACCAGGCCCACAGAGAGGTAAGAGCAGCAGACCAGGCCTGCAGAGAGCTGAGAGCAACAGACCAGGCCGGCAGAGAGCTGAGAGCAGCATATCAGGCCACAGAGAGGTAAGAGCAGCAGACCAGGCCCGCAGAGAGCTGAGAGCAGCAGACCAGGCCGGCAGAGAGCTGAGAGGTGCAGACCAGGCCCACAGAGAGCTGAGAGCAGCAGACCAGGCCCACAGAGAGGTAAGAGCAGCAGACCAGGCCAGCAGAGAGCTGAGAGCAGCAGACCAGGCCAGCAGAGAGCTGAGAGCAGCAGACCAGACCCACAGAAAGCTGAGAGCAGCAGACCAGGCCTGCAGAGAGCTGAGAGCAGCATATCAGGCCACAGAGAGGTAAGAGCAGCAGACCAGGCCCGCAGAGAGCTGAGAGCAGCAGACCAGGTCAGCAGAGAGCTGAGAGCAGCAGACCAGGCCTGCAGAGAGCTGAGAGCAGCAGACCAGGCCCACAGAGAGCTGAGAGGTGCAGACCAGGCCCACAGAGAGCTGAGAGCAGCAGACCAGGCCCACAGAGAGCCGAGAGCAGCAGACCAGGCCCACAGAGAGCTGAGAGGTGCAGACCAGGCCCACAGAGAGCTGAGAGCAGCAGACCAGGCCCACAGAGAGCCGAGAGCAGCAGACCAGGCCGGCAGAGAGCTGAGAACAGCAAACCAGGCCCGCAGAGAGCTGAGAGCAGCAGACCAGGCCCACAGAGAGCTGAGAGCAGCAGACCAGGCCAGCAGAGAGCTGAGAGCAGCAGACCAGGCCAGCAGAGAGCTGAAAGCAGCAGACCAGGCCGGCAGAGAGCTGAGAGCAGCAGACCAGGCCGGCAGAGAGCTGAGAGCAGCATATCAGGCCACAGAGAGATAAGAGCAGCAGACCAGGCCCACAGAGAGCTGAGAGCAGCAGACCAGGCCAGCAGAGAGCTGAGAGCAGCAGACCAGGCCGGCAGAGAGCTGAGAGCAGCATATCAGGCCACAGAGAGGTAAGAGCAGCATATCAGGCCACAGAGAGGTAAGAGCAGCAGATCAGGCCTGCTGAGAGCAGCTGACCAGGCCAGCAGAGAGCTGAGAGCAGCAGACCAGGCCCGCAGAGAGCTGAGAGCAGCAGACCAGGCCAGCAGAGAGCTGAGAGCAGCAAACCAGACTCCCAGAGAGCTGAGAGCAGCAGACTAGGCCCGCAGAGAGCTGATAGCAGCAGACCAGGCTGGCAGAGAGCTGTGAGCAGCAGACCAGGCCCGCAGAGATCTGAGAGCAGCAGACCAGGCCCGCAGAGAGCTGAGAGCAGCAGACCAGGCCCACAGAGAGCTGAGAGCAGCAGACCAGGCCAGCAGAGAGCTGAGAGCAGCAGACCAGGCCGGCAGAGAGCTGAGAGCAGCAGACCAGGCCGGCAGAGAGCTGAGAGCAGCATATCAGGCCACAGAGAGGTAAGAGCAGCAGACCAGGCCAGCAGAGAGCTGAGAGCAGCAGACCAGGCCCACAGAGAGCTGAGAGCAGCAGACCAGGCCAGCAGAGAGCTGAGAGCAGCAGACCAGGCCGGCAGAGAGCTGAGAGCAGCAGACCAGGCCCACAGAGAGCTGAGAGCAGCAGACCAGGCCCACAGAGAGCTGAGAGCAGCAGACCAGGCCGGCAGAGAGGTGAGAGCAGCAGACCAGGCCAGCAGAGAGCTGAGAGCAGCGGACGAGGCCCACAGAGAGCTGAGAGCAGCAGACGAGGCCAGCAGAGAGCTGAGAGCAGCAGACCAGGCCTGCAGAGAGCTGAGAGCAGCAGACCAGGCCCACAGAGAGCTGAGAGCAGCAGACCAGGCCCGCAGAGAGGTGAGGGCAGCAAACCAGACCCACAGAGAGCTGAGAGCAGCAGACCAGGCTGGCAGAGAGCTGAGAGCAGCAGACCAGGCCTGCAGAGAGCTGAGAGCAGCAGACCAGGCCCACAGAGAGCTGAGAGGTGCAGACCAGGCCCGCAGAGAGGTGAGAGCAGCAGACCAGGCCCACAGAGAGCCGAGAGCAGCAGACCAGGCCCACAGAGAGCTGAGAGGTGCAGACCAGGCCCACAGAGAGCTGAGAGCAGCAGACCAGGCCACAGAGAGGTAAGAGCAGCATATCAGGCCACAGAGAGGTAAGAGCAGCATAATAGGCCACAGAGAGGTAAGAGCAGCAGACCAGGCCTGCAGAGAGCTGAGAGCAGCTGACCAGGCCAGCAGAGAGCTGAGAGCAGCAGACCAGGCCTGCAGAGAGCTGAGAGCAGCAGATCAGGCCCACAGAGAGCTGAGAGCAGCTGACCAGGCCAGCAGAGAGCTGAGAGCAGCAGACCAGGCCCACAGAGAGCTGAGAGCAGCAGACCAGGCCCGCAGAGAGCTGATAGCAGCAGACCAGGCCGGCAGAGAGCTGAGAGCAGCAGACCAGGCCCACAGAGAGCTGAGAGCAGCAGACCAGGCCCACAGAGAGCTGAGAGCAGCGGACGAGGCCCACAGAGAGCTGAGAGCAGCAGACCAGGCCAGCAGAGAGCTGAGAGCAGCAGACCAGGCCCGCAGAGAGGTGAGGGCAGCAAACCAGACCCACAGAGAGCTGAGAGCAGCAGACCAGGCCGGCAGAGAGGTGAGAGCAGCAGACCAGGCCAGCAGAGAGCTGAGAGCAGCGGACGAGGCCCACAGAGAGCTGAGAGCAGCAGACCAGGCCAGCAGAGAGCTGAGAGCAGCAGACCAGGCCCACAGAGAGCTGAGAGCAGCGGACGAGGCCCACAGAGAGCTGAGAGCAGCAGACCAGGCCAGCAGAGAGCTGAGAGCAGCAGACCAGGCCAGCAGAGAGCTGAGAGCAGCAGGCCAGGCATGCAGAGAACTGAGAGCAGCAGACCAGGCCGGCAGAGAGCAGCAGACCAGGCTGGCAGAGAGCTGAGAGCAGCGGACCAGGCCCGCAGAGAGCTGAGAGCAGCAGACCAGGCCAGCAGAGAGGTGAGGGCAGCAAACCAGACCCACAGAGAGCTGAGAGCAGCAGACCAGGCCGGCAGAGAGGTGAGAGCAGCAGACCAGGCCCACAGAGAGCTGAGAGCAGCAGACCATGCCAGCAGAGAGCTGAGAGCAGCAGACCAGGCCAGCAGAGAGCTGAGAGCAGCAGACCAGGCCCGCAGAGAGCTGAGAGCAGCAGACTATGCTGGCAGAGAGCTGCTCAGAGGCTCAGTCTCAGAGACGGTTTGTGGATTATCTAGCAGTGTCAGGCAAGGTGGGGAATACACAGCTGAGTCCACTGGTGGAAATCGCTCCAGCACAAGGATACACCTTAAGGATACTCAGCAAGGATACACCATAAGGATACACCACAAAGATACACCGTAAGGATACACTGCAAAGATACACCGCAAGGATACACCGCAAGGATACACCGTAAGGATACTCAGCAAGGATACACCATAAGGATACACCACAAAGATACACCGTAAGGATACACCGCAAGGATACACCGCAAGGATACACCGCAAGGATACACCGTAAGGATACTCAGCAAGGATACACAGCAAGGATACACCACAAAGAAACACCGCAAGGATACACCGTAAGGATACACCACAAAGATACACCGTAAGGATACACCGCAAGTATACACCGCAAGGATACACCGCAAGGATACACCGTAAGGATACTCAGCAAGGATACACAGCAAGGATACACCACAAAGAAACACCGCAAGGATACACCGTAAGGATACACCACAAAGATACACCGTAAGGATACACCGCAAGGATACACCGCAAGGATACACCGCAAGGATACACCGTAAGGATACTCAGCAAGGATATACAGCAAGGATACACCACAAAGAAACACCGCAAGGATACACCGTAAGGATACACCGCAAGGATACACCGCAAGGATACACCGTGAGGATACACCGCAAGGATACACCGTGAGGATACTCAGCAAGGATACACAGCAAGGATACACCACAAAGATACACCGCAAGGATACACCGTAAGGATACACCGCAAGGATACACCGCAAGGATACACCGTAAGGATACACCGCAAGGATACACCGTAAGGATACTCAGCAAGGATACTCAGCAAGGATACACCACAAAGAAACACCGCAAGGATACACAGCAAGGATACACCACAAAGATACACCGCAAGGATACACCGTAAGGATACACCGCAAGGATACACCGTAAGGATACACCGTAAGGATACACCGCAAGGATACACGGTAAGGATACTCAGCAAGGATACACAGCAAGGATACACCACAAAGATACACCGCAAGGATACACCGTAAGGATACACCGCAAGGATACACCGCAAGGATACACCGTAAGGATACACCGCAAGGATACACCGTAAGGATACTCAGCAAGGATACACAGCAAGGATACACCATAAAGAAACACCGCAAGGATACACCGTAAGGATACTCAGCAAGGATACACAGCAAGGATACACCATAAAGAAACACCGCAAGGATACACAGCAAGGATACACCACAAAGAAACACCGCAAGGATACACAGCAAGGATACACCACAAAGATGCACCGCAAAGATACATCACAAGGATCCACCGTAAGATGATTCTACCATTTCCAGATGTAGCACTTTGTCTAATAACCAGAAAAGTTCCCATTACTGGCGGGCTTCAAGCTCTGCACCCATAATTACTGGTACGTGCAGGATTACTTGCCTCTAGAGTTGAGGTAAATTTCCATCCATGGAACAGGGAATACGTGTGGACCAGGTTTACCGGCTGTAAGAGTGCACAGAATTCCAGATCCTATGGGTTTAACGCTGTCCTTTCCCGCTCTGAGCAGACAAAGCTGGGAGTAGGGGCTCCCATGCGGGGCAGGGGAGGAGAGAGTAGGGTCGGAGGGTAGGCAAGAACAGGGGAGGGGAGGAAGTGTCTCACAGCAGGGAGCATTGAAGGTTGGGCGAGGACAAGGCCTGACATTTTATTCCAGCCAAACACTAAAGCATTTCTTCCTGATGGGGAATAACCGGTCCAGTGCTGCCACATCCAGGAAAATGTGCTGCATAAACACCAGGGCTTTCAGGAGCGGGTGGAGCGGATCCCACAGAGTGGGTGGAGCGGATCCCACAGAGTGGGTGGAGTGGATCCCACAGAGAGGGTGGAACAGATCCCACAGAGAGGGTGGAGTGGATCCCACAGAGAGGGTGGAACGGATCCCACAGAGAGCGTGGAGCGGATCCCACAGAGTGTGTGGAGTGGATTCCACAGAGAGGGTGGAGTGGATCCCACAGAGAGGTTGGAGCGGATCCCACAGAGAGGGTGGAGCAGATCCCACAGAGTGGGTGGAGCGGATTCCACAGAGAGGGTGGAGCAGATCCCACAGAGTGGGTGGAGTGGATTCCACAGAGAGGGTGGAGCAGATCCCACAGAGAGGGTGGAGCGGATCCCACAGAGAGGGAGGAGCAGATCCCACAGAGAGGGTGGAGCGGATCCCACAGAGAGGGTGGAGCAGATCCCACGGAGAGGGTGGAGCGGATCCCACAGAGAGGGTGGAGCAGATCCCACAGAGATGGTGGAGCGGATCCCACAGAGTGGGTGGAGCGGATTCCACAGAGTGGGTGGAGCGGATCCCACAGAGAGGTTGGAGCAGATCCCACAAAGAGGGTGGAGCAGATCCCACAGAGAGGGTGGAGCGGATCCCACAGAGTGGGTGGAGCGGATTCCACAGAGAGGGTGGAGTGGATCCCACAGAGTGGGTGGAGCGGATTCCACAGAGAGGGTGGAGTGGATCCCACAGAGAGGTTGGAGCAGATCCCACAGAGTGGGTGGAGCGGATTCCACAGAGAGGGTGGAGCGGATCCCACAGAGAGGGTGGAGCGGATCCCACTGAGAGGGTGGAGCAGATCCCACAGAGATGGTGGAGCAGATCCCACAGAGTGGGTGGAGTGGATTCCACAGAGAGGGTGGAGCAGATCCCACAGAGAGGGTGGAGTGTATCCCACCGAGAGGGTGGAGCAGATCCCACAGAGAGGGTGGAGCGGATCCCACAGAGTGGGTGGAGCGGATCCCACAGAGAGGGTGGAGCGGATCCCACAGAGAGGGTGGAGCGGATTCCACAGAGAGGGTGGAGCGGATCCCACCGAGAGGGTGGAGCGGATCCCACAGAGAGGGTGGAGCAGATCCCACAGAGATGGTGGAGCAGATCCCACAGAGTGGGTGGAGTGGATTCCACAGAGAGGGTGGAGCAGATCCCACAGAGAGGGTGGAGTGTATCCCACAGAGAGGGTGGAGCAGATCCCACAGAGAGGGTGGAGCAGATCCCACAGAGAGGGTGAAGCGGATCCCACAGAGAGGGTGGAGCAGATCCCACATAGTGGGTGGAGCAGATTCCACAGAGTGGGTGGAGCGGATCTCACAGAGAGGGTGGAGCGGATCCCACAGAGAGGGTGGAGCGGATCCCACAGAGAGGGTGGAGCGGATTCCACAGAGTGGGTGGAGCGGATCCCACAGAGAGGGTGGAGCAGATCCCACAGAGATGGTGGAGCAGATCCCACAGAGTGGGTGGAGTGGATTCCACAGAGAGGGTGGAGCAGATCCCACAGAGAGGGTGGAGTGTATCCCACAGAGAGGGTGGAGCAGATCCCACAGAGAGGGTGGAGCAGATCCCACAGAGAGGGTGGTGCGGATCCCACAGAGAGGGTGGAGCAGATCCCACATAGTGGGTGGAGCAGATTCCACAGAGTGGGTGGAGCGGATGTCACAGAGAGGGTGGAGCGGATCCCACAGAGAGGGTGGAGCGGTTAGGGGCTTAGGGTTAGATTTTAACTATACAGATTTAAATGTAATTGTAATGAATTTAAACGATTGTACAACAAACTCTTTTTTGGGAGTTATGGTTAGGTTTAGTGAAACATTATGGGGCGAACCTTGAGTTACGGTCAGGTTTCAGTTAGGTGTTGGGGATCAGAGTTAAGTTTCAGTTATGGTTAGGTCTCAATGAAACATTGGGGTTAACTTTGAACTAGGCTCAGGTTTATGTTAGGCATTGAGGGTTAGGGTTAAGTCTACTAGTGTTAGGTTTCAGTGAGACGTTAGGGAATGGGCTTAGGGTTAGGTTTGAGTTGGTTTAGGTTTCAGTGAGAAGTTGGGGATGGGACTTAGAGTTAAGTTTGAGTTGGATTAGGTTTCAGTGAGAAGTTGGGGATGGGACTTAGGGTTAAGTGTGAGTTGGGTTAGGTTTCAGTGAGAAGTTGGGGATGGGGCTTAGAGTTAAGTTTCACTTGGGTTAGATTTCAGTGGGACGTTAGGGATGAGGCTTAGAGTTAAGTTTGAGTTGGGTTAGGTTTCAGTGAGACGTTCGGGATGTAGTTCAGGGTTAAGTTTGAGTTGGGTTAGGTTTCAGTGAGAAGTTGGGGATGGGACATAGGGTTAAGTTTGAGTTGGGTTAGGTTTCAGTGAGTCATTAGGCTTTATGGTTAAGTGTGAGTTGGGTTAGGTTTCAGTGAGACATTGGGGATGGGGCTTAGGGTTAAGTTTGAGTTTGGTTAGGTTTCAGTGAGACGTTGGGGATGGGACTAGGGTTAAGTTTGAGTTGGGTTAGGTTTTAGTGAGACGTTGGGGATGGGGTTTAGGGTTAAGTTTGAGTTGGGTTAGGTTTCAGTGAGACGTTGGGGATGGGGCTAGGGTTAAGTTTGAGTTGGGTTAGGTTTCAGTGAGACGTTGGGGATGGGGCTAGGGTTAAGTTTGAGTTGGGTTAGGTTTCAGTGAGACGTTGGGGATGGGGTTTAGGGTTAAGTTTGAGTTGAGTTTGGTTTCAGTGAGTCATTAGGCATTATGGTTAAGTGTGAGTTGGGTTAGGTTTCAGTGATAAGTTGGGGATGGGGCTTAGGGTTAACTTTGAGTTGAGTTTGGTTTCAGTGAGTCATTAGGCATTATGGTTAAGTGTGAGTTGGGTTAGGTTTCAGTGATAAGTTGAGGATGGGGCTTAGAGTTAAGTTTCACTTGGGTTAGGTTTCAGTGGGGCGTTAGGGATGAGGCTTAGAGTTAAGTTTGAGTTGGGTTAGGTTTCAGTGAGACGTTCGGGATGTAGTTCAGGGTTAAGTTTGAGTTGGGTTAGGTTTCAGTGAGAAGTTGGGGATGGGACTTAGGGTTAAGTTTGAGTTGGGTTAGGTTTCAGTGAGTCATTAGGCTTTATGGTTAAGTGTGAGTTGGGTTAGGTTTCAGTGAGACATTGGGGATGGGGCTTAGGGTTAAGTTTGAGTTTGGTTAGGTTTCAGTGAGACGTTGGGGATGGGACTAGGGTTAAGTTTGAGTTGGGTTAGGTTTTAGTGAGACGTTGGGGATGGGGTTTAGGGTTAAGTTTGAGTTGGGTTAGGTTTCAGTGAGACGTTGGGGATGGGGCTAGGGTTAAGTTTGAGTTGGGTTAGGTTTCAGTGAGACGTTGGGGATGGGGCTAGGGTTAAGTTTGAGTTGGGTTAGGTTTCAGTGAGACGTTGGGGATGGGGTTTAGGGTTAAGTTTGAGTTGAGTTAGGTTTCAGTGAGATGTTGGGGATGGGGCTAGGGTTAAGTTTGAGTTGGGTTAGGTTTCAGTGAGACGTTGGGGATGGGTTCAGGGTTAAGTTTGAGTTAGAGTTAGGTTTCAGAGAGACGTTAAGCTTCATGGTTAAGTTTGAGATAGGTAGATTTCAGCTAGGGTTAGAGTAAATGCTCGGTGTGGGCAGCAGGGAGCTCTTAAGATGCTATTACTTGCTGACATTGCTTCCCCGGTGGAGCTGGTCTTTGAATGTCATACAGATGTTGTGTGTTCACGCCCGCAGCATGGGTGCCACACCCTCCCTGGGACCTTTCACCATCCTACCCTTGAAAGAGTCCGCGTTTGTCAATATAGGTGGCAGCCATGTGCTGCTTGATGGCAGCTGGGATGGGCTGGGCGTTGGCTGTTGTATAATTGTGTTTAATATTCACAGCTTCCCACAGATGTACAATCCATAGACATGGCCTGGGAATAATTGTTAAAGCTTTACAACACCCTTGAGTCATGATCTGATTTCTCAATGAAAAAATGTAAATTTAATAAATAGAACAACACATCTAATGAGGGGAAACACGCCTTGCCCTGGCTCTCTCACCTGTAACTTTTGAGGATGGAATTTCTCATCCAAATTCTGGGTGTGTCAAAGATACACAGGCATATCCTGGTTGTAGATGTGCCCCAGAGTGGCACGTTCTTGCGTGGTCGCCACTGTCACTGCGTCAGGGGAACAGAGCTCTGAAGATCAGCGGGTGCTGAAGGAGCCTGGTATATGCCATAAATGATAGGTATATTTATTTTGATCAGGAGCCTATATACAAAGGTAAAATTACACATGAGTAAATCTACACATGCAAACTTTCTCTTACACTTTGTAGTAACGTTACTTTTAGATAGTCATCATTTCAGAGTGTAAAGTTATTGCAAATTGTAGACTTACAGTTTAGGGGTGCGAATCTGAATAAATATGAAAAGTGACCATAAAGTTATTCCTAGTAACTTTGCAATCATATTTTACGTTCTGCTCACTTGGTGGAGACCCCCACAACTGGGATGGAGAACTCCCTTTGATAAAGTATAAAGAAGTTAATAAAAGTTTATTAAACTATTGATAAAAATAGTAAAACATTTTTTATGTTATATATTATTGTAAGTTAATATAATATATGTATTTTAAATATAGGAACAAAATAAATACTTGTACAGCACTATTAATTTAAAATCTAATAAAATGTTTACTTATTTTAAATATATTAAATGATATTCAAATTATTTTTAAAGATAAATGAAAATATGTATGTATTATTATTTTCCATTGATTTAATATCAAGTAAAAACGACTAAAAGTTATTAATAGAATGAAATTGAATTAATACATTTTTTTAATTAAGTTACGTTTCTTTTTCAATTAAAAATATTTTTTTGAAAGGAAATAGCTTTTATATTTTTGATTAAAATACATTTATATATATATTAATAGAAAGTTGAAATACAAGGCCACCTTTAAGGGAATCCTCGCCTCTATGTCAAGGGCCAGAGAAGAATTCTGCACCCACATTGTAGACTTCATCGCTCTCCTCTCCATCAGATCAACCAACTACATCCTCCTCCAGTACCTACATTTCCACCTGGAAGACACCTCTGACCCTAACTCCACAGCCCTCCTTGACAGCCTCAGCAACCTCGGACTCACACAACTCTTCCAAGGACCAAACCTACACAGCAGGCCACACCCTTAACCCTATTTTCTCCTCCAACAACAGAATCGCCACCACCCACATGACCCCACTCAAATGGTCCGACCACTACATCATACATTTCAAGACACCCGACCACCAAGCCACCCTACCAGAAAAACCCAAAGCACCATCAAGACACTCAGGCAAAATATTTGAAGAAAACTGTACCAAGACCCTACAGGAGCGCTCACCCAACCACACCGGGAACCTCGATGTTGCCACCAAGTTCTTCAATAAATGGCTCACCGACTGTGCCAACTGCACCACTCCCATCTATAACAAGACCTACAAAAATAAACAAAAGGGAGCAGCTGGTACAAGAACGACCTCAAGGAGTCCAATCGCGACTGCAAACAACTTGAGAGAAAATTGAGACTCAACAAAAATACCACAGAAAAGCCCACATAACCAGCTGCCCTCAACCTCTATCACCAACAACTACAAGATGCAAAGAAAAAGGCCCAAATTCTCAGACTTGAAACCAGCTCCAACAATGGCAAGGAACTGTTCACCATCGTCAAGCAGATCTCCAATGCCACAGCTACCAGCAATGACATCATCCCATCCCAAGCTCTCTGCAAGGATCTCTCACACATCTTTGAACAGAAGATTGCCAAGATCCACAATACATTTGACCCAACGCATATGGATATCAACTCTCCTGACTAGCCGAAACCTTCTTCCTTGCCAAACAGCAGCTAAGCAACCGGAAGCTCCTATCAACTGAAAAATACACCACAGCTCTGAATACCATAAACTCAGAGTCCCCACTTCATATAAAACCGTAGAAGAACCATCATCTCCCTCACACTCAGCACTATCATGAACACATCCATAACCTCCCCCACCTTCCTGTATTGCTGGAAAAATGCAGAAGAAAACGCCTTATTGAGGGAACCAACAGCGGCCTCCAACACCCTCAGTAGCTACAGACCCATCTCGCTCCTTCCTTTTCCAGCGAAAGTGATAGAGAAAGTCATCCATACCCAACACGCAGACCAACCAGAACTTCATCAAATCCTAGACAGCTCTCAATCAGTCATTCGCACGAAACACTGCAGAGCGGCAGCCCTCATTGCAGCCACCAATGACTACAGAAGCATCCTCGACCGAAGAGAAACAGCTGCACTCATCCTATTTGACCTCTCTGCAGCTTTCGATGCGGTCTCACACAAGTCACCCCTCAGAAAGCTTCAGCACTTGGGTATCTCCAGTGGATATCATCCTTCCTTACGGATAAAACTCAATGAGTTAGACTTCCCTCCTACACCTCAGAACCCAAGACACTCTTCTGTAGAGTCCCCCATGGATCGTCGCTCACCCCAGCACTCTTCAACGTCTACATGACACCACTCGCGGACATTGTCGGAGCCAACAGCATCAATGTAGTATCCTACGCTAATGATACCCAGCTCTTCCTGTCCCTTACAGACTCAGCCAGCACTGCCAAAGCAAACTTTACCAACTGCATGAGCAACATTGCTGCTTGGATGAAAAACAACTTCCTCCAGCTCAATGCAGACAAAACCGAAGTCCTAGAGGCCGATTCACAGAACTAACTTAAGACAAAATCCTAAACTTACTACTTTTGGTATTCACAGAAGTTAGGATTTTGTCTTAAGTTTGTCTTAAGACAGACTTAAGACAAACTTAAGACAAAATCCGAACTTCTGTGAATACCAAAAGTAGTACGTTTAGGATTTTGTCTTAAGTTAGTTCTGTGAATCGGGCCCTGCATCTTTGGTAACAACCATTCCCCCTAGGACGCCTCTTGGTGGCCCTCAGAACTTGCCCCCCCACCCACCACTGCAGAGCATACCAAGAACCTCTGGATCATCCTGGACATCAACTACACAGTCTCCTTCGCATGCTTCCACATCCGGCAAATGCTACGCAAGATTTTCAAGTGGATCCCACTGAACACCAGGTGAACGGTCACCCCGGCTCTTGTCACAAGTAGACTTGATTATGGAACTGCCCTCTGTGTCGGAATCCCAGTCCATGTCCTAAGCCAACCAGAACACTGCTTCCAGAGCCATCCTGAACATCCTGCAAAACAACCACATCTCTCCACACCTCAACATCCTCCACTGGCTCCCAGTCCATGAAAGATGTAAGTCCAAGCTACTAACCCACACCCACAAAGCTCTTCACAGCACCGTCCAGCTCACCTGAACCACCGTCTTAACTTCTACCAACCCACCAGACACCTTTGATCTACATCCCTGGCAAGAGCACACCTCCCTTGCATCAAGAAGACCAGATGTGGAGGACGCTCCTTTCCATACCTTGCAGCCAAGACCTGGAACAACCTCCCAAAACACCTCAGAACACCCTGGAATTCCAGAGGAACCTCAAGGCATGCCTCCTGCACAGGACACAGGCATGATCCAGCCCCTCCCGCCCTCAGGCCTGCCCTGCTCAGCGCCTGGATACTCTCATGGGTGATTAGCCGCCCTCTACTAATTCACAACACTTCACATCACATGTCACATCACATGTCACACATAACACATCACGTAGCGCACATTCATTTATTCTAACATTATTTTCTACTGAGTTTATGTAAAGATCCCGCCTCCATTATTTTCTATGGGAAGGTGCTGCAGTACCAGCATTTGGCCATGTGTGGTGCTGGACCTACTTCATGTCTGAGCAGGAGTACATTTACTACCTTTTTGGGTCTGTTTTTGGCTCTATTAAAAGGGCAGTTTACGGAGGGTGCATTTACCTTTGTAAACCACATCCTTCCCCCAAACCCTTCTTTACTTCACAATAAACCCAAATGTTAATGGTACGTATTTCTTCTTTTCGAACCACTCCTGCGGCCCTCCCCATTTTTTCTATACAAATATAGACACAGGGCTAAAATCCTGTTGGAGTCTAGGGACTACTCATTTATGTAGCCACCCTCCAATAATGGAGCTCCCGAGCTGCTAGGCCCACGTGCATTCAAGCAGTCACCCCCAAGAGGTATTTGTGCCAAAGGTTCATTTCTCTTGGTCTTCAGTGAGATATCGTTGAGGCCATATTTATCAAACTTTCACGCAGCGCAAAGAAGAAAGACTCCTTGCTGCGCTGTCCTGCGTGAAAGAGGAAGGGCAGGAACTGACCTTGTCAATCAAGATACAGCACATTCCTGTCCTCTGCCAGCGCTAGTGCACAGTCAGTCGCCTAGCACCAATGCAGGTGCCCTTGCGTCATGGTGCAAGGAGGCCTGCATTGTTGGCAGGATTGCATTTGTGCAGGATGGGACACCTTCCTGCACTAAAACAATTCTCAGAGCCATTTTCTTCTTTCTAAGTGTGCTGCAGAGTGCAGCACACGTAGAAAGCAGAACAAAACGAGGAGAAAGAAAGACTTTCTCCTCGTTGCGCCTCACCCGCGGAGGTGTAGCATTTTGATGCATTCCAAGGTCAGCCACTAATGGTAACTCCATGAAGATGCCAAAATTCATGGGTGGGAACACCCACACAACACCCATGGAAATGCCTCCACGGTGCAAGTAAGGCAAGTAAGGGAACATAGCAGTTTGCGCTGCTTTGCATCACTCTAGATTTATCAAGCCACTTAGGTTTTGCGTTGCCACCTTGCGTGAAAACTGCAGCTAAAGCGGCGATAATGGGCTTGATAATATGCCCTTGAGAATTCCAATAGAAATCCATGTTCTGGTGTGAACCTGGGCTTCTATTGGAATTCTCCAGTTTTGTGCCGCTAAAGCGGCAATAATTTTATTGCCGTTCTTGATAATATGCCCCTAAAGAAGGTGGCACCCGGTTTACCCAGTGATTTTGTATACACGCATCTACTCGTTGTCCCACGGTATTCTGCGGAGCTCTCAAGGTCCCCAAGTCCATGTGTTAAGTATCTCACCCGCTCCAGATTTTTGCTTAGTATTTCTAATTTAATGGGATAAACCGAGGCATCAACTTGGGAAACTTGAGAACTATTATACTAGTTGTCACTGTAAGAGCGGCTGCCCTTCGGTGTCCATGCTAGTTTCTCATCCATCGCACTTTACTCCTCTTCACTGTCCATGCCCTGCACGAGTGCTGCACCATTGTGTCCCCTTCAGTGTCCCAAACTGACTCTGCATGTAATATCCTCTGCTCCGTCGAGTGGCCTCATGTTGCGCCTAGGTTCTGCATTTTTCCCCACTCTTGTGCTCTGTTCCACCTCCTTCATTGTCGAGCCCACTTCTTTCCAATGTCCTGGCATCACAGTGATCCGAACCATTCCACAACCGTGCTGTCCTACTGGGCTCCCCTATATATTGATGCCACACAGTTCTTTCCTTTTCTGGAGTGGAGTGGTGTGGCTCACTGGTTAGAGGCGGCAGACCCAGGAGCAGAGGACGGCCCGGGACCAGGGTTCAATTCCCGACGCGGCAGGGTCGTGGACCAGGGTCAGCGGACTCGATAATTCTCACCTCGGTGCCTACTCTAACCAGGGATCACACTCGGCAACTCTGGGCATTAGCTTGCCTCATCTCCACAACGGCCCCCCATGCCTGGTTTCACCTTGGAGATACCCAGTAGAGACCATCTCACAGGGAAAGCCAGGACGGGTTCCCCAGCGGTCTATTGCGCAGAGATACTCCTTCGGGAGTCGATTCTAGCGCGTTACAAACCCACAATTAATTAATTAATTCCCCATTAAGTGACCTACCCATTAACACTGTCCTGCGTGCGCTCCCCTGTTGCCAGACATGCCTTTCAGAGCTGTGCTGCCCAGCTTTCCTTCGAGGTCCCCTCTCTTCTTGCATTGTTTCCTCCTTTGTTTACCCATCCCGTTCTCCTGTGCTGTTTGCGGTGCTCCCGTTCTCCTGTGCTGTTTGCTGTGCTGCCCAGCTTTCCTTCGAGGTCCCCTCTCTTCTTGCATTGTTTCCTCCTTTGTTTACCCATCCCGTTCTCCTGTGCTGTTTGCTGTGCTCCCATTCTCCTGTGCTGTTTGCTGTGCTCCCATTCTCCAGTGCTGTTTGCTGTGCTCCCGTTCTCCTGTGCTGTTTGCTGTGCTCCCGTTCTCCTGTGCTATTTGCTGTGCTCCCATTCTCCAGTGCTGTTTGCTGTGCTCCCATTCTCCAGTGCTGTTTGCTGTGCTCCCGTTCTCCTGTGCTCTTTGCTGTGCTCCCGTTCTCCTGTGCTGTTTGCTGTGATCCCGTTCTCCTGTGCTCTTTGCTGTGCTCCCGTTCTCCTGTGCTGTTTGCTGTGCTCCCGTTCTCCTGTGCTGTTTGCTGTGCTCCCGTTCTCCTGTGCTGTTTGCTGTGCTCCCGTTCTCCTGTGCTGTTTGCTGTGCTGTTTGCTGTGCTCCCGTTCTCCTGTGCTGTTTGCTGTGCTCCCGTTCTCCTGTGCTGTTTGCTGTGCTCCCGTTCTCCTGTGCTCCCATTCTCCTGTGCTGTTTGCTGTGCTCCCGTTCTCCTGTGCTGTTTGCTGTGCTCCCGTTCTCCTGTGCTGTTTGCTGTGCTCCCGTTCTTCTGTGCTCTTTGCTGTGCTCCCGTTCTCCTGTGCTGTTTGCTGTGCTCCCGTTCTCCTGTGCTCTTTGCTGTGCTCCCGTTCTCCTGTGCTGTTTGCTGTGCTCCCGTTCTCCTGTGCTGTTTGCTGTGCTCCCGTTCTCCTGTGCTGTTTGCTGTGCTCCCGTTCTCCTGTGCTGTTTGCTGTGCTCCCGTTCTCCTGTGCTGTTTGCTGTGCTCCCGTTCTCCAGTGCTGTTTGCTGTGCTCCCGTTCTCCTGTGCTCTTTGCTGTGCTCCCGTTCTCCTGTGCTGTTTGCTGTGCTCCCGTTCTCCAGTGCTGTTTGCTGTGCTCCCGTTCTCCAGTGCTGTTTGCTGTGCTCCCGTTCTCCTGTGCTCTTTGCTGTGCTCCCGTTCTCCTGTGCTGTTTGCTGTGCTCCCGTTCTCCTGTGCTGTTTGCTGTGCTCCCGTTCTCCAGTGCTGTTTGCTGTGCTCCCGTTCTCCAGTGCTGTTTGCTGTGCTCCCGTTCTCCTGTGCTCTTTGCTGTGCTCCCGTTCTCCTGTGCTGTTTGCTGTGCTCCCGTTCTCCTGTGCTGTTTGCTGTGCTCCCGTTCTCCTGTGCTGTTTGCTGTGCTCCCGTTCTCCTGTGCTCTTTGCTGTGCTCCCGTTCTCCTGTGCTGTTTGCTGTGCTCCCATTCTCCTGTGCTGTTTGCTGTGCTCCCATTCTCCTGTGCGGTTTGCTGTGCTCCCATTCTCCTGTGCTGTTTGCTGTGCTCCCGTGCTGTTTGCTGTGCTCCCATTCTCCTGTGCTGTTTGCTGTGCTCCCATTCTCCTGTGCGGTTTGCTGTGCTCCCATTCTCCTGTGCTGTTTGCTGTGCTCCCATTCTCCTGTGCTGTTTGCTGTGCTACCGTTCTCCTGTGCTGTTTGCTGTGCTCCCATTCTCCTGTGCTGTTTGCTGTGCTCCCATTCTCTCCCATCAGTCTGCCCTGTCCTTGTTCAGTGGGGCAGTGCTCAGTTCGCACCCACAGCTCTTCCTTTCCGTATCAAGTTCTCAGCGCCCTTTCCCCAGTCCCATTCACTGTCTATAACCTGTAGCCCAACCTCATCCGCTTTCGTTTTTAGGTCTCGCCTAGGCAGCGCTTGCGAAACATGCTGTATTCAGGATGTGGGCTTTAAAAGCTCCGCCCTTTTAAGAGGGCCGCCCCTGTTACGTGTGGTGTTATTCAAAGCTTGTGAGCACTGTTTCTTTCTTTAGAGTGGAGCACTGGAAGCCAGTGTGCATGGTTTACAGAGCTCTGTGGACACAGGGCTGTAAATCTTTCTCTGATCTTGCCGCATTTGTTGTGCATTCAAAGACTCAGGTCTGTTTTGGTTGTAGCTGCCTCCTCTTCCTTCCTGCTTTTGAAACGCACGGCCTGGCGTCATGGTCCCTGCCTTCCTATGGCTGCTGCCTCCTCCACCTCAGAGCGCAACAAGCATTTGCAATGCAATAGGTCTCACATTTGTAAGAAGGTGAGCTATTGACATTGTAAATAACAATGCCTTTTGTTTATGTGTTTTGAAAACCTGCAAGCGGTGCGTAACCTCTTAAGTGCTTCGAACATTCGGCGGCCGACGGCACCACTACCTCAGGAGTGCTGCCGTCAGCTGTTGAAAGTTCGAACCTCATAGCTGCAATGGAACGTCCAGCACTGGAGCTGGACGTTCCATAGCCGTTATGAGGTTAAACACACACTTTGTACATTGTCGCAAGTGGTGCGTAAACACGCACTTTGTGCATTGTCGCTGCTTACGAGAAGCAAGGCTGGCAGTAACTGCGCCTCTTTTACTGCCAGCCTTGCTTCTCATAAGCAAGAACTTATAATTACAAAGTGGGTGTTTACACACCGCTTGCAGGTTTTCAAAACACATAAATAAAAGGCATTGTCATTTACAATGCTAATAGCTCAAACTCTAGCAAATGCGAGACCTATTGCATTGCAAATGCTTGTTCTATGTATTATTATTTTGTATTAGATGCTTTTGTATTTCTTGCTCCCTAGTGCATAAAAAATCATTGGTAAAGCCAATGGCATGTTGTAGGCCTTTCAAACCTACTGGCTTTGCCAGTGCTTGGTTACCCTTCCCATCCAGTGTTAACAAGCATGAGCATGGAAGGCAGGTTTTGAGCTGAAAATGTTCTTTATGTCATGTAGGCAGAGGGACATTTGCAATTACTTATCCTCGCGGATACCCACTGTGCTTTTCGACTGGAAATGTACTCTCTAATTTGAAGAGTCATTTTGGCCCAGAAAAAAGGCCAAGTCAAGAACTGCACTTAATTTGTTTTTCAAAGCAAAGGGTAATTTCATTTGCGCGCGCGGTGTAATTTGGGATGTAAGACGCTTGATCTTGGCTTCACACCGCGCCATGGACCGGGGCCCTCGGGGCGGGAGGCTTTTGTCCTGGGCGCACTTAGATCAGGCCTGAAGTGCTGGGGCTAATGCCATGTAATGCAGCTCTCAGGCACTTCCGGTGTGACAGGACAGGCTGCAGCTCGCTGAGATAAAGGCTGCTCAATCATTACACTGAGGGGAGAGCACAATTACACCGGCCTCGCGCATTCAACACAACATCAAAGGGTCCCTTCACCTGCTATTGCATTAATGGATGGTAACGGGGTTCAGCCTGGAAGCCTCCGCTGGGGGCTAGTGGGGGCTCTGTGATCTGAGTGTGGGGACAGGGTGGGACCGCCTACCCCTTCGGGTGATAGGGGGGCTTGGGGTGACTGATACGCAAACCTCTTGATATTGGGGAGGGGAACCTTGAGGTAGAGGGTGTGAGGTGACCACTAGAGCTGCTGACTTTGGAAAGAAGGGAACCAGGTTCGAGTCCCGGCGTCAGCTCAACACCTGTGATTCTGGGCAAAGCAGTTGAAAATGAATCTGACTTGATGTAATGTTACTGGTGTTACTGGTGCGCATGCTCAGCCTGTAATGTTCCAGATCCTGGGGGCACAAATGGTAAAGCCCTGCCGTACTGTTCTTTTCTTCTTACATGTCTTAGTCTGGTGTCTGATGGTGTGGGGCTGCGGGTGAGTCGAGATCCACCATGCGGCTGGTCCTCCAAGATGGTGTGGGGCTGCGGGTGAGCCGAGATCCACCATACGGCTGGTTCTGAAAATGGTGCGGGGCTTCGGGTGAGCCAAGGTCCACCCTGCGGCTGGTTCTGAAGATGGTGGGTGGCTGCGGGTGAGCTGAGCTCCACCATGCGGCTGGTTCTGAAGATGGTGCGGGGCTGCGGGTGAGCCGAGGTCCACTATGCGGTGGTTCTGAAGATGGTGCGGGGCTGCGGGTGAGCCGAGGTCCACTATGCGGTGGTTCTGAAGATGGTGCGGGGCTGCGGGTGAGCCGAGGTCCATCGTGCAGATGGTTTTGAAGATGGTGCGGGGCTGCGGGTGAGCCAAGGTCCACCCTGCGGCTGGTTCTGAAGATGGTGCGGGGCTGCGGGTGAGCCGAGGTCCATCGTGCAGATGGTTTTGAAGATGGTGCGGGGCTTCAGGTGAGCCAAGGTCCACCCTGCGGCTGCTTCTGAAGATGGTGGGTGGCTGCGGGTGCGCTGAGCTCCACCATGCGGCTGGTTCTGAAGAAGGTGCGGGCTGCGGGTGAGCCGAGGTCCACTATGCGGATGGTTCTGAAGATGGTGTGGGGCTACGGTGAGCTGAGGTCCACCGTGCGGCTGGTTCTGAGGATGGTGTGGGGCTGTGGGTGAGTCGAGGTCCACCATGCGGCTGGTTCTGAAGATGGTGTTGGGCTGCGGGTGTGCTGAGGTCCACCATGCGGCTGGTTCTGAGGATGGTGTGGGGCTGCGGGTGAGCCGAGGTCCACCATGCGGCTGGTTCTGAGGATGGTGTGGGGCTGCGGGTGAACCAAGCTCCACCATGCGACTGGTTCTGAGCTGCGGGTGAACCGAGCTCCACAATGCGGCTGGTTCTGAAGATGGTGGCTGCGGGTGAGCCAAGGTCCACCATGCGGCTGGTTCTGAAAATGGTATGGGGCTGCGGGTCAGCCAAGGTTCACCCTGCGGCTTGTCCTGAAGATGGTGTGGGGCTGCGGGTAAGCTGAGGTCCACCATGCAGCTGGTTCTGAAGATGGTGCGGGGCTGCGGGTGAGCCAAGGTCCACCCTGCGGCTGGTTCTGAAGATGATGCGGGGCTGCGGGTGAGCCGAGGTCCACCATGCAGCTGGTTTTGAAGATGGTGCGGGGCTTCCGGTGAGCCAAGGTCCACCCTGCGGCTGGTTCTGAAGATGGTGGGTGGCTGCGGGTGAGCTGAGCTCCACCATGCGGCTGGTTCTGAAGAAGGTGCGGGCTGCGGGTGAGCCGAGGTCCACTATGCGGATGGTTCTGAAGATGGTGTGGGGCTACGGTGAGCTGAGGTCCACCGTGCGGCTGGTTCTGAGGATGGTGTGGGGCTGCAGGTGAACCGAGCTCCACCATGCGTCTGGTTCTGAAGATGGTGGCTGTGGGTGAGCCGAGGTCCACTATGCGGCTGGTTCTGAAGATGGTGTGGGGCTGCGGGTGAGCCGAGGTCCACCATGCGGCTGGTTCTGAGGATGGTGTGGGGCTGCGGGTGAACCCAGCTCCACCATGCGACTGGTTCTGAGCTGCGGGTGAACCGAGCTCCACCATGCGGCTGGTTCTGAAGATGGTGGCTGTGGGTGAGCCGAGGTCCACCATGCGGCTGGTTCTGAAGATGGTGCGGGGCTGCGGGTGAGCCGAGGTCCACCGTGCGGCTGGTTCTGAAGATGGTGTAGGGCTGCGGGTGAGCCAAGGTTCATCATGCGGCTGGTTCTGAAGATGGTGCGGGGCTGCGGGTGAGCCGAGGTTCAGCCTGCGGCTGGTCCTGAAGATGGTGTGGGGCTGCGGGCGAGCCGAGGTCCACCATGCGGCTGCTTCTGAAGATGGTGTGAGTCTGCGCTAGAGCCGAGCTCCACCATACGGCTGGTTCTGAGGATGGTGTGGGGCTGTGGGTGAGACGAGGTCCCCCAATGAGCTGGTTCTGAAGATGATGCGGGGCTGCGGGTGAGCCGAGGTCCATCGTGCAGATGGTTTTGAAGATGGTGCGGGGCTGCGGGTGAGCCAAGGTCCACCCTGCGGCTGGTTCTGAAGATGGTGCGGGGCTGCGGGTGAGCCGAGGTCCATCGTGCAGATGGTTTTGAAGATGGTGCGGGGCTTCAGGTGAGCCAAGGTCCACCCTGTGGCTGGTTCTGAAGATGGTGGGTGGCTGCGGGTGCGCTGAGCTCCACCATGCGGCTGGTTCTGAAGAAGGTGCGGGCTGCGGGTGAGCCGAGGTCCACTATGCGGATGGTTCTGAAGATGGTGTGGGGCTACGGTGAGCTGAGGTCCACCGTGCGGCTGGTTCTGAGGATGGTGTGGGGCTGTGGGTGAGTCGAGGTCCACCATGCGGCTGGTTCTGAAGATGGTGTTGGGCTGCGGGTGTGCTGAGGTCCACCATGCGGCTGGTTCTGAGGATGGTGTGGGGCTGCGGGTGAGCCGAGGTCCACCATGCGGCTGGTTCTGAGGATGGTGTGGGGCTGCGGGTGAACCAAGCTCCACCATGCGACTGGTTCTGAGCTGCGGGTGAACCGAGCTCCACAATGCGGCTGGTTCTGAAGATGGTGGCTGCGGGTGAGCCAAGGTCCACCATGCGGCTGGTTCTGAAAATGGTATGGGGCTGCGGGTCAGCCAAGGTTCACCCTGCGGCTTGTCCTGAAGATGGTGTGGGGCTGCGGGTAAGCTGAGGTCCACCATGCAGCTGGTTCTGAAGATGGTGCGGGGCTGCGGGTGAGCCAAGGTCCACCCTGCGGCTGGTTCTGAAGATGATGCGGGGCTGCGGGTGAGCCGAGGTCCACCATGCAGCTGGTTTTGAAGATGGTGCGGGGCTTCCGGTGAGCCAAGGTCCACCCTGCGGCTGGTTCTGAAGATGGTGGGTGGCTGCGGGTGAGCTGAGCTCCACCATGCGGCTGGTTCTGAAGAAGGTGCGGGCTGCGGGTGAGCCGAGGTCCACTATGCGGATGGTTCTGAAGATGGTGTGGGGCTACGGTGAGCTGAGGTCCACCGTGCGGCTGGTTCTGAGGATGGTGTGGGGCTGCAGGTGAACCGAGCTCCACCATGCGTCTGGTTCTGAAGATGGTGGCTGTGGGTGAGTCGAGGTCCACTATGCGGCTGGTTCTGAAGATGGTGTGGGGCTGCGGGTGAGCCGAGGTCCACCATGCGGCTGGTTCTGAGGATGGTGTGGGGCTGCGGGTGAACCCAGCTCCACCATGCGACTGGTTCTGAGCTGCGGGTGAACCGAGCTCCACCATGCGGCTGGTTCTGAAGATGGTGGCTGTGGGTGAGCCGAGGTCCACCATGCGGCTGGTTCTGAAGATGGTGCGGGGCTGCGGGTGAGCCGAGGTCCACCGTGCGGCTGGTTCTGAAGATGGTGCTGGGCTGCGGGTGAGCCAAGGTTCATCATGCGGCTGGTTCTGAAGATGGTGCAGGGCTGCGGGTGAGCCGAGGTTCAGCCTGCGGCTGGTCCTGAAGATGGTGTGGGGCTGCGGGCGAGCCGAGGTCCACCATGCGGCTGCTTCTGAAGATGGTGTGAGTCTGCGCTAGAGCCGAGCTCCACCATACGGCTGGTTCTGAGGATGGTGTGGGGCTGTGGCTGAGACGAGGTCCCCCAATGAGCTGGTTCTGAAGATGATGCGGGGCTGCGGGTGAGCCGAGGTCCACCGTGCGGCTGGTTCTGAAGATGGTGCAGGGCTGCGGGTGAGCCAAGGTTCATCATGCGGCTGGTTCTGAAGATGGTGCGGGGCTGCGGGTGAGCCGAGGTTCAGCCTGCGGCTGGTCCTAAAGATGGTGTGGGGCTGCGGGCGAGCCGAGGTCCACCATGCGGCTGCTTCTGAAGATGGTGTGAGTCTGCGCTAGAGCCGAGCTCCACCATACGGCTGGTTCTGAGGATGGTGTGGGGCTGCGGGTGAGACGAGGTCCCCCAATGAGCTGGTTCTGAAGATGATGCGGGGCTGCGGGTGAGCGGAGGTCCACCATGCGGCTGGTTCTGAAGATGGTGTGGGGCTATGGGTGAGCTGAGGTCCACCATGCGGCTGCTTCTGAAGATGGTGTGAGGCTGCGGGTGAGTCGAGGTCCCCCATGCGGCTGCTTCTGAAGATGCGGAGGCTCAACAAGGGGAGCGAAGGCCGTTCCATCAGGATGGGGTGATGTCTCTTGCATCGCTCCTAAAGAATGGAATGACCCCCAATCCACGCAAGAGCCTCCACTTCTCTTCCCGAGTTCCGCAAGAAGCTGAAGACCCGGTTTTCCAATGAACTAACCTACCATAGGCAGGGCTCGGCACATGCACCTGATGAGCACCAGGGATGTATGACGTTACAACGCATACTTTTTCAGCGCACACCATTACAAAGCATTTTTTACAACGCAGAATACTTTACAACGAAAGCCTTTACAACGCATGACATTACATAGCAGATGCTATTACAACGCATGCCATTACAACGTAAGTCTAGGTAAGTATATTATTTTTTTAACAAATGTAATTAATTTTTTATTAATATATTTGTTAATATATTTATATATTTTTGAAAAACAGTGTAGGTGTTTAAAAATAATATACAAAATCCAGTTAGTGTAAAACCCCAACCCAGCCCTGAACCCTAAAAATACCTCTGTACCCCATAACCCAAACCCAGCCCTGAACCCTAAAAATACCCCTGTACCCCATAACCCAAACCCAGCCCTGAACCCTAAAAATACCCCTGTACCACATAACCCAAACCCAGCCCTGAACCCTAAAAATACCCCTGTACCCCATAACCCAAACCCAGCCATGAACCCTAAAAATACCCCTGTACCCCATAACCCAAACCCAGCCATGAACCCTAAAAATACCCCTGTACCCCATAACCCAAACCCAGTCCTGAACCCTAAAAATACCCCTGTACCCCAAAACTATATATAAAATTACTGAAATTAATTTATTTAATTTATTTTGTTAAAATAAAATGATATACTTACCTATACTTATATTGTAATGGCATGCGCAACTTTTACAACGGACTTCTATTACAACACAACTTTTACAACGCTGGATCCATTACATCGCATGCCTTTACAACGCATGACATTACATAGCAGATGCTATTACAACGCATGCCATTACAACGTAAGTATAGGTAAGTATATAATTTTTTTATTTTATTTAATATTATTTAATTAATTTGATTAATATTAAATGTACATAAATATATTTATTTTTAGGTTTTAGGGCTAGGTTTGGTTTTTGGGGTACAGGGGTATTTTTAGGTTTTAGGGCTGGGTTTGGTTTTTGGGGTACAGGGGTATTTTTAGGTTTTAGGGCTAGGTTTGCTTTTTGGGGTACAGGGGTATTTTTAGGTTTTAGGGCTGGGTTTGGTTTTTGGGGTACAGGGGTATTTTTAGGTTTTAGGGCTGGGTTTGGTTTTAGGTTTTAGGGCTGGGTTTGGTTTTTGGGGTACAGGGGTATTTTTAGGTTTTAGGGCTGGGTTTGGTTTTTGGGGTACAGGGGTATTTTTAGGTTTTAGGGCTGGGTTTGGTTTTTGGGGTACAGGGGTATTTTTAGGTTTTAGGGCTGGGTTTGTTTTTTGGGGTACAGGGGTATTTTTGACTTTTAATAAATTAAATAATTAAATAAATTAAATTAAATTAAATTAACTATATTATTTACAATTATTAAATTAATTAAATTACATTAATTGCATTAAATTAAATTAATTACATTTTTAAAATTAATTAAATTAATTAAATTAAAGTATAATAATTACAATTTATAAATTAATTAGATTACATTAATTAAATTAAATTAAATTAATTAATATTTTAAAATTATTAAAATTAAATTAATTATATTAAATTAAATTATATTATTTACAATTTATAAATAATCAAACTATATTAATTAAATTAAATTAAATACATTAAATTAATTATAATTTTAATATTAATTAAATTACAATAATTAAATTACATTAAATTAATTACTTTTTTAAAATTAATAAAAATAAATTCAATTAAATTAATAAAATTAACTTAATTACATTTTTAAAAAAAGATATACTTACCTATACTTACGTTGTAATGGCATGCGTTGTAATAGTATCTGCTATGTAATGACATGCGTTGTAAAGGCATGCATTGTAATGGATCCTGCGTTGTAAAAATTGCGATGTAACGGTCTGCGTTTTAAAATAACGCGTTTTAACGTCATACATCCGCTATGTAATGTTGTGCGTTGTAAAGGCATTCGTTGTAAAGGATCCTGCGTTGTAATGGTGTGCGTTGAAAACGTATGCGTTGTAAAAGTTGCGTTAAAACGGTTCCATACCGAGCACCAGTATATCCTCGTGGGTGTTAGTCACTTTACAAATACATATAAGATAACATAACAGAGCATAGCATAGCATAACATTGGATTACATAACATAGCATAGCATTACATAACATGACATGACATGAAATAACATAGCATGACATAATATAACATACCATTACATGTCACAACCTAACATAACATAACATAGCATAACATCTGATCTGAGCGCGGCGTTCGACACTGTGTCTCATTCCATCCTCCTTGCGACTCTTCGGTCCTTGGGAGTGGAGGGCGCTGCACTAGCCTGGATAGCCTCTTTTTTAAGAGATCGCACTTTTCAGGTTTTCTCTGCCTCTGCCTCCTCCACAGTTTGTTCATCGGCGTACGGCGTTCCCCAGGGGTCTATACTTAGCCCTTTATTATTCAATATCTATGTGAGACCCCTGGCCACTATTGTGGAGGAAGCCGGTCTCACTCTATACTCTTACGCCGACGATACACAAATAATCTTTTCCCTCTCTAACAAAGAATGTAACAACACCTCTGCTCTGAATGAAGGTTTGACTCGAGTATCCAATTGGATGAAGAGCAATTTTTTTAAATTAAACGGTTACAAGACCGAGGTTGTTATATTGGGCAAGGGTAAGGATCTTTGGGGCCCCTACCATTGGCCCAAGGATATGGGATCTACCCCTCAGCCGTTACTGTAGTACGCAATCTCGGGTTTCTCATCGATGAGCAACTTACAATGAGACCGCAGGCTGTGATCGTGGCCTCTATTTGTTTTGCCACCTTAAGATGGCTTCAAAAAATCCTTTGGATGTTGCCTTCCTCCACACAAAGAACCGTAGTCCAGGCATTGGTCGTCTCCTGCCTGGACTACGGCAACGTCCTTTATCTAGGAGCCGACCGGACAACCATAAAAAAACTTCAGGTGGTTCAAAACGCGGCTGCCCGGCTCCTACGCAATGTCCCTAGGAGAATATCTGCCTCGCCCGCCCTCAGTGACCTCCATTGGCTTAAAATCCCGAACCGAATCAAATTTAAAGCACTTTGTCACGTTTTCAAAATCAAACACGGCTTAGCCCCCAAATATCTTCAGGGCCTTATCCAGGCCTATAAGCCAAGCCGAACCCTGCGATCCTCAGGGAATGGTGACTTTTCGGTTCCTAGATTTAGGCTAGCAGAAATGGGAGGCCGCTCTTTTGCCCATTTGGGTCCTGAATTTTGGAATGCCCTTCCTGTAACCTTAAAGACAGAAACCAATCTTCTTCGCTTCCGCAAGGGACTTAAAACTTGTCTTTTTCAGCAGTGAATTGAATTTTCCTCTCAGTAAAATTAGCATGCAAGTTTTTCTACTTTGGTCTGTCCCTTAGCGCCAGGAAACCCACTGCGGGTAGCTGTGCGCTTTATAAGTTTAAATAAATAAATAAATAAAATAACATAATATAGCATAACATAACATGAAATAACATAGCATATCATAACATTACATATGATATAACATGACAATACATGAAATATCATAACATCAGATACGATAATATAACATAACATGTCACAACATAACGTAGCATAACATATAACATAACAAAACACACACCATATGTTGGACAGGCCACGTGAAGGGCCGCTCCCCCTCTGCCCGACCAGGCCCGAGCCCGGTCCCTCAAGTGTCACACACCACCACTTCACGTTTTCCGTCCCCTCCGGGACCCTTGCCTCTGAACATATCGACCTCGTGGGCCCGATCCATTACTGGCCCGCGCGCCCAGCCTGGGCGCCATCTTGGACACTCCGCCACGAGGCCGCATGGCCCCCGATCGACCCCAACCCTGGGCCTGGCCAGGCCTCAGACATCCCGGCACCACCATCCACCCAGGAGGTGAGCGGACTACTTGGCAGGACAATGGGAGAAAGAGGTGTCGATGGTTCTCCCTCGCCAGGTGCCGCTCGCCACAACCTCCCCGGGCGCTGGCTCCACCCCCCTGCTGGGTGTCTGGACCCCTTCATCCCGGACCCCCCAACCTCCAAGTGCGAGGGTCCGGACATCAAAGGGCACCAGCCCTATAACTGGGGCAGCTCCAGAGCAGGAAGGCAGTTGTATCCTGGAGTCGAGAGACGCAGTGAAGAACTCATCCGTGACGGACTACTGGCGCTGCCGTAGCCCTGCCTTGCGAACCATCGTCCTGCCTGTTGGCGCTGCCGCAACCTTCGTAACCTTCATCGTCGTCGGGACCTGCTGGCGTGGCCGCGGACCGTTTGTAACCACCATCTTCATCGGGACCTGCTGGCTCCGCCGCGGACCGTCGCTTCCTTCATCCATCTCGGGACCTGCTGGCTCCGCCGCGGCCCGATCATCTAGAAACGCCGAGCTCGAGGATTGAGAGCTATTTTCATCTATTGGTAACAAGACTGTCCCGCTACCCTTTTTCCAATCCAGAGACCAGAATCGAGGGGACCCCTGAGTCCAGACCTCCTTGTATAATTTTACCGTACCTAAAGAATTGCTGATAAAGTATCGTTGAACCTTATCCTGGTGTGGTGTCCGTCTGTGGGGGGGAAGTTACTTGTCTGTACGATCGCTGGAGACGGCTCTCCCCGGAGACCTCTCCCCTTGTCCTCGGCCGACCCTCCCGGTCCGTCTAACATTGGTGGCCAGCGGCGCGATCCGAATCACCGCATAATCGTACAGAGAGTAGCTCACCCCACGACGAAATCACGATGACAACCAAAGAAAGCGGATCTACCGAGAAATTTCAAATGGAGAAATTGGACGAGTACAGCCATCGTGAACTAAAACAATTCTGCATCGAACTAGGTATCGCTACCACCGGTCTAAGTACCAAAGACGATTTCAAGCATGCCCTAGAGTCCTGGGCAGAAACCGGGGCCGTGGGAACCACCGACCAAAACATCGTAGCAGTAGAAAAAAACACCACGGCCCCCGAGGAGCAAAGAACGGGTCTCTCGCAAGACGAGATCCGGGAACGAGAAAGAACACGACTACATGAACTAGAAATGGCCCGGCTCAAAATGGATGTTGAACTTAAACTGGCCGAACAAAAAATAAGCTTAGAGCACCTGCGTCTCCGAGAAGAAAGAGAGGAAAAACAGAGACAAAGGGAGCTCGAGGAAAAGAGGCTGGCGTATGAACACGAGCGCAAACTAGCTGAGATAGACTTACGCAAGCAGAACAGAGAATTAGGGGTGCCCGAGCAACCCCGCGACCCAGGGGCAACAGAGAAAAAGGTACACATCCCCAAGGATGTCGTTCGAGAATACTTCCGAGAGGACGACATCCAGCAATGGTTCAAGGCCTACGAAATCGCTATGACCTCCCACCGGATCGATCGAAGCGATTGGGGAGCCGGTCTATGGGGGAGATTCCTCAATGAGGGCCGCGATGCCCTGCTACAGCTCCCGGACCATCAGATGACCTCCTATGACCACATGAAAGCTGCCCTCCTCACCCGCTATGGGCTCACACCCGAGATGTACCGTCAGAGGTTCCGAGACTGCACCCGCATCCCGGGTACAACTTGGGTGGACTACGTGAACTATTTTAGCCGAGCCTTCGAGGGCTGGATCAAAGGAAGCAATGTCACAACGTACGAACAACTCTTCAACCTCATGGTGTGGGAGCATCTATCAAACAATTGCTTCATTGAGCTCCGGCAGCACCTCCTCGACAGCAAATTGACTGATCCACGGCAGCTCGCAGCCGAGGCTGACCGGTGGGAAATCACCAGAGTGGGCCGAAATGGATCCTATGAACAGAACCGGAACAACAACGGTCAGCACCGTCCCCGAGGAGGAGGAGGGGGCCAAGGGCGAGGAAGAGACAACGCTCCGGTCGCCCCCGCTACCAGCACCACCCCCCCGGCCAACCGGGGCAGCACCCCGGCGCGACCGGGATACAGAGCCAATGTCACGTGTCACCGATGCCAACGAGTCGGCCACTATGCAAACGACCCAAATTGCCCGCAGTACCAGAGCCCAAGACCCCGCCAAGTGGCCGCTGCTGCCCTAGGGGAAGAACAGATCTCCGAGGAGCAGGAAGAATACGAACAAGAGCATCAAGAATGGGAGCCAGCCGCCATGACTTTAGCATGCTTAGGGGGGAAAGACATGGTCCCGCGGGTCCCCCTACCCGCTAACACCCGGAAGTACAGCCAATGGGTGAGCATCAATGGACGCCAGGCCGAAGCCCTCCGTGACACCGGGGCCAGTGTAACAGCCGTCCGCTGTCACCTGGTGACCCCAGAACAGTTCATACCAAACATTCTCTGCCCTGTCCGTTCAGCCGATAACTCGGAAAGTCTGTGTCGGATGGCCTGCGTCCCTTTCGAATGGGGAGGGGTCTCCGGCATGTTGAAAGTAACGGTCCGAGATGATGCTCCCGTAGACTGTCTCCTGGGAAATGACCTTGAAAGCTCCCCCTGGGCAGCCGTAGAACGAAGAGAACACCTGGGGATGTTGGGCGTCCCAGACTGGGCGTGCGTCACCACCCGGTCCATGGCCGCCCGTGCCAATCCCCGACAAGAGGAACCCGAATGGCCGGCGCCTCCTCCCCCGGTCGCCCCAGTCGAAGACACCGACCGTGCCGTCCCCCCAGAACCAGCTCAACCTCCGGACCTCGCTGGCCTCGACCAGTGGCATCAACAGGGGGGACCCACACAGGAACAGTTTCGCCAAGAGCAAAAGACCTGTCCCTCCCTCGAGGGACTCCGCCAACAAGCCCTCGCCCAGAGCGCAGGGGATACCTCCGGAACACATTGGATCTACTGGGACAATGATCTGCTATACAGTGAACAAAGGATCGCGGAGTTGGGGGCCAGCCGAGTGCTAGTGGTGCCCCTCCGTTTTAGAGACTTCTTGCTAAACCTGGCCCACGATGTCCCCCTGGCTGGACACCTGGGTCAGGATAAAACCTACAGCCGCCTAGTAACCCACTTCTTCTGGCCCAAAATGAGGAATGATGTACTCCAGCATTGCCGATCTTGCCCCACGTGCCAAGCCAGTGGAAAGAGCGGCCGCAAACTAAAGGCCCCCCTGCAACCATTTCCCGTGGTCACCACCCCGTTCGAGAGGGTCGGGATAGACATTGTGGGGCCCCTGGACCCCCGTACAAAACAAGGACATCGGTTCATCCTGGTGCTGGTGGACCATGCCACCCGCTACCCCGAGGCTGTTCCCCTGCGAACTGTGACAGCCCCGGTGGTCGGCCGGGCCCTGATGGGGATCTTCTCCCGGGTGGGCTTCCCCAGAGAAGTCATCAGCGACAGGGGCACAAACTTTATTTCCAAATATATGAAGTCCCTCTGGCAACAGTGTGGGGTCACCTACCGATTCACGACCCCCTATCACCCTCAAGGAAACGGACTCGTTGAGCGGTTCAACCGCACGCTCAAAGGGATGATTGGGGGGTTGGAAGAGCCCCTCCGTCGCCAGTGGGATGTGCTGCTGCCGTGCCTCCTCTTCGCATATCGAGAGGTCCCCCAGAAGTCCCTCGGCTTCAGCCCGTTTGAGTTATTGTATGGACACCCCGTACGGGGGCCTCTCAGTCTAGTCAAGGAAGGCTGGGAAATGCCCCCTCTAAAGAACCCCCCAGATGTCTTCAAATACCTCCTAACCCTCCGCAACCAGACCCGACGGTTCAGAGAGCTGGCAAAAGCAAACTTGGAGGCCAGTCAAGAGGACATGAAAAAGTGGTATGACCAAAATGCCTCCTCCATCGAATTTGAACCCGGACAACAGGTATGGGTGATGTCCCCCACCGAGCCCTGCGCCCTGCAAGACAAGTGGACGGGGCCCTTCAAAGTAGTCGAGCGTAAGGGTCCTGTCACCTATCTCATCGACATGGAATCTTCACGGAACCCCCTCCGAGTCCTCCACGCTAATAGGCTGAAACCCCACTTTGTGCGTTCAGAACTCAGCCTCCTGATGGCCACAGACAATGGAGCCGAAGAAGACTCCGAACCCCTTCCTGACCTCCTACGGACTCGGGAGAAAGATGGCTCCGTGGATGGGGTCCGGCTCTCGGGAGCCCTCACCCTGGACCAACGCCAGGAATGTCGAGACCTTCTGTTGCAGTTCGCCGACCTGTTTTCCCTCACCCCAGGTGTCACTTCCTGGTGTGTGCACGACGTGGACACGGGGGACAGCCCCCCTATCCGCCACCGGGCCTACCGCGTACCAGATCGGGTACGGGCTTGCATCCAGGAAGAAGTAACCAAAATGCTCACCCTCGGGGTCATTGAGCCCTCAGACAGCCCCTGGGCCAGCCCAGTAGTACTGGTCCCCAAAGCAGCCGCTCCCGGCACCACACCGGAACTCCGGTTCTGCGTCGACTACCGGGGCTTGAATGCGGTCACCAGAACGGACGCACACCCCATCCCCCGCGCCGACGAGCTAATTGACCGCATGGGAGCTGCCCGCTACCTCAGTATTTTCGACCTGAAGGCGGGCTACTGGCAGATCGGCCTCACACCCCGGGCCCAAGAGCGATCTGCATTTTCCACTCCTGATGGCCATTATCATTTCAAGGTCATGCCCTTCGGCATGAAGAATGCCCCCGCAACATTTCAGCGGCTAGTCAACCAGGTCTTGGCCGGGCTCGAAGGATTCAGCGCCGCCTACCTAGACGACATCGCTGTGTACAGCCACCACTGGTCCGACCACCTCCACCACCTCCGAGCGGTGCTACAGGCCCGTCAGCAAGCTGGCCTCACGATCAAGGCCAGCAAATGCCAAATTGGTCAGGGGTCCGTAACCTACCTCGGACACCAGGTGGGAAGCGGCCTGGTGGCCCCTCTGCAGCTCAAGATTGCCGCCATCCAGTCCTGGCAGCCCCCCAACACCCAGACCGAGGTCCGCGCCTTTTTGGGACTCACGGGCTATTACAGACGGTTCGTGAAAGACTATGGTACCATAGTGGGGCCCCTCACAGAGCTCACGTCCAAAAATCAACCCAAGAAGGTCAACTGGACCCCCGATTGTCAAACAGCCTTCGAAAAACTGAAGGCCGCCATGTGCTCCGCCCCTGTGCTCCAGACCCCCGACTACAGCCGGGAATTCGTCGTCCAGACGGATGCCTCCGACCACGGCATTGGGGCGGTCCTGTCTCAATTGAACACCGAAGGCCTTGACCAGCCAGTGGCCTTCATCAGCAGGCGACTCCTACCTCGAGAACAACGCTGGAGCACCATCGAGAGGGAGGCCTTCGCCGTGGTATGGGCCCTCAAAAAGCTCCGGCCCTACCTCTTTGGCACACACTTCCGGGTGCAGACCGACCATCGACCCCTGCAGTGGCTGATGCAGATGCGGGGGGAAAACCCAAAACTACTACGTTGGTCCATCTCCCTACAAGGGATGGACTTCACTGTTGAACACCGGCCTGGGCCAGATCACGCCAACGCAGATGGCCTGTCCCGGTTTTTCCGCCTCGACGAGGAGAGTCCCCAAGAGGATGGGTGACTCTCCCCGCCTTCAGCTGGGGGGGACGCATGTTGGACAGGCCACGTGAAGGGCCGCTCCCCCTCTGCCCGACCAGGCCCGAGCCCGGTCCCTCAAGTGTCACACACCACCACTTCACGTTTTCCGTCCCCTCCGGGACCCTTGCCTCTGAGCATATCGACCTCGTGGGCCCGATCCATTACTGGCCCGCGCGCCCAGCCTGGGCGCCATCTTGGACACTCCGCCACGAGGCCGCATGGCCCCCGATCGACCCCAACCCTGGGCCTGGCCAGGCCTCAGACATCCCGGCACCACCATCCACCCAGGAGGTGAGCGGACTACTTGGCAGGACAATGGGAGAAAGAGGTGTCGATGGTTCTCCCTCGCCAGGTGCCGCTCGCCACAACCTCCCCGGGCGCTGGCTCCACCCCCCTGCTGGGTGTCTGAACCCCTTCATCCCGGACCCCCCAACCTCCAAGTGCGAGGGTCCGGACATCAAAGGGCACCAGCCCTATAACTGGGGCAGCTCCAGAGCAGGAAGGCAGTTGTATCCTGGAGTCGAGAGACGCAGTGAAGAACTCATCCGTGACGGACTACTGGCGCTGCCGTAGCCCTGCCTTGCGAACCATCGTCCTGCCTGTTGGCGCTGCCGCAACCTTCGTAACCTTCATCGTCGTCGGGACCTGCTGGCGTGGCCGCGGACCGTTTGTAACCACCATCTTCATCGGGACCTGCTGGCTCCGCCGCGGACCGTCGCTTCCTTCATCCATCTCGGGACCTGCTGGCTCCGCCGCGGCCCGATCATCTAGAAACGCCGAGCTCGAGGATTGAGAGCTATTTTCATCTATTGGTAACAAGACTGTCCCGCTACCCTTTTTCCAATCCAGAGACCAGAATCGAGGGGACCCCTGAGTCCAGACCTCCTTGTATAATTTTACCGTACCTAAAGAATTGCTGATAAAGTATCGTTGAACCTTATCCTGGTGTGGTGTCCGTCTGTGGGGGGGAAGTTACTTGTCTGTACGATCGCTGGAGACGGCTCTCCCCGGAGACCTCTCCCCTTGTCCTCGGCCGACCCTCCCGGTCCGTCTAACACCATAACATAACATAACATGACAAGACATAACACAACATCCTAAGATCATATTTCTAATGCCACCTGAATGAAACATGCTGCGGTGTGTAGAGCACGAGGCCCGAACAGCAGCACTGAGGTAGCATACTGGAAGAAATTGTTTCAATTTCTTTAGGAAAGAGGCCAGGTACCAGACCATCTTTATTCTTTTTTGGCGATGTGTCCCTTGAGGGTGCGGCCGGCGTCTAGAATGATTCCATGTCCAGCGTGGACGTCCAGTAGTATCAGGAAGCAGGCGACAGCTTCATCTGTGGTCAGGAGGGGGTCATTAATGAAGGCGAAGGTTGGGGTCTGCTTCCTGCAGCGTGAGCTTAAGCCAGATGTGAAGTTAGGCAGGAGACGGTTGACACTGATGCTCATCTTGGAGTTGAGCATCAAACACTGTTTCAATCAGGGGGAGTTTCTACATTAGGGCTCTACGGCTGCACCCCTCTGAAATTCCTGCATGTTTACCTCAAAAATATGAAATAGATCAATTCATTTAGGGCCCGATTCACAGAATGAACTTAAGACTCAATCCTAAACTTACTACTATTTTGATAATCACAGAATGCACTTACTACTTTTGGAATTCTCAGAAGTTAGGATTTTGTCTTAAGTCTGCCTTAAGTCGGTCTTAAGTTTGTCTTAAGTCTGTCTTAAGTCAGTCTTAAGTTTTTCTTAAGACAAACTAAAGACAAAATCCTAACTTCTGAGCATGCCAAAAGTAGTAGGCGCATTCTGTGATTATCAAAATAGTAGTAAGTTTAGGATTGAGTCTTAAGTTCATTCTGTGAATCGGGTCCTTAGAGATAGAACAAATCAATGTATTTAAGTCTGGGCTGTCTGCCCCAGGCTGCCGGCCCTCCCTCGCTCTGAAGCGGGAGACAGAAGCCAGGCAGCAGTTCAACTTTCTGCATCGTGTCTCATGACGCAAGGCTTACCTTTCTAAAGCGCTTCATTGCAGTCTGTGGAGGTATCCACTGTAGGCCAGTGACAATGTCAGCGTCACACTTTCGGGCGTCAGAGACTCTGTCAACGTTTCTGGCATCGGAGTCTGCATCCCTGCGATTCGTCATTCAGCCTTTCCCATTCCTCACATGGTCGGACTGGGTGCAAGCAGGTGTGATGGTGCACCTTGTCCTCGGTAAAGGTAAGAGTTATAATGCTAATCTTGTGTTATGTATATTGGGCTGAGACCCCTGATCACTGTAGCCTGCCTCCCCCGTGACACCCCGGTCTCTGGCTGGAGGTCCCCGGCCCCTTTAGAAGAGGAGATGCTGTTTTTGTTCTCCTGTGAAATGGAGCCAAGAGACGAGCAGGGTTTTTCTTCCCTTGTGAAGTTCATTCAAATGTCTGAGTCAAGCTCAAAGGGAGCAATATGTGCTTATACTATAGAGCAGTTATATGCTGTAAGGCATTAAAATAGGCCCTATTTTCATGCGCTTAACATTAATGCCAAAAATATAGATTGATTTACGAACAAACAAGGTAATGTATGTCAGCGATTTTGTTCCTCTTTTATTTCACGCTTTACTTAATCTTGCATTCCCCAAGAGTGTTAGCTACTTCATCATGTGTTTCTGTATTTTGTTTGTGTACCTCATTACTCTTGGATAGCGCCTACTTTAAGTTATGTCAGGTGCTTATGAGGGGCTTTGACTGAGAGCTCTGGCGCTGAGGCAGAAGGCAGGGCCGGCTCTAGGGCGGTGCGACCGGTGCCACTGCACCAGGTGCTGACTTCAGGCGGCGCTGAGTTTGCATGTTTATTTTGGTTTTAAAAGCACCTGTTCCCAGCATTCCTTGCCTCCAGCAATTCACGGCAACAATAAAAATGTCAAGATAACCCCAGTGAATAATTTTCTTCCTGAAGAGAGATCAGAGTTTTGACAGTTGAGGTTTTGACTGATCATAAAATAGCACAGAGCGATAATGTGCCCGATGCATTGAACGTGTCCCACGCAGCTCACAAAGTGCATAGAATGTAAACAGGTCAGTGGGTTACTTCTTTTCTAAGACGTCCTTTTGTTACTTACAACGAATAATTTAAAATCCTAATATAGAACAGTGAATTATTAACTGTCATCAAAGAACTCCATACCCACTGCAAAGTACAGATTAAAGCATAAATTCATGTTGCAAAAAGGGTTCATTTGCATAGAAATCGTTTCCTATGATTAAAGAGAACCCCAACCACAGTGTTCATTTTCAATTCTGAGTTTGCGCTTCTCCGGACCAAGCACTCTTAAACTTTACCACCTACCAGTATGGATGTCATGTGACTCCTACACCTTGTAGTCCTCTGACTTATGTAACATTTTCTAAACACGGATTTGCGCATACATGATTGATTGTCTCTGTGTAATGTGTGTGTGTGATGCAAAGTGCTCTGACACCCTACACTGGTATGAGTGACGCTATGCAACTAATTGAATGCATCTGACAAAGAGTGGTTATGGAGACTTGAGCGGCACAGTTAAAAGGTGTTGGTGGAGGTAACCGTGGTGGAGGCGGTCCCCACCTCCACTGCGGACGGGGAGCACCAACAAACATTGTCGCACCGTGTGCCACCAGCGCTAAAGCTGGCCCTGGCTGAAGGCAAAGCAAAGTGCCTGTCAGCGGGTTGGCCTCTCTGCAGAGCACACAGAACAATGGTCACACGTTCCAGTTGCAATTGAAATTCTGTGTAAATGTGTGTGAAGGGGACACACAGATATCAAAATATCTACAGGGCAAAAGTAAAAGAAAAGAAAGTGCTTAAATGTGAGTGAGTGCCGTGTATGTTTGAGGCGGTGAACTGAGGTGGATGCGAGGACGTGCATTCGGAGAGAGTGAAAAGAGCGTGCTGAAGAGGAAAGAGATGAGGTTGGAGATGTGCAGAGGGACAAGACGTGCAGAGAAAAATGGCACACGTCTAACATGCAGCATGCATAATGAAGGCTAACACTCCTTCCACAAGCCTCAATATTATTTAATGCACAGTTTCCCAATTACAGAATTTAAACATTTTCAATGTTAATTATTTATAACAAATCATCGCTGTTACTCTTTTATCTTAAACAGCTAACAAGCATTGGCAATGCCAGCAGTACTGACAGGTTTTATGCTTTTGTCAGTTGTTGCGTTACATATCTGGATACAATACTATCTCAGAGAGAAACCAAAATACTGGTCGGGCGGCAGACTATAGAAATCATAGAAGTTTATTTTATATGTTCCTTTTAGAGAGCCCCGACATTCTTCATCCCACTTAAAGACCTGTTTGTGCATATTTCTATACATCTGATTGCATCCAGCAGCTAAGCGTTAGAGCATTTTCTTCCAAAGTTGCTGCCGCATGCAGTGCAAGACACTGGCAAGCACGCACTTTCAAATTGTACACGCTGTACGATTTGCGCATTACAGTAATTGTTGAACATATTAAAGCAATAAGATATGGGGCAGGTTTTAATGTGTTTAATGTTTCAAGACTATATGTTCCCACTGCTCTATAAACTGAGTTTCTCACTAAATTGATTTGCTTTAAAATGCACCATTTCCCAATCTTTTTTCAACTTTTTCCTGGGAGGAGGAACCCCCACAGACCCCACATTTGTCCATTAAGCTTGCTCTCTTTGTTTGCTACATATAAGTCATACCCAGTTTTTATTTATCACCACTTTTAAATGTCACCAGCCGCCACTAGTTTTACTGATCTTGATAATGAGCGGGAGTTGGCGGGGTCATCAGGGCCTAGTGTAGGTTTCTTTAGTGGGAGGATCTAACCTGTCTGGAAAGCTTCTGGGAAGATGCCTTGTTTGAGGGAGGTGTTGACACGGGGGAGCAGTAGTGATGGAGCTCGCACAAAGGTGAGACATCATCACCATAAGAAGCGGCTTTGAGGGAGTCGAGCTTGCCGGTTAGTTCCACAAGAGATTGATCTTTCAAAGATGACCATTGCAGGATTCTACGGGAGGCGCCGGTATAAGCAGAGAAGCAGGGTTAGTGTTGTTGGTGTGTGTTGGGTCTTCTGTGTTTTTTCACTGAAGAAGTGGTTGTTGGCATGCACTTGCCTGCGGAGTGTGGAATAGGAGAGTGAGGCAGGGGGTGATACAGTGCTTGATTGCTTTGGAGAGCATTCTGTTTGCATTAGCTTCGTTAACATGCTAGTGTAGTACTTTACTCTGGCTGTTGTGATAAGCTGTCTGCGTGGACTTCAGTATTGTGAGTAAGGGTGGGCGTAGTACTACCACGTGCCACGAAAAGCAATTTTGCTACGTCAGACTCCCAATTAATAAAACAGAAACCTCATATACTTTTGGTACAATAACAAGTATCTCTGTCTTTACGTGCTAAAATGCATATAGTCATTTCACAAAAGTGAAAATGAAAATTTTACAAGCGGTGAGAGAGGTGATGATTTTGGGGGTCCCCCCTAACCTAGGGAGAGGACCAAGCAGATGCCTTGAAAACAAAGAGCACATCTTGCTGAACGATTTAGTGGTGGTCCCATCCTCTTAGGACCAACCCAAGCACAGGTATTACTGGCAAAAAAACAATCCCAACCAAAGGCCCTGCAAAGCATTATGAGATGAGATTAGCAATGGGCAGTGAATATTATATAGTATCCAATATCAAAATAATTCTACAAAGAGCTGCCGTTCAACTAGTCGTTGCTAGGTGTCCCTCACGAGTCAAATGCAAAAGCATTGAAACCCTTTCATGAAGCTGCAGTTTCACTAGTCATTACTAGGTGTCCCTCACCTTGCAGGGCCTTTGTTTGGGATTGTATTTTTGCCCGTAACTGTGCTTGCGGTGGTCCTAGGAGGATGGGATCGCCACTGAATCGTTCCGCATGATGTGCTCTTTGTGTTCAAGACATATGATTGGTCCTCCCCCTAGGTTAGAGGGGAACCCAAAATCATCACCTCTCTCATTACCTGATAATTTACATTTTCAAAGTTCACTTTTGTGAATTGGGTATATGCTTTTTAGCATTTAAAGTTGCTTTATCAAGGCATTTGGGGGGGGAAGTTTAGAAGCTGACTCGAGTTTTTTCCTGAATACCGTGTTTTTAATGGAATGCGAGCAGATACCCAGGGTTAATCTTTGAGAGTTCTGTTTATCTTCCATTTACTTTCCTGTCTGTGGATGGAGCGTATATTGTGAGCGAGGTCTTTAAAGGACCCTGAGGCTGAAGGTTTTCACTTGCTGTTGTGTCTTTTTTTTGGGGGCGGCTGTTCACATGGTTTTCCAAAAAGTACTAAAGTTGTGTAGTTGGTGTTGGATGTGGAGTTTGGAGGGCAAAGGATGAGTTCATGCATGAAATTGTTGATGGAGAAATCTTCGAAGGACTCGAAGAGTTGGTCTTATTTTCTGTGTTGACCTCAGTTTGTTGATAGGATGTTGAGGAGGTTGGTCCAGGAGTATAGGTGATTTACATTGGATTGCTGGTGATGTTAAAAAGACAAGTTGAGGGTGTTACCTTTGGAGTGTGTTGGCTGGGTGGCATTGATTATCCCAATGAGGCTCTGGGGTGGGGGGGTCTCTCTTTTTTTTTAGCTTCTGTTTTCTGGGAGTCACTCTAAAGTGTGGTCTGGGTATGCTGGATGGATGAGGTGGGGATGAGATCTCAGAATTTATCCATGAAGTCCTTGTTCTGTCCAGAAGACCTATTGATGAGATGGAAGGTGGTGGTATGAGTTGGAAGTGCTTCATGGAGTTTTGTGTCACTTGCGTCCCCCGGATGCAAGCGCAGGGGGTCTTATGGATAACAGGGAAGCCTTCCTCCTTCCTATGTGTGCGGTCCATATATTGGAATCTGTAGCCAGAGGGAAGAAAGACATCTAGGATGTGTGAGGATGTGGGGATGAACCACGTTTCTGTGATAAGGTGGGCATCTAGAGTGTGGCAGGTGATGAGGTTTGTGATATCTGTTGCATGGATTACTGTAGAGTGAGCACACAAGTCACTTCTGCTAAACACAATGGGCCAAATTCACAAAGGTAAACTTAGACCTAAAGTCTAACTTTAGCCCCTTCGCAGCGGGGCAATTCCCCTGCTGTGCTGGGTGGCGAGGGGTGCACAGAGTGCCCCGTGCTTATGACGAGCAGAGCTCGTCATGAGGCACAGTGTTCGTGTGCTCATGACGAGCTGAGCTCGTCACGGCCACACCCATTTTTGTGGAACGTTCAGCACTGCAGGGGAATTATTCCCGCGTGTGAGCGTTCCATGGCTCGTGACGATCTCAGCTCGTCATGAGCACACGAGCACCTTGCCTCATGACGAGCTGAGCTCGTCATGACCACGGAAGGAGTTAGACCTGAAGTTTAACTTTAGACCTGAAATCTAACTTTAGACTTGAAGTCTAACTTTAGGCGTCATGTCGAACTTTAGACCTAAAATCCGGTGGGCGGAATTTGCGTAGTCGCGCTCCGCAAAATTTGGCAAAATTGCAAAAAATATCTGTGAGCGCGTGCATGGGTCCTTGAGTAAGCTGTCCATCATAGTGGGGTAAAGGGCAGGAAGACGTTGCAAACCGCTAGTGTGTGTGGGGTGGGTCTTCTAAGCGAGTTCACATGCCTCTTGTTTATAAAGGGTCAGAGCACGATCCAAGCCACAGATAAAGAGAAAGAACCTCCTGGTCACAGGAACTACATGGGGATTGCACTCAAGAAAGTCAAGGATGCAAAGGCCTCCATCAAGCATCACAGCAAATTTTTAAAGGTAGATATGGAGAGAAAGCACATCTGCCCAGCCTCGACCAAGTGAGCGCACAATTCTTTTGGGCTGATTAATGCGTTACAGAATTTGAGCTTTAACTCAGGCACCTGCTTTATTTATATCTGTAAATGCTTCCTGTTGAAGTTTAATTTTTGTGACAGGAGCATTGTGCCTTGAATGAATCCTGCCCAGCATATTTATCCAAGAAGATGCCACCATTTTGTACAATACCTCTACTCACCATGCTCACGAATTCCGCTATGCAGCAATTCCGCATGTAAAGGGGATTTGCTGAAATTTCACAAATTATTCGAACGGAGCGGAATTTACTGCCCACCCTTACACAAGAAGAGCTAAACTCAGGAGTTAATCCTCAAGGAGAGTTAAACTAAGGCTGTGAAACCCTAGAGTTCAATTTCAAGGAGAGCTAAACCAAGGCTATGTAAGCAGAGGAGTGGAACATCATGGAGAGCAAACCCAGGGCTATGTAAGTCAAGGAGTGGAACCTCCAGGAGAGTTAAATCAAGCATTTGTAAACTGAGAATTGCAACCTTGAGGAGGTTTATCTGCAGAGAGCTTAACCAAGGCTATCAAGACCTAGGGGCATATCATCAATATGCGATCATTATCGCTAAGCGCACTTAGCGCTAGGATGATTATCCCTGGGTATCGCTTGCTTTTATCGCGGAGATAGCGTGCTATCAGCGATGCTTATCACCAGAGCAATAAAAATACCTGAGTTAGCTGTCAAATGTGAAATTATCGCTGTGATTCCAGCGATAATCGTGCAATGTTTGGTGCTACGTTGCTGATAGGGCACGGCATACTTAAACATGAAATCCATCTTCCATTGGATATCATGGCTAAGTCAAACTAAAAGCAGGCGTAAGGAAAGTAGTGATAACCACTGTTAGCGCTACTTTTCTTATCGCTGTGCTTGTTAGCGTGCCCATTGATAATTGGAGAAATTTTGGTTATTGACATTTCTCCAGTTATTTTCCGCAGGAACACCCACTTTGCATCTCATTAGAGATGCAAAGGGAGGTGTAGTGAAAAAGGGTGCTAACAACGCGATTTTGCATGTTTGCACCCTCTTGTTGATAGGGCGATGGTTTTATCTCCGCTTTTTTGGCTATTTAAGCCAAAAAAGCAGAGATAAAGCCCTTGCTGCTATGCCCCCTAGAATTCACCCTCAAGGAGAGCTAAAGCAAGGAGTTTATCCTCAAGTAGAGCTAAAGCAAGGAGTTCATCCTCAAGTAGAGCTAAACCAAGGAGTTCATCCTCAAGTAGAGCTAAACCAAGGAGTTTATCCTCAAGTAGAGCTAAAGCAAGGAGTTCATCCTCAAGTAGAGCTAAACCAAGGAGTTCATCCTCAAGTAGAGCTAAACCGAGGAGTTCATCCTCAAGGAGAGCTAAACCAAGGAGTTCATCCTCAAGTAGAGCTAAACCAAGGAGTTCATCCTCAAGTAGAGCTAAAACGAGGAGTTCATCCTCAAGTAGAGCTAAACCGAGGAGTTCATCCTCAAGTAGAGCTAAACCGAGGAGTTCATCCTCAAGTAGAGCTAAACCGAGGAGTTCATCCTCAAGTAGAGCTAAACCGAGGAGTTCGTCCTCAAGTAGAGCTAAAGCGAGGAGTTCGTCCTCAAGTAGAGCTAAAGCGAGGAGTTCGTCCTCAAGTAGAGCTAAAGCGAGGAGTTCATCCTCAAGTAGAGCTAAAGCGAGGAGTTCATCCTCAAGTAGAGCTAAAGCGAGAAGTTCATCCTCAAGTAGACCTAAAGCAAAGAGTTCATCCTCAAGTAGACCTAAAGCGAGGAGTTCATCATCAAGTAGAGCTAAACCAAGGAGTTCATCCTCAAGTAGAGCTAAAGCAAGGAGTTCATCCTCAAGGAAAGCTAAACCAAGGAGTCCATCCTCAAGGAGAGCTAAACCAAGGAGTTCATCCTCAAGTAGAGCTAAAGCGAGGAGTTCATCCTCAAGGAGAGCTAAACCAAGGAGTTCATCCTTAAGTAGAGCTAAAGCGAGGAGTTCATCCTCAAGGAGAGCTAAACCAAGGAGTTCATCCTCAAGTAGAGCTAAACCGAGGAGTTCATCCTCAAGGAGAGCTAAACTAAGGAGTTCATCCTCGAGGAGAGCTAAACCGAGGAGTTCATCCTCGAGGAGAGCTAAACCGAGGAGTTCATCCTCAAGTAGAGCTAAACCGAGGAGTTCATCCTCAAGTAGAGCTAAACCAAGGAGTTCATCCTCGAGGAAAGCTAAACCAAGGAGTTCATCCTCGAGGAGAGCTAAACCAAGGAGTTCATCCTCAAGTAGAGCTAAAGCAAGGAAAGCTAAACCAAGGAGTTCATCCTCAAGTAGAGCTAAAGCAAGGAGTTCATCCTCAAGTAGAGCTAAACCGAGGAGTTCATCCTCGTAGAGCTAAACCAAGGAGTTCATCCTCAAGTAGAGCTAAACCAAGGAGTTCATCCTCAAGAAGAGCTAAAGCAAGGAGTTCATCCTCAAGTAGAGCTAAAGCGAGGAGTTCATCCTCAAGTAGAGCTAAACAGGGAGTTCATCCCCAAGTAGACCTAAAGCAAGGAGTTCATCCTCAAGGAGAGCTAAACCAAGGAGTTAATCCTCAAGTAGACTTAAAGCGAGGAGTTCATCCTCAAGGAGAGCTAAACCAAGGAGTTGATCCTCAAGTAGACTTAAAGCGAGGAGTTCATCCTCAAGGAGAGCTAAACCAAGGAGTTGATCCTCAAGTAGAGCTAAACCAAGGAGTTCATCCTCAAGTAGAGCTAAAGCAAGGAGTTCATCCTCAAGGAGAGCTAAACCAAGGAGTTCATCCTCAAGAAGAGCTAAACCAAGGAGTTCATCCCCAAGTAGACCTAAAGCAAGGAGTTCATCCTCAAGGAGAGCTAAACCAAGGAGTTCATCCTCAAGTAGAGCTAAACCAAGGAGTTCATCCTCAAGTAGAGCTAAAGCAAGGAGTTCATCCTCAAGGAGAGCTAAACCAAGGAGTTCATCCTCAAGTAGACCTAAAGCGTGGAGTTCATCCTTAGGTAGACCTAAAGCAAGGAGTTCATCCCCAAGTAGACCTAAAGCAAGGAGTTCATCCACAAGGAGAGCTAAACCAAGGAGTTCATCCTCAAGTAGAGCTAAACCAAGGAGTTCATCCTCAAGTAGAGCTAAAGCGAGGAGTTCATCCTCAAGTAGAGCTAAACAGGGAGTTCATCCCCAAGTAGACCTAAAGCAAGGAGTTCATCCTCAAGGAGAGCTAAAGCAAGGAGTTCATCCTCAAGTAGAGCTAAACTAAGGAGTTCATCCTCAAGTAGAGCTAAAGCGAGGAGTTCATCCTCAAGTAGAGCTAAACAGGGAGTTCATCCTCAAGGAGAGCTAAACCAAGGAGTTCATCCCCAAGTAGACCTAAAGCAAGGAGTTCATCCTCAAGGAGAGCTAAACCAAGGAGTTCATCCTCAAGTAGAGCTAAACCAAGGAGTTCATCCTCAAGTAGAGCTAAAGCGAGGAGTTCATCCTCAAGTAGACCTAAAGCAAGGAGTTCATCCTCAAGGAGAGCTAAACCAAGGAGTTGATCCTCAAGTAGAGCTAAACAGGGAGTTCATCCTCAAGGAGAGCTAAACCAAGGAGTTCATCCCCAAGTAGACCTAAAGCAAGGAGTTCATCCTCAAGGAGAGCTAAACCAAGGAGTTGATCCTCAAGTAGAGCTAAACCAAGGAGTTCATCCTCAAGTAGAGCTAAAGCAAGGAGTTCATCCTCAAGGAGAGCTAAACCAAGGAGGTGATCCTCAAGTAGAGCTAAACCGGGGAGTTCATCCTCAAGGAGAGCTAAAGCGAGGAGTTCATCCTCAAGTAGAGCTAAACAGGGAGTTCATCCTCAAGGAGAGCTAAACCAAGGAATTCATCCCCAAGTAGAGCTAAAGCAAGGAGTTCATCCTCAAGGAGAGCTAAACCAAGGAGTTCATCCTCAAGTAGAGCTAAACCGAGGAGTTCATCCTCAAGGAGAGCTAAAGCGAGGAGTTCATCCTCAAGTAGAGCTAAACAGGGAGTTCATCCTCAAGGAGAGCTAAACCAAGGAGTTCATCCCCAAGTAGACCTAAAGCAAGGAGTTCATCCTCAAGGAGAGCTAAACCAAGAGGTTCATCCTCAAGGAGAGCTAAACCAAGGAGTTCATCCTCAAGTAGAGCTAAAGCAAGGAGTTCATCCTCAAGGAGAGCTAAACCAAGGAGTTCATCCTCAAGTAGACATAAAGCGAGGAGTTCATCCTCAAGTAGACCTAAAGGAAGGAGTTCATCCCCAAGTAGACCTAAAGCAAGGAGTTCATCCTCAAGTAGAGCTAAAGCGAGGAGTTCATCCTCAAGTAGAGCTAAACCGAGGAGTTCATCCTCAAGGAGAGCTAAACCAAGGAGTTCATCCTCAAGTAGAGCTAAACCAAGGAGTTCATCCTCAAGTAGAGCTAAACCGAGGAGTTAATCCTCAAGTAGAGCTAAACCAAGGAGTTCATCCTCAAGTAGAGCTAAACCGAGTAGTTCATCCTCAAGGAAATCTAAACCGAGGAGTTCATCCTCAAGGAAAGCTAAACCGAGGAGTTCATCCTTAAGGAGAGCTAAAGCAAGGAGTTCATCCTCAAGTAGAGCTAAAGCGAGGAGTTTATCCTCATGGAAAACTAAACCGAGGACTTGAACTACAAAGATTTCTAACTCAAGGATATCTAAACCATGGAGTTTAACTTTAAGGAGATCTAACCAAGGAAGCTCACTCTCAAAGAGTTGTAACCCCATGGTATCTAATAAGAGGAGTTCATTTCCAAGTGGATCTAACCCAAGGCGTTTAATCAAAGCATCGTTCTTGCCTGTAAAACGGCAATGTTTCCGTACATCTGCATCGTGGCACCTGAAATGCTGTTTGCACGAGTTACCCTTAAAATGTTTTTCCTTACAACATGAAACTGGTTGGGTGTTGGTGTTCTATTTTTTTAACACCCCTGAAAAGAGGTAACAAAATGCTGATTTTTATGAAAACCCACATTGTAAAACTCTGCGCACTACAGATGGCGATAGTAGAACTACATCAGGCTTACAACAAAAAGCTTTAAAACTTTGTACACCTTTAACCCCATCCCTAACTCTCTAGTCATTTGTGAGTCTGACTCTGTCCAACCCCTGCTGGTCGTCATCGACTCTGTCCAACCCCTGGTGCTCGTCACCGACTCTCACGGCTCCTATGGCTTCAACGCCATTTTCTTCATATGGGATCGTCTTTTTATCAGTCCTATCTGCTTGACAGAGGAAGTCTGACTCTGTCCAGCTCTGGTCACCTTTCAGCTATTGTGAAGGCATATGATTGGCTTGTCTCGGTCCAACCCGCCTTTCAGAGATGAGCTATTAGGCTTGACTCTTTCTCAGTCCTTGGGGTCCATCATGTATGAATGTGTTATGTGCCTCACTAGTCCCAGTCCTATCAGCCTATCACAGACCAGCTGACACTATCCCAGTCCTATCAGCCTATCATAGACCAGCTTGACTCTGTCCCAGTCCTTGGGGTCCATCAGGTGTGACTCACTAGTCCCAGTCCTATCAGCCTATCACAGACCAGCTGACACTATCCCAGTCCTATCAGCCTATCACAGACCAGCTTGATGCTGTCTCAGTTCCAGGGGCCTTTGAGATGCGTGTCTAACATGTAAATACCCCAGTGCTGTTGGCCGTTCATTGCCCCTGCTCCATCATGACTCGTTCTGAAACCCTATTGGGCAGCATTCCTGCTGGGTGGTGACACTCTGGGGTAGGGTGGCTTTAGGGCGCTTGATTGACAGCTGTAGGCAGTAGCACATCAACACATTGCATCAGCACCAATGCCGCACGAGGCCGGTGACCCCTGGTACCGCACAGAAGAGGGCCTTTGTGTTTGGGACACTGGCTGTCGTGGTGGCCTGGGTCAGGAGAGGGTGACGTCACTGTGGCAGTCTGTGAATCTCTTTTTTCTCTGAGAATTAAAAGTCCTGGCGTGTAGCCAGGGACCAGTGCGAGATGGCTGCCCCACCCCCCTTCCAGTCTTTGCTGAGAGGACTTACAAGTGGTAAATTGATTTTCTGCTGCACACACTGTCGAGGTATTCAGAGGCCGCTGACAGCTCTCCAAGTATGGCTGACCCACTGGGAACAACAGCGATTATAGGAGCTGTTTTGTGTCCAGTGTGCCTAGAGGGCAGTTACAGAGCACTATAATCAGACTTTATAGCTGCAACATGTTCGAAAATTAGCATATAGACCTATATAATGCCAAAGTTCAAAATGTGCTTTTTCCAGAATCCATTTTGTTACAAGTGTTTCCTTGTCTCGGTTCCATCCAATCTGAGCGGTGAAACAGGCCACGAAGTCCAGATCCGGTAATGCCATGAGAGGCATGATGGCTCCCAGATTAGGGATCAGGCTATTGCCCCCCCCCCTCTGCTATTGCAGCTTTATCTCTGGACACTTATCTAAGCTGTCTGTAATTGGCTGAGGAGGAGCTGATTACCTGAAGTTTTTTTATCTAAGCGGTCTGTAATTGGCTGAGGAGGAGCTGATTACCGGAAGTTTTTTTTTATCTAAGCTGTCTGTAATTGGCTGAGGAGGAGCTGATTACCGGAAGTTGTTTGTCTAAGATGTCTGTAATTGGCTGAGGAACAGCTGATTACCGGAAGTTGTTTATCTAACATGTGTGTAATTGGCTGAGGAGGAGCTGATTACCGGAAGTTGTTTATATAAGCTGTCTGTAATTGGCTGAAGAGGAGCTGATTTCCGGAAGTTGTTTATCTAAGCTGTCTGTAATTGGCTGAAGAGGATCCGATTAATGGAAGTTGTTTATCTAAGCTGTCTGTAATTGGCTGAAGAGGAAGGAGCTGATTACCGGAAGCTGTTTATCTAAGCTGTCTGTAATTGGATGAATAGGAGCTGATTACCGGAAGTTGTTCTCCACGTTTCAGATTTACTGCCCAATTGTTATGAGACGTTGTAGTCAGGAAGGAAGGGGTGCCTTGATGTTTTTATTTTTTCTTAAATAATCAAAACACAAGAAGTAACGTATACATTTGATGCCCAGAGCAGGTTGTGAGATCTCAGTGGGATGTGAAAATTCTTGGAAGTTGTGAGATCTCAGTAGGAGGTGAAAGTTCCTGAAAGTTGTGAGATCTCAGTAGGAGGTTAAAGTTCCTGAAAGTTGTGAGATCTCAGTAGGAGGTTAAAGTTCTTGGAAGTTGTGAGATCTCAGTAGGAAGTGGAAGTTCCTGAAAGTTGTGAGATCTCAGTAGGAGGTTAAAGTTCTTGGAAGTTGTGAGATCTCAGTAGGAAGTGGAAGTTCCTGAAAGTTGTGAGATCTCAGTAGGAAGTGGAAGTTCCTGAAAGTTGTGAGATCTCAGTAGGAAGTGGAAGTTACTGGAAGTTGTGAGATCTCAGTGGGAGGTTAAAGTTCCTGGAAGTTGTGAGATCTCAGTAGGAGGTGAAAGTTCCTGGATTTGACAAATTTCAGGATGGTTCTTGTTACAACTGCAGAGTCCTGCAGTGTTTGACCTCTGTGGTGTGTGGACTGGTTTTCCTCATCGGATGAGAATGCCCCACACAGGGACAGGCTGAGACCCGGGGTAGGCAGGTGTAGGTAGGGTCATGAAATCTCCGCCTACTTCTGGTAGTAAGTCATAACCACCAGCATGAATAGGGACTTCCGGCCGCAGACACCCAGCTTCCCTCACCTAAGAAATCCAGTAAGAAGACAATATTCAGGTGGAATGTTCTCGGAGATACAGAGAAACAAAACAGGTAGAAGTAGTGAGAGTGGAGATCTGTACTTAGCTGAGACCACCCACTGTTCGAAATGGGGGAATTGGTTATAATCAATGCATTGAAAATATATAGATAACACCCTTTCATCCACCAGACCCAGGGTATTGCTGGTCCATGAGGATTCAGAGAGACTGCATCAGCGAGAGTGCCCCAGAGTAGCTGTCAGACCTAATACGCTTGAGGTAGTGTTTCTCTAAACCATTTTTCTTCCTGGGTTTGATGATTCTGTTTTAGTGGCCTTAGGGCTCTGGGCACTCCCCCACGGTATATGCAGTCTGAAAGTGAATGAGCCCTTCCTACATGTGTTAGGAAGTGGTGCTCACCTGATGTTTTCAAACGTCTGTCAAGTCTGCCATCGCAGGCATGTGTGGGTGCGATTGCACTTATGCTCAGGTTGGCCTCTCTAAACCGTTAGCCAATCCCGAGGGGACCTTTGACTACCACTCGGACCCCCCTGGGTGTAAGTCTTAAGTGGTAAAGTGAGTGTTGGGTAAAACACAGGGCAGGTACACATGTGTTCCCTGCCCAGGTAGTGTGGAATACCCATGAGAGTTTCACTACCTATGATGTTTGTTCTTCCCATAGGTGGACATGGTTGAAATTACTTTAAGCTGCAACAGTGTCTTCCAGTCGAGCAGCCTCATCATGTTTCCTATTATTGGATTCACAATGACAGACCCTCTCCTTTGGTAAAGGTGGGCTTGTAAATATTAGCTTAAACATTCCACTTTTAGAAAATGGTGTTTCTCTGCTCCAGAAACCTTCGTGTGCCTTTTACTTTGACTCCAGTCCACACTCGAGGCTGGGGAGCACATCTGGGCATTCCCCAGAGACAACGATAAATATTGGGAATGCAACTGGAACAACAGACCTCTGCCATTTGAGGGTTTGGCTGGATAGATTGGAGAAAGAGGTTTTGACGCTTGGACTCTGGGAAGCCAGATCATGGCCCTACTAACAATCTGCATTCTACTGTCCCATGGCAGGTAGGACTGAAATTCAGGGGAGCCATCTGTGGTTCGAAGGGCAACCCTCTGAACCACCCCCAACTTCAAAGGCACACTCCAGTATAACTTCTGGCACCATACTTTAGCAGAGCAGAGATACACCGTGGGGACGTGGGACCGGACACCCTGCAACTGTGCGGTGTACACTGTTGGAGGCATCTGTGGTGCACGAGGAGGATTACTGCCATTGGAAGGGACTGTGTGCCCTTCCTGATTAGTGGCTGGCCTGGGCTGACTACGTGCTGCTGTGTGGCACCCTGAAGTGTGCGCTGCAGGGGCTTGTTGGCTTGCACCCTGTTCTCTTGTGGAGGTCTCAGGGACATCAAAGACCTCCTGCAAAGGGACCCATGAGGTCTACTTGTGACACCTGGACAGCAGTGCCCTCTTATGTGCCCACATCACCTGCTGAATCCCAACTAGTAGCCCGGCATGAGCGTGGAATAAAGTATTGTGCCTGGAGACTGGATTGCCATGTGCAGAGCCCCAAAAGTATTGTGCGCATCTAAGAAGTGTGGGTGCCTAAACATGCATAAGTGAGTTGTTGCTCATTGAATGTGGTGTCCGATTCACAGGTTGCGACCCTCGGAGGTAGGGCGTACCATTAGTAGTGCCTCATTCTACTTTGTGTGCCACTGCTAAATGTGTGCATGGGTGTGGAACTGGAATTGTCTGGTGCTATCCGTATCAACATGCACCAGGCGTTTTGCCTTATTTTACAGGCAGGTATGGAATTTGCAACTCTTCCTTGTGTGTGACCGGTATTGTCTGGTGCAACCCGTATCAACGCGCATCAGACGCTGTGACTCACTTCTAGATAGGTACATAATTTGCAACTCTTCGTTGCGTGACCGGAACTGTCTGGTGCGGCCCGTATCAAAGCGCACAAGATGCTGTGACTCATTTCCACGAGGGTTCTAAGATTGAGACTCTTCGTTGTGAGTAACTGAAACTGTCTGGCGGGACTTGTATGATTGCACAAAGAGGACCACCTGTTAGTAATTACTCCGCACAATGGTGTTCCTTTACACAATGATTCCTTTTAAAAAGAATATTAGGTTTGACGTTGTTTTTTACCCGTGCCGCCTTGGCCCACGGGGCTCTTTCAAAGTATTGTAAATATCTGAGTGTAAACATTTCTGATATCGTTGGGATATGGGGGGCAACCTATACCAGTGTGGTATTGGATTGTAATAATTACCATGGTGGGCCTAGTTCTGACAACATTTTGCAGCGCATAAGGATGGTAGGGGGTAAAGTAGGATCCTTCCCAAGTGTGCATACTAGTGATGTCATTTTAACGCGATTGGGCCTAGTACAGCTAGTAATATTCCCTGGTGTGATTTATGCCCAGAAATAGATGATGTTTATGTTGTGTTAATTAATGTGTGTGTGGAATACAAACTTCCTTTACATACATCTCTTGTGAAGTCTCTTTTGTGACGCTCAGTGTATTTATTGTGAGTGATTTCTGTGCCTTTGCTTTACACATTGCCTCTGTGGTATGCCTGACTGCTCAGTGCCAAGCTACCCAAGGGTGAGCGCGGGTCAAACAGTGAGGGTAATCACTTAACCCTGACAGGAGTGGTAGGTTCTGCCTGGATAGGGCACAGCCTCAGCCAAACAGAAGGGGCCAGCGCCAAAAGTAGTAGACCAGGAAAAGGACCCCAGAAACCAACAAAGGTGCAGCGAAGAAGAACGCCAGGTGAGAACTAACGCAAGAGTCGGAGAACTCAACAAGGTGCAAGTTTGCCAGGCAATGAGTGTTTGCATTATGCTGCTTTGTATAGCGACTCTGCTTAGAATGACCCAGTAGAGAAAGGAATGACATGACTAGGCCTGTGTGAAATTTCAATTGTTCAAGCGTAAGGTTTTACAATTTTGTGAATTTTGCTTTATGCCTGTTACACAAAATTTCTGAAATTATTCTATTATGTCACTTGACACAATTACACATCATTTTGGGTACAAATTTACCAGGAAAATGCTGTATACAATATAAATTTACTGTGAATGCAAGGGAGTAGCAGAACACGTCGTTATTCAGGATGTTTTTGGGTTGTTTGCATTTTTTTTTGCACACAATACCTTTATGTGCATTGACGCAAATTGATAAAGGAGCACATTTTTTGCTAAAATATAGGTCAAAATAACGAGTTCACATTGTGTCTAATCGGGTTGAATTTTGTGGTTTTTGCCAACATTTAAAGTAATTGCGAAAAACACAGTTGATGGACAGAATGCAGAACAATGTCTTACATTCACCCCAGTACAAAGATCTGGGCCTAAATCCATCATTTGTTTGCACTGCACACCACCCTAGGTCAGACAATGGCTATATGCAAATCAGCCTTGACCCTGTGCCTCATGGGAACAGTCCAGCCCGAACTACCAAGCCATGTCTTTCCCAGACCGGAATCAAGCATCCAAGGACCGGTTTCTGGCTATCAGCCTTCATCAGCCTGGATAGCTTGACTCCAGTGGTGTGTGTAGAGCCTGGGACTCACGTCTGAGCATACCCAGCCCACTCGGGGTGAAAATTGCAAAAAACACAGTTGATGGACAGAATGCAGAACAATGTCTTACATTCACCCCAGTGCAAAGATCTGGGCCTAAATCCATCGTTTTTTTTTTGCACTCCACACCACCCTAGGTTAGACAATGGCTATATGCAAATCAGCCTTGACCCTGTGCCTCATGGGAACAGTCCAGCCCAAACTACAAAGCCATGTCTTTTCCAGACCGGAATCAAGCATCCAAGGACCGGTTTCTGGCTATCAGCCTTCTTCAGCCTGAAAAGCTTGACTGCAGTGGTGTGGAGAGCCTGGGACTCACGTCTGAGCATACCCAACCAACTCGGGGTGAAAATTGCAAAAAACACAGTTGATGGACAGAATGCAGAACAATGTCATACATTCACCCCAGTACAGAGATCTGGGCCTGAATCCATCGTGAGTCCCATGCACTCCACACCACTGGATTCAAGCAAGCCGGGCTGAAGACGGCTGGAATGCCAGAAACCGGTCCTCGGAAGATTGTTTCCGGTCCAGGGAAGGCATGGCTTGGCAGTTCGGGCTGGACTGTTCCCATGAGGCACAGGGTCAGACTGATTTGCATATGGCCATGTCTGAACTGGGGTGGTGTGGAGTGCAAAAAAACGATGGATTTAGGCACAGATCTCTGTACTGGGGTGAATGTATGACATTGTTCTGCATTCTGTCCATCAATTGTGGTTTTTGCATTTGTCACCCCGAGTGGGATGGGTATGCTCAGACGTGAGTCCCATGCACTCCACACCACTGGATTCAAGCAAACCGGGCTGAAGACGCCTAGAATGCCAGAAACCGGTCCTCGGAAGCTTGTTTCCGGTCCAGGGAAGGCATGGCTTGGCAGTTCGGGCTGGACTGTCCCCATGAGGCACAGGTCACACTGATTTGCATATGGCCATGTCTGAACTGGGGTGGTGTGGAGTACAAAAAAACAATGGATTTAGGCCCAGATCTCTGTACTGGGGTAAATGTATGACATTGTTCTGCATTCTGTCCTTCAACTGTGGTGTTTGCATTTGTCACCCCGAGTGGGATGGGTATGCTCAGACGTGAGTCCCATGCACTCCACACCACTGGATTCAAGCAAGCTGGGCTGAAGACGGCTGGAATGCCAGAAAGTGGTCCTCGGAAGCTTGTTTCCAGGTCCAGGGAAGGCATGGCTTGGCATTTCGGGCTGGACTGTTCCCATGAGGCATAGGGTCAGACTGATTTGCATATGGCCATGTCTGAACTGGGGTGGTGTGGAGTGCAAAAAAACGATGGATTTAGGCCCAGATCTCTGTACTGGGGTAAATGTATGACATTTTTCTGCATTTTATACATCAATTGTGGTTTTTGCATTTGTCACCCCGAGTGGGATGGGTATGCTCAGACGTGAGTCCCATGCACTCCACACCACTGGATTCAAGCAAGCCCGGCTGTAGACGGCTGGAATGCCAGAAACCGGTCCTCGGAAGTTTGTTTCCGGTCCAGGGAATGCATGGCTTGGCAGTTCGGGCTGGACTGTTCCCATGAGGCAAAGGGTCAGACTGATTTGCATATGGCCATGTCTGAACTGGGGTGGTGTGGAGTGCAAAAAAACGATGGATTTAGGCCCAGAACTCTGTACTAGGGTACATGTATGACATTGTTCTGCATTCTGTACTTCAATTGTGGTTTTTGCATTTTTCACCCCGAGTGGGATGAGTATGCTCAGACGTGAGTCCCATGCACTCCACACCACTGGATTCAAGCAAGCCGGGCTGAAGACGGCTGGAATGCCAGAAACCGGTCCTCGGAAGCTTGTTTCCAGGTCCAGGGAAGGCATGGCTTGGCAGTTCGGGCTGGACTGTTCCCATGAGGCACAGGGTCAGACTGATTTGCATATGGCCATGTCTGAACTGGGGTGGTGTGGAGTGCAAAAAAACGATGGATTTAGGCCCAGATCTCTGTACTGGGGTGAATGTATGACATTGTTCTGCATTCTGTCCATCAATTGTGGTTTTTGCATTTGTCACCCCGAGTGGGATGGGTATGCTCAGACGTGAGTTCCATGCACTCCACACCACTGGATTCAAGCAAGCCGGGCTGAAGACGGCTGAAATGCCAGAAACCGGTCCTCGGAAGCTTGTGCAAAAAAACGATGAATTTAGGCCCAGATCTCTGTACTGGGGTGAATGTATGACATTGTTCTGTATTCTGTCCATCAATTGTGGTTTTTGCATTACAATCAGCTTGAGCACGCTTTTCTTGACACCCCCCTTGGTTATTTGTGGTTAACCCTTTAGTTCCTAAATCCAATTGCGGAGACCACCATCGCGTTTACCCTTCTACTGTCTGTAAGGTAAAATTAGACTTAGGTGAAAAATTACTCTTTTCCATAAAAGGTTCATTTAGAGCATTTTTTGGGTGCAAGGCCCTGAGAAAAGGTGCTTCGCTGGTGATGGCAATCCTAGTAACTGTTTTTTACATTGTGTTGCTTCACAGAACTCATAGAACATGTCCTCTTTAGGTCGGGCCTATAGTGGCAGCGCGCATGTGCTGCTCGCTCTGCGAGGCATGCGGTAATGGAGTATGCAATGGAAGCTCCGCCCACTCTCCGCCCATGTTTTTAATTGGATCATGTCATTGTCTTTCGTAAATGCTGACTTCTGAGTGATTATGAGGCTTGTTAGTCCCTCCTTATTATGGCCTTGTCGTCATTTGTACCCTCCCATGACTACTGGCCCCTTTACTTCGAGTGGTACACGACATGTAGACTAGGAGCACTGCTTTGTCCATGCCTTCACACCTCCTTCTAATCTAATTTATAGCCTGTCATGCATGCAGAGAGTGCTGCCTGCCAATCAGAAGGCAGTCTCTGGCTAGAAACAGAGGCCTTTAATTGATGTTGTTTTAATAAAAATAACTATCCGGCAAGTCATGTAGTCCTTGGGCGTCAGTGATTGAAAGACAAAAGGCCCAGAGCACAGGCAGGATGTTACGTCTAAGGGCCGTAGTATGAATTTCCTGGATGAGAATACTACCCCGCCATGCTACAAGTGGTCTAGGATTTCCAGACCATAAATGACCAGGTTCAGAAACCCTCGGCTGCTTTCTGCAGTGTTGAAGGCTGCACTGAGGTCAGTAGTAGGGAGGCATTCAACTCTACTATGTGCGATAGGTGTTAGAAGCATTGCTCGGCCTTTGCGACTGAAGGCTCCAGTTGATGCTAGTAGTAGGATGGTGAGAAACACTACTGCTCCCTCCAAGAGGCGATGGGGGAGACACAAATGGTCTATGGGGCTGATGCTGCAGTGAAATCTTAACAGCTTTCTAGAAAGAGCTGCACCACAAACTAACTATGGTGGCGAAGAGGAGTAGGGGCGTCAGGCCCAGGCGCTTGTCTCTGCCTCCAACACCACTGTGGGAGCAGACAACACCCCCACAGTAAACACTCACACCTTGCCCCTCCCCCCAGCCTGGTATCCCCATGCCTAGATTCAAACAACTTGTAATGAGGCCCAGAATGAGAAACATTGGGTTCCCACAAAGCAGAGTTGTGACTCCTGTTGAATTATCACAGGAGCAGACACTCGTCTCCCTGGTGATATATTTAGAGCCCCCCAGGACCACATGAGACACAAGGCTCTGGCTGATGGACTGGAATAGTAATCAAGTGCTCCACCCTTATATAAAGGGCTTTCAGGGCTTGAGGAGCCATTAGGGCTTTTTCACCAGAGAGAGACAGTTCGATGTCATATTGTATCCCAAAGTGTCTCCGCGAATATTGAGTTTATAACATGAGCTGCAGCCGACAGCCCAAGTCTGGGGCATCCACAGCTGCGGAAAGTGACATATCAAAGGTTGTATTGTGACACTCTATGGACTGCAAAGCTTCTTGGGGATTCCCTTGACAGACAGACAGACAGACACACACCGCCTCTATAGTTATGGTTACATCAGAGTTTCCATGCGAAAGGCATTTTTGTTTTCATCTTTTGTGCCATTCAATAAATGTTCATAAAACATTTTTTTTTAAGTTCCTCCACTTTGGGTCCAACATGGAGAGTTTCTGGGGGGGTTTCAAGATGCCATTTCAATTTTACATTTACAGACAAACCATCTAAAGGGAATTACACCACATCACACATGGAGTGTTCTTTACTCAGGAAGTGCCTTTTTTGTTTTTGTGTAAATCCTCCCACTAGTTTTCAAGAAATTAGGGGCTGATTACGAGTCTGGTGGTCGTGAAACCGCAGACATGGGGTGGCTGTGGTCCGTCTGACGCATTACGACTTCAAAAGTCGCTGCGGCGGAGGACTACCGGCTGCGTCAGGGAACAGTTGTTCCCTCTCCGTGTCGGAGCTGCGCCACAATGTAACATACTGAGCGGGACTAGCATATTATGAGTTACGCCACAGCCAGCCATTTCATGGCGGGAGCCCCACCATGAGAAGGCTGGCTGTGGAGGAACAAAGGGGGTCCAACATATCCCCAGGCCACTCTTGCCATGAGGATACATTCAGGGGGCACAACGTGTGTCCCCCCTGTCTGTATATCCCCAAGTTCCAGCATGGCATGGACATCACCGTCCATGCTGTGCTGTGCTGGAACTTTTTTGCCGTTCCCATTGTGGTGCCTGTGTTCCAGACACCGCCATAGGAAAGACGAAGGACCGCCCGCCTTACACGAGCTCAACTCGTAATAAGGCGGAAGGTCCTTGCGCGGCTTTGGCGCAGCTATTTTGGAGGAGGGCAGAAGCAACTGCGCCACTGCCATAACCAGGCCCTTATTGGTAAAGAAGTTGGCCATGAATATCTGGAACATTGGGGCCCATTAGAATGTAGTGGGTTCACCACCGCCCGCATGGCGGTGGCGATCAGCCCTACATCCTTCCCCGCTCGCCACCCTTTTTCCCCGCTAAATTAGTATGGCAGGGGTTAAGGCGGCGGACGGGAAGACCGTCCGCCGCTTTTCCGCCCGGTCGACAAGTCGACCGGGCGGAAAAGGGTTTAATATGGGGGCGGTGTCTGCTAGACACCGCCATCCATATTAGCATGGGGGCGGAAGCATGCCTTTCCGTGGCAGCTTTGCCGTCACGGAAAGGCATTCAGAGTCTGCTTTAGGGGGCCCGTGGCGGCCCCCACAGTATTGGAGGGGGTGGGGGCTGCACATGGGGGGTACCCTTGTCATGGAGATGGTGGCAGGCACCTTGCGGTGCCTGTCACCGTGTGCTAGACAATGCACGCAGTGCATTCCCATCTGTGAGCACCGCCCGCCACAATACTGGGAATGGAGGATGCCACCGCCATGGTGGCAGTGGCATCCTGATCGCCGGTGCAGGACTGCCGCACCACTGGCGGTCGGTCCCAGCACCGCTAGGGTGGCGGGCGCATGAAAGTCCGCCCGCCATCCTTATGAGCCCCTAAGGATCTGCAAAGTTCCTTGATTCCTAGGTTTAAAAAAACACTCAAATCCAATTCTGCGCCTACATTGGGATGGTCTAGTCAGCGCTATATAAAACTCAATAAATAAATAAATAATGGCCCTGCGCCCAGCTCTACTGCGCACGCCAGAAGGCTTCCGCTGTGGGGGTTAGCTGCTCGCATAGGGTTGGGTATGGGTGCACGGGGCTCGGCCCTGCAGCCAGCCCTGCAGTGCACACCAGTGGGCTTATGCTGTGGGGGTTAGCTGCTGGTAGAGGGTTGGGTGCAGGCAAGGACCATCATGTATTTTTGTATTTTTGTCCTCAACGTTCTGACATACAACCCCAGGGATACGGAAAAAACAAATATCAGTCCAGATAAAGAACAGAGAAATCACAGGTCCATATTATTGAAAAATAAGCACAGATGTAGTAGGCAATAGCCACAAAAAGGATGAAAGACAATGCAGAAACAAAATAAGTCCATATGGAAATGCTATATCAGAGAAGACAAAGGGCCTAGTTTATATGTTGACGGTGTTCCCACCCTGCTAACATAGTGGTCAGCCCGCCCGATTTAAATGCGGGTGGACCATAGTTTGACCATGCGGTCACTACTGCAGAACAGCCACAGCCAAACTTCTCTGACGGCCCAACAAATTAAGGGCCATCGGGGAACTGGCTCTATGTCCGTCCCCCCAATAAGCATGTCGGATATTAGGACGTTTTTCATTGTCCATCACCGCCAGGCAAACCCTGAGAGTAAGGGGCAGTAAAAAACACTATATCCCTTCTCTCCATGGGAGATGACTCCCATGGTGAGGGGGAATATTATATTTTTAATTTTCAAAATTAAAATGCCATTTTGGGATTTACTTTTTAAAAAGAGTAAAGAAAACAGTTTGGTGCAGAGCTCTGTCATATTGACGGAGCCCAGCAACACATTGCAAACAGCAATGGCAGGAAGCGACGGCGGCTACTGGCAACACTTTGGGAATTAATATCTTATAGGGGGTAATTTTTAGGTCAAGCATCAGGGCACATGTGCTGTCTGCAGGACCTGTTGTAGTCAGTATATGGCATGTAACCCCACCTACTGCATACCATAGGCTGACTTGTGTGCTAGTCATCTTTGCTGACACCTTATTGGTTGCGGTTCCCGATACATCACTTCCGTTGTATCGCAAGGAGCACCGACCAACTACAGTTTTGTTACAGTGTACGTTTTTATGTGTTCTGTTTAGGGACTACTTTTACTTTGAATTGTGCCACCACGGCGCCTAGCACAGCACCCGGTATTGTGTTTTTTTTGTTTTGTTAAAACCATGGCGCCTGCTTCCTGGGCCACCATGCACATAACTTAAATATGCATGGGTGCAGCACTTTATAATTTAGCACGTTGCCTGCTTTTTAAATTTCAATTGTTTCCTGCCTCTTGCTTTTTTGTTTTTTGGGATCACTATGGCACAGGTGCTGCGCTTCATAGTTTTGCACAACTCCCGCTTTTTTATTTTCATTGTTTTCTGCCTCGTTGTGTATTTTTTTTTTTATCACGGTGGCACAGGCACTGCACTTTATATTTGAGCACTACTCCCGCTTTGATTCCCGCCTTGACTCTGGAGTTTGCATAACTTAAAGTGCAGGTACTCAGAGCTCACCAGTGCCACCTGCCACTCCAGTGTGTGAGGGGAGGGGATGGGTGAGGGAGAAGCATTTGTTTTATATTATGATCGCAAGCAGCCCAGAAACTCCATCCAACGTTGTAATCAAGCGGCTTCTGAACAGAAGGATCCCCGCGTGCGACCAGAGAGCACGAACTGTGCGCTGGTGCACACGTGCCGCAATGGCTTGTTTGTACCCAGTTTGCGGCTTGGAAGTAAATAAACCGTTTTTGTCCTCTTTCTCTACCTTTGCTTGCAGGTGGACTGGGACCGTTCTGTGTGTTTGGGCCACTGTTCTTATTGTTTCGTTTATGTGCAGAGTGATCGCTTTGTCCTTTACTTTGCCTAACCCTTCAAATACCCTGGATATTTCCTTAGAACTGGGTGATCAATTAGCATGCTACCGTTCATTGCTAAAAGACCCATGAGCTGACCAGTAACATGGCTCAACAGGCATGGCCCTGGAACTTCACCTTTTAAGACATGTATGTCTTCTTTGCTCGTCACATCTCCACACTGCAGTGTTTTTTCAAACTTTCCATTGTTGTCCCATTGCTGGACAAGTTCTCTGATGCGGGAATTGAAACCCACACCTGTAACACAATCTCCTCTCTTTGGTCTGCGCTTCCACTTTTTCTCCAATATTCACTTTCCTTGACATTTGTCTTACCTGCTCTATCGCCTTCCTTCTTCCTTCTTCCAGGCTTGTAGCATGTTTCTGAACTTGCATATCTGTTTTGGCCATGCGCAAAATCTCTTGGAAGTCATATGTTTTTCAAGAAGTTTTTTCCTAAGTTTGATTGAGTTACAGCCTTGTGTCACTCTTAGCTTTATTGCCTCTTCATTACTAAATTTGTCGAATTCACAAAACGTCACCAACTTTTTTAGTCTAGTGACATAGTCATCCATTGTTTTGTTTTCTTGTTGCCATGTTAAAATTGTACCTTTCAAAATCTAAGTTTCTGTCAGGATCAAACTTGTCATTTAAACACTTCATGAGCTCTTTATGCGTATCTCACTCTTGCTCTGGGAATGTAATTATTAGGTCTTCTACATCATCTCCCACAAGATTGAGCAACAAGTCTTTTTCCTGTTCATCAGAATATTTTTTACATGTTGCTTTCAGAAAATGTTCAAATCTCCTCCTTTGTTTTCCCCATCTTTGTGCAACATTTTCTTGGTCAAATGAATTAAGAAGTAATCATCTCCTAAATATTGTGATGGAGACATTTCCAGCAATATCTTCTCCACTATGTAATTCTAAATTCATATTTACTGTAGCTTCACTGTTCGTATCTTCCACTGACATGACTGCCATATATATATTGTCTCTCTGTATGACTATTTTAGTCCTTCTTCTTTTTTTTACTCTCCTTTTGTATTTTCCAGTATATTATGTAGTTTTATTTTTTTTATTTTTTGTGCTTTCTAGTTGTGCCTGACTTTAAAATGGCTGCCTCTGTTTCTCCATATACAATCATTTTATATTTTTCCTTTTCACTTACTTCTAGTGCTCTTCTTAGCACCAGTTACCAACTTGTATATATTTTCCTTCTTTTATTGCCTTCACTTTGTCTCCTTACGCACCACATGCATTACATGCTTGATGCCTGATTTCAAAATGGCGCTTGCATTCAGTCTTGCGAGGATGCACTACGCGGCTGTTTTCTGTCTGACACTGATCGTGTCTGACGCTCAACGTTCGCCTCTTCCGCCGTTATCTGCGTGGCGGTCTTCTTGCGGTCAGTCAATCCTCAACTCCTGTGACCTTTCACCTGTCAACAGCCCCCACAACTCTGCAGCATATTCGGCATGGTCAGCAGCAGCTGCTTCCCGAATATTCAACAGCCTGAGAATTTCCTTTGTGTGTTCTTTCCGCTCGTCACCAGGGTAAGAATTTGGCTCATATAAATATATTGTATTTATTTATTAGAGCCGGTTAACTCTAGTACGTTACTTTGAAACCCTGCTCTCAACTGACTTATATTAACCCTTGAAAACCTTCCACCCTCCCAATCCAGAACTTCATCCCTTACCATTGCATGTGACATCACAGTAAGATCACATCATCACATACAGATTACCTCTTATCGCTGCATGCCATCTAACTGAAAACACATTAGCACTCGCCGACCCCTCTGACTATCAGGGCCAGTTTTATTGTGGTGCCACCGGTGCAGCCGCACCTGGCACACAGCTGGGGGAGGATGGTGTTGGGATGGGTGTTATGGTGAGCAATCCTTTTGTGTCCAACTATCTATAGCAGTGCTGATAGAGTAGTCTTTATGGGAGGAGAAACAGTGTTGCTTGTTTTTCTGTCCCTTTACCACCCTGAAACTGCTTAAAACAGTGTTAATCCATCTGTGATGCTGTCTGGGCTGCCACGAAATCTGTTCTGTCCCAGTGCCGTCAGCCCACCTCACACAATTATTCATCTCCACATAATTCACCACAGTGCCACACAATTCAACAACACACTTTTGAGCACCACACCATGCACATAATTACACTCCACATACTACCTCTCAACACTACGGGCCCAAATCACAAAAGTACTATGAGACAAAATCGGAAACTTACTACTTTTGGTATTCACAGAAGGCATTTAGTAGTAGTAAAGTACTTTACTACTACTAAACTGAGACAAAATCCTAACTTTATGACTTTCGGTATTCAAAAAAGGCCTTTCCTAACTTTACTAGTACTATATCCCTTTTGTGAATACCGAAAGTCACAAAGTTAGGATTTTGTCTCAGTTTAGTAGTAGTAAAGTTAGGAAATCAAACTTTACTACTATTAAATGCCTTCTGTAAATACCAAAAGTAGTACGTTTAGGATTTTGTCTCAGATTAGTTCTGTGAATCGGCCCCTACATAATTCATCTCCACCTAATTACACGCTATTCAATATGACATAAATACACCCCACATAAATCCACTCTATAACACATGAAAACAGTCCATATAAATACACTCCACACCGTGCCACATAATTCCACTCAACATAATGTCACTCAACGCCACACTGTTCCATGCTGCACTATTCAACTCCACACACATCCATTTCACACCACATAATTCCACACCAAACTACATAATTCTACAATACAATTCCATTACACAACACATTTATCCAAGTCACAACACATAATTCAACATCATACCACAAAATTCTGCAGCAAACCACATGATTAAACTCCACTGCATGACACTCCACAACACAAAATACCATTCCACATAATTACACACCATAACACACAATCCCACTCCACATAATTCCAATACATTCAATACCAGATAATTATTATCCACATAATTGCACAGCACACATGCCACGTAATTCCATTCCACAAATCCACAACACACAGTCCCACGCCACACAATTCTAACCCACACAATTCCACTAGACAACACATACATACACTCCAAGACACATACGTAAAACACAATACCATTTAAAATACCAATAGCTCTAACTCAAACAAATGCGAGACCTATTGCATTTCCAATGCTTGTTAAATTTGGGAGGCACATCTCCGTCTGGCGCAGGCTCTTGTGAGTCAGACCTGCTGACTCACATGAACATGCTCTTTTGAGAAAGTACTCATTTAAACGTTGCGGTTTCAACAACTTGCTGTACAAAGCACATTTACCCATTTTAAATTCTTCGCTTTCTTAGAAATGGCCCAGTGCTCGGTTGTGTTTACTTCGGAAACGTGTTCCCACGCCTTTGGTTTCGATTTTCAACCATTGTGGCTTTGCGGTTTAGACGCTTCTGAGTCAAATCTGAATGTATGCGGTTAGAAACGTATTCTTTACATTTTGAGAAGTCCACCCCGCCCTCTCACACAGATTGTTAACATCTGACAGCTCAGGGCGATTCCTGGCCCCGCAGTGCTTGTGAGGTTTGGGTTTTTGGGGTTCGGGTCTCTGCTCCCCTCGCTGTTGCAGTTGAAGAAAGGCTCGTGTGGCGGTCAATGGCGTAGCGCAAAGGGAGCCCCCAACCCCCCCCCCCCCCCCCCCCGGCAGAGTGTGATGAGGGGCCCCTCTGTCTTCCATACCTCACAGATATACACTGGCCTTGGGCTGATTGGGGTCCCCTACATGATTGGGGGCCCCTCTAAGGTTGGGGTCTCTTGTAAGGTTGGGGAACCCCTTGCAGCACATGAGCTGCAGGGGCCCGCATTAAGAAGAAGGAGAGGGGAAACAAGGGAGACTGTCATTTTGGCGGTGAAGCCCGCTCCAGCTAGAGGGTGGTGTACTTTGTGGCCCGGCCCAGGCATGCCCGACGTGTGGTCCCGGGTCCGCTGATGTGCTCCGCCATGCCCAGTGACTGGTCAAAGGGAGACTCCTGAACACATCTGGAGTTCAGCAGTATGCACTTCGGCTGTGTGGACTCAGGTCCACTGGCGATGCCCCGCTGTGCCCAGCCAACAGCTAGCAGGGAGACCTCAAGAACTTCCGGCCCATCTCCCTGCTCCCGTTTCCAGGAAAGGTCATTGAGAAGACCGCCAACGAACAACTGACCCTCTACCTCGAGGAGAACAACATCATGGACCCTTCCCAGTCCGGGTTCCACAGCAACCACAGCACCGAAACTGCCCTCATCGCCGCCACCGATGACATCAAGTCTATGCTGGACAACAGAAAAACAGTGGCCCTCATCCTCCTGGACCTCTCAGCCGCCTTCGACACGGTCTGCCACCACACACTACGAACACGCCTCCACAACGCCGGGATCCAAGAGAAGGCCCTGGGCTGGACCACCCCCTTCCTCTCTGGCAGAACACAGAGCGTCCGCCTTCTCCCCTTCCTCTCTGAAGCCACCTAGATTATCTGCGGCGTACCCCAGGGCTCATCCCTTAGCCCAACTCTGTTTAACATCTACATGGCACCACTCGCCCACGTCACCCGTCGGCACGACCTCAACATTATCTCCTACGCCGATGACACCCAGCTGATCCTCTCCTTCACCAAGGACCCCCACACCGCCAAAACCAACCTTCACGAAGGAATGAAGGCTGTCGCTGAGTGGATGAAGAACAGCCGACTGAAGCTGAACTCGGACAAGACGGAGGTCCTCATCCTCGGATCCACCCCTTCGGCCTGGGACGACTCCTGGTGGCCGACCGCACTGGAAACCGCCCCAACACCCACAGACCACCCACACAACCTAGGGGTCATCCTCGACTCCACCCTCTCAATGACAAAACACGTCAACGCTGTTTCCTCCTCCTGCTTCAACGCCCTCGCATTTCTCCGTAGGATCTACAAGTGGATTCCCACTGAACAAGAAGAATGGTCACCCAGGCCCTCGTCAGCAGCAGGTTGGACTATGGAAACACCCTCGACACAAGAGCCTTGGCCAAACTCCTGAGTTGGCTACAACGCATCCAGAACACCTCTGCACGCCTGATCCTCGACATCCCTTGCCGCAGCCACATCAGACCCCACCTGAGAGACCTGCACTGGCTCCCGGTCAACAAGAGGATAACCTTCAAGCTCCTCACCCACGCTCACAAGGCACTCAACAACACCGGACCAACGTATCTCAACAGATGACTCAGCTTCTACACCTCCACCCACCAGCTCCGCTCAGCTGACCATGCCCTCGCGACAGTCCCCCACTTCCGAAGAGCCACCTGCAGCCGCAGATTCTTCTCCCACCTCGCCGCCAAGACCTGGAACACCCTCCCCATCCACCTATGGCAGACCCAGGACCTGCTGACCTTCAGGACACTCCTCAAGACCTGGCTTTTTGAGCAGTAGCAGCATTCCCCACCCAGCGCCTGAGACCCTCACGGGTGAGTAGTGCGCTTTATAAATGATATGATTGATTGATTGAGACTACCCCGGCCAACATGGAGGCACCTACTCGGCACCAAAGGTGAGCCCGTGGCTTCATCTGACTAGGACATCCCCACGGACCATCCCACTCAGCCGCCCCCACACCCCCATCTCAACCTACAGTCCATGTGCTGGGTTCAGCAACACAGAAGCAAACTTTCATACCCCCATCGACACCCTGCAGGCTCCAGCGATCTCTGATCCAGCCCTGGAGATTTTGAGCAACCGGGACAATGGGCGTGGGGGACATCTGGACATCACCAGCTCGAAGATCCCTCCAGGCCCTAGATCATTGCACATGTGTGCAACAGCATCCCAAAGGCCTGGCTAAACGATCTCCGCAAGAACACCAGCAGTGGCGAGAAGATCATGCTCTTCACGGGCTGACGAGCACCGAAGACCCCCAGCAATGGCAGGGAGATCAAGCTCTGTAAATATGTAATATATATTTATCCAACCCTAATCTCTTCAACTCTTCTTAAAATGTAATCTTTAGTGAATATGCAACTTGTATATTTCTAACTCTAACCAGTATCTGTAGTAGACATATGTACTTACTACTATTCTTATACGAGTTTAAACTTTATCTGTATGTATATTTTATGTAATTCATGTACTTTGAAGTCCTTAAGTAATGTAACTGGTGGTCTGGGGGTCAATCCAGCAATCGAGCTTACCGGCCAGCACGCCAACACGCCGACAGCAGCTCCAGCTCCTGGGTGGGGAACGCTGTAAGTCTCGCCGCCACAGCTCCAACCACGCGGCTGGAGACTACAGCTCCCAGCGAGCTTTGCGGGCACTTCCTGCCTCCCGCACTCTTTGCGCCCGGAGGCGCTACAAAGAGCAGACGCTCCCTCGGTGGAGCGGGGGGTCAATCCAGCAATCGAGCTTACCCGCCAGCACGCCAACACGCCGACAGCAGCTCCAGCTCCTGGGTGGGGAATGCTGTTAGTCTCGCCGCCACAGCTCCAACCACGCGGCTGGAGACTACAGCTCCCAGCGAGCTTTGCGGGCACTTCCTGCCTCCCGCACTCTTCGTCCCCGGAGGCGCTACAAAGAGCAGACGCTCCCTCCGCGTCGCGGGCCGCGCCAGGGCGACGCCGGGCGGAGCCCGGGCAGAGGGCGGGCCATCTAAGGCCGTCCAAGGACGAACAGGGACGGGACGGGCCACATCCCTAACATCATGGGTAAGCGCTAACTTGTGACATCAGTGGTAGGCGAAGTAAAAGCTAAGGTTCCTAAGTACACTACCAGCATAATTACGTACCTGACTACGAAAGTGGATGAACTATCTACCCAGATTGCTGAGTCAGAGCGTGAGCTGGGTCTTGAAACTATCCCAGTGGGCGCTGACACACCGAACACTTCCACCATTAACTGTATTCCGCTGGAACCTAGGGTCATTATTGAGGCCTGCAGACCCATTATGCCCCAATCCCCTACTGTACTTCCGATCCCGGTATTGCCTGAAACAGTGATACCTCCTATACCGGTGGCCTCTGGTGACCTAGGGAGCACAGCAAGCAGCCAGCCTGGGGCTCAACGTGCTATGTACATTACTGAGGAGGGTATCTCGTCTTTACTAGAAAAACTTTTCTCGGACAGACTTGAATCCGCCCTAATCCAGATTGCCACTGACATTACTGAAACTTTGAAGGATTGTGTCAAGGACCTTCTGGCGAAATGCGAGCGCATAAATGACTTTTTAAATACTCAGGCCCTTTCTTCATCTATACAAATGTCGTCATGTCCAACAGTTGTACAGGTTTCTGCTCCCAAGGTTGGCGGTCCGCCAACTAATACAGCCATCACGGCTACAAATCTGGCCATTGATAACCCTGTACAAAACAAAGGGATAGTCGACAAGGGTATATCTACACCTATGTTGGATGCTGTACCTAGTTTAACTCCAATAGTAAGGTCTAGAGGTTCACAGGGGGGACGGGTGGGAACGGTACCCCCAGTAAATTTACCACCGAATGCAACACCGTTTGTAGCAATACTGGTAAATGTGCCCAAACTTGCTGACGGGGAGGTAGAACATCACGAAACCCTTCTTAAGCATATCAAAAAATGGTGCAATGCGAACTGCACGGGTGAAAGTAACATTGCAGATAACATTCTGACAGGAAGAAGGGTCAACTGGGTGGGCAAAACTAAGAAGTGTGTAGCAGGAGACTGTGTAATAGTTAATTTTAAATCTCGAAATGTCTCCAGCCGTCTCTTCTGGGATGGTTCCCCACTGGACCCAGTAGGTAAGGGTGTTCGTGCTATGCCTCTGGGTTTTTTCTTCTATCCCCCAGTATACAGGACAGGTGGCGGCGAGAAAACTAGGTCACAGCATATTAATAATGCATGGGCCGAAGACAGACTAATTTTGCCTCTACAAGTTAACCAATGGGTGACAAAGCAACCCAGGGTTGGTGGTACAGCTAATATTGTAAGGAACACGCCTACCGACGATTTAATCCTGTCGAATAGATTTTCGGCTCTAGCAAACCAGACAGATATTGACTGACTAGAGCATGATCACAAAAGCATGAATGCCCCTTGTAACGATAATGCTTTTATCGTCCCATCATGTAATACATCAACTACAGCCGAAAATGGCCCATTAGATCCGGGCAGGGGGAATGTCAGGCTATTATCCTGGAACATTGCGGGCTTACGCGCAAAGCAGGAAGACCCGATTTGGCTACAAAAGTTAAAAGAACATGATATAGTGGCCTTACAGGAAACTTGGGCAAGAGATAATGCTTTCTGGTTGGATGGCTATACATCGTTCTTTGTCAAAGCTCAGAGTTCCTCGGCGGGAAGGGATAGAGGGAGCCTGTTGTTTCTAGTTTCAGTCAACTTCGCAGGCAGTGTTAAGGAAATCCCCAGCTCCTCATATTATTTTCAGTTGTTGGAAATCCACCAAGCAGATAAAAATAAGATAGTTCTAATAAACTGCTACAATTCCATGCAGGGGGGTCCCCCAAATTTTGTTCTAGAAGGTTTATCTTCTTTTTTAACTAATTATATGTCAAAACAAACCACTTTTGTTCAACTCATACTAATGGGAGATTTTAATGTTCATTTGTGTGGGCTACATTGCCAGATTGAGGATGATACTGGCCCTGATCACACAACTCCGCCACATTTCGAGCACAGCCCAAAGGGTGTAGCAATGGAAGATCTGTTATCATCCAATGATTTATTTGAACCAGGGTTTTCAGACTTAAATGATCGTGTGGTCACATACAATGCGAGAGGAAGTGAATCGATTATTGATTATATTTTTATGTCCCCGGGTCTTCTCCGCTATGTACTGTTTTATAATGCCATAGTAAGTGGGTTCAGTGATCACAACCCGGTGTCGCTAGTCATGGACGGTTCCATTGGTCTAAGCAAAGGGGCCTTGATGGCCACCTCTGTGAAGGATGTAAAGAGCAAAGACCAGGGAAGGCGTCTCAAATGGTGTAAAGTTTGTCCTGAGGACTTTTTGGGCCTAATTGAACAAAAAATGGCAGGGGAACTTGTGACATGTAGGGATCTAGACATGGGGGGGAAAGAGGTAGTTACCGCTTTTGAGGCTATCTGTGCTAGAGTGGAAGAAGAGCTCACAGTTAGATCAAAGAGGGGTCCTGCCCCAGCTTTTGGTTGGTTTGATCATACATGTTCCAAAGCACACTCCGCTCTGTTGAAAGCGCTTAAACATTCCCCCAGAGACAAGTCACTGGTAGCATAATTGAGGATGAAATATGCTGAGGCAGTAAAGACTCCGAAAAAGGTCATTAAACAAGAAGCCTGGGATTCTTTAATGGATTCTACTACCCTCAAACAAAGTTCTAAATTCTGGTCTATAATTAATAATCCTCTATTTGCCCAATCAAGTAATATAGACCTTGACGTAAATATTCCTGAAGCAGAGTGGCTTAAACATTTCTCTAATATATACGGGAGTAATGAAATTGCTGAGACATTTTTTATGCCTTGTCATTCAACTTCACTACCCAAACTAAATTTCAGAATAACTGAAGTGAAGGTTGCGATAAAAGGTTCAGCTGAAAATAAAGCCCCCGGTCCAGATGGGGTCCCTCTGGATCTCTATAAATTAAACTCAGAGATGTGGGCAGAGATATTAGCCAATGTTTTTAACTGTGTATTTGAGGGGGGTTTTCCAAAAACCTGGGCATGCTCAATCATAGTCCCTATTTTTAAAAAAGGTCAAAGAAGTGACCCCAAATGCTACCGCCCTATATCCTTGTTGGATTCTTCTATGAAGGTCCTGGGTAAAGTTTTGCTGGCGAGAATTAACAAGTGGACTTTGGAAAATGATATTCTAACAGATGCCCAGTACGGGTTCCGTTCAGGACGAGGTACAGAGGACCAGTGTTTAAATCTACATTTGATAATCTCAAAATATACAACGGCATCAAAGGGGTCAATTTTTGTTGCATTCATGGACCTGTCCACGGCCTTTGATTTAGTTAACAGAGCTCGGCTGTGGTCCATGTTGTTAAAATTGGGACTTGATCCTCCTCTTGTACACTTTCTGGCTGAACTTCACAAAGACTTAAAGGCATCGATTAGAATGGACCAAGAAGGAAATCGCACAGATTGGTTTAAATCGAGCAGTGGTGTACGGCAAGGCTGCATCCTTGCCCCCAGGCTGTTCACTTTATACATAAATTCATTAGAGAAAAACCTTTTAACTGCTACTTTGGATACACCGCGTGCAGGGGATACTCGCATCCCTGTTCTCCTGTACGCGGATGACGCTGCTTTAATAGCTCGGACACATTTAGGCCTGCAGAGACTTTTAAATGCATTTAGTGAATTTATGTCCTCACTTGACTTAGTGGTAAACAATTCTAAATCCCATGTTATGGCTTTTGGGGCTGTCAAAAATAATACCAAATCGTTTTATTGTAATGGTGAAGTGATCACTAATGTCAAAGTTTTCACTTATCTTGGTGTGATTTTTGATACTAAGGGAAGCTGGATCCCACAAATAACAGCCAAAACCAATGCGGTGAGGAGCTCGGCAAATGCAATTTTAAGTTTCTCAAGGAGACGTGGAGGGAAGCAGAGCGGTGCATTATTAAGCTTGTACAGGGCAAAAACTCTGGCAATAGCCAGGTACGGAGCAGGTCTGTGGGGCTATGTGAATAGTGAAACCATTCAAAGGGAGGAAAATAAGTTCCTCCGGTCTATACTAGGGCTCCCCCAGTCGACAGCCACATTCTCAGTTCATCAGGAGCTTGGTTTAGGGTACATTACCGATATCCTTTCAATGGCACCTATTCTTTTATGGATTAGGACTTGGACCAATAACAACCTAGGTTTAAATCATCATAAAGTACTGATGGACTGCTTAACACTGGACAAATTTAAAGATATTGTTTGGCTGTCATACATCTATAAGTGCTCTTTGGAACTTGGTCGTCCTGAGATATTTTCCTCCCCTCTGGGTTTGAAAAAAGCAGATCTAGATTGGGTCAAGCTTAACTTCTTTAAATTGAAGACCCTGGAGAGAGAGGAAAATCAACTATCTAAACCCACGGTTAGAGCCCATTTTTTGACGATTACTTGCCTGGCTATTCAACCGTACCTTGCCATAGTAAATATCCCTTTTCACAGGTGGCTTCTGATTAAATTTCGGTTTAATCAGATTTATACGGTTCTCTGTGATAGCCATGGTTGGTACAAGCAGGAGGATGCACCTGTGTGTAATTGTGATAATTTTTCGCTGCAAGAACATATGCACCTAATGCTGTTCTGCCATTTTTACAATATGCCTAGACAGAAGTATTTGGTGCCTTTATTGAAGGGCAAAGCTTTTCTTCAGGCAAAACCAGCTCTCCTGTATTTACAAATGCTAGATTCACCTTTGGTTATGTTTAGCGTGGCTAACTACCTTGTTGCTGCTGTCAGGATTAGGAGGAGGTGATTGCAAATGTAATATAGGGGTCTGTACTGGAGGATGAAATGTGTTCTTTGTATCTGTAAAATTTTAGCTAATAATTACTTTTTTTTTAGCTGTTTTTAAACTGTGTATATAATTGCTATTGCTGTATGTAATTTTTTATGAAATTGAATTGCCCTTTTTAAAATTGATTGTAGTATGCTTTTATGATTTTTAACTAAATCGAATAAAGTGGTTTTGACTTGACTAATGTAACTGGTTCTATTGTGAAGCGCTCTGACACCTTTGGGTAAAGTTTGCGCTATATAAAAACGCATAAAAAAAAATTAAGCCACAGGAAGTGGTTTCAAGGCACTGTCCAGCACCAGTAGTTCACCGCACCGCCGCTGCAGGGACACCTTTCCAACAGAAGATAAAGTGCAAAAAAACAAAATTGAGGCAAAAGGCCTGCCGTGCATCCCAAAATTTACGGAAGCGCTGAGAATTCACCTCTTTAAAGAGCACCACATCATGATACATCACAGCCCACCAAACAGCTACCCATCCTATTGATACTGACTAAGGCTTCCATCAACACTCAGCTGCCTTTCGGCTAGGTTTGCGCTATGCGAACACCACACACGTAACGCATATAATCAGTGGCGGCTCCTCCATTTAAGCGTAGGAGCGTCACTCCACATGCCCCAGAGCTGAAAAATAAAATGGAAATAATGTTTATTTATTACCATTTTTTTTTTTTCAGCAACCCGTCCTGAACCAAGTGTCAGGATGTGGCAGTGCCGGTGCTGCCGAGTGGCGGCAGCAGGGAGCTGTGCGCTTTAAGAAGCACATGTCTCTTTGGCCGGCCAGCCAGATATGCGCATTTTAAACTTCTCTAACCTAGCTGTCTTAGAAAGATGAGTTAGAGGAAGCGCAGGCCTCCAGTGCTCTTGAGAGCGCCGAGTGAGGCTGCTCCCACCAATCCTGGTGCTTCTCTTATGCTGTGAGAGCAGCGCTAGGATTGGGCAGTGCAGTTTCCTGGGTCTTGAGCTTCCAGAAGACACCCGAGGGAGGACGACGTCAATCTGCAAGCCAGGAAGGCAAGTCTATTTGATTTTTTTGCCCCCCCCGCCTCCTCACTACCCTCGTCACATGCCAGTCACCACTGCATATAATAATACACTAAATTGGAAATCATATGTTAATATTTGGTTACAGAGATATATTTTGAAGAGATCTAGAAGGAACTTTTTCATCCAGTGTGACTGACTTTAGAAAATACATCCAGTCACCCTTACATCTTTCATTTCACACTTCCATATATCCATCCACATATCCTTTCACTCTTCTCCATCTGTCCCTTATCTGTCCTTCCATCCATTCATTCACCCTATAGACCTTACGTTTGTATTTTCACTCTTCCATTTATCCATCAGTTCACCCTTTCACTCTTCCATCTATTCCTTCATCCTTCCATCTACCATCTATCCATCCGTTCTCAGTTCCATTCCACTGTTTACTTTTTTTTCCTTCTATCCTTTGTCATTTCTTTCCTGCCACTGTTCCTTAATGCCCCCATTCTTTCTTTCCGCTTTCTATTTACCCATCGTTTTATCTCTCATTCAATATTTTTACTCTTTTCTCTAAGGCACACTTTTTTTTATCTGTCTTTTCTTTGTGTTTTACCCTATTTTCAATAGCTCTCTTGTTTTCACTTCTTTCACTGTACACATCAACCACAGCCAGGATCCCTCTGTCATGTGTTTCACTAGTACTGGGATTTGAGAGCAGTGTCTGAAAATCTGTATACAGAAGAGGACAATAAACAATTCATCAGCACCTGCTGGGACTCTGGGGCCAAGAGCCAGCCCCTAGGGTGGAGTTTCCCTTGTCACTGCCGTTCCTGACTTCTCTCATCACCAGGGGCAACAGCACCTCCAAAGCTGGAGGTCCATACATCAAAGGTGTCCAGCGCCTCCTTTATGGTGGAAGAACAATGAGTAGTGATGTAGTGATGAGCACATATGAGCAGATATGAGCTCAGTGCCTCCAGAGTCCCAAAGGACACCTAAATCTGAGGTGAGGATTGCCAAGAACTCTTATCGGAAATGTGTGAGACGCGTCTTGGCTGTGGTCCCAGGTCACAAGTGGACCCACTGAGGATGGGCTTGGTACAGGTGTCCATGGGACGTCTACCATCATTGGCTCAGACCTTCTAACCCTTGGGTCCAGTCCATTCTCCAGGCGGATGGCTGCTCATCACAAGGCTCCTCCAGAGGATGGCGGCTTCTCTCAAGCGTCCTCCATGATGAGGGCTGCTTCTCCTAAGAGTTACCCAGGATGACGGCTCCATCTCTCAAGAGTCCTCGAGGTGGACGCCTGCTTCTCTCATGGCTCCTCCTGGAGGATGGCTGCTTCTCCCAAGAGTACCATCAGAGTACAGCTGCTTCTCTCAAAAGTCCTTAAAGAGGGTGGTCGCTTCTCTCAAAAGTCCTCAAAGAGGGTGGTCGCTTCTCTCAAAAGTCCTCAAAGAGGGTGGTCGCTCCTCTCAAGGCTCCTCCAGGAGTGTTAGAATTGTAATGTGTTATTGCCATATTACTCGTATTTTCTTTGATATTATGTTAGCATTTATGTAGCTAACTCATTATATATTCTTGCTGTAAGCATACGCAACTAGTAAGTGCAGATGTTACGTTAGTTAGGTTGACATCTGTGCCACTATTTTACCTTTCGGAGACGCCATTTTGTATTATAATCGAAGCAGTTACTTGATCATTTACGAGAAATTGTCCTTGGTAAGTTTTGTTTCTCTAATACTGAATCATGCTCATTAACACATGCCTTTTCTATTACATAGAGGCCTTCTCCCACCTGTCTAGTGGGAAGGTTAAGCTGGACGACCTTGGGCAGTAGATAACTTGTGCCAGACTGTGGAATCGAAACTTATGTTCTGTAACCCCATTGTATTACGACAGCTACCAGTGTTTTTCCATATTAGGCGGGTCTTTGTGGGCTCTGCAACATACTTAATGTAACTTTATGTTTGTTATAGCCAGTCCCTTGTCAGCCATCATAGGAGGCTGGTCAGAATGGACTCCACTGCAGTGTACTTTGTGAATTCTCTACTGTGTCATCGAATCTTCATTACTGGAAGGCTAGAGGAGGTCAAGAGTGACCCGGGTGCCCCTAATTGGGTAATTTCCTACAGTTGGCACCCAAACAGGAACACCACCAGGTGGCCCATCCCACCCGTAGTCGGGCTGTGGGGTCGGGGTTGTCAGGCTCCACCGTAGTTCTTCTTCAGGATTGCGCTGAAAAGCCTATACCATCCCCAACGTGACGTCCCCAAGAGTCTGGAATATAATCACAGACTACTAGGATAGTCAACTGAGGGAAGGAAAGGTAGGGGGGCATCAGGGAAGGAGACCTGAAACGACAATAACATGCACTAAGTATTTCCTTCAATAAGCACTGTGTTCAATGTCCGCTCTCAACCCCTATGGTTAACCCCAGTACAGTTCTAATCCCTACCTGTAAAGAAAAATAGTGAAGGCGTAAATCAGGGATGAGGAATGAGGTGGAAACAGAGATTCATCTACTGTAATAGAAAACACATGAAACAAACAGGTTTGTATGAATTGCCTTTTGAGTATGTGATGTACATCTATTCATATTCCTATAACCACACATACCTATATATATAGGAATACACGTCTTTGTAGATAAACCAATCCCTCTGATTCTCCCCTCAATCAGCTCCCCTGTATTTTGAACATAAGGAGAACAGCAACGTGAAACAATGAAAAGGAAATAATAATATGCCTAGGTTAATTTATTCTTAACCTTGCAAGATGTTAATTGCGCCTTGAAAGTCTGGTGTCTCAAAAGTTCCCCTTCACACCTCCAACGTAGGAAATCAAATAACAATAATGAGTATGGTTGGAGCCCCAACCAATCCTTAATTCATTTGAAGGAACACCACATTAAATGTCAGTAAAACTAGGTTGACCCAGTCATACAGAATCACGGAGAGCAAATGTTTCCTGGCTGCTCCCCGTCTTTGCAAACAACAGAATGTCTAGCTCTGTATACACGAACAACACCAGGAAGTGTTCCTTTTTGACGAGATTCGACTCGCCTCCAAAAGACCCCAAATCCTACCTCCAATACCGTGTCCACCGGATACAATCGCTTTCAATATGGGGCAACGCTTACCGGGACTGCTGACAAACCAGCCTCTGACTCCAGAAGAATTATCGGCACCGCCATTGCCGACGAGCAGGAATTTACTTCCGGAAATGCGTGCCATGGATCAAGCACGCAACTTCCTCCCCGAGCATGCCGGGAACTGTAGTTTCCGATGTGATTAGTCCATTCCGATGCCGGTTAGCGACCCACATGGTCAAATCCTGACAGGGGTTGCATCCGGTCGGATAGGCAGATTGGGGATCCACATATGTTAGAGCCTGGCTCTCGTGGCTGCCCAGTCTGTCTGATCGGGCGGCTCCTCGTCTATTGGTCATCTCAGCTGGGATCCTGAAAAGGCAAAAGCCTTGGATCTGACCGTTTGGTCTGAAGAGTCAGCAGTGGAGAATAATCTTGTTTGACTTGTGCACACCAGGTGAGCTCATCTTGATTTTTGGTAAGAGCGGCACCATCTTGATTAATTCGGTGGGTCTGCGGATTCTTGTGATACGGAGCGTTCTTGAATGTTCTGCCAGGCCACTTGTTGAGTTTGGCTTATTCTTGAAAAGGCCGGGGCTAGAGCCTATCTTGTCTTGGCGCAGTCTGAGGACTGATTTTGTGAGCTCTTAGTTTGTGTGTGTTTTTATTGCGTATGTGTGTGTTGTTTGAGTGGATAGTGAATGTGTATGATGCCTGGATGCTTTGTTGGAGTAAAGTGTGGTGCTTGGGCTCCCGCTGTTGTCCTGCTGAACATCGGCTGGAGGAAAGGCAGCCTGCGCCTCCGGAAGGCACTCTGAGTTTTGAGATGTATGTGAAGCAGGGTATTGGCCCTATTACGTTTTGTACGTTATGGCACAAGTATACGAGGGACAATACTGAGCTTCATTGGCCACTGGATGGTTCCTTTGATGATATTTTTCTAAATTATTTACAGGACAAATTATTCCCTAGAAGAAGAAGGCAGTCGATGTTTGATACTTTGCAGGTAGGGCAGTACGAAGTTATGTAGAGGCATAGGAAGAGAGCAATGCAGACAGTGGTGCAGAAAGCTGTAACTTATGTTAAAGAACAGGCAGAGAAAGGTTTTGAGTGTGACGATAGGAAGTTCTGATTACAATGTAATAAGTCTTATGTTGTTCGAGAGGATAAGGATCCTTTTGTGGAGGATATGCTGGAAACTCATCCCCCACCTCCCTATACCAAGAAGAGAATATATCCTGTTGTTCTGCCGACTCAGTCTTCCGTTGCTCCTCCGCTTTCCTCTGGTGTGTCTGTAGATTTAACAGATCGGCGCCAGCCATATTTATCTCTCCTCCGGTTTCACAACCTGCGAGTGTGGTGACTGCGGGCACCCCCCCAGTGTCTGCTTTTTCTTTTCATGTTTCTTCTCTTACACCTACCACACAGCCATTGCTGACACTGTCAATTACGTCTGTATCTCTTGTGTCTTCCCCAGACATTTCATCCGCAGTGTTGTGTAGTGTTGGGACACCGGTGCAAGGGTCCGATGGAGGGGATTGGGAAGCAGCACAGGAGCAAATTTATTTATTTATTTATTTATTTTATTTATTTATTGACATTTGTAGAGCGCGGCGAATACCCGTGGGCGTCTCGGCGCTAGTTAAGGGATGGATCAGCAACTGGGGTAAAGAAGATATACAAGGCTATTGGTCAAATAACCACGTCTTTAGCTGTTTGCGGAATGTGAACAGGGAGGGACTTGCTCGGATATGTGCAGGAAGGGTGTTCCAGAGTCTAGGGGCGGCAACCAGGAAACGCCTGTCGCCCCAGGTGACTGTTCTAGTGCAAGGCACAGCCAAGAAGTTCTGAATAGAGGAACGAAGAGATCGGGTTGGGACATGATGGAGAAGATTCTGTTTGAGAAAGTGGGGACCTTGATTATTGAGTGACTTGTAAACAATACACAGCGATTTGAATTTGATACGGCTGCGTATCGGGAGCCAATGGAGATCCCTAATGATGTTTGTAACTGGTGCGAACTTGGGGATCCCAGCCAGCATTCGTGCGGCTGCATTTTGGATTGACTGCATCTTATTTGTCACTCGGACTTGGGCATTTAAGAATAGAGCGTTACAATAGTCCAAGGAGGACAGGACTAGTGAGCTCACCAGTGTTTTCCCGGCCGTGTTCGGTAGGAAAGGTAGTATTTTCCTAATCATTCTCAATTTCATATGAGCTGAAGCCGCAGTTTTATTCGCATGTGCCATAAAATTGAGGCCAGCATCGAAGATGACGCCTAGATTTCTCACTCTGCTAGCTGGACTGGGCGGGGGACCGAAAGATGGTGGCCACCAGACAGGTGACCAGCCCGGGGAGAGGTGACCGAAGATGACCACTTCAGTTTTTTCTGAATTGAGTTTCAGACAATTCGTGGCCATCCAGTCACCTATTGCCATCATTCCTCTCGTGAATCGATTGGCCACTTCCTCCCCGTCCCCTTTGATAGCCAGTACCAATTGGGTGTCATCGGCGTAGGAGGAGCGGGTATTGATTCGATCTGATGTGGGTGAAGGCGCCCTGACGCCCATTGGGCTAAGTAGGCGCCTGGACGCCCATTGGGCTAAGTAGCGCTATATAAATCTGGTTTCATTCATTCATTCAAGATGATAAAAGGATGCGTGTAAATCAGGCAGCACAATGGGATCTGAGTTGGATTTATTGTGTGGAGGGTTTATGGAGTGTGATGAAGGATTTTGAGCCATTTCTACAACAGCATGCTCTTCAGCATATGTCGGCTACTTTGAGAGGTTTGTGGGAACAGTGAATTTGGAGGCGCAGCTCCTCAAATTATTTATGACATTCAAGATTGTGTATATTCAGCTGGTATGGCCCCTGCAGATGTTCTTAGCAATGTTGGGACGCTACTCGGTTATCGAGAAAGATTACATCACAGTACTCCGACTAGTGTGTCCCAATTTCCGATGAGGGAGGTGCATGCTATTTTTCATCCCGAGATCCGAGAGCAGCATAACAGGGAGGAGATGTGGTTCAACAGCGGGTAGCGGCTCACTTTCAGGAACAGTGGGTTTATACCCCATGGAAGAGAAGTGAGGTGCTAGCTTTTAAGAGTCAGGTACCGGATCCTTGGAAAAACCCTACGGCGTATTGTAAAGAGTTAACAGAGGCCACCTCTTCCTCAGTTATGACCCTAGCGGATATTAAGATGTTTTTCGGGCTGTTGGTGCCAGTGGATATATAGACGATTCAGAAAAGGGGGTGGTGATGAACAGGGAGTCTGAATTAAGCAGACCACTCTTACCCAGTCTAAAGATCAGGGCTTGATCCATCACCGTTATTTATCTCACTGCACCATCCCAGCTCAGAACCTGGCTATATGCAAATCAGTCTGTCCCTGGCCCAGTGCATCATGGGAACAGGGCAGACTAAACTACCAAGCCAATTCTTCACCAGAAAGGAGACAAGCTACCGGGGACCGGTTTCTGGCATTTCAGCCGTCTTCGGCCCGGCTTGCTTGAATCCTGGTGGTGCAGTGAGAAAGGGACTCATGTCTGAGTATACCCTGCCACACCTATAGTGGCCAAAAACGATTCAGAAAAGGGGTGGTGATGAACAGGGTGTCTGAATTAAGCAGACCACTCTTACCCAGTCCAAAGATCAGGGCTTGATCCATCACCGTTATTTATCTCACTGCACCATCCCAGCTCAGAACCTGGCTATATGCAAATCAGTCTGTCCCTGGCCCAGTGCATCATGGGAACAGGGCAGACTAAACTACCAAGCCAATTCTTCACCAGAAAGGAGACAAGCTACCGGGGACCGGTTTCTGGCATTTCAGCCGTCTTCGGCCCGGCTTGCTTGAATCCTGATGGTGCAGTGAGAAAGGGACTCATGTCTGAGTATACCCTGCCACACCTATAGTGGCCAAAAACGATTCAGAAAAGGGGGTGGTGATGAACAGGGTGTCTGAATTAAGCAGACCACTCTTACCCAGTCCAAAGATCAGGGCTTGATCCATCACCGTTATTTATCTCACTGCACCATCCCAGCTCAGAACCTGGCTATATGCAAATCAGTCTGTCCCTGGCCCAGTGCATCATGGGAACAGGGCAGACTAAACTACCAAGCCAATTCTTCACCAGAAAGGAGACAAGCTACCGGGGACCGGTTTCTGGCATTTCAGCCGTCTTCGGCCCGGCTTGCTTGAATCCTGATGGTGCAGTGAGAAAGGGACTCATGTCTGAGTATACCCTGCCACACCTATAGTGGCCAAAAACGATTCAGAAAAGGGGGTGGTGATGAACAGGGTGTCTGAATTAAGCAGACCACTCTTACCCAGTCCAAAGATCAGGGCTTGATCCATCACCGTTATTTATCTCACTGCACCATCCCAGCTCAGAACCTGGCTATATGCAAATCAGTCTGTCCCTGGCCCAGTGCATCATGGGAACAGGGCAGACTAAACTACCAAGCCAATTCTTCACCAGAAAGGAGACAAGCTACTGGGGACCGGTTTCTGGCATTTCAGCCGTCTTCGGCCCGGCTTGCTTGAATCCTGATGGTGTAGTGAGAAAGGGACTCATGTCTGAGTATACCCTGCCACACCTATAGTGGCCAAAAACGATTCAGAAAAGGGGGTGGTGATGAACAGGGTGTCTGAATTAAGCAGACCACTCTTACCCAGTCCAAAGATCAGGGCTTGATCCATCACCGTTATTTATCTCTCTGTACCATCCCAGCTCAGAACCTGGCTATATGCAAATCAGTCTGTCCCTGGCCCAGTGCATCATGGGAACAGGGCAGACTAAACTACCAAGCCAATTCTTCAACAGAAAGGAGACAAGCTACCGGAGAACGGTTTCTGGCATTTCAGCCGTCTTCGGCCCGGCTTGCTTGAATCCTGATGGTGCAGTGAGAAAGGGACTCATGTCTGAGTATACCCTGCCACACCTATAGTGGCCAAAAACGATTCAGAAAAGGGGGTGGTGATGAACAGGGTGTCTGAATTAAGCAGACCACTCTTACCCAGTCCAAAGATCAGGGCTTGATCCATCACCGTTATTTATCTCACTGCACCATCCCAGCTCAGAACCTGGCTATATGCAAATCAGTCTGTCCCTGGCCCAGTGCATCATGGGAACAGGGCAGACTAAACTACCAAGCCAATTCTTCACCAGAAAGGAGACAAGCTACCGGGGACCGGTTTCTGGCATTTCAGCCATCTTCGGCCCGGCTTGCTTGAATCCTGATGGTGCAGTAAGAAAGGGACTCATGTCTGAGTATACCCTGCCACACCTATAGTGGCCAAAAACGATTCAGAAAAGGGTGTGGTGATGAACAGGGTGTCTGAATTAAGCAGACCACTCTTACCCAGTCCAAAGATCAGGGCTTGATCCATCACCGTTATTTATCTCACTGCACCATCCCAGCTCAGAACCTGGCTATATGCAAATCAGTCTGTCCCTGGCCCAGTGCATCATGGGAACAGGGCAGACTAAACTACCAAGCCAATTCTTCACCAGAAAGGAGACAAGCTACCGGGGACCGGTTTCTGGCATTTCAGCCGTCTTCGGCCCGGCTTGCTTGAATCCTGATGGTGCAGTGAGAAAGGGACTCATGTCTGAGTATACCCTGCCACACCTATAGTGGCCAAAAACGATTCAGAAAAGGGGGTGGTGATGAACAGGGTGTCTGAATTAAGCAGACCACTCTTACCCAGTCCAAAGATCAGGGCTTGATCCATCACCGTTATTTATCTCACTGCACCATCCCAGCTCAGAACCTGGCTATATGCAAATCAGTCTGTCCCTGGCCCAGTGCATCATGGGAACAGGGCAGACTAAACTACCAAGCCAATTCTTCACCAGAAAGGAGACAAGCTACCGGGGACCGGTTTCTGGCATTTCAGCCGTCTTCGGCCCGGCTTGCTTGAATCCTGATGGTGCAGTGAGAAAGGGACTCATGTCTGAGTATACCCTGCCACACCTATAGTGACCAAAAACGATTCAGAAAAGGGGGTGGTGATGAACAGGGTGTCTGAATTAAGCAGACCACTCCTACCCAGTCCAAAGATCAGGGCTTGATCCATCACCGTTATTTATCTCACTGCACCATCCCAGCTCAGAACCTGGCTATATGCAAATCAGTCTGTCCCTGGCCCAGTGTATCATGGGAACAGGCGTGGAAGGGTATTCTCAGATGTGAGACCCTTGCTCATTGCACCATCAGGATTCAAGCAAACCGGGCCGAAGACGGCTGTAATGCCAGAAACCGGTCCCCGGGAGCTTGTTTCCTTCCCAGTGTAAGAATTGGCTTTTGTAGTTTGGTTTGCCCTGTTCCCATCATGCACTGGGACAGGAACAGACTAATTTGCATACAGCCAGGTTCTGAAACTGGGATGGTGCAGTGAGCTAAAAAACGGTGTTGGATCTAGCCCTGATCTCTTGACTGGGTGAGAGCTTTCTGCTTAATTCAGAGACTCTGTCCCTCACCACCCCTTGTTGTAAATATTTTTGTCCACCCTAAGCGTGGAAGGGTATTCTCAGATGTGAGACCCTTGCTCATTGCACCATCAGGATTCATGCAAACCGGGCCGAAGACGGCTGTAATGCCAGAAACCGGTCCCCGGGAGCTTGTTTCCTTCCCAGTGTAAGAATTGGCTTTTGTAGTTTGGTTTGCCCTGTTCCCATCATGCACTGGGACAGGAACAGACTAATTTGCATACAGCCAGGTTCTGAAACTGGGATGGTGCAGTGAGCTAAAAAACGGTGTTGGATCTAGCCCTGATCTCTTGACTGGGTGAGAGCTTTCTGCTTAATTCAGAGACTCTGTCCCTCACCACCCCTTGTTGTAAATATTTTTGTCCACCCTAAGCGTGGAAGGGTATTCTCAGATGTGAGACCCTTGCTCATTGCACCATCAGGATTCACGCAAACCGGGCCGAAGATGGCTGTAATGCCAGAAACCGGTCCCCGGGAGCTTGTTTCCTTCCCAGTGTAAGAATTGGCTTTTTTAGTTTGGTTTGCCCTGTTCCCATCATGCACTGGGACAGGAACAGACTAATTTGCATACAGCCAGGTTCTGAAACTGGGATGGTGCAGTGAGCTAAAAAACGGTGTTGGATCTAGCCCTGGTCTCTTGACTGGGTGAGAGCTTTCTGCTTAATTCAGAGACTCTGTCCCTCACCACCCCTTGTTGTAAATATTTTTGTCCACCCTAAGCGTGGAAGGGTATTCTCAGATGTGAGACCCTTGCTCATTGCACCATCAGGATTCAAGCAAACCGGGCCGAAGACGGCTGTAATGCCAGAAACCGGTCCCCGGGAGCTTCTTTCCTTCCCAGTGTAAGAATTGGCTTTTGTAGTTTGGTTTGCCCTGTTCCCATCATGCACTGGGACAGGAACAGACTAATTTGCATACAGCCAGGTTCTGAAACTGGGATGGTGCAGTGAGCTAAAAAACGGTGTTGGATCTAGCCCTGATCTCTTGACTGGATGAGAGCTTTCTGCTTAATTCAGAGACTCTGTCCCTCACCACCCCTTGTTGTAAATATTTTTGTCCACCTTTAGCGTGGAAGGGAATTCTCAGATGTGAGACCCTTGCTCATTGCACCATCAGGATTCAAGCAAACCGGGCCGAAGACGGCTGTAATGCCAGACACCGGTCCCCGGGAGCTAGTTTCCTTCCCAGTGTAAAAATTGGCTTTTGTAGTTTGGTTTGCCTGTTCCCATCATGCACTGGGACAGGAACAGACTAATTTGCATACAGCCAGGTTCTGAAACTGGGATGGTGCAGTGAGCTAAAAAACGGTGTTGGATCTAGCCCTGATCTCTTGACTGGGTGAGAGCTTTCTGCTTAATTCAGAGACTCTGTCCCTCACCACCCCTTGTTGTAAATAATTTTGTCCACCCTAAGCGTGGAAGGGTATTCTCAGATGTGAGACCCTTGCTCATTGCACCATCAGGATTCAAGCAAACCGGGCAGAAGACGGCTGTAATGCCAGAAACAGGTCCCCGGGAGCTTGTTTCCTTCCCAGTGTAAGAATTGGCTTTTGTAGTTTGGTTTGCCCTGTTCCCATCATGCACTGGGACAGGAACAGACTAATTTGCATACAGCCAGGTTCTGAAACTGGGATGGTGCAGTGAGCTAAAAAACAGTGTTGGATCTAGCCCTGATCTCTTGACTGGGTGAGAGCTTTCTGCTTAATTCAGAGACTCTGTCCCTCACCACCCCTTGTTGTAAATATTTTTGTCCACCCTAAGCGTGGAAGGGTATTCTCAGATGTGAGACCCTTGCTCATTGCACCATCAGGATTCAAGCAAACCGGGCCGAAGACGGCTGTAATGCCAGAAACCGGTCCCCGGGAGCTTGTTTCCTTCCCAGTGTAAGAATTGGCTTTTGTAGTTTGGTTTGCCCTGTTCCCATCATGCACTGGGACAGGAACAGACTAATTTGCATACAGCCAGGTTCTGAAACTGGGATTGTGCAGTGAGCTAAAAAACGGTGTTGGATCTAGCCCTGATCTCTTGACTGGGCGAGAGCTTTCTGCTTAATTCAGAGACTCTGTCCCTCACCACCCCTTGTTGTAAATCTTTTTGTCCACCCTAAGCGTGGAAGGGTATTCTCAGATGTGAGACCCTTGCTCATTGCACCATCAGGATTCAAGCAAACCGGGCCGAAGACGGCTGTAATGCCAGAAACCGGTCCCCGGGAGCTTGTTTCCTTCCCAGTGTAAGAATTGGCTTTTGTAGTTTGGTTTGCCCTGTTCCCATCATGCACTGGGACAGGAACAGACTAATTTGCATACAGCCAGGTTCTGAAACTGGGATGGTGCAGTGAGCTAAAAAACGGTGTTGGATCTAGCCCTGATCTCTTGACTGGGTGAGAGCTTTCTGCTTAATTCAGAGACTCTGTCCCTCACCACCCCTTGTTGTAAATATTTTGGTCCACCCTAAGCGTGGAAGGGAATTCTCAGATGTGAGACCCTTGCTCATTGCACCATCAGGATTCAAGCAAACCGGGCCGAAGACGGCTGTAATGCCAGAAACCGGTCCCCGGGAGCTTGTTTCCTTCCCAGTGTAAGAATTGGCTTTTGTAGTTTGGTTTGCCCTGTTCCCATCATGCACTGGGACAGGAACAGACTAATTTGCATACAGCCAGGTCCTGAAACTGGGATGGTGCAGTGAGCTAAAAAACGGTGTTGGATCTAGCCCTGATCTCTTGACTGGGTGAGAGCTTTCTGCTTAATTCAGAGACTCTGTCCCTCACCACCCCATGGTGTAAATATTTTTGTCCACCCTAAGCGTGGAAGGGTATTCTCAGATGTGAGACCCTTGCTCATTGCACCATCAGGATTCAAGCAAACCGGGCCGAAGACGGCTGTAATGCCAGAAACCGGTCCCCGGGAGCTTGTTTCCTTCCCAGTGTAAGAATTGGCTTTTGTAGTTTGGTTTGCCCTGTTCCCATCATGCACTGGGACAGGAACAGACTAATTTGCATACAGCCAGGTTCTGAAACTGGGATGGTGCAGTGAGCTAAAAAACAGTGTTGGATCTAGCCCTGATCTCTTGACTGGGTGAGAGCTTTCTGCTTAATTCAGAGACTCTGTCCCTCACCACCCCTTGTTGTAAATATTTTTGTCCACCCTAAGCGTGGAAGGGTATTCTCAGATGTGAGACCCTTGCTCATTGCACCATCAGGATTCAAGCAAACCGGGCCGAAGACGGCCGTAATGCCAGAAACCGGTCCCCGGGAGCTTGTTTCCTTCCCAGTGTAAGAATTGGCTTTTGTAGTTTGGTTTGCCCTGTTCCCATCATGCACTGGGACAGGAACAGACTAATTTGCATACAGCCAGGTTCTGAAACTGGGATGGTGCAGTGAGCTAAAAAACGGTGTTGGATCTAGCCCTGATCTCTTGACTGGGTGAGAGCTTTCTGCTTAATTCAGAGACTCTGTCCATCACCACCCCTTGTTGTAAATATGTTTGTCCACCCTAAGCGTGGAAGGGTATTCTCAGATGTGAGACCCTTGCTCATTGCACCATCAGGATTCAAGCAAACCGGGCCGAAGACGGCTGTAATGCCAGAAACCGGTCCCCGGGAGCTTGTTTCCTTCCCAGTGTAAGAATTGGCTTTTGTAGTTTGGTTTGCCCTGTTCCCATCATGCACTGGGACAGGAACAGACTAATTTGCATACAGCCAGGTTCTGAAACTGGGATGGCGCAGTGAGCTAAAAAACAGTGTTGGATCTAGCCCTGATCTCTTGACTGGGTGAGAGCTTTCTGCTTAATTCAGAGACTCTGACCCTCACCACCCCTTGTTGTAAATATAGTGGATATATAGAGGCAGATGCATACACAGGATCACAGGGTGGAATTGGGTGCCTCTTGGGATGAGATTAAGGCATGGGATTAGGAGCGAAAGCCCGGTGAAAAAGCTAAGGCTCAGATTCTGGCTTTGCCAAGTCTTATCATCACTTATCTGCATTTTCTTATCCCACCCAGACGAGTAGATTGGGATAAGCTGATGGCATGTCGTCAAAAGAAAGAAGAGAGTGTGTCTGTTTTTTTTACTCGATTTCAAAAGATCTTCTTGGATTTCAGTGGACAACATTTTATCAGTTGAAGGTGGTGTTCGTTTGTTTGTTAATAGGTTTGTCATAAACTTGCTTCCGGAGATTGTGGCTCAGTTGCAGGCTTCGGAGAGCACTTGGACTACCTCCTCCCCTTCAGTGGTATTGAGTATGGCTCAGTACTATGAGCATCGAGAAAATGAGGAAAAGGATAAGGTGGAAAAGAAGAGTAAGGATTTGAAAACGAGGGTGTTGCTGCAGCAGCTTCAAGGAGGATCCGGAAGGGGACAGTGCACTGGTCCGGCTCAGAGGTCAACGGGTGCCGGGAGAGGTGGTGCACCCTTAGGGCTGAATCAGTGTGCGTATTGCAAAAAGGAGGGACATTGGTGAAGCGAGTGTCCAAATTTGTTATAAAAAATTGCAGTACCTAGAGGGTGGGGTTCGAGTGGATGGGGCTGTTATGAGGTTGGACGGGATGAAGTTTCAAGCAGGTGCGTCCTCGGGGTCGTTCTGATCAGAACTATTTTGATGACCCCCGGAGGAGGCAGTACTATCATGATGATTATGATATGAATTAAGCTGCAGGGATGTCCTATGGCTAGGACAGCAAGGGACAGGGTGAGGGACCAGTCCAAATTCCTGTAGATCAGCGTGGTTCTTATGTTACAGCAGATTTGCATGGTTCGACACAGAAATATTTGGTGGATACAGGTGCAATGAATAGCTCTGTTTCTCATTCGCTGGTGCCTGGGGCAGCCCTGCCTGGTCATAATAATATTTTGGTAGGTTTTTCAGGCGTAACGGTTGTGAGCCCCATTTCCAAACCTCTTGCTTTGACTGTTGGTCGATTTGTGTAGACTCTCCATTTTTGTTAACGGCGAAAGTGTATTAGGATTGGATTTGTTAAAAAAGCTGCATGCTACCATTTATTGTTCCCCGGCTGGTGTTTACATGACTCTTGGACCTAATGTGGGCAGTGCAAAACAGTGTTTGCCGAAGGATGCGCCACTTCCTGTTGAATTTAAAGAAGTGCCGTCCTCGTTGTGGGCCACATGGAATACGGATGTGGGATTGTTGCAGATACCACCCTACAAAGGTCAAGGATAACGCTGTGCTCCCTCGTATTCCCCAATACAAAATATCACAAGCTGGGGAACAGGCTTTGATGCAGATTATACAGGACTTGATTAAGCCGAGGGTGGTTGAGGAGACAGTAGCGAGTGGATGCAATAACCCCATTCTCCCTATTCTTAAGAAGGTACCTCTGGATTCGCATGATGCACACCTGAACGAGCTGATGCCATTGTCAAGATGCCTCTCCCTGTGACTCAAAGGGATGTGCGTGCTTTCATAGGTATCACCTTGTATTGTCGACATTGGATAACTTCTTAATCTTTATTAATACAGCCCTTGCTTCGCTTAACAACTAAAGATGTGCATGAACCCCTGCCCTGGACGCATGAATGTCCGCAGGCTTTTAACCAATTAAATATTGCGCTTTGCTCTGCGTCTGTGCCTGGTACGCCTGATTATAAGAAGCCTTTCGTGCTGTACATACACGAAACGGATGGGTTTGCGCTTTCTGCGTAAACAAAAGCCTCTGGAGGTAAGCAGAGGCATCTGCTTATTTTTCTGACATGCTTGACCCTGTTGCCAGAGCCCTCCTGAGTTGTTTAAGAGCCACTGCGGCGGTCTCTATTCGACAATTGGCAGGGCTTGTTCTTATTCATGACAAATACGCAGCACCTCACCAGTGCTCGTCTGACCGGTTATGAACTGACTCTCTTTGCACCTCATATTACTATCAAAAGATGTGCCATTTTGAACCCAGCCACATTACTACCCCTCCCTTCGGGCGATGAGGACAAAGATGTCCATGATTGTTTATTCCGACCTGAGGAAGAGACGAAGGGACAGGTAGACTTGACTGATGTTCCCTTATCTGATCCACAAGGGGCACTGTATGTCGATGGTTCTTGTTTTAAGCTGTCAGGTGGCACAACTACAGCGGCGTATGCTATTACTATGGTGTGCACTGTAGTTGAGACATTAAGTATTCCTTCTCAATCTGTGGAGTTGATAGCCCTTTTGCGAGCATGTGAATTGAGTAAAGGACTGACTGTCAATATGTACACTGACTGCCAGAATGCCTTCGGGGTGGCCCATAATTTTGGACGCTTCTGGGCAGAGGGAGGATTCTTGACTTCACATGGCCCTAAGATTTAGAACGGTCCAGTGATAGAATGGCTTTTGACAGCCTTGACCCTTCCCAAACATTTGGCAATAGTGAAGTATTGTGCCCATAAAGCAATTACTGATGATGTGGGGAGAGGAAATGCCTTTGCAGATTAGATAGCAATAGAGACAGCCAGGTCGAAAATGACGAAAATGTTTGTGGCAGGACCTGCCAGATGGGTACCAGATGTTACCATGTTTGAAAATTCGCTAGAGAGTGTTTGGGAAATACAGTGAGGTGACAGTGAAGGAGTTGGCAGTGTGGAAGGGAAGTACAGGGCATTTAGATGATGAAGGGTGCTGGTCTGATAAGTCCGGGAAGCAGAGATGGATGTTACCCAATGCATATATATTTCCTGTAGTTACAATGGCACGTGGTCCGGCTCATATTAGCGCAAAGGGAATTTCTAGTTTACTAGATCCTGTGTGGCAAAATGACAATATCCTAAATGTTGCTGCCCATTTGGTGAAACATTGCATGATTTGTATTAGGTACAACACTGGAAAAGGTACCCATACACCTTCTGGTAATTTTGCGCCACCTTCTCTCCCTTTCGAGGTACTCCAGATGGATTACATTGAGATGCACGAGTTAATAACTTGAAATATGTGCCACCCGTGCTGGGATGCTGTGGAGGTGTCCACAAGCAGCCGCCCCTGCTGTGATGCACGGGTGGCACATATTTCAAGTTATTAACTCGTGCATCTCAATGTAATTGCGATTCTCCTATTAACATGACCAGAGAATCTGGATTTCATTACAAGACAGGAGGCTAACATTATGCATACAACTTTTAATGCAGTCCAAGCATAGCCGCATATGTCACAAAGCAAAAGTTCCAACTTAGAATACATATGAACCAACAATAGCATGAATCACTAGGCAATCAGCCTCTTTTAAATGCGGCTCCAAGCAAGATAAGTCAACTTCCTACTTAGCTCATGAAAAGTCTTATATTTTAGAGTTTAAGATTAGTATTTTATTATTAATTTACCTTAATACCGTATACTGAGTAACCCTCTTTTATCCCTACAGGAGCAAATATTTATATATATACAATGTAATGATATATATATGCAATGTTATGTTATAAGGTACAATGTTATAAGGTACAGTAACACCTTTTCACTCCTTGTTTTCGGTTTCACAACCTCCAATTTACGGAGGTTGGCTTCCGTTTTTTCCTTCCCTTCGTTTGTCTTTATATTTAATGAATGATACTAAGTCTTTGAAACTAGCGCGTGAAATATTTAAAAGCACACATTGACTCGCGTCGCAAGTGTAGTTACCTTCCCCATTGCTTTGGAGTTCATTTATATTTTCGGAAAGCTTTGCCATGCTCGAGGCTTCATGTTTCTTACTGCGCTTCATTTCTTTGATTATAAATTGGGAAATTATAATATTTAGTTACCTCTATTAACATAATCCAATTATCTGTGTAACCCCCAACCCCCCAATAATCAGAAAGTTTATTATATTACAAAAATTAAAAAAAGGAAATCAGATAGTTATAATTGATATTTACAAGTTTATTATATTATTTAAAAAATAAAATAAAAAATTAGAGGATCAGACATTTATATATATTTATTTGACTAACATGTCTGACTCAGATTCGGATTCAAGTCATAGTAATACTGTTGAATCTGATTTTACTAATGATGCCATCAAAAAACTTATCCATAAGGAAATGAGATCCTTGATCCATGAAAACGATGATTTATCAGATCTGGACATGACAGAGGTTAATGATCTCACTGAACAAAGGGGTAAGAGGCATAAAAAAAGTAAAAATATTATTTATACCCCAGAGAGCACGGGAGGTCCTAGCACCTCAGGTTTTACAGGAGGTCCTCGCACCTCATTTGCCTCAGGTGTCCTTTGCGTCACAAATTTAATGGGTGTCCTTAGCGGCACAAATTTAATGGGTGTCCCTTGCGGCACAATTCATCAAAGTGCTCTAGACAATGATCCTATTGATATTGATGATGGCTCAGAATTTCCTAACGAATATATTCTTGATCTCGATGAGGATGATCAAGATATTGATTCCTTTCTCTTAAATGATAATAACGGTCCTTCATCTTCTAAGGATAGTATTTTGGACCCTTTGGGGGAGGAGATGTTCTCCCCTTTTACATTAAACACCCTAGAAGCTCAGAGTGGACCCCACACGAGCATGTATCTAAATTCATAACTAAATGGATTAGAAATCCTTTAGAAAGAGAGACTCATAATCTCTTAAGAGCAGAGTGTACCAGACCTTCAATCGAAGGTAAAGTTTGTCAAACTCCTAACCTTGACCCAGAATTAATTACCTACCTATTTAAATTATGGAGAGATCCGCGCAAAGGCCAGGAAAGATCGCTTAAGATCTGTCAAGATAAAGTTCTCGACATTCTAGGACCCCTAACAAAAATAATCAACGCAGCAGAAGAGTGTTACCTTAATGGCTGCCCTCTTGATACACACTCCATTGGGGTGTGGAGCCAAAGGGCACTAGTCCTCTTAGGCAACGCGAATGTGGGACTTAATTGTGAAAGAAGAAGAGTGGTCCTCACTAAAATTAGCCCTAAACTAATCGATATGGCTGAAAAGGAAACCTCAATTAATCCAAAAGGTTTACTTTTTGGAGAAGATTTAATAAAAAGTTTGGGCAAATATGTATCGACCTTTACCGCTTTACATAAAGCGCACCAGAACATGAGAAAAGTTTTTAACTACAACAGCAACCTTTTTGGAAGGGCCGGTAGAAGGGGGCTATCTTCCGTCCGGTTCAACCGACGCCCCCTTCCAAGAAACAGAGAGAATTTTGGTAGAGGATACCATCCATCCAACCAACCACAGTTCTATCCACCCAGAGGAAGAGGTTTTCGCTCGAGAGGATTCCGAGCTAGAGGAGCACCTGCCGAATCCACCCCTCAAAGTAAGTACAGCTTCCCCTTCCCTTTCTTCGAATCCAAAAGTGGATGGGAGACTGAAATTCTTTTACCACAATTGGAAAATTATTACACTAGACCCCTGGGTTCTAAACACTGTTCTTGGTTTTTCAATAGATTTCATCCAGACTCCAATCCAGAACTCCGATTCCCCCACACTAGATCAAGAAAAAATGATAGAGGAAGAAATGTCCTCAATGCTAAAAAAAAGGAGCAATTTTAGAAGTTCCCATGGAATTTATGAGATTCATAAGTACTCTCTTCCTTGTGGAAAATAAAGACTAGGGTTGGAGACCGGTTATACATCTCAGAGAACTCAACAAATTCCTTGTCTACCGACATTTCAAGATGGAGGGCATCCATCTTCTTGATGGAGACGGACTGGTCAAATTAGATCTGAAGGACGCCTACTTTACCATTCCCTTGGCAAAGGAACACCAACCCTTTCTTCAGTTCATTTGGAAAAACCATCTCTTTCAATTTCAGGCTCTCCCCTTCGGTCTCTCCTCTGCCCCATGGTGTTTCACCAAGGTACTGAGAGCAGTTGCCTCATGTCGAAGAGAAAAAGGTATTTGTCTCATCATCTACTTAGACGACATCCTGATTCTTTCTCAAGATTATGCTCAAATCATCAAAGATCTCAAGACAGTTATAGACCTCTTAGAAAGTCTGGGTTTTATCATAAACAGGGAAAAATCCATTCTAAGTCCCTCAAAGAAGATGGACACATTACCGGTACAACAACATTTGGAAAGTCTGGTCACGTTGGTGCTTGGAAAGGGACTTGGATCCCGTGGAGGCACCTATTGTTGATATAGTTAATTTTCTTGGAGAACAATTCGACAGAGGTTTAAGTTACAGATCTCTCAATTGTTTTAGATCTGCTATTTCTGCTGGACATTCTCTAATTAACAATAAAACGGTAGGTAATAATCCTATTATTTGTAGAATACTTAAGAGTATCAGACTTAGAAGACCTCCTCAACCTAGATATCAATCTCTATGGGATGTTAAATTAATTCTCGACCTTTTCTGTTCTTGGCCAGTTGGTTCTCTTCTCAGCAGGAAGAATCTTCCTATCGAATTAGCTACTCTTCTTTGCTTAATTTCATGCAGAAGAGTTTCTGATGTTAAAGCTCTTGATATTTCCTATAGATCTTATGATATGTTTGGGGTTAATTTTGAAATACATAGAAGAACTAAAACTATGTCAGATTCTATTTTCTATCCTCGTTTTGATAGTTGCACTAAACTCTGTGTTGTTCAATGTATGAAAGAGTACGATGTTAGAATGAACTCTCTTCATCCTTTGAATGTATCTCAATTACTCATCTCTTTTGTTAAACCCCACAAAGGAATTTCTTCTTCCTCTATTGCTAGATGGGTTAAGACAGTCATGAAGCTTGCTGGAATCAATCTGGATATTTTTAAATCACATTCTATTAGAGGCGCAATGGCCAGTAAATCACTCTGGTCAGGTGGTAAGTTAGATGATATTCTAAAGGATGGTGATTGGTGTAATGCTAGAACCTTTGCTCATCATTATTGCAAACCTGTATCTCACATGTCTGATGTTGTTTTACATGGCTACCAACATGCATAATGGTAGCCTCCTGTCTTGTAATGAAATTGCGATTCTCCTATTAACATGACCAGAGAATCTGGATTTCATTAAAGACACGGAGGCTAACATTATCCCTCCCACCCTTTCCCTGGGTGGTTGATTATATGATGTATTACGGTACAGGTTGATGTTTATGATATGATATGCTTATTTGAATATTTTACATACAAGTTACATTCTTTTCCTTTGCAGGATTGTTTACTTTCTTTTCCTTTTCAGGACTGTTATTTAGCTGATTGTTTATTATTCAAATCCTTAATATTTTTATTTGGGTTTATTAACAACCTTTCTTGATTTTGTCTTCTTGATTCCACATCTGGTGAATCAATCGTGGATGGTGTATTCTTCCGTCATCCTTCTTCAAGTTTGATGTTTCATTGGAGTTGTTTGGACATTTCCTTTCTCACTGTCACCACATTTAAAAGAGGCTGATGGCCTAGTGATTCATGCTATTGTTGGTTCATATGTATTCTAAGTTGGAACTTTTGCTTTGTGACATATGCGGCTATGCTTGGACTGCATTAAAAGTTGTATGCATGATGTTAGCCTCCGTGTCTTTAATGAAATCCAGATTCTCTGGTCATGTTAATAGGAGAATCGCAATTACATTGAGATGCACGAGTTAATAACTTGAAATATGTGACACCCGTGCTGGGATGCTCTGGAGGTGTCCACAAGCAGCCGCCCCTGCTGTAATGGTCTGGAGGTGTCCCCAAGCAGCTGCCCCTGCTCTGATGCTCCTGATGGAATCCCCAAGCAGCTGCCTTGCTTTGATGCTTCTGAGGGTGTCCCCAAGCAGCGGCTTGCTTTGATGCTCCTGATGGTGTCCCCAAGCAGCCGCCCCTGCTGTGATGCTCCTGAGGGTGTCCCCAAGCAGCTGCCCCTGCTGTGATGCTCCTGAGGATGTCCCCAAGTAGCCGCCCCTGCTTTGATGCTCCTGATGGTGTCTCCAAGCAGCCGCCCCTGCTGTGATGCTCCTGAGGGTGTCCCCAAGCAGCTGCCCCTGCTGTGATGCTCCGGAGGTAGTCCCTAAGCAGCCGCCCCTGCTTTGATACTCCTGAGGGTGTCCCCAAGCAGCCGCCCCTGCTGTGATGCTCCAGAGGGTGTCAACAAGCATCTGCCCCTGCTGTGATGGTCTGGATGTGTCCCCAAGCAGCTGCCCCTGTAGTATCGGGTTCCCAAGGCCTACATGCTCCGAAGATAACCCACTTAATTCAAGAACTGTTGGCACGGAAACTGTAAAATTCAAAGAACAAGTTTATTAAGACCCCATGGGGTGGTGGTACATTCCTACAGCACCCTTCGGTAATGCAAGAAGTATCACACCGAACATCGGTGTGGCTCGTTCTTTTATACAGTTTACAGGTAATAAAAGATAGGCGGCGCAAAGTTACAAAGTGTTATGTACATATAAGGTCATCTTTTGGAACACAGCCAGCTCATTGGAGGGTTACAACCCCGCTGATCAGTTTGGCGGCACATTCCTGAGGAACGACTGGTCAGTGGGGACTGCGCATGTACGGGTTGACCAGTACTAAAAATAGACTGTTGCTGGGCAAACTCAAGTGGTCAGTGGCACGGACAACGGACTAAAGGGCACGCTAGCCACGAGGCAGCTTATGGTCTAAGATGGCCGCCGTAACCTACAAAATGGCGTTCTCATGTATAGCCAATTTAAGCGGGAAAACGTGTAGCACAGCTAAGCGCTAACTCGGCCATTGTCAAATTACGACAGACAACCCTTTTAGCGTTTAGCTGAAGCTACCTCATAGTGAACATAGTCAGGGTGTTCATCTTCAATATCTATCAACATTATTTGAGTTACTTCTTTATGAAGCATCATTTTGTCATGGGCAAGAGCTCGTCTCGATGGTACACAAGCTGATAAACACATAGAGCATAAAGCTGGGCCACATTGGATACATAAGCATACAAAGAACAGTATTCCAACAATGATACATAGGATCGTTAGCAGTTTCCAACCCCAAGTGGTGAGCATTGACCAGAACCATCCTGAAAGTGTCCAAGTTCCATTGTCCGGGTGTATTTCAGCTGCTATTTTATGGAGTTTTGAAATGGCATCATAAACAGATGGAGAATTATCAGGTACGTATACACAGCAGCTGCTTCCGATAATTCTACATGCCCCCCCACGGTCAGCTAGGACAACGTCTAAGACCATCCTATTTTGGAGCGTGACAATCCTAGAAATCTGAAGCTCTTCCGTAATATTTCCAAGTGCAATAGCAGTATCATTGGCTACAGCCTCAACAACACGGGTCAGTCGCCGTATTTTCCGACTGTTCAGGGCAGCCCCCACAAAGGAAAACAGTCCCAAATTGAAGTCTACATATTGCTGTAAGGCAGTATCGGTCTGGTCAATGTCATCTAAAGCAACGGAACGTTTAACACGATTCAGTACAAAGTCGTGATACAAAATATAATCCTTATGATACATTGGTGGGGCAATGAATACAGGGGGTAGTACAAAGGATACATAGCACGTGCCTAACCATCCCAACGGAAGTTGATGATAACCTTTCGTTCCACAAATGAAATACGTATTTCGAGACGCTACAAACGATATGCCATTTGGGCTATCAAAAGTAAGTGTGGTGTTGCATTCACTTTTCCCCACCGGAATCGAACCTTTATTTCTTGTACACAAATCAGCTTTAGTAGCAATAACATTAATGATGTGCGAGCTGGATACATTGATGTTTCGCTGATTGCTGTACACACGCGGGGCAGATATATTATCGGGCCGGTACTTCTCCCACTCAAATCGGGTACCTTCAGCCCGTGGAAACCCATCCTTGTCGTGGTAACATATTTTATTCAGACGAAAAAGCACCCCCCCTTTCGTTGGCCATCTCAGAGTAAAGAGGAGAGTGTACCAGGCATTACAGGATCCATTATGCGAAAACGGGAGTGGGATGAGTGGTGTACCCCCTTTCTTCTGATGCCCAGGCAACATCCCACACACCCAACAATTGGACGTATTTGTCATGTTATGCGTATGATGTAGGATCTGAATAAAACTATTGTTCAAATAAGTCTGTTGGTGCTGTTCTTCATGGTAGGGCAAAGTGAAGTGAAAATGTTCAGATGGAGCCGGGGTAGTCGGCAGCAAATGTTCACGTGCAGGTACCACAAGTTCAACTACCCAAGCTATCACCGCTATTACCACAATGGTCAGGACGAAAAGGATGGCACCAAGTATTCGTTTATCTCGTGCTGCAGACGACGCCATAGTTCAAAAAGTTCTCAAATAGTTCACAAAGTTCACAAAGTCTCAATGCACGTATGCATATACCTAAAAAAAGAAAAATACGGTGCTGAGCTCCGAGGTAGCCGTTGGTTTCTTCTCCGGGCCAAGACGGGTGTCGCTACACTTGGCAGAACTGATCCCCCCCCCTTGGAATTCCCGGTTTCCGTTTCACAAACCCCAGAGCGGTAACCAACCAGTCTCGAAAAACCAAAAATCTTCTTTATCGTGGCCGTAGATTGTAACGCTCTCGTCCAGAAACAGTATGGTCCGGGAAGGCTCCCTCAACTTCGGCCGATGTCACAGCTGGGCTCTTTTCTTTATCCAGAATCTCCTTGTAGTCAGTCAGCACAGCAGGATTCACCAGATCAGGAGAGACACGCCGGCAGTGAGTTGAGTGCACCCACCGCTTCCTATTAGTCACTCGTACTGCTGTCCGGGTCGCCAGAAGGACCTGCTCAGGGCCCCGCCACCTCGGTTCCAAGCTGCTCGCTCTCTCAAACGACCGGATCATGACATGGTCGCCGGGGCGAAGATCATGGCCCTCTCCAGTAGAGTTGTCAGGGAGCGCTTCTCGAACCTGTTGATAAATAGAAAGCAAATCATTTGTTAATCGTGCCAAATAATCATTCATCATTATACAAGGCACATCATGTATCAATCGCGGCTTAGGCACTCCCCAAATATTCATCGGCCTTCCGAACACCACTTCATATGGTGTGAGGCCAGTTCGGGAGTGGGGTACTGATCTAAGAGAGAGTAATGCTAGCGGTAAGGCATCCGGCCACTTCAATGACGTGGATGCCACAATCTTAGCCAGTTTGAGTTTCAACGTAGCATTGTACCGCTCAACCAGACCTGCCGACTGAGGGTGGAACACAGCATGAAACTTCTGCTGAATCCCTAACCCCTTCAGTACATACTCCACAATTTTCCCAACAAAATGAGGCCCATTATCGCTCCACAGAAATTTGCAAACTCCAAAGCGAGGAAAAAACTCCTTGAGCAACACCTTCGCTGTTGTCAGAGCTGTATTGTCTTTCGTGGGGAAAGCCTCTACCCATTTGCTAAATGCACATACCACCACTAAGACATACTTCAGATTGTTGCAACGCTCAAGCTGGATGTAATCCATTTGGAGTACCTCGAATGGTGCGGAAGGTGGAGCGAACCCTCCTTTTGGAGTATGGGTCCCCTTTCCAGGATTGTGTTGCAAACATACCAGGCAGGTCTGCACTACTCTCTTGGCAGTATTAGCAATCTCGGGATGTTCCCAAACTCGTGTTAGCAGTCGAGTGATTGCGAGAGCTCCCACATGTGCCAACCCATGTGTCATCTGAACCATCGCTTGCAAGTAAGCTGCAGGCAATTTCCATTTCTCCATGTCCTTGCTTCTCCAGCAACCTTCATCATCTAGTACCCCATCTGTTGCCCATGCCGCAAGTTCTAATTCAGTAGCTGATTTCTGAATATCTAAGATTTCTGCTCTAGCATCGCTCCATCGCTCAGCCTGTGATTGTGCCACGTACATGGGGGAGTCAGTTCGAGACATAGCCGTTTGTCTCGCTATGCTGTCCGCAAAGGCATTTCCTTGACCCACTTTATCAGTGATCTTTTTATGGGCACTACATTTTATTATCGCTACTTTCTTTGGGCAAAGCAACGCATTTAGGAGATCACGCACTAGTTCTCCGTGCATAATGTGAACTCCATGAGAAGTCAAAAACCCACGCTCTTTCCAGAGTAGCCCGAAGTCATGCGCTACTCCGAAGGCGTACCGGCTGTCTGTGTAGATGTTCACACATAGGCCAGCACTCAATTCGCAGGCTCGTGTTAACGCTATCAGCTCTGCTGCCTGAGCCGATTTCTGTGGTATTCTAGCTGTTTCCACCACTGTCTTAAGTGTCGTGATCGCATATGCTGCGGAAGTCGTACCATCTGGCAGCCTCAAACACGATCCATCAACCCACAGTTCCCCATCCACATCTGGAAGTGGCATATCCTGTAAGTCGACACGACCCTTTGTCTGTTCCTCAGGAAAACACAATCATGATGTTTTTCTTCCTGACCCTCCTCGACCGGATAGGGCAATAAAGTGGCAGGGTTCAGGGTAGCGCACCTTTTCAGTGTGATATGTGGCGCCAAAAGTGTAAGCTCATATCCTGTCAAACGTGCACTCCTGAGATATTGGGTCTTTGTTTGATTTAACAGGGCATCGACTGCATGGGGAACTAGCACCAACAGTTTGTGTGATAACACAATTCCCTCACTCTGTCGTATGGCTACTGCTGTTGCTGCCACTGCTCGGAAACACCCAGGTAACCCTCGTGCTACAGGATCAAGAATGGCAGAAAAATACGCACATGGTCTCTGCTTATCCCCGTGTGCTTGCACTAACACTGACAACGCGCACCCATCTTTCTCTTGCACGTACAATGTGAAAATTTTCGTGTAATCTGGTGTACCTAACACGGGTGCAGAACAAAGGGCCTGTCTCAATTGTTCAAAAGCATTCTGACATTCATCTGTCCATTCAAGGGGCATTGGTGTAGATTTGGACAGTAATGCTAACAAAGGTTTTATGATGTGCGAAAACCCCATGATCCACTGTCTACAAAAGGATGTTAAACCTATGAAAGCACGTACATCTCTCTGCGTGCGGGGGACTGGTGTGTCTAAAATCGCCTGAATTCGATCTGATGTTAATGCGCGCCCCTCCTTAGACAAAAGATGACCGAGGTAGGTCACCTTGGGTCTACAGTATTGAAGCTTTTTCTTAGAAACCTTGTGATTATTCTGTGCCAGAAAAGAAAGCAACGCAATCGTACTCTCCTCACATTGTGTATAAGAGTCAGCAGCGAGCAAAAGGTCATCCACATACTGGATAAGGACAACCCCAGATTGTAACTCAAAGGAATCAAGCTGTCTTTTCAGAGCCTGGCTGTAGATACTCGGGCTCTCAGGGTAACCTTGGGGAACACGACAAAATCTATATGATTTATTATTTAACGTAAAGCCAAACAAATATCTGCTATCAGGATGGACGGGGATGGAAAAGAATGCATTTTTTAAATCAATTACGCTAAAGGTTGTGGCCGTTGGTGGCACCAATGTAAGCAAGGTCGTAATGTCGGACACCACCAGATATTGGGGAATGACAATTTTGTTTATCTCTCTCAAGTCAATAATAAACCGATAGACTTTGTCGTCAGTATCTCTCTTAAGAATCGGAAGAATAGGGCTGTTACAAACATTGTAAGGAACCTCCTCCACCACTCCCGCAATTATCAAATCTTGAACAATATGCGTCAGGGCAATTTCACCTTCCCTCGAAATCTTATACTGTGGTACCCGTGGCAGAGAGGCCCCCTCCTTAACAGTGATATGAATAGGTGGAATACGCATCTCTCCCACATCCGTGTCTGAGGTCGCCCATAACGTGTGCGGGAGAGAGGCCAATGCTTCAGTATTCTTAATCGTGAAAAATCTGTTCGGATCTGGGTAATTGTCATTTAGAATAACCCGCACCCCTTCGGGAGCACAGCGTATTGTTGCTCGAAAATATTTAAGCAAATCAATACCCAAAATATTATCTGGGGTATAAGGTGATAACAAAAATTGTCCAAAACTGAAAAATTTATCGAGACAAAGTGCAAGAGACTTCGATAATGGGCTAGGAGTGGGTGTGCCATCAAACCCTACACATGTTATCATATCGCCAGACAGGGGAGCCCTCGGAACCAAGTTTTTAGACAAAGCGCTACGAGTAGCTCCTGTGTCGACTAGAAATTGATCAGTAGAACCCAGGATGCCCGCTGATACATATGGACCACTCTGATCTACTGGCACTTCAACTGATTCCGTACCCCATCCTACGCAATCCTATGCATGTACATAATCCTGATGTTCCACATTCTCGCCTTCCGATATCTGATACTGGTTCTGTCTATCAAACGTATTACGTTCATCCTGGCCACGGCCCCTCTCTTCAAACCTGCCACGATCACCTCCACTACCTCTTGCTCCTGAATAACCTCCTCTCGACCTTCCACCTCCTCGACCACGCTGACTACGCTGTTCACGCAGTACCGGACAATCATCAGCTCAATACCCAAACTCCTTACAGTAAGCACATTGATCCTCCGCTATATCTGTACGCCCGTACGATGTATTGCCCGTACCTCGTCTACCTCTATCATTCCCTCTAGATTGCGTTCCACGAACCTGTGCCAACATCACTTTTGTTTTCAACTCCTTCGCTTTCTTGTCAATACTTTCTTTAGCCTCCAATTCCTGTCGCTCGTAATACTGAGCCATAGTTAACAAGGACGCAGGGGTCACCGTGGCCCAGGAACTTTCACTCGATTTCAATCGTTTTGCAATCTCCGGTAGGAGATTTGCTACATACTTATCGACAAACAAATGCCTACCCGTATCCTCTGTTAAAGATTGGCCACTGTAATCATGAAACGCCTCTTCGAAGCGTGTAAAGAAATCTGAAACCGTTTCATCTGGCTTTTGCTTGCACGAAGCTAACATAGTCCAATCGATCTTTTTAGAAGGTACGAGCGTTTTTAATTTAATCAAAATAGCCGCCGGGAGGTCCAAAATCAACTGGCAAGGCTTACATGCCGGTTCCCTGTCTAAATCAGCTGCCGTTATTTCTTTCCAAGTTCCCCCAAGTATCGTTTCATCATTATTCTTACGAATCTGTCTCCACATATCAGGTGGAAGAATTAGCCCAAAAAACAGATCTATGTCAACAAGAGTCATCACACAAGATGAAATAGCCCCTTCCACCCCTTCATAGAATGCCGCTGGGTTTTTACGAAGATCAGGTAAAGAATTTTTCAACGCCATAACATCTGCTCTGTTCCAAGGCGTATACACCCAGTTATATACAAAATATCCCTTTGCATCCTTTGACAATTTATCATCATCTGTACCTTCCCCTTTTGGTGGAACATACAAGGGTGCGGCTTCACGCATAGGCATAACATGCAATGCAGAATTCTTATCTGAACCCCGGAGAGAACACTCCTTAGACTGCACATTAGACTCTGGCCCGGACTCCTTATTCTTTTTCCGCTCGTCCCGCAATCTGGTAGTCTCATCTCGCAGCTGGATCAGTTGCTTGTAAAAGGCATCAACATCTGCAAGATCAAATAAACCTTTATCCAGATTCTCACGATGAACTGACACAGCTTTAGATTCTAACGTATCTGAAAGTTGACGATATGCGGTAACAACTTCATCTGCCAAATTAGCCAGAAAATACAGTAATTCATGATCCGTCCATCTACCCCTTTCCGTAACAACTTCAGACTGAGATACATAGTTCGTATTCACTTTACGAGCCCAACTACGTAAATGCGCGGATCTCTCCGCAGAAAACCTGAGAGCAGATACACCCTTCTTTTCCGACTTATCCTGTCCATCATCCTCCGAATCTGCAACTGGAGCCGTAGGCGAAACGTACGGAGGCGGTGACCGATCTAGCAATGAAAAATCATCAATTTCATTATTAAGGACAGGATAAAGCGGTCGACGAATAGGGTATTGACCAGTCGTTTGCAATTTACGTTCCCGTTCCTCCCTCTCTTTCTTCTCCTGAGCCTCTTTTTCCTCAAGCTGTAAAGCCTTATCCCGAGCAGCCTTGCGCTGCTCTTTGTCCGCCAAGGCAACTTCACGTTTCATTCGTTCACGCACCGCTTTCTCCCACATTCGCACATGTTAGACGGACCGGGAGGGTCGGCCGAGGAGAGAGGGAGAGGTCTCCGGGGAGAACCGTCTCCAGCGATCGTACAGACAAGTAACTTCCCCCCCACAGACGTACACCACACGAGGATAAGGTTCAACGTTACTTTATAGGCAATTCTTTAAGTACGGTGAAATGGTACAAGGAGGTCTGGACTCCGGGGTCCCCTCTAGTTTAGTCTCTTGGTTGGGTAAGGGGGTAGCGGGACAGTCTCGTTACCAATCTGGTGGAGATGGTGGTAGATGAAATAGCTCACAATCCTCGAGCTCGGCGTTCTAGATGATCGGGCCGCGGCGGAGCCAGCAGGTCCCGATGAAGGTGGAGGTTACAAACGGTCCGCGGCCACGCCAGCAGGTCCCGACGACGATGAAGGCTTCAGAAGTTTGCGGCAGCGCCAGCAGGCAGGACGATGATGAAAGGTTCAGAAGGTTGCGGCAGCGCCAGCAGGCAGGACGATAGTTCGCAAGGCAGGGCTACGGCAGCGCCAGTAGTCCGTCAAGGATGAGTTCTTCACTGCGTCTCTCGACTCCAGGATACAACTGCCTTCCTGCTCTGGAGCTGCCCCAGTTATAGGTCTGGCGCCCTTTGATGTCCGGACCCTCGCACTTGGAGGTCGGGAGGTCCGGGATGAGGGAGTCCAGACACCCAGCAGGGGGGTGGAGCCAGCGCCTGGGGGAGCTGGGGCGATCGGCACTTGGCGGGGGAGAGCCATCGACACCTCTCTCTCCCATTGACCTGCCAAGTAGTTCGCTCACCTCCTGGGTGGATGGTGGTGCCGGGATGTCGGGGCCTGGCCAGGCCCAGGGTTAGGGTCGATCGGAGGCCACGCGGCCTCGTGGTGCTGTGTCCAAGATGGCGCCCAGGCCGGGCGAGAGGGCCGGTAGGGGATCGGGCCCATGAGGTGGAGATGTTCAGGGGCAGGGGTCCCATAGGAGACGGGAAACGGGTAGTGGTGGTGTGTAACACTTGAGAAGCCGGGCTCGGGCCTGGTCGTGCGGGGAGGGAGCGAGCCCTTCGTGTGGCCTGTCCAACATGCGTCCCCCCCAGCTGAAGGCGGGGAGAGTCACCCATCCTCTTGGGGACTCTCCTCGTCAAGGCGGAAAAAGCGTGACAGGCCATCTGCGTTGGCGTGGTCTTGCCCAGGCCGATGTTCCACGGTGAAGTCCATCCCCTGCAGGGAGATGGACCAACGTAGTAGCTTCGGGTTTTCCCCCCGCATCTGCATTAGCCACTGCAGGGGCCGGTGATCGGTCTGTACCCGAAAGTGGGTGCCGAAGAGATAGGGCCGGAGCTTTTTGAGGGCCCACACCACGGCGAAGGCCTCCCTCTCAATGGTGCTCCAGCGTTGTTCTCGGGCCAGGAGTCGCCTACTGATGAAAGCCACTGGCTGGTCAAGTCCTTCGGGGTTCAACTGGGAAAGGACTGCCCCAATGCCATGGTCGGAAGCATTCGTCTGGACGATAAATTCCCGACTGTAGTCGGGGGCCTGGAGCACAGGGGCGGAGCACATGGCGGCCTTCAGCTTCTCGAAGGCCGCTTGACAGTCTGGGGTCCAGTTGACCTTCTTTGGTTGGTTTTTGGATGTGAGTTCCGTGAGGGGCCCCACAATGCTGCCATAGTCTCGCACGAACTGCCGGTAGTAGCCTGTGAGTCCCAAAAAGGCGCGGACCTCGGTCTGGGTGATGGGGGGCTGCCAAGACTGGATGGCAGCGATCTTGAGTTGCAGAGGGGCCACCAGACCGCTTCCCACCTGGTGCCCGAGATAGGTCACGGACCCCTGGCCAATTTGGCATTTGCTGGCCTTGATCGTGAGGCCAGCTCGTTGGAGGGCCTGTAGCACCTCTCGGAGGTGGTGGAGGTGGTCGGACCAGTGGTGGCTGTACACAGCGATATCGTCCAGGTAGGCGGCGCTGAATTCTTCAAGCCCCGCCAGGACCTGGTTAACTAGCCGCTGAAACGTTGCTGGGGCATTCTTCATGCCGAATGGCATGACCTTGAAGTGATAGTGGCCATCAGGGGTGGAGAACGCAGATCGTTCTTGGGCCCGGGGTGTGAGACCGATCTGCCAGTAGCCCGCTGTCAGGTCGAAGATACTGAGGTAGCGGGCAGCTCCCATGCGGTCGATTAGTTCATCTGCCCGGGGGATGGGATGTGCGTCGGTTCTGGTGACCGCATTCAAGCCCCAGTAGTCGGCGCAGAACCGGAGTTCCGGCGTGGCGCCGGGGGCGGCCGCTTTGGGGACCAGTACTACTGGGCTGGCCCAGGGGCTGTCGGAGGGCTCGATGACCCCTAGCGTGAGCATCCTGGCCACCTCCTCTTGGATGCAGGCCCGTACCCGATCTGGTACGCGGTAGGCCCGGTGGCGGATAGGGGGACTGTCCCCAGTGTCCACATCGTGTACGCACCAGGGGGTGACCCCTGGGGTGAGGGAGAACAGGGCGGCGAACTGTAGCAGGAGGTCTCGGCATCCTTGGCGCTGTTCCAGGGTGAGGGCCTCCGAGAGTCGGACCCCGTCCACGGAGCCGTGCTTCTCCCGAGTCCGTAGGAGGTCAGGGAGGGGTTCGGAGTCCTCCTCGGTTCCATTGTCTGTTGCCATCAGGAGGCTGAGTTCTGAACGCACAAAATGGGGTTTCAGCCTGTTAGCGTGGAGGACCCGGAGAGGGTTCCGTGAAGATTCCATATCAATGAGATAGGTGACAGGGCTCTTGCGCTCAATTACTTTGAAGGGCCCCGTCCACTTGTCTTGCAGGGCGCATGGCTCGGTGGGGGACATTACCCACACCTGTTGTCCGGGTTCAAATTCGATGGAGGAGGCATTTTGATCGTACCACCTTTTCATGTCTTCCTGACTGGCCTCCAAGTTCGCCTTTGCCATCTCTCTGAATCGTCGGGTCTGGTTGCGGAGGGTTAGGAGGTACTTGAAAACATCTGGAGGGTTCTTTAGTGGGGGCATCTCCCAGCCTTCTTTGACTAGGCTGAGCGCCCCGTGTACCGGGTGCCCATACAAGAGTTCAAACGGGCTGAAGCAGAGGGACTTCTGGGGAACTTCTCGGTAGGCAAAGAGGAGGCACGGCAGTAGCACATCCCACTGGCGACGGAGGGGCTCTTCCAACCCCCCAATCATTCCTTTGAGCGTGCGGTTGAACCGCTCAACGAGTCCGTTTCCTTGAGGGTGATAGGGGGTCGTGAATCGGTAGGTGACCCCACACTGTTGCCAGAGGGACTTCATGTATTTTGAAATAAAGTTCGTGCCTCGGTCGCTGACGACTTCCCGGGGGAAGCCCACACGGGAGAAGATCCCCATCAGGGCCCGACCGACTACCGGGGCTGTCACAGTTCGCAGGGGGACAGCCTCAGGGTAGCGGGTGGCGTGGTCCACCAGTACCAGGATGAACCGATGTCCTTGGGCTGTACGGGGGTCTAGGGGCCCCACAATGTCTATTCCCACCCTCTCGAACGGGGTGGTGACCACTGGAAAAGGTTGCAGGGGGGCTTTCAGCTTGCGGCCGCTCTTCCCACTGGCTTGGCACGTGGGGCAAGATCGGCAGTGCTGGAGTACATCATTCCTCATCTTGGGCCAGAAAAAGTGGGTGACCAGGCGACTGTAGGTTTTATCCTGACCCAGGTGGCCAGCCAGGGGGACATCATGGGCCAGGTTTAGCAAGAAGTCTCTAAAGCGGAGGGACACCACTAGCACTCGACTGGCCCCTAACTCTGCGATTCTCTGTTCGCTGTACAACAGGTCATTGTCCCAATAGACCCAATGGGTTCCGGAAGTATCCCCTGCGCTCTGAGCGAGGGCTTGTTGGCGGAGTCCCTCGAGGGAGGGACAGGTCTTCTGTTCTTGGCGAAACTGTTCCTGGGTGGGCCCCCCTTCTTGACGCCACTGATCCAGGCCGGGAAGGTCCTGAGGCTGAACGAGGCCCTCGGGAGTTTGTTCTGGGGGGACGGCCCGGTCGGTGTCTTCCACTGGAGCGACCGGGGGAGGAGGTGCCGGCCATTCAGGTTCTTCGGGTCGGGGGATGGCACGGGCGGCCATGGACCGGGTGGTTACGCACGCCCAGTCCGGGATGCCCAACATCCCCAGGTGCTCTCTCCTCTCTACGGCGGCCCACGGGGAACTCTCAAGGTCATTCCCCAGGAGACAGTCTACGGGGGCGTCATCTCGGACTGACACTTTCAACATGCCGGAGACTCCTCCCCACTCGAAGGGGACGCAGGCCATCCGACATAGACTCTCCGAATTGTCGGCTGAACGGACAGGGCAGAGAATGTTCGGCAGGATCTGCTCCGGGGTCACCAGGTGACAGCGGACGGCTGTTACACTGGCCCCGGTGTCACGTAGGGCTTCAGCCCGGCGTCCATTAATCTTCACCCATTGACTGTACTTCCGGGTGTTGGCGGGTAGGGGGACCTGCGGGACCATGTCTCTTCCCCCTAGGCATGCTAGAACCATGGCGGCTGGTTCCCATTCTTGGTGTTCTTGCTCATATTCCTCATGTTCTTCGGAGATTTGTTCTTCCCCCAGGGCGGCGGCAGCCATCTGGCGGGGTCTCGGAGTCTGGCTCTGTGGACAATTCGGGTCGTTTGCGTAGTGGCCGACTCGCTGGCATCGGTGACACGTGACATTGGCTCTGTATCCCGGCCGCGCCGGGGTGTTGCCCCGGTTGGCCGGGGGTGGGGTGCTGGTAGCGGGGGCGGCCGGAGCGTTGTCTCTTCCTCGTCCTTGGCCCCCACCTCCACCTCGGGGACGGTGCTGACCGTGGTGGTTCCGGTTCTGTTCATAGGACCCATTTCGGCCCACTCGGGTGATTTCCCACCGGTCAGCCTCGGCGGCGAGCTGCCGTGGATCAGTCAGTTTACTATCTAGGAGGTGTTGCCTGAGCTCGATGAAGCAGTTGTTTGATAGATGCTCCCATACCATGAGATTGAAGAGTTGTTCGTAAGTCGTTACATTGCTTCCCTTGATCCAACCCTCGAAGGCCCGGCTGAAATAGTTCACGTATTCCACCCAAGTCGTACCCGGGATCCGGGTGCAGTCTCGGAACCTCTGGCGGTACATTTCGGGTGTGAGCCCATAGCGGGTGAGGAGGGCAGCTTTCATGTGGTCATAGGAGGTCATCAGATGGTCTGGGAGCTGTAGCAGGGCATCGCGGCCCTCATTGAGGAATCTCCCCCATAGACCGGCTCCCCAGTCGCTTCGATCGATCCGGTGGGAGGTCATAGCGATCTCGTAGGCCTTGAACCATTGCTGTATGTCGTCCTCTCGAAAATATTCTCGAACGACATCCTTGGGGATGTGCACCTTTTTTTCTGTTGCCCCTGGGGTGCGCGGTTGCTCGGGCACCCCTAATTCTTTTGTCTGCTTGCGTAAGTCTATCTCAGCTAGTTTGCGCTCATGTTCATACGCCAGTCTCTTCTCCTCGAGCTCTCTTTGTCTCTGTTTCTCTTCCCGTTCTTCTCGGAGCCGCAGATGTTCCAGGTTCAGTTTTTGTTCGGCTAACTTGAGTTCGCCATCCATTTTGAGTCGGGCCATTTCTAGTTCATGTAGTCGGGTTCTTTCTCGTTCTTGGATCTCGTCTTGCGAGAGACCCGTCCTTCGCTCCTCGGGAGCCGCGGTGTCTTTTTCTGCTGCTGCGACATTTTGGTCCGGGGGTCTGACGGCCCCGGTTTCTGCCCAAGACTCAATGGCGTGCTTGAAATCGTCTTTAGTACTTAGACCGGTGGTAGCGATACCTAGTTCAATGCAGAATTGTTTCAACTCACGATGGCTGTATTCTTCCAATTTCTCTATCTGGAATTTCTCGGTGGATCCGCTTTCTTTGGTTGTCATTGTGATTTCGTCGTGGGGTGAGCTACTCTCTGTACGATTATGCGGCGATTCGGATCGCGCCGCTGGCCACCAATGTTAGACGGACCGGGAGGGTCGGCCGAGGAGAGAGGGAGAGGTCTCCGGGGAGAACCGTCTCCAGCGATCGTACAGACAAGTAACATCCCCCCCACAGACGTACACCACACGAGGATAAGGTTCAACGTTACTTTATAGGCAATTCTTTAAGTACGGTGAAATGGTACAAGGAGGTCTGGACTCCGGGGTCCCCTCTAGTTTAGTCTCTTGGTTGGGTAAGGGGGTAGCGGGACAGTCTCGTTACCAATCTGGTGGAGATGGTGGTAGATGAAATAGCTCACAATCCTCGAGCTCGGCTTTCTAGATGATCGGGCCGCGGCAGAGCCAGCAGGTCCCGATGAAGGTGGAGGTTACAAACGGTCCGCGGCCACGCCAGCAGGTCCCGACGACGATGAAGGCTTCAGAAGTTTGCGGCAGCGCCAGCAGGCAGGACGATGATGAAAGGTTCAGAAGGTTGCGGCAGCGCCAGCAGGCAGGACGATAGTTCGCAAGGCAGGGCTACGGCAGCGCCAGTAGTCCGTCAAGGATGAGTTCTTCACTGCGTCTCTCGACTCCAGGATACAACTGCCTTCCTGCTCTGGAGCTGCCCCAGTTATAGGTCTGGCGCCCTTTGATGTCCGGACCCTCGCACTTGGAGGTCGGGAGGTCCGGGATGAGGGAGTCCAGACACCCAGCAGGGGGGTGGAGCCAGCGCCTGGGGGAGCTGGGGCGATCGGCACTTGGCGGGGGAGAGCCATCGACACCTCTCTCTCCCATTGACCTGCCAAGTAGTTCGCTCACCTCCTGGGTGGATGGTGGTGCCGGGATGTCGGGGCCTGGCCAGGCCCAGGGTTAGGGTCGATCGGAGGCCACGCGGCCTCGTGGTGCTGTGTCCAAGATGGCGCCCAGGCCGGGCGAGAGGGCCGGTAGGGGATCGGGCCCATGAGGTGGAGATGTTCAGGGGCAGGGGTCCCATAGGAGACGGGAAACGGGTAGTGGTGGTGTGTAACACTTGAGAAGCCGGGCTCGGGCCTGGTCGTGCAGGGAGGGAGCGAGCCCTTCGTGTGGCCTGTCCAACATGCGTCCCCCCCAGCTGAAGGCGGGGAGAGTCACCCATCCTCTTGGGGACTCTCCTCGTCAAGGCGGAAAAAGCGTGACAGGCCATCTGCGTTGGCGTGGTCTTGCCCAGGCCGATGTTCCACGGTGAAGTCCATCCCCTGCAGGGAGATGGACCAACGTAGTAGCTTCGGGTTTTCCCCCCGCATCTGCATTAGCCACTGCAGGGGCCGGTGATCGGTCTGTACCCGAAAGTGGGTGCCGAAGAGATAGGGCCGGAGCTTTTTGAGGGCCCACACCACGGCGAAGGCCTCCCTCTCAATGGTGCTCCAGCGTTGTTCTCGGGCCAGGAGTCGCCTACTGATGAAAGCCACTGGCTGGTCAAGTCCTTCGGGGTTCAACTGGGAAAGGACTGCCCCAATGCCATGGTCGGAAGCATCCGTCTGGACGATAAATTCCCGACTGTAGTCGGGGGCCTGGAGCACAGGGGCGGAGCACATGGCGGCCTTCAGCTTCTCGAAGGCCGCTTGACAGTCTGGGGTCCAGTTGACCTTCTTTGGTTGGTTTTTGGATGTGAGTTCCGTGAGGGGCCCCACAATGCTGCCATAGTCTCGCACGAACTGCCGGTAGTAGCCTGTGAGTCCCAAAAAGGCGCGGACCTCGGTCTGGGTGATGGGGGGCTGCCAAGACTGGATGGCAGCGATCTTGAGTTGCAGAGGGGCCACCAGACCGCTTCCCACCTGGTGCCCGAGATAGGTCACGGACCCCTGGCCAATTTGGCATTTGCTGGCCTTGATCGTGAGGCCAGCTCGTTGGAGGGCCTGTAGCACCTCTCGGAGGTGGTGGAGGTGGTCGGACCAGTGGTGGCTGTACACAGCGATATCGTCCAGGTAGGCGGCGCTGAATTCTTCAAGCCCCGCCAGGACCTGGTTAACTAGCCGCTGAAACGTTGCTGGGGCATTCTTCATGCCGAATGGCATGACCTTGAAGTGATAGTGGCCATCAGGGGTGGAGAACGCAGATCGTTCTTGGGCCCGGGGTGTGAGACCGATCTGCCAGTAGCCCGCTGTCAGGTCGAAGATACTGAGGTAGCGGGCAGCTCCCATGCGGTCGATTAGTTCATCTGCCCGGGGGATGGGATGTGCGTCGGTTCTGGTGACCGCATTCAAGCCCCGGTAGTCGGCGCAGAACCGGAGTTCCGGCGTGGCGCCGGGGGCGGCCGCTTTGGGGACCAGTACTACTGGGCTGGCCCAGGGGCTGTCGGAGGGCTCGATGACCCCTAGCGTGAGCATCCTGGCCACCTCCTCTTGGATGCAGGCCCGTACCCGATCTGGTACGCGGTAGGCCCGGTGGCGGATAGGGGGACTGTCCCCAGTGTCCACATCGTGTACGCACCAGGGGGTGACCCCTGGGGTGAGGGAGAACAGGGCGGCGAACTGTAGCAGGAGGTCTCGGCATCCTTGGCGCTGTTCCAGGGTGAGGGCCTCCGAGAGTCGGACCCCGTCCACGGAGCCGTCCTTCTCCCGAGTCCGTAGGAGGTCAGGGAGGGGTTCGGAGTCCTCCTCGGTTCCATTGTCTGTTGCCATCAGGAGGCTGAGTTCTGAACGCACAAAATGGGGTTTCAGCCTGTTAGCGTGGAGGACCCGGAGAGGGTTCCGTGAAGATTCCATATCAATGAGATAGGTGACAGGGCTCTTGCGCTCAATTACTTTGAAGGGCCCCGTCCACTTGTCTTGCAGGGCGCATGGCTCGGTGGGGGACATTACCCACACCTGTTGTCCGGGTTCAAATTCGATGGAGGAGGCATTTTGATCGTACCACCTTTTCATGTCTTCCTGACTGGCCTCCAAGTTCGCCTTTGCCATCTCTCTGAATCGTCGGGTCTGGTTGCGGAGGGTTAGGAGGTACTTGAAAACATCTGGAGGGTTCTTTAGTGGGGGCATCTCCCAGCCTTCTTTGACTAGGCTGAGCGGCCCGCGTACCGGGTGCCCATACAAGAGTTCAAACGGGCTGAAGCCGAGGGACTTCTGGGGAACTTCTCGGTAGGCAAAGAGGAGGCACGGCAGTAGCACATCCCACTGGCGACGGAGGGGCTCTTCCAACCCCCCAATCATTCCTTTGAGCGTGCGGTTGAACCGCTCAACGAGTCCGTTTCCTTGAGGGTGATAGGGGGTCGTGAATCGGTAGGTGACCCCACACTGTTGCCAGAGGGACTTCATGTATTTTGAAATAAAGTTCGTGCCTCGGTCGCTGACGACTTCCCGGGGGAAGCCCACACGGGAGAAGATCCCCATCAGGGCCCGACCGACTACCGGGGCTGTCACAGTTCGCAGGGGGACAGCCTCAGGGTAGCGGGTGGCGTGGTCCACCAGTACCAGGATGAACCGATGTCCTTGGGCTGTACGGGGGTCTAGGGGCCCCACAATGTCTATTCCCACCCTCTCGAACGGGGTGGTGACCACTGGAAAAGGTTGCAGGGGGGCTTTCAGCTTGCGGCCGCTCTTCCCACTGGCTTGGCACGTGGGGCAAGATCGGCAGTGCTGGAGTACATCATTCCTCATCTTGGGCCAGAAAAAGTGGGTGACCAGGCGACTGTAGGTTTTATCCTGACCCAGGTGGCCAGCCAGGGGGACATCATGGGCCAGGTTTAGCAAGAAGTCTCTAAAGCGGAGGGGCACCACTAGCACTCGACTGGCCCCTAACTCTGCGATTCTCTGTTCGCTGTACAACAGGTCATTGTCCCAATAGACCCAATGGGTTCCGGAAGTATCCCCTGCGCTCTGAGCGAGGGCTTGTTGGCGGAGTCCCTCGAGGGAGGGACAGGTCTTCTGTTCTTGGCGAAACTGTTCCTGGGTGGGCCCCCCTTCTTGACGCCACTGATCCAGGCCGGGAAGGTCCTGAGGCTGAACGAGGCCCTCTGGAGTTTGTTCTGGGGGGACGGCCCGGTCGGTGTCTTCCACTGGAGCGACCGGGGGAGGAGGTGCCGGCCATTCAGGTTCTTCGGGTCGGGGGATGGCACGGGCGGCCATGGACCGGGTGGTTACGCACGCCCAGTCCGGGATGCCCAACATCCCCAGGTGCTCTCTCCTCTCTACGGCGGCCCACGGGGAACTCTCAAGGTCATTCCCCAGGAGACAGTCTACGGGGGCGTCATCTCGGACTGACACTTTCAACATGCCGGAGACTCCTCCCCACTCGAAGGGGACGCAGGCCATCCGACATAGACTCTCCGAATTGTCGGCTGAACGGACAGGGCAGAGAATGTTCGGCAAGATCTGCTCCGGGGTCACCAGGTGACAGCGGACGGCTGTTACACTGGCCCCGGTGTCACGTAGGGCTTCAGCCCGGCGTCCATTAATGTTCACCCATTGACTGTACTTCCGGGTGTTGGCGGGTAGGGGGACCTGCGGGACCATGTCTCTTCCCCCTAGGCATGCTAGAACCATGGCGGCTGGTTCCCATTCTTGGTGTTCTTGCTCATATTCCTCATGTTCTTCGGAGATTTGTTCTTCCCCCAGGGCGGCGGCAGCCATCTGGCGGGGTCTCGGAGTCTGGCTCTGTGGACAATTCGGGTCGTTTGCGTAGTGGCCGACTCGCTGGCATCGGTGACACGTGACATTGGCTCTGTATCCCGGCCGCGACGGGGTGTTGCCCCGGTTGGCCGGGGGTGGGGTGCTGGTAGCGAGGGCGGCCGGAGCGTTGTCTCTTCCTCGTCCTTGGCCCCCACCTCCACCTCGGGGACGGTGCTGACCGTGGTGGTTCCGGTTCTGTTCATAGGACCCATTTTGGCCCACTCGGGTGATTTCCCACCGGTCAGCCTCGGCGGCGAGCTGCCGTGGATCAGTCAGTTTACTATCTAGGAGGTGTTGCCTGAGCTCGATGAAGCAGTTGTTTGATAGATGCTCCCATACCATGAGATTGAAGAGTTGTTCGTAAGTCGTTACATTGCTTCCCTTGATCCAACCCTCGAAGGCCCGGCTGAAATAGTTCACGTATTCCACCCAAGTCGTACCCGGGATCCGGGTGCAGTCTCGGAACCTCTGGCGGTACATTTCGGGTGTGAGCCCATAGCGGGTGAGGAGGGCAGCTTTCATGTGGTCATAGGAGGTCATCAGATGGTCTGGGAGCTGTAGCAGGGCATCGCGGCCCTCATTGAGGAATCTCCCCCATAGACCGGCTCCCCAGTCGCTTCGATCGATCCGGTGGGAGGTCATAGCGATCTCGTAGGCCTTGAACCATTGCTGTATGTCGTCCTCTCGAAAATATTCTCGAACGACATCCTTGGGGATGTGCACCTTTTTTTCTGTTGCCCCTGGGGTGCGCGGTTGCTCGGGCACCCCTAATTCTTTGGTCTGCTTGCGTAAGTCTATCTCAGCTAGTTTGCGCTCATGTTCATACGCCAGTCTCTTCTCCTCGAGCTCTCTTTGTCTCTGTTTCTCTTCCCGTTCTTCTCGGAGCCGCAGATGTTCCAGGTTCAGTTTTTGTTCGGCTAACTTGAGTTCGCCATCCATTTTGAGTCGGGCCATTTCTAGTTCATGTAGTCGGGTTCTTTCTCGTTCTTGGATCTCGTCTTGCGAGAGACCCGTCCTTCGCTCCTCGGGAGCCGCGGTGTCTTTTTCTGCTGCTGCGACATTTTGGTCCGGGGGTCTGACGGCCCCGGTTTCTGCCCAAGACTCAATGGCGTGCTTGAAATCGTCTTTAGTACTTAGACCGGTGGTAGCGATACCTAGTTCAATGCAGAATTGTTTCAACTCACGATGGCTGTATTCTTCCAATTTCTCTATCTGGAATTTCTCGGTGGATCCGCTTTCTTTGGTTGTCATTGTGATTTCGTCGTGGGGTGAGCTACTCTCTGTACGATTATGCGGCGATTCGGATCGCGCCGCTGGCCACCAATGTTAGACGGACCGGGAGGGTCGGCCGAGGAGAGAGGGAGAGGTCTCCGGGGAGAACCGTCTCCAGCGATCGTACAGACAAGTAACTTCCCCCCCACAGACGTACACCACACGAGGATAAGGTTCAACGTTACTTTATAGGCAATTCTTTAAGTACGGTGAAATGGTACAAGGAGGTCTGGACTCCGGGGTCCCCTCTAGTTTAGTCTCTTGGTTGGGTAAGGGGGTAGCGGGACAGTCTCGTTACCAATCTGGTGGAGATGGTGGTAGATGAAATAGCTCACAATCCTCGAGCTCGGCGTTCTAGATGATCGGGCCGCGGCGGATCCAGCAGGTCCCGATGAAGGTGGAGGTTACAAACGGTCCGCGGCCACGCCAGCAGGTCCCGACGCCGATGAAGGCTTCAGAAGGTTGCGGCAGCGCCAGCAGGCAGGACGATGATGAAAGGTTCAGAAGGTTGCGGCAGCGCCAGCAGGCAGGACGATAGTTCGCAAGGCAGGGCTACGGCAGCGCCAGTAGTCCGTCAAGGATGAGTTCTTCACTGCGTCTCTCGACTCCAGGATACAACTGCCTTCCTGCTCTGGAGCTGCCCCAGTTATAGGTCTGGCGCCCTTTGATGTCCGGACCCTCGCACTTGGAGGTCGGGAGGTCCGGGATGAGGGAGTCCAGACACCCAGCAGGGGGGTGGAGCCAGCGCCTGGGGGAGCTGGGGCGATCGGCACTTGGCGGGGGAGAGCCATCGACACCTCTCTCTCCCATTGACCTGCCAAGTAGTCCGCTCACCTCCTGGGTGGATGGTGGTGCCGGGATGTCGGGGCCTGGCCAGGCCCAGGGTTAGGGTCGATCGAAGGCCACGCGGCCTCGTGGTGCTGTGTCCAAGATGGCGCCCAGGCCGGGCGAGAGGGCCGTTAGGGGATCGGGCCCATGAGGTGGAGATGTTCAGGGGCAGGGGTCCCATAGGAGACGGGAAACGGGTAGTGGTGGTGTGTAACACTTGAGGAGCCGGGCTCGGGCCTGGTCGTGCGGGGAGGGAGCGAGCCCTTCGTGTGGCCTGTCCAACAGCACACAATCAAACATATTTTGTCTAGACCTGCGTTGAAACAAACATTGCTCCACAAACTGTACTTTTCGTAAATCGAACGACCCATGTAGAGGCCATTGCAATTCAGGATCGGACTTTGTATACTTATGCCATAATTTACTGTACATTATAGGGGGAAGGCCAAATTTTATGTACATATCACGGTTTGGTGTTCCTTCTGGGGGAGCCGGCTGTGCTTCCGCTAACCTAATTGTGGTACCATTTCCAAAACAGCACATCCCTCGGAGTGTGCTTAAAACAGGCATGTTCAAAAAGTATCACGAAAGCGTGACACCGTATAAAATGGCACTTACAGTACTCCACACAAATGCGCTGTTCAAAGGAGAGAAACAAAATTAGAGAAACATCTCTACATGCCTGCCTATGTGAAGTGCACTACACATATAGATTCAAAGATCACAAATTCACAAACGTTAGCTAACTCAAATCAAATCATAGGTCATAGAACTCCGGCAAGCGTCCGAAGACTACCTTACCGATCACAAATCATAGGACTTCAGTAAGCGTCCGCAGACTACCTTACCGACCACAAATCTTACCCAAAGTTTCAAAGGTCCAGATTCCAACTGCCAAGGTCTTTTAATCGAATCAGCCAAACGGCACTCATCCAGCAACGCAGACGATCGAGTACTCAGTCGGAGACCGGCGCCACCTGGAAGGTCAGATCAGAAGGAAAGGAAGAAACACCGCGGGTGCCAAGACTCGGGTCACTCGGTGGCAGCATACGCGTCCATGGCGAGTTTCCAAACCTTCGTCACGACCTCTCCTTCGGGCATCCGAGTCGCCGATGAGTCCCTTCGTGGTCGCCAATTTGTAGTATCGAGTTCCCAAGGCCTACATGCTCCGAAGATAACCCACTTACATTCAAGAACTGTTGGCACGGAAACTGTAAAATTCAAAGAACAAGTTTATTAAGACCCCATGGGGTGGTGGTACATTCCTACAGCACCCTTCGGTAATGCAAGAAGTATCACACCGAACATCGGTGTGGCTCGTTCTTTTATACAGTTTACAGGTAATAAAAGATAGGCGGCACAAAGTTACAAAGTGTTATGTACATATAAGGTCATCTTTTGGAACACAGCCAGCTCATTGGAGGGTTACAACCCCGCTGATCAGTTTGGCGGCACATTCCTGAGGAACGACTGGTCAGTGGGGACTGCGCATGTACGGGTTGACCAGTACTAAAAATAGCCTGTTGCTGGGCAAACTCAAGTGGTCAGTGGCACGGACAACGGACTAAAGGGCACGCTAGCCACGAGGCAGCTTATGGTCTAAGATGGCCGCCGTAACCTACAAAATGGCGTTCTCATGTATATCCAATTTAGGCGGGAAAACGTGTAGCACAGCTAAGCGCTAACTCGGCCATTGTCAAATTACGACACCCCTGCTGTGATGCTCCTGATGGTGTTTCCAAGCAGCTGCTCCTGATGTGATGCATCTAAGGGTGTCCCCAAGCAGCTGCCCCTGCTGTGATGCTCCTGAGGGCGTCCCTAAGCAGCTGCCCCTGCTGTGATGCTCCTGAGGGTGTCACCAAGCAGCCGCCCCTGCTGTGATGCTCCTGAGGGTGTCCCCAAGCAGCCGCCCCTGTTGTGATGCTCTGGAGGTGTCCCCAAGCAGCCGCCCCTGCTGTGATGCTCTTGGGTGTCCCCAAGCAGCTGCCCCTGCTGTGATGCTCCTGAGGGTGTCAACAAGCAGCCACCTCTGCTGTGATGCTCTGGGGGTGTCCCCAAGCAGCTGCCCCTGCTGTGATGCTCTGGAGGTTGTCCCTAAGCAGCTGCCCCTGCTGTATTGCTCCTGAGGGTGTTCCCAAGCAGCTCCCCTGCTGTGATGCTCTGGGGGTGTCCCCAAGCAGCTGCCCCTGCTGTGATGCTCCTGAGGGTGTCAACAAGCAGCCACCTCTGCTGTGATGCTCTGGGGGTGTCCCCAAGCAGCTGCCCCTGCTGTGATGCTCTGGAGGTTGTCCCTAAGCAGCTGCCCCTGCTGTATTGCTCCTGAGGGTGTTCCCAAGCAGCTCCCCTGCTGTGATGCTCTGGGGGTGTTCCCCAGCAGCCGCCCCTGCTGTGATGCTCCTGAGGGTGTTCCCTAGCAGCCGCCCCTGCTGTGATGCTCCTGAGGTTGTCCCTAACCAGCTGCCCCCTGCTGTGATGCTCTGAGGGTCGTCCCTAGCAGCCGCCCCTGCCGTGATGCTCCTGAGGGTGTCAACAAGCAGCTGCCCCTGCTGTGATGGTCTGGATGTGTCCCCAAGCAGCTGCCCGTGCTGTGATGCTCCTGAGGGTGTTCCCAAGCAGCCGCTCCTGCTGTGATGCTCCTGAGGGTGTCCCTAGCAGCCGCCCCTGCTTTGATGCTCCTGATGGTGTCCCTAGCAGCCGCCCCTGCTGTGATGCTCCTGAGGGTGTTCCCAAGCAGCCGCTCCTGCTGTGATGCTCCTGAGGGTGTCCCTAGCAGCCGCCCCTGCTTTGATGCTCCTGATGGTGTCCCTAGCAGCCGCCCCTGCTGTGATGCTCCTGAGGGTGTCCCTAGCAGCCGCTCCTGCTGTGATGCTTCTGAGGGTGTCCCCAAGCAGCTACCTCTGCTGTGATGCTCCTGAGGGTGTCACCAAGCAGCCGCTCCTGCTGTGATGCTTCTGAGGGTGTCCCCAAGCAGCTACCTCTGCTGTGATGCTCCTGAGGGTGTCACCAAGCAGCCGCTCCTGCTGTGATGCTTCTGAGGGTGTCCCCAAGCAGCTACCTCTGCTGTGATGCTCCTGAGGGTGTCACCAAGCAGCCGCCCCTGCTGTGATGCTTCTGAGGGTGTCCCCAAGCAGCTACCTCTGCTGTGATGCTCCTGAGGGTGTCACCAAGCAGCCGCCCCTGCTGTGATGCTTCTGAGGGTGTCCCCAAGCAGCTACCTCTGCTGTGATGCTCCTGAGGGTGTCACCAAGCAGCCGCCCCTGCTGTGATGCTTCTGAGGGTGTCCCCAAGCAGCCGCTCCTGCTGTGATGCTTCTGAGGGTGTCACCAAGCAGCCGCTCCTGCTGTGATGCTTCTGAGGGTGTCACCAAGCAGCCGCCCCTGCTGTGATGCTTCTGAGGGTGTCACCAAGCAGCTGCCCCTGCTGTGATGTTCCTGAGGGTGTCCCCAAGCAGCTGCCCCTGCTGTGATGCTCCCGAGGGAGTCCCTCAGCAGCTGCCCCTGCTGTGATGCTCCTAAGGGTGTCCCCAAGCAGCTGCCCCTGCTGTCATGCTCTGGGGGTTGTTCCTAGCAGCCGCCCCTGCTGTGATACTCTGGGGGTTGTTCCTAGCAGCCGCCCCTGCTGTGATACTCAAGAAACCAACAGCGGACCCCACCGACCTTACTCAAGAAACCAACAGCGGACCCCACCGACCTCAAGAATTACCGCCCCATCTCGCTTCTCCCGTTTCCAGCCAAAGTCATCGAGAAGACCGTCAACAAGCAGATGGCCGCCTTCCTCGAGACGAACGGATCCCTCGACCCCTCACAGTCCGGCTTCCGAGCCAAACACAGCACCGAGACCGCCCTCATCGCCGCCACCGATGACATCCGAGCCCTGATGGACAAGGGAGAAACAGCGGCCCTCATCCTCCTAGACCTCTCCGCGGCATTCGACACGGTCTGCCACCGCACCCTAATACAGCGCCTCAGCAACATCGGAATCCAGGACAAGGCGCTGGAATGGATCATCTCCTTCCTCGACGGAAGAACACAGCGAGTCCACCTACCACCGTACAAGTCAGAGGCCTCCGAAGTCATCTGCGGCGTCCCCCAAGGATCATCCCTGAGCCCAACCCTCTTCAACGTCTACATGAGCCCCCTCGCGGCCATCGTACGCAAACACCACCTCAGCATCATCTCCTACGCCGACGACACCCAGCTGATCCTCTCCCTGACCAACGACCCCGCCGCCGCCAGAGCCAACCTGCACGAAGGGATGAGAGAGGTAGCCGAGTGGATGACGACCAGCCGCCTGAAACTGAACTCGGACAAGACGGAGGTCCTCATCCTGGGCTCCTCACCCTCCGCCTGGGACGACTCCTGGTGGCCTCCCGCCCTGGGCACCGCACCCAAACCGACAGACCATGCACGAAACCTGGGCTTCATCCTGGACTCCTCCCTCTCCATGACCAGGCAAGTCAACAGCGTCTCCTCGGCGTGCTTCAACATCCTACGCATGCTACGAAAGATCTTCTGGTGGATCCCCACAGAGACCAGGAAGACCGTCACCCAGGCCCTCGTCACCAGCCGACTGGACTACGGCAACGCCCTCTACGCCGGGACCACCGCCAAGCTCCAGAAGAGACTCCAGCGGATCCAAAACGCCTCAGCCAGACTCATCCTCGACATCCCACGATCCAGCCACATCTCCGGACATCTGAGAGACCTTCACTGGCTCCCTATCAACAAGAGAATCACCTTCCGCCTCCTCACCCACGCACACAAAGCCCTACACGACCAAGGCCCGAGCTACCTCAACAGCCGAGTCAACTTCTACGCTCCCAAACGCCACCTCCGATCAGCCAACCACGCCCTCGCCGCCGTCCCCCGCATCCGAAGAGCGACTACAGGAGGAAGGTCCTTCTCCTACCTGGCCGCCAAGACCTGGAACTCCCTCCCGTCCGACCTGCGCCTGACCCAAGACCACCTCTCCTTCAGGAAGAAGCTGAAGACCTGGCTGTTCGAGCAGTAGCGGCACCCCCCCCCCCCAAGCGCCTTGAGACCCTACGGGTATGTAGCGCGCTTTACAAGTGTCACTGATTGATTGATTGATTGATTGATTGATTGATTGATTGATTGATTGATACTCTGGGGGTTGTTCCTAGCAGCTGCCCCTGCTGTGATACTCTGGGGGTTGTTCCTAGCAGCCGCCCCTGCTGTGATACTCTGGGGGTTGTTCCTAGCAGCCGCCCCTGCTGTGATACTCTGGGCGTTGTCCCTAGTAGCCGCCCCTGCTGTGATGCTCTGGGGGTTGTTCCTAGCAGCCGCCCCTGCTGTGATACTCTGGGGGTTGTCCCTAGTAGCCGCCCCTGCTGTGATGCTCTGGGGGTTGTTCCTAGCAGCCGCCCCTGCTGTGATACTCTGGGGGTTGTCCCAAGCAGCCGCCCCTGCTGTGATGCTCCTGAGGGTGTCAACAAGCAGCCACCTCTGCTGTGATGCTCTGGGGGTGTCCCCAAGCAGCCACCCCTGTTGTGATGCCTTGGGGTTGTCCCTAGGAGCCGCCCCTGCTGTGATACTCTGGGGGTTGTCCCTAGTAGCCGCCCCTGCTGTGATACTCTGGGGGTTGTACCTAGCAGCCGTCCCTGCTGTGATGCTCCTGAGAGTGTCCCCAAGCAGCCACCCCTGTTGTGATGCCTTGGGGTTGTCCCTAGCAGCCGCCCCTGCTGTGATGCTCTGGGGGTTGTCCCTAGCAGCCGCCCCTGTTGTGATGCTCTGGGGGTTGTTCCTAGCAGCCGCCCCTGCTGTGATACTCTGGGGGTTGTCCCTAGTAGCCGCCCCTGCTGTGATGCTCCTGAGGGTGTCAACAAGCAGCCACCTCTGCTGTGATGCTCTGGGGGTGTCCCCAAGCAGCCACCCCTGTTGTGATGCCTTGGGGTTGTCCCTAGCAGCCGCCCCTGCTGTGATGCTCTGGGGGTTGTCCCTAGCAGCCGCCCCTGTTGTGATGCTCTGGGGGTTGTCCCAAGCAGCTGCCCCTGCTGTGATGCTCCTGAGAGTGTCCCCAAGCAGCCACCCCTGTTGTGATGCCTTGGGGTTGTCCCTAGCAGCCGCCCCTGCTGTGATGCTCTGGGGGTTGTCCCAAGCAGCCGCCCCTGCTGTGATGCTCCTGAGAGTGTCCCCAAGCAGCCGCCCCTGCTGTGATGCTCCTGAGGGTGTCAACAAGCAGCCGCCCCTGCTGTGATACTCTGGGGGTTGTACCTAGCAGCCGCCCCTGCTTTGATGCTCCTGATGGTGTCAACAAGCAGCCACCCCTGTTGTGATGCCTTGGGGTTGTCCCTAGCAGCCGCCCCTGCTGTGATGCTCTGGGGGTTGTCCCTAGCAGCCGCCCCTGCTGTGATACTCTGGGGGTTGTCCCTAGCAGCCGCCCCTGCTGTGATGCTCCTGAGGGTGTCCCTAGCAGCCGCCCCTGCTTTGATGCTCCTGAGGGTGTCCCTAGCAGCCGCCCCTGCTGTGATGCTCCTGAGGGTGTCCCAAGCAGCTGCCCCTGCTGTGATGCTCTTGCCGCCATGTTTGCCCCAACTGGCCCAAGGACATGTCGTCAATCAAGAGGAAGGGGTACCTGAGCAAAGGTCATTCAAGGGCAGCGAGCGTCCGGAGCATCCATGCAGCCTCCCTGCAACATACAATCCTGGCCTCGACAGGAGTCCATGTCAACATGTCTCCGAGTCCGACCCAGGGAGAACCGAGCAGAGCCCCATTCACGCCCAACCTCAGGGTACCGGCCCACCGGCCGCCACCCAGGACGGGACCATTAGACCCGTCTCCCAGCCCTTGGAAGTCTGGGCAGAAGGAAGCTAACTGTAGATTTAATTTGCAAATTTGTCTAATTTATAAACTTTGGAGTTTGAAAAGTTTGCATCGCTTTGTAAACTCGACAAAGCATCGTTTGCAGAAGAATTCCCTCACAAAAACTTTGAGTGAGAGAATTCTTTCAATAGGAGTAAGATTTTAGTGTTTTTCCCTTCAAATCCGTATTTTTATTGCAATTGAAATGTTGCAAATTTACCAGAGTTTGTGGAAGAAAATATTTGCAACTGGTCGGAAACGTCCAGTTTTCAATGAAGCCGGAAGGTTCGTTTGTTTGGTACAAGTTCAAGGGGGAAGATCTGAAACTTTAGAACCACTTCATGAAGTTGGCGCGGGGGGGGGGGGGGGGGAGGGAGGCTGCCCAGAGTCCAGATGACGCCCGTGGCCTTCAAGTGACTCACGTGATTCACTGGCCCCAGCTCTGGCTGGTACCACCGTCCGGCTCCACAGCAGGGGTGTGTGAGGATAGCCCCCCCCCCTCTTCTGAGAGTCCAGGTCTGCAATGAATGACCCAAGACAAGTGTCCCTCTGAGGACGGGCATGGCGACCACAGACAGCGGCTCGTTGTCCTCGGCGCTGGGGCCACAGCTGCGGAGAAGAAACGGGCCTCTTTCTTGTCGCCCTGCAGCCCCAGGGCCTTCTCTGCTGTGATTGGCTGGAGCTGGGCAGACTCTCGCGATGTCCACACAGACATGACTTCGATTCCACTTTCACGTCTGCAGAACAGTGAATTATTCGAACACAACGGCCTGGTGCTCCCAGATGTCCAGTCCATTGGTCTGATGACGGGCAGATCGCGGCTGGGCAGAGAGGGCAGTTCTCAGTTCGAGTTATCGAACCTGCGGCCCTGATCACGGGGGTTTGATGCCTGATCCACACCGCCCAAAGGATCATCCTTTCAGCTGACGGAGTCGATGCAACCGCCTGAGGCCTGAAACCCGCAGCGTCTCACAGGGATCTGGGAGCCCGTGTCAATATTGAAAAAGTCAATGTCAATATGAATAACAATACATTCATGTATAAAAATAAATTGCATCTTTATCTCCAGATTTACCCGTTGTGAACTCCACATGAACCCGGACTAAGAAATACATGGTCAGGCAGGTGCTGAGACCCCGGCCCCAGGTCACTGATTGACAGGTCACAGGTGGGGTGGCACGTATCTGGCAGACAACCGTGAGAACAGGAAACCCCAGATTAATCTCACAGATAAGCACAGCAACACCACAATGGTCCAGAGAGATTGTCCCCAATAAAGCACACATGGCGGCGGGGGGGGTACACTAAAAGTCAGGTGCCACATGAAATTAAGAACACATAGCCAATCAGGGCTCAACACACACAGTACATGCAGTGACCACGCGCACCCCAAGCTGGACATCTGGACACGTTACCCACTGGCCGCCTTGTGTCCAGGCGGGGTCGAGACCCACCTGGATTCCTCGTCCAGGACATTTGTTTATGACTCCAAAGACAGATTCGCATTCCTTACCAGAAAAGGCTCGCCTGCACTACTTTACGGCACTCAGTGAATTGTATCAAAGCCAATGTCAGACCGACTGTAAGTTGAGGCAGTCCTCGGTCCCTGTGGCTGATCTTCCGGTCGCACTGTTTAATTGAAAGATCTGTTCCTGTTTTGCCAAATGCCTCTTGTCCCTTGTTTTTTAAGGTATTTTATGTTCAAGCAACACATGGTTGTATTTTTTGGAGGCCAGAGCAGGGTGCCGGGTTCTGGCAGCCATGTTTGTATCCTTCTAAGACTAGGGCTGCGTGCAGGGTCTGGCAGCCATGTTTGTATCCTTCTAAGACTAGGGCTGCGTGCCGGGTTCTGGCAGCCATGATTGTACCCTTCTAAGACTAGGGCTGCGTGCCGGGTTCTGGCGGCCATGTTTGTATCCTTCTAAGACTAGGGCTGCGTGCAGGGTCTGGCAGCCATTTCTGTATCCTTTGGAGACCAGGCCTGTGTCAGGAAGACCAAGGTGAACTGCATTACCAAAGTTAATCCATGTCTGAGCAAACGCTTTGGTTAAGGTCCCAGGATGAGGAAGCTCTCTGAAGCAGGTGGAGATGGTAGAACCAAGATTTCGAGACAACCAAGAGTTGTCAAAATCTGAAGTGAGTCAAGCACAATATCCAGGTGATTAACTGTCTCAGGAGCACGCTGCCATTTTTGTTTGTGCTGCGCCATCCTCGTTTCCTGTCATCCACTTCCATCCACATACTTCCCGCTGCCTGCCTCCCCAGCGCCACTCCCAGGACCTACTTAATGGAAGCCGCAGCGCGGGCTTGCAGCAGACACGCTGCCGGCGGGCCAAAGGCGTGCCGAATGCAAGCCCACCTGTGCCCTCCGCACCTGGACCATGCCCTGCGCCAGGAACGCTGGCCCTCCGGGCACCCACAGCTATTCCATGGCAGATCTCTGAACCCCGGACCTTGTACGTCGCAACAACTGCTGCCTCGCATCTCCTCATTGCGTGGCAGGACCTGTCACCTGCCACCATTGTTTCTTCACCTACAACGTAGGATCTTCCGTCCTCACAGAAATCTGCGTCACTCCCACTCCGCCGACAGAAACCTCCGTGGAACCACTCCTGTGCCTCCCGATCCACGCCAGGTTGCGCTGTAAACGCGCCACTGAAGTCTGGGACATCAGCTCCACTCTCGCCGCTGATGTGACCTTCACAGAATGCAGCACACATAGAAAACACAACAACGAGGAGAAATAAACGTATGCCTCCTTGTTGCACCAATCTAACGTCTGCTTTTGGATGGGATTCGTTTCTGACACTGGCTCCGATTTACACATCCTTTGTAAATCTGGGGCGGTATAAAAAAGCAATGCAATGGTGCGGCGGAACGCCCACAGCAACACCCATCGCACGCCTCTTTCATGCAGATACCCTCGTGAAAAGGTACCGTATTTACAACGTGGCCTCAAGCCATGCAAAGTGCCTTAACGTCACTTTGTAAATATGGTGCAGGGCATTGCGCCACCGGAACATAGAAAAGGGTATGGTTCCAGTGGTGCAATCCCCTTGCACATCTGCCCCCTGGTTTCAATCCTGGCTTCCAGCCTTGACCAAACAGTGTGACCTTCATCTCATGAGTCATTATTAAACTGCCAGGGCAGGAAGGGCGGGGTTCACTAATTCTCATACAGGTCACTCAGTGAAGTGATGTCATCTAAGGTGCTAAGATCCGCTTTTTAGCTATAACTAAAGTGGCCCTCAGCAGCGCGTGCACCAGGTTAGGAGGGCCAGGAGCTGCTCTGCGTGGCCCCCACTGCGAGGACCTTCCAGGGAGGATGCAACACAGACGGAGCTGCTCACAACCATGGGACCTGACAGTCACCGCCTCACCACCACTTCCCTAGCAGTACAGATCTGGAGGTAGGAGATGCTTTGGTGTTGGGCACATGGTTCACAATCTCAGGGCCTGTGCACCCCACTTCCCACACCCAATCAGCTCTCAGGACGGCTTGGCAGGGTGGGCTTGGCCTGTTTCATAGCGCAGGCTACGGTTACAGCGACTCCCCTGTGAAACGCGCCGCATGTGCTGATAACCTCACCAAAAGCATATTGTGAAGCTGTTGGATTCGAAATGTTACTCCCTTGGTTTACATGATCAAACTGCCATATTTGCTTTGTTCTAACCTGTATTCTCGTAAAGTTATCATGCACGGCGCCATCTTCCTTGACGCCATGTTGCTTCGTAACCAAGATCGACTGTCTGTCTCTGCAATGCTCGCCTCTGCAAGAAAGCTGCCCTGCTCCTTCTCTGTGTACTTCTCAAGGCTGGAGTGTTGCTGTGCTGATGACTGTATTCTTTATTCGTGCATACCTTAGCCTCTAGATACGTTTGTTCTCGGCGCTTTACGTGGTAGAGAGCTGCTGAGATAGCCGGTTGCCCCGTGGCGCTGCCCATCTTATGTGCCTTCTTTGTTCACCCTGGTCTGAGCTGGAAAATTCCAGTTTGGGAAGGACTTTAGAGGTGTTGGAATTGTATTGCCAGGTGGAGGGTTATCAGACCCCTCGCCCGTCATCTCAGGAGACTGGTCAGACTGGGCTCTGCTGCAGGTAATAGCAATGCACTCACGGGTGTGTATGCTCTTCTGTCTGACCGACTCTTCATGAGTGCCCCCGGTGACCCACTTCGGGCCACTTCCTTCAAAGCGTCTTCAAGAAGTGAATCCTGGGGAGTTTGTCCCATCGCCCTCCACGCCCTCTTTAGGTCTCGCCTAGACGAAAGCAAAAGCGAAGCTTTTGCTGTCTATGCGAGACAACTTATGTTGCCGCTTTTCTGGGAATATTGTGGACATCAGACTGTGACGAGCCTGTCCTCCTGGAGATTGCAGCTCGTGAGCGCGCACGTCGCGTCGCCCTGCCTGCTATTCGCATTCACACAAAGGCTCCCGCACGCATGCGCACATACACACACTGCATACACACACACGCACCCCCTTTAACAGACACACGCGCACACCCCACCCCCACTCACCCCTCCTCCTCCGCAACACACTCACCTATTCGGGCGGACCGGGACTCGATCAGGAGCCCGAGGGCTCCTCGGACAGTGGCTCCTCTCTCGTCTCGCGCCGCGATGGGGGCGGGACTCCCGGTTGGGGCCGCGCTGCGATTGGCCGGCTGCCCAACCGCTTCCGGGTCGCCGCAGGCAGCGCGGCGGCCCGGCGGGAACTTGATGAAACTCCCTGGGCTGCAGTGGTGAATAGAAATTCAGCTGCGTGGCAGTGTCTATGGTGGTTTTGCGACTCCGCAAAGAATAGACTGCTGTAGAGCGATCTGGAGGACCTGGGCGTCAGAGAGCCCACAGACTCTCCTTTTGGTACCAGGAAGGAACCGAGACTCTGCAACAGTGCAAATGCCGAAGTCTGGTCGGGCTGTAATTGCAGGTACGGGGCTACAACTGCTTTAGCAGTGATCACTCGGTGCAGGACTGCAGCTACGAAAGTTGTGGCTGCTTGCAGGCTGATCACAACTGCCTAAGTTGCGACCGGCCTCTGTAGTAATACAACTGCTGAAGATGTGACGGGCACGTGTAGGGGTGCATCAGCGGAATTTCTGGTTAGGCACGAGGGGTTGCACCAGCCAAGTATCTCCAGGTCCTGTTGACGGCTTAGTCGTGAGCCTATTGTCAGACCAGCGCTTTGGGACAATACTGTTAACTAGCTGGGACAGCGTTGAATCAAGAAGCGCCACAAATGAGCAGCACCGGCTCACTCAGCTGCAAAGTCCTGTTCTTCAGTGGGGCACACAAACCCACAGCGCCTTTCGCCGCTTTCTGCGTGGTATATTACGTTCAAATGTTACCCTTACATTGGGAACGCAAAGCTCGTAAAATTTCCAAGTCCAAGCGTAAGTAGCATAATTAGTCCAGTTTTCTACACTTGCATTCTGGACCTGAAGTTCGGAGTTTATCATGTGATTAATGACTACATATCAAGGAATGCAGAGAGAAACCTGGACTGACTGAGCTTCTCAAGCACGAACATAGGAAACATGGGAATAGGCGGGCACTCTCACTAGAATGAGCTTTCTATCTTTACTGTTCTATGCTGGGAATAGGAGGGCACTCTCACTAGAATGAGCTTTCTATCTTTACCGTTCTATGCTGGGACAGGCAATGCCCTCTTCAGACCTCTCAAGTTGACCCATGTTCACCTGCTCCAGTTTATTTTTTTGTTGTCTGGGGATTGTAGTCATGCATTTGTTCAAATTGAGATTTTATACTGCAAGCATTAGAAATATAATGGCAAGGGAAGAATGGAAGATTACATAATAGGTTATGATGGGTTACGGTAGTAGCAAACTTGGTATAACAAGCATTTGCAACGCAATAGGTCTCGCATTTGCGAGAGTTTGAGCTGTGTTAGCATTGTAAATGACAGTGCCTTTTATTTAGGTTTTAAAAAACAAAACTTAAATAAAAGGCATTGTCATTTACAATGCTAATAGCTCAAACTTGTATAAATGCGAGACCTATTGCATTGCAAATGCTTGTTCTGAGGCTGGTGGTGAACAGGCCACATGCAGCAGGGGCTGTTTCACAATACTTGCTGTGAGATACTTGTATTTCTGGAGTAGACGCCTGTCCCCTCAGGGGCAATATTCAAGCACCATGACATGATGATGGGAAAGAGAAGTGCCCCCTGCTTTTATTCTTGTGGTAGGCAGACACCAGTAAACAGCATTCTTTGCTCACCCACATACAAACCTAATATAAGTCTAGCAGTGTAACAAAGAGGGAACATATATGTAGACATAAGTGACATAATCCCACCCAAACTAGGGAGCCCACAGCTCGGAGACTGCCCAAGCAGGGAACAGTAATGCTTGAGAATGCTCCCACTGCACGATACGAACACACTGATAACGCGTATCACACGACGTAGGTGAGCCTTCACCGTCCAAAATGAGTCCATGGATGCATGTTAATGCCAAAAGAGGGCTGGCTGTTTCTTCCAGGAGTTTGTACTTCTTGTGTGTTTCTGGATATTGTACAACAGTCCTTTGATGCCACTCACACACTCTTTAGTCTGTTAGCTAACTGTGTTGTACCTGTCCTGTATGTGTGAGAGAATCGTGTTATGTTCTTTCTACGACTGCTGCATGTCCTTAACTAATTATTTGTGTTAGAGAAGGTTGTGCAGCTGCCATCCATGATGTAGCTATACTGTGTTGAGAAGCAACACAAAAGTAAAAATATCCATATTGCCAAAGCTTGTTTTAATGCATGATGTGAGTGAAAGAGTAAACCCTCACAAAATATGTGAGCAAAGTTTACTTCTGAATTTATGTATGAAATAAGCACTTTCTTTTAAATGAAGTAGTCAACTTAAAATGTAAAACATGGCTGATGACAGTACAATTTTTAAAACATGGATGACAAGTGGTATTTTAGCCAACAGCACTTTGTGTGCTGGGGTTTTGAGGCCATGATGAAACTGTTAAAAGCAAAACTACAAGCCCCACAATGCAATGTGCCATTGGTTGAAGAAAACAAACATAGATGATGTTCTCCTCTGTCCTACTGCCAAAGAGCAGAGTTGTGAAATGCAAAATAAAAGGGGCATATTTACAAGGGCTTTATCTCCACTTTTTGGCCTTAAAAAGCCAAAAAAGTGGAGGTAAAAATATCGCCCTATTTACAAGAGGGTGCTAATATGCATAATCGCATGTTAGCACCCTTTTGCACTACGCATACCTTTGCATCTCTAATGAGATGCAAAGTGGGCGTTCCTGACATACACTACATGTCAGGATATCAATAGCGAGGCTTCGCGCTATCAGCAAGGAAGCCCCAGCATTTTAGCAGACGTTAGTTTTTGGAGAAAATTGCTGTTTTCTCCAAAAACTAACATCTGCTAAATTCTTGACTGAGCCACCCCTAACATAGGGGGTGGAATATGCTGATACGACCCTGTGGGTCGTATCAGCAAGGTTATCACCCTTTTGCAGGGAACATCGCTGTAAAACCAGCGATGTTGCCTGCAAAAGGGCGATGACCTCGCTATCTCTGGAATTTGTATCGCCCTGGAGGAACGCGTTGTTAATTACGCGCTACCAGGGCGATAAAATGCAGAGATAGCCTGCGATAAAATAATTATCGCTAAGCACGGCCAGCGATGATTATCACTGGCCGTTGTTAATATGCCCTTTAGTTTCTTTTTTCGTGGTGGCAATGAAGGATTAAATGGCCCAGTGGGTGAGAGGGCTGAGATGCCTTTCAGATGCAATTGCGCGCGTCTCTCTGTACATTGGCGTCATTAACCCTCCGAAGGGCGTCGTTGACCAGAACACTGCGAGCAGCTGCAGTTAGACGTCTCTAAAGACACTCCCAAGGGGGAGTGAGGTTCTGTCACCGCTCTGGCCGGACACCTCCTCGCCCTCGCATGTGCTGGCATTGGGCACAGTACCCCACTCCAGTGCAGCGCCCCGCTTGGACGAGAGTAGTAAATGCGGCAGGCGCTGCCCCACCAGGGCCGCCACTGCGATGTACTATTCTTTACTTACCGGTCAGGAGTGCAGATATTTAAATATATTAACCCCTCAATTCTAACATTTGGAGATAGAAAGAAAAACTCAATTTATACTCTCTAAATAAGTTTTGTAGTCACAAAGCAAATATTAGATGAACACAAGTTCCACATTTTATCATAAGCAAATTCACAAAGGAGAAGTGTCACAGGCGGAGCTCTTCCCGCGTAGACTGACTCATGCACCGAGGTGCAACTCTCCGCCTTTGGCCATTCACCATTTCTAAATGAAGATCATTTACCCAGGTGAGCTCTTACAGGTCTCACCCCCTCCAAGGAGGGGTGGAACCCCCCACAACTGAGTTTGCAGCCTTAAAGTTACAACAAGTAACTTCATGAGCATGTCTCCGATGCTCCTAGTTGGTAGATGTTTCTGCCTTCAGGGTGGAGGCCTCTCCATGTGAGCGGAGAGCTTCACCATATAAGTGAGAACTCCAAATGGAAGGGCGTAGGCAAGTAGACATCACAGACACCTGACCCTTGTTCACTTAAAAAGACACAAATACAGCCCTCACCCTGGCCTCCGCCCTCTTTTCCTGGGACTATATTACCCGGCAGCCTCCGCGATACAGAGCACCACACTCAGGAGGAAGAGGAAACCCACTGAGAAGAAGACAATCCTTGCAGTTAAATATGTGGTCAAAGACTACAAGGCACTGCATGGCTTGACTCCAAACATCAGTGGAGCAGAGATGGCAGCGTCATCACAGGAGGTTACAGACTCGGTAAATACACTGATGGAGCAGGCACACTACGCAGGGGCGTTAACCAGAACTGTCAGGATGAGAGGAGGCAGGCGCAACTACATGGCTAGCCTCCATGCAACATCAGTGGAGCAGAGAAGACAGCCACGTCTCATGAGGTTACAGACTCTGCAAAGGCATTGATGGAGGAGACACACCGCACAGGGTCACTAACAAAAACTGTCTGGATGAGAGGAGACAGATGGAGGAGTTTTCCAGGGTTCAGGTAGTAAAGGCTATTCACAGAGGCGAACCTGGTCCTAAAATCCGCCTCACACTCCTCAAGAAATGTGCCCTTTTCACAATGCTCCACCTCTGCCTCCTACGTAGGACCTTCAAATGGATCCCCTCAAACACAGAAAGACCATCACTCATGCCCTGGTCACCAGCAGACTCGACTACCGCAACGCACTCTATGCCGGAATAAACAAAAACCTCACCCGCAAGCTACAGAACATCCAGAGCGCCGCCGCAAGACTGGTCCTCAACCTGCCAAGACACCGCCACATCTCCCAGCACCTGCGCACACTCCAGTGGCTCCCCATCGAAGCTAGAGTCACCTTCAGATGCTAACCCACGCTCACAAGGCCCTCCACGACACCGGACCAGCATACCTGAACAGCCGACTCAAATTCCACGCACCCCAAAGGACTCTACGATCAGCCCAGCTTTCCTACGCCGTGGTCCCCCGCACCAGAAAGACCAGATCGGGAGGCCGCTCCTTCTCCTTCCTCGCGGCCAAAGCATGGAACGCCCTTCCGCTCCACCTCAGACAGACAACATTGCTCCCCATATTCACAAGAAACCTCAAAACCTGGCTCTTCGACAGACCCCCTCCTTGATGGAATGGAACCTGCACCCCCCCACCCCTAGCGCCTTGAGACCCTTACGGGTGAGTAGTCGCACATAACATACACCTTGATTGATTGATTGATTGATTGATTGATTGAATGTGCCCTGACTTGCTCCATGGCCTGCCTGTTTCAGACAGGTATAGCATGAGGCCAGGTAAGAAGCGTCTCTGGGGCATATTTACAAGGAGGTGGCAGAGAGCGGGGTTAGCCTGCTTCGGTTAAAATTGCACTTCACCACTTCTGAAATGCAGGCCTGCACCGTATTTACAAGGATGCAGTGCAGCCCCGCGTTTCCCTTGAACTAGCGCTAATTTAGCTGTCTTGTGCAACGCAGATACCCACGCACCATAGTGCAAGGGTGCCGGCGTTGCAGGGGAAGATTGTTTATGTGCAGGAAGAAGTCTCTTACTGCACATAAACAATATGAAATGGCGTTTTGTAACTTCCATGTCTGCTGCTTAATGCAGCACACATGGAAGTTGCAAAACGCAATTTTTTTAATGATTGTTTAGGTGACACCTTTTGCACATAAACAATCAATGGCCTTTTGCTGTTCCTACGTGTGCTGTACCACGCAGCTACATGGAAACTGCAAAAACAAGGAGAAATTAAACATATCTCCTGTTTGCACCACAGTAAGTTGTAAGAAGAGAGAGGAACCCCTTGAATTAGTCAAGGGAAGTGGGGTGTTGGACCCAGAAATTAAACTAGTTCCCTTGAGACATATACAGGATAAGTTAAAACTTAGCTTTATAGCAACCAACGATAAAATCATGAACTAATACAATTCTAAACATAAGGTACACATCAATTTATTAAAGTAACAGAAATAAAAACAGTTTACATTTATACATCATACCATTTCTAAGAAACAATTAAAATTTCAACTAATATTACAATCTATTGTGACCTGCACAATACAACAGACAGACAAAAATTTGTTGTAAAACATAAAAAATTGTAAAATACAAGTGGTACATTCAATACTACAGTTTCATCACTCCCTAGTTTTATGGCCACAAATTTGTATATCAACAGGGGAGGAGAGGACTTGAATTGTACAGGAGTTTGGCGTCGACGCGTTTCGGTGGTTCTGAAGCGAATATGTTCCACCTTTATCAAGACTAAGGTTCGATGTCTGTCTTGTTTCAGGGTCTGTACAAATCCCCTACAATAGATATACATACAATTAATCTTCCATTTTCGCAAATAACGATCACAGTTATCATACTTGGTTGGTACTCCACAATTAGATGATCCTTGGTTAGCTACTCATTCCTATTACAGGGAAAGTCTTACAACTACCATAGTACATTCATTAGCTTCTATTTACTGTCATACTATATCTCTGTAATCTCCCACATTGTTTGCTATTGCAAGGATAACCAGGTCTAAATTTCTAGGGATTACACGGATAGGACCACAGTCACTATTCTTGATCACTGCTTGGATACCTGTTCCCTGTGAGATTCTTTGGTACTAGCTAGGAAAGCAATGGGTCCATTTAAGTTCTATATCCCTAATTGGGTATGATGCTGCAAAGATCCTTATCAGGTTCTGTTGGAATGTTACTGATATTTTCAAGATTGTGAGAACCCCCTGTTCCTATTTGATGTGGGATTGGAGTGCATATGGGAGACTTTGAGGCCGTTACACCCGAAGATAAAAGCGGAAAGGCTCCTAGTACAACTTGCACTCTTAGATAACCCTGATGCCATTGTGATACGGTTAATACAATTTCCATTTTACCGGTGTGTTTCTGTGCAATGCGATAAGCTGATGGGTCTGTTCTCTGTCTCGTTTTTAAGAAGCAAAATAGGATAAATTCCTGTGAATACAGATGGTTATTGTTAAAGGTGTCTGCAGGGAAAAGACAATTGTATGTACTATGTGTGGCACAAGTATAGTGTATTGATTGGGTCTATACTCCTAGGTTATATAATACACTGTTTTATTGCCATAAAGGGGGTTTGTAGTCCTCACACTGGTCTAGAAAGGATGAGGGTGTCTCATTACAGAGATAGATAGAAAACCATATTATAAAAATGGTACCTGTATAATCTCTTCAGAATGTTGAATGATGTCACTTTATAGATTACGATGTTGTACAAATTAAAATGGTTCCTGAAGGAGATCAATCAAGTTCCATCTACTTGAAAAAACACACAGAGCCGCTCGGTCAGGGAATTGTTTTGGTGACACTACTGGATTGTGTTTGTAAGCCCTAAATACACGTACCTCTAAAATCGAGTGGAGTATCTTCTCCAATATGGAAAGAAGAACGTTTACGTTTGCGAGGTTTTGCTGGAAAATGATGGGCGCTTGACACGTCTTTTGCTGTCAGGTAAAGCTGATTTTTAAGGTGGAGCGCTCTAGCAGTTTCCTCGAGCGGGAATACAATCTCCCCTGGTAAAATTTAAAATAAGACTATTAAGTCTTTTGAGTCTTAAAGCGGGGACATGAAGGATTCGCCTATGTGCTAATACTAGAGAGTCTGGGCTGAAAAAGTATTACCTCCTAAAGAGGATCAATCACGCTGCTTCTGGGGGTTCTGGTTCGAATGATATGAAGCCCGTGAACAACCTTGCTTAAATGTAGGATGTTGTGATGTGATTGGTCTGAACCAAGTTGTTTGTCGACCAATCTTGCCTACTTCTTTCGAGGTTAAGTATTTGCATACTATGCTTGTAGTTCGCTCAATCCTATTGGTTGGTTGTTTATCGGATGGGAACTCCCCTCTGAGGTTAAGTGCGGTTTCCACTACACCAAAATAAAAATAGCCCTCACCAGTGTAGACATATAACCACTGATAAACACCTGCACAACCACAAACTAAATGGCATTCAAAGAAAGGAAAAGAAGAGTAAAAGAGTAATTTTTATTATTTCTTCGTCAAGGGGCCAATGCAATGTAACTGTGTTGTACAAGGTATCATCAAGAAAGACTGGGCTAACATTATTCTGCTAGAGTTTTGTTGTTTAGGAATATCACTAACACATTGTTTCCTCTTCCTTTTGCCTTTTTCAGTTTTGTGAGCTTTGTCCTAGAGATGCAGGGTTTAGATGCATGTTTTAGGTCTTGTTTAATTATTTTATAAACTGTGAAGAATCGGGAAGCATCAAAATCATATTTGATATTTTGTCAACATTTGATTCATTCCCTGATAGGTAAAATGGCAGGTTTGATAAGAATCTTTCCCAATATGTACCATCCCATTTACCCACAGACAGAGAATGGATGAAACCCTTTGATACATCAGCTCCTTTTCTAGCGAGTTAGTTTTGGTAGTAGGTGAATTGCCAACACCTGAGGCTTTAAACATCCAATGCAAGGTATAGTGACACGTATATGTGAAAGAGTGCTATCACAAAGCGTCTGGGATAGTGGTGAAAACACGACACCAGACTTTTGGAAAACGTGGAATGCAGAGTCATTTGGAATGAGGCTGAAAAAATTCTTACCAAGTTCAACAAAGATTGGCGTGATATTGTTTGTATTTGCAGGGTGGCAAACAGAAGGAAGCAGAAGGAACACAGATGGGTAGGATGTGTGGAAGCAAAGCTGAGGGTCCGAGGAAGCAAAAATGATGGCTTGTTGGGGGAAGGGGCTCGGAGGGCATAGGAACGCAATCCATAGACACAGCAATGTGGCGGGCAGGGGGAGAAAAGCAAATGAGCAAGAGCACGGTTATGTTGGGGGTAAAAGCGCACAGTTTACAGGTTACCTGAGGAGCAAAGCGCAGCGAGCGGCCACTTTGGAACTGGAGACCAGCTCAGGAAAGTGCTCTAATACCTTCTGGTCGGGCTCGCGCTTGCGGTTCCGGGAGGGTGTGTCCAAAGAGACATTTGCAGCCAAAGAGTTTCTTTCTTTTTGGATCCATTTCATAGAGGAACAAATTGAGAAAAGAAGGTAAGAGCCTTTGTTGAAGTCATGGTTTTTAGCAAGTGAGGAGCAAACCTAAAGCTTATTCATGTTTACCATAGATGTCTAAAACATATCACTACACTGTAGAATTTGTTTGAGTAATTTTTACTCCATATGGATTTCCGAGTTTGTGATGAGTGTCTCATATTACTACAACCAGTCTCTTGTCTGCATTAATCCTACTGAATGCATTGAGAACGGTTTTGAGATTCCCCCACTATATTTTGTTGTTTAGACAACTACTTACAACATGGAAAACTATGAAAGGTTGGCTGATTATCTTATGTTTTGAATCCCAGAGTCTGATTATGAAAAGAAGCGACCAACTAATGTCGGAAGCTGGGAGCTCGCCTTATAGTTGTGCGGTGGGCAGCACAGATCTCTGTTTCACCGGGGCTACACCCGGCTTCCTGGGCTACACCCGGCTTTCTAACAGAAGCTCCTATAAGAAGAGAGCTTCTATTAGAATTATTATAGGCCCTATTACGATGTCAGGCAGCTCGCCAACGACAGGCTGTCGGCGGATGTCCATCCGACATCGGAAACAGCGGTCCGGCCTCCGCATTATGTTGCGGTCAGTCAGACCGCTGCAGGCTGGGGAAAGACCGATGCTTCCAACAGGATCCGAGATCTTGCCAGGATATCAATCAGACAGATAACCCACAAATGGCGACAATGCCTTCTCAGGCAGCACTGGCAGGATTGATGTCCATTTCCAACAGCCTTTCCATGTCAGACTTTCTCAAATGGACAGGATGTCGGAAAATGACTTTGGGGGCCCCTAGCAGGATCGCCATCCCCGTGGCCTCAGCTATGGCACCTGGGTGCCTCCCCAAACATCCATTCTCTGTGTGGCATGCATACGGGGCACAGATGTTTTAAAAGTATATTCTTTCTATTGCGGCTTGTGCTGCAGCCCACAGCACAAGCCGCAATAAAAAATATATACTTTCCGACCGTCGTGAAGGCGGTTGCATTATAATCATGGAAACAGGTCAGCCGACTCCTTGTCGGGCAGTCCCTCTCCGCTACGGAGTCGGTTGGACGCTCATCTCACTGACATCGTAATAGGGCTCTATGTCTTTTTCCTTTCAGATAGCCCCCATTTTAAATTATTCATATTGAAGATTAGAACTAGGCATTGAAATATAAAATGCCCATCTCTTCAAGTTATTAATGCTTGCCACGCGATAACAAATCTGGTTGAATATTTTAATATTCGCTCGCATGAATCAAATCTCCTCTTTCAATGATTGTTTTGAATGATAGACAAAGGTTCAAGGAAAATTGGTAATTTCATTTCTTGCTTATTGTTTTTAAAAGAAAAGCACAGTTTTAAAGAAGGTAAGTCATTGAAAGGATGCCAAGGGCCTTTTCTGCTCACTGTTTATTCTTAAAGATTCAAGAATGAAGAGATATGTTATAAACTATGGTAATTAAAAAAAAAACATTTAACAACATTTAATGATATTTGATATAAAATATCAAAGCAACCTTATCATAAAGTTGAAAACACTATTTTTATTTTTTTCTATACTTTACCATAGGGAGCTCTCTATTGCGACATTGGAATCTCTTTATTGCGTGGCAGCTCACTCCATGCCCCACCTACTCGCACACCTTGGCAATCAGGAATGTGCACCTCGCCAGGTAAATCCATGCCCCTGAGGGACAAAGGTATGGCTGCTGGGCACCTCTGTAGGCAGGAGTGGACTCACTCTGGCATTGAGGGAACGCGGAAGAGTGACCAAGAGCCAGTGGGACGTGTGACAGGCTGTATCGTCCTCAAGCAACAAGTGCCCCAAGCATCAGACGTTACCCGTGATCTTTGATTCCGCGCCTCACTCACGGAGGCGGAACAGAAAGTAGAAAGAGGGAATGGGGCTCTTGCAACCAGCCTGGTATTGAGAGCCTTCCTGCGGGGGGGGGGGTACGTCTGGAACTGGTGGACGTACTGCCCAGGGACACAGGGAGAGTGGCAGGGTGGTCTGCAGGTCAGGGGGCCACACTTGAATGGACAGAGTTTGTTTGGGAATCATTTGAGCCTGATGAGATCGAACCATTGGGCCATCACAAAAGGAATCTACTGTTGTGACCCACGCTCCAGACATTCATCCACATGTACAACTACACGACATGCTACACCCAAACACCCACAAACCGATCCACCCGTGTGTACCATGCTCCAACCATTCATCCACTCATAACGCTATACGACATGCTACGCCCAGACACCAACACATAAATCCACCTATGTTTCATGCTCCAGCCACTCATACACTCATACAAGTACATGACATGACATGCCCAGACACCCACACACAAATTCACCTGTGTGTGCCATGCTCCAGCTGTTTATCCACTCACACAACTACATGACATGCTATGCTCAGACACCAACACACAGATCCACCTGTGTGTACCAGGCTCCAACCATTCATCCACTCACACAACTACATGACCTGCTATGCCCAGTCACCAACACACAGATCCACCTGTGTGTACTACACTATAAACATTCATCCATTGTACCGCTTTACAATATGCTACACCCAAAGTTCAATACACAGATCCACCTGTGTGTGCCATGCTCCAACCATTCATCCATTGTACAACCACACAACGTACTACACCCAAATACCAACACTCAGATCCACCCGTGTGTAGCACACTGCAGTCATTCATCCAGGCTCCACCTAAACACCAACATACAGAATAATGTCCCAAACCACACACTACCCAAGCTCCAAATACTCCTAACATGTACATTACCCAAACCATAAACTTTGATATCCAAATTTTTGATCTTGTAGATTCTTGCATCGACCAAGAAATCACAAAAAATCACTCATAAAGGAACCCTGGGACTCCAGTGTCATCCATGTCATTTTGCATTCTGAGTATTTAGAACTATCCCTGCTCCGGGGCAGTGCTAACTGGTAAGGCTCAGGTGTGACATTTATTTTCTAGGTCTCGCCTACGCAGCACGCATGTGTTGCTTAGGAGGGCCTTTAGCCGTCCCTCTGGTTGTTTTCAAGCACACACTCATGCTTGTGGCGGCATCCACCTTGTGGGAGCGAGCAGGGGCGTGCCACAAGCACGAGTGCAGTGCTTGAAAATGAGCAGACTGCGCGTGCACGCACCACTCCATGGCTTGTTGCAAGTTGTTTTCTCCCCTGGAGTATCACCTCAGGACTTATAGGCTTCTGCTTTTCTCTATTTTATTTCTGTTCAGGAACTGCTTTCAAAATTCCAATGAGCGTTTCCTTGGCTCAGTTTGGCACCCCCTTCACGGACGCCACACTTTATCTTTCACGGATGCTTGCTCTTCTCCCCCTGCCCTCTCGTGCTCCCCTGGTACTGTCGCTCGCACCCCCTCCAGGCTACCACTGTTTTTGCCTCCCCTCAGCTCGGTGCCTACATTTTAGCATCAAATGTGGGTCGCCCACTCTGTATTCCGCATACAGATATGGAAGTGGCCACCTCTGCTCCTTCCCCTTGCTTGAGAGTACTCTCATCCTAAGCGGGGGCTTTATGGGGGTGGGGGGAGGGAACAGGATTTTGGGTTTTCTTTCCTCATGGATGTTGCTGGACACAGAGTGCAGGTTCTGGGCTTGCACACTAGGATTTCAACTTTGGAATTATGCTGGGCTCTCTGGGGTCGTTTGAGTGGTGCTTCGAGGAGGTAATTGTCTGTTGTAATTTGAGGGAGGCGAAACAAGTCAAGTCAAGTCAAGTCATAAAATTTGTATAGCGCACTACATACCCAGAGGGTTTCAAGGCGCTTAGGAAGGGGAGGAGGATTATTTGTCAAATATCCACGTTTTAAGCTGCTTTCTGAACGCTAGGTGATTCTGGGTGAGGCGAAGGTAAGCGGGGAGTGAGTTCCATGTTTTGGCAGCCAGGTATGAAAAGGATCTGCCTCCCATGGTGGTCTTGTTGATGCGAGGTACAGTGGCGAAGGCTTGGCTGGAAGAGCGAAGTTGGCGGGAGGGGGTGTAGAAGGACAGTCGAGAGTTGAGGCAATCTGGTCCGATGTCGTAGAGTGATTTGTGTGCGTGGGTAAGCAGTCGGAAAGTGATCCTTTTATTGACGGGTAGCCAGTGGAGGTCTTTAAGGTGACCAGAGATGTGTTCGTTGCGTGGGATGTCTAATATGAGCCTGGCTGAGGCGTTTTGGATTCGTTGTAGTTTCTTCTGGAGTTTAGCGGTGGTACCTGCGTAGAGGGTGTTTCCGTAGTCCAGTCGGCTCGTGACTAGAGCGTGGGTGACTGTTTTCCTTGTTTCGGAGGGGATCCAGCGAAATGTTTTTCTGAGCATGCGAAGAATGTTAAAGCAGGAAGAGGATACGGCGCTGACTTGTCTGTTCATTGAGAGTGAAGAATCCAGGATGACGCCAAGGTTCCGTGCGTGGTCTGTCGGGATGGGTGCATTTCCGAGGGCTTCCGGCCACCAGGAGTCGTCCCATGCAGAGGGGGATTTACCTAAGATGAGGACTTCTGTTTTGTCTGAGTTCAGTTTCAGACGGCTTTGTTTCATCCATTCGGCGACTTCTTTCATTCCTTCGTGTAGGTTAGTTTTGGCGGTGCTGGGGTCCTTGGTGAGAGATAGGATCAGTTGGGTGTCATCCGCGTAAGAGATGATGTTGAGGTTGTGTTGGCGGGCGATGGCCGCGAGGGGGCTCATGTATACGTTGAAGAGGGTGGGGCTGAGTGAGGATCCTTGTGGTACGCCGCAGATGATTTCAGAGGCCTCGGACTTGAATGGTGGGAGGCGGACTCTCTGGGTTCTTCCGGTGAGGAACGAGGTGATCCATTCCAGTGCTTTTCCTTGGATTCCGATGTTTCTGAGGCGTTGTAAAAGGGTGCTGTGGCAGACTGTGTCGAAGGCTGCAGAGAGGTCGAGGAGGATGAGGGCGACTGTGTCTCCATTGTCCAGTAGAGTTCGAATGTCGTCAGTTGCTGCGATGAGGGCGGTCTCAGTGCTGTGTTTGGCTCGGAAGCCAGATTGTGAGGGGTCGAGTGATTTGTTGGCTTCGAGGAAGGCGGCGAGCTGGTTGTTGACAGCTTTCTCGGTGACTTTGGCCGGGAATGGAAGAAGCGAGATGGGGCGGTAGTTTTTGAGTTCGGTGGGGTCTGCTGTTGGTTTTTTCAGAAGGGCGGTGAGTTCAGCGTGTTTCCAGTCTTCTGGGAAGGTAGCGGAGTTGAAGGAGCAGTTGATGACGTCTCGGAGGTGCGGAGCTATGACGGAGTCTGCTTTGTTGAAGATGTGGTGAGGGCATGGGTCTGTGGGGGATCCTGAGTGGATGGAATTCATCAGGCGGATGGTGTCCTCAGTGGAGATTGGGTTCCAGGCGTTAAGGGTGTTAACGGGGGGAAGATGGTCAGCAGATGGTAGGGTGGGTTGGCTTCCGGGTTGGTTGTCAAAGCTGTTGTGGATGTCAGCAATCTTGTTGTGGAAGAAAGAGGCTAGCGAGTCGCAGAGGGTTTGAGAGGGGGTGATGTCGTTGGAGTTGGCCGAGGGGTTGGAAAATTCCTTGACGATGTTGAAAAGTTCCTTGCTGTTGTGGGCGTTGTTGTCAAGTCGATCCTTGAATGCTGTTTTCTTGGCTTTTCGGATCAGTTGGTGGTGAGTGCGGATGACGCTTTTGAAGGCGTCCTTGTTGCTGGTGGATGGGTCTTTTTTCCAGGCCTTTTCAAGGGAGCGGCACAGTTTCTTGGACTTCTTGAGGTCATCGTTGAATCATGAGGCCTTCTTGTTGCCAAGTTTGTGTTGACGTTTTTTCAGGGGTGCTAAGGTGTCGGTGGTGTTGGATAACCAAAGGGTGAGGTTGGAGGCGGCTTCGTTGGCGTTAGAAGAGAGGGCTGGGGAGGTTTGAAGGAGCGATGTGGAAATCTGCTCCGTGGTGATTTTGTTCCAGTTTCTTTGTAGAGTTGGTTGGAGGTGGATGATGGGTTTCGGCTTGTTGTAGGTGAAGTGAACGCAGCTGTGGTCAGTCCAGAGGAGATCCGTAGTGTGGCTGAAGGAGACATGGTTGCTGGAGGTGAAGATGGGGTCGAGTGTGTGACCTGCGATGTGGGTGGGGGAAGTGACCAGTTGTTTAAGTCCTAGAGGCGCCCCCCAGATCCAGAGCTTCTACAGTGGAAAAAATGTTTTTGAAAGAAAAATAAAGTACGCTTGAAGCCACCACAGAGCCGTTGCTAAGTAACTGGTTGTGAGTGCATGTTGGTGGATTTGTCAAATGTAAAAGAACAAAGTCGGGTTTTTCTGTTCTTTTTTCCCTTGATACAACTAGTACTTCCAAAAGTACCCAAATCCCACCAATTCGAATCCTTGCTGGTGTTGTTTGTTTACTTTGCACAACCCTGTGCTGGAAAATGATGATTTGTATATATTAACAGTATGGCTGACATATTTCTAGTGACAGAAGAATTTCAAAGGTATCCATTTCCCCATAACTGTGTGTGCGCTAAGCTAATGAGAGGTTTTCAAAACCCTAGATCCCAAAACTTGTGTCAAAATAATGATAATGCGCCCATGGTAAGAAAAGCAGCAGGCGCGGTCTTATTAAACATAGATGTGCTGTGTGGAAATGAATCAGTGCCATTTATGGACTAGTCGTGTGTCTGGCTCACAGCGGGGACTCCAGACTTTCCTGCATTGGGCACAAGTTTGTGCTAAAGAGACAATAGCAGACTGTGAGCATCCGATGTGGGGTAAACCATTACGGTTGCAGTGGGGTTGTTAGATGGGACACAGCTTTTACACATTTTTTCGGTGGGATTTTGCCCCTCCCGGCCACATCGACACAAAATATTTATCTGATTAACTTGGTGATGAAAGTTTAGGCGGTGATATGTGCTTTGGGTTGAGGATGAACCCGCATTTGGGTTAAGTTACCCCCTTCTGGTAGAATGGATAATCCGAGCAGTCTTCCGCCATCCTTTGCTTGCACATATGAAAGGGAACCCTCAACCTTTCCTGATAGTCCTTGAGTAGGACATGATAAGAACTTTCAGCCCTTCGTCAGAGTTCCTTTTGTATGTAGATTACACATGTAATGGGGACCCATCTATGCTGTCCAATCTATTATGCGGTTTAGATGTGACTTTAACTCTTAACCTATGATGGAGGCTGTCACTTCTGTGTCTGCAAGCTTCCCCTGCTGCCCCTACACCACTTCCAGCTACCAACCACTGCTAGTAATGCTGCAAGCTTCCCCTGGCTGCCCCTACGCCACTTCGAGCTGCCAGCCACTGCTAGTAATGCTGCAAGCTTCGCCTGGCTGCCCCTACGCCACTTCGAGCTACCAGCCACTGCTAGTAATGCTGCAAGCTTCCCCTGGCTGCCCCTACACCACTTCGAGCTGCCAGCCACTGCTAGTAATGCTGCAAGCTTCCCCTGGCTGCCCCTACGCCACTTCGAGCTACCAGCCACTGCTAGTAATGCTGCAAGCTTCCCCTGGCTGCCCCTACACTACTTCGAGCTACGAGCCACTGCTAGTAATGCTGCAAGCTTCCCCTGGCTGCCCCTACACCACTTCGAGCTACCAGCCACTGCTAGTAATGCTGCAAGCTTCCCCTGGCTGCCCCTACAGCACTTCGAGCTACCAGCCACTGCTAGTAATGCTGCAAGCTTCCCCTGCTGCCCCTACGCCACTTCGAGCTGCCAGCCACTGCTAGTAATGCTGCAAGCTTCGCCTGGCTGCCCCTACGCCACTTCGAGCTACCAGCCACTGCTAGTAATGCTGCAAGCTTCCCCTGGCTGCCCCTACCCCACTTCGAGCTGCCAGCCACTGCTAGTAATGCTGCAAGCTTTCCCTGGCTGCCCCTACACCACTTCGAGCTACCAGCCACTGCTAGTAATGCTGCAAGCTTCCCCTGGCTGCCCCTACGCCACTTCGAGCTACCAGCCACTGCTAGTAATGCTGCAAGCTTCCCCTGGCTGCCCCTACGCCACTTCGAGCTACCAGCCACTGCTAGTAATGCTGCAAGCTTCCCCTGGCTGCCCCTACGCCACTTCGAGCTACCTGCCACTGATAGTAATGCTGCAAGCATCCCCTGGCTGCCCCTATACCACTTCGAGCTACCAGCCGCTGCTAGTAATGCTGCAAGCTTCCCCTGGCTGCCCCTACGCCACTTCGAGCTTCCAGCCACTACTAGTAATGCTGCAAGCTTCCCCTGGCTGCCCCTACACCACTTCGAGCTACCAGCCACTGCTAGTAATGCTGCAAGCTTCCCCTGGCTGCCCCTACACCACTTCGAGCTACCAGCCGCTGCTAGTAATGCTGCAAACTTCCCCTGGCTGCCCCTACGCCACTTCGAGCTACCAGCCGCTGCTAGTAATGCTGCAAGCTTCCCCTGGCTGCCCCTACACCACTTCGAGCTACCAGCCACTGCTAGTAATGCTGCAAGCTTCCCCTGGCTGCCCCTACACCACTTCGAGCTACCAGCCACTGCTAGTAATGCTGCAAGCTTCCCCTGGCTGCCCCTACACCACTTCAAGTTACCAGCCACTGCTAGTAATGCTGCAAGCGTCCACGCATTCCTCATGCTGCAGGCTTCCCGCGGCTGTCCATACACCAATGCAAGCGACCCGACACTGCTCCCAATATAATATTCCACATGTTCCAATTTGGGTTTGTTGATGTAACACATATTCAGGAATTCGGCTATAATTGAAAGACCCAGGACAATGTGCTGCATGGCTAAACACTTATAAGGTCGCAAAGCGAGACCTATTGGCTATGCCAATGCTTGTTTTATATAGCACAAACTCTACCCGAAGGTATCAGAGCGCTCTACATGAGCAGCAGTTAAGGGCACATTCATTTTCAGGACGGGGAGATGAAGTGATTTGCCCAGAATCACAGGATGTTTGCGCCTCCGCCAGACTCGAACCCGGTCCCCAGCTTCAAAGTTGGCCGAAACTAATAACCCCGGTGCAAGCGTTGATTGTTCAAACAGGCGGCCGTGGGCCCTGATGCAAAGGACAAGGGCCCTTGCACTCCCTGGTCTGGGAGTGGAAACTACTAAAATGAGGGTGCTGTGGCCCCTCAAGCCCCTGAGCACCGGTGCCACTGCACCAGCTGCACTAGTGACAGCTTCGGCCCTGCATCCAACTCCAGAAATCTTCTAAGTACCCCTAGATTCAATAAAACTCGTTCTGGAGGGAAAACGTTCCAGGTTTGCGCCGCCTCCCACTGGAACAAACTCCCTCTTTCCATCCGGATGATCCCAGACGAGCTCCCCTTTCGTCAGGCACTAAAAACGTTTCTCTTCTGCTGATTCCCTCAGGAGCAAGACTCATTTACACTCTCAGGAGCGCCGGGACTCCCCGTTGGGGAGCCGTGCGCTGTACAAAACGCACTAAAAAAATAAATGGGACTCTTCTCTGTGGACAGCGTGAGGCCTCCGCTCCGCAGCACTTCCGGTCAGGAGCATGGCTGTACATGGCCATGAAGCATGCCACTTTCATTCTGGAAGACGCTGTTTATTGACGTCAGTGGCGGGGCCCGTGGCTAGTGAGAGTCACTGTGGTCAGGAGAAGCCCCGGCCCCGCAGGGACACCCTGCAGCCTCTGCCTTATATACACAAGGAAGGGCTCCGGGACGGGGCCCGAAACAGACCACACATCAGCAGACGCAGGATGTATGCCCGGCTGGGGTCGGAGAGCTTCCTAAAGGCAGCAGGAAATATGTGACAGTCGCAGCTTTCCAGGAGTAATTCTTCTGTGTAAATAAGAATACACACAGGCACACATAAAGACATCCATCCATCCATCCATACATACATACATACATGCACCCATACACACATACACACATACATACATACATACATACATGCACATTTACATACATGAACACATACATACACACATACACACATACATACATACATATACATACATAAGACATCCATCCATACATACATACACACATACATACATGCACATTTTCATACATGAACACATACATACACGCATACACACATACACACATGCACACACACATACATACACACACATACATAAAGACATCCATGCATCCATCCATCCATACATACACACATATACACATACATACATGCACATTTACATACATACATGAACACATACATACATACATACACACGCATACATACACACATACATACATGCACACATAAATGCACTTCTACTTACATAGATACATGCATACATACACAGTTACATACATACATGAACACATACATACACACATAAATGCATGCATACAATACATACATGCACACATACATACACACACACATACATGCACACATTTCACACACACATACACACATACATACACACATGCACACATGCATACATATGCATACATACACACATACATACATACATGCACAGTTACATACATACACGCATACATAATACATACACACATGCACACTTACATGCATACATGCCTTATTTATTATAAAGGCCTTGCGCCGCCGGTGCGTCACTTTTAACATGGGAAAAAGTGACGCATCGGTGGCGCAAGGCTTTCATAAATAAGGCCTCTGGTACCTGCATCATGGAAAGCCGCCATGATTGTTCAGAAGGGCTCACATCAGTCAATCTCCCTGCTCGAGGCAGCAGGGACATCTTATGCAAAGCTCTCGCAGCATTGCTGAGACCATTGGATGTGTGATTATGGGACCATCAACGGGTCGCAGAGGCTCCAGGAGAGGTCAAGAAACAATTGAGCAAGAAATGCGGCTTTTTAGCACCGGCCTGAAATATTCAAGCATCAAACAAAAAAAACTAAATTATAACTGACATTTATTGACTTGAAAATAACCTTTGAAACTTTAATTGCGTTGGTAAACTCTATCATCTCTGGGCTGCCCAGAAGAAGATTGGGGTGAGGGGGAGGGGGGGGGAGGGGGGTCTGGCCCCACCTTTGATTCATATTTTTATCAACGATTTCAACAGCTTTCTCGAGGCTTTAACCCTTGAGGGGCCGGGCTGTGGGGGCCAAAAAAAGACAATTGTGCTTTTTGCCGACCATGCATTGCTCCTGTGACGTACTGAACTGGCCATACATAAACTCTTGAGGGTAGTGAAAGTTACTGTGACATAAAAAAGTTAAAGACTAAAACTGCAAAACAAAATACACGATCCTAACGGGCAGTGTTAAGTTGAAGAATTCATTTAAAATCGATGGAATTCATTTCGATCGCGTGAAACACTACGATTGTCTTGGAGTGAGGTTTCATCGCCCAATTACTGAGAAGGCGCATGAGAATTGACCCCGCCCTTGGGGGCAATCGAGCGCAAGCCCATTAGCGCCGCGGCCGCACAAAGAATATTAGGCAGCCAGTTGTGTTCTCTGCGTGGTCCCAACTTCTTTACCCGGGCTACGCCCCTTTATTTATAGCTGGCGCGCGACGACGCGCGCCAGCGCTAACATAAGACCTCCGACGCGGGTAGACTGCACTGCTACCCGCGCGTCGGAGAACACTACATTCCTTCCAACCTTTAGTAAACAACAAACAAACATTGATCATGTAGATCTGTTACCAGTCACTAGAATTCCAGTACCAGGCCCGTCACACCGAGTCGGGCAGCCGGGAGGATGGAGCCGGGTTACTTCTCAGGCCATATCTGGAGTGCTCTCCCCATGATGATAGCATCGACGGGGTCTTTCCCTGCGAGACTTCACCCTCAGGGGATCTCACAGGGGAACTTGGCAGACCTCCGACTGGTGTTCCCTGCAGTAAAGGGGTGCCCTGGTCGGATTGGTTCACATTTTCAGTGGGGGTCATCCCTTGGTCACCATCTGTTACTTCCTCCACTGGCGGTTGACGTGGTCTGGCGTCCAGGTTGTCTGACAATTGCTGGTCCGGAGTTCCGGCGTGCACCTTTTTGAAGAAAGAGACGCTGTGTGTGATTTCTTTGGTTCCTCTTCTGGCCGTTATCATAGTGCCGGTTCGGCGAATAACTGTCCATGGCCTATGTTCGAATGGAAACCGGAACTTGATCCCAGGGTACCTGTCCTTGACATAGACTCTGTCCCTTACTTGAATGACTGACATCCGGGCTCGTCAGTCGGCGCTGGCCTGGTCATTGTAGCTGGTCCTGTTGGCTAGGACGTTTCCAGCGTCAATCTGAGACGGGGTCAAGCTTGGGTGATGCTGGATGGTGTCTCGCACTACTCGGCCCATGCTTGCAGGCCCCAGAGCTGGCTCGGCCGTGAGATGGGGCATCAAACTGTATTCTCTCAGGAAACTGTGTATGGCCCTCTCGAGCGGTGATCCATCGGCATGCGCGATGCGTATTACTTTGTTGAGAGTACGCATGAACCTCTCTACTTCCCCATTTGCTTGAGGCCAGCGCGGGGTCACTTTCCGGTGCTGAATCCCCCAGGCCTTGAGATAGTCTGCAAACTATTGTCCATGGAAGGGTGGGCCGTTGTCTGTCTTCACCACTTCGAATATTCTGTGGGGAGCAATTGTCTTCTTGAATTTTGTAACGACCTCCATGGCTGTCTGATTTCCCACAATCTCGACTTTGGGGTACTTTATGTAGTCATCGATGATCACCAGTACATAGCATCCATCTGGGAGGTGTCGAAAATCCACACTCATGCACTCCCATGGCCGTTGGGGGTTTTCTTCAGTGATGACGGGGTGAGGGCGATCCGGTTGGCCCGATGCTTGGCACCATGAGCATGTTCTGACTGTTTGTTCAACCAGTGGGTCCATCCCTGGGAACCACACCTTGGCCCTCAGCCGACTCTTGGTCTTTATCATTCCTTGATGTCCCCGGTGTACGAGGTCTACAGCTTGTTGAGCCAGACTTGATGGGATCACCAGTCGCGGTCCTCTGAGCAGACAACCACTGCTGTCGACCGAAAGTTCATCCTTGACCCGAACAATTGACTCCAGGACAGTTTTTGCTTGCGGCATCCGTCTGGTCATGTTGGACTGAACGGGGCGCCAGTCATTCGATTGGACTGCAATTATGGCCAGTTGCAGGCATTCATCACTCCGTGTGGCTTCTACAATGCTCTCGAGACTCATGGGAAGTGGTCGGGATCTTTCCAATACAAGTCGGACATATTCTTCAGTGTCTTCGGCATCCTCATCTTCCGCTTTGGTGGCCGCCCTGGGATGCCTTGAAAGGTAGTCCGCTGGATTGGACGAGCTTGGTTTGTATTCCACTCAGTAGTCATACCCCTGCAGTTGAAGGATCCATTTTTCAATCCTCGGTGGAGGCTTGGATGCTGACCCTTGAAACAGGGGGATGAGGGGTTTGTGGTCTGTGGACACCGTGAATGGATGGCCGTACATGTAGATGTGGAAATGCCGACAGGCCCTGTGGATGGCGATCGCTTCTCGTTTTATCTGCAAGTATCTCTGTTCTGTGTCTGTTAGGGAGCAACTCGCGTATGCTATCGTGGCCCACTCTCCATTTCCTTGCACCTATGTGAGCACGGCTCCAAGCCCATATGGGCTGGCGTCCACAGTGACGTTGGTGGATCGGGTCGAAGTATGACAGTGTTGTGTCTGCCGACAGGGCTGCTTTAGTATCCTTGAAGGCTTGTGTGAGAAGTTGGCCCGATATGCAACGTTCGCTATTCTAGCGACCGCTATGTATCGTTCCAACGACCCTTATGGTGTTTGGTTGTAAGTCAACCTATAGACCAGCTATCCTAGTAGCGTGGATACGAGCAGTCTAAGGCTAAAGACTCGAGAGGGCGCGTTAAGCCAGCTGTTTACCACACATGTACCCCTTGAACACCCAGTGAAAGGACACCACACAAGTGTTATGAAAATAAACAGTATTTTTATTAAGAATCACAACAGCCCTGTACTCTTTATGAGGACAGGGTACTAAGCACAAACCAAATCTCTTTAGCAAATACTTCAAGTGCACGTTTAAACAAGTGTCCGAGGACACGGAAAGGTTAAGGCAAGTCGGAAGCGAGGGACTCGGGACCCTAGAGTAAGGAGGCTATGCAGGCACCGAAATGCCGAGTTACCTAGCCACGAGGGCTGCGGCTGCACAAGTCTTACAGGCGTCGGGGTCTTCGCTGACGAGCCAGGAGCCGGAAGAAAAGGAGTTCCTGGCCGGCGACCAGTGCTGAATAGTTCGTAGAGATCCAAGCCTGGATCGGAGATTGAAGAAACCTGAAAGCAGAGGGGACCAAGTTCGTACTACTAGCCAGTAGTCAGAGGGTACCAGGAAGGCACCGGTTGGCCGTCACCTCGACCAGGTGAGTGGGCGACGCTAGGCTCTGCAGTCTCACGGACCAGGAGGCGTTGTCGGCGACCACGGTGGAGGTGCGAGCTGTCCCACGAAGGATGATGCTGTCGGCGTCGCTGGGCCCAGGATGGGGCAACAAGCCTCGGCAAATCTCAGGGCCACGTGGTGGGCCTAAGATGGCGTCTTGAGTGGACCAGGAGGGTCCGGGGTGCTTCTCGAAAAGATGGAAGCAAGGGCCAGTCTGGAGCAACCAGACCGGCGGTGATGATTCTCGGATGTCGTCACAGAAGGACACAAGCCAGCGGCTAGTGACCAGACAACGTGCTGAGCAGCGAGCAGAAGGGCCCCACGCAGATCGTGGAGATGCTGGGAGACTGTACTTCGGAGCTGGAGTGGCTCAGGTCGGGGCTTCTCGGACCCCAGAGCACTCCCCAGAGAGTTACCTCGATGGTCGTGCTGGTTTTAAGAGCGTGCAGGTTCTGATGATGGCCGGTCCCTCGAGGTCTCGTCGCACCCACAGATCACAGCTGAGCTGATGACGTGGGTAGAGGTCAGAGGTGCCAGGGAAGCCGGTTCTCGTCGAGCTGGGCCGTCGGATTCCTTGAGGAAGGACTTACAGCAACCCGCAGAGTTCTTAGATGGTGCCCGCTGATGCAGGGTGACTACTCCTTAGCCACAAGGGAGAAATCTTGAGAAGAGTCTTGAAGTCCTTTCGTAGAAAGTATTCTTGATTCAAAGATGATCTAATTTGGAAGGGTCCCCGCTCCGGTCTTTATTCTAAAGAAAGGGGTGGGTACATGACTAGGTCCTGCCCTAAGGGTGGGACCAGGAAGGGGGGTAGTTACACCCCTCTCCCCTGCCGGACTTTCCCCAGGCCAGGGCTGTCGCCCCTGGAACTGGTTCTAACCGGCAGATGCGTAGTGAGCACCGGGGTGCCACTCCACAGTCACCTTCTCGCAAAAGCCCTACCTACCCAGAATACACAAACCCTGTCTGGGACGGTGCGAACACCGCCCTCGACAGGAAACCCTTTGTCCAAGCGCTCCTTGCTGGAAGGACTCCCAGCAGCAGGAGGTCAGACTCGTGTCTGTGGTGGCAGCATCCATTTTGTGGAGCTGAGGCTTTCGTTAACTTTAACCGGGGTTCACAGTTACGTACATGTCGTGTCCCTCTAGAAGGGCGGAATGCTAACCTCGTCGCCAGGGTTGGTGAGAGGGCAGCACCCCGATTCGTATGACACCTTACTCGACATGTCTTGATAACGCGACACCGAAGTTACCGATGTGGTACGCGTTATCCTGGAACAGCCATTGGGTCTTTTCTCCGCAAGCTGCAACCGGCTCGGCTCGGGCCAGAACACAGTTCACACGAGCCCATGCACTCTGCCTTCAGGATTGTCAAGGCCTGCCATAGGAGTGACTGATAGGAACTCGGGTGTCCATGGTATGGTTAGATATAGAGCTACTATATCTAAAGCAAAGGGTGATTACACGACTTCGCCCCAGCTGTCATGCAGCCAGTTGTGTCAAATTTAGGAGGCCAGCCAGGGGTGGCATAATACATGCTGCAGCCCCTGGCGGCCCTGGGTACACCTATGCCCTGAGTTACAGGGTCTGATAAGGTGGCTCAGTACCAATTGGTAAATGCACCTAAGGTACATATCGTAATTTAGAAAGAGAACAGCCAGGCTGTGGGTCTGATTGGCAGGCCCACAGCCAGAGAAAGTCGTAAACCAGTGAAACAAAAGCAAAAAATCTGGGTGATCATAGGATTGCAGACCCTACTCTCCTACATGACCCCCCCCCAAACGTCGGAACAACTAGCTAACCTTGACCAGGTGAGTCTTCTTGTTCTAAGTGGAAATATCTGGAGAGCCCATCGGCATTGCCATGATCAGTACCAGGTCTATGTTCCACTGTGAAGTCCATCCCCTGTAGGGAAATGGACCACCTAAGCAGTTTGGGGTTTTCACCCTTCATCTGATTTAGCCACAAGAGGGGCTTATGGTCGGTCTGAATCTTGAAGTGAGTGCCAAACAAGTATGGCCTCAGCTTCTTCAGGGCCCAAACCACAGCAAAGGCCTCCCTCTCAATAGCTGACCAATTCTTCTCTCTAGGGGTCAGCCTTCGGCTTATAAAAGCAATGGGCTGGTCTTGACCATCAAAATTCAGTTGAGAAAGAACAGCTCCCACACCCAACTCAGAAGGATCTGTTTGGACAATGAATGGTTTGGAGTAGTCCGGACTCTTGAGGATAGGCGCCGTGCACATGGCCTGCTTTAGGTCATCGAATGCTTTTTGACAGCTCGCTGTCCACTGAACCTTTTTTGGCATTTTCTTACTTGTCAGTTCATTTAATGGTGTCACGATGGAACCATAGTTCCTGACAAACTTCCTATAGTAACCAGTCAGGCCCAAGAAAGCTCGAACCTGAGTCTGGGTGGTTGGAGGAGCCCAGTCCCTGATTGACTGTATCTTGCTCTCCAGTGGCTGAACCTGGCCTCCACCTACAAGGTGGCCCAGGTATACAACCTGTGTCTGCCCTATCTGGCACTTGGTGGCCTTGATAGTGAGGCCTGCTGCTTGCAGCGCCTCTAACGTCTTCCGCAGGTGGACCAGGTGATCCTCCCAGGTGGAGCTAAAGACAGCAATATCGTCAAGATACGCCGCACAGAAGTCATCCAGCCCAGTAAGGACTTGATTCACCAACCGTTGGAAGGTGGCAGGTGCATTTTTCAGACCAAAGGGCATCACCACGAACTGGTAATGCCCACCAGGGGTTGAAAATGCGGTTTTAGGCTTGGCGACCTCCATGGCTGTCTGATTTCCCACAATCTCGACTTTGGGGTACTTTATGTAGTCATCGATGATCACCAGTACATAGCATCCATCTGGGAGGTGTCGAAAATCCACACTCATGCACTCCCATGGCCGTTGGGGGTTTTCTTCAGTGATGACGGGGTGAGGGCGATCCGGTTGGCCCGATGCTTGGCACCATGAGCATGTTCTGACTGTTTGTTCAACCAGTGGGTCCATCCCTGGGAACCACACCTTGGCCCTCAGCCGACTCTTGGTCTTTATCATTCCTTGATGTCCCCGGTGTACGAGGTCTACAGCTTGTTGAGCCAGACTTGATGGGATCACCAGTCGCGGTCCTCTGAGCAGACAACCACTGCTGTCGACCGAAAGTTCATCCTTGACCCGAACAATTGACTCCAGGACAGTTTTTGCTTGCGGCATCCGTCTGGTCATGTTGGACTGAACGGGGCGCCAGTCATTCGATTGGACTGCAATTATGGCCAGTTGCAGGCATTCATCACTCCGTGTGGCTTCTACAATGCTCTCGAGACTCATGGGAAGTGGTCGGGATCTTTCCAATACAAGTCGGACATATTCTTCAGTGTCTTCGGCATCCTCATCTTCCGCTTTGGTGGTCGCCCTGGGATGCCTTGAAAGGTAGTCCGCTGGATTGGACGAGCTTGGTTTGTATTCCACTCAGTAGTCATACCCCTGCAGTTGAAGGATCCATTTTTCAATCCTCGGTGGAGGCTTGGATGCTGACCCTTGAAACAGGGGGATGAGGGGTTTGTGGTCTGTGGACACCGTGAATGGATGGCCGTACATGTAGATGTGGAAATGCCGACAGGCCCTGTGGATGGCGATCGCTTCTCGTTTTATCTGCAAGTATCTCTGTTCTGTGTCTGTTAGGGAGCAACTCGCGTATGCTATCGTGGCCCACTCTCCATTTCCTTGCACCTATGTGAGCACGGCTCCAAGCCCATATGGGCTGGCGTCCACAGTGACGTTGGTGGATCGGGTCGAAGTATGACAGTGTTGTGTCTGCCGACAGGGCTGCTTTAGTATCCTTGAAGGCTTGTGTGAGAAGTTGGCCCGATATGCAACGTTCGCTATTCTAGCGACCGCTATGTATCGTTCCAACGACCCTTATGGTGTTTGGTTGTAAGTCAACCTATAGACCAGCTATCCTAGTAGCGTGGATACGAGCAGTCTAAGGCTAAAGACTCGAGAGGGCGCGTTAAGCCAGCTGTTTACCACACATGTACCCCTTGAACACCCAGTGAAAGGACACCACACAAGTGTTATGAAAATAAACAGTATTTTTATTAAGAATCACAACAGCCCTGTACTCTTTATGAGGACAGGGTACTAAGCACAAACCAAATCTCTTTAGCAAATACTTCAAGTGCACGTTTAAACAAGTGTCCGAGGACACGGAAAGGTTAAGGCAAGTCGGAAGCGAGGGACTCGGGACCCTAGAGTAAGGAGGCTATGCAGGCACCGAAATGCCGAGTTACCTAGCCACGAGGGCTGCGGCTGCACAAGTCTTACAGGCGTCGGGGTCTTCGCTGACGAGCCAGGAGCCGGAAGAAAAGGAGTTCCTGGCCGGCGACCAGTGCTGAATAGTTCGTAGAGATCCAAGCCTGGATCGGAGATTGAAGAAACCTGAAAGCAGAGGGGACCAAGTTCGTACTACTAGCCAGTAGTCAGAGGGTACCAGGAAGGCACCGGTTGGCCGTCACCTCGACCAGGTGAGTGGGCGACGCTAGGCTCTGCAGTCTCACGGACCAGGAGGCGTTGTCGGCGACCACGGTGGAGGTGCGAGCTGTCCCACGAAGGATGATGCTGTCGGCGTCGCTGGGCCCAGGATGGGGCAACAAGCCTCGGCAAATCTCAGGGCCACGTGGTGGGCCTAAGATGGCGTCTTGAGTGGACCAGGAGGGTCCGGGGTGCTTCTCGAAAAGATGGAAGCAAGGGCCAGTCTGGAGCAACCAGACCGGCGGTGATGATTCTCGGATGTCGTCACAGAAGGACACAAGCCAGCGGCTAGTGACCAGACAACGTGCTGAGCAGCGAGCAGAAGGGCCCCACGCAGATCGTGGAGATGCTGGGAGACTGTACTTCGGAGCTGGAGTGGCTCAGGTCGGGGCTTCTCGGACCCCAGAGCACTCCCCAGAGAGTTACCTCGATGGTCGTGCTGGTTTTAAGAGCGTGCAGGTTCTGATGATGGCCGGTCCCTCGAGGTCTCGTCGCACCCACAGATCACAGCTGAGCTGATGACGTGGGTAGAGGTCAGAGGTGCCAGGGAAGCCGGTTCTCGTCGAGCTGGGCCGTCGGATTCCTTGAGGAAGGACTTACAGCAACCCGCAGAGTTCTTAGATGGTGCCCGCTGATGCAGGGTGACTACTCCTTAGCCACAAGGGAGAAATCTTGAGAAGAGTCTTGAAGTCCTTTCGTAGAAAGTATTCTTGATTCAAAGATGATCTAATTTGGAAGGGTCCCCGCTCCGGTCTTTATTCTAAAGAAAGGGGTGGGTACATGACTAGGTCCTGCCCTAAGGGTGGGACCAGGAAGGGGGGTAGTTACACCCCTCTCCCCTGCCGGACTTTCCCCAGGCCAGGGCTGTCGCCCCTGGAACTGGTTCTAACCGGCAGATGCGTAGTGAGCACCGGGGTGCCACTCCACAGTCACCTTCTCGCAAAAGCCCTACCTACCCAGAATACACAAACCCTGTCTGGGACGGTGCGAACACCGCCCTCGACAGGAAACCCTTTGTCCAAGCGCTCCTTGCTGGAAGGACTCCCAGCAGCAGGAGGTCAGACTCGTGTCTGTGGTGGCAGCATCCATTTTGTGGAGCTGAGGCTTTCGTTAACTTTAACCGGGGTTCACAGTTACGTACATGTCGTGTCCCTCTAGAAGGGCGGAATGCTAACCTCGTCGCCAGGGTTGGTGAGAGGGCAGCACCCCGATTCGTATGACACCTTACTCGACATGTCTTGATAACGCGACACCGAAGTTACCGATGTGGTACGCGTTATCCTGGAACAGCCATTGGGTCTTTTCTCCGCAAGCTGCAACCGGCTCGGCTCGGGCCAGAACACAGTTCACACGAGCCCATGCACTCTGCCTTCAGGATTGTCAAGGCCTGCCATAGGAGTGACTGATAGGAACTCGGGTGTCCATGGTATGGTTAGATATAGAGCTACTATATCTAAAGCAAAGGGTGATTACACGACTTCGCCCCAGCTGTCATGCAGCCAGTTGTGTCAAATTTAGGAGGCCAGCCAGGGGTGGCATAATACATGCTGCAGCCCCTGGCGGCCCTGGGTACACCTATGCCCTGAGTTACAGGGTCTGATAAGGTGGCTCAGTACCAATTGGTAAATGCACCTAAGGTACATATCGTAATTTAGAAAGAGAACAGCCAGGCTGTGGGTCTGATTGGCAGGCCCACAGCCAGAGAAAGTCGTAAACCAGTGAAACAAAAGCAAAAAATCTGGGTGATCATAGGATTGCAGACCCTACTCTCCTACATGACCCCCCCCCAAACGTCGGAACAACTAGCTAACCTTGACCAGGTGAGTCTTCTTGTTCTAAGTGGAAATATCTGGAGAGCCCATCGGCATTGCCATGATCAGTACCAGGTCTATGTTCCACTGTGAAGTCCATCCCCTGTAGGGAAATGGACCACCTAAGCAGTTTGGGGTTTTCACCCTTCATCTGATTTAGCCACAAGAGGGGCTTATGGTCGGTCTGAATCTTGAAGTGAGTGCCAAACAAGTATGGCCTCAGCTTCTTCAGGGCCCAAACCACAGCAAAGGCCTCCCTCTCAATAGCTGACCAATTCTTCTCTCTAGGGGTCAGCCTTCGGCTTATAAAAGCAATGGGCTGGTCTTGACCATCAAAATTCAGTTGAGAAAGAACAGCTCCCACACCCAACTCAGAAGGATCTGTTTGGACAATGAATGGTTTGGAGTAGTCCGGACTCTTGAGGATAGGCGCCGTGCACATGGCCTGCTTTAGGTCATCGAATGCTTTTTGACAGCTCGCTGTCCACTGAACCTTTTTTGGCATTTTCTTACTTGTCAGTTCATTTAATGGTGTCACGATGGAACCATAGTTCCTGACAAACTTCCTATAGTAACCAGTCAGGCCCAAGAAAGCTCGAACCTGAGTCTGGGTGGTTGGAGGAGCCCAGTCCCTGATTGACTGTATCTTGCTCTCCAGTGGCTGAACCTGGCCTCCACCTACAAGGTGGCCCAGGTATACAACCTGTGTCTGCCCTATCTGGCACTTGGTGGCCTTGATAGTGAGGCCTGCTGCTTGCAGCGCCTCTAACGTCTTCCGCAGGTGGACCAGGTGATCCTCCCAGGTGGAGCTAAAGACAGCAATATCGTCAAGATACGCCGCACAGAAGTCATCCAGCCCAGTAAGGACTTGATTCACCAACCGTTGGAAGGTGGCAGGTGCATTTTTCAGACCAAAGGGCATCACCACGAACTGGTAATGCCCACCAGGGGTTGAAAATGCGGTTTTAGGCTTGGCGACCTCCATGGCTGTCTGATTTCCCACAATCTCGACTTTGGGGTACTTTATGTAGTCATCGATGATCACCAGTACATAGCATCCATCTGGGAGGTGTCGAAAATCCACACTCATGCACTCCCATGGCCGTTGGGGGTTTTCTTCAGTGATGACGGGGTGAGGGCGATCCGGTTGGCCCGATGCTTGGCACCATGAGCATGTTCTGACTGTTTGTTCAACCAGTGGGTCCATCCCTGGGAACCACACCTTGGCCCTCAGCCGACTCTTGGTCTTTATCATTCCTTGATGTCCCCGGTGTACGAGGTCTACAGCTTGTTGAGCCAGACTTGATGGGATCACCAGTCGCGGTCCTCTGAGCAGACAACCACTGCTGTCGACCGAAAGTTCATCCTTGACCCGAACAATTGACTCCAGGACAGTTTTTGCTTGCGGCATCCGTCTGGTCATGTTGGACTGAACGGGGCGCCAGTCATTCGATTGGACTGCAATTATGGCCAGTTGCAGGCATTCATCACTCCGTGTGGCTTCTACAATGCTCTCGAGACTCATGGGAAGTGGTCGGGATCTTTCCAATACAAGTCGGACATATTCTTCAGTGTCTTCGGCATCCTCATCTTCCGCTTTGGTGGTCGCCCTGGGATGCCTTGAAAGGTAGTCCGCTGGATTGGACGAGCTTGGTTTGTATTCCACTCAGTAGTCATACCCCTGCAGTTGAAGGATCCATTTTTCAATCCTCGGTGGAGGCTTGGATGCTGACCCTTGAAACAGGGGGATGAGGGGTTTGTGGTCTGTGGACACCGTGAATGGATGGCCGTACATGTAGATGTGGAAATGCCGACAGGCCCTGTGGATGGCGATCGCTTCTCGTTTTATCTGCAAGTATCTCTGTTCTGTGTCTGTTAGGGAGCAACTCGCGTATGCTATCGTGGCCCACTCTCCATTTCCTTGCACCTATGTGAGCACGGCTCCAAGCCCATATGGGCTGGCGTCCACAGTGACGTTGGTGGATCGGGTCGAAGTATGACAGTGTTGTGTCTGCCGACAGGGCTGCTTTAGTATCCTTGAAGGCTTGTGTGAGAAGTTGGCCCGATATGCAACGTTCGCTATTCTAGCGACCGCTATGTATCGTTCCAACGACCCTTATGGTGTTTGGTTGTAAGTCAACCTATAGACCAGCTATCCTAGTAGCGTGGATACGAGCAGTCTAAGGCTAAAGACTCGAGAGGGCGCGTTAAGCCAGCTGTTTACCACACATGTACCCCTTGAACACCCAGTGAAAGGACACCACACAAGTGTTATGAAAATAAACAGTATTTTTATTAAGAATCACAACAGCCCTGTACTCTTTATGAGGACAGGGTACTAAGCACAAACCAAATCTCTTTAGCAAATACTTCAAGTGCACGTTTAAACAAGTGTCCGAGGACACGGAAAGGTTAAGGCAAGTCGGAAGCGAGGGACTCGGGACCCTAGAGTAAGGAGGCTATGCAGGCACCGAAATGCCGAGTTACCTAGCCACGAGGGCTGCGGCTGCACAAGTCTTACAGGCGTCGGGGTCTTCGCTGACGAGCCAGGAGCCGGAAGAAAAGGAGTTCCTGGCCGGCGACCAGTGCTGAATAGTTCGTAGAGATCCAAGCCTGGATCGGAGATTGAAGAAACCTGAAAGCAGAGGGGACCAAGTTCGTACTACTAGCCAGTAGTCAGAGGGTACCAGGAAGGCACCGGTTGGCCGTCACCTCGACCAGGTGAGTGGGCGACGCTAGGCTCTGCAGTCTCACGGACCAGGAGGCGTTGTCGGCGACCACGGTGGAGGTGCGAGCTGTCCCACGAAGGATGATGCTGTCGGCGTCGCTGGGCCCAGGATGGGGCAACAAGCCTCGGCAAATCTCAGGGCCACGTGGTGGGCCTAAGATGGCGTCTTGAGTGGACCAGGAGGGTCCGGGGTGCTTCTCGAAAAGATGGAAGCAAGGGCCAGTCTGGAGCAACCAGACCGGCGGTGATGATTCTCGGATGTCGTCACAGAAGGACACAAGCCAGCGGCTAGTGACCAGACAACGTGCTGAACAGCGAGCAGAAGGGCCCCACGCAGATCGTGGAGATGCTGGGAGACTGTACTTCGGAGCTGGAGTGGCTCAGGTCGGGGCTTCTCGGACCCCAGAGCACTCCCCAGAGAGTTACCTCGATGGTCGTGCTGGTTTTAAGAGCGTGCAGGTTCTGATGATGGCCGGTCCCTCGAGGTCTCGTCGCACCCACAGATCACAGCTGAGCTGATGACGTGGGTAGAGGTCAGAGGTGCCAGGGAAGCCGGTTCTCGTCGAGCTGGGCCGTCGGATTCCTTGAGGAAGGACTTACAGCAACCCGCAGAGTTCTTAGATGGTGCCCGCTGATGCAGGGTGACTACTCCTTAGCCACAAGGGAGAAATCTTGAGAAGAGTCTTGAAGTCCTTTCGTAGAAAGTATTCTTGATTCAAAGATGATCTAATTTGGAAGGGTCCCCGCTCCGGTCTTTATTCTAAAGAAAGGGGTGGGTACATGACTAGGTCCTGCCCTAAGGGTGGGACCAGGAAGGGGGGTAGTTACACCCCTCTCCCCTGCCGGACTTTCCCCAGGCCAGGGCTGTCGCCCCTGGAACTGGTTCTAACCGGCAGATGCGTAGTGAGCACCGGGGTGCCACTCCACAGTCACCTTCTCGCAAAAGCCCTACCTACCCAGAATACACAAACCCTGTCTGGGACGGTGCGAACACCGCCCTCGACAGGAAACCCTTTGTCCAAGCGCTCCTTGCTGGAAGGACTCCCAGCAGCAGGAGGTCAGACTCGTGTCTGTGGTGGCAGCATCCATTTTGTGGAGCTGAGGCTTTCGTTAACTTTAACCGGGGTTCACAGTTACGTACATGTCGTGTCCCTCTAGAAGGGCGGAATGCTAACCTCGTCGCCAGGGTTGGTGAGAGGGCAGCACCCCGATTCGTATGACACCTTACTCGACATGTCTTGATAACGCGACACCGAAGTTACCGATGTGGTACGCGTTATCCTGGAACAGCCATTGGGTCTTTTCTCCGCAAGCTGCAACCGGCTCGGCTCGGGCCAGAACACAGTTCACACGAGCCCATGCACTCTGCCTTCAGGATTGTCAAGGCCTGCCATAGGAGTGACTGATAGGAACTCGGGTGTCCATGGTATGGTTAGATATAGAGCTACTATATCTAAAGCAAAGGGTGATTACACGACTTCGCCCCAGCTGTCATGCAGCCAGTTGTGTCAAATTTAGGAGGCCAGCCAGGGGTGGCATAATACATGCTGCAGCCCCTGGCGGCCCTGGGTACACCTATGCCCTGAGTTACAGGGTCTGATAAGGTGGCTCAGTACCAATTGGTAAATGCACCTAAGGTACATATCGTAATTTAGAAAGAGAACAGCCAGGCTGTGGGTCTGATTGGCAGGCCCACAGCCAGAGAAAGTCGTAAACCAGTGAAACAAAAGCAAAAAATCTGGGTGATCATAGGATTGCAGACCCTACTCTCCTACATGACCCCCCCCCAAACGTCGGAACAACTAGCTAACCTTGACCAGGTGAGTCTTCTTGTTCTAAGTGGAAATATCTGGAGAGCCCATCGGCATTGCCATGATCAGTACCAGGTCTATGTTCCACTGTGAAGTCCATCCCCTGTAGGGAAATGGACCACCTAAGCAGTTTGGGGTTTTCACCCTTCATCTGATTTAGCCACAAGAGGGGCTTATGGTCGGTCTGAATCTTGAAGTGAGTGCCAAACAAGTATGGCCTCAGCTTCTTCAGGGCCCAAACCACAGCAAAGGCCTCCCTCTCAATAGCTGACCAATTCTTCTCTCTAGGGGTCAGCCTTCGGCTTATAAAAGCAATGGGCTGGTCTTGACCATCAAAATTCAGTTGAGAAAGAACAGCTCCCACACCCAACTCAGAAGGATCTGTTTGGACAATGAATGGTTTGGAGTAGTCCGGACTCTTGAGGATAGGCGCCGTGCACATGGCCTGCTTTAGGTCATCGAATGCTTTTTGACAGCTCGCTGTCCACTGAACCTTTTTTGGCATTTTCTTACTTGTCAGTTCATTTAATGGTGTCACGATGGAACCATAGTTCCTGACAAACTTCCTATAGTAACCAGTCAGGCCCAAGAAAGCTCGAACCTGAGTCTGGGTGGTTGGAGGAGCCCAGTCCCTGATTGACTGTATCTTGCTCTCCAGTGGCTGAACCTGGCCTCCACCTACAAGGTGGCCCAGGTATACAACCTGTGTCTGCCCTATCTGGCACTTGGTGGCCTTGATAGTGAGGCCTGCTGCTTGCAGCGCCTCTAACGTCTTCCGCAGGTGGACCAGGTGATCCTCCCAGGTGGAGCTAAAGACAGCAATATCGTCAAGATACGCCGCACAGAAGTCATCCAGCCCAGTAAGGACTTGATTCACCAACCGTTGGAAGGTGGCAGGTGCATTTTTCAGACCAAAGGGCATCACCACGAACTGGTAATGCCCACCAGGGGTTGAAAATGCGGTTTTAGGCTTGGCGTCCTCAGCTAGCCTGATTTGCCAATACCCAGCTGTCAGGTCAAACGTACTTAGGTAGTTGGCCGAAGCCAATCTATCGATAAGCTCGTCTGCCCTTGGTATTGGGTGGGCGTCAGTCTTAGTGACTGCATTGAGACCCTTGTAGTCTACGCAAAACCTCATCTCTCTCTTACCACCCTGGGTGTGAGGTTTCGGCACTAGAACTACGGGACTAGCCCAAGGGCTATCCGAGGGTTCAATGACTCCCAGCTCCAACATTTTCTGCACTTCACTTTTGATGCAGTCTCTAACGTGATCAGGCTGCCTGTAGATTTTACTCTTTACGGGCAAGCTGTCACCAGTGTCGACCTCATGGGTGCACCAATCGGTCTGGCTGGGTGTCAGAGAAAACAGATGTCGGAACGACTGAAGAACCTGTTTACAGTCGCTCTGCTGATGTTCGGAGAGGCTGCCACAAAAGACAACACCATCTACCGAGCCATCGTCAGGATTCTGAGTGAGCAGGTCGGGGAGAGGGTCACTCTCCTCTTCCTGTCCCTCATCTAGGGCCATGAGCAAACTCATGTCCTTCCTGTCGACATATGCTTTTAGCCTGTTGACATGAAGCACCCTGTGGGGGCTCCGGGGAGTTCCCAGGTCGACCAGGTAGGTGACCTCTCCCTTTTTCTCCAGGATGGTGTGGGGCCCGGACCATTTGTCCTTGAGTGCTGCTGGGGCCACTGGCTCCAACACCCACACCTTCTGTCCGGGCTGGTAAACAGTCAAGACAGCCTTTTGGTCATGCCAAGCTTTTTGGAGTTCTTGGCTGGCCTTAAGGTTTTCGGATGCCTTCTCCATGTACTCAGCCATCCGCGAGCGGAGGCCAAGCACATAGTCCACTATGTTGGCTGCAGGCTTTTTGAGAGGTCTCTCCCATCCTTCCTTCACCAAACACAGGGGTCCTCTTACAGGATGCCCATACAAAAGTTCAAAAGGGCTGTAACCAACCCCCTTCTGTGGGACTTCTCTGTAGGCGAACAAGAGGCAGGGGATCAGGACGTCCCATCTACGCCGAAGCTTTTCCGGTAGTCCATGAATCATCCCTTTTAGGGTCCTGTTGAATCTCTCAACAAGCCCATTGCATTGTGGATGATAGGGTGTAGTGAACTTGTAGTTGACACCACATTCCTTCCACATAGCAGTTAAATAGCTCGACATAAAGTTTGCACCTCTGTCGGAGACGACCTCCTTAGGGAAGCCCACTCTGGAGAATACTCCAACTAGGGCTCTTGCCACAACAGGTGCTGTAGTGGTCCTAAGGGGAATAGCTTCAGGATACCTGGTGGCATGATCCACTACCACCAGTATAAACTTGTGCCCTGAGGCTGTCGGTGGTTCCATGGGACCGACGATGTCGATCCCCACCCGTTCAAAGGGCACCCCCACCACAGGCATTGGTATAAGGGGGGCCTTTGTCGTGCCACCTGACTTACCACTGGCTTGGCAAGTGACACAGGAGCGGCAAAACTCCTTGGTATCTTCGTTCATGTGAGGCCAGTGAAAGTGCGAGACAAGCCTGTCCCACGTTTTCGTCTGGCCTAAGTGACCTGCTAAGGGAATCTCGTGGGCCAAGGTAAGTAGGAAACCACGCTGAGACAAGGGTACGACCAGCCTCCTGGTCATGCCAGGCTTGGGGTCTCTTGACTCAGTGTACAGGAGTCCATCTTCCCAGTATACCTTGTGGGTACCTGTGGCGTTCCCAGCAGCCTCAGCAGCAGCCTGCTGTCTGAGGGGTTCAAGAGAAGGGCAGTCTAACTGGTCCTTCCCCAGGTCTTCCCTTGAGGGTCCCCCTGAACCCAAGAATTCAACTTGATCAAGTTCGAATTCCCTAGGCTCAGTTTCCCTCAATTCCTGTAGGTCAGCCTCCTCTGAGACTTGATCCACGACCTGGGGCAAGGGGGAAGGCGTAGCCTTAACCCTACCGCTCTTTTTCTTGGGAGGTGTCTGGTCCGTTGTTCCAGGATCCAGCACCTGTTCAGTGGGGCATTTCCTGACCTGTGACCTAGTCACAGCGAACACATGTGCTGGCAAACCTAACATTTCCATGTGAGTCCGGTGCTCCACTTCTGACCATTGTGATGACTCCAAATCATTGCCCAACAAACAATCCACTGGGAGGTCTGGACTAACTACAACCTTCTTTTGGCCAGTTACCCCTCCCCAGGAGAAAGCTACAATTGCCATACTGTGATTGGTAGTGACATTGGTTGCATTGGTCACCAGGAATTCTGTGCCTGGCATGATCTGTCCAGGGTCCACAAAGTTAGGCGTCACCATGGTGACGCTGGCACAAGTGTCCCTATAGGCCTGAGCCATCTTTCCATTTATGAAAGGCGTCTGTCGGTATTTGCCCAAAGTATTGGGGCTTACGTCAGGGGATACGTCTGCGTCCCCTGTACTGACAAGGACAGCCTGAGTGAGTGTACCAACTAAGTTGTCACGCCCCTCAGAACCCAGGGTTAACCCTACTAAACCCTTGGGAGGCGCACTACCACTGCTGACTGTACTAGGGGGCACAGGTGCCTTAGGGGCTGCAGTGGCAGGAGTCTGCCCTCCTCCTTTCTTGGTGCACTCACTAAACCAGTGAGATTTACTTTTACAGTACTGGCACCATCTTTTGGATTGGCCTTCTTTCTTCTTTTGGGGAGCCTGACCCCCATCCTCTTTGGGTTGTTGGGGACCTGTCGAAGACTTCTGGTCATTTTGTTCCCCCTTTGAATCTTTACCCTTCTGGTCTGCTTTCTTCTGACCACCTTGATTCTGGCCCTGGTTCTGTTTAACTCTCGTACGAACCCATCTGTCTGCCTTCTTTCCCAATTCTTGGGGAGAGGTCAGATCCGAGTCGACAAGATGCTGATGCAACAACTGGTTCTGACAATTGTTTAAAATTTGTTCTCTCATCATCAAATTATACAATCCTTCGTAATCAGTAACCTTACTGCCCAGCAACCAGCCCTCAAAAGCCTTAGTGGCACAATCGACAAAGTCAGACCAATCTTGAGACTGCGTTTTCTGGGTATCCCTGAACAGCACCCTGTACTGCTCAGTGGTTAGGCCGAACCCTTCAACGAGTGTATTCCTCAAGACTTGGTAATTGTTAACGTCCTCTACCCTTGTGGTGAGGAGCTTGTCTCTTCCTTTTCCTTCAAAGGAGAGCCACAAGATAGCTGCCCACTGACTCTGGGGAACACCCTGCACAGTGCAGGCCCTCTCCCAAGCAGTAATCCATTTGTGGATGTCGTCCCCTTGTTTAAAGGGGGGCACTATCTTCCCAAGGTGTTTCGTATCGAAACTCTTTTCCCTATTACTAGGTACGTTGCTGCCACCAGTGGGGACTACCCCACTTAACTGTTGCTCTCTAGCAAAAGCAAGCTTTTCCTTGGCCAGGGCAAGTTCTTCCCTTTCAATCCTCAGATTAGCTGCCCTTTCCTTCGCTTCGTACACTCTCCTCTGAGGGGACGTCATCCCTCTTTGAGAAGAGTTGTGAGAGCCGTTGGTATGAAGGGATCTGCCAGAGTCTCTTGACAGAGATCTGGCTCGTCCATTCCCCATGTTAAGCGGACCTGACAGCTGCGCCGGGGTTCCCCCAGTACCGCTATCATGTTTGCTTAAGTTGGACCGTGTTAGTCTGACGACTTCTACCTGTCCCTTATCTGCCTCGTCCCCAGAGAGATCCTCATCCTCATCCTCCTCCACATCCTCGTTCTCGGTTGCGAGGTGAATGAGGTCAGGATCGTCTCGGGTTCCCTCGAGGGGAGGCATGTCTCCTTCTGGATTAGAAGAGCTACGAAGTTTCTCAGCTCTCCTGGCATCATAAGTCTCCAAGAGACCAATCCGAAAGGACGTTGTGGGGTTAGACCCCTGCTGAATCTTCCTGGAGTGACACAGTCGTCTTAACTCCTTGAAGCTCAGCACAGTATATCCTGAAGGGATGACCTGTGGAGGGTCAACTGACACAAGGGGAGACTCAGAGTTTCCTCCTTGGCCCGACATACTGTTTCTAGTGTGGTGTAAGTGATGCACCTACCTACACTATGTGTTTTCCTACTGTTCCCTTGCTAAGAGTTGTAGCCAAGGTGTGCTAAGCCTTGCGGAGCTACAACAGCTGGTTCAGTAGAACTCAGAGTATTCTAAGCTTTTAGTTATATGTACTAACAGTACTTGTGCGATCTTTCAACAAGATATTCTTAGGATACGTGTGGTAAAACAACAGCAAGCTCAAATCCCAACCGCTGCTCACCAATGTGAGAAGTTGGCCCGATATGCAACGTTCGCTATTCTAGCGACCGCTATGTATCGTTCCAACGACCCTTATGGTGTTTGGTTGTAAGTCAACCTATAGACCAGCTATCCTAGTAGCGTGGATACGAGCAGTCTAAGGCTAAAGACTCGAGAGGGCGCGTTAAGCCAGCTGTTTACCACACATGTACCCCTTGAACACCCAGTGAAAGGACACCACACAAGTGTTATGAAAATAAACAGTATTTTTATTAAGAATCACAACAGCCCTGTACTCTTTATGAGGACAGGGTACTAAGCACAAACCAAATCTCTTTAGCAAATACTTCAAGTGCACGTTTAAACAAGTGTCCGAGGACACGGAAAGGTTAAGGCAAGTCGGAAGCGAGGGACTCGGGACCCTAGAGTAAGGAGGCTATGCAGGCACCGAAATGCCGAGTTACCTAGCCATGAGGGCTGCGGCTGCACAAGTCTTACAGGCGTCGGGGTCTTCGCTGACGAGCCAGGAGCCGGAAGAAAAGGAGTTGCTGGCCGGCGACCAGTGCTGAATAGTTCGTAGAGATCCAAGCCTGGATCGGAGATTGAAGAAACCTGAAAGCAGAGGGGACCAAGTTCGTACTACTAGCCAGTAGTCAGAGGGTACCAGGAAGGCACCGGTTGGCCGTCACCTCGACCAGGTGAGTGGGCGACGCTAGGCTCTGCAGTCTCACGGACCAGGAGGCGTTGTCGGCGACCACGGTGGAGGTGCGAGCTGTCCCACGAAGGATGATGCTGTCGGCGTCGCTGGGCCCAGGATGGGTCAACAAGCCTCGGCAAATCTCAGGGCCACGTGGTGGGCCTAAGATGGCGTCTTGAGTGGACCAGGAGGGTCCGGGGTGCTTCTCGAAAAGATGGAAGCAAGGGCCAGTCTGGAGCAACCAGACCGGCGGTGATGATTCTCGGATGTCGTCACAGAAGGACACAAGCCAGCGGCTAGTGACCAGACAACGTGCTGAGCAGCGAGCAGAAGGGCCCCACGCAGATCGTGGAGATGCTGGGAGACTGTACTTCGGAGCTGGAGCGGCTCAGGTCGGGGCTTCTCGGACCCCAGAGCACTCACCAGAGAGTTACCTCGATGGTCGTGCTGGTTTTAAGAGCGTGCAGGTTCTGATGATGGCCGGTCCCTCGAGGTCTCGTCGCACCCACAGATCACAGCTGAGCTGATGACGTGGGTAGAGGTCAGAGGTGCCAGGGAAGCCGGTTCTCGTCGAGCTGGGCCGTCGGATTCCTTGAGGAAGGACTTACAGCAACCCGCAGAGTTCTTAGATGGTGCCCGCTGATGCAGGGTGACTACTCCTTAGCCACAAGGGAGAAATCTTGAGAAGAGTCTTGAAGTCCTTTCGTAGAAAGTATTCTTGATTCAAAGATGATCTAATTTGGAAGGGTCCCCGCTCCGGTCTTTATTCTAAAGAAAGGGGTGGGTACATGACTAGGTCCTGCCCTAAGGGTGGGACCAGGAAGGGGGGTAGTTACACCCCTCTCCCCTGCCGGACTTTCCCCAGGCCAGGGCTGTCGCCCCTGGAACTGGTTCTAACCGGCAGATGCGTAGTGAGCACCGGGGTGCCACTCCGCAGTCACCTTCTCGCAAAAGCCCTACCTACCCAGAATACACAAACCCTGTCTGGGACGGTGCGAACACCGCCCTCGACAGGAAACCCTTTGTCCAAGCGCTCCTCGCTGGAAGGACTCCCAGCAGCAGGAGGTCAGACTCGTGTCTGTGGTGGCAGCATCCATTTTGTGGAGCTGAGGCTTTCGTTAACTTTAACCGGGGTTCACAGTTACGTACATGTCGTGTCCCTCTAGAAGGGCGGAATGCTAACCTCGTCGCCAGGGTTGGTGAGAGGGCAGCACCCCGATTCGTATGACACCTTACTCGACATGTCTTGATAACGCGACACCGAAGTTACCGATGTGGTACGCGTTATCCTGGAACAGCCATTGGGTCTTTTCTCCGCAAGCTGCAACCGGCTCGGCTCGGGCCAGAACACAGTTCACACGAGCCCATGCACTCTGCCTTCAGGATTGTCAAGGCCTGCCATAGGAGTGACTGATAGGAACTCGGGTGTCCATGGTATGGTTAGATATAGAGCTACTATATCTAAAGCAAAGGGTGATTACACGACTTCGCCCCAGCTGTCATGCAGCCAGTTGTGTCAAATTTAGGAGGCCAGCCAGGGGTGGCATAATACATGCTGCAGCCCCTGGCGGCCCTGGGTACACCTATGCCCTGAGTTACAGGGTCTGATAAGGTGGCCCAGTACCAATTGGTAAATGCACCTAAGGTACATATCGTAATTTAGAAAGAGAACAGCCAGGCTGTGGGTCTGATTGGCAGGCCCACAGCCAGAGAAAGTCGTAAACCAGTGAAACAAAAGCAAAAAATCTGGGTGATCATAGGATTGCAGACCCTACTCTCCTACAGCTTGTTCCTGTTCGGGGCCCCACTGCCATATGGTGGAGGATTTCGTCAGTTCCCTGAGGGGCTTTGTAAGGTTAGACAAATCTGGCACAAAAAGCCCGCAAAAGTTCACCATTCCTAGGAAACTTCTTATTTCTGAGATGTTGAAGGGTGCAGGGGCTAATTGTATGTCTCGCACCTTGTCGGGTCTGGGGCCACTCCTTGGTCCGAGAACGTGTAGCCAAAAAAACTGATCTTGTTCTTTAAGAACTGGCACTTTTCTCTGTGTAGGGTCAGTCCAGATTCTTTGATCCTCTGGAGAACCCCACAAAGTCTACGATGGTGATATTCTATTGACGATGCATATATGAGTAGGTCATCGTTTACGTTTAAGACCCCTGGTAGCCCGCTGAGGACTTCACGGATGGTGTTTTGGAACACCTCTGCGGCACTTGAGATCCCAAAATTGAGGCGTCGGTATCTGCGGATACCGACGTTCGTAGAAAAGGTGGAGATGTATCGGGAGTCCGGGTGTAGTGGCAGTTGGTGATAGCAGTTCAGTTCTCCCAAGATGTCGTCGATGGTGGGGGTTAGGTGACGTTCCCTTTTCACCGTGGCGTTTGGGAGGCCCATGTCAACGTAGATGCAGACTTGTCCCGGCTGTTCTGGTTTCCGTGCCACTACGATCGGGGACACCCACCGGGTAGACCCACTGACCTTTTCGATAATCCCTTGCTTCTCCAGTGCCTCCAGCTCTTCTTCATCCTTCTTCCGCAGGTGGAACGCAATGCGCCTGTGCCTCAGTGCCACCGGTTGGACTGACGGGTCGATGTGGAGAGAAACTTCTTTCCCTTTCAGGCATCCAATACCTTTGAAGATGTCTTCGAACTCCTCCATGATGGCCTCTAGTTCCTCCTCTTGTACCGCTATGGTGTGATATTAGCCTCAGCTCTTCTGCTGATTGTCCACTTATCAGCATACCACTTCCTTCCTTGGTCACGTACACTGTGGTGGGGGTCTTGAGGTCCTGGTGTCGCAGCTCAGTCTTGAAACATCCCAGGAGTGGGATGGGTGTCTTCTGTCCATATGCAAATACCCTGAGCCTTGCCTCGTGTAGTGTTGAGCACAGACTTAGTTGATTATATACATTGGCAGCCATTAGTTCAATCGAGGCCCGAGTGTCAATAGTGGCTCTCACATCCTGGTGGTGGATCTTGATTCTGCCGCGTGGAAGTCATTGTCTCTTCCGTCGTGGCTGATCAACTGCGAATACATAGTGGACCGGGTAGCCTCCCACGTTGTCATCCATGTCCTCACTGTCCCGCTCTTCAGCCACTGTCTGTGCTGCTTCTTTCCGTGATTTCGCAGACTGGCATACCGACGCAAAGTGGTTCATCCACCCGCAAGCACTGCTCTTCTTCCCTCTCGCTGGTCAGTCTTGCATGTGATGGGGTGTGCCTCCGCAGTAACCACATTCCCTTTTCTTGTCTTGCTGTCTTCTCCCTGTGTTTTGGCACGCTTTGGGCCTCACCACGTTCGCCTTTTCCACCGCGTTGACTTGTTCCGTCTTGATGGGTTGGTGGAGGGCCGCTTCCATGTGCGATGCTCTGGCTTGCGATAGTTCCTTTGACTGCCCCACGGTGAGGATGCCCGCTAGAGACTTGCCATCCTCCTGAAGAATGTTTACTCTGAGTTTGGACGAGTAGCACCCTTGTATTATCTGACCTCGGAATTCTTCCTGTTCGTTGCGAAATCCGCACGTGCTTGCCAGTTCTTTCAAACGCCTGTGGAACGCGTCTAACGATTCATCTGCATCTTGCTTGGCCAGGCAAAACATTAATCTTTCATAGTCCCTGTTCGCCATTGGCTCGAAGTTCGCATTTAGGGCGCTGAGAAGCTATGTTTTGGGTGTGGCCTCTACCAGGGTTTTGTAAATGCAGTGGATATCTTTGCCTCCGAGGTGGAGGAGTAGGTCCCTGCGCCTGTCCCGGGCTATGTCCGCCCCTTCAATGCAGATCTGGAAGTAATCGGTCCAGTCTCTCTATCGCGGGGCAAGGGATGAGGGGGCACCGTCCACCACAAAGGGCTCAATGGTGGGGATCAACGCCATCTTGGCGCAGATGCAGTCGCACCTAATGGCACGAGAACTGCTTACCTACTGGGCGCTATAGCAGTCGCCTGGCCGAGGGCGATGAAAATGCTGTCAGGGTCCTCTCCTGTGGCCTGCATGTCCTAGGCCTCACCGTAGTTTCCTTCCCTTCCAGGATGCTGGGGTAAACCCATGCGTGGGCTCAACAGGGTGAGCAGAAATTGCCTCCCTTTCATCCAGGCCCTCTCAGGGGCTGTAGGGCCTTCCCTGGATGCAGCAGACTCGCCTGGGGGCACGCAGCAGGCTAGCACAGGCCAGGCAGCACTTTGTGGGTACAGGGCCTTGATCAAAGGCTCACTAATCACCAGAGGTTTAGGTTCATTAACTTGCACTGCATGGGGTCGTTTCTGCCCCTTGTCGCCAGTGTGAAGTTCTAAGGACCGCATGCGCGCATATCATTAGCGCTGCAGCCGCACAAAGGACATTAGGCAACTGGTTATTTTCTCTGCAGTGTCCCGACTGCTTTACCCGGGCCACGCCCCTTTATTTATAGCTGTCACGTGACGAAAAGCGCCAATCAAGGGCTTATCGTAAAGTGAAAGCATTCCAAGATGGCTGCCGTCCATGTCCATATCTGGTGATGCCAGTTTGTGTTTCTGCTTACTTTTCATGATCAACGTTGGTTCATTCTGGACTGCTCCATCTTCCATATCAGTAGCCTATCGATCTGCACATTCCTCAGCTCTTGCAGCCATGAGTACCTTTTCTAGGCTGATTGCCTCTCTCAGCATGCGTTGTCCGAACGAATCGGAGAGACAACCATCAATTACTCTGATGCATGACTTCCTTGTCATTGAATTCATTGAACTTACAGTGCTTGATTAGGGTCTCAAGCCTTTCGACATACTCATCCATCATCTCACCAGGTTGCTGTCTTGCCTGATTTAAAATGTACTCTTCATAGTTGACATTCGGCATTGGATTGAACGTGGCTTCCAACGTTTCTTTGATTTGACAGTATGACGATACTTCATAAGCTTGTGATATTTTCTTTATTACTTCTTTCACTCCATCACCTGCAAGGTTCTTTAAACATTTGATGGTCTTTTTGACAACTACTATTTCTAGAGCATCTATGAAGTCAGCGAACATTGCGATGATGCCGTCCAACTTGCACCAATGTTCTGCTTCTTGGCGGTATTGAATGGGGTGGTGGTTCCTGTAACGCACCTGCACAGTATTTGGCGCTCCTTTCTGCAGACATTAGAGAACTTACATTTCTTGAAGACCTTTTGAGCTGTGCTGAAATCCACCAGCTGCCTCTTTGGTTGTTGCTGCAAGGACCAAAGGCTTCATAAATTCAACCCCCGTTTTTGCACTCAAGACGCCTCGCAGGATTTCAAAGATGCAAGGAAGTTTGTCTGTTTTTTGCTGGTGGATAGACTTTTGTTTCTTGTACCTGATTGTTGCTGCCTTTCGTATTTCTATTTTGTATAGCCGATGGCTCTGTATTACACTGTGGCGTAGTATCTCATCTTTCGGCCTCAGCAGTAAGCTTCTGCTTGACTTTCTGACTGTGCTCCTCTGTAAGGCCTTCACCTTGTAAGAGCTAGAGCAGCGCTTTGACTGCACATATGCCAACTGCGGACTGCTTCTTGCGGAGAGCAGTCTTGTTTCTTCGGGGTACGTATTCCATCCTCATTACCAGCCGTCGCATCCTCCCCAGCTCTGGAGCACAGAAAAGACTGCGCCACACATAGATCCCTGTAACACGTCTGTATTCTTCGGCATGCAACTGCTGAATGCACTGTCATAAACTTTATTGACCACACCCAGATGCTCCCAAATACCTCCCAACGGATTATGTCCCTTTGTAAGGAGTTCGCTGAGGACAAGAGTGTGGAGTGGAGGACCCCCTGTGGTCCACTGACGAGGCCCAGTAAGGCTCCGAACATCCGAACATGTATGAATAAGGAGAAGACGAGGACCCGCTGCAGGCCATTGATGCAGCCCAAGCAGGCTCCGAATATATAGGAGTGCGGAGTGGAGGACTCCCTGTGGTCCACTGACACAGCATAGTGAGGCTCTGAACATCCGATCATGTATGAATGTGGAGCAGAAGACCCACTGCAGGCCAGTGGCGCAGCCCAAGCAGGCTCTGAACATGTATGAGCGGGGCCTGAAGAGCCATTGTGGCCCAGTGACGCAGCCCCAGCAGGCTCAGAACATGTATGAGCGGGATCTGAAGAGCCATTGGGGCCCAGTGACGCAGCCCAAGCAGGCTCAGAACATGTATGAGCGGGGTCTGAAGAGCCATTGTGGCCCAGTGGCGCAGCCCAAGCAGGCTCAGAACATGTATGAGCGGGGTCTGAAGAGCCATTGGGGCCCAGTGGCGCAGCCCAAGCAGGCTCAGAACATGTATGAGCGGGGTCTGAAGAGCCATTGGGGCCCAGTGGCGCAGCCCCAGCAGGCTCAGAACATGTATGAGCGGGGATCTGAAGAGCCATTGCGGCCGACTGATGCAGCCCAAGCAGGCTCAGAACATGTATGAGCGGGGTCTGAAGAGCCATTGGGGCCCAGTGACGCAGCCCAAGCAGGCTCTGAACATGTATGAGCGGGGTCTGAAGAGCCATTGGGGCCCAGTGGCGCAGCCCAAGCAGGCTCTGAACATGTATGAGCAGGGTCTGAAGAGCCACTGGGGCCCAGTGACGCAGCCCAAGCAGGCTCTGAACATGTATGAGCGGGGTCTGAAGAGCCATTGCGGCCCAGTGGCGCAGCCCAAGCAGGCTCAGAACATGTATGAGCGGGGTCTGAAGAGCCATTGCGGCCCAGTGACGCAGCCCAAGCAGGCTCAGAACATGTATGAGCGGGGTCTGAAGAGCCATTGGGGCCCAGTGGCGCAGCCCAAGCAGGCTCTGAACATGTATGAGCAGGGCCTGAAGAGCCATTGTGGCCCAGTGACGCAGCCCCAGCAGGCTCTGAACATGTATGAGCGGGGTCTGAAGAGCCATTGCGGCCCAGTGGCGCAGCCCAAGCAGGCTCAGAACATGTATGAGCGGGGTCTGAAGAGCCATTGGGGCCCAGTGGCGCAGCCCCAGCAGGCTCAGAACATGTATGAGCGGCGATCTGAAGAGCCATTGTGGCCCAGTGGCGCAGTCCAAGCAGGCTCTGAACATGTATGAGCGGGGTCTAAGAGCCATTGTGGCCCAGTGACGCAGCCCAAGCAGGCTCAGAACATGTATGAGCGGGGTCTGAAGAGCCATTGGGGCCCAGTGGCGCAGCCCAAGCAGGCTCAGAACATGTATGAGCGGGGTCTGAAGAGCCATTGGGGCCCAGTGGCGCAGCCCAAGCAGGCTCTGAACATGTATGAGCAGGGCCTGAAGAGCCATTGTGGCCCAGTGACGCAGCCCCAGCAGGCTCAGAACATGTATGAGCGGGGTCTGAAGAGCCATTGGGGCCCAGTGGCGCAGCCCAAGCAGGCTCAGAACATGTATGACCGGGGTCTGAAGAGCCATTGGGGCCCAGTGGCGCAGCCCAAGCAGGCTCAGAACATGTATGAGCGGGGTCTGAAGAGCCATTGGGGCCCAGTGGTGCAGCCCAAGCAGGCTCAGAACATGTATGAGCGGGGTCTGAAGAGCCATTGTGGCCCAGTGGCGCAGCCCAAGCAGGCTCAGAACATGTATGAGCGGGATCTGAAGAGCCATTGGGGCCCAGTGGCGCAACCCAAGCAGGCTCAGAACATGTATGAGCGGGGTCTAAGAGCCATTGTGGCCCACTGGCGCAGCCCCAGCAGGCTCAGAACATGTATGAGCGGGGTCTGAAGAGCCATTGGGGCCCAGTGGCGCAGCCCAAGCAGGCTCTGAACATGTATGAGCGGGGTCTGAAGAGCCATTGGGGCCCAGTGGCGCAACCCAAGCAGGCTCAGAACATGTATGAGCGGGGTCTGAAGAGCCATTGTGGCCCAGTGACGCAGCCCAAGCAGGCTCTGAACGTGTATGAGCGGGGATCTGACGAGCCATTGTGGCCCAGTGACGCAACCCAAGCAGGCTCAGAACATGTATGAGCGGGGATCTGAAGAGCCATTGTGGCCCAGTGACGCAGCCCCAGCAGGCTCAGAACATGTATGAGCGGGGTCTGAAGAGCCATTGGGGCCCAGTGGCGCAGCCCAAGCAGGCTCAGAACATGTATGAGCGGGGTCTGAAGAGCCATTGGGGCCCAGTGGCGCAGCCCAAGCAGGCTCAGAACATGTATGAGCGGGGTCTGAAGAGCCATTGGGGCCCAGTGGCGCAGCCCAAGCAGGCTCTGAACATGTATGAGCGGGGATCTGACGAGCCATTGGGGCCCAGTGGCGCAGCCCAAGCAGGCTCAGAACATGTATGAGCGGGATCTGAAGAGCCATTGGGGCCCAGTGACGCAGCCCAAGCAGGCTCAGAACATGTATGAGCGGGGTCTAAGAGCCATTGTGGCCCAGTGGCGCAGCCCCAGCAGGCTCTGAACATGTATGAGCGGGATCTGAAGAGCCATTGTGGCCCAGTGGCGCAACCCAAGCAGGCTCAGAACATGTATGAGCGGGATCTGAAGAGCCATTGGGGCCCAGAGGCGCAGCCCAAGCAGGCTCAGAACATGTATGAGCGGGGTCTAAGAGCCATTGTGGCCCAGTGGCGCAGCCCAAGCAGGCTCAGAACATGTATGAGCGGGGTCTGAAGAGCCATTGCGGCCCAGTGACGCAGCCCAAGCAGGCTCAGAACATGTATGAGCGGGGTCTGAAGAGCCATTGCGGCCCAGTGACGCAGCCCCAGCAGGCTCAGAACATGTATGAGCGGGGTCTGAAGAGCCATTGGGGCCCAGTGGCGCAACCCAAGCAGGCTCAGAACATGTATGAGCGGGGTCTGAAGAGCCATTGGGGCCCAGTGGCGCAGCCCAAGCAGGCTCAGAACATGTATGAGCGGGGTCTAAGAGCCATTGTGGCCCAGTGACGCAGCCCAAGCAGGCTCAGAACATGTATGAGCGGGGTCTGAAGAGCCATTGGGGCCCAGTGGCGCAGCCCAAGCAGGCTCAGAACATGTATGAGCGGGATCTGAAGAGCCATTGGGGCCCAGTGGCGCAGTCCAAGCAGGCTCTGAACATGTATGAGCGGGGTCTGAAGAGCCATTGGGGCCCAGTGGCGCAGCCCAAGCAGGCTCTGAACATGTATGAGCGGGATCTGAAGAGCCATTGGGGCCCAGTGGCGCAGCCCAAGCAGGCTCAGAACATGTATGAGCGGGGTCTGAAGAGCCATTGGGGCCCAGTGGCGCAGCCCAAGCAGGCTCTGAACATGTATGAGCGGGGTCTGAAGAGCCATTGGGGCCCAGTGACGCAGCCCAAGCAGGCTCAGAACATGTATGAGCGGGGCCTGAAGAGCCATTGTGGCCCAGTGACGCAGCCCAAGCAGGCTCAGAACATGTATGAGCGGGGTCTGAAGAGCCATTGTGGCCCAGTGGCGCAGCCCAAGCAGGCTCAGAACATGTATGAGCGGGGTCTAAGAGCCATTGTGGCCCAGTGACGCAGCCCAAGCAGGCTCTGAACATGTATGAGCGGGGTCTAAGAGCCATTGTGGCCCAGTGACGCAGCCCAAGCAGGCTCAGAACATGTATGAGCGGGGTCTGAAGAGCCATTGGGGCCCAGTGGCGCAGCCCAAGCAGGCTCAGAACATGTATGAGCGGGATCTGAAGAGCCATTGGGGCCCAGTGGCGCAGTCCAAGCAGGCTCTGAACATGTATGAGCGGGGTCTGAAGAGCCATTGGGGCCCAGTGGCGCAGCCCAAGCAGGCTCTGAACATGTATGAGCGGGATCTGAAGAGCCATTGGGGCCCAGTGGCGCAACCCAAGCAGGCTCAGAACATGTATGAGCGGGGTCTGAAGAGCCATTGGGGCCCAGTGGCGCAGCCCAAGCAGGCTCAGAACATGTATGAGCGGGGTCTGAAGAGCCATTGGGGCCCAGTGGCGCAGCCCAAGCAGGCTCTGAACATGTATGAGCGGGGTCTGAAGAGCCATTGGGGCCCAGTGACGCAGCCCAAGCAGGCTCAGAACATGTATGAGCGGGGCCTGAAGAGCCATTGTGGCCCAGTGACGCAGCCCAAGCAGGCTCAGAACATGTATGAGCGGGGTCTGAAGAGCCATTGTGGCCCAGTGGCGCAACCCAAGCAGGCTCAGAACATGTATGAGCGGGGTCTGAAGAGCCATTGGGGCCCAGTGGCGCAGCCCAAGCAGGCTCAGAACATGTATGAGCGGGGTCTGAAGAGCCATTGGGGCCCAGTGGCGCAGCCCAAGCAGGCTCAGAACATGTATGAGCGGGGTCTGAAGAGCCATTGGGGCCCAGTGACGCAGCCCAAGCAGGCTCTGAACATGTATGAGCGGGGTCTGAAGAGCCATTGGGGCCCAGTGACGCAGCCCAAGCAGGCTCTGAACATGTATGAGCGGGGTCTGAAGAGCCATTGGGGCCCAGTGACGCAACCCAAGCAGGCTCAGAACATGTATGAGCGGGGTCTGAAGAGCCATTGGGGCCCAGTGACGCAGCCCAAGCAGGCTCAGAACATGTATGAGCGGGGTCCGAAGAGCCATTGGGGCCCAGTGGCGCAGCCCAAGCAGGCTCTGAACATGTATGAGCGGGGTCTGAAGCGCCATTGGGGCCCAGTGGCGCAGCCCAAGCAGGCTCAGAACATGTATGAGCGGGGTCTAAGAGCCATTGTGGCCCAGTGACGCAGCCCAAGCAGGCTCTGAACATGTATGAGCGGGGTCTAAGAGCCATTGTGGCCCAGTGACGCAGCCCAAGCAGGCTCAGAACATGTATGAGCGGGGTCTGAAGAGCCATTGGGGCCCAGTGGCGCAGCCCAAGCAGGCTCAGAACATGTATGAGCGGGATCTGAAGAGCCATTGGGGCCCAGTGGCGCAGTCCAAGCAGGCTCTGAACATGTATGAGCGGGATCTGAAGAGCCATTGTGGCCCAGTGGCGCAGCCCCAGCAGGCTCTGAACATGTATGAGCGGGATCTGAAGAGCCATTGTGGCCCAGTGACGCAGCCCCAGCAGGCTCAGAACATGTATGAGCGGGGCCTGAAGAGCCATTGTGGCCCAGTGACGCAGCCCCAGCAGGCTCAGAACATGTATGAGCGGGGCCTGAAGAGCCATTGTGGCCCAGTGGCGCAGCCCAAGCAGGCTCAGAACATGTATGAGCGGGGTCTGAAGAGCCATTGGGGCCCAGTGACGCAGCCCAAGCAGGCTCAGAACATGTATGAGTGGGGTCTGAAGAGCCATTGGGGCCCAGTGGCGCAGCCCAAGCAGGCTCAGAACATGTATGAGCGGGGTCTAAGAGCCATTGTGGCGGACTGATGCAGCCCAAGCAGGCTCAGAACATGTATGAGCGGGGTCTAAGAGCCATTGTGGCGGACTGACGCAGCCCAAGCAGGCTCAGAACATGTATGAGCGGGGTCTGAAGAGCCATTGGGGCCCAGTGGCGCAGCCCAAGCAGGCTCTGAACATGTATGAGCGGGGTCTAAGAGCCATTGTGGCCCAGTGACGCAGCCCAAGCAGGCTCAGAACATGTATGAGCGGGGTCTGAAGAGCCATTGGGGCCCAGTGACGCAGCCCAAGCAGGCTCAGAACATGTATGAGCGGGGCCTGAAGAGCCATTGTGGCCCAGTGGCGCAGCCCAAGCAGGCTCAGAACATGTATGAGCGGGGTCTGAAGAGCCATTGGGGCCCAGTGGCGCAGCCCAAGCAGGCTCAGAACATGTATGAGCGGGGTCTGAAGAGCCATTGGGGCCCAGTGGCGCAGCCCAAGCAGGCTCTGAACATGTATGAGCGGGGTCTGAAGAGCCATTGGGGCCCAGTGACGCAGCCCAAGCAGGCTCAGAACATGTATGAGCGCGGATCTGAAGAGCCATTGGGGCCCAGTGACGCAGCCCAAGCAGGCTCAGAACATGTATGAGCGGGGTCTGAAGAGCCATTGGGGCCCAGTGGCGCAACCCAAGCAGGCTCAGAACATGTATGAGCGGGGATCTGAAGAGCCATTGCGGCCGACTGATGCAGCCCAAGCAGGCTCAGAACATGTATGAGCGGGGTCTGAAGAGCCATTGGGGCCCAGTGGCGCAGCCCCAGCAGGCTCAGAACATGGATGAGCGGGGTCTGAAGAGCCATTGGGGCCCAGTGACGCAGCCCCAGCAGACTCTGAACGTGTATGAGCGGGGTCTGAAGAGCCGATGGGGCCCAGTGGCGCAGCCCAAGCAGGCTCAGAACATGTATGAGCGGGGTCTGAAGAGCCGATGGGGCCCAGTGGCGCAGCCCAAGCAGGCTCAGAACATGTATGAGCGGGGTCTGAAGAGCCATTGGGGCCCAGTGGCGCAGTCCAAGCAGGCTCAGAACATGTATGAGCGGGGTCTGAAGAGCCATTGTGGCCCAGTGACGCAGCCCAAGCAGGCTCTGAACATGTATGAGCGGGGCCTGAAGAGCCATTGGGGCCCAGTGGCGCAGCCCAAGCAGGCTCAGAACATGTATGAGCGGGGTCTGAAGAGCCATTGGGGCCCAGTGGCGCAGCCCCAGCAGGCTCAGAACATGTATGAGCGGGGTCTGAAGAGCCATTGGGGCCCAGTGACGCAGCCCCAGCAGACTCTGAACGTGTATGAGCGGGGCCTGAAGAGCCATTGGGGCCCAGTGGCGCAGCCCAAGCAGGCTCAGAACATGTATGAGCGGGATCTGAAGAGCCATTGGGGCCCAGTGGCGCAGTCCAAGCAGGCTCTGAACATGTATGAGCGGGATCTGAAGAGCCATTGTGGCCCAGTGGCGCAGCCCCAGCAGGCTCTGAACATGTATGAGCGGGATCTGAAGAGCCATTGTGGCCCAGTGACGCAGCCCCAGCAGGCTCAGAACATGTATGAGCGGGGCCTGAAGAGCCATTGTGGCCCAGTGACGCAGCCCCAGCAGGCTCAGAACATGTATGAGCGGGGCCTGAAGAGCCATTGTGGCCCAGTGGCGCAGCCCAAGCAGGCTCAGAACATGTATGAGCGGGGTCTGAAGAGCCATTGGGGCCCAGTGACGCAGCCCAAGCAGGCTCAGAACATGTATGAGTGGGGTCTGAAGAGCCATTGGGGCCCAGTGGCGCAGCCCAAGCAGGCTCAGAACATGTATGAGCGGGGTCTAAGAGCCATTGTGGCGGACTGATGCAGCCCAAGCAGGCTCAGAACATGTATGAGCGGGGTCTAAGAGCCATTGTGGCGGACTGACGCAGCCCAAGCAGGCTCAGAACATGTATGAGCGGGGTCTGAAGAGCCATTGGGGCCCAGTGGCGCAGCCCAAGCAGGCTCTGAACATGTATGAGCGGGGTCTAAGAGCCATTGTGGCCCAGTGACGCAGCCCAAGCAGGCTCAGAACATGTATGAGCGGGGTCTGAAGAGCCATTGGGGCCCAGTGACGCAGCCCAAGCAGGCTCAGAACATGTATGAGCGGGGCCTGAAGAGCCATTGTGGCCCAGTGGCGCAGCCCAAGCAGGCTCAGAACATGTATGAGCGGGGTCTGAAGAGCCATTGGGGCCCAGTGGCGCAGCCCAAGCAGGCTCAGAACATGTATGAGCGGGGTCTGAAGAGCCATTGGGGCCCAGTGGCGCAGCCCAAGCAGGCTCTGAACATGTATGAGCGCGGATCTGAAGAGCCATTGGGGCCCAGTGACGCAGCCCAAGCAGGCTCAGAACATGTATGAGCGGGGTCTGAAGAGCCATTGGGGCCCAGTGGCGCAACCCAAGCAGGCTCAGAACATGTATGAGCGGGGATCTGAAGAGCCATTGCGGCCGACTGATGCAGCCCAAGCAGGCTCAGAACATGTATGAGCGGGGTCTGAAGAGCCATTGGGGCCCAGTGGCGCAGCCCCAGCAGGCTCAGAACATGTATGAGCGGGGTCTGAAGAGCCATTGGGGCCCAGTGACGCAGCCCCAGCAGACTCTGAACGTGTATGAGCGGGGTCTGAAGAGCCGATGGGGCCCAGTGGCGCAGCCCAAGCAGGCTCAGAACATGTATGAGCGGGGTCTGAAGAGCCGATGGGGCCCAGTGGCGCAGCCCAAGCAGGCTCAGAACATGTATGAGCGGGGTCTGAAGAGCCATTGGGGCCCAGTGGCGCAGTCCAAGCAGGCTCAGAACATGTATGAGCGGGGTCTGAAGAGCCATTGTGGCCCAGTGACGCAGCCCAAGCAGGCTCTGAACATGTATGAGCGGGGCCTGAAGAGCCATTGGGGCCCAGTGGCGCAGCCCAAGCAGGCTCAGAACATGTATGAGCGGGGTCTGAAGAGCCATTGGGGCCCAGTGGCGCAGCCCAAGCAGGCTCAGAACATGTATGAGCGGGGTCTGAAGAGCCATTGGGGCCCAGTGGCGCAGCCCAAGCAGGCTCAGAACATGTATGAGCGGGGTCTGAAGAGCCATTGGGGCCCAGTGGCGCAGCCCAAGCAGGCTCAGAACATGTATGAGCGGGGTCTGAAGAGCCATTGGGGCCCAGTGGCGCAGCCCAAGCAGGCTCAGAACATGTATGAGCGGGGTCTGAAGAGCCATTGGGGCCCAGTGGCGCAGCCCCAGCAGGCTCAGAACATGTATGCCGGGGTCTGAAGAGCCATTGGGGCCCAGTGACGCAGCCCAAGCAGGCTCAGAACATGTATGAGCGGGGTCTGAAGAGCCATTGGGGCCCAGTGGCGCAGCCCAAGCAGGCTCTGAACATGTATGAGCGGGGCCTGAAGAGCCATTGCGGCCGACTGATGCAGCCCAAGCAGGCTCAGAACATGTATGAGCGGGGCCTGAAGAGCCATTGTGGCCCAGTGACGCAGCCCAAGCAGGCTCAGAACACGTATGAGCGGGGCCTGAAGAGCCATTGTGGCCCAGTGGCGCAGCCCAAGCAGGCTCTGAACGTGTATGAGCGGGGTCTAAGAGCCATTGTGGCCCAGTGGCGCAGCCCAAGCAGGCTCTGAACATGTATGAGCGGGGTCTGAAGAGCCATTGGGGCCGACTGATGCAGCCCAAGCAGGCTCAGAACATGTATGACCGGGGTCTGAAGAGCCATTGGGGCCCAGTGGCGCAGCCCAAGCAGGCTCAGAACATGTATGAGCGGGGTCTGAAGAGCCATTGCGGCCGACTGATGCAACCCAAGCAGGCTCAGAACATGTATGACCGGGGTCTGAAGAGCCATTGGGGCCCAGTGGCGCAGCCCAAGCAGGCTCAGAACATGTATGAGCGGGGTCTGAAGAGCCATTGTGGCCCAGTGGCGCAGCCCAAGCAGGCTCAGAACATGTATGAGCGGGGTCTGAAGAGCCATTGGGGCCCAGTGGCGCAACCCAAGCAGGCTCAGAACATGTATGAGCGGGGTCTGAAGAGCCATTGGGGCCCAGTGGCGCAGCCCAAGCAGGCTCAGAACATGTATGAGCGGGGCCTGAAGAGCCATTGGGGCCCAGTGGCGCAGCCCAAGCAGGCTCAGAAGATGTATGAGCGGGGTCTGAAGAGCCATTGGGGCCCAGTGGCGCAGCCCAAGCAGGCTCAGAACATGTATGAGCGGGGTCTGAAGAGCCATTGGGGCCCAGTGGCGCAGCCCAAGCAGGCTCTGAACATGTATGAGCGGGGTCTGAAGAGCCATTGGGGCCCAGTGGCGCAGCCCAAGCAGGCTCAGAACATGTATGAGCGGGGTCTGAAGAGCCATTGTGGCCCAGTGGCGCAGCCCAAGCAGGCTCAGAACATGTATGAGCGGGGTCTGAAGAGCCATTGGGGCCCAGTGGCGCAGCCCAAGCAGGCTCAGAACATGTATGAGCGGGGTCTGAAGAGCCATTGGGGCCCAGTGGCGCAGCCCAAGCAGGCTCAGAACATGTATGAGCGGGGTCTGAAGAGCCATTGGGGCCCAGTGGCGCAGCCCAAGCAGGCTCTGAACATGTATGAGCGGGGTCTGAAGAGCCATTGGGGCCCAGTGGCGCAGTCCAAGCAGGCTCTGAACATGTATGAGCGGGGTCTGAAGAGCCATTGGGGCCCAGTGGCGCAGTCCAAGCAGGCTCTGAACATGTATGACCGGGGTCTGAAGAGCCATTGGGGCCCAGTGACGCAGCCCAAGCAGGCTCTGAACATGTATGAGCGGGGTCTGAAGAGCCATTGTGGCCCAGTGGCGCAGCCCAAGCAGGCTCAGAACATGTATGAGCGGGGTCTGAAGAGCCATTGGGGCCCAGTGGCGCAACCCAAGCAGGCTCAGAACATGTATGAGCGGGATCTGAAGAGCCATTGGGGCCCAGTGACGCAGCCCAAGCAGGCTCAGAACATGTATGAGCGGGGATCTGAAGAGCCATTGCGGCCCAGTGGCGCAGCCCAAGCAGGCTCAGAACATGTATGAGCGGGGTCTAAGAGCCATTGTGGCCCAGTGGCGCAGCCCAAGCAGGCTCAGAACATGTATGAGCGGGGTCTGAAGAGCCATTGGGGCCCAGTGGCGCAGCCCCAGCAGGCTCAGAACATGTATGAGCGGGGTCTGAAGAGCCATTGGGGCCTAGTGGCGCAGCCCCAGCAGGCTCAGAACATGTATGAGCGGGGTCTGAAGAGCCATTGGGGCCCAGTGGCGCAGCCCAAGCAGGCTCAGAACATGTATGAGCGGGGTCTGAAGGGCCATTGTGGCCCAGTGGCGCAGCCCAAGCAGGCTCAGAACATGTATGAGTGGGGTCTGAAGAGCCATTGCGGCCGACTGATGCAGCCCAAGCAGGCTCAGAACATGTATGAGCGGGGTCTGAAGAGCCATTGGGGCCCAGTGGCGCAGCCCAAGCAGGCTCTGAACATGTATGAGCGGGGCCTGAAGAGCCATTGTGGCCCAGTGGCGCAGCCCAAGCAGGCTCTGAACATGTATGAGCGGGGTCTGAAGAGCCATTGGGGCCCAGTGGCGCAGCCCAAGCAGGCTCTGAACATGTATGAGCGGGGTCTGAAGAGCCATTGGGGCCCAGTGGCGCAGCCCCAGCAGGCTCAGAACATGTATGAGCGGGGTCTGAAGAGCCATTGGGGCCCAGTGGCGCAACCCAAGCAGGCTCAGAACATGTATGAGCGGGGTCTAAGAGCCATTGTGGCCCACTGGCGCAGCCCCAGCAGGCTCAGAACATGTATGAGCGGGGCCTGAAGAGCCATTGTGGCCCAGTGACGCAGCCCAAGCAGGCTCAGAACATGTATGAGCGGGGTCTGAAGAGCCATTGGGGCCCAGTGGCGCAGCCCAAGCAGGCTCTGAACATGTATGAGCGGGGTCTGAAGAGCCATTGGGGCCCAGTGGCGCAGCCCAAGCAGGCTCAGAACATGTATGAGCGGGGTCTGAAGAGCCATTGGGGCCCAGTGGTGCAGCCCAAGCAGGCTCAGAACATGTATGAGCGGGATCTGAAGAGCCATTGGGGCCCAGTGGCGCAGCCCAAGCAGGCTCTGAACATGTATGAGCGGGGCCTGAAGAGCCATTGCGGCCGACTGATGCAGCCCAAGCAGGCTCAGAACATGTATGAGCGGGGCCTGAAGAGCCATTGTGGCCCAGTGACGCAGCCCAAGCAGGCTCAGAACATGTATGAGCGGGGCCTGAAGAGCCATTGTGGCCCAGTGGCGCAGCCCAAGCAGGCTCTGAACGTGTATGAGCGGGGTCTGAAGAGCCATTGGGGCCGACTGATGCAGCCCAAGCAGGCTCAGAACATGTATGACCGGGGTCTGAAGAGCCATTGGGGCCCAGTGGCGCAGCCCAAGCAGGCTCAGAACATGTATGAGCGGGGTCTGAAGAGCCATTGCGGCCGACTGATGCAACCCAAGCAGGCTCAGAACATGTATGACCGGGGTCTGAAGAGCCATTGGGGCCCAGTGGCGCAGCCCAAGCAGGCTCAGAACATGTATGAGCGGGGTCTGAAGAGCCATTGTGGCCCAGTGGCGCAGCCCAAGCAGGCTCAGAACATGTATGAGCGGGGTCTGAAGAGCCATTGGGGCCCAGTGGCGCAACCCAAGCAGGCTCAGAACATGTATGAGCGGGGTCTGAAGAGCCATTGGGGCCCAGTGGCGCAGCCCAAGCAGGCTCAGAACATGTATGAGCGGGGCCTGAAGAGCCATTGGGGCCCAGTGGCGCAGCCCAAGCAGGCTCAGAACATGTATGAGCGGGGTCTGAAGAGCCATTGGGGCCCAGTGGCGCAGCCCAAGCAGGCTCAGAACATGTATGAGCGGGGTCTGAAGAGCCATTGGGGCCCAGTGGCGCAGCCCAAGCAGGCTCTGAACATGTATGAGCGGGGTCTGAAGAGCCATTGGGGCCCAGTGGTGCAGCCCAAGCAGGCTCAGAACATGTATGAGCGGGGTCTGAAGAGCCATTGTGGCCCAGTGGCGCAGCCCAAGCAGGCTCAGAACATGTATGAGCGGGATCTGAAGAGCCATTGGGGCCCAGTGGCGCAGCCCAAGCAGGCTCTGAACATGTATGAGCGGGGTCTGAAGAGCCATTGGGGCCCAGTGGCGCAGTCCAAGCAGGCTCTGAACATGTATGACCGGGGTCTGAAGAGCCATTGGGGCCCAGTGACGCAGCCCAAGCAGGCTCTGAACATGTATGAGCGGGGTCTGAAGAGCCATTGTGGCCCAGTGGCGCAGCCCAAGCAGGCTCAGAACATGTATGAGCGGGGTCTGAAGAGCCATTGGGGCCCAGTGGCGCAACCCAAGCAGGCTCAGAACATGTATGAGCGGGATCTGAAGAGCCATTGGGGCCCAGTGGCGCAGCCCAAGCAGGCTCTGAACATGTATGAGCGGGGTCTGAAGAGCCACTGGGGCCCAGTGACGCAGCCCAAGCAGGCTCTGAACATGTATGAGCGGGGTCTGAAGAGCCATTGTGGCCCAGTGGCGCAGCCCAAGCAGGCTCAGAACATGTATGAGCGGGATCTGAAGAGCCATTGGGGCCCAGTGACGCAGCCCAAGCAGGCTCAGAACATGTATGAGCGGGGTCTGAAGAGCCATTGGGGCCCAGTGGCGCAGCCCAAGCAGGCTCAGAACATGTATGAGCGGGGTCTGAAGAGCCATTGGGGCCCAGTGGCGTAGCCCAAGCAGGCTCTGAACATGTATGAGCGGGATCTGAAGAGCCATTGGGGCCCAGTGGCGCAACCCAAGCAGGCTCAGAACATGTATGAGCGCGATCTGAAGAGCCATTGGGGCCCAGTGACGCAGCCCAAGCAGGCTCAGAACATGTATGAGCGGGGATCTGAAGAGCCATTGCGGCCCAGTGGCGCAGCCCAAGCAGGCTCAGAACATGTATGAGCGGGGTCTGAAGAGCCATTGTGGCCCAGTGGCGCAGCCCAAGCAGGCTCAGAACATGTATGAGCGGGGTCTAAGAGCCATTGTGGCCCAGTGGCGCAGCCCAAGCAGGCTCAGAACATGTATGAGCGGGGTCTGAAGAGCCATTGGGGCCCAGTGGCGCAGCCCCAGCAGGCTCAGAACATGTATGAGCGGGGTCTGAAGAGCCATTGGGGCCCAGTGGCGCAGCCCCAGCAGGCTCAGAACATGTATGAGCGGGGTCTGAAGAGCCATTGGGGCCCAGTGGCGCAGCCCAAGCAGGCTCAGAACATGTATGAGCGGGGTCTGAAGAGCCATTGTGGCCCAGTGGCGCAGCCCAAGCAGGCTCAGAACATGTATGAGCGGGGTCTAAGAGCCATTGTGGCCCAGTGGCGCAGCCCAAGCAGGCTCTGAACATGTATGAACGGGGTCTAAGAGCCATTGTGGCCCAGTGGCGCAGCCCAAGCAGGCTCAGAACATGTATGAGCGGGGTCTGAAGAGCCATTGGGGCCCAGTGGCGCAACCCAAGCAGGCTCAGAACATGTATGAGTGGGGTCTGAAGAGCCATTGCGGCCGACTGATGCAGCCCAAGCAGGCTCTGAACATGTATGAGCGGGGTCTAAGAGCCATTGTGGCCCAGTGGCGCAGCCCAAGCAGGCTCTGAACATGTATGAGCGGGGCCTGAAGAGCCATTGTGGCCCAGTGGCGCAGCCCAAGCAGGCTCTGAACATGTATGAGCGGGGCCTGAAGAGCCATTGGGGCCCAGTGGCGCAGCCCAAGCAGGCTCAGAACATGTATGAGCGGGGATCTGACGAGCCATTGTGGCGGACTGATGCAGCCCCAGCAGGCTCAGAACATGTATGAGCGGGGTCTAAGAGCCATTGTGGCCCAGTGGCGCAGCCCAAGCAGGCTCAGAACATGTATGAGCGGGGCCTGAAGAGCCATTGTGGCCCAGTGGCGCAGCCCAAGCAGGCTCAGAACATGTATGAGCGGGGTCTGAAGAGCCATTGGGGCCCAGTGGCGCAGCCCAAGCAGGCTCTGAACATGTATGAGCGGGGCCTGAAGAGCCATTGTGGCCCAGTGGCGCAGCCCAAGCAGGCTCTGAACATGTATGAGCGGGGTCTGAAGAGCCATTGGGGCCCAGTGGCGCAGCCCAAGCAGGCTCTGAACATGTATGAGCGGGGTCTGAAGAGCCATTGGGGCCCAGTGGCGCAGCCCCAGCAGGCTCAGAACATGTATGAGCGGGGTCTGAAGAGCCATTGGGGCCCAGTGGCGCAACCCAAGCAGGCTCAGAACATGTATGAGCGGGGTCTGAAGAGCCATTGCGGCCGACTGATGCAGCCCAAGCAGGCTCAGAACATGTATGAGCGGGGTCTGAAGAGCCATTGGGGCCCAGTGACGCAGCCCAAGCAGGCTCAGAACATGTATGAGCGGGGTCTGAAGAGCCATTGGGGCCCAGTGGCGCAGCCCAAGCAGGCTCAGAACATGTATGAGCGGGGTCTGAAGAGCCATTGGGGCCCAGTGACGCAGCCCAAGCAGGCTCAGAACATGTATGAGCGGGGTCTGAAGAGCCATTGGGGCCCAGTGACGCAGCCCAAGCAGGCTCTGAACATGTATGAGCGGGGTCTGAAGAGCCATTGGGGCCCAGTGACGCAGCCCAAGCAGGCTCAGAACATGTATGAGCGGGGTCTAAGAGCCATTGTGGCCCAGTGGCGCAGCCCAAGCAGGCTCAGAACATGTATGAGCGGGGTCTGAAGAGCCATTGGGGCCCAGTGGCGCAGCCCAAGCAGGCTCAGAACATGTATGAGCGGGGTCTAAGAGCCATTGTGGCCCAGTGGCGCAGCCCCAGCAGGCTCAGAACATGTATGAGCGGGGCCTGAAGAGCCATTGTGGCCCAGTGACGCAGCCCAAGCAGGCTCAGAACATGTATGAGCGGGGTCTGAAGAGCCATTGGGGCCCAGTGGCGCAGCCCAAGCAGGCTCTGAACATGTATGAGCGGGGTCTGAAGAGCCATTGGGGCCCAGTGGCGCAGCCCAAGCAGGCTCAGAACATGTATGAGCGGGGTCTGAAGAGCCATTGGGGCCGACTGATGCAGCCCAAGCAGGCTCAGAACATGTATGAGCGGGGTCTGAAGAGCCATTGGGGCCCAGTGGCGCAGCCCAAGCAGGCTCTGAACATGTATGAGCGGGGCCTGAAGAGCCATTGTGGCCCAGTGGCGCAGCCCAAGCAGGCTCAGAACATGTATGAGCGGGGATCTGAAGAGCCATTGGGGCCCAGTGACGCAGCCCAAGCAGGCTCAGAACATGTATGAGCGGGGTCTAAGAGCCATTGGGGCCCAGTGACGCAGCCCAAGCAGGCTCAGAACATGTATGAGCGGGGTCTGAAGAGCCATTGGGGCCCAGTGGCGCAGCCCAAGCAGGCTCAGAACATGTATGAGCGGGGTCTGAAGAGCCATTGGGGCCCAGTGGCGCAACCCAAGCAGGCTCAGAACATGTATGAGCGGGGTCTAAGAGCCATTGTGGCCCAGTGGCGCAGCCCAAGCAGGCTCAGAACATGTATGAGCGGGGTCTGAAGAGCCATTGGGGCCCAGTGGCGCAACCCAAGCAGGCTCAGAACATGTATGAGCGGGGTCTGAAGAGCCATTGGGGCCCAGTGGCGCAGCCCAAGCAGGCTCAGAACATGTATGAGCGGGGCCTGAAGAGCCATTGTGGCCCAGTGGCGCAGCCCAAGCAGGCTCAGAACATGTATGAGCGGGGTCTGAAGAGCCATTGGGGCCCAGTGGCGCAGCCCAAGCAGGCTCAGAACATGTATGAGCGGGGTCTGAAGAGCCATTGGGGCCCAGTGGCGCAGCCCAAGCAGGCTCAGAACATGTATGAGCGGGGTCTGAAGAGCCATTGGGGCCCAGTGACGCAGCCCAAGCAGGCTCAGAACATGTATGAGCGGGGTCTGAAGAGCCATTGGGGCCCAGTGGCGCAGCCCAAGCAGGCTCAGAACATGTATGAGCGGGGTCTGAAGAGCCATTGGGGCCCAGTGGCGCAACCCAAGCAGGCTCAGAACATGTATGAGCGGGGTCTAAGAGCCATTGTGGCCCAGTGGCGCAGCCCAAGCAGGCTCAGAACATGTATGAGCGGGGTCTGAAGAGCCATTGGGGCCCAGTGGCGCAACCCAAGCAGGCTCAGAACATGTATGAGCGGGGTCTGAAGAGCCATTGTGGCCCAGTGACGCAGCCCAAGCAGGCTCTGAACATGTATGAGCGGGGTCTAAGAGCCATTGTGGCCCAGTGACGCAGTCCAAGCAGGCTCTGAACATGTATGAGCGGGGTCTGAAGAGCCATTGGGGCCCAGTGGCGCAGCCCAAGCAGGCTCAGAACATGTATGAGCGGGGTCTGAAGAGCCATTGCGGCCGACTGATGCAGCCCAAGCAGGCTCAGAACATGTATGAGCGGGGCCTGAAGAGCCATTGTGGCCCAGTGGCGCAGCCCAAGCAGGCTCAGAACATGTATGAGCGGAGTCTGAAGAGCCATTGGGGCCCAGTGGCGCAGCCCAAGCAGGCTCAGAACATGTATGAGCGGGGTCTGAAGAGCCATTGGGGCCCAGTGGCGCAGCCCAAGCAGGCTCAGAACATGTATGAGAGGGGATCTGAAGAGCCATTGGGGCCCAGTGGCGCAGCCCAAGCAGGCTCAGAACATGTATGAGCGGGGTCTGAAGAGCCATTGGGGCCCAGTGGCGCAACCCAAGCAGGCTCAGAACATGTATGAGCGGGATCTGAAGAGCCATTGGGGCCCAGTGGCGCAGCCCAAGCAGGCTCAGAACATGTATGAGCGGGGTCTGAAGAGCCATTGTGGCCCAGTGACGCAGCCCAAGCAGGCTCTGAACATGTATGAGCGGGGTCTGAAGAGCCATTGTGGCCCAGTGGCGCAGCCCAAGCAGGCTCAGAACATGTATGAGCGGGGATCTGAAGAGCCATTGGGGCCCAGTGGCGCAGCCCAAGCAGGCTCAGAACATGTATGAGCGGGGTCTGAAGAGCCATTGGGGCCCAGTGACGCAGCCCAAGCAGGCTCAGAACATGTATGAGCGGGGTCTGAAGAGCCATTGTGGCCCAGTGACGCAGCCCAAGCAGGCTCTGAACATGTATGAGCGGGGTCTGAAGAGCCATTGCGGCCGACTGATGCAGCCCAAGCAGGCTCAGAACATGTATGAGCGGGGTCTGAAGAGCCATTGGGGCCCAGTGACGCAGCCCCAGCAGGCTCAGAACATGTATGAGCGGGGTCTAAGAGCCATTGTGGCCCAGTGGCGCAGCCCAAGCAGGCTCAGAACATGTATGAGCGGGGCCTGAAGAGCCATTGTGGCCCAGTGGCGCAGCCCAAGCAGGCTCTGAACATGTATGAGCGGGGTCTGAAGAGCCATTGGGGCCCAGTGGCGCAGCCCAAGCAGGCTCTGAACATGTATGAGTGGGGTCTAAGAGCCATTGTGGCCCAGTGACGCAGCCCAAGCAGGCTCAGAACATGTATGAGCGGGGTCTGAAGAGCCATTGGGGCCCAGTGGCGCAGCCCAAGCAGGCTCAGAACATGTATGAGCGGGGTCTGAAGAGCCATTGGGGCCCAGTGGCGCAGCCCAAGCAGGCTCAGAACATGTATGACCGGGGTCTGAAGAGCCATTGGGGCCCAGTGGCGCAGCCCAAGCAGGCTCAGAACATGTATGAGCGGGGTCTGAAGAGCCATTGGGGCCCAGTGGCGCAGCCCAAGCAGGCTCTGAACATGTATGAGCGGGGTCTGAAGAGCCACTGGGGCCCAGTGGCGCAGCCCAAGCAGGCTCAGAACATGTATGAGCGGGGTCTGAAGAGCCATTGGGGCCCAGTGGCGCAACCCAAGCAGGCTCAGAACATGTATGAGCGGGGTCTAAGAGCCATTGTGGCCCACTGGCGCAGCCCCAGCAGGCTCAGAACATGTATGAGCGGGGTCTGAAGAGCCATTGGGGCCCAGTGGCGCAGCCCCAGCAGGCTCAGAACATGTATGAGCGGGGTCTGAAGAGCCATTGGGGCCCAGTGACGCAGCCCCAGCAGGCTCTGAACATGTATGAGCGGGGTCTGAAGAGCCATTGTGGCCCAGTGGCGCAGCCCAAGCAGGCTCAGAACATGTATGAGCGGGGTCTGAAGAGCCATTGTGGCCCAGTGGCGCAGCCCAAGCAGGCTCAGAACATGTATGAGCGGGGTCTGAAGAGCCATTGGGGCCCAGTGGCGCAGCCCAAGCAGGCTCAGAACATGTATGAGCGGGGTCTGAAGAGCCATTGTGGCCCAGTGGCGCAGCCCAAGCAGGCTCAGAACATGTATGAGCGGGGTCTGAAGAGCCATTGTGGCCCAGTGACGCAGCCCCAGCAGGCTCAGAACATGTATGAGCGGGGTCTGAAGAGCCATTGTGGCCCAGTGGCGCAGCCCAAGCAGGCTCAGAACATGTATGAGCGGGGTCTGAAGAGCCATTGGGGCCCAGTGGCGCAGCCCAAGCAGGCTCAGAACATGTATGAGCGGGGTCTAAAGAGCCATTGGGGCCCAGTGACGCAGCCCAAGCAGGCTCAGAACATGTATGAGCGGGGTCTGAAGAGCCATTGGGGCCCAGTGGCGCAGCCCAAGCAGGCTCTGAACATGTATGAGCGGGGTCTAAGAGCCATTGTGGCCCAGTGGCGCAGCCCCAGCAGGCTCAGAACATGTATGAGCGGGGTCTAAGAGCCATTGTGGCCCAGTGGCGCAGCCCAAGCAGGCTCTGAACATGTATGAGGGGGGTCTGAAGAGCCATTGTGGCCGACTGATGCAGCCCAAGCAGGCTCAGAACATGTATGAGCGGGGCCTGAAGAGCCATTGTGGCCCAGTGACGCAGCCCAAGCAGGCTCAGAACATGTATGAGCGGGGTCTGAAGAGCCATTGTGGCCCAGTGGCGCAGCCCAAGCAGGCTCAGAACATGTATGAGCGGGGTCTGAAGAGCCATTGGGGCCCAGTGGCGCAACCCAAGCAGGCTCTGAACATGTATGAGCGGGGTCTGAAGAGCCATTGTGGCCCAGTGGCGCAGCCCAAGCAGGCTCTGAACATGTATGAGCGGGGTCTGAAGAGCCATTGGGGCCCAGTGGCGCAGCCCAAGCAGGCTCAGAACATGTATGAGCGGGGTCTGAAGAGCCATTGGGGCCCAGTGGCGCAGCCCAAGCAGGCTCAGAACATGTATGAGCGGGGTCTGAAGAGCCATTGGGGCCCAGTGGCGCAGCCCAAGCAGGCTCAGAACATGTATGAGCGGGGTCTGAAGAGCCATTGGGGCCCAGTGGCGCAGCCCAAGCAGGCTCAGAACATGTATGAGCGGGGTCTGAAGAGCCATTGTGGCCCAGTGGCGCAACCCAAGCAGGCTCTGAACATGTATGAGCGGGGTCTGAAGAGCCATTGTGGCCCAGTGGCGCAGCCCAAGCAGGCTCAGAACATGTATGAGCGGGGTCTGAAGAGCCACTGGGGCCCAGTGACGCAACCCAAGCAGGCTCTGAACATGTATGAGCGGGGTCTGAAGAGCCATTGTGGCCCAGTGGCGCAGCCCAAGCAGGCTCAGAACATGTATGAGCGGGGTCTAAGAGCCATTGTGGCCCAGTGGCGCAGCCCAAGCAGGCTCTGAACATGTATGAGGGGGGTCTAAGAGCCATTGTGGCCCAGTGGCGCAGCCCAAGCAGGCTCTGAACATGTATGAGCGGGGTCTGAAGAGCCATTGTGGCCCAGTGGCGCAGCCCAAGCAGGCTCTGAACATGTATGAGCGGGGTCTAAGAGCCATTGTGGCCCAGTGGCGCAGCCCAAGCAGGCTCAGAACATGTATGAGCGGGGTCTAAGAGCCATTGTGGCCCAGTGGCGCAGCCCCAGCAGGCTCAGAACATGTATGAGCGGGGTCTAAGAGCCATTGTGGCCCAGTGGCGCAGCCCAAGCAGGCTCTGAACATGTATGAGCGGGGCCTGAAGAGCCATTGGGGCCCAGTGACGCAGCCCAAGCAGGCTCAGAACATGTATGAGCGGGGCCTGAAGAGCCATTGGGGCCCAGTGGCGCAGCCCAAGCAGGCTCAGAACATGTATGAGCGGGGTCTGAAGAGCCATTGCGGCCCAGTGGCGCAGCCCAAGCAGGCTCTGAACATGTATGAGCGGGGTCTGAAGAGCCATTGGGGCCCAGTGGCGCAGCCCAAGCAGGCTCAGAACATGTATGAGCGGGGTCTGAAGAGCCGATGGGGCCCAGTGGCGCAGCCCAAGCAGGCTCAGAACATGTATGAGCGGGGTCTGAAGAGCCATTGGGGCCCAGTGGCGCAGCCCAAGCAGGCTCTGAACATGTATGAGCGGGGTCTAAGAGCCATTGTGGCCCAGTGGCGCAGCCCAAGCAGGCTCTGAACATGTATGAGCGGGGTCTGAAGAGCCATTGTGGCCCAGTTGCGCAGCCCAAGCAGGCTCAGAACATGTATGAGCGGGGTCTGAAGAGCCATTGGGGCCCAGTGGCGCAGCCCAAGCAGGCTCAGAACATGTATGAGCGGGGTCTAAGAGCCATTGTGGCCGACTGATGCAGCCCAAGCAGGCTCAGAACATGTATGAGCGGGGTCTGAAGAGCCATTGGGGCCCAGTGGCGCAGCCCAAGCAGGCTCAGAACATGTATGAGCGGGGACTGAAGAGCCATTGGGGCCCAGTGGCGCAGCCCAAGCAGGCTCAGAACATGTATGAGCGGGGTCTGAAGAGCCATTGTGGCCCAGTGGCGCAGCCCAAGCAGGCTCTGAACATGTATGAGCGGGGTCTAAGAGCCATTGTGGCGGACTGATGCAGCCCAAGCAGGCTCAGAACATGTATGAGCGGGGTCTAAGAGCCATTGTGGCCGACTGATGCAGCCCAAGCAGGCTCAGAACATGTATGAGCGGGGTCTGAAGAGCCATTGGGGCCCAGTGGCGCAGCCCAAGCAGGCTCAGAACATGTATGAGCGGGGTCTGAAGAGCCATTGGGGCCCAGTGGCGCAACCCAAGCAGGCTCAGAACATGTATGAGCGGGGTCTGAAGAGCCATTGGGGTCCAGTGGCGCAGCCCAAGCAGGCTCTGAACATGTATGAGCGGGGTCTGAAGAGCCATTGGGGCCCAGTGACGCAGCCCAAGCAGGCTCAGAACATGTATGAGCGGGGCCTGAAGAGCCATTGTGGCCCAGTGACGCAGCCCAAGCAGGCTCAGAACATGTATGAGCGGGGTCTGAAGAGCCATTGGGGCCCAGTGACGCAGCCCAAGCAGGCTCAGAACATGTATGAGCGGGGCCTGAAGAGCCATTGGGGCCCAGTGGCGCAGCCCAAGCAGGCTCAGAACATGTATGAGCGGGGCCTGAAGAGCCATTGTGGCCCAGTGACGCAGCCCAAGCAGGCTCTGAACATGTATGAGCGGGGTCTGAAGAGCCATTGTGGCCCAGTGGCGCAACCCAAGCAGGCTCAGAACATGTATGAGCGGGATCTGAAGAGCCATTGGGGCCCAGTGGCGCAGCCCAAGCAGGCTCTGAACATGTATGAGCGGGGTCTGAAGAGCCAATGGGGCCCAGTGGCGCAGCCCAAGCAGGCTCAGAACATGTATGAGCGGGGTCTGAAGAGCCACTGGGGCCCAGTGGCGCAGCCCAAGCAGGCTCAGAACATGTATGAGCGGGATCTGAAGAGCCATTGGGGCCCAGTGGCGCAGCCCAAGCAGGCTCAGAACATGTATGAGCGGGGTCTGAAGAGCCATTGGGGCCCAGTGGCGCAGCCCAAGCAGGCTCAGAACATGTATGAGCGGGGTCTGAAGAGCCATTGGGGCCCAGTGGCGCAACCCAGGCAGGCTCAGAACATGTATGAGCGGGGTCTAAGAGCCATTGTGGCCCAGTGGCGCAACCCAAGCAGGCTCAGAACATGTATGAGCGGGGTCTGAAGAGCCATTGGGGCCCAGTGGCGCAGCCCAAGCAGGCTCAGAACATGTATGAGCGGGGTCTGAAGAGCCATTGGGGCCCAGTGGCGCAGCCCAAGCAGGCTCAGAACATGTATGAGCGGGGCCTGAAGAGCCATTGGGGCCCAGTGGCGCAGCCCAAGCAGGCTCAGAACATGTATGAGCGGGGTCTGAAGAGCCATTGGGGCCCAGTGACGCAGCCCAAGCAGGCTCAGAACATGTATGAGCGGGGTCTGAAGAGCCATTGGGGCCCAGTGACGCAGCCCAAGCAGGCTCAGAACATGTATGAGCGGGGTCTAAGAGCCATTGGGGCCCAGTGACGCAGCCCAAGCAGGCTCAGAACATGTATGAGCGGGGTCTGAAGAGCCATTGGGGCCCAGTGACGCAGCCCAAGCAGGCTCAGAACATGTATGAGCGGGGTCTGAAGAGCCATTGGGGCCCAGTGGCGCAGCCCAAGCAGGCTCAGAACATGTATGAGCGGGGCCTGAAGAGCCATTGGGGCCCAGTGGCGCAACCCAAGCAGGCTCAGAACATGTATGAGCGGGGTCTGAAGAGCCATTGGGGCCCAGTGGCGCAGCCCAAGCAGGCTCAGAACATGTATGAGCGGGGTCTGAAGAGCCATTGGGGCCCAGTGGCGCAGCCCAAGCAGGCTCAGAACATGTATGAGCGGGGTCTAAGAGCCATTGGGGCCCAGTGGCGCAGTCCAAGCAGGCTCAGAACATGTATGAGCGGGGATCTGACGAGCCATTGTGGCGGACTGATGCAGCCCCAGCAGGCTCAGAACATGTATGAGCGGGGCCTGAAGAGCCATTGGGGCCCAGTGGCGCAGCCCAAGCAGGCTCAGAACATGTATGAGCGGGGTCTGAAGAGCCATTGTGGCCCAGTGGCGCAGCCCAAGCAGGCTCAGAACATGTATGAGCGGGGTCTGAAGAGCCATTGGGGCCCAGTGGCGCAGCCCAAGCAGGCTCTGAACATGTATGAGCGGGGTCTGAAGAGCCACTGGGGCCCAGTGACGCAGCCCAAGCAGGCTCAGAACATGTATGAGCGGGGTCTGAAGAGCCATTGGGGCCCAGTGGCGCAGCCCAAGCAGGCTCTGAACATGTATGAGCGGGGTCTGAAGAGCCATTGTGGCCCAGTGGCGCAGCCCAAGCAGGCTCAGAACATGTATGAGCGGGGTCTGAAGAGCCATTGGGGCCCAGTGATACAACCCAAGCAGGCTCTGAACATGTATGAGCGGGGTCTGAAGAGCCATTGGGGCCCAGTGGCGCAGCCCAAGCAGGCTCTGAACATGTATGAGCGGGGTCTGAAGAGCCATTGGGGCCCAGTGATACAACCCAAGCAGGCTCTGAACATGTATGAGCGGGATCTGAAGAGCCATTGGGGCCCAGTGGCGCAGCCCAAGCAGGCTCTGAACATGTATGAGCGGGGTCTGAAGAGCCATTGGGGCCCAGTGGCGCAGCCCAAGCAGGCTCAGAACATGTATGAGCGGGATCTGAAGAGCCATTGGGGCCCAGTGGCGCAGCCCAAGCAGGCTCAGAACATGTATGAGCGGGGTCTGAAGAGCCATTGGGGCCCAGTGGCGCAGCCCAAGCAGGCTCAGAACATGTATGAGCGGGGTCTGAAGAGCCATTGGGGCCCAGTGGCGCAACCCAAGCAGGCTCAGAACATGTATGAGCGGGGTCTAAGAGCCATTGTGGCCCAGTGGCGCAACCCAAGCAGGCTCAGAACATGTATGAGCGGGGTCTGAAGAGCCATTGGGGCCCAGTGGCGCAGTCCAAGCAGGCTCAGAACATGTATGAGCGGGGTCTAAGAGCCATTGTGGCCCAGTGGCGCAGCCCAAGCAGGCTCAGAACATGTATGAGCGGGGTCTGAAGAGCCATTGGGGCCCAGTGGCGCAGCCCAAGCAGGCTCTGAACATGTATGAGCGGGGCCTGAAGAGCCATTGTGGCCCAGTGGCGCAGCCCAAGCAGGCTCAGAACATGTATGAGCGGGGATCTGAAGAGCCATTGTGGCCCAGTGGCGCAGCCCAAGCAGGCTCAGAACATGTATGAGCGGGGTCTGAAGAGCCATTGGGGCCCAGTGACGCAGCCCAAGCAGGCTCAGAACATGTATGAGCGGGGTCTGAAGAGCCATTGGGGCCCAGTGACGCAGCCCAAGCAGGCTCAGAACATGTATGAGCGGGGTCTAAGAGCCATTGGGGCCCAGTGACGCAGCCCAAGCAGGCTCAGAACATGTATGAGCGGGGTCTGAAGAGCCATTGGGGCCCAGTGACGCAGCCCAAGCAGGCTCAGAACATGTATGAGCGGGGTCTGAAGAGCCATTGGGGCCCAGTGGCGCAGCCCAAGCAGGCTCAGAACATGTATGAGCGGGGCCTGAAGAGCCATTGGGGCCCAGTGGCGCAACCCAAGCAGGCTCAGAACATGTATGAGCGGGGTCTGAAGAGCCATTGGGGCCCAGTGGCGCAGCCCAAGCAGGCTCAGAACATGTATGAGCGGGGTCTGAAGAGCCATTGGGGCCCAGTGGCGCAGCCCAAGCAGGCTCAGAACATGTATGAGCGGGGTCTAAGAGCCATTGGGGCCCAGTGGCGCAGTCCAAGCAGGCTCAGAACATGTATGAGCGGGGATCTGACGAGCCATTGTGGCGGACTGATGCAGCCCCAGCAGGCTCAGAACATGTATGAGCGGGGCCTGAAGAGCCATTGGGGCCCAGTGGCGCAGCCCAAGCAGGCTCAGAACATGTATGAGCGGGGTCTGAAGAGCCATTGGGGCCCAGTGGCGCAGCCCAAGCAGGCTCAGAACATGTATGAGCGGGGTCTGAAGAGCCATTGGGGCCCAGTGGCGCAGCCCAAGCAGGCTCTGAACATGTATGAGCGGGGTCTGAAGAGCCACTGGGGCCCAGTGACGCAGCCCAAGCAGGCTCTGAACATGTATGAGCGGGGTCTGAAGAGCCATTGTGGCCCAGTGGCGCAGCCCAAGCAGGCTCAGAACATGTATGAGCGGGGTCTGAAGAGCCATTGGGGCCCAGTGACGCAGCCCAAGCAGGCTCAGAACATGTATGAGCGGGGTCTGAAGAGCCATTGGGGCCCAGTGGCGCAACCCAAGCAGGCTCAGAACATGTATGAGCGGGGTCTGAAGAGCCATTGGGGCCCAGTGGCGCAGCCCAAGCAGGCTCAGAACATGTATGAGCGGGGCCTGAAGAGCCATTGGGGCCCAGTGGCGCAGCCCAAGCAGGCTCAGAACATGTATGAGCGGGGTCTGAAGAGCCATTGGGGCCCAGTGGCGCAGCCCAAGCAGGCTCAGAACATGTATGAGCGGGGCCTGAAGAGCCATTGGGGCCCAGTGGCGCAGCCCAAGCAGGCTCAGAACATGTATGAGCGGGGTCTGAAGAGCCATTGGGGCCCAGTGGCGCAGCCCAAGCAGGCTCTGAACATGTATGAGCGGGGTCTGAAGAGCCATTGTGGCCCAGTGGCGCAGTCCAAGCAGGCTCAGAACATGTATGAGCGGGGTCTGAAGAGCCATTGGGGCCCAGTGGCGCAGCCCAAGCAGGCTCTGAACATGTATGAGCGGGGCCTGAAGAGCCATTGCGGCCGACTGATGCAGCCCAAGCAGGCTCAGAACATGTATGAGCGGGGTCTGAAGAGCCATTGGGGCCCAGTGGCGCAGCCCAAGCAGGCTCTGAACATGTATGAGCGGGGCCTGAAGAGCCATTGTGGCCCAGTGGCGCAGCCCAAGCAGGCTCAGAACATGTATGAGCGGGGATCTGAAGAGCCATTGGGGCCCAGTGGCGCAGCCCAAGCAGGCTCAGAACATGTATGAGCGGGGCCTGAAGAGCCATTGGGGCCCAGTGGCGCAGCCCAAGCAGGCTCAGAACATGTATGAGCGGGGTCTGAAGAGCCATTGGGGCCCAGTGGCGCAGCCCAAGCAGGCTCTGAACATGTATGAGCGGGGTCTGAAGAGCCATTGGGGCCCAGTGGCGCAGCCCAAGCAGGCTCTGAACATGTATGAGCGGGGTCTGAAGAGCCATTGGGGCCCAGTGGCGCAGCCCAAGCAGGCTCAGAACATGTATGAGCGGGGTCTAAGAGCCATTGGGGCCCAGTGGCGCAGTCCAAGCAGGCTCAGAACATGTATGAGCGGGGATCTGACGAGCCATTGTGGCGGACTGATGCAGCCCCAGCAGGCTCAGAACATGTATGAGCGGGGCCTGAAGAGCCATTGGGGCCCAGTGGCGCAGCCCAAGCAGGCTCAGAACATGTATGAGCGGGGTCTGAAGAGCCATTGGGGCCCAGTGGCGCAGCCCAAGCAGGCTCAGAACATGTATGAGCGGGGTCTGAAGAGCCATTGGGGCCCAGTGGCGCAGCCCAAGCAGGCTCTGAACATGTATGAGCGGGGTCTGAAGAGCCACTGGGGCCCAGTGACGCAGCCCAAGCAGGCTCAGAACATGTATGAGCGGGGTCTGAAGAGCCATTGGGGCCCAGTGGCGCAGCCCAAGCAGGCTCTGAACATGTATGAGCGGGGCCTGAAGAGCCATTGCGGCCCAGTGGCGCAGCCCAAGCAGGCTCAGAACATGTATGAGCGGGGTCTGAAGAGCCATTGGGGCCCAGTGACGCAGCCCAAGCAGGCTCAGAACATGTATGAGCGGGGTCTGAAGAGCCATTGGGGCCCAGTGGCGCAACCCAAGCAGGCTCAGAACATGTATGAGCGGGGTCTGAAGAGCCATTGGGGCCCAGTGGCGCAGCCCAAGCAGGCTCAGAACATGTATGAGCGGGGCCTGAAGAGCCATTGGGGCCCAGTGGCGCAGCCCAAGCAGGCTCAGAACATGTATGAGCGGGGTCTGAAGAGCCATTGGGGCCCAGTGGCGCAGCCCAAGCAGGCTCAGAACATGTATGAGCGGGGCCTGAAGAGCCATTGGGGCCCAGTGGCGCAGTCCAAGCAGGCTCTGAACGTGTATGAGCGGGGATCTGACGAGCCATTGCGGCCGACTGATACAACCCAAGCAGGCTCAGAACATGTACACGCATGGAGGTGAGGATTAGCGGCTGCTCAGTGCCACGGCTCTGTAGGCTCTGAACACATACTGGTGTGTAGCAGGGGACCCGCTGCATTGCAGTAATGTAGCCAGGTCCTGCTGCAATGAAAACCCTCTGACAAAGGTAAGAAATGTTTGCACACGATTAATTACAAAGCGGATTCTTTTCATACCATATAGTTATTAGTCACAATAAAAATATTTAAAATAACTACAATGGTTTTTATTTTCACTCACATCCTCATGGGCCCCCTCTTAGCTTAGAAGTGCGTCCCTGTCGTCAGGTGTATGCCCGCCCTCTATCAAACCAAGGTTTTAGAGAGCGAGGACAGCCGATGATGAAGCAGGACACCAGGTGGTGCGTGAGACCAGTCTGTCACATTTTGTGAGATGTCCTTACTCACAACGCAGTCGTATCTTCAACAGGGTCACTAAACTAGGAGAAGCTCTTTCGTGGTAAAAAGAGAGGAGAGGTACCAGAGAAAAAAGGAGGGCGGAGAGTGACGAGGAGAGAGAGGGCTCGAGATGTTGATAATAGAGACCACACGAGCTTCTGACACCAGGGGTGAATCTACAGGAGAATGTGATACAGCAGTCACCTGGTCTCACCTCACAAGAGACCTCTCAGGACAGTGGTGGGACAGTGGCAGAGTGTGGTGAGGGAACCCCGACACTTAGAGTCTTGGGAAGATATGCTCGCCCCCCACTAAGCTCTATGGAGGGAAAGGGCAAAAGAATGCGATGAAAAATTTCAGAATCAGCCTTTCATTTATTTTCAAATTAAACAAATGGAGCCCGATTCACAAAGGTAAACTGAGACGTAGGTCACACTTTATGACTTTCGGTATTCACAGAGGGCATTTACGAGTAGTAAAGTTAGACTTTCGTCTCAGTTTAACTTAAGATTTGGTCTCAGTTAGACTTACGATCAAGACTTAAGTTAAACTGAGATAAATCGTCATTTTAAATTTTTTTTATTGCAGGTTTATGTGTCGCGAACTTGACCCGAAGGTATTGGAGCGCTTTGCAAGAGCTCGGTTACGTTATACAAGGTCACATTCAGGCACGGGAGATTAACCACATCGCTGCTCATGACGAGCTCAGCTCGTCATGAGCCGCGCATGCTCGCATGTGGGGCTAATTCCCCTGCTGTGCTGAACGTTCCACGAAAATGGGTGTGGCCGTGACGAGCTCAGCTCGCCTAGAGGCACGGTGCTCGTGTTCTCATGACGAGCTGAGTTTGTCATGAGCCGCGCAATGCTCGCACGTGGGGCTAATTCCCCTGCTGTGCTGAACGTTCTTAAAAACGGGCGTGGTCATGACGAGCTGAGCTCGTCACGAGCACCAGGGCGCTGTGCGCACCCCCCGCCCCCCAGCACAGCGGGGGAATTACCCCTGCGGCAAAGGGGTTAAGTGATCTGCCCAGAATCACAGGATGTGGAGTCGACCCCGAGGCTCAAGCCTTGGTTTCCAGCATCAAAGTTGGCAGTCTAGCCGGCCTGGACCCCATGTAGATGCCCTTTGTGAATGCTGAAAGTTGTAAAGTTAGATTTTTGTCTCGGTTTACCTTTGTGAATCGGGCCCCATGAGAGACCAAAATTAACTTTCTTTCGTTTTGAAGGCGTGAGTGAAATAGCTTTTGGGGGTTTAGGGGCGCCGGAGTGAAAGTGTTCTGTCTCCTCCATAGTGACAGAAACACAATGTACCCCCCTGCCCCCCCACCCACCCCCCACCTCCCGACGGCCGGATTCAGACTCCCCTGAGCTTTCATGCGCTCATTCCGAGGGCTCGTGAAACATTATAAGATCTCAATATTCCAAACCTTCGCCGTTTACAAGCGCGGAGAGTCCACGCGCAGACGAGGCCAACAGCAAACAATGAAACGGAGGTGCCTCGAAACCGCCCCCGCTGTCTTGTAGACACCCCCGGATAGCAGGGGCTGCCTGTGACGGTGTGGGGTGGGGGCTGCGGCGAGGGCCACAGGACAGAGGGGCTTTAAAAACGTATCCCTCCGCCGGGACTGGGGTCCCGGCCATCCTTCAGTGACTCATGGGAGGTGTGTGTGTGTGGGGGAGGGGGGGGGTGAGGGGGGGTGCCTGTCATTGGTGCATCGATTTAATCACTGCAGATCTTTCTACCTGCCCATTTGTATTTCCTTTTTTCATTTTAAATGATACTTTGCAAGGTTCCTCTCATCTATGTCACCCCCACCCCCCACTGCACATCACTGCATTCTGCAAGACTCCCTCACTGGAATCTATGGCACCAACACACTGCACTGGTACACACAGTGGCACATCTGTACCCACTGCACTGCAACACTGCACTGCTCTTCCAGGGGACTCTGAGGCACCGATACACTGCACTGGTATACAGCGGCACATCTGTACCCACTGCACTGCAACACTGCACTGCTCTTCCAGGGGACTCTGAGGCACCGACACACTGCACTGGTATACAGCGGCATATCTGTACCCACTGCACTGTAACACTGCACTGCTCTTCCAGTGGACTCTGAGGCACCGACACATTGCACTGGTACACAGCGGCACATCTGTACCCACTGCACTGCAACGCTGCACTGCTCTTCCAGTGGACTCTGAGGCACCGACACACTGCACTGGTACACAGCGGCACATCTGTACCCACTGCACTGCAACGCTGCATTGCTCTTCCAGTGGACTCTGAGGCACCGATACACTGCACTGGTACGCAGCGGCACATATGTACCCACTGCACTGCAACGCTGCACTGCTCTTCCAGTGCACTCTGAGGCACCGACACACTGCACTGGTACACAGCGGCACATCTGTACCCACTGCACTGCAACGCTGCACTGCTCTTCCAGTGGACTCTGAGGCATCGACACACTGCACTGGTACACAGCGGCACATCTGTACCCACTGCACTGCAACGCTGCACTGCTCTTCCAGTGGACTCTGAGGCACCGACACACAGCACTGGTACGCAGCGGCACATCTGTACCCACTGCACTGCAATGCTGCACTGCTCTTCCAGGGGACTGAGGCACCGACACACTGCACTGGTATGCAGCGGCACATCTGTACCCACTGCACTGCAACGCTGCACTGCTCATCCAGTGGACTCTGAGGCACCGACACACTGCACTGGTACACAGCGGCACATCTGTACCCACTGCACTGCAATGCTGCACTGCTCTTCCAGGGGACTCTGAGGCACCGACACACTGCACTGGTACACAGCGGCACATCTGTACCCACTGCACTGCAACGCTGCACTGCTCTTCCAGTGGACTCTGAGGCACCGACACACTGCACTGGTACACAGCGGCACATCTGTACCCACTGCACTGCAACGCTGCACTGCTCTTCCAGTGGACTCTGAGGCACCGACACACTGCACTGGTACACAGCGGCACATCTGTACCCACTGCACTGCAACGCTGCACTGCTCATCCAGTGGACTCTGAGGCACCGACACACTGCACTGGTACACAGTGGCACATCTGTACCCACTGCACTGCAACGCTGCACTGCTCTTCCAGTGGACTCTGAGGCACCGACACACTGCACTGGTACACAGCGGCACATCTGTACCCACTGCACTGCAACGCTGCACTGCTCTTCCAGTGGACTCTGAGGCACCGACACACGGCACTGGTACACAGCGGCACATCTGTACCCACTGCACTGCAACGCTGCACTGCTCTTCCAGGGGACTCTGAGGCACCGACACACTGCACTGGTACGCAGCGGCACATCTGTACCCACTGCACTGCAACGCTGCACTGCTCATCCAGTGGACTCTGAGGCACCGACACACTGCACTGGTACACAGCGGCACATCTGTACCCACTGCACTGCAACGCTGCATTGCTCTTCCAGTGGACTCTGAGGCACCGATACACTGCACTGGTACACAGCGGCACATCTGTACCCACTGCACTGCAACGCTGCACTGCTCTTCCAGTGGACTCTGAGGCACCCACACACTGCACTGGTACACAGCGGCACATCTGTACCCACTGCACTGCAACGCTGCATTGCTCTTCCAGTGGACTCTGAGGCACCGATACACTGCACTGGTACGCAGCGGCACATATGTACCCACTGCACTGCAACGCTGCACTGCTCTGCCAGTGGACTCTGAGGCACCGACACACTGCACTGGTACACAGCGGCACATCTGTACCCACTGCACTGCAACGCTGCACTGCTCTTCCAGTGGACTCTGAGGCACCGACACACTGCACTGGTACACAGCGGCACATCTGTACCCACTGCACTGCAACGCTGCACTGCTCTTCCAGTGGACTCTGAGGCACCGACACACGGCACTGGTACGCAGCGGCACATCTGTACCCACTGCACTGCAACGCTGCACTGCTCTTCCAGGGGACTCTGAGGCACCGACACACTGCACTGGTATGCAACGGCACATCTGTACCCACTGCACTGCAACGCTGCACTGCTCATCCAGTGGACTCTGAGGTACCGACACACTGCACTGGTACACAGCGGCACATCTGTACCCACTGCACTGCAATGCTGCACTGCTCTTCCAGGGGACTCTGAGGCACCGACACACTGCACTGGTACACAGCGGCACATCTGTACCCACTGCACTGCAATGCTGCACTGCTCTTCCAGTGGACTCTGAGGCACCGACACACTGCACTGGTACACAGCGGCACATCTGTACCCACTGCACTGCAACGCTGCACTGCTCTTCCAGTGGACTCTGAGGCACCGACACACTGCACTGGTACACAGCGGCACATCTGTACCCACTGCACTGCAACGCTGCACTGCTCATCCAGTGGACTCTGAGGCACCGACACACTGCACTGGTACACAGCGTCACATCTGTACCCACTGCACTGCAACGCTGCACTGCTCATCCAGTGGACTCTGAGGCACCGACACACTGCACTGGTACACAGCGTCACATCTGTACCCACTGCACTGCAACGCTGCACTGCTCTTCCAGGGGACTCTGAGGCACCGACACACTGCACTGGTACACAGCGGCACATCTGTACCCACTGCACTGCAACGCTGCACTGCTCTTCCAGTGGACTCTGAGGCACCGACACACGGCACTGGTACACAGCGGCACATCTGTACCCACTGCACTGCAACGCTGCACTGCTCTTCCAGGGGACTCTGAGGCACCAACACACTGCACTGGTACGCAGCGGCACATCTGTACCCACTGCACTGCAACGCTGCACTGCTCATCCAGTGGACTCTGAGGCACCGACACACTGCACTGGTACACAGCGGCACATCTGTACCCACTGCACTGCAACGCTGCACTGCTCTTCCAGGGGACTCGGAGGCACCGACACACTGCACTGGTATGCAGAGGCACATCTGTACCCACTGCACTGCAACGCTGCACCGCTCATCCAGTGGACTCTGAGGCACCGACACACTGCATTGGTATGCAGCGGCACATCTGTACCCACTGCACTGCAATGCTGCACTGCTCATCCAGTGGACTCTGAGGCACCGACACACTGCACTGGTACACAGCGGCACATCTGTACCCACTGCACTGCAACGCTGCACTGCTCTTCCTGGGGACTCTGAGGCACCGACACACTGCACTGGTATGCAACGGCACATCTGTACCCACTGCACTGCAATGCTGCACTGCTCTTCCAGTGGACTCTGAGGCACCGACATACTGCACTGGTACACAGCGGCACATCTGTACCCACTGTACTGCAACACTGCACTGCTCTTCCAGTGGACTCTGAGGCACCGACACACTGCACTGGTACACAGCGGCACATCTGTACCCACTGCACTGCAACGCTGCATTGCTCTTCCAGTGGACTCTGAGGCACCGACACACTGCACTGGTACACAGCGGCACATCTGTACCCACTGCACTGCAATGCTGCACTGCTCTTCCAGGGGACTCTGAGGCACCGACACACTGCACTGGTATGCAGCGGCACATCTGTACCCACTGCACTGCAACGCTGCACTGCTCTTCCAGTGGACTCTGAGGCACCGACACACTGCACTGGTACACAGCGGCACATCTGTACCCACTGCACTGCAACGCTGCACTGCTCTTCCAGTGGACTCTGAGGCACCGACACACGGCACTGGTACACAGCGGCACATCTGTACCCACTGCACTGCAACGCTGCACTGCTCTTCAAGGGGACTTTGAGGCACCGACACACTGCACTGGTACACAGCGGCACATCTGTACCCACTGCACTGCAACGCTGCACTGCTCTTCCAGGGGACTCTGAGGCACAGACACACTGCACTGGTATGCAGCGGCACATCTGTACCCACTGCACTGCAACGCTGCACTGCTTTTCCAGGGGACTCTGAGGCACCGACACACTGCACTGGTATACAGCGGCACATCTGTACCCACTGCACTGCAACGCTGCACTGCTCTTCCAGGGGACTCTGAGGCACCGACACACTGCACTGGTACACAGCGGCACATCTGTACCCACTGCACTGCAATGCTGCTCTGCTCTTCCAGTGGACTCTGAGGCACCGACACACGGCACTGGTACACAGCGGCACATCTGTACCCACTGCACTGCAACGCTGCACTGCTCTTCAAGGGGACTTTGAGGCACCGACACACTGCACTGGTATGCAGCGGCACATCTGTACCCACTGCACTGCAACGCTGCACTGCTCTTCCAGTGGACTCTGAGGCACCGACACACTGCACTGGTACACAGCGGCACATCTGTACCCACTGCACTGCAACGCTGCACTGCTCTTCCAGTGGACTCTGAGGCACCGACACACTGCACTGGTACACAGCGGCACATCTGTACCCACTGCACTGCAACGCTGCACTGCTCATCCAGTGGACTCTGAGGCACCGACACACTGCACTGGTACACAGTGGCACATCTGTACCCACTGCACTGCAACGCTGCACTGCTCTTCCAGTGGACTCTGAGGCACCGACACACTGCACTGGTACACAGCGGCACATCTGTACCCACTGCACTGCAACGCTGCACTGCTCTTCCAGTGGACTCTGAGGCACCGACACACGGCACTGGTACACAGCGGCACATCTGTACCCACTGCACTGCAACGCTGCACTGCTCTTCCAGGGGACTCTGAGGCACCGACACACTGCACTGGTACGCAGCGGCACATCTGTACCCACTGCACTGCAACGCTGCACTGCTCATCCAGTGGACTCTGAGGCACCGACACACTGCACTGGTACACAGCGGCACATCTGTACCCACTGCACTGCAACGCTGCATTGCTCTTCCAGTGGACTCTGAGGCACCGATACACTGCACTGGTACACAGCGGCACATCTGTACCCACTGCACTGCAACGCTGCACTGCTCTTCCAGTGGACTCTGAGGCACCCACACACTGCACTGGTACACAGCGGCACATCTGTACCCACTGCACTGCAACGCTGCATTGCTCTTCCAGTGGACTCTGAGGCACCGATACACTGCACTGGTACGCAGCGGCACATATGTACCCACTGCACTGCAACGCTGCACTGCTCTGCCAGTGGACTCTGAGGCACCGACACACTGCACTGGTACACAGCGGCACATCTGTACCCACTGCACTGCAACGCTGCACTGCTCTTCCAGTGGACTCTGAGGCACCGACACACTGCACTGGTACACAGAGGCACATCTGTACCCACTGCACTGCAACGCTGCACTGCTCTTCCAGTGGACTCTGAGGCACCGACACACGGCACTGGTACGCAGCGGCACATCTGTACCCACTGCACTGCAACGCTGCACTGCTCTTCCAGGGGACTCTGAGGCACCGACACACTGCACTGGTATGCAACGGCACATCTGTACCCACTGCACTGCAACGCTGCACTGCTCATCCAGTGGACTCTGAGGTACCGACACACTGCACTGGTACACAGCGGCACATCTGTACCCACTGCACTGCAATGCTGCACTGCTCTTCCAGGGGACTCTGAGGCACCGACACACTGCACTGGTACACAGCGGCACATCTGTACCCACTGCACTGCAATGCTGCACTGCTCTTCCAGTGGACTCTGAGGCACCGACACACTGCACTGGTACACAGCGGCACATCTGTACCCACTGCACTGCAACGCTGCACTGCTCTTCCAGTGGACTCTGAGGCACCGACACACTGCACTGGTACACAGCGGCACATCTGTACCCACTGCACTGCAACGCTGCACTGCTCATCCAGTGGACTCTGAGGCACCGACACACTGCACTGGTACACAGCGTCACATCTGTACCCACTGCACTGCAACGCTGCACTGCTCATCCAGTGGACTCTGAGGCACCGACACACTGCACTGGTACACAGCGTCACATCTGTACCCACTGCACTGCAACGCTGCACTGCTCTTCCAGGGGACTCTGAGGCACCGACACACTGCACTGGTACACAGCGGCACATCTGTACCCACTGCACTGCAACGCTGCACTGCTCTTCCAGTGGACTCTGAGGCACCGACACACGGCACTGGTACACAGCGGCACATCTGTACCCACTGCACTGCAACGCTGCACTGCTCTTCCAGGGGACTCTGAGGCACCAACACACTGCACTGGTACGCAGCGGCACATCTGTACCCACTGCACTGCAACGCTGCACTGCTCATCCAGTGGACTCTGAGGCACCGACACACTGCACTGGTACACAGCGGCACATCTGTACCCACTGCACTGCAACGCTGCACTGCTCTTCCAGGGGACTCGGAGGCACCGACACACTGCACTGGTATGCAGAGGCACATCTGTACCCACTGCACTGCAACGCTGCACCGCTCATCCAGTGGACTCTGAGGCACCGACACACTGCATTGGTATGCAGCGGCACATCTGTACCCACTGCACTGCAATGCTGCACTGCTCATCCAGTGGACTCTGAGGCACCGACACACTGCACTGGTACACAGCGGCACATCTGTACCCACTGCACTGCAACGCTGCACTGCTCTTCCTGGGGACTCTGAGGCACCGACACACTGCACTGGTATGCAACGGCACATCTGTACCCACTGCACTGCAATGCTGCACTGCTCTTCCAGTGGACTCTGAGGCACCGACATACTGCACTGGTACACAGCGGCACATCTGTACCCACTGTACTGCAACACTGCACTGCTCTTCCAGTGGACTCTGAGGCACCGACACACTGCACTGGTACACAGCGGCACATCTGTACCCACTGCACTGCAACGCTGCATTGCTCTTCCAGTGGACTCTGAGGCACCGACACACTGCACTGGTACACAGCGGCACATCTGTACCCACTGCACTGCAATGCTGCACTGCTCTTCCAGGGGACTCTGAGGCACCGACACACTGCACTGGTATGCAGCGGCACATCTGTACCCACTGCACTGCAACGCTGCACTGCTCTTCCAGTGGACTCTGAGGCACCGACACACTGCACTGGTACACAGCGGCACATCTGTACCCACTGCACTGCAACGCTGCACTGCTCTTCCAGTGGACTCTGAGGCACCGACACACGGCACTGGTACACAGCGGCACATCTGTACCCACTGCACTGCAACGCTGCACTGCTCTTCAAGGGGACTTTGAGGCACCGACACACTGCACTGGTACACAGCGGCACATCTGTACCCACTGCACTGCAACGCTGCACTGCTCTTCCAGGGGACTCTGAGGCACAGACACACTGCACTGGTATGCAGCGGCACATCTGTACCCACTGCACTGCAACGCTGCACTGCTTTTCCAGGGGACTCTGAGGCACCGACACACTGCACTGGTATACAGCGGCACATCTGTACCCACTGCACTGCAACGCTGCACTGCTCTTCCAGGGGACTCTGAGGCACCGACACACTGCACTGGTACACAGCGGCACATCTGTACCCACTGCACTGCAATGCTGCTCTGCTCTTCCAGTGGACTCTGAGGCACCGACACACGGCACTGGTACACAGCGGCACATCTGTACCCACTGCACTGCAACGCTGCACTGCTCTTCAAGGGGACTTTGAGGCACCGACACACTGCACTGGTATGCAGCGGCACATCTGTACCCACTGCACTGCAACGCTGCACTGCTCTTCAAGGGGACTTTGAGGCACCGACACACTGCACTGGTATGCAGCGGCACATCTGTACCCACTGCACTGCAACGCTGCACTGCTCATCCAGTGGAATCTGAGGCACCGACACACTGCACTAGTACACAGCGGCACATCTGTACCCACTGCACTGCAATGCTGCATTGCTCTTCCAGTGGACTCTGAGGCACCGACACACTGCACTGGTACACAGCGGCACATCTGTACCCACTGCACTGCAATGCTGCACTGCTCTTCCAGGGGACTCTGAGGCACCGACACACTGCACTGGTATGCAGCGGCACATCTGTACTCACTGCACTGCAACGCTGCACTGCTCTTCCAGTGGACTCTGAGGCACCGACACACTGCACAGGTACACAGCGGCACATCTGTACCCACTGCACTGCAATGCTGCACTGCTCTTCCAGTGGACTCTGAGGCACCGACACACGGCACTGGTACACAGCGGCACATCTGTACCCACTGCACTGCAACGCTGCACTGCTCTTCAAGGGGACTTTGAGGCACCAACACACTGCACTGGTATGCAGCGGCACATCTGTACCCACTGCACTGCAACGCTGCACTGCTCATCCAGTGGAATCTGAGGCACCGACACACTGCACTGGTACACAGCGGCACATCTGTACCCACTGCACTGCAACACTGCACTGCTCTTCCAGGGGACTCTGAGGCACCAACACACTGCACTGGTATGCAGCGGCACATCTGTACCCACTGCACTGCAACGCTGCACTGCTTTTCCAGGGGACTCTGAGGCACCGACACACTGCACTGGTACACAGCGGCACATCTGTACCCACTGCACTGCAATGCTGCACTGCTCTTCCAGGGGACTCTGAGGCACCGACACACTGCACTGGTACACAGCGGCACATCTGTACCCACTGCACTGCAACGCTGCACTGCTCTTCCAGGGGACTCTGAGGCACCGACACACTGCACTGGTACACAGCGGCACATCTGTACCCACTGCACTGCAACGCTGCACTGCTCTTCCAGGGGACTCTGAGGCACCGACACACGGCACTGGTACGCAGCGGCACATCTGTACCCACTGCACTGCAACGCTGCACTGCTCATCCAGTGGACTCTGAGGCACCGACACACTGCACTGGTACACAGCGGCACATCTGTACCCACTGCACTGCAACACTGCACTGCTCTTCCAGGGGACTCTGAGGCACCAACACACTGCACTGGTATGCAGCGGCACATCTGTACCCACTGCACTGCAACGCTGCACTGCTTTTCCAGGGGACTCTGAGGCACCGACACACTGCACTGGTACACAGCGGCACATCTGTACCCACTGCACTGCAATGCTGCACTGCTCTTCCAGGGGACTCTGAGGCACCGACACACTGCACTGGTACACAGCGGCACATCTGTACCCACTGCACTGCAACGCTGCACTGCTCTTCCAGGGGACTCTGAGGCACCGACACACTGCACTGGTACACAGCGGCACATCTGTACCCACTGCACTGCAACGCTGCACTGCTCTTCCAGGGGACTCTGAGGCACCGACACACGGCACTGGTACGCAGCGGCACATCTGTACCCACTGCACTGCAACGCTGCACTGCTCATCCAGTGGACTCTGAGGCACCGACACACTGCACTGGTACACAGCGGCACATCTGTACCCACTGCACTGCAACGCTGCACTGCTCTTCCAGGGGACTCTGAGGCACCGACACACGGCACTGGTACGCAGCGGCACATCTGTACCCACTGCACTGCAACGCTGCACTGCTCATCCAGTGGACTCTGAGGCACCGACACACTGCACTGGTATACAGCTGGACCTCATGTAGGGTGACAAGATCTTGAAATTATTCTTATTCTTAAACAAATGGTGGCTGGTTGCATCAGACCTGTAGGCACATACCGTGGTGGTTCTGTTGTTTATAAAATGGCAGCAGCTGCAGCCAGGGCTTCCTGTCGCAGTACGTTGGTGTAAAGTGTCTCTATGTCAAAACTCTCTGATCACTCTCACTGTGGAGTAAATGGAAGGCTCTCTAATGTCTCCACGCTGTTATCGGGCACAAATGGTTTCAGAGACACATCTATGTATCATGACAACAGCTCTACTACTAAAGCGCCCCCAAGATCATAGGACGCCCAGTTGGGCGGATGCTGTTTATTTGTCACCACCCACAAATTCCCAATGATCCAACTCTATTGAGAGATTAAAAAACAAATGAAGACCATCACAGAGGAGGCCTCCCAGCCGCTGTCATTTGTCTTTTCTATTTAAGAAGGCAGATTACTTTATGTTCTGCCATCCGTTCTGGAGGCCTCCTCTGTGATGGTCTTCATTTGTTTTTTAATCTCTCAATAGAGTTGGATCATTGGGAATTTGTGGGTGGTGACAATCGTTGAGCTGACGCATCACGTACTCACTATATATTGTGCTATCCAGTAGCACAATCCCGCCACCTTCATCAGCACATTGTCAGTGTTCTTGGACATAGCTTGTAATTGGAGATGTTATGACTGAAAAACATCCCCTTTCTATGCCATTTGTCTATCTTTTGTATGGTGATGTCATAATTACGCTCACAAGCCTTTTAATGTTAGGGGACAAAAGGTCGACTTTTTGATTAGCTTGTTGTCCTCGGGGATTCCTCTAATTCCCTCCATGAGAAGTAGACTCTAAGTCTAATTTTCCTAAAGAATTGCAGGACTTCTATCTTAGTATCTACCACGTCGCTCGTAGCTGTGGGAACCAATGAGAACGCTTCTTTAATATGGCTGTTTCTTCAGATGTTTTTGTGCATTGGGATCCGTTATAAATCGGTTTATTTTCTTCTTCTGCCATTTGTACGTGTTCCGTCTTGAGTTGATTTCCATGGAGCTCTGTGTTCTTCCTCTGCCCTCCTCTTCCCTGCCTTTCTCCCTTTCTCTGAGCCCCTGTCTAAAGATGGCTGGATTGCAGGGTGTGGTTGGGTGCCCTGTCTTTCTTGTGCTGGACCTTCCTGGCTTGTACCGGCGGAAGTGTCAGAGATGTAACCCACTGTCACCTACAGCATCCTTGATACTTACCACTGCAGCACCGTACAGCTTGTTCACTGAAGTCTGGGGCACTGACCCAATAAATCAATCAGGATTCTTGTAAAGCACGATTATGCACATATTAGGGTCTCAAGGCACTAAGGAGGTGTAGGGAAGGTGGAATCTGTGGTTCCGTCGAAGAGCCGGGTCTTGAGGTCCTTCCTCAATTGAGGCAGTGTCGGCGATTGCCTTGGATGTAGAGGCAGGGAGTTCCAGGTTTTCGCAGAGAGGTAAGAAAATGATCTTCCTCCAGCTGTGGTCTTGCTGATCTGTGGGATTGTGGCCAGGGCAAGTTGGGCGGAGTGGAGATGTCTGTTGGGTGTGTAGAAGGAGAATTGGTGGTTCAGGTATGCTGGTAGAATTGTGGAGGGCTTTGAAGGTGTGTGTGGGGAGCCTGGAGGTAATTCTTTTGTTGATTGGGTCCCAGTGGAGGTCTCTCAGGTGGATGGTGATGTGGCTGTGGAGGGGAATTTTCAGGATGCGTCTGGCGGAGGCATTCTGGATGTTCTACAGTTTCTTAAGATGTTCTTGGGTAGTTACGGCATAGAGTTTGTTGCCGTAGTCGAATCTGCTGCTGACGAGCGCTGTGTAAATGCTTTCTTGGACTCTGTGAGGATCCACTTGAAGATATTCCAAAGCAGGTGGACCGTGTGGAAGCAGGAGGATGAGATGACATTGATTTGGTGGTTCATTGAGAACGAAGACTCCAGGGTGATGCCGAGGTTTCATGTGTGGTCCGTGGGTGTGGGGCAGTTCTGAGTGCTGCAGGCCAGCAGGAGTCATCCCAGGCAGAGTGGGCGAATCCCAAGATGAGGACTTCAGTCTTGTCTGAGTTGAGTTTGAGGCAGCAGTCCTTCATCCAGGTGGCGACTGGCTTTATCCTGTTGTGGAAGTTGCTTTTGGCGGCTGTGGGGTTGTCTGTGAGGGAGAGAATCAGCTGGGTGTTGTCGGCGTAGAAGACGGTGTTGAGTCTGTGGCTTCTGAAGATGGCTGCAAACGGGGCCACTGCACTGTTGTACTTTCAGGTCCAAGAATGCTCCCGTTCTGGTACACGGAGGCCCTGGCCTGGCAGTTTGGACTGAACTGTTTCCATTGGAGCAGGGATGGGTTGCTTATGGCTGGGTCCAACGAACGTGTCGTGGTGAGCAAAATAACAACAGACTGGGGTGTGGCACTGAGTACTTACCAGTGGCTGAGAGTAATTTAAGCGTTCTGCCCATCCCTTTTTGTGCACTTCAATGGTACCAAATGTAGGGCACCCCATACTCACTCTCTTCCTTTTAGAAGAACTGCAAGTTTTACCAAAATTAGGAGCAAAGTTTGGAGTGGTCAAGAAGAAGAAGAACAACACTAATAATAACAACATTAATAGCAACATTAATAATTAACCCCTTAACTGCTGGGCCGTTCCCCAGCGCCAAGCCCTTTTTTGGCTATTTGGAGTAGTTTGTACTTAGGGCTCCATAACTTTATTTCACATGAATTAACCATGCCAAATTTCCATCCTTTTTTTCCAATGTCCTGGCATCCTGATGGTACCCAGGGTATGTGGATTTCCCTGAAGGGGAGGGGAGGGAATAAGCAAAATATAGCAACATTTTGGTTTTTGTGGACAAAAATAGGAAAAGAGAGCACCCGGATAAAAGTCTCTGTGTTTTTTTCCTAAAAAGGGAATCAACGAATGGTTTGCTGTGCTGAAGTCATCATCTTCCCAGCTTTCAGGAACACGCACAGCTGAATCAAAAAAAGTACATTTTGTACCACAGTTTTTGATTTTTTCAAAGAGGCAGCCTATTTTTACTATTTGTTTGTGCTCTCAACCTACTTCCAATTTTCATGGAAACCAGTGTGAAAAAGATAAGTGATCTGGAAAGTTATAGATTTCTGAAAAGTAGATACAATTCCAAATTCATCGAGGGGTCATATTGATAGACCCCTCAAGGTTTTTCCAAAGAAAAAACTGTTGAAATAAATAAATATTAAAAACGATTAGGAAAAAACGGCCATATATGACAATGTTTTAATCTGTAACTTCTTGTCATGCTATCCAAATTTCAAAAGCAATATAGCATTGCGTCCGCTGGACAGTTCTGGTTGCGAAGATATTTAGGGCTTGTAGGTGATCCAGGAACTCAAGGCACCTAGAGCCAACAACTAGGCAGCTCCTCACAGTGGGTTTTCATTGTTTACTGAGTATAGACCAAGTCATATGATGAAATATATAGAGTGAAAATGGGCAAGAAGGAAACCCATGTATTTCTGTAGTGAGCACATGATATGGAGTTTAGGGTGGTTATTTGCACATCTCTGAATTTGTGGGTACCTGTACAAGCTTATGATTTAGAGGGCATTTTTGAAAATGCCTTTTTTCTTATGCCCTGGCTTACATTTGAAAGGCACAAATGCAGCAAAATCCACTTGGCAATAACAAATAGTCTACTATTCTATGCTCCCACAAGTCTACTTCTAAAAACTGTACCTCAATTGTGTGGGTAGGCCTAGTGCACGCCCACAGGAAACGCCCAGAACACAACATAGACTCATCACATTTTTCCACTGAAAACGGACCCTTTTTTCCAATATCGGCAGCTATAGAAGATGTAGATTTGGACCCTAGTTCAACCGGCACCAAGTGAAGCCTAACAAACCTAGACATTTTTGAAAACTAGACACCAAGGCGTATCCATGGTCGAGTGACTTGCCAGGTTTTTTACCTAAAATCCTTTGAAAACCTCAAACTTTGACTAAAAAACACATTTTCCTCACATTTCTTTGATGGATAGTTCTGTAATTTGTGGGGAGCCACAAACTCCTTTCCATGTGGCATTTCTGCATGTCTCCCAATAAAAATGGTGCCTCACTTGTATGGCTATGCCTAGTGCCCGTGACAGGAAGCAGCCCAAAACGCAACATGGATTCATCACATTTTCCCACTCAAAACTGACCCTTTTTTTGGTAAGTGGGTAGCTGTGGATTTTGGGCCCAGCCCTGCCAGCACCTAGGGAAACTCAGCAAACTTGTTCATTTTTATAAACTAGACACCTGGGGGAATCCAGGGTGGGGTGACTTGCGTGGCTTTCACAAGTTTTTTTTTACCCAGAATCCCTTGCAAACCTCACATTTTGACAAAATAAAACATTTTCCTCACATTTTAGTGATGGAAATTTCTGGAATCTGTGGGAGCCACAAACGTCCTTCCACCACACAAAAATACCGGAGGAGCGGGTGGAAGGAACACTGGAGGGGGTAGAGAGGGCCAGAAGGAAGCATGCAGGTGGGAGCGTGCGGCAGGGAGTGGGGGGTGGGGGAAGGTTAATGATAGAAAAAAATAAACAACTAGCCTGGTGCTTTTAGCAGTATTGCGCTACTCTGCTACAGTTCCTGTCCCATGAGTACCTGGAATAGCATCATGACTCCCATCCAATCCTCATGTTGCTCTAATGCATGAGAGCAGCTCAGGGATTGGCCAGAGCAGGCTGGTTTGATGCTCTGATCAGGACAGGGAGTCTGTGTTGTTTCTCCAACCCGGCAGTTCAATACAGCCGAATTGGAGAAACTTAAGTGCGCATGTGTGTCTGGCCGGCCTAAGACACTGGCCAAGAACACACACACACTTAGAAGTGAACAAGCCAGTCCTCCCGCACCACCCATGCCCCGGCCCGCCTCTTCTTGCACAGGCTGGTTCAGAGCCAGCGTCAGAAAAAGAAAAATATAGTAAGATATTGTTTTATTTTTTAGGTACTGGCTCTGAGCCAGTGGGGCAACGCTCCTTCGTCACTGTGGAAGAGCCGCCGCTGTCTTCCACCCAGGATTGTACAAACATGGTACCTCTCTTGTGTGGGTCGCACCTAGGTAAATGTGCACATTTTTTAAAACTAGGGGCCCGATACACAGAACTAACTTAAGACAAAATCCTAAACTTACTACCATTTTGGTATTCACAGAAGGCGCTTACTCATTTTGGTATTCACTGAAGTTAGGAGTTCTAACTTTCGGACTCCTAAATGCCTTCTGTGAATACCAAAAGTCTTAAAGTTAGGATTTTTCTCAGTTTAGGAGTAGTAAAGTTAGGACTCCTAACTTTAGGACTCCGAGTCCTAACTTTAGTACTCCTAAACTGAGAAAAATCCTAACTTTAAGACTTTCGGTATTTACAGAAGGCATTTAGGAGTCCTAAAGTTAGGACTCCTAACTTCTGTGAATACCGAAATGAGTGTGGGACATATATATGAAGCTCAAATGGGTCCTGCCAATTTCGGCGTTTGCGAACTCATTTTCGCTAAATGGTATGTGTGTAGCAAATTTGAGTGCAAAATAAGGAATCTCAAATTTGCGATTCCTTAGTTTGCGATTGCATTTAAGGAATCTCAAATTTTGCAATTCCTTAAATACAATGTATGTAGCACCCAAGTTGTGCGATTTCTCATTAAGAAATTGCAAATTACCACCAACTTGAAGTTGGTGGTAATTTGCGATTTCTTTCACAAAAGCACTTTTTTTGCATTTGTGAAGGTGCCATGTGGCGCACATACATGCCCATAGGGCATGTATGTGCGCCATATGCGCACACATGTGAATTTCAGGGGTGCATCAGGGTGTCCTTATGACACCCCTGCACCCTTGAAATTATTCTCAATTTGCGATTCTCAAATTGCGAATCGCAAATTGAGAATAACTTTACATTCATTCCTATGGGCCTCCTGGCCCATAGAAGTGAATGGGAAATTATTCCTTAATTGTGATTCGCAATTTGCTAATTGCAATTAAGGAATTTTAAGAAATCGCAAAAAAAAATGTGATTTTCTACATACATACCAATTTGCAAATCTCAAATAGCGATTTCTAAAAAATTTGCTAGTTGAGATTCTCAAATCTGGATGTTGATACATCTGCCCCTGTGTGCCTTCTGTGAATACCAAAATGAGTAAGTGCCTCTGTGAATACCAAAATGAGTAAGTGCCTCTGTGAATACCAAAATAGTAGTAAGTTTAGGATTTTGTCTTAAGTTAGTTCTGTGAATCGGGCCCAAGATGCCTGGGGGAATACAAGGTTGGGTGACTAGCGTGGCTCTCACCAGATTGTTGTACCCAAAATCCCCTGCAAACCATAAACTTTGGACTAAAAAAAAGTAATTTGCCTCACATTTCTAGAATGGAACGTTTTGTAATCTGCGGGGAGCAACAAACTTCCTTCCACCCAGCATTTCTCCAATTCTCCTGATACAAATGGTACCTCAGTTCTGTTGGTGAGCCTAGTGCCTGCAACAGGAAACGGCCAAAACACAACATGGACGCATAACATTTTTCCACTGAAAAATTGACCCTTTTTAGGTCTCGCAGAGAGACCTATTGCAGTCAAACCAGAAAGCTGAGTTCACGATGCGGATTTGTAGAAGTGCACGTGCTCGTGAACGCGCTTCTATCCCCCTGCCTTGCTCTTCAAAGGCTCCCATTACCATTTGCTCCTACCTCGCCGACCACTGCTTCACACTTCACGGCCGCCAGGCCGTGACTCGCATTTCTGCCCATCCCCCATCCCAGCGCTGCCTTGTTTTAAGAGCAACTGGTATGTCCTGAAATGCTGTTCAGAGTTTGCACTTTCCCTCTTTACTTTCGGTAATCAACAACAGCCATTTACTTTCCGCAGCTGCTCTTCAGTGAAGGTATTGTTTTACCTTCTCATACATTATCAAGTGACTGGCCAGCACATGCCAGCACAAGTTTCACATTCCACATGCCTGAGTTATCAAGAAAGGATTTGCAACACAATCCGAAACCTAGACACGTCACTGTTGCGAGCGCTCGGTCAGGGCCATCGCCCGCTTCACGGGCTTCCTTTTATTAATCGAAAGTCAGGGTTAAAAAATGAAAAAATGTGTTGACGCACAAATTCTTTAATCATGACATCTGTACTTTGAAGTGGCATATCTGTTCTCTGTTGATACAAACAGGAGAGTCTATTGGTAAAATTATAAAATGTTCCAGGAACGGTTCGCTGTGGGGGTCTACAACCTTTTATGTTCAGTGGAAAGCATCCTGAGCTACTAATATTTGTGTGGTACTAGTGACAACGTCAGACAACATTACATTAGTGCCCCCCGCAAGATTACCTGCAGCGATCACCTCAGGGAATCATGCAGGGTTGCCAGCAGTGACGTAAAAAGGTTTGCTCAATTTAGAATGTCTCTACATGGGTAATACATGACAGCAATTGCTGAAATGATCTTGGCACTCAGTATCGGCTTTAAATATAGTTTTTGGAAATTTGCTTTTTTGAGTTATGCAAATACGCACATTTTCATCTTGAATGCAATTTTTTTTATTTTGAGAAAGAAGTGAAGTAACTCAGAAACACATCGGGATTTGTGTTGCCAACTTTCAATAAACACGTTGGTTTACAGTGGCCACGGCACTGGTGTCTTCTTGTTTTATGAAAACGACTAGATTACCGGAGGAGGTTGGATATATCCCCTGCTCCTAAAGGAAAACAGCATGCACACGAGGACTGCAGGATTAAGGCTTCTTTAATGCATTGGCCCTCCCTCGAACCAGCAACCAGGAGAGACGCGTTTCGGCAGTAGCAAAAGCCTTGATCAATCTGGTGAGCGCCATTTTCCTCATACTATTTATTGTGTCACATTTATAAACATCATAAAAATACCTCTTGTTTCAAACATCGACTAGTGCAAAAATATACATTGCATTTTTGTGCACAAATAAATTAATACCTCAAAATACGAAAATTGCTTTGCACCAAAACATGAAATACAAATTAACTTATTTCATCTTTAAAAACACTTTCAATAAATCTTCTTTAGAGATTAGTGCAAACCACTTCTTGTAGCATGGACCTATAACATGATCTGCTTGTACTTCCAACATTATGAAGATGGCAATAAGCCTTAACTGTTTCCTTACTTTGGTTTGTGATCGCATATGCTGAACATCAAGCCAAGAACATCAAAGCGACCGGCCGCTTTGCTTCCATTTGCCAGCAGCCACTTCACGGCTCTGCAGGTCATTAACAGGACCATCTGCTCGGGAATCGGAATGCTGCCATGCTTGCCCAGCCCCCCTCCCAGCGCTCGTGGCACATGCATCGTCTCTTTTGCTGCTCAGCTTCAACCAGTGCTCGACATTGCACCCCAGTTCTACGCTCATCACATGTATCGCCCTGCCCCACCGGAGCTCTCTTTACCACCACTGCATGGCCCCATCCCCTCTGAAACTCTTTAATCCCATTTCCACCTTCTCACAACCCCTTCGAGCACTTAACATTTGTGTTTCTCTCTCTTATGATGTTTGCCCTGCCACCATTTACTTCGTACCCTCACACACCCTCACCCTCACTCCTCCTCACCCCCTCACCATCACACCTCCTCACCCTCATACCCTCACCCTCACACACCCTCACTCACCCTCACACCCTCACCCCTCACCCACCATCACACCCTGACCCTCACACCCTCACCCTCACACACCCTCACCTTCACCCCCTCACCCTCACACCCCCTCAACCTCACACCCTCACACACCCTCACCTTCACCCCCTCACCCTCACACCCCTTCACTCACCCTCACACATTCTCACTCACCCTCACACCCCTCACCCCCTCACACCCCCTCACCCTCACACCCTCACACAGCCTCACCATCAAGCCATCACCCTCACACCCCCTCACCCTCACAACCCTCTCACCCTCACATACCATCACCCTCATACCCCCTCACCCCTACACACCCTCACTCATCCTCACTCACCCTCACACACCCTCACCAGCATATCATAACAAAACATAGCATATGATAACAAAACACCGCATAGCATTGCATAACAAAAAAAGCATAGGATAGCAAAACATAGCACAGCATAACAAAACAAAGCATAGGATAGCAAAACAAAACCTAGCATAACAAAACAAGACATAGCATAACAAAACACAACAAAACATAGCATAACAAAACATACCAAAGCATAGCAAAACAAAACATAGCATAGCATAACAAAACACAACAAAACATAGCATAAGATAAAACATAGCATAACAAAACAAAGCATAGCATAACAAAACATAGCAAAACACAACAAAGCAAAGTATAACAAAATACAACATAGCATAGCATAACACAACATAGCATAACAAAACATAGCACAACAACACATAGCATAACAAAACATAGCATAACAAAACATAGCATAGCAAAACAAAGCATAGCATAATACAACACAACAAAACATTGCATAGCATAACAATAAATAGCATAGCAAAGCATAGAAAACAACATAACATGCATAACAAAACACAACAAAACATAGCATAGCAAAACAAAGCATAGCATAATAAAACACAACAAAACATTGCATAGCATAACAAAACATAGCATAGCATTACAAAGCATAGCATAGCAAAACACAACAAAACATAGCATAACAAAACACAACACAACAAACATAGCATAGCATAACAAAACAAATCATAGGATAGCAAAACTAAACATAGCATAGCATAACAAAACAAAGCATAGGATAGCAAAACAAACCATAGCATAGCATAACAAAACATAGCAAAACATAGCATAACAAAACACTACAAAACATAGCAAAACACAACAACACATAGCATAGCAAAACATAGCATAGCTTAACAAAAATAGCATAGCAAAACAAAACATATAATAGCACAGCAAAACATAGCATACCAAACACAACAAAACATAGCATAGCAAAACAAAGCATAGCATAATAAAACACAACAAAACATAGCATATCATAACAAAACACAGCATTGTATAACAACGCATAGCAAAGCAAAACATAGCATGCATAACAAAGCATAGCATAACAAAACAAAGCATAGCATAACAAATCAAAGCATAGGATAGCAAAGCATAGCATAACAAAACAAAACATAGGATAGCAAAACATAGCATACCATACAGCATCACTCAGCTCCACCACAGCATCACTCAGTAGCACCGCAACATCACTATGCGCTACCACAGCATCACTGAACGCCACACCATCACTTGTTTGCCATCACATCACTCAGCGCCACCACAGCATCAATCTGTGCAACCATTCAACAACAACTGGTTCAATTCTGTTCTCTCAATGATTTAAGCTTTATTACAAATGAAACAAAAAGATGTAAATATTTCACTTATGTTCTTGGATTTTCGTCCCAATGAAATACACTGAACATAATCTTCACAAAAGTTATTTACAAAAGTTGAAGCTATTGCCATTAAAAATTACAATAACTTTTATTTAAGTATTAATTATTAAAACCCATTGTTATTTGTACTATCAATACATGTAAGTCACGTAAATACAACACATATTGCATTACAAATGCTATAGGTGTCACATTTGCAAAAGTTATAACTATTGGCATTGTAAATGACAAAGCTATTAATTTCGCTCTTTTCAAAAATAAAAATAAATAAAAAATGTTTCATTTACAATACCAATAGCTCAAACTTTCCTAATGCGGGACCTATTGCATTGCAAATGCTTGTTTTTCAATTGTGAGTAGCTGTAGATTTTGGGCCAAACTCAGCCGGCACTTAGGGAAACCTGAATGAATGAATGAAACACAACTTATAACGCGCAACTTTGCCCAACGGGCGTCAAGGCGCCTAACCAAACACAGTCCAGAGTCAGAGAACATGCTACTGATAGGCCTCGATGAAGAGCTGCGTTTTTAGTGCTTTTTTAAAGAGGGCCATAGAGGGTTGTGCTTTCAACTCGGGAGGGAGGTCATTCCATAGTTTAGGGGCCATAAAAAAGAAGGCCCTTCTACCACATCTGACTCTGTTTATTCGAGGGACAGATAGGAGATTCTTGGAGGCAGAGCGAAGGCTTCTGCTAGGGGTGTAAGGGACAAGAAGGGAGCCAATGGCTTCTGAACCTCCACCTGATAAAGTACTGAAAACCAGGCATAGAATTTTGAACATGATCCTAAGGTGGATCGGGAGCCAGTGTAGAATCTTCCTGGCGAAGGTGGCAGAGGAGGTGTAGGGAACGCCCAGGACAAATTTAGCAGCCGCGTTCTGAATGGACTGAAGGCGTAGAATGAGGCTCTTGTTTATTTCCGCATACAGTGCGTTACAGTAATCCAGCCGTGATGTCACCAGGGCAACCACGTCTGTTTACGGGCTTGGGGGGAGAGATAATGGGCTATTTTCCTCAGAATCTTAATGACTCCCCAGCAGGTGGACACAGTTCGGTTCACTTGCTGCGTCATGGCCAGTGACGTATCAATAATCACGCCCAAATTGCGGGCTGATTTTACAGGCACAGGACATATTCCCAAAGAGGGGGGCCACCAGTCACTGGACCATATGTCTTGATCTTTGCCAAAGATCAAGACCTCGGTTTTCTCTCCGTTCAGCTTCAGTGAGTTTAAAATCATCCAATCGGAGACAGCCTGCAGGCAGTTCCTGAAGCTGACAGCGGAGGTACTTATCGAGTGGGAGAGGGACACCATGATCTGCGTGTCGTCGGCGTATGACACCACCTCCATCCCGTGCGATCTTACTAACCTGGCAAGTGGGGCCACATAGATGTTAAAAAGGGTCGGGCTCAAGGCCGACCCCTGTGGAACCCCACACTGCACAGGTTTGGCTGGTGAGAGGAACTCTCCTAGCTTGACCCTCTGCTCTCTTTGACTGAGGAAGGAGGACAGGAGGCTCAGTGCTGGGCCCTCCACCCCTATCTCCTTTAGCCGAGCTGTTAAGGTCAAAGGAGATAGGGTGTCGAAAGCTGCAGTCAGGTCGAGTAGGACCAGCAGAACGGTCTGGCCTTGGTCAACCCTAGCAAGCCTGTACATTTATTTAAACTAGACACCTGGGAATATCCAGGGTGGGGTGACATGCATGGCTTTCACCAGGTTTGTTTACCCAGAATCCAGTGCAAACCTCAAGCTTTGGCTAGATAAACACAACGTGGATACATCACATTTTTCCATTCAAAACTGACTCTTTTTTTGCGAAGTGGGTAGCTGTAGATTTTGGGCCCTAGCTCAGCCGGCACTTAGGGAAGCCTAGCAAACATGTACATTTTTGTAAACTAGACACCTGGGGAAAGCCCAAGAGTGTCTCCATGCTACCTCAGAAATTGTTCAGAACACACATTTGTTTGCTGCACAATTTGCTCAAGGAAGTCAACATCCCAAAATAGATGGATGTAATCAATTGGCAAAAAATTGGCCTTATTGACTTGACATCCAACGTCACCTGTGAACGGCAGAATTTGGGGCTGAACTGCCAAAAGAGCGCTGCGTCTGTGCTTGCCTATGCAAGTGCCTACTCCCTGTGTTGGTCTACCCTGCTATGGTCACTCCACTCCACGGAGTGTGCTTGGAAAGGGACAGCAGGACTATCATCATCGTGTCTCTCAGAATCACTGGAAGACGAGTCGTCAGATGGAACTGCGCTGACTGAAAAAGAACTTCCATATTCTGCTTCATTTTCCTCTCCCTCAGATGCTGTCTCAGTCTCGGATCCCACCTCATAGCTTTCCTCCATAACCCAAGTTAGGGCCGGGGCAGCATTCATCCACCGAGACACCATCTCTGCTGACTGCCTAATCCCTTCCTTCTTAAACACTGTCCTACATAGAAGGCTCTCGATCCATCACTCGGTATTTGGATAGCACAGCACTGTCACCCCTAAGGGCATCTGGGCGCTTGGGCTGCCGTGTCTCTGTCGAAAAGCCAGGTCTTGAGTCTCTTTCTGAAAGTCTGCCAGGGAGGGTGCTGTTCAGAGGTGGAGGGGCAGTTTGTTCCAGGTCCTGGCTGCAATGTAGGGAAAGGAGTGGCCCCTGCTGTGGGCGCGAAGGATGTGGGGGAAGTGCGCGAGGGCGAGCGAGGTGAAGCGCAGGTGTCATGTGGGGAAGTGGTAGCCTAGTTGATGGCTGATGTAGAAAGGTCCTTGGTTGTGTAGATCTTTGTATTTAAACGTGAGGATCTTGAACTGACGTCTCTTCTGGATCGGAAGCCAATGGAGCTTTCTGAGGTGAAGGTTGGTGCTGGTCCATGTGGGGAGGTTCATGTAGAGTCTGGCTGTGGTGTTCTGTATGGCCTGGACGCTTTTGAGGAGCTGGGTGGTTATTCCAGCATAGAGAGCGTTACCGTAGTCATGGAAGTTGGTGACGAGGGTGTGCATGCCGGTCTTTCTGGTGTTGGTTGGGATCCATCTGAAGATTCAGTGAAGCATGCAAAGGGTGTGGAAGCAGAAGGAGGCAACTGAGCTGACTTGTTGTTTCATGGTGAGTTGGCTGTTGAGGATGACGCCACGGTTGCAGGCATGGCCTGTTGGAGCGGATGTTAGTCCAAGTTCTGCTGGCCACCAGCTGTGGTCACATGCAGAGGTGTTCTTCCCGAAGATCAGGACTTCTGTTTTGTCAGAGTTTAGTTTGAGGCAGCTGTTGATCATCCATTTTGCAATGTCAGTCTTGGCTTTGCAGAAGTTGTTTTTGGTGTTGTGGGGATCCTCCGTGAGCGAGAGGATCAGCTGAGTGTCGTTGGTGTAGGAGATTATGTTGAGTCTATGGGATCTGAAGATGTCTGTCCCCGGGAAGGGGGCATAGGGAGAGGCGACCACCGCAGCTGGGGCGATCCACAGGAAGGGCCTGGCTCACGTCCAGAGTCACTGCAGTCCCGGAGGGTGGCGCTTCGTCCTGCCTCGGCACACACCATAGCCCCAATTTGCACTCCAGCCCCACCCACCTTGCCCTTAGAGTCAATCCTTATCCCAAAGTTACAGATCTGACTTGCCGACTTCCCTTAACTACATTGTTACAACATGCCAGAGGTTATTCACCTTGGAGACCTGCTGCGGATATGGGTGTGGCACCTGCGGACTATTTACTCCATCTTCCCGGAATTTTCAAGGACCAGCGAGAGCTCACCGGATGCCGCCGGAACCATGATGCTTTTCAATGCTCACGCCCCTCTCTCAGGATGAACCCTTTCCAGGGCACCCTGCTCTTCACAAAGAAAAGTGAACTCTCCCTGGGGCTCCCCCCGTCTTCTCCTGGCTCATTTGCATTACTGCAATGGGGTGCCCATCTCTGTCACTTCGGGTTTGGGGATCTGAACCTGACTCTCTTTCGATGGGCCGAGGGTAATGGAGGCCATCGCCCATCCCTTCTGAACGGCGCTTACCCATCTCTTAGAATCGACTGACCTATGTTCAACTGCTGTTCACATGGAACCTTTTTCCACATCGACCTTCAACGTTCTCGTTTGAATATATCCTATCAAAAAGATCTGTACCTGCGGTGGCTCCACCGACCCTCGCCCAGGGCTTCGGTGCGCATTGCAACGTCCCTCCTACTTGTCATGGCTTAGCCCCCGCAGCTCTCAGTGCCAGCGATGACCGGTATGGGCCCGACGGTCCAGTGACATCCAATTATTAGAGCTAGTTGATTCAGCAGGTGAGTTGCTATACACTCCTTAGCGGATTTCTACTTCCATGGTCACTGTCCTGCTGTTTATATCAACCAACACCTTCTCTGGGGTCCAATGAGTGTCGGCATCGGGCGCCTTAACCCGGCGTTCGGTTCATCCCGCATCCCCAGTTCTGATTACCATAAGTGGCCCACAAGGCACTCGCATTGCATGCCTGGCTCCACAACAGCGAGCCGGGCTTCTTACCCATTTAAAGTTTGAGAATAGGTTGAGATCGTTTCAGCCCTAAGACGTCTAATCATTTGCTGAAACAGATAAAACTGGGTGCTCCGAGCGCCAGCTATCCTGAGGGAAACTTTGAAGGGAACCAGCTACTAGATGGTTTGATTAGTCTTTTGCCCCTTCACCCAGGTCGGACGACCGATTTGCACATCAGGACCGCTACAGAACTCCAAGCACCCTCGCATCCCCAGACTCCAAGCGCTCGCCCATTCCCAGGCTCCAAGCACTCTTGTGTCCCCTGACTCCAAGGGCTCTCATTTCCAGGCTCTAAGCATATCTCATTCCTAGGCTCCAAGCACGCTCACATTCTGAGGCTCCACGCACTTTCTCATTCACAGGCTCCAAGCACCCAGGCTTCAAGCACTCTCTTATCCCCAGACTCCAAGCACTCTCACATCACCAGGCTCCTGGCACACTCACATTCCCAGGCATCAATTACTCTCGCATTCTCAGGCTCCATGCACCTTCTCATTCCCAGATTCCAAGCACTCTCTCATCCCAAGGCTCAACGCACTCTCTTTTGCCCAGACTCCAAGCACTCTCTCATGACAAGGCTCCAAGCCCTTTTGCATTCCCAGACTCAGCACTCTCTCATCCCCAGTCTCGAAGCAATCTCTCAACCCCAGGCTCCAAGCACTCTCTTATCCCCAGGCTCCAAGCACTCTCTTATCCCCAGGCTCCAAGCACTCTTGCATTCCCAGGCTCCAAGCACTCTCTTATCCCCAGGCTCCAAGCACTCTCTTATCCCCAGGCTCCAAGAACTCTTGCATTCCCGGGCTTCAAGCACTCTCGCATTCCTTGGCTCCAAGCACTCTCACATCCCCAGGCTCCAAGCACTTTCGCATCCCCAGGCTCCAAGCACTCTTGCATTCCCAGGCTCCAAGCACTCTCGCATTCCTTGGCTCCAAGCACTCTCACATCCCCAGTCTCCAGGCACTCTCTGATCCCCAAGCTCCAAGCACTCTCTCATCCCAAGGCTCGAAGCACTATCTCATCCCCGGGCTCCAAGCACTCTCACATCCCCAGACTTGAAGCACTCTCTCACCCCCAGGCTCCAAGCACTCTCTCACCCCCAGGCTCCAAGCACTCTCTCATTCCCAGGCTTCAAGCACTCTCGCATTCCCAGGCTTCAAGCACTCTCGCATTCCCAGGCTCCAAGCACTCTCGCATTCCCAGGCTCCAAGCACTTTTGCATGCCCAGGCTCCAAGCACTCTCTCACTCCCAGGCTCCAAACTCTCTCTTATCCCCCGGCTCCAAGCACTCTCTCATCCCCAGGACACACGCACTCTTGCATCCTCAGGCTCCAAGCACTCTCCCACCCCCAGGCTCCAAGCCCTCTCCCACCCCCAGCCTCCATGCACTCTCACATCCTCAGGCTCCGAGCACTCTCTCATCCCCGGGCTCCAAGCAATCTCTCATCCCCAGACTCCAAGCACTCTCACATCCCCAGTCTTGAAGCACTCTCTCACCCCCAGGCTCCAAGCACTCACTCACCTCAAGGCTCCAAGCACTCTCTCATTCCCAGGCTTCAAGCACTCTCGCATCCTCAGGCTCCAAGCACTCTCGCATCCTCAGGCTCCAAACACTTTTGCTTTCCCCGGCTCCAAGCACTCTCGCATTCCCAGGCTTCAAGCACTCTCGCATTCCCAGGCTTCAAGCACTCTCGCATTCCCAGGCTTCAAGCACTCTCGCATTCCCAGGCTCCAAGCACTCTTGCATCCTCAGGCTCCAAACACTTTTGCATTCCCCGGCTCGAAGCACTCTCTCATCCCCGGGCTCCAAGCACTCTCGCATTCCCAGGCTTCAAGCACTCTCGCATTCCCAGGCTTCAAGCACTCTCGCATTCCCGAGCTCCAAGCACTCTTGCATTCCTGGGCTCCAAGCACTCTCACATCCCCAGTCTCCAGGCACTCTCTGATCCCCAAGCTCCAAGCACTCTCACATCCCCAGGCTCCAAGCACTCTCGCATCCTCAGGCTCCAAACACTTTTGCATTCCCCGGCTCGAAGCACTATCTCATCCCCGGGCTCCAAGCACTCTCTCATCCCCAGACTCCAAGCACTCTTGCATTCCCAGGCTCCAAGCACTCTCTTATCCCCAGGCTTCAAGCACTCTCGCATTCCCAGGCTTCAAGCACTGTCGCATTCCCAGGCTCCAAGCACTCTCTCACTCCCAGGCTCCAAACTTTCTCTTATCCCCCGGCTCCAAGCACTCTCTCATCCCCAGGCCACACGCACTCTTGCATCCTCAGGCTCCATGCACTCTACCACCCCCAGGCTCCAAGCCCTCTCCCACCCCCAGGCTCCATGCACTCTCGCATCCTCAGGCTCCGAGCACTCTCTCATTCCTGGGCTCCAAGCACTCTCTCATCCCCGGGCTCCGAGCAATCTCTCATCCCCAGACTCCAAGCACTCCCCCATCCCCAGTCTTGAAGCACTCTCTCACCCCCAGGCTCCAAGCACTCACTCACCTCAATGCTCCAAGCACTCTCTCATTCCCAGGCTTCAAGCACTCTCGCATCCTCAGGCTCCAAGCACTCTCACATCCTCAGGCTCCAAACACTTTTGCATTCCCAAGGCTCCAAGCACTATCTCATCCCCGGGCTCCAAGCACTCTCTCATCCCCAGACTCCAAGCACTCTCACATCCCCAGACTTGAAGCACTCTCTCACCCCCAGGCTCCAAGCACTCACTCACCTCCAGGCTCCAAGCACTCTCTCATTCCCAGGCTTCAAGCACTCTCGCATTCCCAGGCTTCAAGCACTCTCGCATTCCCAGGCTCCAAGCACTCTCACATTACCAGTTTCCAAGAACTCTCACATTCCCATGCTCCAGGGACTCTCTCATCCCCAAACTTAAAGCACTCTCACATCACCAAGCTCTAGGCACTCTCACATTCTCCAGCTCCAGGCACTCTCACATCACCAGGCTCCAGGCACTCTCGCATCCCCAGGCTTCAAGCACTCTTGCACTCCCAGGCTCCAAGCACTCTCTCACCCCCAGGCTTCAAGCACTCTTGCATTCCCAGGCTTCAAGCACTCTCGCATTCCCAGGCTCCAAGCACTCTCACATTCCCAGGCTCCAAGCACTCTCGCATTCCCAGGCTTCAAGCACTCTTGCATTCCCAGGCTCCAAGCACTCTCTCACCCCCAGGCTTCAAGCACTCTCGCATTCCCAGGCTCCAAGCACTCTCACATTCCCAGGCTCCAAGCACTCTCGCATTCCCAGGCTCCAAGCACTCTCGCATTCCCAGGCTCCAAGCACTTTTGCATTCCCCGGCTCCAAGCACTATCTCATCCCCAGACTCCAAGCACTCTCACATCCCCAGACTTGAAGCACTCTCTCACTCCCAGGCTCCAAGCACTCACTCACTTCCAGGCTCCAAGCACTCTCGCATTCCCAGGCTCCAAGCACTCTCGCATTCCCAGGCTCCAAGCACTTTTGCATCCCCAGGCTCCAAGCACTCTCTCACTCCCAGGCTCCAAACTCTCTCTTATCCCCCGGCTCCAAGCACTCTCTCATCTCCAGGCCACACGCACTCTTGCATCCTCAGGCTCCAAGAACTCTCACATCACCAGTTTCCAAGAACTCTCACATTCCCAGGCTCCAGGGACTCTCTCATCCCCAAATTTAAAGCACTCTCACATCACCAAGCTCTAGGCACTCTCACATTCTCCAGCACCAGGCACTCTCACATCACCAGGCTCCAGGCACTCTCGCATTCCCGGGCTCCAAGCACTCTCGAATTCCCAGGCTCCAAGCACTCTCTCACCCCCAGGCTTCAAGCACTCTCGCGTTCCCAGGCTCCAAGCACTCTCACATTCCCAGGCTCCAAGCACTCTCTCACTCCCAGGCTCCAAACTCTCTCTTATCCCCCGGCTTCAAGCACTCTCTCATCTCCAGGCCACACGCACTCTTGCATCCTCAGGCTCCAAGCACTCTTGCATCCTCAGGCTCCAAGAACTCTCACATCCCCAGGCTCCTAGAACTCTCACATTACCAGTTTCCAAGAACTCTCACATTCCCATGCTCCAGGGACTCTCTCATCCCCAAACTTAAAGCACTCTCACATCACCAAGCTCTAGGCACTCTCACATTCTCCAGCTCCAGGCACTCTCACATCACCAGGCTCAAAGCACTTTTGCATGCCCAGGCTCCAAGCACTCTCCCACCCCCAGGCTCCAAGCACTCTCTCATTCCCAGGCTCCAAACTCTCTCTTATCCCCCGGCTCCAAGCACTCTCTCATCCCCAGGCCACACGCACTCTTGCATCTCAGGCTCCATGCACTCTCCCACCCCCAGGCTCCAAGCCCTCTCCCACCCCCAGGCTCCATGCACTCTCGCATCCTCAGGCTCCGAGCACTCTCTCATTCCTGGGCTCCAAGCACTCTCTCACCCCCAGGCTCCAAGCACTCACTCACCTCAAGGCTCCAAGCACTCTCTCATTCCCAGGCTTCAAGCACTCTCCCACCCCCAGCCTCCATGCACTCTCGCATCCTCAGGCTCCAAGCACTATCTCATCCCCGGGCTCCAAGCACTCTCTCATCCCCAGACTCCAAGCACTCTCACATCCCCAGACTTGAAGCACTCTCTCACCCCCAGGCTCCAAGCACTCACTCACCTCCAGGCTCCAAGCACTCTCTCATTCCCAGGCTTCAAGCACTCTCGCATTCCCAGGCTTCAAGCACTCTCGCATTCCCAGGCTCCAAGCACTCTCACATTACCAGTTTCCAAGAACTCTCACATTCCCATGCTCCAGGGACTCTCTCATCCCCAAACTTAAAGCACTCTCACATCACCAAGCTCTAGGCACTCTCACATTCTCCAGCTCCAGGCACTCTCACATCACCAGGCTCCAGGCACTCTCGCATCCCCAGGCTTCAAGCACTCTTGCACTCCCAGGCTCCAAGCACTCTCTCACCCCCAGGCTTCAAGCACTCTTGCATTCCCAGGCTTCAAGCACTCTCGCATTCCCAGGCTCCAAGCACTCTCGCATTCCCAGGCTCCAAGCACTCTCGCATTCCCAGGCTTCAAGCACTCTTGCATTCCGAGGCTCCAAGCACTCTCTCACCCCCAGGCTTCAAGCACTCTCGCATTCCCAGGCTCCAAGCACTCTCACATTCCCAGGCTCCAAGCACTCTCGCATTCCCAGGCTCCAAGCACTCTCGCATTCCCAGGCTCCAAGCACTTTTGCATTCCCCGGCTCCAAGCACTATCTCATCCCCAGACTCCAAGCACTCTCACATCCCCAGACTTGAAGCACTCTCTCACTCCCAGGCTCCAAGCACTCACTCACTTCCAGGCTCCAAGCACTCTCTCATTCCCAGACTTCAAGCACTCTCGCATTCCCAGGCTCCAAGCACTCTCGCATTCCCAGGCTCCAAGCACTTTTGCATCCCCAGGCTCCAAGCACTCTCTCACTCCCAGGCTCCAAACTCTCTCTTATCCCCCGGCTCCAAGCACTCTCTCATCTCCAGGCCACACGCACTCTTGCATCCTCAGGCTCCAAGAACTCTCACATCACCAGTTTCCAAGAACTCTCACATTCCCAGGCTCCAGGGACTCTCTCATCCCCAAATTTAAAGCACTCTCACATCACCAAGCTCTAGGCACTCTCACATTCTCCAGCACCAGGCACTCTCACATCACCAGGCTCCAGGCACTCTCGCATTCCCGGGCTCCAAGCACTCTCGAATTCCCAGGCTCCAAGCACTCTCTCACCCCCAGGCTTCAAGCACTCTCGCGTTCCCAGGCTCCAAGCACTCTCACATTCCCAGGCTCCAAGCACTCTCTCACTCCCAGGCTCCAAACTCTCTCTTATCCCCTGGCTTCAAGCACTCTCTCATCTCCAGGCCACACGCACTCTTGCATCCTCAGGCTCCAAGCACTCTTGCATCCTCAGGCTCCAAGAACTCTCACATCCCCAGGCTCCTAGAACTCTCACATTACCAGTTTCCAAGAACTCTCACATTCCCATGCTCCAGGGACTCTCTCATCCCCAAACTTAAAGCACTCTCACATCACCAAGCTCTAGGCACTCTCACATTCTCCAGCTCCAGGCACTCTCACATCACCAGGCTCCAGGCACTCTTGCATTCCCAGGCTCCAAGCACTCTCTCACCCCCAGGCTTCAAGCACTCTCGCATTCCCAGGCTCCAAGCACTCTCACATTCCCAGGCTCCAAGCACTCTCGCATTCCCAGGCTCCAAGCACTTTTGCATTCCCCGGCACCAAGCACTCTCTCACCCCCAGGCTTCAAGCACTCTCGCATTCCCAGGCTTCAAGCACTCTCGCATTCCCAGGCTTCAAGCACTCTCACATTCCCAGGCTTCAAGCACTTTTGCATTCCCCGGCTCCAAGCACTCTCTCATCCCAAGGCTCCAAGCACTCTCGCATTCCCAGGCTCCAAGCACTTTTGCATTCCCCGGCTCCAAGCACTCTCTCATCCCAAGGCTCCAAGCACTATCTCATCCCTGGGCTCCAAGCACTCTCACATCCCCAGACTTGAAGCACTCTCTCACCCCCAGGCTCCAAGCACTCACTCACCTCCAGGCTCCAAGCACTCTCTCATTCCCAGGCTTCAAGCACTCTCGCATTCCCAGGCTTCAAGCACTCTCGCATTCCCAGGCTCCAAGCACTCTCGCATTCCCAGGCTCCAAGCACTTTTGCATGTCCAGGCTCCAAGCACTCTCTCCCTCCCAGGCTCTAAACTCTCTCATATCCCCCGGCTCCAAGCACTCTCTCATCCCCAGGCCACACGCACTCTTGCATTCCCAGGCTCCATGCACTCTCGCATCCTCAGGCTCCGAGCACTCTCCCACCCCCAGGCTCCAAGCACTCTCTCATTCCTGGGCTCCAAGCACTCTCTCATCCCCGGGCTCCGAGCACTCTCTCATCCCCAGACTCCAAGCACTCTGGGCCTGATTCACAGAACTAACTTAAGACAAAATCCTAAACTTACTACCATTTTGGTATTCACAGAAGTTAGGAGTCCTAAATGCCTTCTGTGAATACCGAAAGACTTAAAGTTAGGATTTTTCTCAGTTTAGGAGTCCTAATTTCTGTGAATACCGAAATCAGTAAGTGCCTTCTGTGAATACCAAAATGGTAGTAAGTTTAGGACTTTGTCTTAAATTAGTTCGGTGAATCGGGCCCGCTCTCATTCCCAGGCTCCAAGCACTCTCTCATCCTTAGCTCCAAGCACTCTCACATTCACGGACTCCAAGCACTCTCTCATTCCCAGGCTCCAAGCACTCTCACATTCACGGACTCCAAGCACTCTCTCATTCCCAGGCTCCAAGCACTCTCTCATCCTTAGCTCCAAGCACTCTCACATTCACGGACTCCAAGCACTCTCTCATTCCCAGGCTCCAAGCACTCTCTCATCCTTAGCTCTAAGCACTCTCACATTCACAGACTCCAAGTACTCTCGCATTACCAGTCTCCAAGAACTCTCACATCCCCAGGCTCCAAGAACTCTCACATTACCAGTCTCCAAGAACTCTCACATTCCCAGGCTCCAGGGACTCTCTCATCCCCAAACTTCAAGCACTCTCACATCCCCAGCTCCAAGCACTCTCACATCACCAAGCTCTAGGCACTCTCACTTTCTCCAGCTCCAGGCACTCTCACATCACCAGGCTCCAAGCACTCTCACATCACCAGGCTTCAGGCACTCTCACATCACCAGGCTCCAAGCACTCTCACTTTCTCAAGCTTCAAGCACTCTCGCATCCCCAAACTCCAAGCACTCTCACATTACCAGTCTCCAAGAACTCTCACATCCCCAGGCTCCTAGAACTCTCACATTACCAGTTTCCAAGAACTCTCACATTCCCATGCTCCAGGGACTCTCTCATCCCCATACTTAAAGCACTCTCACATCACCAAGCTCTAGGCACTCTCACATTCTCCAGCTCCAGGCACTCTCACATCACCAGGCTCAAGGCACTCTCGCATTCCCAGGCTCCAAGCACTCTCCCATCCTCAGGCTCCAAGCACTTTCGCATCCCCAGGCTTCAAGCACTCTCTCACCCCCAGGCTTCAAGCACTCTCGCATTCCCAGGCTCCAAGCACTCCTGCATTCCCAGGCTCCAAGCACTCTCGCACTCCCAGGCTTCAAGCACTCTCGCATTCCCAGGCTCCAAGCACTCTCGCATTCCCAGGCTCCAAGCACTTTTGCATGCCCAGGCTCCAAGCACTCTCTCACTCCCAGGCTCCAAACTCTCTCTTATCCCCCGGCTCCAAGCACTCTCTCATCCCCAGGCCACACGCACTCTTGCATTCCCAGGCTTCATGCACTCTCGCATCCTCAGGCTCCAAGCACTCTCACATCCTCAGGCTCAAAACACTCTCGTATCCCACCGGATGCAAGCACTCTCTCATCCCCAGGCCACACGCACTCTTGCATTCCCAAGCTCCATGCACTCTCGCATCCTCAGGCTCCATGCACTCTCGCATCCTCAGGCTCCGAGCACTCTCCCACCCCCAGGCTCCAAGCACTCTCTCATTCCTGGGCTCCAAGCACTCTCTCATCCCCGGGCTCCGAGCAATCTCTCATCCCCAGACTCCAAGCACTCTCACATTCCACGACACCAAGCACTCTCTCATTCCCAGACGCCAAGCACTCCAGCATTCTCAGGCTCTAAGCACTCTCTCATCCCCAGACTCCAAGCACTCTTGGCCCGATTCACAGAACTAACTTAAGACAAAATCCTAAACTTACTACCATTTTGGTATTCACAGAAGGCACTTACTCATTTCGTTTTTCACAGAAGTTGGGAGTCCTAAATGCCTTCTGTGAATACCGAAAGACTTAACCCCTTCCACGCTGATGACGAGCTGGGCTCGTCATGGCGTAGCCTCCTCGCACGCTGATGACGAGCCCAGCTCGTCATGTAAAGTGCGTTTTAAAAAATCTCAGCGTGCGAGCAGAATAACGCTAGCGCGCATGAGGTTAAAGTTAGGATTTTTCTCCGTTTAGAAGTCCTAAAGTTAGGCGTCCTAATTTCTGTGAATACCGAAATGGTAGTAAGTTTAGGACTTTGTCTTAAATTAGTTCTGTGAATCGGGCCCGCTCTCATTCCCAGGCTCCAAGCACTCTCTCATCCTTAGCTCCAAGCACTCTCACATTCACAGACTCCAAGCACTCGCGCATTACCAGTCTCCAAGAACTCTCACATCCCCAGGCTCCAAGAACTTTCACATTACCAGTCTCCAAGCACTCTTGCATTACCAATCTCCAAGCACTCTCACATCCCCAGGCTCCTAGAGCTCTCACATTACCAGTCTCCAAGAACTCTCACATCACCAAGCTCTAGGCACTCTCACATTCTCCAGCTCCAGGCACTCTCACATCACCAGGCTCCAAGCACTCTCACTTTCTCAAGCTCCAAGCACTCACGCATCCCCAAACTCCAAGCACTCTCACATTACCAGTCTCCAAGAACTCTCACATCCCCAGGCTCCAAGAACTCTCACATTACCAGTCTCCAAGCACTCTCGCATTACCAGTCTCCAAGAACTCTCACATCCCCAGGCTCCTAGAACTCTCACATTACCAGTCTCCAAGACCTCTCACATTCCCAGGCTCCAGGGACTCTCTCATCCCCAAACTTCAAGCACTCTCACATCCCCAGCTCCAAGCACTCTCACATCACCAAGCTCTAGGCACTCTCACATTCTCCAGCTCCAGGCACTCTCACATCACCAGGCTCCAGGCACTCTCACATTCCCAGGCTCCAAGCACTCTCACATCCCCAGGCTCCAAGAACTCTCACATCCCCAGGCTCCAAGAACTCTCACATTACCAGTCTCCTTGAACTCTCACATTCCAGGCTCCAGGCACTCTCACATCACCAGGCTCCAGGCACTCTCACATTCCCAGGCTGCAAGCACTCTCACTTTCTCAAGCTCCAAGCACTCTCACATTCCCAGGCTCCAAGCACTCTCACATCCCCAGGCTCCAAGAACTCTCACATTACCAGTCTCCTTGAACTCTCACATTCCAGGCTCCAGGCACTCTCACATCACCAGGCTCCAGGCACTCTCACATTCCCAGGCTGCAAGCACTCTCACTTTCTCAAGCTCCAAGCACTCTCACATCCCCAGGCTCCAAGAACTCTCACATCCCCAGGCTCCAAGAACTCTCACATTACCTGTCTCCATGAACTCTCACATTCCAGGCTCCAGGCACTATCTCACCCCCAGGCTCCAAGCACTCTCTCATTATCAGACTGCAAGTGCTCTATCATCCTGAGACTCCAGTAATCTCTCATATCCAGACTGCAAGCACTCTCAAATCCCCAGACTCAAAGCCAGTCCTATAACCAGACTCCACTCCCTCTCCCATTCCCAGACTCCAAGCACTCTCATATTTCCAGGCTCCCTTCACTCTCACATTCCAGATCCACCCACTCCCAGATTGCAAGCGATCTCGCATCCCAGACTCCAGGCACTTCTTTAGGCCCCAAACCGTAAGTGATATCTAATCCCCATGCTCTAAGTGCCTTCTTGCCCCTAGACTGTAAGTGCTGTCTGATCCACAGACTCTTGTCGCTCTCTTACCCCAGACTCTAAGCGCCTTCTAATCCCTAGATTGTAAGTGCTGTCTGATCCCCAGACTCTAGGTGCTCTCTTACCTCAGATTCTAAGCGCCTCTTTTCCCCTAGACTGCAAGTGCTGTCTAATCCCCAGACTCTAAGCGCTCTCTTACCCATACTCTAAGCGCCTTCTTGCCCCTAGACTGTAAGTGCTGTCTAATCCCCAGACTCTAAGCGCTCTCTTACCCAGACTCTAAGCGCCTTCTTGCCCCTAGACTGTAAGTGCTGTCTAATTCTTAGACTCCAAGCGCTCTCTTACCCCAGACTCCAAGCGCTCTTTACCCCCAGGCTCTCCCCAGAAGACACATGCACACTCTCCCACAGAGCTCCCTCGTGCTGATAACGCAGTTTGGTGCAGGCCATGGACTGAGCAGGCAGCAATTAAATCACTGTATTTACTGTTTGAAGCCTTGCAGCGCCTTGACTGTGTCCTCACACCGCAGGTCTGGACTCGCTGGAGCAAGTGACAGCCTAAAAGATGAAAGGGAGCGAGTCAGGAGAGGCCATGGGACCAGTGTGGGAGAGGGGTGAGGCCGGATGGTAATCGCCTCTTTAAACACTCATTAAGAACAAACAAGCAGTTGTCGCTACAGGTGTGTTTGTTTATCGGGAAGGGCGCGGCTGGTGAGTTTGGAATTGTCAAGCTTCTGAGTTTATGGTAATAAGGTGTAGGCGAGAAGCAGAGATCAGACGTCACTCCCAAAACTCTCACTCCGCAGGTGCCTTGGACGGTGGAGGCCAGGCGAGTGGATTACACAAGATCCTCTGTGCCCCCCACAGCGCCTACAGCCCGTTACCGAGGAGCTTAGTCCCATTATAGGCACAACGCACCACCTACACCACAAACAGAGTATGCATGCATGAATAAATACACAACACAACTTTTGTTTGGAGAAAATACCGCTGCAGGTTTATTCCATACAAAAGTATGCAAATATATGGTGGGTTATCTTACGGGTGATCCAAGGGCAGGCAGCGGCACCAAGCTATGCTGCCCTGCCCGCCTGATGAGCCAAGCACTGTGGAGAACCCAATCAGAGCCACCCTTATGGGGGTGATCCCCTTACTGGATCGCATGACACATTGGTCCCTTATTACTCACGCTCCTTTCAGGGTGGAGCTCAGCAAGGCAAGGCCCGGGTTATTCAGGCCCACAACGGCCAGAAGGACTAACGGGGCGCCGACGTCATTGTTCCAGGACCCTCCCCGAGGTTCTTGGGATTTGGCTCTGGCGCCCCTATTGTGCTCTTGCAGAGGTACCCTTCTGTACCCATCATGCTTTGCTACTCTAGCCATGTGATGCTTTTTATGCACATTGACTGTGGCCCTTGCTAGTCTCCTTGCGAAGACTCTGCCCCCTGGGACAACCCTGGCTGCAAAATTCAACTTCCCCAAAAGACTCTGATTGACACCCAGGGGGCCTTGTCCTTGCCTAGGAGTGCCTGGATATCCAGATGGAATGCCTGCACCTTCTCAGCGGGGAGCCTGAACACGCCCTTGACCGTGTCCATCTCGATGCTCAGGAAAGTGAGGACATGCGCCGGACCCCCGTCTTCCCCGGCGCCAAAGGAACCCTGAAGCGCCCTGCCAGCTCCTGAAAGTGATGCAGCGCTGTGCTGCAGTCCTGTGTCCCTGCTTCCCCTATGAATAGGAAATCGTCCAGGTAATGCGAGACTCCACCTGTGTTGTATGACCAGATGATTGCCCGCTGTAAAAAACTGCTGAACGCCTCAAAGTAAGTGCAGGACACCGCGCAACCCATCGGCATGCACTTGTCAAAGTAAAATTTGCTCTGCCACTTATAACCTAGCAGGTTGTGAGGGTGTTCTGGGAGCAGGCGGAAGGCTGTCTCGATGTCTGCCTTGGCCAGCCATGCCCCCCTCCCTGCTCTCCTGACCATATCCATAGCCATGTCAAATGAACAGTACGAAATGGAGCAGGTTCCGTCCTCCAGTCAGTGGTTGACTGAATTGTCCTCTGGGTAAGACAAGTGGTGTATGAGGTGGAAGGACCCAGGTTGCATTTTGGGGAGCACGCCGAGAGGGAGATAGCAACATGTTTTCCAGGGGGGGTGGTCAAATGGCCCTGCTACCCTCCCCAGAACCGTCTCCTACATGATTTTTTCTTGCGCCACGTTTGGAAGCTCTCTGGCTGACCTCAGGTTGTCTGTGTCCCTGCAAACGAATGGCCCTTGGTATGGGATCTTGAAACCCTCTATGAAACCCTCCGCCAGAATCTTGTTGTCCTTTGTGTTGGGATACGCCCTGAGCAGGGGGAGGAGGTTATCAAAAATAATCAGTTAGGGGCCCTTTACTGAGGAAACCTTGACTTATAGTGCAAGGGTGTGTGCCTTGGTACAGTGCAGTCTAAAGTGTGGCACAAATGCATTATTCTGCCAGGGTGTGTGCCTTGGCACATGGCAGTCTAAAGTGTGGCACAAATGCATTATAGTGCCAGGGGGTGTGCCTTGGCACAATGCAGTCTAAAGTGTGGCACAAATGCATTATTCTGCAAGGGTGTGTACATTGGCACAATGCAGTCTAAAGTGTGGCACAAATGCATTATAGTGCCAGGGGGTGTGCCTTGGCACAATGCAGTCTAAAGTGTGGCACAAATGCATTATTCTGCAAGGGTGTGTGACTTGGCCAGTGGCAGTCTAAAGTGTGGCACAAATGCATTATAGTGCCAGGGGGTGTGCCTTGGCACAATGCAGTCTAAAGTGTGGCACAAATGCATTATTCTGCAAGGGTGTGTGACTTGGCCAGTGGCAGTCTAAAGTGTGGCACAAATGCATTATAGTGCCAGGGGGTGTGCCTTGGCACAATGCAGTCTAAAGTGTGGCACAAATGCATTATTCTGCAAGGGTGTGTGCCTTGGCACAATGCAGTCTAAAGTGTGGCACAAATGCATTATAGTGCCAGGGGGTGTGCCTTGGCCAGTGGCAGTCTAAAGTGTGGCACAAATGCATTATAGTGCCAGGGGGTGTGCCTTGGCACAATGCAGTCTAAAGTGTGGCACAAATGCATTATTCTGCAAGGGTGTGTACATTGGCACAATGCAGTCTAAAGTGTGGCACAAATGCATTATAGTGTCAGGGGGTGTGCCTTCGCACATTGCAGTCTAAAGTTTGGCACAAATGCATTATTCTGCAAGGGTGTGTGACTTGGCCAGTGGCAGTCTAAAGTGTGGCACAAATGCATTATAGTGCCACGGTGTGTGCCTTGGCACAATGCAGTCTAAAGTGTGGCACAAATGCATTATAGTGCCAGGGGGTGTGCCTTGGCACAATGCAGTCTAAAGTGTGGCACAAATGCATTATTCTGCAAGGGTGTGTACATTGGCACAATGCAGTCTAAAGTGAGGCACAAATGCATTATTCTGCAAGGGTGTGTGCCTTGGCACAATGCAGTCTAAAGTGAGGCACAAATGCATTATAGTGCCAGGGGATGTGCCTTGGCACAATGCAGTCTAAAGTGTGGCACAAATGCATTATAGTGCCAGGGGGTGAGCCTTGGCACAATGCAGTCTAAAGTGTGGCACAAATGCATTATAGTGCCAGGGGGTGTGCCTTGGCACAATGCAGTCTAAAGTGTGGTGCAAATGCACTACTCTGCAAGGGTGTGTGCCTTGGCCAGTGGCAGTCTAAAGTGTGGCATAAATGCATTATTCTGCCAGGGTGTGTGCCTTGGCACATGACAGTCTAAAGTGTGGCACAAATGCATTATAGTGCCAGGGGGTGTGCCTTGGCACAATGCAGTCTAAAGTGTGGTGCAAATGCACTACTCTGCAAGGGTGTGTGCCTTGGCCAGTGGCAGTCTAAAGTGTGGCATAAATGCATTATAGTGCCACGGGGTGTGCCTTGGCACAATGCAGTCTAAAGTGTGGCACAAATGCATTAATATTCAAGGGTGTGTGCCTTGGCACAATGCAGTCAAAAGTGTGGCACAAATGCATTATAGTGCCAGGGGGTGTGCCTTGGCACAATGCAGTCAAAAGTGTGGCACAAATGCATTATTCTGCAAGGGTGTGTACATTGGCACAATGCAGTCTAAAGTGTGGCACAAATGCATTACTCTGCAAGGGTGTGTGCTTGGCACATGGCAGTCTAAAGTGTGGCACAAATGCATTACTCTGCAAGGGTGTGTGCTTGGCACATGGCAGTCTAAAGTGTGGCACAAATGCATTATACTGCAAGGGTGTGTGCTTGGCACATGGCAGTCTAAAGTGTGGCACAAATGCATTACTCTGCAAGGGTGTGTGCTTGGCACATGGCAGTCTAAAGTGTGGCACAAATGCATTATTCTGCAAGGGTGTGTGCTTGGCACATGGCAGTCTAAAGTGTGGCACAAATGCATTATTCTGCAAGGGTGTGTGCTTGGCACATGGCAGTCTAAAGTGTGGCACTGCAGGAGGATAGAGAAGCACTGTCACTTGTAGATGTGGTGTTGTCCTACCCTCTCCCTTTTATGTAGCATGGTGCATCTAGTGTGCTTGGGGCTGTGAGTTGTATGTAAAGCTCTGAAGTGGCTGAAGCGTTCAGCACAGTGCAATGCACTGTGGGTGCTTAAATAAACCTTTCCACGCCCCTCCTTCTAGAAGTATGTAGCTGGGCTGTGAGCAGGGAATGTAAACATTGCTTTGTTTACCTGAGCCTTCTGCTGGTCTGTTAAAGTGCAGGCATTTAGGGGAATCAGGGCTTGTCTCTGCTGCCAGGTGCTGAACAGAACATTTGAACCTTCAGCTGGGCACAGGAGCATAGAGGCACTGCCCCGGGGAGATAACGCGCGGCGGTCTGTGGGGATAGCGGTGCGCCTGTGGGTCCCAGAGTGGGTGAGTGTGTGGAAGTTATACTAAGTGCAAACAAGCATGAGCTCAAAGGCACACACGCGCAGGCCTGCACACAGGCACGGCCCATGCAGGGAAGAGGGTTGGGGCGAGGCGAGGGGGAGTCGACAGATGTCAACGAGGTAAATGTAACATAAACAAGCATTTGCAATGCAATAGGTCTCATGTGTGCAAGTTTGAGCTATTAGCATTGTAAATGACAATTTATTGATATGATTTGAAAACCTGCATGCAGTGCGTAAACAAGACATTGTCATTTACAATGCCAACAGCCCAAACTCTCGCAAATACAAGACCTATTACATTGCAAATGCTTGTTTGAACTGCTATCACACTGGTATAAGTGACCAGTTATTAATCACAAGTATATAGTTACAGTATAAGATTACACATACACTTCCCTGCTAAAGTTGTGTTGGACTTGGCCCTTCTGGCAGGTTCACACCTGAACTTTTTGCTTTGGTATGTGACTTGGTGTTAGTATTTTTGGCTTCTGCGCACTTTAACACTGTGTCCCAGTGTAAAGTGCGTGCGCACTCTGAGTGCATGGTGTGAGATTAGCCTGCCCTCCCATAGGAATGCATGGGGAATGTGTGTGTCCATGGTAGTACCTGATGCGTGGGGAGTGCAGGGTCGAGTTTAGTATGTGCTGACTCGTGTGATTGAATGCTGCACAACGATGTGTGCGGCGTTAATGTGTCTGGTGTGGAAGTGCCACTTTTAGAAGTTGGCATGGCTGTGTAATAAAGGTGAAATGACTGTCTGGCTTGTGATTGGCTGGAGCTGGATGGTGTGCCTGGCTCCAGGAGTCAGGATGGGTCTGCCCTGGTGGTGAATAGAGAGATGGACAGCCAGATGGGTCGGAGGAGTAGACCTGGGACCTGAATAGGGCTGGGCTTTCCCTACACAATGCTGGCTCCGTCCCCTGTGGTACGTCTGATGTCCCTAGCCTGGCCAGTGAATGGGGAGAGGGGCTGAGCACAACAGAGTGCTCCAGAACCAGCTGTGACTGGTCTTTCCCCACCCTGCACCCTCAGACAAAGAGAAAGTGTGTATAAGAAGGGGCTGTGACCCCTAGCAAAATGTTCTCTTCCTGATCCTAACTTGGAGGGTGGCCTGCTGCTGCTGGGCGCCAGGAGGACCACCACTGGGGACTGCCTCCCTGCCTGGAGGGCCCTGTGAGCTGGCCCCTGGGCCCAGCCTTTGCCCCCCCTGCCTTCCTAGGGACTCTTGCTGGACTTTCCCTGGACTTTGGGGACCCTAGCGCTTGAGAGCGCTTTATTTTTCCTTGTAGCGCCTGGGAGCGCTTGATTGTGGTACTGGGGAGCGCTGTGCTTTCCTGAGCAGTGCTCCCTTCTTTGAACAGCAGCACGGAGCTGCGACCCCAGTCCTGAGAGATTCCCCGGCGTGGGGATCCTCCTTTGCTTATTTTCGGCGCGGGTGCCCACCCCGCATCTCTGCCGTGTCGTGCTTGGATTTCAACAAGCTGGTGCCCACCCTGCGTCTTTGTGTACTGGCGATAATTCATCCCGGGAGCCTACCCCGTTTCTGACGGTTTATATCCCTGGCAGGTGCCCACCCCGCCAGGTACTTTAAGCGGGTGCCTATATTATAAATTATCACTGCCGCGTCCCCGAGGCAAAGTTCTTCCCAAAGAAGGCAGCCGCCGGCGTTACCCTTCGGCCACGCTGGGATTGGCCCCAGCTGGCCGAGCCTCCAGCAGCGTCATTGGTGGAGAGCGCGTGCATTGGTTCCCCCTCGAGTACTTCTCCACGCTCCCAACCAGGAAGCCCCGGCCGGTGAGAGGCTGCGCTGAGCCTCGCAGACTGCCCCCACATATTGGCAGGAAGAGGAGCCCCCGCCCCAGGTCCCAGTGAGTGGGGGCCCTTTGTGTTGATTTGGGGAGAGGAGAGGGGGGGCGTCGAGGCACATTGCCGGTGCCAGCCCCCCCCCCAGTAGTGCTATCGTCATTTTTGGGGCGAGTCTTGGTAGGGGTAGAGCGGCACCGGTTGGCAGTGGGCCGCTTCCCCAGGTGAGCAGCATTTATCTTGAGCCCACAAAGGCCCCAGCGGGCATTTTCTTTTTCGAGCCCACGAGGCTTCAACGGGTTGGCAGCATTTCTTGAGAGCCCACGAGGCTCCACCTGATTTGGGGGCATTTTATTAATCAGAGCCCACGAGGCAAAGGGGGCATTGTTGTTTAGAACCTGCGAGGCTCTAGCGTGATTTCGGGCCATTTTTCATCCCGAGCCCACAAGGCTCCCCCGTTGTTTTGGCCCTGTTGTTTCTTGGGAACCCCAGAGGAGAGCCAGGAGGCCCGCTGGTGCCAGGCTCAGTTCCCCAGCTGCCCAGCACTTAGTGGGCAGCTGCATCGTTTAGGCTTGTCCCTCTGCCGCATTCTTCTTTGGCTGCCTGCGCAGCCTGTCCTGACATTTTGGACATAGGGCGTGGAGCCCTTTGAGAGGCCCGTTGGCCTGGAGCGCACTGTGTCTATGCCTATGTGAGTTTTGTGCAAATGTGATACTTGGCTACTGTGATTTTTGCATAATTTGCAATGCCTTTTTGCCTATCCCTCTAAATGAATGTTTATGCTTGGAAGGTTGTTTTTCCTGATATAGGTTCTGCTAGTGAGTTCATGGTTCCCTGCGTTATATTTGCCTAAGGTGTTTAGGATTGCATAGGTGGTACTTACCTTTTACCAGTGATTCCTGGTTGTGTGCTACATTTGCTATTTAGTGCTACAGTGATTATATGTGCTATGTGCTAAGCGCTATTCCTACAGAGTGCGAAGTCTACCAAGTGCTAGTTCTAAAAGTGCTTATTCCTGACAGTGGTCCATGTGGCCCTGTACCATGTATATAATCCCCTTTAAATTCTGCCATTGCCAGTGGCACAGAGTACATTGTGTGTTTATTATCTAATGTATTTGGTACAATACAAAGGCTATTTTTACATATAACCTTATGTGGAGTTTCGTTTGTGGTGGGCCTAGGGGGCTGTTGCTGGGTGTGCGCGCAAACGCTTTACACCTTGCCTCCGGGATAAGCCTGACTGCTCGTGCCAAGCTACCAAGGAAGTGAGCAGGGGTTATCTTGGCAGGTGACTTCCTTGCCCTGACTAGAGTGATGGTTTCTGCCTGGCTTTGGCGCAAGCCATAGCCAACCAGAAATCCCATTTCTAACAAGTTGCCACCGTACATTTTAACCCTCCTCTGAAAAGACAGATTTTCCAGGTAAAGCAGGCAGTCTGCATAAGGGCCAGACCGCATCTTACTACCCTTCCTTCTCTAGAATCACAGCAGATACCTTGCACGTTTATTGCATTTGTGCGCCTTAGGCCACAGGCGTTTTTGCTATTTAGTTATGGCAATATTTATTTTAGTTTGAACGATAATAACACTGCTATTAAGAAGCTGAAACGATGATGTGACTGATACGAGGGTGGTAGCTGTTTACTCTTTTGGCAAAGAAATACAAGAACACATTATACCACTGCTACCCGCGCGACACGTCTTGCATTCTCCCAGTACGTCCCGTTCAACCAAGTGCACGCTGTTGTGACTTTAAAATGTGAAAAACAAGCAAATTGACTGAGAACCAGATGGTGATACTTCAGAATCCATTCTGGTTGTTTTCTTTTATAAAACAGTAAAAACACAATCGGATATTGACCATAGTATGCCCTTAGGCAATCGGTGGAACTGACGCGAATGATGACAGATGTATTGTGACGAATAAACTAGTGATGTACTCTGTAAACTCTAGTTGATTTATAGAACATTAACAACCCTGGAAAAGCAAGTTTTGTTAGTGATTATTTCAAATAGAAGTTAATCAACTTCACACTTCAATGCCATACATGGAAACCTTGAATTGTACTAAATTGCACATCTTTGTCATAGCATTTACCAAAAGTCCGCAGGTCGTAGATTTCTATTATAGTAGGCACACCTAGTATTTTATCCTTGTGAGGTCGATATAATTTCTTCTATTGAGTTGGTCGGGGATAATTCTGTTTGTCATGTGTTCTTGACATATGTCGTATTAATCCCTAACAAACAATACATGTATGATGATGAAGTAAACGCGAGGTATTACCCAGGAACAAAACAGTTATATGCCGAAGGACATGCCTATCACAAGTATTATTAACTATTAACGAACACTTCACAATGCATGTCATGATAAGTATCCTTCATAAGCTAGCTGGGATGTGGTAAGCTACTACTGACATGTTTGACAGCTGGTTTGATTTTTTTTAAGAATAGGTGTATAGACTCTACTACCAAAGTAGTGGCTCACCTACAACGGTACTCTGGATTTTTCACACGTCAATCGGCAAGCTCAGTGTTTCGCCTCACTGTTCTATAGATCAAAAGGTGTGTGTAACAAGCCCTATTCACTTTGAATAAATGGCCGAAACAGGCAGTCTCCCACATGATGATGGGTGAATAATAATGGCAAAGACAGACGTGGCATATCATCAAGGCCCCACAATAAAATGATCGCCACTTTAGTGTCCGTATTCGGGCAAAAAGCGGCAATAATGTTATCGCACTGTCAGCATGGACACGCTAATGCGTGTTCCGATGCCTCAGCGCCGGTTTCCCTAGCGCTCATCTTTGCATCGCCAATGAGATGCAAAGTGGGCGTACCCTGGTAAAGTAACGTGGAGAATGTCGCTAACCGACATTTCTCAAGTTAACAATGTGATTGCTAACCTGTTTAGAGATTATAAAAGTAGCGCTAACCGCACTAAACGCAGGTTTCTTTACACCTGCTTACAACCTGACTAAGTCATAATATCCAATGGAAGGTGGATATTATGGCTAAGAGTACCCTGCCCTATCAACAAGCTATGGCCGTTCCCTGTGCGATTATCGCTGGATTTCCAGCGATAATCAAACAATCAGCAGCTATCGATTGGATTTTTATCGCTTTTGAGATAAGCGTTGCTGATAGCGCGCTACCTCAGCGATAGAAGCCAGCGATAATTATCCTCGCGCTTAGTTATAATTATCGCCGGCTGTTGCTGATATGTCCCTACGTCTGCTGCTACACACAGCTGAACAGCTTTTGTAATTGTATTTATATAGCGTTAATCTTACCGACGAGTGCTTTGCATGCGCTATCCGTAACCTTTAAAAGCAGGTACCACGTAAAGTTAACACCCAGTGCACGAAGCGCACCTGCCCCAACCCCTCTCACTGTGTGTCCCTGGCTGTTACAGTCGCACTCCAGGGAGGCAATGATTCTGATGAGCAGGCCGCTGAAGCCATGAATGTCAAGGATGCCAAGGAATACCTGGCGAGGAGAGAGATTCCCCAGCTGTTTGAAGTAAGCATAGAAGTAGGTTCATGCCACAAATAGCAACGGGCGAGAAACAACAATTAAACAAATGCATTCTGCCAACCAACTGTTCAACAATGAAGCCGCAAGGAAACTGTACTTGGCCGGTGCTCCTCTGCCTTCGAACGGAAGTGGCATATGGGTTGCCAAATGAGTAAGGAGGCAGCATAAAAGAATGACACTGCTGCGGATGTATGGCAAGCAGCTGGCGGGACCAACGTTCGTTTTTTTACAACAACAGGTCTTGCAGACAGCGCATGCGTGCTGCTTAGGAGCGACCTAAAAAGAGTTGATGTTGCAGGAAGTGCAAGTTAAGTAATTTTCATTTTTGTTAAATTATTTACCTCGTTGTCATCTGTTAACTCCACCCTCACCCCACCCCCTGCTCTTACCTTCATGGACCGTGCCTGCCTGCTCACCCAAAATGCGTAAAGAGGTAGACATCATACTATTGGTCACAAATACACCCTGTAACACAAAACAAAATAACTATGACGAACAGATCATTGATACTAAACTTTGGGACTCTTTTGCGAGGTTTGGTTGCAGGGTGGCACCTCAAGGAATCTTGCTGCATTGCCCTGCGTAAAAAAAAGGGCAGGAAGGCACTATATCTATAAGATACGGAGCATTCCTGTACTCCTGCACTGGCGCACAGTGGGGTGCTATCTTTCAACGCAGACACCCTTTCACCATGGTGCCAGGGTGTCTGCATTGTAGGGGAGATTGCTTTTGTGCAGGAAGGGATATCTTCCGCAAAAATACAATCACAAGAGGTGTTTTCATCTTTCTATGTGTGCTGTAGAATGCAACACACGTAGAAAGAGGAAAAACGAGGGAAAATATGGATATTTCTCCTGGTTGCGCAACCCTAATGCCGCCCCTAGAGTGGTATTAGAATCTGAAGCATTCCCAAGTTTACAATTCCTCGTAGATCTGGGAATGCTCCAGATTTCATGGGTGTTGCGTGGGAACACCCACAGCAACACCCATGGAACGCCCCTTTCACATACTGTTCTGCGTGAACGGGGCACATATTTTCAAGGCCATGAAAAGCCACACAAAGTATTTGCGTGGCCTTATTATGCTGTGGCACATTGTGCCATCGGTGTGTTCAAAAAGTGACGCTCCGGTGGTGCAAAAGTGTCGCTAGGGGCCTCGTAAAAAGGCCCTTCATTTCGGAAACAAGCGTTATGATGTGGCCAGCATCACGGCGCTTTTTGTTTGCAGGAGGGGGCAGGCCAGCATGGACAGCGGGAGGAGCGCAGGAGGGGACAGGCAACTTGAAGGACAGCGGGAGGAGCGCAGGAGGGGGCAGGCCAGCATGGACAGTGGGAGGAGCGCAGGAGGGGGCAGGCCAGCATGGACAGTGGGAGGAGCGCAGGAGGGGGCAGGCCAGCATGGACAGTGGGAGGAGCGCAGGAGGGGACAGGCAACTTGAAGGACAGCGGGAGGAGCGCAGGAGGGGGCAGGCCAGCATGGACAGTGGGAGGAGCGCAGGAGGGGGCAGGCCAGCATGGACAGTGGGAGCAGCGCAGGAGGGGACAGGCAACTTGAAGGACAGCGGGAGGAGCGCAGGAGGGGGCAGGCCAGCATGGACAGTGGGAGGAGCGCAGGAGGGGGCAGGCCAGCATGCACAGTGGGAGGAGCGCAGGAGGGGACACGCAACTTGAAGGACAGCGGGAGGAGCGCAGGAGGGCACACGCAACTTGAAGGACAGCGGGAGGATGGTGGAGGGGAAAGTAGAATGAGGGAAAGAGGGCAGCAACACAATGACAGAGGGTGGAGGGTGGGTGGGGGCAAGCTACACCACGGAGAGTGGGAGAACGAGCAGGCAAAAAAGTGTAGGAGGAAGACGGCTACAAAGACATACATTATTCTGGAGTGCCAGAAGTATTTTAATACAATCTTTTACAAATTACTTTGTTAGAGTCACATCTTTTTAACAAACAAAACATTTTTCTGTGTATTGGAGATATGAAGTATTCCATTATGACTTACATATTATTTCTTCACTGTACTATGGTTTTGGCAAAGTTACCAAATTAAAAAATGTTTATTTCCTCAAATTACGGACCAATGTTTTCATTTTTTGAGTTGAATAAATACTACAATACTTTTCTTTTAGATGATTGCCCTTGGAAGTCCCTTTCTTCACTTTGGCTTACAGTTCATTTACTGATGCAACTTCCTGATAGTTCATACTTCAATAGGTTCCTTCTTTTGGTAAACCAAGAAGGAATCTGGACATATGATCACTTGATCTCTACTTTTAGAGACTCAACCCTACCTACAACTCTCCATACATCTACCCTTCTCTACTAAGAGCAAGGCTTATTCTAGTTTTCTGCCATGTGGGATGGCACAGTGTAATACCACTTTGATCAGATACATCCCACCTCAATCTGACATGGCGAGATATGTTGTTGGGAAAGGATTGCGCTATCCGTGCATAGGTGCCCTTTGGCTGGACCGCGTGGTGTGTTTTCATGCATTGTGACAGGCTCCCAGCCACGTCACCTGTTTTTCTTTCAGTGTTTGCACTATCCTGGTATAGGAGTGAAACAATAGTGCCTTTGCTCAGCTTCCTCCTGGCCTTATGTCTGGATGTCATTAGGGTGCATGTTAAACTTACAGCCGCAAGCGGCACTTTGGCTTCATTCAAACGTGCAAAGTGCAAACAAAAAATGTGATTTTCAGATCTTTTCAGGCCTAGTTTCAGACTCCATTTTGCATGTTTTCGTGGGTTACTCATGGAGTGCTCTGGGTACTTCTCCCTGGGTTAAACTGCTGTCTCTCCTAGATATTTAGTAATTATTTCGCGGAGTCACATGCAGTAGATGACGAAGGTGGACATTGAGTTTTCTGTCAACTTTCTAAAAGCGATTCACACACTTTTTGCTGGCCTAGATGCAGCCTACTTTTCAGTCGCTTTCAGTGCTTAATTTGAGCCAGAGGTTTCCGATGCTCTGTTCTCCATTTAATTGTTAACAGCGGCACTTAGGACAATTTGCCACATGGTGGCGCTGTCTGTCTAATTACGGATGACCACAACAGTTGTTTATTAATTCTGTATATAAAAAATTAATTAAAAAATAACTAATACCTGCCGCCCAAGCCATTCTTATAACACTGAGGGCCTGTGAGGTCTGAATTGTCCCAGTTGTAGGAGTGTGATGGCTAGTGGTTGTGTTGGTTTTGTCATTGGCAGCGCTGCCAGGGGCAATGTGTGGTGCAAGCTGCAATGACCTCCTAACGAGGGACGTGGCACCTATATTTTTCCAAATTGGGGACTGGTTTTCACGAGCGCCACATGGGTTGGGCTCCACACCCTTTCTCAGGACGTAGCAGAGGTAAGTGAAGATTCTCTAGTAGACACATACCTTATGCCAAAGCAAGCCGCCTTTCTGGAATGCCCACTTTCCTGCTTTGAGGCCTATATTGGATCGGTTTAGAAGCAGGGGCGACCTATTTAACTTTGAGTTTAGCTTGGGCTTAGTGACTAACTCCAGCCATCATGCAGAGCACGAGACGTTAAGCATTTAAACTTCTTTACCGATTAAAACTATCATCCTTTCCATGCATGACAACAGCTATAGGCTTACTGGATCTACACTCTCAGAGACACATCTCTCCATCACCCTACCCTGTTCCTCCTACATGGGTGTCACCGCTACTATGCTACGAAAAGCAAAACGTGTTGCACTTTGTCCGTAGCGTGTGTATAGCACAGTGTAATGCCACATTCACCCTTTAATATGCTCCGGCACACCTACAAGGTGGGTTATGCTTGAAAACGTGTTCTGATAACTGTACTAAAGTGCCATTTCAGTTAAGTCTGCTGTCTTTTATTATCTTTTAACATGTTTGTATTCACTTAAGGTGTTTTTCAGTCTCTCCTGTAGTTTCCGGGTATTTATTCAAATCTGAACATCAAACTCTGTTTAAGGATAAGGTAACATTGTAATTCTACATGAAGAGAATCACAATCATCAAACTGCAGTGAATCTTTCATAATCAACCCACAGTGAACCCTCCCCCTCCTGCACACCAGTCTCCCAGGGAAGCAAATATGACCATGTGAAGGTGAGTCTACAGGTCAAAGGTTCAGCAAGTATGCTGTACCTATAGAGGCCTCTTAGTATCACAATGATTGGTAGACCTCCTAGACCTCCTCTTCTCCTCATGACTTTCAACCAATAACAGCAACTTCCAAAATTAGAATTCACTCTTGTCCAATCACAGTTCAGAAAAGAAATGCCAGTTACTTGCTACATAACATTTTTTTGCACCTCACAACACCAAGTATGAACTTATGACTATAAATGACTTTTTATTCTCTTCAAATGACATACTCTCACAGAACACTTGTCATTCTGCTACAGAATCATTATTTGTCTTAAACTGAGATGCCAGCATTATGGCTTGCATCTGGATGGGGGCACTCCATAGTATTTTGGGCTTGTGAGTATGGAAAGAATTGAGCCACTTACACAGATCTAGGCTTCTAAAACTGGACATAACTCGGATTGGCATCAGAGGGACGAAATGGCACCAACTAACACCTATGGTTGAAAGTATTCCGAATTAGGAGCCCTCTAGTCTCAGGATTGTGCATTGCGCAGGAATTGATTTGGAAACAATCACAGAGGTAATCCTATTAATTCAGATAAAACAAACCTTGTGAAAGCTGATGAATCTCTTCCCTCACACTGACTGTATCTATTCCGACGAGGCAGTGTTCCAACCAAGTGTGTCCAAAAATTGATAATTACCGGAAGCATGCCAATAAGGTGATTTAGGCATTTCTCGCAGACTACTGAATGGGATCCATTTACCTCAATAACCTCTGATTCTACTTCCTGGTATTTACAGAAGAGAGGGAAGACATTTCACAGCAGAGTGATATAAAATCTTCTTCAACCACGTACAGGAATATACCCAGTTCTACCTCTAAGTTTGCAAACAGACTATCAACGCATAGGCTATTCTCAGAGCCACCCCATTCTCACTGCTACACATCTTATTTCTGTTCAAGATTTAAAAGAAAAACATTTTGGGTGTACTGCTGAATGCCTGTGGCACCAGCAAAGTACAATTCTGAGCATACTTTATGGGGTAGCTTCTTCCCAGCACTGCAGGAGCAACGTGATACATATGTTATTAAAAGAAGTCATTACCAATTCTAACCACTTTTCAATATTGACAACCAGTCCACAGCACACGCTCTTCAGCCAAGCCCCCTCCCAGCCCCCAAACACAAATGTGTGAGAAATCACCCATTAGCCCTAACCCGTGTGAAAGGCAACAACCAACTTCACAAAGTACTCAGTCAAGTTTGACACACATAAACCATAACCTGCAGCCAATCATTTAAAAAACCAACCAAGTCTCCTACTAAGCACAATCTTAGAGCCCCACCCCTCAACTAGGGCAGCAACAAATCCTGGCCATGTACAGCAGGGGACATGTCCACTTTATCTGTGGTCAGGTCCTGTGTCCATGCAATGTCCCCAACACTGTGCCCAGCTACAACAAGGAAGTAACAATCCCCCTTCCCTACTGTGCATTGCCTGTGCCCAAGCATAGCTGGGAGGGTTGGGTGAAAGGCTTCTTCACACCCTGTTCCCAACCCTCCCAGATTAAGCAAACCTTTCATAAAAGTCTTCAGTACTAGGAGTCTGAGTCCTTGAGCCCTGTCACAGTGGCTGAAACATTTTGTTCAATGTTGTGGCAAATTAATTTTGGTCCTCGGGAACTGAGACTGGTCCCACGTTTCTTAAAGACCATTAGGAGAAAAAGCGCCCTTAGTTCCTATTTTTTAAATTTTGGGGTACCAAGGGACTCCAACAGGGCCAACCATTCAAATATACCTAACTTTTTGAATCCTCCGAGCCCAACCCAACCACCCCTTTAAACATGAATTTCTCAAAAATGGCAGAATGGATTTATACCTGCATAATTGAGGTACCGAGTAATCTGACAGGCGGGCTGAACTCAAAACAAAATGTTGTGGCCGCCATTAGAGTACTCAGGCCCTCTGTCCCCATCCCCACCCCCTGACAAAATGTGGAATAAGGGGTCTGACTAGTGACACGCTTACCACAGAAATGTGTGGCAGAGACCCATTGCCGCATGGGCACCCATGGGCCAAAGTTTTAAGACAATTGTTCCACATGTATCAGCTTGGCCCTCCTGGGAAGCATCACGGCACATATACAGGACACAAAGTGACACTTCCATGAAATACAGAGTCCTCCTGTGGGAGCGACTGCTCAAGCTTCATACCTATAGTACGGCTGTACCGTGCAAGCTTCCCTGAGGTTGGGCATCTGTGGGGTGTTGGGTTATGGCCTGGCCAGACACCACGACATGGAGCCAACCCTCCCCGTCTTCCCGTTTTGCACGGCAGAACAGTGTACGCAACAGGGGGTTGGCAGATGGATGGTGCCTGCCATGGGGTTGAAGCCAGGCCCTGCAACATGTTGGCTGTTAGTCCTGCTAGCTCACAGTGCACCATCTTGAAGTACCATAAAAATATACCATAGAGCTATACTTACTAATAGCCCATATACCTTATTTACCAAGAATAAGGTTCAAGCGTTTATTTTGCAAAAGCGCCCTATGTAGGGGAGCCTCCCTCTAGTCACAACTACCAAGAGTGTGCAGAGGAGACTGCTGGATCACATTCAAAACAGTGCATATACCTCATTGAAACCCCGTACATGGAAAAGTACCAGTAATTGAGAAACCAACAGGAAGACCCATATAAGGCACAATAGATTGATTCGAAACTCAGCTCAAGCTTTTCCGGGGGTAGGTCAGTAAAGGTGCCTCCCTTTCGTTCTGGTGCACGGTAATACAGGCATGGCACCTGCAACAATGTGCTCATCCTAGAAGAAAGACAGATGTGACCTTGAGTTTCCTAAGTTAGAATCAACCCTCTGTTCATAGCCCGGGTTGACGCTTCAGACTCTCCTCTCAGCAGTATGTCAAGTGTTTTCCTTGCTAACGAGAGAGGCCCCGAGAAATTAAACCAAGATGGCGTTTGTTCAGTTGAGGCCCAAGTTTTTAGATATACATGGGTCGAGTGTATTTACAAAGGGTTTCGATCAGAATAGCATTCATATATTGGATACATCAAGACAACATTATATAGTACCGATTTTATATTTCTTCAATCTGTATCCCTAACCTGGCAAGGTAACAAGTGGATTGTGTAACCTCAGAACATGACACGCCTGACTCTCCAGGGAAATTGTGATAACAGATCTAGAACGCTTTCGCTTAGTAACATGGTGTTTCAATACTTATTGAAGCGTGGTGATTCTTGAGTAAAATATATGTGCTGCAATGATTAATGGAAGGAAACAAAATATCGTGATCAACATTACACAAATGTGAAGAAACCATTCTGCTGTAACTGAGGCTAAATGTGGGTGTATAGCGTACTCCTACCTAGCACTACCTATCCTACTATTTCTAGGGTGGATGAAGCTGCCCTATCCCTGTAGGGTGATCTAACTTCCCTGTTACCTGTGGGTAAGTATCTTCAGGTAGCCCTTCTTGGTGGGGAGCTGGTCAGCATCCCTCAAGGGGGTCAACAGGAATCAGCTGAGGTGCAATTCCAGCAAGGGATGACCTCACAGTGACAGCAAAATGCTTCTCTGAATAAACAGGAAGTGATGCTGTTTGTCTCACTCATGCAGCCTTGCTGAAGTCCCGGCTCGGCTGCTATTGTTTATCCTAATCTGATAGGTTTGTCTCCAAGCAGGCAATAATAACAGACAACATTTTGCGTGGGGAACTTAGTCCTTTCATAGAATGTTCAAGGTGTGTGATAACATGCCGATGAATTTGGAATGTAAGCAAAGTTGTTTTGTGGAACATGATCCTGTAGAGGCACGCAATGAAAAGTGTGTCAAATGTCAATGTGCAAGAAAGAAATGTCAAATGCAAAATGGTGGTGTTCTCGCTCTGAGGCTTTTGTCTCAGTTTTGGTCTCAGTTACATTTAAGACCAAATCTTAAGTTTAACTGACATAAAAGTCTAACTTTACTACTTGCAAATGCCCTTTGTGAAGATCAAAAGTCTTAAAGTTAGACTTTCAACTCAGTTTACCTTTGTAAGTCTGGCCCAGAGTGTGGTGTTCCACATGGGTCTGCTTTTCCCCAGACCTCTTTTGTATCTATACGCACCCACTTATTTAGGAGCTTTCCAAAAGAGGCTATCAGGCCCTCAGTCCTTCTGACGATTGTCAGATCTTACTCCAGCTTAAGACTCAGAATCCACACAAGACCACTTTGGGGATATGATGCGCTTCATCAATGGGTGGAAGAGGTCATACTCACTCTATATGGACCGCTCCTTGTGGCTGGCTTGGCTTGGGCGTTGTTATCGTTCAATGTCTATCTTTTACACCATAAATTAGGCCGGCTGCTTCTAAATGTGTATTCATGTTAAGAACAATTAGGAAGATGCAAGTGTTTTTGTCTATGGAACTCAGGAAGACCATCATAGTGCCAGAATGGACTACACCAACAGCTGGTATCTCGGCCTTCCTGAATATGAACTAAAACAGGCTGCAGTTAGTACCGTGTGCCGCTGCCAGGCTGCTTTTAGACTCCCTCTGAGACCATGGATCACACCCTATCTGAAGAGCCTTCATTGGCCACCAATTACATGTTTCACATTTACAATGTGCTATTTTAATTTTCGAGGTGGCCCAAAAATTATTAAGAAACCACATAGTTTAGAGACTCCCCAAATTGGTGACTGTCAGCAACACGCGACTATTGCTGGAACCAGAACTCAATTAAAGGGCATTAAGGATCATACCCATTAGGGAGACATCACAGGCCATTTCTGAAACTTCTTTTCAAACAGTTACTGAACATACTTTGTGTTCATTGCTTTGAAGATATTCAAATTGGTGACACTACTATTATTATTATTAGCGGGTTTATATCGCGCTAGGATCATCTCCCGGAGGAGTATCTCCGCGCCTTTGAGAAACCTTTCAGCTTGTAACAATAGGTAGGCAGATGGTAGTAATTAATTAGGAAATAAGAAGGTTTTTAACTGTTTCCTAAATAAGAGATACTCCTGACAGAGTCTCAAAGAGAGAGGAAGGCTGTTCCACAATCTTGGTCCGGCAATGGACAAAGCTCTTCCACCTTGTCTGGTCTTTCTGGCTCTTGGAACTTGTAAGAGACCTTGTTCACTGGATCTCAAGGATCGAGCGGGCCTATAGAGAGAGAATCTATTGTTTAGATACTCTGGGCCTTTGTTCTGGAGACTTTTATGTATAGTGCATCCTATCTTGTATTTCACCCTTTGTTTGATAGGCAGCCAATGTAGGGTGTTCAGGAGAGGCTTCGATGGTGTACGGGGAGGCTGATTTAGGACAAGACGGGCCGCCGTATTCTGGACTACCTGCAATCTCGCGATAACTCCCTCGTTTACTGACAGGAGCAACCCGTTGCAGTAGTCCAGTCGACTCAGTATAAGGGCCTGCACTAACGTTCTCCTAGTTGTATCAGGGAGCAAGGGGAAGACTTTCCTCAGCATAGCGATCACATGGAAACATGAACCCACTACTTGATTGCTGTTTTGTTTTAAAGAGAGTTCCTGGTCCAGTCGTACACCGAGATTTTTTACCACCTGCTTTGGCTCTGGGACTGGGCCAAGGTCTTGCGGCCACCAGTCTGGGGACCATAGGAGCTTTGCCTCACCGAACAGCATCACTTCCGTTTTTGCCACATTGCATTGCAGGAAGTTTGATGCCATCCAGTGGGCTACTGCCTTCATCCCCAAGGAAAAAGAGTTCCTGACCGTATCCGTAAGATGTTTAAACGGGAAGAGGAGTTGGGTGTCATCCGCGTATGACATAGGGATGAACCCATGGGATCTCATGATGTTAGCCAGGGGGGCCACATAGATATTAAACAGGGTCGGGCTTAAGCAAGACCCCTGTGGCACCCCCTTTGAGATCCCCAACTCCTCTGACCGGTAAGCACCCAAGGTGACAGTCTGGGTGCGGTCGGTCAGGAAACTCCTCAACCATGCCAGAGCTACACCTTCCAGACCGATGTTAACAAGTCTGGTGGTCATGATGTCATGAGACACGGTGTCGAACGCCGCAGACAGATCCAGCAGAACCAGGATGACGGAATAACCCCCATCCTGGTACATACGTAGATCGTCTGCGACTGACAGCAAGGTGGTCTCGGTGCTATGTCTCGGCCTGAAGCCCGACTGAGAGGGATCCAGTCCATGTGTCTCCTCAACAAATCTGGACAGATGCCCATTAACGAACTTCTCCATCATCTTGCCCATAAAGGGGAGGAGAGAAATGGGTCGCAGGTTGGCAAGATCCGTCCAAGGAATGGTGGTATTTTTCCTTAGCGGTCTTACCAATGCCCGTTTCCAATCTCTCGGGACTTCTCCCGTGCTTAAAGACAGATTAATCAGTTTCTGTATATCTGGACCAAGAATATCAGCCAGCATAGGCATGATCCGGGCGGGAACAGTATCCTGCGGACTACCGCTCTTAATTACTTTTATAAGGGAGATGACTTCTTCCAAAGAAATAGGGGGAACGTTTTTTAAACGATTGGCCAGTGTGTTCTGCTGAATACTATTATGAGGGAGGTTGTTAGGATCGGCCACTTCCATAGATTTAGTGGCTAATATCTTAGCATAAATCGTGTCAATTTTATTCATAAAAAAGGAAGAAATCCTATCACATAATTCTTGGGAAGCAATCTCCGCCGTCTCGCATGCTACAGGCTTGGTAAAAGTTTGCAGGATTTGAAAGAGAACTTTAGAGTCCTTCCCAGCCTCTGCAAGTTGCATCGCAATGTGGCTTTTCCGAGCCATCCTTATTGCCTTATAATAGGATCTAAGGGATGTTAGGTAGCATTGTTTATCCTCCGGCTTCCGAGAATGTCTCCACACTTTTTCAAGCTTCCTGGTCTTTTGTTTCATGTGTCTCAGGTCTTCGGAGTACCAGACTTCTTGTCTGGCTGCTTGGCGGGGTTTATACGTTTTAAGTGGTATAGTACCATCAATTGCTTCATTTATGGCATTTGTAAAGCGATAGAGCTCAGTTGCCATTATTCCCTCATGCTCATTAATTATAGGGGCTTGATAGGCTTCTCGAAAGGTGTCCTGTGTAAGTTTGTGCCATGGTCTTCTTTTGGTCGGCAAGGCAGTCGGTACACTTGATTTACACATGGGCTTAGTATAAAAATTTAAAATATAATGATCAGTCCATTCTGCTTGAATGGGGGATGGGCACATATTTAAAAATGAGTTGGAGAACACCAAATCCAACGTATGGCCTGCCTCATGTGTAGGTCCCTGATTCATTTTTTTCAGACCTAAATGTTCCATATCAGTGAGAAGTGTTCTGGCCTCCATGCAGGTCTCCAGTTCACTGTGGAAGTTGAAATCCCCAACTAATAGGAAAATCTGATTGTTTAAGATGAATGGAGCCAGGACCTCCATAAGTGTGATCGAAAAATCCACACTCGAGCCAGGGGGTCGATATAAAACCGCACCCCTTCTGTTCTCCCCGGAGGTAGAGCTAAGTTTAAAAATCATTAATTCCATCAGGGGAGTGCTAATTTCCTCCAATGTTGTAACAGTTAGATCCTCCCTATATACAATTGCTATTCCTCCACCTATTTTATATGGGCGGTCCAGTCTAGAGATCTTATAGCCCATCGGGATGCCTAAAGTAACAGCTGGGGCAGAATGAGGCTTGAGCCAGGTCTCCGTTAGAAAACAGAGATCAGGCTTCTCTGTAGATATCAGGTCCCACACCTGTGAAGCATGCTTTGATAGTGAACGTACATTACATAACAAATGTTTGCTTCCTATAGGATTGGGATCCTTGGTAATCTTTACTGGGCCGGTATTAGATATTAGACAAGACATTGCGGGTGACACTCGCAAGGGGCTCTTGGCCACTAACTCAGAGCTGAAATGTATACTAAAGCGTGATCCACCGTGTAGGTTTCCCTGTTGTCTGCATGAGTGGCTTCTATATCTCCAGAGTGCATGTGCAAAGTTTGTGTTGATCACTTCAACCACTCTCTCTGCAGAAGGAGCAGTGTCCCTTTGCTGCACGGGCTCCCAAGGTGATTTGTTTGACAGGAAACTTAGGACCTTATTATGAGTTTGGTGGAACCGGTCCAGCTGTTGAAACAGTGTCTGATTTCCCACCGCCTAGTTTGAGGTCCGCCCACCCTATTACAAAGCATGCAGGTCCATAAAAGGAAGACCGCCATTGCTGGCAGGAAATCTTGACCTCGTCGATGGTGAGATAGGCTAAAGCTGCCTTCAGAGTGAGGACCAGCTGTTATCCCAAGGGCCCAATCATGATGTGACTTTCCGCAGGCATGACTGTGACGGTAAACCTTCCACACCTGATTTGGTGGGATGGGAGAGAATTAAGGCGCAAACTCGCCTTTACTCCCCTTCACACTTCCTTTACTGCCATGGAGCCAATTCTCAAGTCTTGCCCTTGACCTTGTTGGTAGGTCCCTCCCCCACCACACAGCTCCGCCTGTGTGCCCTGACCATGCCTTTTGTTCCCTGATTGTGCTAATTTTTCATGCCTCTGTTCCCTGATTGTGCTTGTTTTTCCTGCCTCTGCCCCCTGATTGTGCTCGTTTTTCTTGCCTCTGCCCCTGATTGTGCTTGTTTTTTCTTGCCTCTGTTCTCTGATTGTGCTAGTTTTTCTTGCCTCTGTTCCCTGATTGTTTTTCTTGCCTCTGTTCCCTGATTGTTTTTCTTGCCTCTGTTCCCTGATTGTGCTCGTTTTCTTGCCTACTGTCCCCCTCGCTGCCCCTGATTTTTCCCTTACCCCCCAGTGCCCACTGCTCACCTCCCGCCGCTGCTGCCCCTGCGGCCCCGTGCCCATTTGCCATCCCCTGCTTCCCGCCTCCCAGCTGCTTCTCCCACCTAGCTCCCCTTCAGATGGCGACAGCTGCACGGCTGCACCTCTGGCGCGCCAAAGGCGCACCTAAGGCAGGCACTTCTGCGCCCTTCTGCGCCTGGACCGCACCCAGCACCAGAACCCCTGGACCCCGCAAACGCCACGACACCAGACTCCACTACGACGCCAGCAGCCTCCACGCACTCAACGCAGGCCGTAACCACACTTGCTTCCAGGCCACCCCAAAACGGACCCACTGACCTTTCTCCTGCCGCACCTGCAGCTTCATCTGCGACAGAACCACCAAACCTCCAAGGATTGGACCCAACCAACTCTGCTGCATACTCCTCAACACTTGCTCTGCATGCAAACACGCCGTGGAGCTCTGGGCTCTGCTCGACACCTCTGCCCCAGACGTGGCCTTCCTGACCGAGACCTGGTGGAATGACTCCTCGGCACCCGACATCGCCATAACCATCCCGGACGGCTACAAGATCACCCGGAGGAGGAATAGCCATTGTCCACAAGTCTACCCTCAAGGTCGCCACCGACGCAGACGACACCCTCCACACCGCGGAACGCCTGCACTTCAGGATCCACACCGACCCCAACATCACCCTCAGAGGAACACTCATCTAGAGACCCCCCGGACCTCCATCGCCGACCTCGCCAGCACCCACGCACTTGCCTCCACGGACTACATCCTCCTCGGGGACCTGAACTTCCACCTCGAGAACAACAACGACGCCAACTCCGCCACCCTGATCGACAACCTCGCCAGCCTCGGCCTCAAACAACTCGTCACCGCACCCACCCACGCCGCCGGCCACACGCTGGACCCAGTTTTCTCCACAGGCACCCACGTCGCCTTCGACCACACCACCGAACTCCACTGGACCGACCACCGCTGCATTAATTTCACCTTCAAGCAACCAATCACGCACCACCGCACCCAACCGCTGCATCGCCGCTGCTGCAGCAAAGTCACTGAAGACCGGCTGATCACCACCCTCGACCAGAACCCACCCAGCGACCCCACCAACCCAGACGCCGCAGCCCACAACCTCAGACAGTGGATCAACGACTGCAACAACACCCTCGCCCCGCTCAAAAAACCCTCCAACAGCCACGCCAGCAAGAGCCACCTGGTTCACCAACGAGCTCCGGACCTCCAATCGCGCTTGCCGGAAACTGGAGAAAATATGGCTCCATAAAACGCACACTGGGCAACCTCGCAGCCCACAAGGACGCCACCCACAGTCATCACCACCTCATCAGATTAGCCAAGATATCCTCCTTCAAAGACCGCTTGGATAACAACGCACAAGACAGCAAAGAGCTCTTCAGCATTGTAAAGGAACTCTCCAGCGCCAACTCCAACGACATCCCGCTGTCACAAGAACTGTGCGACTCACTAGCCATCTTCTTCCACCGCAAGATCGCTGACATCCACGACAGCTTCAACACCACGACCGCCCCAACTACGCCAGACTCCACCTCCCCTGTGAACACCACCAACGCCATCCGCCTGACCTCCTGGTCCGACATCAACAACGACGAGACATGCAAGGTCATGAACTCCATCCACTCAGGATCTCCGTCAGACCCGTGCCCACACCACGTATTCAACAAAGCAGACGCAGCCATCGCACCCCAACTACGGAAGGTCAACTTTGAAACAGCGACATTCCCGGAAAGCTGGAAGCACGCCGAAATCAAAGCCCCCCACAAGAAGCCCAAGGCGGACCCCAAGGACCTCAAGAACTTACGGCCCATCTCCCTGCTGCCGTTCCCGGCAAAGGTCATCGAGAAAATCGTCAACAGGCAATTGGCCCGCCACCTGGATGACAACATCTTGGACCAGTCCCAGTCCGGATTCAGACGAAACCACAGCACCGAGACAGCGCTCATCGCCACCACATACGACATCAGGCACCAACTAGACAACGGCGAAACATCACCCCTCCTCCTCCTGGACCTGTCGGCCGCCTTCAATGCGGTCTGCCATTGCACTCTCAAGACACGCCTCCTAAAAGCCGGTATCCAAGAGAAGGCCCTTGAATGGACCACATCCTTCCTCTCCGGCAGAACCCAGAGCGTCTGCCTCCCACCCTTCCGATCTGAAGCCACCGACATCATCTGCGGCGTCCCCCAGGGCTCATTCCTCAGCCCGACGCTGTTCAACATCTACATGGCCCCCTCGCACAAGTGGCCCGCCAGCACGACCTCAACATCATCTCCTAAGCCGACGACACCCAGCTCATCCTCTCCCTCACCAAGGACCCACACACCGCGAAGACCAACCTTCACGAGGGAATGAAGGCCGTTACCGACTGGATGAGGAGCAGCCGTCTGAAACTGAACTCGGACAAGATGGAGGTACTCATCCTCGGACCCACCCCCTCTGCCTGGGACTAGTCCTGGTGGCCAACCACACTGGGAACAGCACCAACACCCACCGACCATGCACGCAACCTAGGATTCATCCTCGACTCTTCCCTCTCCATGGCTACGCAGGTCAACGCCGTCTCCTCCTCCTGCTACAACACCCTCCGCATGCTCCGCAGGATCTACAAGTGGATCCCGACCAAAACAAGAAGAACGGTGACACAGGCCCTCGTCAACTGCAGACTGGACTACAGAAACGCACTCTACGCAGGAATCCCAGCCAAGCACCTACAACGACTACAACGCATCCAAAACGCCTCCGCCCGACTAATCGCCAAGTCTCCCGCCACATCAAGCTCCAGTCCTCACCCATACACACAAAGCACTCCACAACGCCGGACCAGCCTACCTTAACAGAAGACTCAGCTTCTAAACCCCCATGCGCCAGCTCCGCTCCGCCAGCCTCTCCCTCGCCACTGTCCCCCGCATCCAACAAACAACCTCCGGCGGCAGATCCTTCTCCTACCTCGCCGCCAAGACCTGGACCAACCTCCCTACCCACCTCCGGCAGACCCAAGACCTACTCACCTTCAGAAGACTTCGAAGACCTGGCTCTTCGAGCAGTAGCAGCACCCCCACCCCTCAGCGCGTTGAGACCCTCACGGGTAAGTAGCGTGCTCTACAAGTACTCTGATTGATTGATTGATTGCCACTGCTGCTGCTCCTTGATGACGCCGAAAACCAAGACCGTCGTGGATGCAACCAAAGTAAGCAACACTTTTACCTGTTCCCAGTGACTTGGCAGTCACCCTTTGCACAAGAGTTGTGCATTTACAAAAATGTACGTACAAGCAAAAGCAGATCAAAGTACAATGCATGAGTATGAAATTCAAATGAACACACCACTAACATCACTCGATTCACACGTATAATTTTTCTGAAAGGTACATACCAAAAACTGGACACATGCACAAAAAGGAGATATAAATGTATTTTCCATGTTGGTAAGGTCTGGAACTGGATATGTGAACCCCCGCACTGAGTATTGCTGTCATATCTGACTTTGTATGTTTCTGAAACTATTGTCAGACTATTATGGGATAAATAGAAGAAACATGGTAGTTGATGACACGTTGGTAATTTTTGTTGAGTCATGTTTGTTAAACATTGACTACTTGCAAAATACAAGGTAATCTTTTTTGGCCTTGTAAATTTATGATTGACGTAAATACACGCATTGATAGATTAGAGATAGGTAACAGCAATCAATTATTTTTTGTGACTAGTGGAGTTATTGAATAAAACAAGGAGAAATGAAATATTGTGAAAATGAAACAAGCAAACCATAAAGTGAATCATGGTGAATGTAACCATAGTTTTAGAGGCAAAATTGTTTGGAGTCCAATGTCCAAAATACAACTACCATCCCGGAGTGAATGGTAGGCACAGACTGGAGGAAATTAGGTGCAGCGCTTCTTGCTCATAGTGGCTGAAGTTTACATACACAGCCAATAAAAAACATCTAGATTTTCTGGATATCACCATCTACGCAGAAGGGTCCACTCTCCAAACAAAAACTTACCATAAACCAACATCAAAAAATAGTCTACTTTCCTTCTCAAGCTATCACCCTAGACCACTTAGGGAAAATCTCCCCTATAGCCAATTCCTGAGGTTACGCAGGAATTGTAGCGAGACCACAGAATACAAAAAACAAGCGAATGAACTCAGTGAAAAACTTAGAGACAGGAATTATCCATCAAGAATCATTGAAAAATGCAAGAAGAGAGCACGCAATCAAAACAGAGACGGACTCCTAGAACCTGCCATACACGAGCCAGACACAGAAACTTTGACATGTGTAACTACGTATGGTCCTGGAAGCAACAACCTTAAAAAAAGTGTGAACAAAAACTGGAGAATTCTGACATCTGCGAACATTAAATGGCCCAAACCCAGGTTCGCAAATAAGAGGGCAAAAAACTTAAAAGACATACTAGTACATACTAGGCCCCAACCAAAAAAACCAACAGCAATAATGATGACACCTTGGAATACAAACCCAGTCACTGGCCATTATCCCTGTGGTTCCTGTTCAGTCTGCCACCTAACGAAGGTAACAAAGGAGATTCAACTATTACCAAATCTGAAATGGCAACTACGGAATCATACTAATTGTAACACGAGCCATGTGATCTATATGATCACATGCCCCTGCGACAAACGTTACATAGGCATGACTTGCAGGAAAGTGAAGCTTCGCCTATGTGAACACAAAAGCAACATCAAGTGTAAAAAAGCAACAACGAAAATGTCAACACATTTTCTGGAGGCAAGACACACAGTAAATGACCTTATCTGGGTCGTCTTGGAAACCCTGTCCCAAAAAGACCATAATGCAGAAAACATCCTCTTCGAAAAAGAGCAAAGATGGGTGCATAGATTGGGCACAGATCGTGAAGGACTGAATGATAGCATCCCATGGGGAAGTATCTACAAGTGAATAGAGATACAGTCAACAACAACTTGCTCCAAAAATCATAGCCTTTTTAACACCTCTTTAAATAATCGTAAAAAGTGCGACCTATTAATATATAAAGATTAATAATTTGGAACTAATATCTCATCAGAAAGAAAGACTCAGCGTAGTCTGTTAACTATGTTTATCCTTCAACATGAACTAAAACACTGAACCCGGAAGTAGAACTAGTTTCCGGGACTGCAGTGGCAGAGTCAGCACAAGACGAGTGACGAGGTGGCCGAAGGTAGCAGAGAGAACGACCGCTACAAAACCGTAATGTATCACCCTAAAAACAAGATATATATACTGAGTTCTATTTTGTTGTATTAGGCCCTCGCTGACCCACACAGATTCCGATGAGGTCAAAGTAGACCAAAATAAAGGTATGTGCATATTGAGAGCACGCGTTATACTAGCGCGCAGAATCACGCACTTGAATGTCCTTACAATACGCATGCCCTTGAAAATAGAAGAAAGCACAAAACGAGCACGACGAAGCTAATAGCATGCTGGAATGACACTCACTGGAAAGGGTGTTGTTGATATATGAACCATTTCCCAGAATATATGGTGGATGTATGAAATAAAAAAGAAGGTACATGAAATACGCCTTCGAGCCTGAAAATGAATGAGTGAATGACTGATGAGAACCAATGAATGTGTCCATATAAGAGAAATGATGTTCGTTTTTCACCTAATATCGAGACAGTCAGTATCCATGCAAAACCCGACTGCTAAAAACATTCAGTTTGCCCAAGTTACCGAGAGAGTTGACCTGACCCACTGTGCAGGGGTTGGAGAGCGAGCATTAAATCGATCATACCCTACCCCACTGGATAGTGTATGTCATTGTAAATAATGTTACAGTTTTCCCATATCCCTTCCCTTTGTTTTAATTTATTTTAGCTATCACATTCTATACATCCTTTTCTCATAGGTACCAATAAAGGACCTTGTCAGAACATTAATGAATGACGTTCTGAATTGAGATACACCGAGTAATTCTTAGGAGTATCCTTCACCTTTTTCACCTCACCCTGGTCCTGAAGAAAGCCCACCCGACCTGTTGGCGAACAAGGGCTGAAACATGTCGACCTTATCCACAATCATTGCGTGATAGAGCCATAACAAGCTCCTCAATCACCTCCAATAGTTTTACTGTCTCAAAAGACCCCGGAACGAATAAAAAGTTATATCCGGAACCGAGAGACTTTTAAATTCACTTCACCATTTCACGAGCACCATTTCTGGTCACTACTGTTATAGCAAAGGGTATTACCTCCTGGTGGAGGTTGCAAAACCACTAAACCCCATGATTTTGCAAAAACGTGTGTAAGAAGCGGAGAACGAAAATATACCGCTCAGAGACAACCACAAAAACAACACGTTAATGAGGGTTTTTTATTGGGACTAGTACCGAGACCGCATACCCAATGTTATGCAGGACAAGTGATCCTCCAATGCAGGACAAGTGATCCTTCCACTTTTGATTAGTTCATAGTGGATGAGGCCATGTCATGCTCCACTCCTTATAAACTCCATTGTCGCCCCCTTTTGCGAGGGAAATCCATAGTTGCAGGGCCTGGTGTATCCACAGGGGGGGTCTCCCTCTGGCGGGTCCTTCCTTCCCGTAGCAGATGTAAAAGGGCCAGGTGTTGTTGGACCACAGGAAGGGGCAGGTGCTGCTGGAAACGCCCTGTACAGGTGGGTGCAAAGGTCCTGCAGCATCCAAATGAGGGAGCAAATGTTGGAATTATGATTCTCTATCTGATGGTTTAGTTTCCTCAGCAACTTTTCATCTTTCGGATTTCAGTGAGTACCTCGCCCATCACGCCTAGGTTTCTTGCTAGGCTCCCAAAACTTGGTGGATGGTGGGCTGGGTGCCAGTGACCCCAATGGCTTCACTCTGTTGGCCCACAGTATACCTCCCATAACTCCTACCCCCACAAGACTATCCCCTTGGCCCAGGGTGCCCCATCCCACTGGGTACTGTCTGTTCTGGAGCTGTTGGCGTGGTTTTCTCAACATTTCCTGGACTGGGAGGTACACAAGGATATCTGAAGGGTTAGGTGTTGCAGCTGGGGTGGAAGGTGTCCTTGTGGGCTGACTGAGACTCACTGTAGCTGTCTGCCCAGGCGGACCAGGTGGACCAGCACCGTCGTCCTCATCCAGATCACCAGGGGTGTTGTTGTCCGGACTGGAGGCTTGCTCCTGGAGTGGGAAGGTCGTCTCTTCAGTGGCAGAGCTCTGGCCACGTGCTCTGGCAGGTAGACCTATGGAAAAATGGAGCACATTGGGCCACATTTCTGAAGAATTTTACCAGTCTGCAACCAGTAAAATGCATTTTGAAAAGCACAGAAGGCAAAATGCAACTCGGAACCTTGTTACCAAATTGCATTTTTCTGTTGCAATTTTGTATTTGGAATGGAAAAGTTGAGGGCGCCCCTTTCTAATACTGAATAGCACTGGTATGTATGAATGTTTTGCGACTGGGAACTCAGTCACAAAATATTTGCAGTTACCACCAACATCAAGTTGGTGGTAACCCATTCACAAACGGGAAGGAGTCGCCAAAGGACCCTTTCCCTTTTTGAATGTGGGCGCCAACATTTTATAACAGCAAGCAGTTGTCCCACGGACCCCTGCCTACTCTTAAAAAATTAAAAGGAAGCTATTCATTCTTATTTTTAAATGCATCCCGTTTTCCCCTAAGGTAAACCGGGCTGCATTACAAAAAAAATGTGTATTTAATAAGCAATCATAGACATTGTGGTCTGCTAACACCAGCAGGCCACCATCCCTGTGATTGTAGCAACTCACAATAGGTCGCAAATTGCGATCTGCCTCATGAATATTGATGAGGCAGGCCCATTTGCGACCCACTGCAATTCGCTAACAGTGTCAAACACACTGGTGTACATCTTCAGAGTGAAAGAAGGGGGAAATTGGTCCTAATCCCTTACTAGCCGTATTATTGAGTTAGATCCACATAGATCATTTGTCCTTGACAGTGGGAGACCCCTACCCCACTTGCGACAAGAGAGATCCAAAATAGTGTCAGGACAAGCTTGAAGAAATCTTGGTTCAACACGGAACAAATTCCAATAGGCGATTGTTCTTGTATAGTATTTTTGTATATGCCGTGTTCTCAGACTGAGACTTCCTCTCAGGTGATTAGAACAGGGTGGCAGCCAACACGTGTTTCGCCCCACTTTACATGGCCATCCGGCCTGGGGCTTCCTCAGGGCGTAGTAATTTCAAAAAAGCACAGAATATTGTCCCGATTGGTCCTCTTGTCTGATTTTTGCTTCACTGTTGTATATCTCAGGTTGTGATTTCCTAATACCGACTCACTAAAATTTGCTGTTAGGAAATGACAAATACGGGATTTCGTACATTTGGCCCATTGTTATTAGTGAAAGTTTTGATAAAACTTCTAAATCTTTATGAACAAAGAAAGTAGTAACGTAGAAGTAACAAAAAGGTCAAAATGAATATGGCGTTAGGTTTCAGTGGTATTGAACATATTAACTAGACATTTTGGCATTTCGAACAGATAAACTTCTAATAAGCGATCATACGATGTCCTAAGATGTGAAGTTTTGATTATAAATTATACCGGAGATCTCCCAAACATTCAAGCCAACACAGTGGAGATGTGACATGTGTATTTGCCCACTATAATTCTTTTTTTTTAGCTAGGAAGAGGCAAGATGCCTAATAAAATTATTTTTCTTGTCCTCTATCCTTTTTAACCTCATAGATGCTCGTAAACATCCCTCCCCAGTGCTGCGCTGTCCATTTGAACTAGTGCTGAATGGACGTCCAATGGCCGTGCGCAGCACTGGGGAGGTAGTGCTGCCGTCGGCCAACGCCCCGACGCAGCACTTAAGGGGTTAAAATCCACCACTTTTATGATTTTTGCACTGCACTTTAACCCATCAGATTGACATCACTTGGTCTGGTAGTGTTTGTGGGCAGCGTCCCTATTATGGTTCAAGGTAAGACTCTGGTCTCAATGATCAAGAGACTTTATTGCCTTGGTTGGACGACCAAATGATAACATTGATCATCACAAGCTTTGGATGGGAATCCTACGAATACCTTTGGGGTTCTGCTCACAAATTATCGTGGACATTGTGTTTGACAAAATTGTCCTACTCGTTACTACTAGCTGTTAGTCATTAATGTATTCATTACTATTGATGACAGCTTGAGATAATTTATTTATCCTCTTTTCTACACCCCTAGGTTTCTTTGTTGTTTATTAAACTCTTCCTAGTCAATGTATGGTCATAGCTCTCCATTGGGCTTTAAAACAAAAAATATTGGGACTCCGATTAGTGAGGTTGACTGTCTTATAAAACCTTTAGCTTAATTTTCATGATTACATTTCCTAAGATAGGGCGCGATTCACAGAACTAACAAGACACAATCCTAAACCTATAACTTTTGGTATTCACAGAAGTTAGGATTTTGTCTTAAGTTTGTCTTAAGACAGACTTAAGACAGACTTAAGTTAGGATTTTGTCTTAAGTTTGTTTTAAGACAAAATCCTAACTTCTGTGAATACCAAAAGTAGTAAGTGTAGGATTTTGTCTTAAGTTAGTTCTGTGAATCGGGCCCTTAGTCTTCTTCCCTTTGAGTAAGAGTGTAGGTCCGAGGTATGGAGGCACCTGTTACCAAATCAACTGCAAAATCATATGGTCTATGAGGAGGTAATTGGCCACCACCATTTTTACAAAACACATCATCAAACTCCTTTTACTCAGTTGGCAGTGCTGATGACTCGGTTACCTCTGAATTAGTTATCATATAAGTTTTGGATGATTTAATACAGGTTTCTGGACAATGAGGCAAGAACAAAATGGTTGCTTTTCCCCAATCAGTCTGTGGGTTGTGTTTCTGGAGGGAATAAGTTCCTAAGATGATTTTAAATATAGCACCATTGAGGACATCAAAAAGTATCTCTACCAGATGACCAGCAAGTGACACCGCAAAAGAATGGTCAATGGGCCTTTCGGCAAGGAGAGAATAATTTCTATAAAAGTGCGCTTTGTTTCAAGCTGGAATTACAGCTATGATGCTGAGCTCCACCAGGTCCTACCACTCAAAGACGAGCTTAGTCGTTTTCCAAGATCTGTGGACATCTTTTACAAAAAGGGTAGGTTGGCCCCTGCACTTATAGAGACATTCTCTTTGTTCCCCCTCTTTATCAGTTTGTTTCTTCTTGATTGACCCAATCTGGATTGGCTCCTCCACCGCAGAGGAGTAGGAGGCAGCCACTGAGGCAGACGTCTACATATATTTGTAGGTCTACCAGAAAGTGTTTTTCTTTCTCTTATTTAGTTGGTAATCAACTTGATTAAAACCCCCATGGCAGTTAAACGATTAAGAAGGTATCTTAAATTCTTTGTTCAACCCACAGTAGAATGCAGCACCTGCTGCTTCGTCCGCCCAGGTAGCTTCTTTCTGCATTCATTGAAAGTGAACAATGTGGGTAATGAGTTGTTGTGAATCTTGTTTTAGAGGAAGGAGCGCCATATGGGTTTCTTGTTTAGTCTGGAGACCTCCACTGTTTGAAATAGACTCAAGGGGAAGACGCTTTGAAGCAGCTGATGGTCTAGTTTGAGTATCAGATGTAGCCAACGTCACAGCATCTACTTTGGTTGTGGAGAGGTGTGGCGCCGTGGCCAGGGTGACTGACTCTGGAATCTGAGGATCACGGTTCGATCCCCGGGGTTGGCGGCAGATTAGTCCAGCACCCTAGTCCAGCACCATGTGACTCCGGGCAAAAGCTTGCTTAATCTTCCCGACGGCCCCCAGCGCCTAGAGACCCTAAAGGGTGATGGTTCGCGCTTTACAAATGTGGATTATTATTAGCACTGTGGCGTGGTGTGGATTGATTCATAAAGCACAGCTGATATTGCAATAGTAAGGCTGAGAAAGTTCTCAGATCTCCTGAACATTTTTTAGGAGGGGCAAAGCTGTGATTGATTACTGGTTGGAATACAGTTGGTGATGATTCAATCCCAGACTCTTGTGAATCAGAAGCAAATACAGTGGAGCCCATTGAGAAGAACTGAGCGGTCCTAGTAAAGCTGTTGCTCAACTAACTGACAGGGTCTAAGAAAACATTTCACTCAGCTTTTGCCATTCCTTTAATTTCTGTAAATTCCAGATAGCTCTTCTGAAAGAGGAAAACGGATCGATGTTGGTATATGTAGCCCGACAACTGTCCGGCCTCTGAATAATGGATGTAGACCCTTGCTTCCCTGCGAGCCGCATTACAGGTGCATAATAGTACTAGGGGCCAGCGAAGAATTCCACTTTGCCGGCGGAGTTCGCAGAGTTTTGGTCACTCCGCGCGGAGTTCCTAAAAACTCTGCAAAGAGATACTGAGCGGAATTTTTTCTCTTGTGCGTCTCACCAACATTAGTTGACGACCGCAAGCCAAGAAAATCGCGCGATAGACCTCCTCCAGCCAAGATTTCTCAACACAGTTGCTGCAGGTCATGATCACTTGCGTTGAGAAACTGCTGGTCACGTCGAGGAAGCACCCATTAGAGCAGACTATCTATTCGAGCGGCAGAAAGAAGTTGCACCCTCCTGTGCTGTGCATGGTGCCGTTAGCACTATTTATCCAGCGCAGGACAAACACCTGGAGCTACAAATTAGTGCAAACTGCGCAACCTAATGCACTCCGCTGCTTGAAAACCCTGTGTTGTGCGCAGAACTCTGCAAACTCCGCCCAGGCCTGAACTGCAACAGGACTCCAGGAGCAGACTTGTTGCGGTAGAGAACTGATATGCAGAAACATAAAGGTTAAGAAGGATCTCTTGGGAAGGGAACCGATGGGAGCAGCCAAAACAAGTAAGTTCCATAGGAAGCAGGCGCCAAATGTGAAGTAGTCAAGGGCAGAGAAACATAAAATGCAGAATGCCAACAAAGGTGTTCTTAGCTGTGCTGTACCTTCTCTCGTACACCAGGCCCCTCCCTCCTCTGGTGCCCCAGGCCCCTCCCTCCTCTCGTACCCTAGGCCCCTCCTGCCCTCCCTCCTCTCGTACCCCAGGCCCCTCCCTCCTCTCGTACCCCAGGCCCCTCCCTCCTCTCGTACCCCAGGCCCCTCCTGTCCTCCCTCCTCTCGCACCCCAGGCCCCTCCTGCACTCCTTCCTCTCGTACCCCAGGCCCCTCCCTCCTCTCGTACCCCAGGCCCCTCCTGCACTCCTTCCTCTCGTACCCCAGGCCCCTCCCTCCTCTCGTACCCCAGGCCCCTCCTGCCCTCCCTCCTCTCGTACCCCAGGCCCCTCCCTCCTCTCGTACCCCAGGCCCCTCCTGCCCTCCCTCCTCTCGTACCCCAGGGCCCTCCTGCCCTCCCTCCTCTCGTACCCCAGGCCCCTCCCTCCTCTCGTACCCCAGGCCCCTCCCTCCTCTCGTACCCCAGGCCCCTCCTGCCCTCCCTCCTCTCGTACCCCAGGGCCCTCCCTCCTCTCGTACACTAGGCCCCTCCTGTCCTCCCTCCTCTCGCACCCCAGGCCCCTCCTGCACTCCTTCCTCTCGTACCCCAGGCCCCTCCCTCCTCTCGTACACTAGGCCCCTCCTGTCCTCCCTCCTCTCGTACCCCAGGCCCCTCCCTCCTCTCGTACCCCAGGCCCCTCCTGTCCTCCCTCCTCTCGCACCCCAGGCCCCTCCTGCCCTCCCTCCTCTCGCACCCCAGGCCCCTCCCTCCTCTCGCACCCCAGGCCCCTCCTTCCTCTCGCACCCCAGGCCCCTCCTTCCTCTCGCACCCCAGGCCCCTCCTTCCTCTCGCACCCCAGGCCCCTCCTGCCCTCCCTCCTCTCGTACCCCAGGCCCCTCCCTCCTCTCGTACCCTAGGCCCCTCCTGCCCTCCCTCCTCTCGTACCCCAGGCCCCTCCCTCCTCTCGTACCCCAGGCCCCTCCTTCCTCTCGCACCCCAGGCCCCTCCTGCCCTCCCTCCTCTCGTACCCCAGGCCCCTCCCTCCTCTCGTACCCTAGGCCCCTCCTGCCTTCCTTCCTCTCGTACCCCAGGCCCCTCCCTCCTCTCGTACCCCAGGCCCCTCCTGCCTTCCTTCCTCTCGTACCCCAGGCCCCTCCCTCCTCTCGTACCCCAGGCCCCTCCTGCCTTCCTTCCTCTCGTACCCCAGGCCCCTCCTGCCCTCCTTCCTTTCGTACCCCAGGCCCCTCCCTCCTCTCGCACCCCAGGCCCCTCCTGCCCTCCCTCCTCTCGCACCCCAGGCCCCTCCCTCCTCTCGTACCCCAGGCCCCTCCTGCCCTCCCTCCTCTCGAACCCCAGGCCCCTCCCTCCTCTCGTACCCTAGGCCCCTCCTGCCCTCCCTCCTCTCGCACCCCAGGCCCCTCCCTCCTCTCGTACCCTAGGCCCCTCCTGCCCTCCCTCCTCTCGTACCTCAGGCCCCTCCCTCCTCTCGCACCCCAGGCCCCTCCTGCCCTCCCTCCTCTCGTACCCCAGGCCCCTCCCTCCTCTCGCACCCTAGGCCCCTCCTGCCCTCCCTCCTCTTGTACCCCAGGCCCTTCCCTCCTCTCGTACCCCAGGCCCCTCCTGCACTCCTTCCTCTCGTACCCCATGCCCTTCCCTCCTCTCGCACCCCAGGCCCCTCCTGCCCTCCCTCCTCTCGCACCCAGGCCCCTCCCTCCTCTCGTACCCTAGGCCCCTCCTGCCCTCCCTCCTCTCGCACCCCAGGCCCCTCCCTCCTCTCGTACCCCAGGCCCCTCCTGCCCTCCCTCCTCTCGTACCCCAGGCCCTTCCCTCCTCTCGTACCCCAGGCCACTCCTGCACTCCTTCCTCTCGTACCCCATGCCCCTCCCTCCTCTCGCACCCCAGGCCCCTCCTGTCCTCCCTCCTCTCGTACCCCAGGCCCCTCCCTCCTCTTGTACCCCAGGCCCCTCCTGCCCTCCCTCCTCTCGCACCCCAGGCCCCTCCCTCCTCTCGTACCCTAGGCCCCTCCTGTCCTCCCTCCTCTCGTACCCCAGGCCCCTCCTGCACTCCTTCCTCTCGTACCCCAGGCCCCTCCCTCCTCTCGCACCCCAGGCCCCTCCTGCCCTCCTTCCTCTCGTACCCAGGCCCCTCCCTCCTCTCGTACCCCAGGCCCCTCCCTCCTCTCGTACCCCAGGCCCCTCCTGCCCTCCCTCCTCTCGTACCCCAGGCCCCTCCTGCCCTCCCTCCTCTCGCACCCCAGGCCCCTCCCTCCTCTCGTACACTAGGCCCCTCCTGTCCTCCCTCCTCTCGTACCCCAGGCCCCTCCCTCCTCTCGTACACTAGGCCCCTCCTGTCCTCCCTCCTCTCGTACCCCAGGCCCCTCCTGCCCTCCCTCCTCTCGCACCCCAGGCCCCTCCCTCCTCTCGTACACTAGGCCCCTCCTGTCCTCCCTCCTCTCGTACCCCAGGCCCCTCCCTCCTCTCGTACCCCAGGCCCCTCCTGCCCTCCTTCCTCTCGTACCCAGGCCCCTCCCTCCTCTCGTACCCCAGGCCCCTCCCTCCTCTCGTACCCCAGGCCCCTCCTGCACTCTTTCCTCTCGTACCCCAGGCCCCTCCCTCCTCTCGCACCCCAGGCCCCTCCTGCCCTCCCTCCTCTCGCACCCCAGGCCCCTCCCTCCTCTCGTACCTCAGGCCCCTCCCTCCTCTCGCACCCCAGGCCCCTCCTGCCCTCCCTCCTCTCATACCCCAGGCCCCTCCCTCCTCTCGCACCCTAGGCCCCTCCTGCCCTCCCTCCTCTCGTACCCCAGGCCCTTCCCTCCTCTCGTACCCCAGGCCACTCCTGCACTCCTTCCTCTCGTACCCCATGCCCCTCCCTCCTCTCGCACCCCAGGCCCCTCCTGCCCTCCCTCCTCTCGCACCCCAGGCCCCTCCCTCCTCTGGTACCCCAGGCCCCTCCTGCCCTCCTTCCTCTCGTACTCCAGGCCCCTCCCTCCTCTCGTACCCCAGGCCCCTCCCTCCTCTCGTACCCCAGGCCCCTCCCTCCTCTCGTACCCCAGGCCCCTCCCTCCTCTCGTACCCCAGGCCCCTCCTGCCCTCCCTCCTCTCGTACCCCAGGCCCCTCCTGCCCTCCCTCCTCTCGCACCCCAGGCCCCTCCCTCCTCTCGTACACTAGGCCCCTCCTGTCCTCCCTCCTCTCGTACCCCAGGCCCCTCCTGCCCTCCCTCCTCTCGCACCCCAGGCCCCTCCCTCCTCTCGTACACTAGGCCCCTCCTGTCCTCCCTCCTCTCGTACCCCAGGCCCCTCCCTCCTCTCGTACCCCAGGCCCCTCCTGCCCTCCTTCCTCTCGTACCCAGGCCCCTCCCTCCTCTCGTACCCCAGGCCCCTCCCTCCTCTCGTACCCCAGGCCCCTCCTGCACTCTTTCCTCTCGTACCCCAGGCCCCTCCCTCCTCTCGCACCCCAGGCCCCTCCTGCCCTCCCTCCTCTCGCACCCCAGGCCCCTCCCTCCTCTCGTACCTCAGGCCCCTCCCTCCTCTCGCACCCCAGGCCCCTCCTGCCCTCCCTCCTCTCATACCCCAGGCCCCTCCCTCCTCTCGCACCCTAGGCCCCTCCTGCCCTCCCTCCTCTCGTACCCCAGGCCCTTCCCTCCTCTCGTACCCCAGGCCACTCCTGCACTCCTTCCTCTCGTACCCCATGCCCCTCCCTCCTCTCGCACCCCAGGCCCCTCCTGCCCTCCCTCCTCTCGCACCCCAGGCCCCTCCCTCCTCTGGTACCCCAGGCCCCTCCTGCCCTCCTTCCTCTCGTACTCCAGGCCCCTCCCTCCTCTCGTACCCCAGGCCCCTCCCTCCTCTCGTACCCCAGGCCCCTCCCTCCTCTCGTACCCCAGGCCCCTCCCTCCTCTCGTACCCCAGGCCCCTCCTGCCCTCCCTCCTCTCGTACCCCAGGCCCCTCCTGCCCTCCCTCCTCTCGCACCCCAGGCCCCTCCCTCCTCTCGTACACTAGGCCCCTCCTGTCCTCCCTCCTCTCGTACCCCAGGCCCCTCCCTCCTCTCGCACCCCAGGCCCCTCCTGCCTTCCTTCCTCTCGTACCCCAGGCCCCTCCCTCCTCTCGTACCCCAGGCCCCTCCTGCCTTCCTTCCTCTCGTACCCCAGGCCCCTCCCTCCTCTCGTACCCCAGGCCCCTCCTGCCTTCCTTCCTCTCGTACCCCAGGCCCCTCCTGCCCTCCTTCCTTTCGTACCCCAGGCCCCTCCCTCCTCTCGCACCCCAGGCCCCTCCTGCCCTCCCTCCTCTCGCACCCCAGGCCCCTCCCTCCTCTCGTACCCCAGGCCCCTCCTGCCCTCCCTCCTCTCGAACCCCAGGCCCCTCCCTCCTCTCGTACCCTAGGCCCCTCCTGCCCTCCCTCCTCTCGCACCCCAGGCCCCTCCCTCCTCTCGTACCCTAGGCCCCTCCTGCCCTCCCTCCTCTCGTACCTCAGGCCCCTCCCTCCTCTCGCACCCCAGGCCCCTCCTGCCCTCCCTCCTCTCGTACCCCAGGCCCCTCCCTCCTCTCGCACCCTAGGCCCCTCCTGCCCTCCCTCCTCTTGTACCCCAGGCCCTTCCCTCCTCTCGTACCCCAGGCCCCTCCTGCACTCCTTCCTCTCGTACCCCATGCCCTTCCCTCCTCTCGCACCCCAGGCCCCTCCTGCCCTCCCTCCTCTCGCACCCAGGCCCCTCCCTCCTCTCGTACCCTAGGCCCCTCCTGCCCTCCCTCCTCTCGCACCCCAGGCCCCTCCCTCCTCTCGTACCCCAGGCCCCTCCTGCCCTCCCTCCTCTCGTACCCCAGGCCCTTCCCTCCTCTCGTACCCCAGGCCACTCCTGCACTCCTTCCTCTCGTACCCCATGCCCCTCCCTCCTCTCGCACCCCAGGCCCCTCCTGTCCTCCCTCCTCTCGTACCCCAGGCCCCTCCCTCCTCTTGTACCCCAGGCCCCTCCTGCCCTCCCTCCTCTCGCACCCCAGGCCCCTCCCTCCTCTCGTACCCTAGGCCCCTCCTGTCCTCCCTCCTCTCGTACCCCAGGCCCCTCCTGCACTCCTTCCTCTCGTACCCCAGGCCCCTCCCTCCTCTCGCACCCCAGGCCCCTCCTGCCCTCCTTCCTCTCGTACCCAGGCCCCTCCCTCCTCTCGTACCCCAGGCCCCTCCCTCCTCTCGTACCCCAGGCCCCTCCTGCCCTCCCTCCTCTCGTACCCCAGGCCCCTCCTGCCCTCCCTCCTCTCGCACCCCAGGCCCCTCCCTCCTCTCGTACACTAGGCCCCTCCTGTCCTTCCTCCTCTCGTACCCCAGGCCCCTCCCTCCTCTCGTACACTAGGCCCCTCCTGTCCTCCCTCCTCTCGTACCCCAGGCCCCTCCTGCCCTCCCTCCTCTCGCACCCCAGGCCCCTCCCTCCTCTCGTACACTAGGCCCCTCCTGTCCTCCCTCCTCTCGTACCCCAGGCCCCTCCCTCCTCTCGTACCCCAGGCCCCTCCTGCCCTCCTTCCTCTCGTACCCAGGCCCCTCCCTCCTCTCGTACCCCAGGCCCCTCCCTCCTCTCGTACCCCAGGCCCCTCCTGCACTCTTTCCTCTCGTACCCCAGGCCCCTCCCTCCTCTCGCACCCCAGGCCCCTCCTGCCCTCCCTCCTCTCGCACCCCAGGCCCCTCCCTCCTCTCGTACCTCAGGCCCCTCCCTCCTCTCGCACCCCAGGCCCCTCCTGCCCTCCCTCCTCTCATACCCCAGGCCCCTCCCTCCTCTCGCACCCTAGGCCCCTCCTGCCCTCCCTCCTCTCGTACCCCAGGCCCTTCCCTCCTCTCGTACCCCAGGCCACTCCTGCACTCCTTCCTCTCGTACCCCATGCCCCTCCCTCCTCTCGCACCCCAGGCCCCTCCTGCCCTCCCTCCTCTCGCACCCCAGGCCCCTCCCTCCTCTCGTACCTCAGGCCCCTCCCTCCTCTCGCACCCCAGGCCCCTCCTGCCCTCCCTCCTCTCATACCCCAGGCCCCTCCCTCCTCTCGCACCCTAGGCCCCTCCTGCCCTCCCTCCTCTCGTACCCCAGGCCCTTCCCTCCTCTCGTACCCCAGGCCACTCCTGCACTCCTTCCTCTCGTACCCCATGCCCCTCCCTCCTCTCGCACCCCAGGCCCCTCCTGTCCTCCCTCCTCTCGTACCCCAGGCCCCTCCCTCCTCTCGTACACTAGGCCCCTCCTGTCCTCCCTCCTCTCGTACCCCAGGCCCCTCCTGCCCTCCCTCCTCTCGCACCCCAGGCCCCTCCCTCCTCTCGTACACTAGGCCCCTCCTGTCCTCCCTCCTCTCGTACCCCAGGCCCCTCCCTCCTCTCGTACACTAGGCCCCTCCTGTCCTCCCTCCTCTCGTACCCCAGGCCCCTCCTGCCCTCCCTCCTCTCGCACCCCAGGCCCCTCCCTCCTCTCGTACACTAGGCCCCTCCTGTCCTCCCTCCTCTCGTACCCCAGGCCCCTCCCTCCTCTCGTACCCCAGGCCCCTCCTGCCCTCCTTCCTCTCGTACCCAGGCCCCTCCCTCCTCTCGTACCCCAGGCCCCTCCCTCCTCTCGTACCCCAGGCCCCTCCTGCACTCTTTCCTCTCGTACCCCAGGCCCCTCCCTCCTCTCGCACCCCAGGCCCCTCCTGCCCTCCCTCCTCTCGCACCCCAGGCCCCTCCCTCCTCTCGTACCTCAGGCCCCTCCCTCCTCTCGCACCCCAGGCCCCTCCTGCCCTCCCTCCTCTCATACCCCAGGCCCCTCCCTCCTCTCGCACCCTAGGCCCCTCCTGCCCTCCCTCCTCTCGTACCCCAGGCCCTTCCCTCCTCTCGTACCCCAGGCCACTCCTGCACTCCTTCCTCTCGTACCCCATGCCCCTCCCTCCTCTCGCACCCCAGGCCCCTCCTGCCCTCCCTCCTCTCGCACCCCAGGCCCCTCCCTCCTCTCGTACCTCAGGCCCCTCCCTCCTCTCGCACCCCAGGCCCCTCCTGCCCTCCCTCCTCTCATACCCCAGGCCCCTCCCTCCTCTCGCACCCTAGGCCCCTCCTGCCCTCCCTCCTCTCGTACCCCAGGCCCTTCCCTCCTCTCGTACCCCAGGCCACTCCTGCACTCCTTCCTCTCGTACCCCATGCCCCTCCCTCCTCTCGCACCCCAGGCCCCTCCTGTCCTCCCTCCTCTCGTACCCCAGGCCCCTCCCTCCTCTCGTACACTAGGCCCCTCCTGCCCACCCTCCTCTCGTACTCCAGGCCCCTCCCTCCTCTCGTACCCTAGGCCCCTCCTGCCCTCCCTCCTCTCGTACCCCAGGCCCCTCCCTCCTCTCGTACCCCAGGCCCCTCCTGCCCTCCTTCCTCTCATACCCCAGGCCCCTCCCTACTCTCGTACCCCAGGCCCCTCCTGCCTTCCTTCCTCTCGTACCCCAGGCCCCTCCCTCCTCTCGTACCCCAGGCCCCTCCTGCACTCCTTCCTCTTGTACCCCAGGCCCCTCCCTCCTCTCGCACCCCAGGCCCCTCCTGCCCTCCCTCCTCTCATACCCTAGGCCCCTCCCTCCTCTCGTACCCCAGGCCCCTCCTGCCTTCCTTCCTCTCGTACCCCAGGCCCCTCCCTCCTCTCGTACCCCAGGCCCCTCCTGCCTTCCTTCCTCTGGTACCCCAGGCCCCTCCCTCCTCTCGTACCCCAGGCCCCTCCTGCACTCCTTCCTCTCGTACCCCAGGCCCCTCCCTCCTCTCGCACCCCAGGCCCCTCCTGCCCTCCCTCCTCTCGCACCCTAGGCCCCTCCTGCCCTCCCTCCTCTCGCACCCCAGGCCCCTCCCTCCTCTCGTACGCTAGGCCCCTCCTGCCCTCCCTCCTCTCGCACCCCAGGCCCCTCCCTCCTCTCGTACCTCAGGCCCCTCCCTCCTCTCGCACCCCAGGCCCCTCCTGCCCTCCCTCCTCTCATACCCCAGGCCCCTCCCTCCTCTCGCACCCTAGGCCCCTCCTGCCCTCCCTCCTCTCGTACCCCAGGCCCTTCCCTCCTCTCGTACCCCAGGCCACTCCTGCACTCCTTCCTCTCGTACCCCATGCCCCTCCCTCCTCTCGCACCCCAGGCCCCTCCTGCCCTCCCTCCTCTCGCACCCCAGGCCCTTCCCTCCTCTCGTACCCCAGGCCCCTCCTGCACTCCTTCCTCTCGTACCCCATGCCCCTCCCTCCTCTCGCACCCCAGGCCCCTCCTGCCCTCCCTCCTCTCGCATCCCAGGCCCCTCCCTCCTCTCGTACCCTAGGCCCCTCCTGCCCTCCCTCCTCTCGTACCCCAGGCCCCTCCCTCCTCTCGTACCCCAGGCCCCTCCTGCCCTCCTTCCTCTCGTACCCCAGGCCCCTCCCTCCTCTCGTACCCCAGGCCCCTCCTGCCCTCCCTCCTCTCGTACCCCAGGCCCCTCCCTCCTCTCGCACCCCAGGCCCCTCCTCTCGCACCCCAGGCCCCTCCTGCCCTCCCTCCTCTCGTACCCCAGGCCCCTCCCTCCTCTCGCACCCCAGGCCCCTCCTGCCCTCCCTCCTCTCGCACCCCAGGCCCCTCCCTCCTCTCACACCCCAGGCCCCTCCCTCCACCCCAGGTCCCTCCCTCCTCTCGCACCCCAGGCCCCTCCCTCCTCTGGTACCCTAGGCCCCTCCTGTCCTCCCTCCTCTCGTACCCCAGGCCCCTCCCTCCTCTCGTACCCCAGGCCCCTCCTGCCCTCCTTCCTCTCATACCCCAGGCCCCTCCCTACTCTCGTACCCCAGGCCCCTCCTGCCTTCCTTCCTCTCGTACCCCAGGCCCCTCCCTCCTCTCGTACCCCAGGCCCCTCCTGCACTCCTTCCTCTTGTACCCCAGGCCCCTCCCTCCTCTCGCACCCCAGGCCCCTCCTGCCCTCCCTCCTCTCATACCCCAGGCCCCTCCCTCCTCTCGTACCCCAGGCCCCTCCTGCCTTCCTTCCTCTCGTACCCCAGGCCCCTCCCTCCTCTCGTACCCCAGGCCCCTCCTGCCTTCCTTCCTCTCGTACCCCAGGCCCCTCCCTCCTCTCGTACCCCAGGCCCCTCCTGCACTCCTTCCTCTCGTACCCCAGGCCCCTCCCTCCTCTCGCACCCCAGGCCCCTCCTGCTCTCCCTCCTCTCGCACCCTAGGCCCCTCCTGCCCTCCCTCCTCTCGCACCCCAGGCCCCTCCCTCCTCTCGTACCCTAGGCCCCTCCTGCCCTCCCTCCTCTCGCACCCCAGGCCCCTCCCTCCTCTCGTACCCTAGGCCCCTCCTGCCCTCCCTCCTCTCGTACCTCAGGCCCCTCCCTCCTCTCGCACCCCAGGCCCCTCCTGCCCTCCCTCCTCTCATACCCCAGGCCCCTCCCTCCTCTCGCACCCTAGGACCCTCCTGCCCTCCCTCCTCTCGTACCCCAGGCCCTTCCCTCCTCTCGTACCCCAGGCCCCTCCTGCACTCCTTCCTCTCGTACCCCATGCCCCTCCCTCCTCTCGCACCCCAGGCCCCTCCTGCCCTCCCTCCTCTCGCACCCCAGGCCCTTCCCTCCTCTCGTACCCCAGGCCCCTCCTGCACTCCTTCCTCTCGTACCCCATGCCCCTCCCTCCTCTCGTACCCCAGGCCCCTCCTGCCCTCCTTCCTCTCATACCCCAGGCCCCTCCCTACTCTCGTACCCCAGGCCCCTCCTGCCTTCCTTCCTCTCGTACCCCAGGCCCCTCCCTCCTCTCGTACCCCAGGCCCCTCCTGCACTCCTTCCTCTTGTACCCCAGGCCCCTCCCTCCTCTCGCACCCCAGGCCCCTCCTGCCCTCCCTCCTCTCATACCCCAGGCCCCTCCCTCCTCTCGTACCCCAGGCCCCTCCTGCACTCCTTCCTCTTGTACCCCAGGCCCCTCCCTCCTCTCGCACCCCAGGCCCCTCCTGCCCTCCCTCCTCTCATACCCCAGGCCCCTCCCTCCTCTCGTACCCCAGGCCCCTCCTGCCTTCCTTCCTCTCGTACCCCAGGCCCCTCCCTCCTCTCGTACCCCAGGCCCCTCCTGCCTTCCTTCCTCTCGTACCCCAGGCCCCTCCCTCCTCTCGTACCCCAGGCCCCTCCTGCACTCCTTCCTCTCGTACCCCAGGCCCCTCCCTCCTCTCGCACCCCAGGCCCCTCCTGCCCTCCCTCCTCTCGCAACCTAGGCCCCTCCTGCCCTCCCTCCTCTCGCACCCCAGGCCCCTCCCTCCTCTCGTACCCTAGGCCCCTCCTGCCCTCCCTCCTCTCGCACCCCAGGCCCCTCCCTCCTCTCGTACCCTAGGCCCCTCCTGCCCTCCCTCCTCTCGTACCTCAGGCCCCTCCCTCCTCTCGCACCCCAGGCCCCTCCTGCCCTCCCTCCTCTCATACCCCAGGCCCCTCCCTCCTCTCGCACCCTAGGACCCTCCTGCCCTCCCTCCTCTCGTACCCCAGGCCCTTCCCTCCTCTCGTACCCCAGGCCCCTCCTGCACTCCTTCTTCTCGTACCCCATGCCCCTCCCTCCTCTCGCACCCCAGGCCCCTCCTGCCCTCCCTCCTCTCGCACCCCAGGCCCTTCCCTCCTCTCGTACCCCAGGCCCCTCCTGCACTCCTTCCTCTCGTACCCCATGCCCCTCCCTCCTCTCGCACCCCACGCCCCTCCTGCCCTCCCTCCTCTCGCATCCCAGGCCCCTCCCTCCTCTCGTACCCTAGGCCCCTCCTGCCCTCCCTCCTCTCGTACCTCAGGCCCCTCCCTCCTCTCGTACCCCAGGCCCCTCCTGCCCTCCTTCCTCTCGTACCCCAGGCCCCTCCCTCCTCTCGTACCCCAGGCCCCTCCTGCCCTCCCTCCTCTCGTACCCCAGGCCCCTCCCTCCTCTCGCACCCCAGGCCCCTCCTCTCGCACCCCAGGCCCCTCCTGCCCTCCCTCCTCTCGTACCCCAGGCCCCTCCCTCCTCTCGCACCCCAGGCCCCTCCTGCCCTCCCTCCTCTCGCACCCCAGGCCCCTCCCTCCTCTCACACCCCAGGCCCCTCCCTCCACCCCAGGCCCCTCCCTCCTCTCGCACCCCAGGCCCCTCCCTCCTCTCGTACCCCAGGCCCCTCCCTCCTCTTGTACCCCAGGCCCCTCCTCCCTGTCCCTGGGGCCCCTCCTCCTCCTCGGCCTCCTGGTGTTCCCGCTCTTTTTGCTATCACGCCTGCCTAGGCCCCGCCCCTGGGCGCCTATTGGTGGCCACCCGCGCTGCCCCGCCCCCTTCCGATCTCTGAATGGCCGCGGGGCCCCGCTTGTTGGGCGTCACGTGCCACAACAAGCGCGTCACTCACGCGCGTTTTCAAGAGGCCGCGCACTGTGAATGGAGGATGCGCTGTCAATGGGGCGGCGCGCGCCATTCACGGGCCCTGCGCATGCGCGGCAGGGAGGAGGCGCGAGCTGGGCCTGCCGGCACGCTTGTGCTGTCCCAGCTGGGCGCAGAGGCTCGTGCGGCCCCCTGCTGCGCCGTGTGCTCCTCTGCAGCCTCAAGCTGGGCACCCACAGCTCACTCCTGTGCTCCTCTGCAGCTCTTTGCACCGCCTGAGCTGGGACGGGCATGCTTGAAGCGTGACGCTTATGCTATACCAGCCGTAGGTGTGCGGTGCCAGCTGGGCACAGAGGCATGTGATCCTCTGCAGCCCCGGGCTGGGCACCCACAGCTCCCCCGTGCGCCCTGTGCTCCTCTGCAGCTCTTTGTACCACTGTAGCTGGGACAGGCATGCTGCCCCTGCACTAGGTGTGCGGTGCCAGCAGGGCACAGAGGCTTGTGCTCCTCTGCAGCCCCGGGCTGGGCACCCACAGCGACCCACCCCCCTCCCCGGGGTGTGCTCCTCTGCAGCTCTATGCACCGCCTGAGCTGGGACTGGCATGCTTCATGCTATACCAGCCATAGGTGTGCGGTGCCAGTTGGGCACAGAGGCACGCGCGGCCCCCTGCTGCGCCGTGTGCTCCTCTGTAGCCCCGGACTGAACACCACAGCTCCCTCCTGCGCCCTGTGCTCCTCTGCAGCTCTGTGCCCGCCTGAGCTGGGCCTGGCATGCTTCAAGCATGAGGCTTATGCTATACCAGCCGTAGGTGTGCGGTGCCAGCTGGGCGCAGAGGCACGTGCGGCCCCCTCCCCGGCCGTTTGCTCCTCTGCAGCTCTTTGCACCGCCTGAGCTGGGACGGGCATGCTGCCCCTGCAATAGGTTTGCGGTGCCAGCTGGGCACATAGGCACGTGCAGCTCCCTCCTCTGCAAGCTAGAGAGACAGTCCTTGTGCGTGTCTTTGGGGCTCCTCGCAGCACATAACCAGCAGCAGGACCCCCTGTGCGTTTGTGAGTCTTGTGCCCCTTGCACCCATGTATGTGTGTGCCATGTGTCTCACGCGCTTTGTAAATTAATACTGAGTAAATTAATACTGAGCAGTGCACTTACCACTCCAGAAAGACACGGACACACGTGCTGCAAGCCAGACCTCAGTCTGAGGGCAGGGTGTCGCCTCTTAACCTACTCTAGACGTTCGCATCACAACCTCTCAGAGGTCAGGTGTTGGCATCTGCCCGTTTCTGAGGTCAGGTGTTGGTATCTGGCACTCTATCAGACATCAGGTGTTGGTATCTGGCACTCCATCAGACATCAGGTGCTTTGTAAATTAATACTGAGTAAATTAATACTGAGCAGTGCACTTACCACTCCAGAAAGACACGGACACAAGTGCTGCAAGCCAGACCTCAGTCTGAGGGCAGGGTGTCGCCTCTTAACCTACTCTAGGCGTTCGCATCACAACCTCTCAGAGGTCAGGTGTTGGCATCACACCCTCTCTGAAGTTAGGTGTTGGCATCTGCCCGTCTCTGAGGTCAGATGTTGACATCTGGCCCTCCCTCACAGGTCAGGTTTTGGCATCTAGCCCCTTATCAGAGGTCAGGTGTTGGCATGTGGCCCTCTGGGAGGTCAGATATTGGCATCTGGCCCTCCCTCACAGGTCAGGTGTTGACATCTGGCCCTCCCTCACAGGTCAGGTGCTGGCATCTGGCCCTCCCTCACAGGTCAGGTGTTGCCATCTGGCCCTCCCTCAGAGGTCAGGTGTTGGTATCTGGCACTCCATCAGACATCAGGTGTTGGCATCTAGCTCTCCCCCAAGGTCAGGTGTTGGCATCTGGCCCTCCATTAGAGGTCAGGTGTTGGCATATGGCCCTGTCAGAGGTGAGGTGTTGGCATCTAGCCCTCCATCAGAGGTCAGGTGTTGGCATCTGGCCTTCTAGGAGGTCAGATGTTGGCATCTGGCCCTCTCTCAGAGGTCTGGTGTTGGCATCTGGCCTTCTAGGAGGTCAGGTATTGGCATCTGGCACTCCATCAGAGGCCAGGTGTTGGCATCTACCCCTCTCTGAGGTCAGGTGTTGGCATTGCCCCTCTCTGAGGTCAGGTGTTGACATCGGGCCCTCCCTCAGAGGTCAGGTGTTGGCATCTGGCCTCCCCTCAGAAGTCAGGTGTTGGCATCTGCCCCTCTCACAGGCGGGCTGTTGGCTTATTGTGCTGTTCAAGGGGGTTGGTTGGAGACAGGTCACTTTTTCAGGTTGCTCTTAAGTTTTTCGACTTTTAAAACGAGGGCTCTGCGCTCCTGATAAAGTTCCTCATTTTTCAAAGTTGGAAGGTTTACCCATTGGTTCATGTCCTGTTGTGCCCTGGCTGGTAGTCGGTCACAGCAACACAGGCAGGTTGTTCCTTTCACACAAATCCTTGGAATGAAACCTGCCCATGGGCATCGGTTCTCCACCTTTACCTTTCTGTAACAGGATTTATGTTGCCATCTGTGGCTCGTTTGTTTTTTAGGTCTCGCCTGAGCCAGCGCATGGGCTGCTCTGAAAAGACATTTATTGAGTGGGGATTTAAAAAGCCGACCACAGCTTTTTGGGTGGCATAGAGCGTGTGGTTACGCGCACAGGCACAAGCAGAGTCTGCCATCTGGCTTTCCTCTTGCTCTCCCAAGTGCGCGTGCCTTGCTCCCCCTCTCTGTGCCCATATAAGTCTCCCTTCAACAGTCACCTCCCTGCTTTTTTGTGTGTGCGGTCTACGACTCTCACCTCAGCCCTGATATACATCTCCCTTCAGCAGTCACCTCCCTGCTTTTTTGTGTGTGCGGTCTACGACTCTCACCTCAGCCCTGATATACATCTCCCTTCAGCAGTCACCTCCCTGCTTTTTTGTGTGTGCGGTCTACGACTTTCACCTCAGCCCTGATATACATCTCCCTTCAGCAGTCACCTCCCTGCTGTTTTGTGTGTGCGGTCTACGACTTTCACCTCAGACCTGCAGCAACGACATTGGTTCTGCACTAATAACCTGATTCATTAAATTTAACAGTTGGCTCCGCCCATGATTGCTTAGTAACATAAATTAAAAGGAAGCTATCGACTTCATACTCTAGATCCTGTTTTGGCAGCAGCTGTGCTCCTGTTTGCCATGTCTCGCGCTCACAGGTCGAACCCGCACCACGAGAACCCGACCGCCCCGCCGACTCCACTGACGGCTCGCATCCAACGCCCAGCGAGTTTTCCCTGATCTTTTAACTCTAGGGGAGAAAACAAAGTTGCAGGAGGGCCGAGTTCCTCCTTCCCTGACACACCCCCACTACCCCTCCCAAATAATGACTTGTGGGTGGGGAGAAATCTGGCAACTCTAACATTCACTGACTAATACTTTAAATTAAAAAAGCACGGCTTGCAAGCGCTGGAAGGAACTTTTTGGCAAGTGCAAAACCCTGACTTTTAATCTGCGCAGGTCGCATGTGAGTGGTTTATCCAGACCAGTTTATTGTTACTTTCTGGCACTGCCACGTTCAGATTCTCTCTATTTATAACTGCAAGCGAAGGACTGAAGTTAAACAACATATCTGTAATGGGGACCCATGCATGGTACGTGTGGCAGTGGCACCTTTAGCCAGCCCTCGCTTTTCATGCTGGCTTTTTAGGAACTAGTTGCAGTTTTAAAAGTGAAACTACAAGTCTCAGAACACACTATGAGAATAGCTTAAAAAGCTAGGACATACTACCTGATGTGCCACTAGTGTTCCGACAAATGCACAATTACCACCTTTTAACCCTCTCTCTACCTCTCTCTCTCTACCTCTCTATCTCTGTCTTTCTCTACCTTTCTCTCTCTCTCTATATCTCTCTCTCTACCTCTCTCTCTACCTCTACCTCTCCACCTTTCTCTCTCTCCCCCTCTCTCTCTAACTCTCTCTCTCTACCTCTCTCTCTAGCTCTACCTCTCTACCTCTATCTCTCTACCTCTCTCTCTCTCTGCCTCTCACTCTACCTCTCTATACCCCTACCTCTTTCTCTACCAATCTTTATCTACATCTCTACCTCTCTCTCTACATTTCTCTCTAGCCCTTTCTCTCTACCTCTCTATCTCTGTCCCTCTCTACCTCTCTCTCTCTCCCTCTCTCTCTCTCTCTCTCTCTCTCTCTCTCTCTAACTCTCTCTACCTCTCTCTCTACCTCTACCTCCATAACTCTATCTCACTACCTCTCTCTCTCTCTCTCTACCTCTCTAAACCCCTACCTCTCTCTCTACCTCTACCTCTCTCTCTACCTATCTTCATCTACATCTCTACCTCTCTATCTACATTTCTCTCTAGCCCTTTCTCTCTACCTCTCTCTCTACCTCTCAACCTCTCTACACCCCTCTCTCTACACCCCTCTCTCTGCACCTTTCTCTTAAGCCCTCTCTCTATTCCTCTCTCTCTACCCCTCTCTCTGTACCCCTCTCTCTACACACCTCTCTCTACACACCTCTTTCTCTCTCTCTACACACCTCTCTCTCTCTCTACCTCTAAATGGCAGCCGGAGTCTGATAGCACTGCTTGTCCGTACAAAAAAAATTGGCATAGCCAATAGGTCTTGCCTTTGGGGTCTTATAAGTGTTTAACCATGCAAGAGTTAATTTTGTTGCACCAAGGATATTGTGCTGCATAACTAAATACGTATAAGGTCCCAAAAGCGAGACCTTTTGGCTATGCCAATGCTTGTTTTTTTCTGGTTTTTTCTTGGCCGTAGCTCCGAAGTATATTGCTACAGCTTTAAGTGCCACAGTGTTACATCACCCCTCCATCTGCCTCTATGGCTCTTAATGACCCACTGGCCTTTTTTTTCCTTTTCTCGTCATGTTGGGTTTCTTTCTGTTAGATGCTATTACCGATTTTAGCGCCGCGACGCCCCTTTGCTGGGGCGGCTGCGTGCTTTACAAGATATCGTAACATAACATAACCTAACTCTACTTACAAATAGGCACATACTGGCACTATATGCACAGAGGCAACGACTAATACAGACACACTGCCTCCTTCTGGACACTTGCTGGTAATACATCAACCCCAGGACGTCCTGTTTGACTTCGTGGTGACAGGTTCAAATCCTGTCCATCAAAAACCACCTAGATGCCCCAGAGGATGACTTGGCGCTTCCAGGCACGCTCACCACTACTGAGCCTGGTGCAGCTGGAAGGGGTTGTGATTCCTGCTGAGCTCGTGCAGCTGATAAACTTCTTTCTTGCATTTTTATTTTTGGTCCAGAGGTTGGCCCTAGGCCCCTGGCTGCCCAGGTACTCATGCTGACCTCAGTGCGGAGAGGCCAGTCAGCTGCCACTGGTCCCTCTCTCTCCGTCTCATTTGGTGTGCCTCGCTCACTCTCACGCTCCTCGTCCGGGGTTCTCACCTCTCTCACCGAGCTTGGGGGTAACCTCGGAGATGTGTGGGAGCTCTCTCCGCCCCACCCCCTTGGCTGGCCCACCCTGATCTCTTCTTTACCCCTCTCTTTCAGTTTTCCGTCACCCTGTGCTCTCCCTTCTCCGCCAAGCTCTCGCAAGTGCTTGGAGTGAGAGAACACTTTAGTCGTCAATTTACAAGGAGGCCTTAGACACAATGCCGCCGCACCTATTATGCCAGTGAGAGCCTATTTTATGTGGTGCAAAGATCATGAGAAAAAAGACCTCATCATTTCTCAGTAGTGAAAACATTCACATAAACAATTGCTAAAAAAATGCTAAAATATGATCAGCACACACGTGCTTCCAAACATGGGTCAATTTACTGAAATCATTATTCTCATGAAGTGAAGAAATGCAAGAAATTATGCTCTTTGACATATACAGTGGAATTTTTGATAATCCTTTATTCTTCTAATCTTCACAATGTAGCCAACGCGTTTCGTCCTTTCATAGGACTTCTTCAGGGCTCAAGCAAGTATTGTTCTTTTACACTGGCGTTTGGTCTCCAAAATGTAAATGTAAGAAAGTCTTGTTCTGCTTAAAAGGTAAGGTGAGTTAATGAATCCTTTCCTTCCAAAGCAAGCTATATTCTTGTTCAGGTTTGTCAGGCCAATGTCGGCCACCGCTCTGTGGGAAAGCAAGCAGTAAAGGCGACAACCTGCCCTCCTTTGACTCATCTCTGTAACAGATATCAAAAAACATTTCAGTTGTGCCTGAGCTTTCACACCCCTTCCTCCCCACTGGGCTCTCACTATAGCAGGGGGTGAGTGAGCTCTTAGTTATCTGTCTGGTTCCAGGGCAAATGTATGACATTATAATGCATACATTTACAACGCATGCCTTTACAACGCAGTTTTTACACCGCAACATCCATTACAACCGCATGATTTTACATCACATGCCATCACAATGCATTTTTAGAAACTACATTTACAACGCATTCCATTACATCGCATTATACCATTACAACGCATACATTACATTGCATATAAGGTAAGGGTTGGATAGCGCAGGGGTAAAAATTACTATTCCCACTCCAGTGAGTGCAATAGTAGGGAAAGCGTTGGATAGTGGGAGGGTAAAAACTATGGGTTGTAATGGTATGCGTTGTAATGACATGCGTTGTACTGACATGCGATGTAATGGCATGTGATGTAAAGGTAGTGCAATGTAATGACTGTAAAGGATGTTCCCCGTCCTCACCAGGCTCTCACTATCGCTTGGGGTGAGTGAGCTCAGAGCTGTCTGTGAGGTGCCAGGGCTCTCTCTCTCTCTTCCTCCCCCCTCCTCCCTTCCTCCAGCTTTTGGTGAGATGGCTAAGAGTTGTGCAGGAGTTGCCAGGACTTCCTTTTCCCCTCTAAACCCGCCCCCCCCCCCCCCCCTGCCCCCGCCTCCCTGCCTCTCTGAGGCTCTCCCTGGAGTTTGGGGTGTGCTCAGAGTTGTGCAGGAGTTGCTGTCGGGCTCCTTTAAGACAGGCCCCGCCCCTCCCCACCAGCCTCTGCCTTTAATTGAGGCTGGAGAGGAGCTTTAGCAGACAGCAGGAGCAGCAGCCCTGTGCCAGCAGGGATCCAGGCTGGTGGTCTGCTCCCGGCGCGCCCCCTGACGCCTCGGACTGTGTCTCTGCAGCCTGAACCTAGCGCTGCTTCCTGGCTTCCAAGCGCCTCAATATTCAGACCGCGGGTGACTGGCAGGCGTCCCTCTTTCCACTGGATTTGTCGGATCTCAGCTCGGACGCCCCTCTCCTCCCCGGGCCTTGTGTGATCCTCGGCATCCGGCACTGGTTCACCGGTCAGACGCTCCTCCCTGCACTTGACCCTCGGACCCTGCTTGGGACACTCCAGCGGCGCAGTCCTTGTGTGACCCTCGGCATCTGCTGCAACCGTGGGGCGCATTTCGGAGCCTCCTGGAATCTCTGCTTCGGATCCTCGGACCGCTGCTTCGGAATCTGGTTCGCAGGTCGGACCTGTGCATCATAAGTGCCCCCCTCTTGGACCCTGCTGCCCCCTCTTGGACCCTGCTGCCCCCTCTTGGACCCAGCTCCCCCCCCCCCCGGACCCTCCTGCCTCGTCTCTGGTTCAAGGTGTCCGGATTTCTGCCTTGCTGCTCTCACCTCCCCTCTGCATTACTTTTGGGGCGCAGCCCCCAGTCTGGAGCTCCTGGGCGTCCTGTGCCCCAGTCTTTCAGTTTTGGGGTTCAGTCCTGGAGTGATTTCTGAGCCTCGGACCCTCTCTGGTGGCCCCTCAGTGTTCCGGTTTTGGGGCTCGCTCCTGCAGTGACCCTCTCCGGGGGGCCCCCGCGGAGCCCATGAAGACCCACCTGTGGGCCGGCCGCCCCCCGCCCCCCAGCATGGCGGCCCCCGCCCCGGCCAAGAGCCCCGAGTGGCTGCAGGAGGAGCTGGAGGCGGGCGGGGGGGCTTGCGCCCCGCTGCTGCTGGACTGCCGCCCCCACGAGCTCTACGAGGCGGCCCGCATCGAGGGCGCCGTGCACCTGGCCCTCCCCGGCCTGCTGCTGCGCCGCCTGCGCCGGGGGCGGCTGCCCCTGCGCGCCCTGCTGCCCGGCTCCGAGGACCAGGAGCGGCTGTCCCAGCGCTGCCGCACGCAGCCCGTGATCCTCTACGACCAGGCCTCGGAGCACTGCCCGGAGGGGGGCCCCCAGGGGCCCGTGCTGGCGCTGCTACTGCAGCGGCTGCGGGAGGACGGCTGCGCGGCCTTCTACCTGCGGGGTAAGAGGAGGGACCCCCCCCACACCAGGGGGTAACTGAGCATGGGGGCAATACCTTAAGAGGGGGGGGGGGGGGCAGCTGAGAGCCTCCTACCTGCGGGGTAAGAGGAGGGACCCCCAGGGGGGAGGAGGAGGGACCCCCAGGGGGTAAGAGGTGGGACCCCCCCCCCCAGGGGGTAAGAGGAGGGACCCCCGTGGTAAGAGGAGGGACCACCCCCAGGGGATAAGAGGAGGGACCCCCCACCCCAGGGGGTAACTGAGCATGGGGGCAATACCTTAAGAGGGGGGGCAGCTGAGAGCCTCCTACCCCCAGGGGGGAGGAGGAGGGACCCCAGGGGGTAAGAGGAGGAACCCCAGGGGGTAAGAGGAGGGACCCCCCCAGGGGGTAAGAGGAGGGACCCCCCCACCCCAGGGTCTAGGGGGGTAACTGAGCATGGGGGCAATACCTTAAGAGGGGGGCAGCTGAGAGCCTCCTACCTGCGGGGTAAGAGGAGGGACCCCCAGGGGGGAGGAGGAGGGACGCCCAGGGGGTAAGAGGGACCCCCGTGGTAAGAGGAGGGACCACCCCCAGGGGATAAGAGGAGGGACCCCCCCACACCAGGGTCCAGTGGGTAACTGAGCATGGGGCAATACCTTAAGAGGGGGGGGGGGAGCTGAGAGCCTCCTACCTGCGGGGTAAGTGGAGGGACCCCCAGGGGGGAGGAGGAGGGACCCCCAGGGGGTAAGAGGAGGGACCCCCCCAGGGGGTAAGAGGAGGGACCCCCCCACCCCAGGGTCCAGGGGGGTAACTGAGCATGGGGGCAATACCTTAAGAGGGGGGCAGCTGAGAGCCTCCTACCTGCGGGGTAAGAGGAGGGACCCCCAGGGGGGAGGAGGAGGGACCCCCATGGGGTAAGAGGTGGGACCCCCCCCCAGGGGGTAAGAGGAGGGACCCCCGTGGTAAGAGGAGGGACCACCCCCAGGGGATAAGAGGAGGGACCCCCCACCCCAGGGTCCAGGGGGTAACTGAGCATGGGGGAAATACCTTAAGAGGGGGGGCAGCTGAGAGCCTCCTTCCCCCAGGGGGGAGGAGGAGGGACCCCAGGGGGTAAGAGGAGGAACCCCAGGGGGTAAGAGGAGGGACCCCCCCCAGGGGGTAAGAGGAGGGACCCCCCCACCCCAGGGTCCAGGGGGGTAACTGAGCATGGGGGCAATACCTTAAGAGGGGGGCAGCTGAGAGCCTCCTACCTGCGGGGTAAGAGGAGGGACGCCCAGGGGGTAAGAGGAGGGACCCCCGTGGTAAGAGGAGGGACCACCCCCAGGGGATAAGAGGAGGGACCCCCCCACACCAGGGTCCAGGGGGTAACTGAGCATGGGGCAATACCTTAAGAGGGGGGGGGGCAGCTGAGAGCCTCCTACCTGCGGGGTAAGTGGAGGGACCCCCAGGGGGGAGGAGGAGGGACCCCCAGGGGGTAAGAGGAGGGACCCCCCCCAGGGGGTAAGAGGAGGGACCCCCCCACCCCAGGGTCCAGGGGGGTAACTGAGCATGGGGGCAATACCTTAAGAGGGGGGCAGCTGAGAGCCTCCTACCTGCGGGGTAAGTGGAGGGACCCCCAGGGGGGAGGAGGAGGGACCCCCAGGGGGTAAGAGGAGGGACCCCCCCAGGGGGTAAGAGGTGGGACCCCCCCCCCCCAGGGGGTAAGAGGAGGGACCCCCGTGGTAAGAGGAGGGACCACCCCCAGGGGATAAGAGGAGGGACCCCCCCCCCCCCCAGGGTCCAGGGGTGAACTGAGCATGGGGGCAATACCTTAAGGGAGGTGCGCATCCAGGGTGTGTGGGGGCATCTGAGAGCCTTCTACCTGCGGGGTAAAACGGGGGCTCCAGGGGGTAAACTGGGAATGGGGGGGCTACCTTAGGAGGGGGGGGGCAGCTGAGAGCCTTCTACCTGTGGGTTAGGAGGAGGGACCCCCCAGGGGGTAAACAGCATGGGTGCATCTGAGAGCCTCATACCTCAGGGGTAGGAGGTGTGACCCCCCATGGTCCAGCCAGGGGGTAAACTGAGCATGGGGGTTATGGAGTTCTACCTGAGCTGCAAGCCTAACACCTCAAGGCTAAGAGCAGGGCCCGCCTGGGGTGATGAGGGGGGGGGGTTATCATCTGACCATGGGGCCACCACACAAGAAGACAGCCCCAAGGGCGCTGTCATCCCTGACGCTGAAGGGCCAGTCGCCCCCCTGAAGGGTGCTGAGGGGCTCGGGGTCCTTGTGTGCAGAGCTCGAAGCTTCACGTGGTGATCTAAGCATAGGGCCCCCACCAAGGTACCCAGGGGTGGGGCCCTTCACCTCACGGCTCTGCACGGGGAGCTGTTCTCTCCATAGTCGGGGCTCTGTGGGTGCTGACCAGGGGGGGCCCGAATACTAGCAGATGGGCCCTGGGGGTGATGACCAAGGGGGTCCCGAATACAAGCACAGGGGCCCTGGGGGCTGATGACTTTCGGGGCCCCGGATACAGGCAGGGGGGCCCTGGGGGTGATGACTTTCGGGGACCCGGATACAGGCAGGGGTGCCCTGGGGGGCGATGACCAAGGGGGCCCCGGATACTAGCAGGGGGCCTAAGGGGCTGCATTAGGGTGGCTCCGGGTAAGGGTGCTGCCATGGTTGGGCTGGAGGGGCCATCTAATACCAGGCGCCTACCCCGGGGTGTCGAGAGGACAGCAGGGGGCCCCAAGCTCACGCGTAAGGCTCGTCTTTGGGGGGTCTGGGTGGTGGCCCGGAGGGCACTGGGTGTTATCACTGGATCTCAGGTGGGCACTGTCTCGGTGGTACTTGCTGGGTGCTTTCTCTGGGCGTACAGGAGGGCACTGTCTCGGTACTGACCCCCAGGTTCAGGAGGGCACTGTCTCGGCGGTAGTGGCTGGGTGCTGTCACAGGTTGGCACTGGGTGCTTTCCTGGGGTACCCGCCGCTGGGGTCCCCGGGGGTCCCTCAGGCACGACTTCGTAAGATGGTGACGGAAGGGTTGGGGCTTCACTGACTGAGGGATGGGGGTGTGCAGGAACCCTCCCTCTGGGTACAACTGTGCTGGGGGGAGGGGGGGGCGCAGTCAGTGTGAGGGCACCAGCCGATAGTACTTGCAGAAATTTACAGGAAATGGGGTGGGGGGGGGCTGAGTGGTTAGTTCAGCGGAGGAGTGTGGTTGTTCTGGCAGGTGATTGGCTGAGAGGTGGAAGGTGGTTCTCCTGGCAGGTGATTGGCTGAGGGGTGGAAGGTGGTTCTCCTGGCTGGTGATTCGCTGACAGGTGGAAGGTAGTTCTCCTGGCAGGTGATTGGCTGAGGGGTGGAAGGTGGTTCTCCTGGCAGGTGATTGGCTGAGGGGTGGAAGGTGATTCCCCTGGTAGGTGATTGTCTCAGCAGAGGGAGGGTGGGGTCACCTGACAGGTGATTGGCTCAGCGTAGGGAGTGGGTTCACACTGTCTCCATCAATGTTTGATACCTACACGGTCCCCTCAGTCCCCTGGGTGGGCAGATCTGGGCGTGTCGGGGGCCCTGCACCCTTAGAACTCCCCACTGCTGACTTACTTCAGAGCCCCGAGTCCCCCGTGTGAAACCAAGTATGTGATCATTTATTTTTTGAATATTTAAAACCTTACACGAATGTTATTAACGATACATAACATTGTAAAATAGATTTCAGACCAACCAGCATAAAATGACCCACAGTTCAGTTTAAGATCACGCGCGAGCGCAGCAACATCTGGATTTAGAATGGCTCGTGGGCATCTTAAAGTAAAAAAATGTAACCCGTCTAATCTCTTGTTAGCGCGTGATGACGTCACTGTTGAATGCCGAGCCCTCGTATTTCGTTGGTATTCGTTGACCTCGGGTTCATGCCTTCCCAGTGGAAAGAATCCCTCCTCGCACTGATCAGTGACCCTGTGGTGTGATCCCGCCCAGATCGCGGTGGCATCGGCTGCCGGGGACCCTGGGCAGATCACCGAACTGACCCCAACTCACACTGCCAGCTCTTGGGGTCAGCGCCGCCCCCCCCCCCGTTCTTAACACACTGGTTCCTCCAGAAGGAAGGAAGCCCTTTAAGGCCCTGCTGATGCCGGGCCTCAGTCCGCTGAACTCACTCTGCAACAGCGGCCAGATCCCTATGATCCATGGGACCAGATCCCTGTGAGCCGGGGGACCAGATCCCGGTGACCAGATCCCTGTGAGCCGGGGGACCAGATCCTTATGAACCGGGGGGATCAGATCTCTAAGATCCTGAGGACCAGATCCCTGTGAGCCGGGGGACCAGATCCCTGTGAGCCGGGGGACCAGATCCCTGTGAGCCAGGGGATCAGATACCTATGAGCCGGGGGACCAGATCCTTATGAACCGGGGGGATCAGATCTCTAAGATCCTGAGGACCAGATCCCTGTGAGCCGGGGGATCAGATCTCTAAGATCCTGAGGACCAGATCCCCGTGAGTCAGGGGACCAGATCCCTGTGAGCCGGGGGATCAGATCTCTATGATCCTGAGGACCAGATCCCTGTGAGCCGGGGGATCAGATCTCTAAGATCCTGAGGACCAGATCCCTGTGAGTCAGGGGACCAGATCCCTGTGAGCCGGGGGATCAGATCTCTAAGATCCTGAGGACCAGAGCCCTGTGAGCCGGGGGACCAGATCCCTATGAGCCGGGGGACCAGATCCCTGTGAGCCAGGGGATCAGATACCTATGAGCCGGGGGACCAGATCCTTATGAACCGGGGGGATCAGATCTCTAAGATCCTGAGGACCAGATCCCTGTGAGTCAGGGGACCAGATCCCTGTGAGCCGGGGGATCAGATCTCTATGATCCTGAGTACCAGATCCCTGTGAGCCGGGGATCAGATCTCTAAGATCCTGAGGACCAGATCCCTGTGAGTCAGGGGACCAGATCCCTGTGAGCCGGGGGATCAGATCTCTATGATCCTGAGGACCAGATCCCTGTGAGCCGGGGGATCAGATCTCTAAGATCCTGAGGACCAGATCCCTGTGAGCCGGGGGATCAGATCTCTATGATCCTGAGGACCAGATCCCTGTGAGCCGGGGGATCAGATCTCTAAGATCCTGAGGACCAGATCCCTGTGAGTCAGGGGACCAGATCCCTGTGAGCCGGGGGATCAGATCTCTAAGATCCTGAGGACCAGATCCCTGTGAGCCGGGGGGATCAGATCTCTAAGATCCTGAGGACCAGATCCCTGTGAGTCAGGGGACCAGATCCCTGTGAGCCGGGGGATCAGATCTCTATGATCCTGAGGACCAGATCCCTGTGAGCCGGGGGATCAGATCTCTAAGATCCTGAGGACCAGATCCCTGTGAGTCAGGGGACCAGATCCCTGTGAGCCGGGGGATCAGATCTCTATGATCCTGAGGACCAGATCCCTGTGAGCCGGGGGATCAGATCTCTAAGATCCTGAGGACCAGATCCCTGTGAGCTGGGGGACCAGATCTCTAAGATCCAGGGGACCAGATCCCTGTGAGCCGGGGATCAGATCTCTATGATCCTGAGGACCAGATCCCTGTGAGCCGGGGGATCAGATCTCTAAGATCCTGAGGACCAGATCCCTGTGAGCCAGGGGACCAGATCCCTGTGAGCCGGGGTACCAGATCCCTGTGAGCCGGGGGACCAGATCCCTGTGAGCCGGGGGACCAGATCCCTGTGAGCCAGGGGATCAGATCTCTAAGATCCTGAGGACCAGATCCCTGTGAGCCGGGGGATCAGATCTCTAAGATCCTGAGGACCAGATCCCTGTGAGTCAGGGGACCAGATCCCTGTGAGCCGGGGGATCAGATCTCTAAGATCCTGAGGACCAGATCCCTGTGAGCCGGGGGATCAGATCTCTAAGATCCTGAGGACCAGATCCCTGTGAGTCAGGGGACCAGATCCCTCTGAGCCGGGGGATCAGATCTCTATGATCCTGAGGACCAGATCCCTGTGAGCAGCGGGATCAGATCCCTGTGAGCCAGGGGACCAGATCCCTGTGAGCCAGGGGACCAGATCCCTGTGAGCCAGGGGACCAGATCCCTGTGAGCCGGGGGACCAGATCCTTGTGAGCCGGGGGATCAGATCTCTAAGATCCTGGGGACCAGATCCCTGTGAGCCAGGGGACCAGATCCCTGTGAGCCGGGGGACCAGATCCCTATGAGCCGGGGGACCAGATCTCTAAGATCCTGAGAGACTGATATCTAAGAGCCGGGGGATCAGATCCCTATGAGATCGCTGAGAGCAATGCAACCGGATATCTAGGAACCGAGTGACCAGATCTCTATGAGCCAAAGGACCAGATCTCTAGAGCGGGACCACCAGATCTTTACAAGCATAAAGGGCCACTGCTCCCCAACTCTGGTAGCCTTTGCTGCCCTCTCAGGAGGCCATGAGCCCAATTTCCTTTAGTTGGACACCAGTTTTAAACTTGCAACATCACCCTGCCGTGGGGCCCCGTATCAGCCCTGGTTCGGGGGGTCTCTCACTCTGCCGTGGGGCCCCGTATCAGCCCTGGTTCGGGCGGTCTCTCACTCTGCCGTGGGGCCCCGTATCAGCCCTGGTTCGGGGGGTCTCTCACCCTGTTGTGTGGCCCCGTATCAGCCCTAGTTTGGGGGCTCTCACCCTATCGTGAGGGCCCCGTATCCGCCCTAGTTCAGGGGTCTCTCACCCTGCTGTGTGGCCCCGTATCAGCTCTAGTTCTGGGGTCTCTCACCCTGCCGTGGGGCCCCGTACCAACCCTAGTTCTGGGGTCTCTCACCCTGTCGTGGGGGCCCCGTTTCAGTCCTAGTTCGGGGGTCTCTCACCCTGCAGTGTGGCTCAGTTTCAGTCCTAGTTCGGGGGTCTTTGGGGGTCTCTCACCTTGCCGTGAGGGCCCCGTATCAGCCCTAGTACGGGGTCTCTCACCCTGCCGTGGGGCCCCGCGTCAGCTCTAGTTTGGAGGCTCTCCCATCCTGCCTTGGGGCCCTGTACCAGCCCTAGTTTGGGGGTCTCTCACCCTACTGTGAGGGCCCCGTATCAGCCCTAGTTTGGGGGAGTCTCTCACCCTGATAGGAGGGCCTGTATCAGTCCTAGTTCGGGGGTCTCTCACCCTGCCGGGAGGGTCCCGTATCGGCCCTAATTCAGGGGTCTCTCACCCTGCTGTGTGGCCCCGTATCAGCTCTAGTTTGGGGGTCTCTCACCCTGCCGTGTGGCTTTGTATCAGCCCTAATTCGGGGGTCTCCCACCCTGCTGTGTGGCCCTGTATCAGCTCTAGTTTGGAGGGTCTTTCATTCTGCCGCGGGGCCCCGTACAAGTTCGGGGGTCTCTCACCCTGTGGTGGGGCCCTATTCAGCCCTAGTTCGACAATCTCTCACCCTGTCGTGGGTGCCCCGTATCGGCCCTAGTTCAGGGGTCTCTCACCCTGTGGTGGCGGCCCCGTTTCAGTCCTAGTTCGGAGGTCTCTCGCCCTGCTGTGTGGCCCCGTATCAGCTCTAGTTTGGGGGTCTCTCACCCTGCCGTGTGGCTTTGTATCAGCCCTAATTCGGGGGTCTCCCACCCTGCTGTGTGGCCCTGTATCAGCTCTAGTTTGGAGGGTCTTTCATTCTGCCGCGGGGCCCCGTACAAGTTCGGGGGTCTCTCACCCTGTGGTGGGGGCCCTGTTTCAGTCCCTAGTTCGGGGGTCTCTCACCCTGCTGTGGGGCCCTATTCAGCCCTAGTTCGACAATCTCTCACCCTGTCGTGGGGGCCCCGTATCGGCCCTAGTTCAGGGGTCTCTCACCCTGTGGTGGCGGCCCCGTTTCAGTCCTAGTTCGGAGGTCTCTCACCCTCTGTGGGGCCTGTATCAGCCCTAGTTTGGAGGGTCTCTCACCCTGCTGTGGGGACCCCATATCAGCCCTAGTTCGGGGGTCTCTAGCCGTGCCGTGGGGCCCTGTATCAGCTCTAGTTCGGGGTCTCTCTCCCTGCTGTGGGGCCCCGTATCAGCTCTAGTTTGTAGTCTCTCACCCTGCCGAGGGGCCACGTATCAGCCCTAGTTCGGGGGTCTCTCACCCTGCCGAGGGGCCCCGTATCAGCCCTGGTTCGGGGGTCTCTCACCCTGCCGAGGGGCCCCGTATCAGCCCTAGTTCGGCGGTCTCTCACCCTGCCGAGGGGCCACGTATCAGCCCTAGTTCGAGGGTCTCTCACCCTGCCGAGGGGCCATGTATCAGCCCTAGTTCGGGGGTCTCTCACCCTGCCGAGGGGCCCCGTATCAGTCCTAGTTCGGGGGTCTCTCACCCTGCCAAGGGGCCCCGTATCAGCCCTAGTTCGGGGGTCTCTCACCCTGTCGAGGGGCACCGTATCAGCCCTAGTTCGGAGGTCGCTCACCCTGCCGAGGGGCCCCATATCAGTCCTAGTTCGGGGGTCTCTAACCCTGCCGAGGTGCCCCGTATCAGCCCTAGTTCGGGGGTCTCTCACCCTGCTGTGGTGCCCCGTATTAGCCCTGGTTCGGGGGTCTCTCACCCTGCCAAGGGGCCCCGTATCAGCCCTAGTTCGGGGGTCTCTCACCCTGTCGAGGGGCACCGTATCAGCCCTAGTTCGGAGGTCGCTCACCCTGCCGAGGGGCCCCATATCAGTCCTAGTTCGGGGGTCTCTAACCCTGCCGAGGTGCCCCGTATCAGCCCTAGTTCGGGGGTCTCTCACCCTGCTGTGGTGCCCCGTATTAGCCCTGGTTCAGGGGTCTCTCACCCTGCCGAGGGGCCCCGTATCAGTCCTAGTTCGGAGGTCTCTCACCTGGCCAAGGGGCCCTGTAACAGCCCTAGTTCGGGGGTCTCTCACTCTGCTGTGGGGCCCCATATCAGCCCTGGTTCGGGGGTCTCTCACCCTGCCGATGGGCCCCGTATCAGCCCTAGTTCGGGGGTCTCTCACCCTGCTGAGGGGCCCCGTATCAGCCCTAGTTTGGGGGTCTCTAACCCTGATGAGGGGCCCCGTATCGGCCCTAGTTCAGGGGTCTCTCACCCTGCTGGGAGGGCCCCGTATAAGTCCTAGTTCAGGGATCTCGCACCCTGCTGTGTGGCCCTGTATCAGCTCTAGTTCGGGGGTCTCTCACCCTGCTGTGGGGACCCCATATCAGCCCTAGTTCGGGGGTCTCTAGCCGTGCCGTGGGGCCCTGTATCAGCTCTAGTTCGGGGTCTCTCTCCCTGCTGTGGGGCCCCGTATCAGCTCTAGTTCGTAGTCTCTCACCCTGCCGAGGGGCCCCGTATCAGTCCTAGTTCGGAGGTCTCTCACCTGGCCAAGGGGCCCTGTAACAGCCCTAGTTCGGGGGTCTCTCACTCTGCAGTGTGGCTCAGTTTCAGTCCTAGTTCGGGGGTCTTTGGGGGTCTCTCACCTTGCCGTGAGGGCCCCGTATCAGCCCTAGTACGGGGTCTCTCACCCTGCCGTGGGGCCCCGCGTCAGCTCTAGTTTGGAGGCTCTCCCATCCTGCCTTGGGGCCCTGTACCAGCCCTAGTTTGGGGGTCTCTCACCCTACTGTGAGGGCCCGTATCAGCCCTAGTTTGGGGGAGTCTCTCACCCTGATAGGAGGGCCTGTATCAGTCCTAGTTCGGGGGTCTCTCACCCTGCTGTGGGGACCCCATATCAGCCCTAGTTCGGGGGTCTCTAGCCGTGCCGTGGGGCCCTGTATCAGCTCTAGTTCGGGGTCTCTCTCCCTGCTGTGGGGCCCCGTATCAGCTCTAGTTCGTAGTCTCTCACCCTGCCGAGGGGCCCCGTATCAGTCCTAGTTCGGAGGTCTCTCACCTGGCCAAGGGGCCCTGTAACAGCCCTAGTTCGGGGGTCTCTCACTCTGCAGTGTGGCTCAGTTTCAGTCCTAGTTCGGGGGTCTTTGGGGGTCTCTCACCTTGCCGTGAGGGCCCCGTATCAGCCCTAGTACGGGGTCTCTCACCCTGCCGTGGGGCCCCGCGTCAGCTCTAGTTTGGAGGCTCTCCCATCCTGCCTTGGGGCCCTGTACCAGCCCTAGTTTGGGGGTCTCTCACCCTACTGTGAGGGCCCCGTATCAGCCCTAGTTTGGGGGAGTCTCTCACCCTGATAGGAGGGCCTGTATCAGTCCTAGTTCGGGGGTCTCTCACCCTGTCGTGGGTGCCCCGTATCGGCCCTAGTTCAGGGGTCTCTCACCCTGTGGTGGCGGCCCCGTTTCAGTCCTAGTTCGGAGGTCTCTCGCCCTGCTGTGTGGCCCCGTATCAGCTCTAGTTTGGGGGTCTCTCACCCTGCCGTGTGGCTTTGTATCAGCCCTAATTCGGGGGTCTCCCACCCTGCTGTGTGGCCCTGTATCAGCTCTAGTTTGGAGGGTCTTTCATTCTGCCGCGGGGCCCCGTACAAGTTCGGGGGTCTCTCACCCTGTGGTGGGGGCCCTGTTTCAGTCCCTAGTTCGGGGGTCTCTCACCCTGCTGTGGGGCCCTATTCATCCCTAGTTCGACAATCTCTCACCCTGTCGTGGGGGCCCCGTATCGGCCCTAGTTCAGGGGTCTCTCACCCTGTGGTGGCGGCCCCGTTTCAGTTCTAGTTCGGAGGTCTCTAACCCTCTGTGGGGCCTGTATCAGCCCTAGTTTGGAGGGTCTCTCACCCTGCTGTGGGGACCCCATATCAGCCCTAGTTCGGGGGTCTCTAGCCGTGCCGTGGGGCCCTGTATCAGCTCTAGTTCGGGGTCTCTCTCCCTGCTGTGGGGCCCCGTATCAGCTCTAGTTCGTAGTCTCTCACCCTGCCGAGGGGCCACGTATCAGCCCTAGTTCGGGGGTCTCTCACCCTGCCGAGGGGCCCCGTATCAGCCCTGGTTCGGGGGTCTCTCACCCTGCCGAGGGGCCCCGTATCAGCCCTAGTTCGGCGGTCTCTCACCCTGCCGAGGGGCCACGTATCAGCCCTAGTTCGAGGGTCTCTCACCCTGCCGAGGGGCCATGTATCAGCCCTAGTTCGGGGGTCTCTCACCCTGCCGAGGGGCCCCGTATCAGTCCTAGTTCGGGGGTCTCTCACCCTGCCAAGGGGCCCCGTATCAGCCCTAGTTCGGGGGTCTCTCACCCTGTCGAGGGGCACCGTATCAGCCCTAGTTCGGAGGTCGCTCACCCTGCCGAGGGGCCCCATATCAGTCCTAGTTCGGGGGTCTCTAACCCTGCCGAGGTGCCCCGTATCAGCCCTAGTTCGGGGGTCTCTCACCCTGCTGTGGTGCCCCGTATTAGCCCTGGATCGGGGGTCTCTCACCCTGCCAAGGGGCCCCGTATCAGCCCTAGTTCGGGGGTCTCTCACCCTGTCGAGGGGCACCGTATCAGCCCTAGTTCGGAGGTCGCTCACCCTGCCGAGGGGCCCCATATCAGTCCTAGTTCGGGGGTCTCTAACCCTGCCGAGGTGCCCCGTATCAGCCCTAGTTCGGGGGTCTCTCACCCTGCTGTGGTGCCCCGTATTAGCCCTGGTTCGGGGGTCTCTCACCCTGCCGAGGGGCCCCGTATCAGTCCTAGTTCGGAGGTCTCTCACCTGGCCAAGGGGCCCTGTAACAGCCCTAGTTCGGGGGTCTCTCACTCTGCTGTGGGGCCCCATATCAGCCCTGGTTCGGGGGTCTCTCACCCTGCCGATGGGCCCCGTATCAGCCCTAGTTCGGGGGTCTCTCACCCTGCTGAGGGGCCCCGTATCAGCCCTAGTTCGGAGGTCTCTCACCCTGCCGAGGGGCCCTGTATCAGTCCTAGTTCGGGGGTCTCTAACCCTGCCGAGGTGCCCCGTATCAGCCCTAGTTCGGGGGGTCTCTCACCCCGCCGAGGGGCCCCCATATCAGCCCTAGTTCGGGGGTCTCTCACCCCACCGAGGGGCCCCCATATCAGCCCTGGTTTGGGGGTCTCTCACCCTGCCGAGGGGCCCCGTATCAGCCCTAATTCGGGGGTCTCTCACCCTGCTGAGGGGCCCCGTATCAGCCCTAGTTTGGGGGTCTCTCACCCTGATGAGGGGCCCCGTATCGGTCCTAGTACAGGGGTCTCTCACCCTGCCGTGGGGGGCCCTGTATCAGCTCTAGTTCCGTGGTCTCTCACTCTGCTGTGAGGACACTGTATTGGCTCTAGTTCGGTGGTCTCTCACCCTGCAGTGGGGCCCCATATCAGCTCTAGTTCGGGGGTCTCTCACCCTGCCGTTGGGCCCCGTAACTGTCCTAGTTCGGGGGTCTCTCACCCTGCTGTGGGGCCCCTTATCAGCTCTAGTTTGGGGGTCTCTCACCCGGCCGAGGGGCCCCGTATCAGCCCTAGTTCGGGGGTCTCTCACCCGGCCGAGGGGTCCTGTATGAGCTCTAGTTCGGGGGTCTCTCACCCTGCAGTGGGGCCCAGCTCTACGCTGTTCCAGTGGCCCTCAGTGCTGGGGGGGGGGGGGGGATGGGGGTAGGTCATGTCGGACAGCACTGCCCAGCTCTCACCTGTTGGAGTCCTCCAAATACGAGTCTGGGGTGGGTGGAGAGAGAGTCCCGGCGAGGTTGGGCGGATGCCAGCATCAAACCTTGTACCCCCTAACACCCCCCCCCCCCCCCCCCCATAGAAAAGCCATCCCCAGCCTGTACAGACGGGCCTCTGCTTGGAGGGAGGGGTGCCGGAGCCCCTCCCTTGGAGGAAAGAGTCGGGGGGGGGGGGGGGGCTTTAAGAGGTGCCGCTCCTGGGACCTGACAGGCCCTTGATGCCCCCCCCCCCCCTCTGCCCCCAGCGGGCCCCCCCTTCGCAGGCCTCGCTCCCTCCCTCTGTTACTTCCAGGCTGTTTGCTGAGGGTGATTATCATTAATCCTTTAATGTGTGCAAAGTGCTGGCTGACCCCCCCCCCCCCCCCCTCAGCCTCGATCGCTGCCTTTTGAGTACATCTCAGTGTGATCTTGGGCGTGCGCAGCGGGGGGGGGGGGGGAGAGACGTTGGTCAATTTGACCCACCACTTCAGTATATACCCCCCTCCCCAATACACGCAGAGCCCACCCCTCGCTGTCCCTGATATATTGAATGTAACCAGCACACGTGCCCCTCCCCCACTGCGCCTCCTGTCCTGATGAACACTTGATTTCCAGCCGCCCTGCCAGTCTGGAGTGGACAGGCTCAGACATTCCTGCCCGGCTCTGGAGCTCCTTACACCCCCCCCCCCCCCCCACCTTGACGCCCCACACTGCCTCCTCATAGCGCCTCCCAGGTGAACACTGGACTTCTAGCCGCCCTGCGTGTACATGTGCCAGTCTCTGCCCGGCTCTGGAGCTCCTTAAACCCCCCCCCCCTCCTTGAAGCCCCACACTGCATCCTCACAGCGCCTTCTGCCGCTCTGAGTTCTGTGTAGACATGTGACTGCTGGGGGGGGGACAGGCTCAGTCATTCCTGCCCGGCTCGGGAGCTCATTTACCCCCCCCCCCCCCTTGATGCCTCACACTGCCTTCTCATAGCGCCTTCCAGGTGAACACAGGACTTCTAGCCGCTCTGAATTCTGTGTAGACATGTGACTGCTGGGAGGCGAGGGGGACACAGTCTCAGTCATTCCTGTCCGGCTCTGGAGCTCATTACCCCCCCCCCCCCCCCCCTGACGCCTCACACTGCCTCCTCATAGAGCCTCCCAGGTGAACACTGG